>NC_086194.1:127664412-129061912 GCF_035770615.1 Melospiza melodia melodia | reverse complement strand
TCGTTGTGTGTAACATAGCCAAGCACGACTTGTGTTCTGGGAAAACAGTATGTTTTCTGTTCTGTCAAAAGCAGAATAATTTCTGAACTATCAGCAATGAATAAAGAGAGACAGAGAGAGAAAAAGAGCACGCATGAGGAGGGAAAGACTGAAATATGTGATCACCATGAAGAAATATCTGTCTTCTTACAAACAATAAAAGAGAATATTGCCAAACATTCCTTACACTAAATAGTCTGCATCTTTTGGATGCAGAGACAGCCTGATGAATTTCACTCCATAAGGCAGCAGTCTGCAAATGGATAAGAGCCTGAAAATTAGATGAAAGAGTTTCCTCCACCATATTAGAGCTCCTACCAAAAAAAGGCTTTACTGTCATGGCTCATCTCATTAATCTAGTACACATGTTGCATTAATATTTTTTCTCTTACTGTGCAAGACTGATGAGATTCTATCTTTTCTAGTGATTTTGCAGTGCAATTGTGAAATTATTTTGCAACCATGAAATGGTTCAATTTCAGATTTCTGTTGTACTAGAAAGGCAATATCTAGTTATTACACTGACATTCAGCAAGAGAAAAAATGGAAATAGGTCCAATATTAATTGATTCTTTTGTAAAAACTAGATATTTTTTTTCTCCCTATTCCATATGAGAATAAACCAAGCAATGTTTTCATGACAGATTGGGCATAGGGGAGGGAGGAAGAATGGAAAGTTAAGCAGGCACATGGCATTTGGAAGATTGTTCTATATACAATTCATTAATGTCTTTTAAGAAATTGTGAGTTGCCATGAAAAATATAATGCTAAAAATTTGACTTATTTATATATGTATGTATATATATGTATAATTTTGTCTTTGTGACTCAAATTAATTTGTATTTTAGTCCTAATGACTTAACTTGACCCCCACAGGATCAAAGCATTTCTGTGAGACTTACATGAGTATGGAACTTTTTCAGTTTTGCCTACAGTTAGATTTTGAGATGCACGTGTTAAATACCAGCTTCTTCCATTTTATGAAACAGGACTTATACTGTTGTCTGTTCAAAAATCAAAATTTCTAGTCATATGAACTTTTATTTCAAGAAAACAAAATTTGGTCTTCCTGTACCGGTAGGAAACAGCTAGTTTGAATTGAAACTCTTCTTTTGCCTATGACATGGAAAGTAGAGCAAAGCAATGACAACACTTATGCACAGCAAGACTTGAGAGGCAACAAAGAGCTTTTCAAACTCATTTATTCAGTTGACAATTCTTTTAGCAAATGATGCAGCTGCACAGATTTTTGAGGGGGGGGGGGGAAATGGTGCAGCAAAAAAAAGGTCAATGAGGACTGTAACCAACTGCTGCGCTTTATCCAGTGATAAACAAGGAGATATTGATTCTCAGGAGGGAAAACAGCATTCTCATTTGATTATAGTGTTGCAAAAAACTTTCCCCAAAAGGTTTACTGAGTTCCAGGATCAAAAACTCATTATTTTCCTGAGTTGTTTTGGTTTTTTTTTTGGTTTTTTTTTTTTTTTGCTTGAGGATTTTTCAAATGTCTTCTATAGAGGACCCCCTATAGGTAAAGCTTTCTTCATGTCTGAAGCTAGTTTAATGATAAAAAAAAAAGGAAAAATAATTCTTTCTGCAAGGGAACGTGATACAAATATTTCCATAATGAATATAAACTATACTAGGCTTTATTACATTCAGATTTCTTTTCCTGACCTTAGGAAAAGTGCATGACAGCTGACCCAAAGCTTCCTCTGGGAATTGGGGCATTATTTTTATGACATTAAGTGCTTTGACTTGGGATTTCTAAAGCCAGTACCAGTTAGAAGTCACATAGGTTTGACCAAGTTCCTCCTCCCTTCCACGTGCACTGACTGGAATTCCAACAGGTGGACTTAATGCTGATTTACCCTGTCCAGGCTGTGCTCTCTGACAGAATTTTGTTGTCTCATAGTACATGTACAGTGTAAAGTTATGCATTAATAAATGCTCTGGCTATACTAGCACAGTACCCATATAACTTGTCTGGGTGTACTAAGGTCTAGACCTGGCTAATGAGGGTCTCCTTGTGCTACTAGTTCAAGATCTATCTTGGCAATTCAAGCCTCTTTTGCTATATCCACTCTTGCCTCTGTGGAGACCAGCTGTCATTCAACAGGTGAAATACATGTTTGAATCTGGAGCATATTTTTCTGAGATGAAGAGGACAGGTAAGATTTCATGCAGAAGTAAGCCCATCTGGAGATTTCTATTTCACCAGTGATATAGAAAACATGTGAGATTAAAGCAGAAAAACACAGGACACAACACAGCTCATCCATTATCTTTCTTATTTGTTGGAAAGACTTTACTCCTTAAAATACTTCCAGTCTTTTGCCTTTAAAATAAATTATCATCATGTGACTTCAAACAAACCAACTTTCTTGTTGGAGGCCTTTCCAGGGTACCTTTCCTCCAGCTGCAATTTGCTCCTCTTTACCTGATCTGCTAGAGCTATTTCCACGATCACACTGTAAGCCAGTCCATCCTACAGGTAGTGATAGGATGAAAGTAATCCCATTGTTTCTTGGATAGTTTTTAATCTACTTCGTTCCAATGATCCCCATCACAGCACTGCCCACGAAGCAGCTCGTGTGTGGAAGGCGATGAATGGGGATGTGAAGGCGGAGACTGACTAAGATGGCCTAGTCCCCCTATTCTGTATTCCATGCAGAAGTGGGGGAAGCTGTTGCAGGACTTCCATGGAAGGGAACAGGAACTGAGACACTACACAGAACCCCCTTGATTCCTTTATTCAACACGCCCTTCAAGACCCTTTGGATATCTTCCATGATGGAATGTGCCACTGGTAAAAATCTTCTGAAATTTTTCACCTGATAATTCCTAAATTAGAGCCTTTTGAATTATTTTGTTGAGGAAACGAAAGAACTGCTGACATACATTCATTTCAAGGTGAAGATATTAGTGCCTTCCTCTCATAGTTATGCTTGGAATCAGAATATCTTCTTGCCGTGGCTTCTCTGGTGATTACTATAGCTGGCAATATATTAAAAGCTTAGCCTCACTACTTCTATGCTTCCATGCATCTTGACCTTCAATCAGAATTTCAGACATAATTAAATGCTTCATAAAAACAATTCAAATATTATCTTTAGCCTCAGCTTGGGGCCCTATCAGTTATTTTGGCAATCCCTCAAGGGAAGTATTGTTTTCAGAAAGTGACTCTACCAGGGTGAATTTAAAAGTTGCCAAAATAAGGAAGCATAGAACAGTTCATGTTGAGGTAGTACATATAGCGAAAAGAAAGAAGTCACTACCATCACATCCCTCACAATATTGCCACTACACATCAGCTTGTGTTTGACCTCTGTACACTGTTGTGTAAAACATAAGCATAAAAAAAACCCTAGCTGTGGATATTCCACCATATTTGCAGTAATTTTTATTTCATTTTCACAATACCAACATTTTGAATAGTCAGACTTGATTTTAAAATAAAAGATTCCGAGGTCATGACCCCGGAGAAGCAGTACATGAAGGAATGCTCAGACATTATGAATGGTCTTTAGGTATTTTTCAGAAACTCTGCTTTGGGAGTCTCATTTGAAACTTGTCATGCTTTGCGTGTCTGCCATTCTCAAATATCACACAGAAGTCACTATACCATCATATAAACAGCCGATCAACATGTGTCTTACCTATCAGTCCTGTCAATCCTTCCTTCAGTTTTATCCCTCTGCTGTTGAGTCAATGTGTGAAAACTGGAAGAACATGACTTCATTCAGGTATGAGCTAGATGGTTATACTATGGCAATCCTTTATTCAGCTCAAAGCAAACTATTTCTCAACAATTCTTTCCTTGATTCCTACAGGTAGTGGGGTTATTCCATGCTTGGTGTCTGCTGTTGTCTTTGTTGCAAAAAATGAACACATTTGAATAATAAAAAAAAAAAATTAATCAGCTTCACCAAGCTCTCTGTAGAGTAACACTATGATTTAATTACTTTTTTGTACCCATGATTCTGCCCAATTTCCTAGCTTGGGTAGCCTTTCCCAGGAAAGGGAGAGACAGATGTTTTCAAAAACTCAACAAACTGTACACTAAACAGGGAACATTTTTAAACTAATAAGTGTCTTCAGTAAGCTGCAAACCCTAGACAAAATGTCTGGCTATAAAAAGATATATTTACATATATTTTAATGGCATTTAAAATAATTAAAACAAGAGCACTCATTTATTCAATCAGTCTCTAATTTGAGTACATGCATGTTTTGTGAAAATAGTTTTAATTTTTTACATTTTTACCAATAGATGGTGCTAGCAATTTCTGCATTTAGTTAAATATCTGCACCCATTTTACTCAGCTCAGACCCCTAACAATCCTCTGAAACTACTAGAGAGAAACAGTCTATCTGTGTGCCAATTAAAGCAGGAAATGCCAGTTCACCCATATTCAACATTTTACATATTGAAAAGGCTAGTAGAGCAGCAGAAAGCCATCAGTAGCTACCCACTGCAGAACATATACAGTAGGCAAATGAAAAATCTGCTGTTCTCTCTCCTCCAATGTATTTTCAAGATTTCTGGAATAGTCACATCATGTTTTGCTGTCATTAGGGTGCATACTTTTAGCAAAAAGGATGCTGGCATCAGTCAAATTAGCGCCTCCATCAGTCTTCTACAGAGCACAATGGAAGCTGAATGCCTTAAGCACAAATCCTGCCAAGTTTTTGTGCACATGCCTCCCTTTATGCACTGGGAATAGTTCTGAAAAGTCAACCAAGATGTTCATTGTATGCAAAGTTAGGTAAATCAGAGATTATCTGTGAATTATATGAAATGTCTGGAGTGCTTGGAATTGAATGTAGTGGCTCTTCATGGAAATGGTCAGATGTTTTCTGCAGACATTAGGAGGATGCATCCAGAAAGGAACATATTTTTATAATACCACCTAGGCATCTAGACATTTCACATTCAAAATTAGCTGTTTAAATATTTCAGTTCTGTGGATCAGATTGTGTTGTATGGGTTCAGAGAAAGTATGTTCAAGGTCACTACAAGTGCATTTAAAAAAAAAAGAACAAATAAGAGTAGATAAAAACAATCTTGTTCTCTGCATTTCCAATTTCCTCTAGAACTCTGCTATCTGTAAAAATACCCTAAAGAATGTTTCCAATATCTCATTGTCATCAGCTTATTTTTCTTATTACTTAGAGACATTCTCAAAATATTTTGAGATAATTGAAATGCTGTAGCTCTTCAGAGAGAAGCTGTAGCCCTGTGCTCTCCAGTTCATTTCCACATGCAGTACACTCTTCAGTGTGAACTGGCTTTACACAGCATGGAAGTAAGCTCCCTGGAATAACAGATTTTCACAAAGAGGTTACAGCTTACAGACCCTGAGCTCATGGGGATTACAGTTACCTGCAATTTCCTTTTATGACCTCCACTGGCTTTGGGGATAATAAAAAGCTATTGCAGACTTCCTCTATCTATACATATATATATATATTTATAAAAGAGTGTGTGTGTGTATGTGTGTGTGTGTGTGTGTGTGTGTATGTGTATGCATTATATATGTACAAGGTATTTTATATATACTCATATATTTATATTACACCTATTTTATTGTATATTGGATTTTAATATAAACTATATTATTTACAGCATGTATTTATAGTAAATTCTTTTATATTTTTATACATGTATATACATATATATATGAGCATGTAATATATATGTGTATAAAATATGAAGAAGCATAATGCATACATTGCCTGTGTTTTTAAATATGTATATAAATATGTATAATAATAGAGAATATTATACATATGTATTGCATTATAAAACAAAAAATATTATATTTCCTCAATATTTAAGTGAATATCCCCCTCTGGGAACATGTAAACAGTAGCTCATGTAACTTTCTGCTACATGCCTACTTGTTTAATTTATCAAGACCTTATTATATTTCTACAAAGTATAAGGGAAATATGAATTAGTTCGCTTTACAGATCCATTAAAATAATCACAAATTTGAAAAGCTCACTTTAGAAATTTTTATCACTTCCATTATTTTTTGACATAATGGAAAATGCTTTGGGAGAGGGAAATGTGAAATGTGTTCTTGCGAACCCCAAAAAATAATTAATATGGCCAAAAAGCCTACAATAATTCACATTTTACTTTCTTTTTCCTTCTGTCTCCTTCTTTTAGCAAACCAAGTTTTATTGCATGAACCTTGTTCAGAAATGTCTGTGCCCATAAATGAATCACTATTCTGAATCTCCCTGGACATGCTGATTTATCTTTCTGGATTATGTGAAAGACCCATGCATTCTTCAGATAGTTTGGGAGGCCCATTTCCACAGTCAGTATTGTTTCCTCATGTAGAGGACCAATGATCATAGCAATACCTTGATATTTTCAGCTGTACTTCTGTAATGCAGAATTTTTATTAAAAAAGGCAACCTATCAGCCCACTCCTGTCTCATAAACTTTCTTACAGAAGATCCCTGAGAAGGCATCAGTTGCTTCTACTCACCATGGAAAATGGAAAAGGCCTCTGAGCTGCTTGTGGAAGAATGTGGAGTTGTGAAAATAGCTGGTTCCCCATTCTTTACTTGTTTAAGATCTTCATCTGCATTCAGTGAAGTTATGGCTCCTTAATAGTGTACAAATATTTATCCCTCAACTGGAACCTTGCTACCTTTTCCTACTAAACTGCAAACATTTCATTTGCTCTCCCATGAAAGAGTGTTGCTTTCACTTCTTAGAGAGACAGAGCACATAAAGAGTGGCTTCAATTATTGTAGGTTGTAGGTTGTATAGTGGTTCAACACTGATCAAAATAACTGTTCAAACACAAAAATTAAAATCAGGTCTCTCAGCGGTATCTATATTCAGATCTTTCATTATGGAACAAACTCTGTGAATGGAATATTCCTCTGTGACTGGGGAGGTTTAGGTTTAGATATTAGGAGAAGATTCCTCATCCCTGAGGGGCACTGGAACCGGTTCCCCAGGGAAATGGTCACAGAATAAATCTTCCAGAGTTCAATAAGTGTTTGGACAATGCTCTCAGGCACACAGTGTGATTCTTGGGGTGGTCCTGTGCAGAACAAAATGATCTTTGTGGATCTTTCTAACTCAGGATATTCTATGATTCTATGAAAACTAAGTAGATGTTTGTCAAACACTGGATTCTGTCTCTTTAACTGTAGATTACAATAAATCCATTATTATAAACATCCTTTAGAAACAAATGCAATTTTTTTAAAACATTAAATATATTTATTTTCTTAACATTCAAAAATCTTTATTAAATATTCCAAGCTTAGTAGGTCTCTGATAAAGAGTGTGTGCTTGCATTCTTCCAATATTATCTTGAGACACTTGGGAAGCTTTAGGTCAGATATCTGATCTCACATTTCAGAAGTGACTGCAGCTGTGTGGTTAAAATCCACTGCTGTAGAATCTGGTTAAAAACTTAGTTGACCTCAAATAAAGGATAATTTCACCAAACAAAAAGACCCCAGAGCCTCAAAGAAACAGAGAACCAATTATCACATTTGTTTCTCTGCTAAATTTTAGTGGTCAAAATATCTTCCCAATAATTTAGTAATTTTAGACTCATTTGGATTACAGGCCATCTAGACCAATCCCCTGCCCAGAGTATTCTGAACGAGATCAGGTTGCTCAGAGTCTTGCCTAGCCATATTTTTAACATCTCCGAGGACAGAGATATTGAATCTCTTGAACATCAGCCTGAATGAGAAAAAGAAATGCTTGCAAGCCAGACCAAGGGTGTGATCTACTCACTGAAGTCTTGAAAGCAATTTCTGGCACAATATGCTATTTTTTTTTTCTATAAATGGCCATCTCAGAGGTCAGTTGAAGAATTTCTATTCCAAGATTCTTATTGTAGGTGTGGTGTCCAAGGAAATGAGAAAAATTAAAATCTAAGCCATTCCACATACTGATAGAGTCATACTGAGAGGGTTAGACAGGACTGAAGCACACGTTTTTTCTAGCAATGGTGCAAGTGCAGTAGGTGTCTAAATTCTAGATCAAAGTTAAATCATAATATCTGATTTTCATGCACATAATTAAAAATCATGAAGAGTAAGAAAAAGCCTCCATCCAGCAGACTGAAGCATTCTATTTAAGGATCTGTGACTTTCATGTGAAATATTTCAAGGGTTGTCAAGGTAAAATTCAATTAACTTTAAACCACTAGTAGTATAAAAGTGTGAATAGGAGGGACACAAGCACCCAAACTGCTTTGCTATTGATCAGGCTTAAAAACTGTGAACACTAATAGAAAGCAAAAGATAGCTTGTCAAAAGGCACAGGGAGGCTGGCAGGTTTCTGTCTAGCTTGTTCAAGTGTGATGTTGTTCTTTTTTTCAGCAGATAAAACGCATTCAGACATTTCCACAAAGAAAATTATATTGTATGGCATTTTTTTAAAATAAGATTAAAAGAGCTACTTTTACCACCAGTGACTGCCATTAATTGGTATGCTGCAAGGGAGCTGACACATCCCTGGATGGCACATCTATTAAGTGTAGACTGCAATCAGTAAAATAGGTTTTCCAACAAATGACTTGTCAAAGCCTTGACACAAGAATTACTTATGCTTGTAGTCAGTCACTTACTTTTCCCCAGTTCAGATGCTCATCTTCTGCCCCCACACTGGAATCTGAAAAACAGTGAAATGTGTTTCTCCATTTTTGCTTGATTAAAGTCCTAATGCATGGAATAAAATCAAATCAGTGAGTGTCCTAAGGATAGCCCAACAGACTCAGAGTAGAAAAGCAGTGGTGCAGGAATGCAACTTTCCAATTTCCTTTTCAAGCAGCTAGAGTTTCAAGACAGTCTCAGATTTTCTGTGGTAATAGATGTGAACAGAAAATGTCTTTCAACTGACAGCTCCACCACCAAGCTCACTAGACCAGCCTGGCTCCCTTTGATCTTCAGTCTTTCTGGAAATAAAATTCATTATCATGCTCCCTAGCAGCAAGTGCACATGTTTTACCTGGATAAAATCTGGAAACATTCAGTGACAAGGCTGCTATTCATTGTAGATGCAAAATGTTCACTTGGGAAACTCTCTTTTTTTTTTTTTTTCTTTCCTTACTATATTTTTTAAACTTTATATTTAATTCTATGCATGTTTTGGCTTAAGTACTGAATTGTAACTCTACTTTTGCATGTGGAAACCTGAATGGATAGCAATGATCTTTTCACTAAATTGCACAAATTCAACTAAGATATATGTCTCTATTTATAGGGTCACTGTTTACTCCACCCTGCCATCCGTATCATGACTGACAGCTATTTTTGATAAGTATTGCAAGATAAAATGAAACAATAATACACAATTTGCTTTTAGCAATCTTTCTGGGGCACTTTAGGAGCAATTGTAGCAATGAACACTAAGGGACAGGAGTTACCTTCACCTTTAACCACTTATGTGTCTCTTGTAAATTGAAGAGATAGATTCAGAAGTTGATTCATTTTAGGATTTCTCTTTAGCTGGTACCTAAAAGTCTAGCCACATACCTAATCACCAAACAGAGGCTAGAGAAAATGAACAGCAATCCTAGATTACTATCTTTAATGCTGGTAGACTCTCACCACTGGGGGGAAAACAAAGGCAAACCAGAAAACCCTAATGAAGTAGATTTACAAAGGTGGCTACACTGAGAAGTTCAGATTTTTCTAGTGAAGTCTCTTACAGTTTGCAGATGTGTTTGTCAGATTTGTCAGATTTGTCAGGCCTGTCAGATTCATTTTCAATGTCTTGATTTAATTTTTTTTTCATACTTTTATTTTAGGTCATAAGTAACACATATAGCCAGAGAAAACTGAAGATTTTTAGCCGGCAGGTCCTTTTTTCAGCCTGAAAAGACTTATTAAGCTGAAGGAAGAAAATTACAACGGAATCACAGTGATCCCCTGTGAATTCTGTCACAAATATTACTGAAAACTGGGTTCAAAAAACCTATGTTTTCCATGGATGCTTATTTACAAAATTTGCACAAAGTGGAGATTATCACTCCTGTTGAAAAGTTATAACTCTGGGGAATTCCGTTTTCCAAAGCATTGGATTTCTATGAGTTTACTGGTGTTTTCCTTTTTTCCTGCTTGATGCATGACTAGAAGATGCTTAAGGCTTCTGTAAAGAATTTTTCTTTTTCTCAGGGACTTTCCAATGAATAAATGAACTCTCCATAATATCAATAAAGCTAGTATTAAATGGATTAAATATTGGCTAACTAACTGTTCCCAGAGCAGCTAGTGAAGTGGAACCATCCCTGAACAAGGATGTGGATAATAATGTTTTGCTGTCATTAGTATTAGACCTGACCTTGTTCAGTGTTCCTCTCAGTGGTCTGGAAATAAATATCAAATCACTGCCTTTTCAAATGACATATGGATTTGTACTGTATCAAATAATGGTGGCCAGGTGTTCATTCCAAGCAATTGAAGCTGTTGACTGCATCAGACCCTGTCATTAAATGGGTCCCAATATAGTCAAAGACACAGTTTCACAGAAACCCTGAAAGAGGATCTATATCTCCAAAATCTACAACTCTATCCTAGAAAGCAAGAGTTGTACAAAAAAACCCCCTCTTCATTTCAGAGTAGAATAAGGCCAGGTGGGATGGGATTTTTCACAACCTGGTCCTGGTTTTTAGCAATAAGATGTCCCTGCCAGTGTTGGAACTAGATGATCTTTAAGGTCCATTCCAACTCAAGTGATTATATGATCCTATGATCCTATAGCTAAAATAATTCAACATGAGCTGCCTGTGGGAGGCTGAGATAAAACAGGCCCATGAAATCCTAAGTGTTGACTGTCAAGTAGAGGCATGGCCAGTTATACACCTGTTCTGTTTATAAGCTTGTCCATACCAGGAATTAGCTGACATTTGAAGTTATTTCTGGGGTGTTGAACATTTTTGCAGTAGAAAATTAGACAAAATGTGAATTAACTGTCGCATACTGCAAGAGTCTGAAGAAGAATAAAACCTAGAAGCAATTCCTTTCACATGTTCATGATTTGAGAGAAACATAAGCGACAGACATAACAGATCTTGTCTTAGAGTAAAGCTCCAGAGAAGCACTGCCCTAAATGCTGTGTTTTAAATAATCTATTAATGTATTCATACAAAAGACATGGTCATGTGCCTTCCCTGATTTCGGGGGTAACCTAAGCACTCACATTACATCAGCACTGACTACATTACCATGGCTGTCATGTTTTTGTAAGTTAATTAGACAAGTATCAAAACACCTAGTGTCACAACAACATTAGTGTGTTAGACACACATTTCAGATTAGCAGGACAATATTTATTAGTCCAGGAGACACAAGCTAAGAGCTCTTTTCTAGGCCAAATATTACCTCTTATAATTCATTTCACTTACAGCAACTAACAAAGCCCCTATTTATTACAGGTTGAATTCCTTTTCATTTGCATATTAAGTGGGCAAAAAGCTTCATAAAAAATCACTGGATTTTAATAGAGTTCATTTCCCAGTACAGAGATATATCTCAATATGTGACATTGTCAAGACTGCTACTAGAAGGATTTATTTGACTTTGTTGCTTGCTGTTTGAAAAAGGAAGAAAGCTTAGAAGAGCAGCAAAATTATGCAGAAACTGGACAAAGAGATACCTCTGAGTGACAACATGGTCTTTCTCCTACAAAAAGAAGGAGCACATTATTCACATTGTATATATACTGTGTGTTCTTCACAGCAATAAAGAATTTTAAATGGAAGCCTATGATCTCATAGAGAAAGCCATTGCTGGAAGCATCTGATAATTAAAGCTTGACTACTTTAAATTTCAACCAAACAGTTTTTGTTTTTAAACAATCAGGGATAGAGCAATGAAATTACATTACCTAAATACACTGTCTAGGAAAGGTGCCAAGTGCCATCATTCATTATCTTGTAAAATGTAGTAGATAGCCATATGCTAGTGAAATATGAGTAGTTTGCATAGAAAGGAATAAACAGATGAAATTCTATGGCAACAGTCATATGGAAGTTTCCAGTCAATGTGGTTGTGTCCTTCTGCACTTGAAAGCCATTATGTTCTTGCAAATTCATGAATTTTAAATCACATGCGTAAGAGTCATGGGCAGAATATGATAGCCAAGATTTAGGAAACAGAAATCCCACTGAGTGCCAAAGGTATAAATGAGTTTAGTTTCTTTCAGATATACTTGAAAATCCCATCAATATTATTAAGGGTTTCAACTACTTTTACTTATGTTCATAGTATATTGGTGGAATGTGTCTGAAGATTTAAATTTTTGAAATTCCTGAACTCTGTTGCACATGCCATTCAAAACCTCTAACCTCAAAATACAGTCATTTTAGATCATGATATTAGGTGAATTTATTGATAAAAATTTGTTCTTACCAAGTGTTTTTGCACAGTACACTGGCAGGATGTACCAAAGCACCAGCAGACAGATTATGAGAGGGGAAGCATGACTGTATTTTGCAGAAGTGCTGTGGATCACTGTTAATTACTTCTGTGAATATTTATTTAAACAAAGATACTCAATGTTTAGAAAGGATAAAATCATTCAAAACATCTTTTCCCTGTTTAACATACACAAGACCTCCAATTCACTAGAAACTGCTGTCAAATAAGCATTACCTTCTCTAGAAAAAATATTTATATTAAGATTTCTAAAGAAAAAAATTTGAATGTGAATTTAGAAAAAATCCGTCGGCATAATGAAAAATCAGAAAGTTAGTTTCATAATAAATTAAAAAGAAAATATTTATAATGAATGATGAATTCTTTTAAGTGTTTCCTTGACTGATCAGCGTAACATTGGAACTTTCTTTTCCTGTTTTTAGTTGGAATAGGGATTTTGTTTTGTTGTGGGGTTTTACTGTTTGAATTTTTTTGTGAAATATTGTGCATTCCAAGTGCAGATATCACAGCTAGTACTTTTTTCCTTTGTAGCAAGTCTAGTATTATGCCAAATAATTGTGACCACAGGAGCTGGCCCTGCAATATTCCCTAAACAGTTAGCTAAGAAGAATGGGATTGTTCTCCAAGCTCCTTTATGCTTCTTAGCTGGAAAATTTTCTGTAGTTATTAAAAACAAGATAAATTAGACCATTTTAAGCTCCAAATTGCTGCAGTTAGATTAGAAGTAGGAAACTGACCTTCAGCTTTGTTCGACTGCTACAGTGCTTTGTGCAATGGAAGCACATTCACAGCAGCCATTCTGGACAGACTGTGTCTCTTGGATGAACCCCCTGCATTTGGTCCCAATCCTTTCCCTTCCTTTGCAGCTCTGTCCTTGCAGAAAGAGTTTCTCTGTCAATTTTAAATGGATTTAGAGTCACCAATGCTGAACTCCTAATACAATGGCTTGACTGTGTGCAGATGTGTGTATGTGCACCCCAAAAGGGAAGCAGGGGAAACAGGACCACCAGTGACTTTCTTGCAGAAAGCTTTACCTTGCTTTCACCTATTTTTCCAGAACATTTATATTCTGCATATATTTTACCCCTAGAATTTTAAACAATATTTGGAGTTTGTTGAACCACAAGCTTTGTTTTTTTAATACTCTTTTTTCATGGCAACAAAATTTAGGGATGCAGGTGGTACCACAGTGGGGTACACAACAATACAAAGTACATAACAAAATGATCAAAGAGCACTGGTAACCTAAAATAGGTATCAGAGTTCCTCTGGTTAAAAACTTAAACTTATAGGCATGCACAACTTTATGGGATTACAGGTCATGCCCTGAAAGGAAAATCAAGAAGTAATTTAATTCAAACCCAGTGCTTGTATCTATTCAAATTCACATTGCACTTCCCCACAAAAAAAGAAAGCACTTTCAAGGAGAAAGGCAAAGAAAGAGGGAAATATTGTTCTTTTCAATACCAAGAAATAGGTACTCTAAAATAAATTGTTGCTTGTATAGGTGCTACTTTTCTACATGTAATATTAGTGGTAATCATATTGGCAATTGGTTTTAGCTGACAGATTCAGGGTGACTTCATTGTTTTACAGAGGCATTTTTCCACTTGACTGGTAATGCCACTATAAAAATTCTTGATTGCATTTCCTTGCTTTTTGACATTGCATTCTGCATTTGTCATTTGTATACATACATATGTAAACAGCTTCATGGCAAATTCTATTTGCTTACTCACCTTGAGTGACCCATAGAATACATCATTACAGGATATAGTAAAAGGTATATGAATTTAATATGGCCTCTTGTCCCAGAAATTACCACAGTCTTTAGAGAAAAAAAGGTAGGAGGAAATATATGAGTTTGGAGTTGATAAGAAAATATGGGAAGAAGGCATCAAAAAGATGAATAACAAGACACATCACACAAACTCTGAAAAAATGTGCAATATTGTCCTAATAGAACGGGCAAATAATTTCATTTTTCCTCTAGATAAATGTTCTCTTATATTATGTACTTCCATGGACAGCTTTGAATTCTCAAGGGACAAGAAATTGTAGAGTGTCCAAATGTTCTTTCCATGAACTACCATGGCTGTGGTCAACCACATGTTTGTGTGGTCATTTGCACTTGTGTAAAAATACAGCAAAAGGCAGTGTGACCTCAGGTCAGCAGAGTCCAGGTGCCAGAAGCAAGTGGTGAAAGGAAAAATGGGATATTGAGAAGGTTCCTGTTTGAAATGTGGTCTGGAAGGGACATGTCTTGATTTACAGTCTCAGACACAGATGCTTGCTAGGTTGTTCCCAAATTCCTCTTCTGGCTGCTGACCAAAGAGGTGATGACTTCTTAGGCAAATTAGACCTTGAAATTCTCAGAGAATCCCAGTCTGTTGTCTGTCCTTTGTGGCAGAACTATACAGCATTTATTGGGACTGTAAAAACCACTTATGCCTTGAATAGGGAATTTACTGTTTTAAAAATAGCCGGGTTTACGCGTGCTTCCAGAAAATACAACAACTTCACTGGAAACAGTTTTCTTCTATGTTTTTGCCCTCTGTTATCAAAAGACTAACATGAAATAAGCTATGTCTTTCTGTGCCCAACACCACACATTGTAAGTTCCCTCCTCACTAAGTTTTATATCTAAGTTTCCATGTAATTAATTTTACAACCTTGTGATTTATTAATTTGCTTCCATTTGAAGATGCATCTACAAGGCTATGTCCACTTAGCAAGATGAGAGGCTTTCCTTTTAAAAAAATAGAATAAAAATCAGCAAAGTTAGTCAGATTAGAACAGGATCTTAGAAGGTACATTTTTGTTCATGAGATACATCTGAGATTTTTTTGAGGTCTAACTGCAACTTGGAAATTAATGGTGAATGAGGTGCACCCTATTTTCAGACTGCCTCCATCCAGTATTGCATCTTCTATAAAATATATTGAAATGGGAAGAGAAACTGTGAAACATGCTCATTTTTCATTTTTCTTGAGTAAAATTCAATTGTGAATTTTGAATTACACATTCCAGAAAAATATTGAGATTCAGTTCTGGGGGAAATCTCATTATATTATTTCTGGGTATTTTTTTACCAGAACAAGAGTGAAAAAGCCCGAGGAAAAATAAACAAAGAAAAAAACCGCAAGTACACAAAGGCCCCTGAAAAGTCCCCCACGCCCACTACCCCCTTTAGTAACAATCCCACCACCAAGCAAGGCAATACCAACCATGGCATGATTTGGATGGCACATCCTGGGTAATGCATCCGGACAAAAATTCCCACTCTGGCAAACTATATAAAGAAGCAACTTCTTGTTCCTGTATCATTAGCCAGACAAAGATAATCCCACATTATGGGACAGATGGCATAAATATGCCCTCCTAAATATGTCTTCAGGGATACCTGAAATTTAGACTGTAAGTTAAGCAACCAGAGCTGGAACTTGAGACAACATAAACGTGGTACTGTTGTCTGGGAACTTGGGGGAGGTTAAAAAAGTTGGGGAGAAGAATGTATCACTGATAGTGGACATAAAAAATGATGAGCCATATGAAAAGCCTACTCAGCAACTGAGCTGAAATAAGCTTGAAGTGGGTAAAAGGTAATTCTGGCAGGGGGAAATCACAACAAGATCACAGCCCATCAACTCAAGAAACATACTGACTCAAAGAGAAAGAATGAGCACATGACTTATTAACATTAGTTAATGACACTGCGCAATCATGCATCAGGAAGAAAATTAATGGCATCTAGTTCTGCTCTGGTTTTATAGCACACCACAAGACTGGTGCTTTTGTGAACCAGCCAGCATACCTTGAAGCCCAACCCAAGTGAGTGAGACAAGAAGCTGGAAGAGAAAGGTGAAACCATTTAATTTATTTTCTAGTAAATTGGCTTTATAGTATCTCCTGTCACAGGTCTGCTGGACACATGCAACTCAATTGTACCAGCTACTCAATGCCACAAATCTATAAAGGCTTCATTTAGGAAAAGGGCAAATTAGCTTGCAATAGCTGGGGAGCTACAGATTATAATTAATCTGTTACATCAGTACTTGATCAGTGTACATTTCCTAACCATAAAAATAAATTTGTGGCACTGAAATCGTCTTTTTGGGTGTTTAACAGTCATAAAGGGCTTGATTTTCTTTAGTTAATTGAGTTCTCTCCTTGGTTCTGAGCTCTCTCTGTCAAGTTACCTGATTTATGTTATTTTCTATTGTTTGTGTAATCTAAACCTTTTATGGTAGAAATATAAAAAAAGATGGAATAATAAGATAAGACTGGTCTCTTTACTTTCATGCATATTCTCAGTGCTTATCTTTTATATCAAACTTCAGGAAACAGAGATGGAACATTTCTGTGCGGAGAATAAGTAGAAGCATTATAAAGCTAATGGCTGCATCTATATCTTTAACTGAGATACAAGGGCATAACTCCATTGGCACTGTCCTACCTTGCTCTTGTGAAGTCATTTATTATGCAAGTGGTCACATATACTGTAGATCAAATCAGTAAGATATCTTTGGGACACAGTAATGCATCTTCCTCTAGCTTTTTCAGATTTGGTTTGTTTGCTATAGATACTGGTTGTTGCAATGTGCCAACATCTTGTTAGATTTTACTTAATAGTGTTATTTTAGTGTCTTCATCATTGTTCTAATAATTGGTGCAATCTGATTATTTTTCACTACCGACCTCTGAATTTACATTTGCTATTAAAAAATATAAGGACAGGTAAAGAAGGAAAAAAAGCTGTCAAGTAAGAACCATTTTCTGGGTACCTTGCTGATTCCTATTGGTAAATATATAAAGCATCAGTAAACTACAGAAATGCTTTATCAACCTTTTGGAGACAGTGATAGAATTACATTAACAGTTGTTACTTTTTTCAAATTATTGTAAATTTTCCCTAGTCTACATCACATGTATATTAATAGATGCATTTATGAGCATAACTGGATACACCTTTTAGAAATTAGAGAAAAGCATATAGTCAAATATAAGATACAAATATTTCATGATATACTGCTGTGGCAATGAGTCTTCTTGTCCAATTAGCATAGGAATGGCATTCCTGTCTATTCTAGCTCATGGGAGAACAGTGACTGTCAGCAAAAAGGTAAACTGTGCCTAATCTCAGTTTGAAAATAGACTGCATATATTCTATATGGAAATCAGTAAACTAACTTCTTTGCTCTTGCTAAAAATGTGATTCCATATTATTGAACCTTAAATATGCCTACATTTTTCATTTGGAATAGAAATACATCAGCCAGTAAAAACACTCTAAGTTTGCATTTTACATGCATAAAAGCTTTTTATTGGAATTCATATTCCAGTGTGACATTCATTCTTCCCATCATACCAAGAACTATATGGTAGGTTGGAGGTTTGGATTTTGCAGGGTTTTTTGGCTTTAGTCTCTCCCAAAAATATATGTATCCAAAATATTATGACTGATAAGCAACTGTTAAGTCTGATGAAAAATCTCAACTTATTCAGTTTGACTTCCTGAATCAAAAAGATAGCACTGAAAAATCCACACTTGCAAACACTGGCAGAGCACCTGGAAATTATTCTACCCTACCAATGGGTAGGGTGACTGTTAGCAAAGGTGTACAACCACTCTATGCTCCTGCATGTCGAATGCACAACAGGCAAATACATGAGCTGCTTCTTTCCAGGAATCCACAGCTCACAGGAAACGCATCTTGGATAAACAGGGACCAAACTAGAGTTACCTAATTTTATAATCAGAATGAGTACAGGCAGGCAGACTGGAGCTGACAGACTGCAAGAAATGACTTGCATGTGTCCCCTTCCATTTTTTCAGACATCTGAATTTTATATACAGTGTTATGAGACACTGTTTTCCTCAGTGATTGGCAGTGGAAAGGCCACAGAAGTATTCAGGCTTCCTTTTGTTAGCTAGGGCTATACATGGAGGTAGGCATATGGGTAGCCTTATTTTGCTGAACTTCATACATCTTTTTTCAATTTAGAGGTTATTTTGGTGAGGGAAAGAAGTAGCTTTTTTTAATGCACCATAGAAATGATGCTTCATGCCTGTCCTAAGGAGGTGAGACACTGAAATACTGCATATATTTGTAGATAGGTCATTGGGTGATACTGGTGTTATGTCAAAACCAATTCCTAAATGAGGACCAACAACATTCTAGAGTTCATAAATCACCCCCACCTGAGCAAACTTGTACAACAAGCCCCAGAGGTAGTACTTGCCCTATACCTGCATTTCATGTTTCCCTAGGTAGCTGTTCCTGGAGGGAAAACATAGACAAACATCAATGCCAACTGGAGGATTTTGTGTTAGGTTTATGGCTGAACTCAATAGTCTGAAAAAAATGGTTCTATGATTCTTTAAAATATTTAAGGACTCTTGCTGACCCTGCTTACACTACAGTAAAAATATATTTCTCAAAGAAACTATCAGTGAAGAACATATTAGGGGCTATAGCTGCTTCTTCTATATAATATTACTGCAATAAGATGAACTGCCTGAGGGCCACAGTAAGTTTGGGGGTTTTTTGTAGGTTTAGCAAGTCATAGATATACTGGCATGACCATCCTAATCCCTGTCTTCTTTTTTCGACTCATCTGAGTGGAAGAGGAAGGATCCTTAAAAACATTTTACACAAATCCAATCAGCAGGCATGCTGCACAGGTTGGATTTTTTTTTTTGGAACCTCCCCTTATAAGAACAAAAAAGAGCTGTTAAAGCTATAGATCTGATTTTTATGTGTCACTGGAAATAGACTTCATTTCAAAGGAGAACATGTAAGAGGAGTCTCTTAAGAAAGCTCTGTGGAATTATAATCTATCAAAACACTTCAAGTATGAAGAGGTGCCTTCCAGAAGGAAAGAACATGCTTCAATTCTACATTTTGTAGATGAAGTGTTTATTATTTGGCTTAAATAACTTTTCATTTCACTGATTCTTTTGTACACTGTATAATATTACAATTTAACAAAAAGTTAAAAAAAGAAAAATCAAACCAAATAAAAAAGTAATCTTATTCATAATAAGATAAATCTAATAAAAAAGCCCAGGTAACTTCTCCACTTTATTTTGCTGGTAAGTATTAAAGTCATAGGCTGAAATATCAAAATCCTTCCCCAAGTGGTTCAGGTGATTGACTGTGGTATGCTTATACTCTGTTCTGCTCAGGCAGAAAACTGCATGTGACTCTGACTAGAATGTTCACTCCCTTGGCCCTATTGTCAACCTCAGTTGTTCACCCCTTGTTGGTCCCTCCATATGTATTTGCAGCATACAAATGCAATGTAGAGTTGTGCATTTACCTTCAAATTGTCTCCTTGGAACTGCCCAGGTGCTGGCACTGGTGAGATGCCGAAGACCAGGCTGCCCTGTGCCAGACCCAGCCAGCTCCAAATGGATCCATTGCAGCCCCCAAGCCTAGATGGTGGTGTCACCATGGAAGTATGTTTAAAAAAGGGCAGAAAATGCTGGGGAGGGGAGGGGGAGCAGGGAAAATAGAGGGGGACACCAGGTTTTAGGGTGTTGGCACGCCAATCCTCCAAAGGGACAGGGACCAATGGGGAACCCACCTGAAGCACAAGAAAAGGGTGGAAACAGAACCACAGGATAACAGAATCACTAGATTGGAAGAGACCTTTAAAATGAGAGGGTAGCAGAGGTCAACCACCATGCCTTGACCACAGCCCTCCATGTCTCCCTGAAGGGGTGTAACCTGTGGCAACAGTGCAGTGAGGAGAGGTATCTTCAGTGGAGGAGAAATGTTGAGCCTGGGAGTGAAGCTGGGAAAACCCACAACAACTGAAATGGGTGGAAAGGTGTTTTCACTCTTGTGTAAATGCTTTTTTCTCTATTGGTTTACTGTTATATCTCAATATCCTAATCAATACTTTTATGTGGAGATGTGGGTGCGCTATTTAGTAACCATCAGTTCCCCAATGCGCATAAGATTTTAGAAGCTGAAAGGGGTTTGAGTACAACAATGGACCTCTGCCTTTTCCATGTACATGTTTCAGAAACAGAATGAAACCTGTTCCCAAGAGGAATTCTTAGAACATCTTTTCTTTCCATTTCAATAAGGCAGAGTAAAGACATTACTTACATCATACAGAAATCTATAATATTAACAGCTGTCAGTGCATTAAAAGTACTTCAAGCAGTTGTCTTTAGTTGTCAGGATTTATAAGGGTAAGAAGACATTGAGGGTGGGGAGAATTGCACAATGGAAGCAAAAGCAAAACACTCTATCTGACTCCATAAAATCAGGAAACCCTGAAAGAACATTTTGTCTGTAAAGCATTTAGGACCTTGATTAAAGCCATTGTTTACAGCCTAGAAAAGACACTATTATATCAGCAAGGCCAGTTCCACTATCAGGTTCATCAGCACAATACAGCCAGCAGGGACATTTTAAAAGGTCTCTTCAGTTACACCCTAAAGTGGTTTCAGTATCCATTCTTTAAAAATATGATCAAGAATGTATAAAAATAAACCCCTATATTTCATGCTGATGTGTTCCAGTGCATTACTGTCAGACTTTAACCATGAAAGGAATAGCCCTTTTGTGCAAAGAGAATAGTTGGAAAAAGATTCAGGTAATAATAAAAGAAGATTCAGGAAACTGTTATGAAATTTTTGGTTTATCCAGCAAATAGGAATTCAGCTTAAGTCCAGGCATTAGCATTGCTGTTCTTTCTAGCCCATTAAAAATTAGCTTAGGTGGTGATTAGACAGACTATGGTTGCTCCCTCCTTGAAACCCTTCACTGACCCTTCAGCAAATCATCTCACAGACTCTTGTCCTTGCTTCAAGGTCCTGTGATGAAGTGTATTCTTCAATTTACATTTCATGTCTATTTCTGCCATCAGGAGCAGCCACCTTGTGAGTGAATCAGGCCATCTTCAATAGAAAACTCTCAGATTGTTTGAACTGTACACCATTCTACTACTAGTCAGAATGACCAATATTCATATTTCCTTCTAGACTGAAAGCTACTTGAAGCCCAAGGATGGGTTATCTTGGAGAATATTTATATTAGAGCCAATTGACTAGGGCTGACATTGATAGTTGCTTGGCATTTTACTCCCACAGTTTTAAAACCAAAAACCTAGAGGAGAAGTTTATGACTGTAGGTTAATATAGATTAATTTTCTCTTCTTTTTTCTCTAAAACAAACATGTAAGAAGGAAGTTCAAAAGAGAAAAAATGCTAATTGTTGGTTGATTTTACTCTTTTTACTTATAAAGTGAAATTTCTTACCAAAATGTGGGGTTTGAACAGAGGATAAGTTTATGCCAGAGATGCTTCTGAAGGAGTTTTAAGACCAAGTCCTACCATGTCAGCGCAGTGCTCCTTCTTCAGGGTTTATATAACCTGCGAAGCTAATTATCTGGGTAGATGTGACTTCCACTGTAAGAGCTAACTGTGATACTGCTTTTGCAGTGAAATATGCATTTCAGCTATATTTGGAAAGTCCGGATATGCTGCTTTTAAAAACTTATGAACAGAAATGTTTGCATATTTGAGAGTTTGTGTCAATTCAATTATCTTGCAGCTAAAAAATTTTCACTAAAACACTAAATAAAATTTTGTCAAGTCCAAAACTCCATTTTAAAATTAATAAGCTGTTCATTAGAATGGATGTGTACATTTTTTTCTGCGTGCACTAAATATTCCAACCAGTTATCCTTCCTATTCTTGAAGAACATGCTTTACATTGCTTTTTCATTCTGTGTTTTAATTCATTATTTTCTGATGCCTACACATAAACAATGGAGGAATCTGAAATATCAGCAGTACATATGCCTGATTCTAATAAGAGAAAGTAAAAAGGGGAATTTTTCTTTATTAGCTTAACATAAGTGAAATGGTTTGATTCTATCCAGGAGTGTCCTGTGTGTACAAGATCTTGAGGGACTTAAATCAATATATTTTCATTTGGTAGGATTATTTAGCCATCTTTAAAGTATCGCATTATTGTCAAGGACAGATAAACAGACATGAGAAAGGAATTCAGAGAGACCCACCCTTTCAGATGCATGTGCTCTCCTAATTGTTATAAAGTTTAAAACAACATAACAAACCAAATATCAGACTCATTAATGAATCTACATGCAGTTGTTGCCAAATATAGCATATAATTAATTACCGTTAATATGCAAATAGTATTGGGTAAAATGACTGGATTTAAAATTGGAGGAGTGATAGCTGACAGGATGCTCTAGAAGCTGAAAGCTTTGTATTTCTGTCAAGAGAAGAGCAAATGCATTCATCTTCCAGACAAAAACCTTAGCTACTTGAAGCAAAGGACACCATTGTTAATACCTGCTTCATATTCTAGACAAGAACACTCTAAATACAATTATCTGGAAACTGTAACAAATATATTACTGACAGCTGATTAACTGCTTATTAACTGTATCTGTAAAATCACAGGATGCAGAAAATTAAGCAGAAATCAAGAGATGACCAATAAAATAATGCACCAGCTTTAGTAAAATATTGTTCAGAAGTCAGAGCAATATTTACAACTAAAAAGAAACATTTAGGATCACCGTGGTTATGATCAAACAATTTTAATTTTTATATGTAATTTTAAACCCTCTGCTAAAGCCCCAGCTTCTTGATCTCTTTTTCTCATGCTCATGATATTAAGAGTACATCTGGATGTAATACTGATTCTCCCTTGTTTTGTATTATTCTGCTTCAGTTTGGACATAATTGCAACAAAAATGCATGCTATTAGTCATTGTCTCATGTTTTCCTGTAATAATAGCTTGAAATGTTTTAAGAGTAAATAACACCTTCAAACATAAAGGATAAAGCTCTTTATATAGAGGTCTAATGTAATCCCAGTTTACAAAATCGACATAATGTTGGTTTTTTTTTTTGTGTTGGTCTGGTGAATTGAATTTGATCGTCACTAAAATTTTCTCTCCTTTCAGTGTTTGGTCATTAGAAAAAAGCTACAAATTTTATTTACTGATTCAGAAATGAGAGAGGAACTGGGCAGGTATTCTTCATCAAAAGGTCCCAAATGTAAATAATGACAGTTACCTCTACCCACTCACTCCTCCTTAGTTAATGTTCTCATGGATCATTTAGACAGTGAAATCACAGACAATTTCAGGGAGATCTAAAGGACTAATACATGGATTTTTTTCCCCTAGTAATCAAAAACCCATTCCAAGTTAACCAGTCACAAAATATTATTATGAAACTATAAACTTAAGCAACCGAATGAATAAACAAGAAAGTTCATAGTGTTCTGTCACCAATTCTGAAAAAATGGCTCATCATCAGTGTTCCTAATGATGGAGACATTATTCTGAAATATGTAATCTATACCAGAGACTGATGGCTTTCTTAATATCAAAAAAAGAGAGACAATATATCCTTATACAAAACTGCTACTTATCTCTCATAAAATGAAAATAACCTTATTTTATATCACTTTGGTATGCATTAAAGCAAAAACTTTAATTCTAATTGTTTCTTAAAAAGAGATATTGTGGTGAAAATTATGAGACATTTTCAGAAGAAACAGTCTCATTTCCTTTCAGGTTAGCTCTTGGAAATCTTTCATGGGTATATAGACACTTCTGAAAGCATATGTCCATTTTATGACACATGCTGTATATATAAATTGCTGAGGACATTTTCACTGACGGGTGACTAGGAACAGTTATCCCTTTACTCCCTTGCAGGTTTAATTTAACTCATCACACATACACACACATGCAAGGCGTGAGCAGGTTTCTCACACAGAGACAATCATGTGCTCTTTACTTGAAATAGTCCCAATCATAATTAACTACTACATACCTATACAGTTTTACCAACTTTTTCTCGATATCATAGACTATGCAGACTTCCTCTGAGACCCTGGGACTTCACAGAATCCCTCCCTGTTCCTGGCATAGTGTCTGTGTAAAGGCAAGCTTCTCTAGCTACTTCATGGCTCTGAAGTCACTGATTAATTTTTTTTTACCTCTGTGACCAGAAAAAACAGTTTTGAAATGAGATTTAATCCTTGATGGGAATGGTGGACATTGGCAAGGAATTACAGATAGGCAATAGAATTTTCTGTAACAAGAAATGTTTACAGGAATAATATAAGTCATATCATATCAGACCAAAGAAACAGCTATCCCAGTTTTATGTAGCTGACAAAACCAATAACAGATGTGTAGCAATCGCTGCAAAGGCACTCCTTTAAATATACATCAAATCTATGGCAGTTAGGGACACTATGTAGGGAGGTACCACTCTTGCTGTGTAGCTGTCACAATTTTCTTTTCTTCATGAATGTGACACTCAGTTACTTACAGTCAGAGTATGTCTAATTTCCTGTGGCAGAGAATTCCATGGATAGCTACACCTGAAGTATCTCCCTTTTTTTCTGTTTAGAACTTCAGACATACATGTCTTATCTGATGCTCCCTACATCTTGCATTAGAGGAGACAGTAAACAATCTTTTCCTATTTACCTTCTCCCTGACACTTCTGACATTCTGCCATATCCACCTTAGATCATTTCTCTTCCAGGTCAGACTGCTGTATTTGAGCGCCCTTCTTACAGAAACCGTGTCGTACCTTTGATCATCCTTGTTACCCTTAGTGTAACTTTTCTTGTTGAAATATCTCTTTTCTTACAGGAAGGAACCAGAATTGTACAAAAATATCTACGATTTGTTCTAATTTTTACCCTGGGAGGTCAGGAGATTTGAGCAATACCATCCATTAGATGGGATTATATTTCTATCCCCCAGTATATCAAGCCTGTCACTCTAGTGTGAGATACAGTAAGGCATGTTCTCAAGTAAGAGCCTTCTCTGCAGACTTTCATATCTGTCAGAGAACAGAACTTCCAAGGGTGCTGTATAAAATCCCTTAAGTCTTTTAGTGTGTGTGTATACATATGTGTGTGTGCATTACTGCCTTGATTTCTTCAACAGGTTTTAGTCACCTGGGTTCTTGGAGATAGCTTCACCAGGAGTTCATGGTTAGATTCCCATGACCTTAACCAAAGGCACTTCCCTCAGGTCCATTGTCTCAATCCTGAAACAAAGCTATTCAACAAAGCTAAGGAAAGGAGGTATAGAAATTTCACCTCTTCACGTAGGTGGCATGTTAGTTTAGCCTTTCCCTTAACAAATATCTACAGAAGTACAAGGAACACAATTTCATATGAGCATAAAATATGACCTGTATAATCTGCACTAGCAACCTTGAGAGGCTCCTCAAAAAACTCATTCAAAATTTGCTTTTCATATAAAATCACGCTCTTTCCACAAAACTAATCCATGAGGGACTCGATTCATGTAAGAGGTACATGATGTATGCAGAGGCTTCCAGGTACAAAAATGTCCTTCAGAAGACAAACTATTTTTCAGAATGGGACAGAAAATTGAGCCTTCTAGGAGGATGGCCTAGATTCCCATCACTTCTCTCAAATATACTAATGGCAGAATGAGGCAGAGACCCTGACAGGACACTCTCTCACACCCTCCTCAGAGCTGGGACTATAACTGGCTCATTTGCACAGTGCCAACCCTTGTGTACCACTGACTCCACGAGCTTGTCCTGGGATAGCTGCAAACCTCAACAAACAAGCTGTGCAGTCACAATGCAAGAACGTACACCCACACACAATCTGTACCCTGCTGAGTGGGCAAATAAATAGCAAACAACAAACGGAAAATGTAGTGCAAAATTCAGTGCATAAAAAATACATATAAATGTTCAAGACAAAATGATAAAATCATAAATTAGGGAAGGTAGTGCTTTCTATGATACACTATATCTCTTTTCTGCATAGCTATTAACACCCTCTGGAAATCAAATTTTTGTCCGGTAAAAGTAAACTTTCAAATTTGTTCATCAACAAAACCACTGATGAAGAATCTTCCTTTGAGAAGTGGTTTAAAGACAATTGTGTAACTGAGTGATTTCCATTTTTTAGATCAAGACAGCTTCTTCTGATTTCACAGCAGTTTTGCTATTACTTCTTTTTCTCGGGGAAGGAGCCAGCAACAGTAACATTCAGAATAGCCTTAGAAAGTGCTTACAAGGAACTCTTGGCCTGATTGTGGTACCGAGGCAGCTGTATACAGCAGAAAAAGGCAAGATTAAGCAGAGGTTCCCTTTCAGCCACAAAAATCTGATCATTCCACAGGGAAGTTTTTTAATGGATGTTTTTTAACCTCAGAAATATTTTTTGTGAAAAAATATTAGTAATAGCAGCATGAATACTACTAATAATCCTGCATTAAAAGAATATTATGCAGCATCTCATTACTTTAATGGAAAACAAATACATTCATATTCAAATACATTTGCATTCTTGATATCATGCATTTAGAGTAATCTTAAATACCCTAAATGGAGTCTGTGAGGAAACTTAAATTCAACATTAATTCCACTCTTCTCATGCAAGTTCTGCTGTTTGCCTAGTTTCCTCACTTTTCCCGTTGATAATTAGTGCAATCACCCAGACATTTTCCTGGTAAGCGCATATGAAAGCCAGAAAGGACAAAATAACTTTAAAAAGAGTAGTGCAATGCATGTTACTTAATACATAAAAAACCCACACTATCCATGAAATATAAGTTACTTTATGACACCTGCTTTCTCTTACAATAAACTTAAAATTATAGCAATACATAATATATTTGAGAAGAGATGTGTGGGTCAGGAGAAAAGGAATAAATTAATAAAAAACTTAGAATGTTTGTATCTAAATGAAAAGTATATATTTAAAATATTTTCTCTCACTGATAAATTAGAGCTTTAAGCTCTAACAACATTTTACCACTGTATTTAACCACTAATATAAATGTTACCCTATAAATGCAGAGCTACATGGTCTCAGTACAGTGGACCCTATATGGTGAAAAAATTCTAAGAGACAAGCTTTGGTTAGAAGTCCTCATTATGGTCTTGTTTATTGTTATTTTATGGGTGTATTTCTAGAATTTTCTCAGTAGTTGCACCTTAAGGTGGGTATAAATATATATTTATGAAACAAGAAAACAGTACGAAAAATACTTATTTGCAGGAGCAACATTCTATCATTTATACTTTTGTTTCCTGTATGAAAAATTTTGTAAATGCAATGTTCTAAAATTCAAATTTGATGTTTATTATATATTAAAAAAAAAAATTTCTCCAAGGGTGGTTGGGTATGTATGAGATTTCCTTACAATCCCAGCACATTTTCTGTACTCCTGCCCATTTTTTCAGATCTGAACTCATCTCCCAGTAGACTCCATTGCTACTTCTCTCTGATCTTAATTTTGATTTGGAGAGATGGCATGAAGCATATGTTTCCCAGCTGGATATTCTGTGGGGGAATTTTTATCTGTTCATTGCATTCAGTTCCAAGGGACGTTAAGGTCCCATGAAGGAAAAGATCATCATGAGAAACTATCTGGCTTTCCTCTTCTCATTTTTCAGCAGCAAAATCAGAATGTTACTTACTTAAAAAGCTTTAACTAGTGTCAAGCCAAAACCATTTTTTTCTCTTTCTGGATCTGATCCAGAGAAAGAGTCACAGATTCAAATAAATATGATTTTCAGAATATAAGACAAAGAGATGCCTCAGCTAACACACTTCCTGCTATAGGAAAAAAAACCCCAAAAACTTCTTTGATAATAAATATGTTTTTCAAATACATATGAAAAGAAAATGTTTGCATTGTATCACACCAGAGAAGAAAATAATTGATTGGTGATTTATTAGTGTTTCATATATAATACATATGGAAGAAGAATAAAGGATAAGCCAGTAAACCTCAGTACAAGTTTTCTTCTCTTCATTAATTTTTCTTCATAAATTTTCTTGTTACAGCTATTTTCATTAAAAACTTACATAATAATAAATTGGAATTGTATCTTGCAAAGTTAACAGGGCTAGAAGACGCAATAGCACTTAAATGAAAATTAATTATTTGTAAATAAATTTTCAATTCTTCTTTTCAAAACCACAAGACTGGTTAGATTATATATTCTGAGCTAGTACCACGATAACAACTATATGTCATTTTCTTTAATGTTTAGAGAAAGGTGTCAGGTAAAAAACCAAACCAAACAAAAATCTTTCAACCAACCACACTGAGATGTTTCAGGAAAATTTTGTTTCCCCAGTTATCTTATTTATAGCTTTCATCCTGCCTTGGACAAGCCCCTGATAACATTTGGAAGGCCTGAGTATATATGGAAATGGAAGTCAGGGGATGTTTACTCTTCATCATCAATACTCCACGAGCCACCTAGGAGATTGTCTTTGTTGTGCAGTGGAGAGCAGGGTCCATATCAGTTGGGGGAGTCCTTTGGAAAGCATACTCTGCTCCATGGCAGATCCCAAAAGCTAAGCATCTTTCTTGGTAGACTCCAGGGAGACCATCTGTAGGAAGCCTGCGCCTGCCAAAACATTGGCTGGAGGTCAATTGGAGCTGGTTTCCACCTTGTTGTAGCTCAACAGTGGGAAAAGCAGAAAAGTGCTAGGAAATTATAGGGCAAGTCCAGCCTGAGGTTTCAGGTGCTAACATTGCACAAGATTCTCAAATATTTGGTTTAAATTGTTTAATGAGATGTTCAGTAAAACACCTGATGCTGTAAGATTCTCATTCAAAGTTGAAATTTTTGAAGATTAGCCATAATTAATAACCAGTACCTGGCTTCTATATTTAATAATAGCAGCAGGTTCTCAAAGCCCTGTATTACTCAATGAGAGATGAAAACTCAGCCCTGCTGTAGGGATTAGCACTTTATAGTTATACAGGCACTAAAATAATCTTAAATCTAATGTATTCTGAGGGGACTGATACTGCATTAGATATGAAACTATATTATAAAAAACAACAAAATGTGTTTTAAGAGGCTTTCTCTATTTAGGATTGCAACTTGAATCCAAACCATCAGCTACAGCACAGCAGCTTTGTATTTACTGGATGGAAGGAGATGCCCGATGCACTTTTAAAAACTCTGAATGGCTGAATAGATTTGGATAAAATTAGTTGGTTATTTATACCACTCCCATTTTAAAACTGACTCAAAAATGTCAGTCTGTTAGAGATGTTAGCATTCCTTTAGTTTTCCATCATAGTTTTTAATAATTTCTCTCCTACATTTTTGATCAAAAATGGAAATACTTAATTTTATTCAAACGGTCTTTAAAGTAACTGAATAATCCATGGGACAGATACTTGAGAAAAGCTTTTCTAGTCTTTTGGGGAAATTGGTTCCTTCCCTCTGAGCTCTTTCAAAGCTATTTGTTCAAAGTCAGCCCTTTGGAAAATACAAAAGGTACCGAAACAGAGACTCAAAGGCATT
The DNA here is from genome assembly GCF_035770615.1 of Melospiza melodia melodia. NCBI lineage: Eukaryota > Metazoa > Chordata > Aves > Passeriformes > Passerellidae > Melospiza > Melospiza melodia. The sequence continues at coordinate 129,032,087 of NC_086194.1, read as the reverse complement.
GTGAAATTGGATAACTTAAAGACCTTATTCCTAATTTTCTGTTAAAGAAATAGAAATAATATATTATAAGAATCTGTAGCTCCCTAATGCTTCAGTATGGGAAGTCACATGGACCTTAAGGGAAAATAGGAAGACAGAGATGTATTTCATGCCAAGTATCTGATATGGGTGGTCTGAATGACAGGTGACTCTCAGGTAATATTCACCTATCACATTAAACTACTGAATGATGTCTTCTAAAATGCACTTTTATTAATCAGAGTTCAAGAATAGGTATATTCCCTATCAGCCAGCTGCAACTTTTTTTTTTTTTTTGAGTAGTTTCATTCAGAGATTAAAATTCAATGGGATAAGTAGCTCACTTAGAGCCGCTAAGAAGACCAGTTCAGTTAATTTTACTTGTAATTTAAAATTAAAAAAAAATATCCTAGGATTGAAACTAATTTTCTGGTAGAAGGTTTTTTGGCTCTTTTATCATAAACTCTTGGCTAAAATGACTGCAGAAGCAAAGAAGAAAACAGGAAGGCCTCATCATGAACTCTCCTTGGTGAACACCTGCGTATACAAGTGGACATCTATAACTGCTCCCTAAAGCCAGGGAAATAATGATCTGTTACAGAAAGGTTCCAAAATGAAGGCATTTTAATGAAAAGCAGTGTTTTTCCATGCAAATATAGATTCACAAATAATAACTGAATTTCATTCTTTAAGTGTCAAGAAGGTGGAAGGTTTTTAACATGGTTGTGTCGTGTTCTGTCCCATTGTGTTTTATTATTGAACACTATTCTTTCTTCTGCACCATCTGTTCATAACACATCCAATAATTGTCCCCCACGTATAATATTACTGTATAACAGAAAGTAATGTTTGCTGATAATTCCCAAGGACATTGTTTAAACAGTAACCTGATATATGTATAAGAAAGTGTCAACATTTAGCAGTTGGGGATAAGGTAGTGCACTCGGCTGGATACTCTGTGCAGAACCTGATTTTCTCTAATATGACACCCAAACTAGACTATGTGTGCTGGAAAAGAGCCAAAATCTAGGTGAAGTTGTAAGATGTTGACATTTGTCAGAAATTATGTGATTCAGTGTTATAAAGCTAGTAAAAAACAGAACAAAATAAAAATGTCAGACACAGTAATTTGGTTATTCTTTGACAACTGAACAAAAGATAACTTTTAATTGAAAGAAAAGACTGGATTATTTCAACCATATCTAGAGTAAAATCACTACTATTTGGAAACAACAACAAAAATGCAAACATTGTCATTTTGCCAAGGTAGAAGTATTTATTTTTTTTAGCCAATTGCACTAACATAGAATTTGGGGTTTAGCTTAATTATTTCTTTTACTTTCTAGAGGCTAAAGGTTTTATCTAGTTTGACAATATTCAACAGGAAAAGAAAAAATCTAAAGCCTTCATGTGGTTTCTCTCTTCATCTGAACATTGCATGTCTCATTTAGCTTGACTTCCATCCTATAAATTGAACAAAAATAGCACAATGCTTATTCACAGAGTGTGCTGTTGCCGTGTTCATTGTCATTAAAAAATAGGTGGCCTAGTTTTTGACTAAGAGACAACAAAAATGACATTTTAAATACGCACGCAACTGCTGCTTCCTAATCAGATGACATTATCCTGCAGAAAGATAAATAAGTTTATATCCTGTTAAAGCAACATGGGATACCATCAAGTACATCTAATCACCCATTCTATAAAATATTGGTTTAAGATTCTAAGAATGATAAAACTCTAGGATTACTTCAAAAATGAGTAACAAGAAGTGGGGACAGGAAGTGCTACTCAAAACCAAATTAACATTTTATTAAAGTGATCTATATTTCAAGGGAAGAAGAAGAATTTGGTGGTTTTTTCAGGCCTTATTCAAGACTGTAGGAAGAATCCTTAGAATATCTGAGTCAAATCCAACCTCATCGACTTCTCTACATTCACAAGCCCTTTCTGATCTACTCTTAAATAGAGTCAAGATGTATAATAATCATACATAATACATAATAATTCTTTTATTAAAAGAAAATAATTTCTTTTAATACTTTAAAAGAAATAAAGCATCCATACCCAAGAGAGGATGAATTAAATAGTTGCATTTTCCAGCTAAAAGTCATTGCTCGATACCTATTTGAAGACAGTCAGATAGCACAGTAGAAAAAATATTAAAGTAGAATAGAGGTGTCTATGTTAAAGAAAAAAGAATTAAAGACCACGTACATAATTAATCCTATAACATCAGAAAAATCAGTTTTGTAAGTTGTTCAAGCCTCAAATTTATCACAAAACTCTACAATTTAGGCTGATAAAGATCTCTAAAATGGTAAGTCCAACCACGAACACAGTATTATTGAGTCCACCACTAAACCATGTCAACAAGTGCCACATCTACGTGTCTTTAAATATTTTCAGGGATGGTGGTTCAACTAAATTCCTGGGCATCCTCTTCCAAAATTTGACATCCCAGGTCTTTTATCATGGAGCAGCTTTCCAGCCACTCTCCCCCAGCCTGTGGCACTGCCTGGGGTTGTTGTGACCCAGGTGCAGGACCTGGCATTTGGCCTTGTTGAACCTCACACCATTGGCTCAGCCCATTGATCCAGCCTGTCCAGATCCCCACGCAGAGCCTCCCTGCCCTCCAGCAGATCAACACTCCCACCCAACTTGGTGTCATCTGCAAACTCACAGAAGGTGCACTGGATCCCCTCATCTATGTCATTGACAAAGATATTTAACATAGCTGGCTACAACAGTGAACCCTGGGGAACACCACACTTTACCAGTCACCAGAAGAATATAATTCCGTTCACCACCACAGTTTGGGCTCAGCAATCCGGGCAGGTTTTTTACCTAATGAGCTATACATCTGTCCAAAATTTGTATTGTCTAGCATGCCCTTCTTCTCAGCTAAGACTAATTATCTTGTTGAGCTTTCAGGTCAAGTAAAATAGAGTTTAAATGACAAAGAAAATATACATAAATAGAAAGTGAACTCAGAAATCAATCATTAGATAGAGAAGATGCTGAGTGATGGAATGAACTTATAATGTAGCTGATGCGGCAAATTAACATAAATTTATTAAAGAAAAAAAATAAAGCTGAGGACAAATATAGGTTAAAGACATTAATCAAATCTGGGATTCTGTGCAACCAGCTGGCCTCTTAAAAAGAAATGTTACTTTTATTAACATTTTAGTAAAATTTTACAAATCTTAAAAAAATAATATTACTTTCATTTACTATTATTGTTTTCTTCCTTCATGTGCTAACCTTCATATTAACAGTTTCCAAGATTAAAATATTCTGTTGAATAGAATGATTCACTGAAGAGCTCCAAATGGTCATAAAATTAATGGCAATATGAGATGAACAGGGAAAGAAGCCTCAAAGTTTCCCTCTACGCACATACATGAATGTGCCCTTGTCTGTGCATATGTATGTGTACATATAAAGCATATATATAATATTTTTTCAATATTCCTTCATAGCAACAGTAATATTTGTCCTGGTGCAATAAGGAACATGGTTTTTCAATAGATTCATGTGCATTTGAGGAGCTTTGGTGGATAAGATAGAATAAGCTCCTGCTGAATTTTTCCTGTAGTAAAGTCATGTATCCTCTCTCCCAGATTGGTTGTCCCATGTCTGATAATGTCCAGCTCCTTTCTGCATCTTCTGTTAGAAAACCATTAGGATTTTCCTCCTTTGTTTGGCCAGTCTGTTTTTACAAAATTCTGGAAAATCTAATTAGCTCACAAGCATCTTCTTCTGCCAAATATAGTCAGAATTAAGTAGTTCCAAATATTGAGATGTGATTATCACCCTGTGTTATTTCTGTAGGAGATGAGACTGAAGAAATTTTCTGGTGGGAATACCTAGGCAGCACTTCAGATAAAAAAATTCCAAAGAATAGTCCTCCTAGTTGCTTTTCACTTACAGAGAAATTTTTACTCATGGACCTTAAAACAACTGTTATCTGTACAAGGGAAAATGTTACATGAGTATATCTAAAAATATAAATATATGGATATGGATACAGATCTAGACTCACACGCAGGCATGTATTTGAGAAGCAATATATGTGAGAACGACAGTATTTCAAGAAATAGAATATTCATCTATCAGCTAGATAGCTATTGGACAAATACTGGTACATATGTATTTATATATCATTTGGAATATTAAAAAAAAAACAAAAAAACACATCAAATCAGAACAAAAAATATTAAAAAGAATCCTAGATTTGGTACTAGAAACAATTGATTTAAATACTGCAGAATTATGCCTTTGAATTTGATACTTACCTAAATTTGTTTTGTTTTGTTTTGTTTTCTGATAGATATTCAAACACAAAATCTTAGGAATATGTAACAAAGAAGTTTTCCTCTATATGAGACCCATGGAACACTAACAAAAACATGGAACTCCACTGACTGCAAATATTTAACCTATGTATGTTCTACTTTTTGAAATGCAATACTCATTGCTAGTACAAAATCTTTTGGTTTGGAATGGATCAGTTTTTGGAACTGTTATTCAGTCCCCCACTGAAATAACAGAATTAAAATTGCATACAACAAACGTATACAAAACTGTGATCAGTGTAACAGAGCAGCAAGACTAGAAGTTAATCCTGTACAATAACTGGACAGTGAGGCTAAGCAAATGGAAGTACTCTTGCACATTGTAAGTAATTAGATCATGGAAATCTTTGCCTAAGGAGATTGTAAGTGCTAGGTTTATAAAGGCATTGAAAAATCAAAAGGTCCTTTGGGAGAGAAAACAGGAGCTAGTGAAAAGCCAACTAAATATGAAGGATGACATTCCCACTGAGGAAACCACAGCTTGGAAGAAGCTGGGTGCCATCACAAAAAGTGCTACCATTATTGAGCTGCATACATACATTTCCCTTAGTCAAGAGCTGGATTTACAATCCCAGCTGTGATTAATCCTTTCTTCAGCACAACAGAATAGTTTAGGACAACTATTATTCTCTTCTTAAACCTGCTCTTTTTTGTAAATTCTGACTGTGGCATGACAAGCTGGGTAAAATTAGTCTATGTATACTATAATTCTATATTTCATTCACTAAATAACCAATTATAAGATGATGTTTGACTTCTTTCAAAAGAAACAATGGAGGGCATTGCCTCAGTTTATTTTTTTAGGACTCTTCCAGCCATTTCTCTTTGAAAAATTGAAGGAAATGTCTCCTGAAAATGTTGGGGTTCTTTTTTGCTCATTGCAGCAAGTATTTTTTTCAAGACTTTCATAGAATCATAGAATGGTTTGGTTTGGAAGGGACCTTAAAGGTCATCTAGTTCCAAACCATCTGCCCATGGGCAGGGCCAACCCATCTTCCACTAGACCAGGCTGCTCAAAACCCCATCCAACCTGGGCATGAACAGTTCCAGGGATGGATGACCAGTGTCTTACCAACTTAAAAATAAAGAATTTATTCTTGAGATCAGATCTAATCTAACCTTACCCTCTTTCAGTTTAAAGCCATTCCCCCTTATCACATCAATACATTCCCCTGTGAAAAAAGTCCCTCTTTGACCTTAAGTCTCTTTCAGGTGCTAGGAGATCTCTGTAAGGTCACCCTGGAGCCTTCTCTTCTTCGGGCTGAACAACTCTAACTCTCATAGCCTGTCTTCATAGGACAGATGCTGCAATTAACTTGACAAAAATTGTGTTAGCATAATTTTTCCTAAGCAGTTTCCTGTGCGATATTTTATAAAAAATACAATGCAGAAGTCTTAGGTACATTTCTAAGAATGGTAAGATAATATGTTTATTCAAGAAATGTATTTTTAAAGGATTGGAAGGAAGTACCATAATTCATTTCTGCTCTAAATGGCCTTTTTTTTCCTTGTGTAATAGATTCTGGAAGTGCTTAATCTCTTGACAAAAACCCCATAATTTGCAATACTCTTCTAATGATCGCAGGGTATTTCTTCCACTCTCAGGACATTACCACTCTAGTGGGAATTATGGACACACTTTAAGAGGATTTGATTCCGTATTAGAGCAGCAATTGTGTGTTAATTAAATACCAATTGATTATTTTAAATGCTTGTGCTGAATTTTAGGGATATAATCGGTAAATCTTGATTATAATTTTTTGAATGATAGATTGCATGCTCTAACATAAAATGTTTGAGTGATGCTGAACAGCAAGTAAAGCAACAGCTTGATGTTCAAGGACACCATGGTGGAAGTGGGTAAATGGATGTTCCTTGTTAAAATATATTTCTCATTGACTGTTTTGCCTAATACAGTAATTTATAAAATGTACTGAGTCTAAGGGCTTTATTTGCCTTGCTTTTCCATCACATGAGCAAGATCACAGAATCACAGAATATTCTGAATTGGAAGGGACCCACAAGGGTCATCAAGTCCAACACTAAAAATATCATATTTTCCTTTCTAAATTGAAAAAAAAAGATTTGAAGAAAAGGTATAATTTTTGTTTTCTCTGAGCCCGGGTATTACACACCCCTGGCAAAAAGGAATTTCTCAGATAGGTAGGTGTTTAATCCCAAACTGCAACTAAGTACTAGACAGCTGTTCACACACTGCACTGCCCCATGTTAGGATGGGGAGGAGAATCAGAGAAAAGAAAAGAAACATCCTGGACTGAGATAATAACAATTTCTTTCTTGAAAAAAGTAAAATATTTTTATTAGTACTCTCATTATTGATAGACAAAACTGAGAGGGAGAGAGAGATAAAACCCAAGAAACACAAGTGATGCCAGATACAATTGCTCACTACCCGCTGACCAATGATGGCCAGACTGGCCCCTCCCAGACAGCTCCCCTGGTTTATAAACTGATCATGATGTCCCATGGTATGGAATATCCCTTTGGCCAGTTCAGGTCTGCTGCTCTCCCAGTGCTCCCTCCCAGCTCTTGTGTACCTGCTGGCTGGCAGACAATGGGTACTGAAAGTTCTTGATGTAGAGAAGAAACACTACTGGGCAACAACCAAAACATCAACAGGTTATCATTATTTTAGTAATGAATCCAAAACAGAGCACTGTACCAGTTACTAAGAAAGGGAATTCTATTCCAGCTAAAACTAAGACAATAGCTTTATGCTATATCTTGTGTTGAATAGTCAGTAAAATGAGCAATGGCAGGTTTTTTTTCTGTTATTATTAAGTATTAGGTCATACGCCCTTTATAAAATCTGATCCATACACACTTTATGTGAGACTGAATGAAAGCTTAAGGTTCACTAGAATCTATAGGCAGTTTATTGCAATCAGCGGCATTTTGCTGATGTTTGGTTTACCAGGGGCTGCGCTGGGAGAGAAAAATTCATCAGGCATGGTTTCTGTACTAGGATGTGAGCTACAGATCAAGCTGAAATAATTTTGCACTTTCATCACTTTGCAGAACTACATCATTTTGGGTGGTGTGTTAGCTGAATAAGCAAGCTTTGTGTACAAACATAAAAGATAGACAGATAAATACATAACATTTAAATCAAGAGATTGTCACAGGTACCAGTACTAGCTAAGTACCAGTACTAGCAGAATGGGAATTATTATGGTTAAAAAAATACTTCTGATGTATAATCTTTACAGATAAGATATGTGCAAACAACTCATTCAATCAAATTAATCAAATATCTTCCAAAACATGAAAATTAGAAACACAGAAAAATACCTTTGTAATATTTCTACATTGGGCTATTTTTCTTCCAGTAGTAAAAAGTTCAGGTTAAAATACATAAGTGGCTTAGACTATGGGTTATTATAGAAGGAATGAGAGTTATTCTAATGCCATTTGGACAATAGCAGCTGTTTTTATCTGCTGTGCCAGATTAATTTTGGCACCATTCCTGCTGTTTCCTGTGTGCAAATCCAGTGGGGATGAGGATATCAAGACAGCGTTTGTGTGAATGGTCATTGCCAAAGTTCTGCTTCTCTATGAAAAAGGAAGAAAGAGAGCCTAGATTTGAGCAGATATTGGACTGACAAGTCTAAAGACTGACTTTCTGTGTTTACCAGCAGAATGGATGTTTAACTAACAGAGAATGGCAGTCCAGGCTTCACTACTGCCAGCATCTTTGTTCAGCAAAGATCAGGGTATGAGTGGGAAGCCAGAACAAATCTTCATGGTCATATACCCTGCTTTTCTGGGCTGCAGTGTTAGAAAGTCAAGTCAGGGGCCCCTTCCTCTCTGCTCAGCATTGGTGAGGCCACACCTGGAATGCTCTGTCCAGTTCTGGGCTTCTCAGGACAAGGGAGGCATGGACACACTTGAAGCAATCCAAAATAAGCTACAAAGAAGATTAGGGGACTGAAGCGCTTTAACTATGAGGAGGAGCTGAAAGATCTAGGACCGTTCAGCCTGGAGAACAAAAGACTCAGAGGCTACAAATGTCTACAATCTATCAATGTCTGCAAATACTCAAAAGGAGAGTGAAAAGATGAAAAAGGCAGGCTCTTTTCAGTGGCACCTGGTGACAAGAACAGAGGCAGTAGGCAGAAACTGAAATACAGAAGGGTCTATCAGAATATCGACCCTTGTTTTTACTGTAGACTTACCAAGCACTAGAAGACGTTGCCTGTAAATGTTGTGGAATCTCCATACTTGGAGATATTTAAAAGCCATTTGGGCACGTTCCAGGTGAACCTGCCTGAACAGTAAGGTAGGACCAACTAACTTCCAGAGGTGCCTTCTTAACCTCATCCATTTTGTGATTCTGTCATTCAGCCTCCCTGCTGTGATCACCAACAAGGACACAGGGCATTTTTTTGTGCCTTTACAAAAGTTGGGTGGAGACTAAATGCTAAAATTTCGCATAGGACACTGGACAGATTGCTAAATTCAGTCACCAGCCACCTGGAACAGGCAAAAATCTCAAGGTTTGTATTGTCATCATCTTTGTCCCAAGTCACTTCAACCTCACAAAGGGTGCCAAGGTCCCTGCTGATACTACATTGTGCTCTCTGTCCCATGGTCTCAGAATGACAGGCTTTGCTTTCACAGGCTTTAATAATAACTGTGGGCAAGACTGTGCACTCAGGTGGAATACAAGATGCAACAGTTCATGAATAGTTCTTTACAACAGCATACTTCAGTGACACTCTTCGATGTCAATTATTCATATGGGATATCATGGAAGCAGAAATTCCTATGCCAACCAGCCATACTTTGCAGGAATCCACGAAGCTAGGAAAGAATGCAGACAGATTTTTTCTCCCTCCTTCCCAGCAGGACTGCGTCTGATCCTGCTAAATTCCAGCCTTTAGAAACTGTCAGATAATGACCTTTTATTTATTTTTAAGATCACTGATGCTTTAGAAGGAACAGAGAAGAATGTTGGGTATGCTTCTTTCTTTGAAATGATAGTCTGATTTCAGAATAAATCACTCTTTCACAATTATTGGAAAGCTGTAGCAAAGGCAATAAGAAAGATATTTTACTTTTGTGGGGGTGCTTTGTTTCTTAGGTTCTAATTTCAGTCTTCTTCCTTCCTTTCACACATCTCTCCAGAAGTATTATGTACAACTTCATGGCTGAGTGGAAAAACGGTAGATAAAGGTATGTGAAATGCCAATTGTCATGTATATCTTATTCTACTCACTGAGTACAAGACAGAGCTCCACTTGAAGGCTTGGAAATTGGGTATTATCTCCACTATTCAGTATTGAACAATAACAGGTTCTTCATATTGCAAGATAAGCACAGAAAAAAACCACCTGAGAAACTCTTTATCAGTGAAAAATACTCTAAGAACAATACATAACATTTGGATAGTAACAGAGAGTGATTACATTTTGACTAAAGTTTAAAAAAAGGGCTGCTCGCAAATCCCTTAGAAGAAAAGAAAGTGAGATAAATATATTCTACCAATGAAAACAGTTTAATCATATATGCTGCCTAATGCTGTTTTATGATTGCAGTGACCAGTTTGCAAGGAACAGATTTCTTTGATGAACAGCTCTACAGATAAAATACTGTTTCCCTGTGCGGAGCTCGTTAGTCATATCCTGATGTGTCACTGATGTCTCAGAGAGATAAAAAGAAAAATAAGGGAAACATGGTTGATCAAACAGGTATCCGTTCACAGAAATAACTCTACATATGCATATATGCAAACTTCTATGAACATAGACATTTACTCAAAGGCATACATACATAGGCAGTTATTCTAAATCTGTGAATGCAAGAATGGTTTCCAATACAAGACAACATAGAAAATACTGGAAAACCTGTTTACTTTTGAAACAACAGAAGAAGAAAGAAACTCAGCCTTCCCACCCCACAAGATATTCTAATTGCAACATATAGTATTACATATGAATATACTGTGCACAGTTAAATAAACACAAGACTAAGAAAATTTATCCAAGTGGGCAAAAAAAAGGTATTTGAAGACTGCATTGCTTTAACTGGTCAAAGTGAGGTCAGTAGAAGAAGCAGACGCAGCTCTGAAAGGAGATAGCACCTGAAAGGATATTCATTCTATATGAAGCATAGTATTCCTCCTTTTTTTCTTTGTGAAGCCAGTGATTTGCAATCCAGATAGGCTTGAATTAGGAGGAAGGGTAGTATTAGAAAAAGAAATCAGGATGAGGAGTCAAAATCCCACCTCCCTTGTAGCTTCTTATTCTGAGACTTGAGGTGGTTACAGATGCACTTAGAGCTCTTCGCTTCTCTTGTGAGTGATGCAAACACTTGTGGTGGGTGGGAATGCCAATGATCCAAAACATGATTATTAATGTCAGCTCAGAAAAAAAACATTCTGCTGCTGATTCAGCAGGTTTGTGTCTAATTTAAAGTATGCAAGTAAACCACTAAACCACACATTGACATTACCAAAATTTTTGAAATTCAAAGTAACTGGCTAATAGCTTGCCAAACTGAGCTTAAAGCCTTGATACTGGGTGGATACGTTATGTGTATCAATACATACATTTATAAGTTTTTCTCTACTGTGAAAGCAAATTTTTAAGAATGGATTGACATGCCTTACTTTCTTAAGATTATTTTGAACATAACTTATTTTAAAAAGATTTCTCTAACCCACCTGCCCAAGTGTTCCAGACCAGGCATCTCATTCTCACACTGTGTATCATGAAGCACACGATACATTATCATAAATCAAAATTAGAGAGGCATGAATCACAGCAGATTGAAATTTTGGATGGCTTTCCATATATCTGATTTGCAAAATGGGTCTGAGAGCTCAAAAGATTGCTGTTTTCTCTGGCTTCTTTTTTTTTTTTTTGTCTAAAGATAGAAAAGAGTTAGTAAACACTGGGACCATTGTAATTCAAATGCTTCCAGTATTTACATAGGCACCTTCTTTCTGCTCTTAGTTAGAGCTCCAGATGTTCTGCTGGTACTACTTCTTCCTCCAGACACTGCTTTTGTTTCTTTCCACCATGCAGCACATTATTTTCCTTTTCATAAAGCTAACAGTTTCAGCTCTAGTGCTGCTCCTGCAACCCCAATAGGTAAACATAACCTGGACGTTCCTGGCTGAACCCACTTAGCTGTTTGGCTGTTTGCCTCCCGCTACTGCAAGCACATGTCTAGGATCTTCTTCAACCCTGTCCACAGGTTCCCTATATTGCATGTCTGGTCCTTGAAGAAGTTCTTAAATATAACCACAATCCACAAGTATATTATCCTCCATTTTAGGCCACACCTGGAATCCCAAAATAGAAAAACAGGAAATAATGAAACCCTTATAAGTAGTGCTGAACCACAGATCTGCTCTTGAGTGAAGGTTCTGGCCTGGCTTTCTCTTCTGCAGATCAACCCAACCATGCCCTGATGCAAACACAATAGTGTTAAAAGCACACTGGTGTGTCACCCAGTGATTCATCATCCTGCAAGTCAGAACTGGAATAATCATTTCTTAAACAACTAAGTACCACCACATAATATAAGAAAAGCTGACATTTTAAAAATGCTTTTTTAAAGATTTACTAGTCAATACCCCTAGAGAATTTGCTTAAATAAAACTGTAGATTTTAAGTCTATGCTAAATGCTTGCCCTAAAGCCTTATTCCAATTCCACTGATGCTGATGGAAACAGAATCCACTGAGGCAGAAGCAGAAGGCTGGAGCAGTTAAACTTCAGCTGTGCTAAAATTCACTGCCTTTTGCAGTCTCTTGCTAATGCAGAAAGAATGAGGCCAATCAAGTATGGGTTTTCCCTGTTACCCTTGTTGTCAGACTCTTCCTTACTTGATGCCCAAATATTTTCTGCTTCTTAATATCTACTAAGTGTCTTACAGTCCCTATTTTGTAGACCTGGAGGTTACGAACCTAGAAGGTTTGACAAATAGAATACATCAAAAATATGAGATTATGTGCCTTCATGCTTTGGACAATGGTTCATTCTCATAAAGGATACTAATAATCTCTGTGATGGTCAAACCTGTCCTATGACATGTCTTAATGCCTTCTACCTTAAGCTAGTGTTTGATTTATGCCACAAAGCAGTAGTCTTTATACTCTTTTTTTCTTTTTCATCTTATCTATAGATGTTCTCATTATCCATATAAATGACTGTTTTTCTCTCTGAACTCTATGTCTCGATGAAATCTTATGGCAGAGAGTTTGACTGACTAATTATACATTGTATAAAAAAATCCTCCCTTTTATCAGCTTGAATTTATTTCCTTTCAGTTTCATCTACTGTCCCATTATTCTTGTCTCATGACAAAGGGCAAGTAAGTTTATCTTGGTTTAAAATCCCTTCATATTGCTTTTCTTTGATGAGCACCATTACTATATCCCCATTAAGTAATACGGCAAGGATCTCAATAGGTCTTGGTCTTTGGATATTATTGGCTTTCATTTTTTGGCCTTTATTTTTTAATATCAGAACCTTAAAGGCTTTCTAGTAGATATATAGGTCCTGATTAAATGGATTATCACTGTGTTTCTAATAAAGTTGTTCTGCAGATACTTAGAAGCAATCCAAAGGCCTCCAGATCAAGGACTACCCACTAAAATCTATTGTTTCTACACTGACTTCTGATAAGTGTTCAGCACTCTGCGTATTAACTTGATTTCTGAAAGCCTTGCTCATTCAGTGTTGGCTTATGTTGCCAATAATCTCTAATTATCTTATCTCGATACTATTCCTTCTTTTTCTTTTTATTTTACTCTCTTCTTATGTAAAACCTTTTGTGTGGCTCATTTGCTTCACTATTCTTTTGCCCTTTGCTTCAGTGTTCTGCAAGCACACAGCAACCCTAAGGATTTGGGTGCTTTTGAGCCTCTATCCCTTCCAGCTCATATGGGGCAGCCATACAGGAGCAGCAGCACAGGATAATGCACATCTACCTGCACAGCCATCCATCCTTCACTGTTTAAATTAGGTTTGAAGGGGGAAGGGGATGCAGCTGGGCTCTCTGGAAGCAGGCCCAAGGGTGGTAAGGCTGAGTCAGGGGTGAAATCAGAAGCCCAGCTGAAGTGCGTGTATACCAATGCACACAGCACGGGCAACAAACAAGACCTGGAGGCCATGGTGCAGCAGCACAGCTATGATGTAATTGCCATAAAGGAAATGTGGTGGGATGACTCACATGGCTGGAGTGCTGCACTGGATGGCTATCAGCTCTTCAGGAGAGACAGGAAAGGGAGGAGAGGTGGAGGGGTGGCCCTTTATATTAGGGAAGCTTTTGATGTCATGGGTATTGAAACTAATGATGATGATGTTGAATGCCTGTGGGTAAGAATCAAGGGGAAGGCCAGCAAGGCTGACATCCTAGTGGGAGTCTGTTATTGTACACCCAACATGGAAGAGGTGGACAATTAATTTTATAAGCAGCTGGAGAATGCTGCAGGATCACCAGCCCTTGTTCTTGTAGGTGCCATGGTTTATTTGAGGCATTATGGCATGGGTTGGACTTGATTATCTTGAAGATCTCTTCTAACCAAGTGATTCTGTGATCCTTAGGGTTTCATATATCCTTATTTTACTATGCTTTCATTTCTCCTGGTGAAAAGATGAGCAGTCTGATTATGTGAAAGTCCATTATATGCACTCATAAAAGACCTCTCCTTTTCAACAGAAACTTGAAGCTGGTATACAAACCTGCACCTAGCAATAGCCAAATTTAAGCTGCCAGGAGAACCACAAAAGTCTGTTTGACACTATTTCACGGATTTTCAGCTTGAGCAGAGCTCAGTTGAATATGCACAGGAGAGTCTGGTTTAAAGTCATTCTATACTACCTCTCACCTATTGGTCTCAGCTGCTGCCTAGTGTAATTACATTTCCAGGTGTCTAATTTCTAGCAGTGGTCAGAAAGGCTGTATAGAAATAATCACCGTCAAGGACTAAAAGGTTTTCTGTATTTTGTCACCACAAAAGGAATGTGGATGGCAGACTGTCTTACTCACCTGTATATGCAATGGATAGTCAAGCTCCGGGAAAGATTTTAGAAGAGGAAAGAAGAAAGTAAAGTTTAAAATCTTTGACCACTAAATTGCATTTAGTATATTCAAAAAATAATTCTTAATCCAAAGTTTCAGTGTTGACAGGTTCTGTATGAATATTACATGGTTTTACCTCCATATTATTTTTTTCCATATTGTAAGATCAGTTTTTGACCATGTTAAACAATATTCTTATGATACAGAATACTGAAGGAGGAAACTGGTAGCATCTTACTATTGCAGGGCATATAGTTTCCTCCTGGCATTAGACTTGTCTGAAGGCCAGAACAGCTCTGGCCTTCTCACCCAGAGCTGTTCATTTGACCACATCACTGTGGTGGAGGGGAAGGAAGCACAGAAAAGAGCATGACAAAAAAATCAAATCCTTGCTCTATTGAAACCATCTTGCTGGGGTTTAATTAGAGGATTTCAGGAAGCCCTAGACTAGTAAATGGAAATCTTTTTGATTTGCCTTGGTAATTACTGGAATGAAATTTCAGGAGCTGAGATAATTCCCAAGGGAAAGCGCATCTGTGCACTTCAAATTAGCTGCTTATATGCTCGCTTAGATTCTTTACATGCCTTCCAAACCATGCTGGCATACTTATAAGGTATGCTCCTGTTAGCAGATTTAGGAGGGAATCTTTGGCAGATTACCTTGGCAGAAATTTCCTCTCAGTGTTTCTTGTGGAGTGTTTCTCTCCTCCAAGAAAAGATATCCTAAAAGAGTTCAGCTCTTTCTCCAGGGATATCTCCCTAAATCCCAAGAAATCAAAATCAGGAGACTTAAAGTATCTTATTCAAGATCCTCAGCCTTCCCTGAATCAACACACACCTGGCAGTCCTGGCTCTGTCTCCAGGCTGGTGTAATTTCAACCCCACATAAGAGTAGCAGGCTTACACGGTTTAAGGTTTAGTGTCCATGACCTCATAGGACTAATAAATGGAGTAAATATTATCTGAAAAGGGGGAGGCTTTGGTTTCTGAAGGCACAGGCATTGTGCTTTCAACCCTAACAACTTTCAGGTATCAGATTATGAAGATATGGATTATCTTTTCAACTGTTTTATTTGGAAGGCTTTACAGCTTCCCTTATGCTTTCAAGCTAGGGCTTTACATTTAGGGGTTTAAAAAAGCGTTCTTGTAGGCTTGGTGCTTTTTGTTTAACTTTTAAAATCTTTCACTATTCTTTTACTTATTTGTGAAATTACTATAAATTTCTAATTCCTTACATTTATTCTTGTTCTCTGCCAGTATGAAGCTCTGAAAAAAGTCACAATTTTCCTGCCTGAAAAGTTACGCTTATTTTAAACATACTTCTTCAGACCACTTTAGAGATGCTATTGTGTTTCTCTGTGAAGCTACCAGCAGTTAAAGAGAATGGACAAATGGAAACTCAATTGCCCAGGCACACAGGTATCCAGGGCGACTCCATGTACCTCAAATAATGTTTCTAGCTTCCAACAGCCCCTCCAGAAGGGCATAAGCCTCTTGTAGTCCACTACTGTATATATGCAAGGCCCCCATAGCTTTACTATATCCTTTAACTGGCGTTGATTGCTTATTCTGAGTTGACTGAATCCCTGGAAACTGGACTTTGAACTCCTTCTGAGGTTTTTTACATTATGCTTTCAGAAATCTCCACCAAAATCTATATGTCCCCCTGGCCCTTGTTTTCCATATAGGCACAATTAAATATTGCTATGTTCCATAACCCCCATGAAGTGTAGGGAACATGAGCATTCCTGGCTGCACTCCTACTATGGCTCAGTCTCAGTCTTGAATTCATAAATAAAAATCCCATGCAAATTAGCTCATTTATTTGCAGTCAGGATGATGCTAGCACTTGTCATAATCATGTATTCTACATTTATTTCTGTCTCTCAGGTTTTTTTTTTTTTCCAACTATTCATATTTTTGTCTCCTGTTATTTATTTTCCTATGGTGCAGCCCAGCTTGCCCATTACTGTGGCCAAAGCTGAAACTGCAGCATTCAAATAAATCTTTTTATTTTCTCATCTTTTCTTTCATTTTTGAAAAAGTAAAGAGAAAGAAAAACCAAACCTAACAACAACAACAAAACAAAGTATTCTAATCTTTTTCCTCTTTAAGAAGGGAGCACTAGTCTCTTACTCCATGGCAGTGAAGCAGATTACTTTTTTTTTGTCCCCCCTCCAAAATTCAATAATAAACATTTAGATTTAGATGACATTTCCATTAACTATAATTGATTTAGGGATAGTTCCAACAAATCTGAAGAAGCCCACGCAGACTGAATTTTGGCTAAAATACACATTAGAATTATGTCATTGTACTTCAAAAGGCTGCTTCATGATCATTACCAGGAAGAAAATCTGAGTAGTGTCTTGATGCAGTTCCTAGAGAGTTAATCACAAGTCTGGAGTCAGACATAAAATTGCCATAGTAAAATTTGCTCTTGCTGATTGAGGTACAAAAAGTGTATTCTTAAAAAGAAGTTTCTTACAAAGTGGGTTTCCTTTAGGTTTCCTCAGTTTCCAGAAACATAAGCAGAGTTTGGTTGCGTCTAAGACTCAGGAGTTTCTCATTTCACAGACCAGCTTAAAAACATTCAATTCCTATGCCAAACTGAAGTAGTGTTCACAGCAGCCACAGCAGAAACATATTGGTAGGAGGCAATGCATCAAGGCTATTAAAACCAGACACATCTCAGCTAAGATGTTGCCATAAAAGAAAGGTTCATCTGAACAAAAGAAGGGACACAAACTCCATCGTGCTCAACAATAATCCCTCTCTTTAGCCTTGAATACACAATTTACTACCCCTCCTTCACTTTCCCTGCCTCTGAAAAGTTCCTGTTTGAGAAGCATTTGGAAGTTAAAAGGGGTAATAGAAAAGTTCTGAATTACCATCATCAGTCTTCTCCTGTAACTCAACTAGGACAGCAGAACTTTCTATAGAATTTATTTTTATCTAAACCTGGTAGCCTCAAATGGACTCTGCTTTCCATTAGATAATGAAAAATTCCTGAAGTAAAATAAGAGATAAAGGAGAGAAATAAAATTGAAAAAGAAAAAAGGCAGTAACTGTTAGCATAAAGAGGGAAAGTCTGGAGAAAAAAAAAAAAACACACACACACACTAATCAGTTAATGCTGAGTATAAATGCAAGTCTATGCTGGCTCTATTTTATAAAGGACAAAATTACATAATGCATTTTCATTGTTTGACCTGATTGCTATTTTGAAAATGGCTTCCTTACCACTGAAAGCCAAGGGAATGTGAAAATGCTTGTAGACCTTTGTTCTTTTATTGAGAGATTTATGTTGCTAACCTTCAAACACTGGGTGATATATGGGTTCAGATCTTTACTGACAAATTCCAGGTTCCCTGAACTCTAAAAGTTGGAATGCAGGTAAAACAGCAAATACAACTTACTTATCAGATTTCTCACTGTGAGGAGAACTTAAATAAAAACCATCAGGAGTGAATATCAAATGGCTGTGACCTATAACCATTCCTGACAGCTAAGAACGGACTTGATCTGTGTGTGCTTTGTCTGACATGTAGAAACTGCTACCCAGGCAGACAAAAGAACAATGGCTTATAAAGAAAATATTCCAGAGAGATTGTATTTCAGATATGAAAGACAAGATAATTTATGATGAGCATTAGAGACATTAGAGACACTGTTTTTTCTAGGCAGGTAAAAATGCAACATTTTATTTAACAGACAAAAGCCACAGAGAACTGATGCATTTGGGAAACTCCAACCCTTATAAATTCGTATTAGAGCTGACTGAGAAAGCAAATGAAGCCAAGCTATCAGCAGTCTTAAAATCAAATGTGCAAGTAAAGCAGTAAGATCAAGTAAAGGTCAGATTTTGTGACAAAAATCAAGGATTAAATCATGGGAGCTGTCATCATTGATGGTATCACATATTTCCTTTTTAATACAAAGCATGGTCATGGGCTGTGTTTCTGTGGTAACAGGAAAGGTTGACATCAGAATTATGATGTAAATGAATGGATCCCCACATACCTTCTGATTCACAATCAGTGAAGGATGCACATAAGGAACTTAGAATGTAACTTCTCTAAGAAATCATTAAAAAGAACAAAGAGGAAGGGGTATATGCACTGACAGAGGGCTCTGCACATTTTTTGACAGAATAGCAGTAATGAGCGTGAAGCAAGCTGTTATATAGCATGGTTTCTTTTTCATTTCTCTACTCTCATCTTCTCCCTTTACTTTCTGTTCTGATGTTTTTCAAAGATTGCATTGCTAGCCCTAAAATATTATAAACAAAATTGAATAAGACTAATTGACAAAAAGAATGAAATATATTGATTCCAGGTAAATGTGTCTCCTTTAAATGCAAGTTTCTTCATAGATTTTTGTGCATTGATAACTGCATTGAGTGCAAAGCACATTGCTAAACAAGTGAGGACAAAATGTCCTTGAAGGCATAATAAAGCTGGAAATGGCCAAAGGACCAATACAAAGATGATGCTGGTTTTCACTTGGAAAACTGGTCTTTATATGCTTCAATGAACTTTCATTTGTTTGCATGTCCTCTTTCAAGCCAGATATTATGTGCCAAAAAGTAACCCTGAATGAATTACATTGTGAGGTTCTTTATTTGTTCTGTCTCAGTGACTTCCGGATCAAATGTGAATGATTTACAAGTCCAAAGATTATTTTCAGGCTGCCAGAGCTCTAAATTCAATCTGGAATCAGAAAAATAAGCATTGTTTTTTCTGGGCCCAAGTGAAAAGTTCACAACAAAATGCCAAACACATCGAAAGCACAGGTCACTGCATTTTAAGTTGATCTTGCTTCTATGGTCTTGTTTTCATTTAGAACTGCAAACTTATTGTTTTCTTCCATGTCAAGACTTGACAGTGGTACAATGCCTAAAGTAGGAAAAAAAAATGTAGGTGAATAATCCTGAAAGTTGCTATTTTGAAATCCAAGGTAGTCAGATGAAAATCTGTCCTTGTATTTTTACTGAGGATCTAATGAAAACTAGTCTTTAAAAAAAAAAATCTCAACCCATCAAACAAACAAAAAAACTCAAAACAACATAAAACACAAAAAACCATACAAATAATATTTCGTAATAATGTGTTAAAACCTTTCTATTTTAAGATTTCCTTTTTCTATTTGCATTTTTATATTATTTACAAAAGCCATAATTCCCCAATTTTTCTGACAAAAATTCTCTTACTGAAGTTTTAACAAAATTTTGATGGGCTTGCGTCATTGCACAGGATTAACCTATATCATTATTCTGACTGTACTAAATCTGTACATATAACATCTGTTTTGGAAAGCCTGAAAAAATAAAAAAGCTCCAGCAAATACCCCAGTGAAAAAAATAAGATCTTTTCAATTACTGTCTCTACACATTCAGATAATTCCTTTTGACAACATAGTGTGGAGTGTGGGACTTGCAGCTATGGCTGCAAGATGCCCAGTCCAGAAGTTTTTTCTATTGAGGCAGCCTTTTCAACCCAGAATTATTCAGTGAAGCCTTGTAGAGATACAATTAGTCTATTCAGAAATTGTTGGCAAGTTTATGTCCATAATTTAAATAAGTGTGTCATAGGCCAGAACAAGAAGTACATATAGAAATAAATGTGAATATGATAAGTAAGCATGCACTTGTTTTACTTTTAATCCTCCCTCCAAATGTATTAACACTTTTATTTTTTAAACTCCATAGATTTTTTTTTTTAATAAAAGAAGACTTTTAGTATGTATTTTAATCTGAACTTTTAGAATAATTAGCTTTTGCCTTGTTTATGTGTTGTTGTGTCCTTTCCTTGACTAGTCCAAGAAGTAAAAATTCAGTCTCCTATGCTAATGGTCAGGCAAATTATTTCATACTTGCACATCAAAGATGCCATTTCAGCTTTGTTTATATGCACTGAGTGAACAAACAAAGAGAAAAAAAATCACAAATAGGTGAACAATTATCATGATGCAGCAAAAATGTCCAGTCTTTGCAATATAAACATATGGAATAAAAGGACATTGCAGAATAAATGATAATAATAATTTGTTGCCCAGAAAAGTTGTGGATGCCTCATCCCTGGAAATGTTCAAGGTGAGATTGGATGGGGCCTAACCACCCTGATGGAGTAAATGACATTCCTGCCATGGCAGGGAGTTGGAACGAGATGATCTTCAAAGTCCCTCCCAACCCAAACCATTCTATGATTCTATGAATCATAGAACATTCCCACCATTTGAATGTTTTCCAGGAGGAAAAAATGTCTACATAGCTCATGGATCTGTGAAGTCCTTGGAAAAGATGGGACAGTTATTTTTCTTTTTTGGGTGAGGCATTTACATTTTCTACCTTATTATTTTTCTTAAATAATATCAAGTGACACCAACAACAATGGCAACCAGCAGCAAGTTGGACAAAGGAGAAATTGCACAGTGGTCATGGTGTCTCAGGATGGTGAAGAGACAATCCTAAATGAGTCCCAGGATAGGAATGCTCCACAGCAGTGACTTGGCTGATAGACTCACCAAGCAACATTTTATCCCTAACATTCAGTGTGGAGCAGACTAGAAGAACAGGGAACATCTCTCCACACAGACCTTGAAACTGAATTCTACAATCAGACAGCAACATTCAAGCTTATGGAAATGGTCCTCAAAGCTGCACTAAAACCAACTTCTTGCTTCTCTCTACCAGACGTCTTTAAGAGGGCAGGCAAAAATATCTTCTCCCTGCACTTATGCTCATTTTATCTTTTATGTTGCATATAGAGATGTGATGAAAAATCACCATCTACTTATATGCAAGTTGAAGAAACATGCTTTGACCATGTACACTAAAAACATAAGATGCCATCTGCAATTGAAATTATATAAATTTCTTCTGCTGAGGGACAATTAAGAAGCATTTCTAGGAGTATTTCTGATGACATTTAACAATGACATCCTCAATAGCTGTAAGGTTTCTGTGTCATTTATTTTAATGTCCTAATATTTAGGTGGAAAACAGAGAAAATATGTATTTGCATTAATTCATTACAACTGTGCCTGTATATTTATAACAGACTGATTAAATTTAGAAAAAAAAAAGCAAAAACACCCATCAAGCTTAAGTGTTGCATGATTTTGTCAATTAGGCATAATTCAAAGTTATCAGCCCCTACTGCATAAAGCAAGTATCAATTAAATCCTGGCGTTTCTGGGGTCCTTCATAGGTGGAATGATAATCTCACCACAAGATTTGGTTTTCAAGCAAATTCCACTTTTACAGTAGTCAGCTTCGGAATCCTTCAAGCATGCCCTACAGGCAAACACATCCATGCTGTTTTAGGGGAGGAAGGAAGAATTAATTTAAAAACTAAAATTTCAGTAAGGAAAAAAACCTATTAGGGTTCCCTCCCTTGAACTGAAAAAGCTTCCATTTATATGTCTGTGCTATTTTAGCATAGGTTGATATCACTTTCATTATCACTGTGAGGGAGTGCCTTCTTCCAGGGTGATGTTACCCAAATTAGATCCTTCATAGTCCTAAAATATTAGAAAGCATTGAAATTCCAAGGAAAAATAGCCCTTGGATTCTGCATGTATTTTAAATGAGCAAGAAAAATATAAGAAAATTAATAAGAGTACAAAAAAAGTTGTAAATAAACCTTTTAAATAAATTCCATGTCCAGTGGTTTTTAGAAAGTATTGAAAATCTATTTGCATTAGTAGAATCTAGGAATCCCTGTGTTAAGCACAAATTATTTCTCAAGAAGAGAAGGCTCAAGAATTTAAATTGCACGTACTACAACCAAGTCTTGGAAACTGTGAGTGACACTGGCATTTTACCAGTGGAACAACTTAATTACCTGGTTTTCACACTGATTATCAAAGGTCTATTATTTTTGTGATGTGCTGTTTTCTGAAGTAGGACACCATGTGGCTGTCAGAATCTTAAAGTGACAAAGGGGTCTTCAGAAATAAAATTATAATCTCTTCACCACATGCAAATAAAATGTAGTAATCCTGGCTTCTGCTGAAAGTTGTTCATACAAAAAAAAATAACAAGAGCTAGAGCCCTGGACATCCACACAAGTATTGAATATCACACACAGACAGGCATGCCAGATCTCCTCTAGCCAGGATCATATAATTTGTTTTATCCAGAGTGATCCTGAGCTGGATGCTTTGCTATAAATTCTGCCAAACCCTGGGAAAAAAAAATGTGGCTCAAACATTGACTTGGAAGAATTTAAGACAGGATGTTGGGAAGTAGAAGGTTTATCTTCACAGGGACAGTACACACTGTAACTTTACCTTCTTTTAAGTGGAATCTGGGTTTTCTTCACTTTGGAAGAACAAGGAAAACATAATGAAGATTATTAGAACTGTTCAAGAATTATTTAAATTATTTTAATAATTTTTAAAAAGAGCAAAAGCTCAGCACTATAATTTGAGGCTTTCATGTACTAGGTCAGTGAAACCATGTCAGATCAGTTCTGTTGATTTCCTACAGACAAAACTTTCTAGATGTACCAGGAAATTATCTTCAACCTTCAAGATTTTGGAAATAATATTTATGGAAATATTTCTCATCACTGATCACCAGAAACTCAGAATTTTCATGACAGATATCAGAGTTCCAAAAGTTTCTGAATTTTTTTTAATAAAATCTCAAAAAGTGGATTTTTTTCTGGAGGAATTTCAGAATATATTGTGGACTTTAAGTAAAATTATATTAATGAAAAGAGAAAAAAGAGACATTTAGTTAATTTGGTTAATGCACAGTTTAAAAGCTAAGTAGATATAGGTAATACTTATCACTCTCTTTCAAAATTCCAAATTGTAAAAACTTTAAAATACTCTATATTGCCCAGAAAAAGGACTTACAGCCAAATTTTGATATGATGGCAATTAAAATATTTAGTGGCAGAAAATTCTCACTCATTGAGAGTATCCTCATTCATTCTTGAAGAGGGCATTTTCTGGGATGGTCCCAGAACTCAAGGCAATATACACCCTATGTATCAAGAATAAAAATCTCTGAGAGCTTCTTCTGAAGTACAGAAACGAGAAGAAGAGGAATCTGTGTGGGGAGGAACCTTAGAAGCCCCTAAGCTACAAACATTAAATCTGTTCTCAGTATGGTGCACACTTTGTTTTCCAGGTAGGATTCAAAAAATATCTCCTTAGAAAAGAAGACCTTGATTTATTTTGATGGGTTAAAACACTAAAACTTGTTTGATATACTTCTTACCACCAATACTTTTTTTTTCCTGTAAAAGGAAAAAAAAATACTCATGGAAAATTATATACCAAACCTAGTTCTTAAATTCTGTCCTTTACAAAATGTTACTGGAATTGACAAAGAGGTCAGTGATGTGCTCAGTGTTGTTACAAAGATTACAGAAAGTGCACTAAAAGTGCTTTGACTGTCAATGCCTTGATGGCTGCAGAACACATTAGGGTGTCTAAGAGGTTTCTCTTATCACTGAACACAGCATTTCACCCACAGGCTTTTCCTCAGCTGCGTGTGTCATGGACTCAGAACACAGATCAGGTGTAAAGTTCATCCACGATCTCAGACAGAATGCAATGTTTAAAAATATGGTTTTTTACAAAATTATTATTTTTCCCAAAAAACCTTATTCTGCTTTTGCAGGGGCAGAGTGCTCGATCTGAATCCAATCAATTTTTCCCCAATGTAGCTGACAATTTTCCCCTAATCAAGAAGCACTCCTATCAGTTCAGTGAATAGATTCATTTGGGGTTAACCAAACAAGAAGGCATCCAAGCATTGTTCTGATTGAGATTTTATGGATGTTCTGACAGGGCCAAATGTATGCCAAGTCTTTAAAAAAAATCTTTACAACTCCAGATTTCTGTCTTCACCACATTAAAAAAAGAAAGGATAAATCACTGTAATGTCAAAATTTTCAGGAAAGTAGACACAGATCATTGCTAATTATAGTAAAGAGACTGTTTTAAAGTCTACCAGGCAATGGTCAAAGTGAGCTGTCAGAGAAAAGAAAGGAGAAAAGAAAGAAACACAGAATAAATTATTTGTAGAAGTCAGAAAAAAATATATAGGCACACATGCTACAAGAGAAACCAAAATCATGACCCTATCTGCAAAACATAATCTTCCTTGTCCAGTGTTTTTTGGGTTTTCTTTCCCAAATTCTCTGTGTTATGAGAGCCTTATGCTCTGTCTGACCAGGCAGCACTATCACCTAAGTTAAATTGATGGTGCTCATTGAATGCTGTTCTTGTCCATCAACATCTGAATTTTTACTTTCTATTTATAAGTGGCACTATTTCCTCTTTATGTTATACTTCTTTAATACAACTGATGCTGCTTCCTAATCAAAGTCTGCAAATGTTTAAGGAACATTCAAATCTCAATTCAAAAGCAGGTATTTTAAAAATTTTATTTGTTTTGTGTAGCTAGCATGTTATAAGAGTTTGAGTTTTTTTAATGGCTGTTATTGAAAAAGTAATTTTCCATGTAATGGTGGGGTAATGGTGGAGTTAATAAAAATGAAGGCTGAATATCTGAGGGTAAAGTAATTAATTCCATATTAAAACAAGTAATCACAAGTTACTCAGAAGATCATCTTACATTTTTTATCCATCAGCTTTTCATATAAGAAAGTGGCAATGAAATTTCAATAAAATTATTTAAACTTCTGGTAAATTGAATGGCTGAGTTGGGGAAATAAAAATAATTAAAATAAGTAAAAATAAAACCACAGAACACCTAATTTCAGTTTGTTCAAAACATTTTATTTTCAGAATTACTCACTGTCTTCTAACATGGAAAAAAACCACTTATTTACATGTCCTTTCTAGGGAAATAAGCTTTTAATGTTCTAATTTTGTGCGATTTTTGCACTGCTTTTTAAATTTGATTTTTTTTATATTGAAGCAATTTTCTTTGAGACTAAAACACTGTAGACTAAGTTTTGTGTGAATAAAGATCAAAGTAAAAGAATTCAGTTATGATAACAACTTTCTCAAGTCTCTTGGAAGAAATCCGAAGGTTGCTTTTCCAAAATGACAAATAGTTGTGAATAGATAGATGAATAGATAGATACATACATACATACATAAATAGATGGATATGTGTGTGTATATATATACACATACATGTATTTATGTATTTATATTTATATATCTGTATTTGTATAGGTATGGATACATACAAAGGAATTGTTTTTGTTACAAATTAGTGGAAAAAAATATCAATGTGACCTGTAAATATGCAACTTGACATAACTGTTTTACCCTAAAACCTTATAATTAAAATTCATTTCCAAAACTAGTGGACAATTAAGTCAATATACTATTTTTCCTATCCCGTACTCTTTTGCTGTACTCCAGCTTTGAGGATCTATATTTATGATAGACATTTGAAAAACCTTTGCTTATGCATTCAATCAATTCTTGTCATTAGCAAATATTTCCTGTGGTTATTTCAATTTTATATTTGTTCATGTACTTTTCAATCAGCAAGATCAGGACAATCAATCTTTCTCTGGAAATTTTCCTGTGTGCATAAAAAAGTGCATTTAGGTTTATGATTGATTGTTGATGACTAATAAGAACAATAAACTTGTCAAAACTCAGAAAAATAATGTTAGAGTAAATTTTCTCTCCATAGTATACATGTCAACAGCTAGTCATTGCAACCATTTTCAAGGAATCTTCCTAACCTACTACCATCAGCAGTAGAAACTGTGAATCTCAAAATTATGTCAGAAATAATGCTTTTCTCTTAATCATCTTCCTTCTTCTCCGTACCATTCTTTGTTTTTTTTTATAATGCTTCAGATATTCCTTGCAAATGCTACAAACACTTCACTGGAAACGTAACCCCTTTTTCCATGGTAATTTTATCATACTGCTCAGTCAATACCACACTGAGCATATTTTACAGCAAGACAGACTTCCTATGTTCTAATCAAAAGCAGAATAAACATTTCTCAAAATTATTAACATGTTATTGGTATGCAACCTCACTTGGTTTTTCAGCTAATTTCACTTTATGATTGTGAGCTGATCAGGGAGAGAATAGGAAATAATTTCCATACAAGATGGTAACTAAAGCTGTTTAGAACTGACTCAGGGTTTAGGTCAATCCCTGGTGTACACAGCATTAGCAGTCCTGAATGGCTGCTTCATGTTAAGCCAATCATTTTTGCATTCAATGGAAAATACTTGAAACTGACTGCTTCTCTATGAATTTTTCCATATTTCAAGATAAAATGTCATAACACTATTTTAAACTCAGAGAGCATGTGGCCACATACTATGTATAGCATCAATTAGCATAATACCAGATAACATGAGGTGATATGCAAATAGGAGAAGAATGCAGTATTGGCATGGCCCAGCACAGCAAACTCTGACATCTGTTTGGCAATATTTTGCACGTGTAAATTCTGCAGCTCTGTCTGTCTGTGTTTAATGAACTTGTCTGGAAATTCAGAGCACCTAACTGAGAGATTATCTAAAGTAACAGCACAGCAGCAGTCTGTTTTAATTTAGGCTGTCTGCAAGCTACTGCTATGAAAATTAACAGCTCTTAAGTGCGTTAAATAATCCCTGGCCTTCATAATAATTGAGCAGGCTGAAAGAAGTCATACAATTTGTATTATCTTGTTGTCAAACACCAGCTGACTTTTTTTTGCCTTGTATATTGATTTGGAGAATTAAGCTGCCTCTAGTTAGATATGTCAGCCTGGAAGGATTTTAAGGACAGCTAGCAAAATCCTCAGGCTACCAGTTTTAAGGTTACAATGTCAGATGGGATTTAAATTCAGACCCTATGTTTGTACCTCCTGAGCAATTCCAAGAGAGGGCAATTGGCACACGAATTAATTGCACCTCTGCTTATTTATAAGGCTTTGGGCCTAAAAATAGTGACTGAGAACTGAGGACAGGTTCATTTGTATGAGGTTGGTAACAATGCTCTGCAGCACCAAAATGTATGGTCTTTATGTTTTCCCATAAATTATGCCTAGCAATGCCTTCTCCAATCAATTAGCTGCCCTGCACTGACTAATTAATACAGCCACTCTATGTGCTGAAGTCAAAGAGAGCCTTTCTGGCAGCAGCACATTTGCCTAGCACTTATTTGGTGATGTTACCATCTGACACTGGTGGCACTCACCCTCAGAACAGATGGGAGAGGAAAGCAAGAGAAGATGACTCATGGCACTGGAGGTATCACAGAACCTTATTAACATCAGGGATGCTGTTGCAAGAAACCCTGGCTGAGGCCAGCACCTTGTGTTCTCAGTCAGAGACTCACATGAGCATAACACATGGTTCTAAAAGTGTTTTTCTATCCTGGACAAATATTCTGAAGCTATGAATCTCTGCAAGAAATTATGTGGATGATACTCTACTGTTGCCCAGCTCCTCTAAGCTCAAGCAAATATAATCTTCTTCAGGTACATATTATCTCATTTTTCTGCAACAGCTTTCTGATTGATGGCCAGTTTTGTTTTGTGGTGACTTTAGAGAGTCAGAACGTGGCATTGATTTTTAGGAGAACTAGCTCTGAGGTCACTATATTTCCCACTTCTTTGCCACTGAGAATAACTATAAGTTTGCTTCTGCAGCAGTTTGATTTTTAATTCTCTGGTAAGGTACCTAGAAACTGGAACAGCCATTAATTATAACATTTTGGTTCATGGAACAGAAAATATCCAATAAAGATGTGCATTGTCATGGGATAAAGGGTGGTGGAAGACCTCAGTTTCTGGAATATAATTACAGATGTGGATGGATAGGTCACCACAGGCAGGTGGAAGAAATCCATCATTGTCCAGACAGTTTCCTGGATTATTTCTGTAACTATCACCAGGGAGAGACCATTACAAATTGATGGTACTGATGACTGAGTTCTTGCTTTGGGGTCTGACCATGAGCAGAGAGATCTTGGAAACCTCTAGCTCTTTCCTTCAACTTCAGTTCAATAACATTTCATATCAGAAAAGTTTTGTTTCTATGCTCAGCAGAGAATTCAGATGAAAATTTTGCACTTAAACATACTTTGCCTTAAATTAATTCTGTAAAAATATGACTGAAAACAGTCCACACATTTTGGAATATTTTATTCTGACTATTAATTAAAAAATGACACAAATATCCATATTTATTTCACCATAAGTGCTCCTTAGGCAAGTTATCAAACTATCTTCTCATAGATACAATAGGCCCAATTGAAAATATGCAGATTGCAGAAATGTACCCACTGATGATAAGAATTTAGTGAATTTACTTGCAAATCTGACAAAACTAAGTATTTTTTAAAAAATAATACATATATAATGGTTTCATTTTGAAGGTATTTTTTCATGCAAATATAAACACTGACATGTTTATGGAGAAATTCATGCATCTAATGCACCAGATAAGGTTATGTAGTGGCCAGTCCAAAGGGAAAAGGAGTATATTTCATAGGAGTTGAAAAAACAATATAATGTGTTCCAAGGGAATATAGTTAACATTTTTCCTCTTTTTCTTGGCATGAGACTTTAAGAGTAAATGCTCTTTTTCACATAATACAACCATTTCTCCTACCAACAATTTCAACAAACAGAAAGCATGGAAGTGAATGCTATTTTTATTCTTTCAGATTAAATCTTTTTGGTAGCTATGTGCTGTATGGAGTAAAACACACTTTTCAACATTTAAAGATTTGAGTGGAACAAGCTTCATATTATCTGTCCAGTTTTGATTTTGCTCATGGATTTATTGTCAGAGAAAAGTTCTCCCCATTCTGATTGCATAGCTTGAGTTGAATGAGTGTTCATAAGTCATTACAGAAGGATTGAATTTTTCAAGGCGAGACTATAAAATAAAAATATTGGCTATTCTCTCTATAAATGAAGGAATGGCAAAATAATTCTTTGGTACATCCATATAGTTCTAGACAAGGAAGAAATTAATGAAGTGAATCAAAGAGTGAAGTACAGCTTTTTCCTAATTTCTGTGAGACCACTGTGTTTGATGTAATCTGTACAGCAGAACACTGCAAAGCTTTATGCCTTGCAAGTCTGAAGCAAAATCTTCTTCTGGTGGGAGAAAAGAATTCCTCATGTAAATGTCCTGTAACTTTCTAGGATAGAATCTCTAGTCTGGTTCAAGTATTGATCACTAAAGAACAAAGCTGGGAAGAAAACTCTCTTTCCTCCATCCAAAGAGACTATATTTCTCTTTGTGAAGGAGAACACTGAATTTGTAATATGTCACATATGTCAGTTTAAGGCTTCTTCACACCCTGTGTTTGTATTATGTTTCTTGAACTGTTATTAAAGAGTTAATATCTTCAGTTTTATCAGATCGTGTTTAAAAATAAAGTTCTTAGAGTAATAAGAAAGTGCATACATGAAGACTGATCTGGCATGCATTTTGATGATATTTAGCACTTAAGACAAGTCCTGCTTCCATGTTTCTAAATCTGTCCTTGAATTAAATCCAAGCCCCATGCTCATTATTTCTATTCAGTCAGTTTTGTAGTCATAAAAGAAATGTTACTCACTTAGGATGGTTAAGGAAAACTGACTTCAGTAAGACAAATCAGAACGGAGCTCATATTAGGTAAGGCATCCTAATTATGACAAAAACAAAGGCTGTGAACAGCTGACCAAAGGGATTGTGGAACATCCTTCACCAGAAATATATGTGTATATACATGAAAATGAAGGTTTCATTTATTTGAAACTAGGAACTCTTTTATTGAACCTCTTTTCAAAGTCCTTTCTTGGTTGTATTTTTGACTGCCTTCCAGATATTCCTAATATACAGTCTTCCTCTTCAGTGGAGACTAGACATTCTGATTTCTTGATCTTCAGTGGTGGGTAGTCAATTCTTATAATTATACTCCACCTCCCAGGCTGTCAGGGACACAAAAGACTGAAAGTTATGTCATATGATTATGAAAATAAATATTTGTTCATGCTCCTATTCTTCAGTTGTATGAATGAATGAAGCTGGTTTCTCTTTGGAGTAAATACAAATGGATGGCATTCACAATTATAATTTTTACTCATATAGTAATGATTATTCCTCCAAAGTAATATTCCTCCAAAACCTTTAACTTTAGTGACACATTTCAAACCTTTTAAATTGGCATATGTATTTTAGAATAAATTCTATACTTTTTTTGCAGCTCATGGAAAAATTGCTTTGGTGAAGTACCCATGGATGCTCTTTTAATTTAGCAGATAACATAGATGTTCCTTTATTTCAATCTACATATATATGGGCACTCTTACATTCATAAAACTATCTTTTTGGACTGTAAGAATTTTAGTATTAAATATATATGATCTACCAAAACTATGAGAGAAATGGAAATAGGGGAAAGTGTATTGGGTTTGCACAGTCAGGTTTTGGTAACAGTGGGGCTACAAGGGTGGCTTCTGTGAGAAGCTGCCAGGAGCTTCCTCCATGTCCGGCACAGACAACGTCAGCTGATTCCAGGATGGACATACCACTGGCCAAGGCTGGGCCAATCAGAATGGTTGTGATGCCCTGTGATAACATATTTAACAAGAGAAATAACCAACCAGACACGTTATTGCACAGCTATAGTTGCCGACAGAGAAGAGCAGATCTCTGCAGACACCAAGGTCAGTGGAGAAGTAGGTAAGGAGGTACTCCAGGTACCAGAACTGAGATTCTCCTGCAGCCCATGGTGCAGCCCATGATGAGGCAGCTGTGTCCCTGCAGCCCATGGATGTCCAGGGGGATGCAGAGATCCACCTGCGGCCCATGGAGGAGACCCGTGCTCAAGCGGATGGGGGCTGGAGAGGAGACTGTGACCCTGTGTGAGGCCTGTGCTGGAGCAGGCTCCTGCAGAGACCTGCAGAGATGTGGAGACAGGAGCACACATTGCAGCAGGTTTCTTGGTAGGGCTTGTGACCCTGAGGAGGACCCACACTGGAGCAGCCTGTCCTTGAGGGACAGCACACTGTGAAAGAGGGACCCACGTTGCTTGTGGACAAGCACAAGGCCTTGTGGACACTACATGCCCTTGGGATGGAGTCACACTGGAGAACTTCATCAAGGACTGTGTCCCATGGGAGGGACCCCACGCTGAAGAAGGGGAAACATTTTCCTCCCTGAGCATCATAAGTAACAGTGTTGATGAACTGTCAGTAGTCCCCATCTGCTGCCTCTCTGCAGCTGTGGGGAGGGGAACAAGGCCGATCTGAGATGGAAAGAAGGGTGGGGGAAAGGTTTTTATGATTTATTTTGCTTCTCATTATATTGCTCTTATTTTGCTAGCAGTAAATTCAAATAATATTCTCAATCCAATCCATCTTGCCTATTATGGTATTTGGTGAGTTATGTCTCCTGGACCTTATATCAACTCATGAACCTTTGTTATATATTCTCTCCCCTGTCCAGTTCTGGAAGGGAGTGATAGAGTGGCTTTGGTGGGTGCCTGGCATCAGTCAGGGTCAACCCACTACAGAGAGCAAAACCACAATGTAGAGAGTGATTACATATTTTTTTCATGTTCTGATTTTGCATAATGTAATATTCTGTAACCTTGGTGACTGGAATAATTTTGGAATAATAAAGGATTAGCATCAGTGGCATTCTCATCCTTGATAATATTCTTTAAAATGTATGTTGTGTTTATAAGAAATTATAAATAGCAATCTTCCAGCAATAGCAAGACTAGGCATGGGTCATTAGCTATATTACCATGTAAAAGACTAGATCTTTTCTTCAGAAAATGTACTTGAACATTAATCTGGTTGAGCAACCTAATCAATGGAGCATTTTTGTTTTTCTAATGATACTTGGATAAGTTCAGGGCAAAGAGAAAAGCAAAACAGATTTTCTTCTTTTCTTCTTTTTTTTTTTTTTCTTTGATTGCTATATTAAGCAAATAGATTTTTTAAAATTCTGATTGCTATCACTCACATTTTAGAAATAAATTTCTCATTAGTAAAGTAACCTGCTGTTGCCAACAGCTATTGGAAGTGTTACATAGGTTTCGGGCTTGGTATTTGTTTCCTGAAGAGTATAATCTGCTGCAATTTTATGTCAGGGACAATGTAACTGATATGTCAATAAAGAACTGATGTTCAGACATTCATCTGGAATCTTTTTACAGTAGTCTATCCTTATGTTTTCAGATATTTGTTCATTTTATGATGCTGTGCAGGGATACAAGTTGGACTCAGTGAACCTTCCAACTCCAAGGGTTTCTTTCAACTCCACTTATTCAGTGACTTTGTGATTCTGTGCTTACTTTAATTTAAAGCTGACAATGTTAAAATGTTATCACTTTTTAGTAAATTAATGAACCATAAACACAAAGAATGACATTACAGAAAGATTTGATTGAATGATTTGTCTCAATATATTTCTTATGACATGCCATCAAAAATTTCTTTTACTTTAATTACTACTTTTCCAGCTTTTCAATGGAAAAAAGAATCATTTTCTCCCACATGTTTTCAATTATCTCCTAAAAATTAATTGGGGTCTTTCTTTTGTTCTGTTTTGGTTGTGGATTTTTTTTTGTAATCTCGTATGTACCTTTTGAGAAGACTCATTTACTCTATGGTGAATATTTTTGAGCTCCTGCATATTTTTCAGAGTATTTTAATTCAATCTCATTTTTTTCTCTGAAAATATTCCTAGACAATTAAAAAAAAAAAAAAAAAGAAATAGGTTGGTAATTCTTTTCTTTAGTAGTGTCAAAGTAATTAGGATTTTTAAGAATGGCTCTAATCTTTGTATAGAAGCACAAGAGCTCTGACACACTATTCTTTGCAGATATATCTGAACAATGCTTATGCTCACTGCTTGCCTAACTTAAGAAAAGAACTCTGGGAACATTAAAGAGAAAAAGCTTGTGATGAAGAGGCAATGGAAAAAAGGCAAATGTTGATTCAAACCATTCATTGTGAAATAGTGTGTCACTTTATTTTGAATCAATTTAACTCAATTACTTAATGAGGCGTAGTGGAGGAAGTCAGTCACGCAAGTGATTCAATTGTTTAAAAATATTGGAAAGAGTAAGGGGGGAATACAATATATTAGGATTTTTAAAGTGAGGAAAGAAGATAAGAATTAAGAGAGACAATGCTGGAAAGTCACCTTTTATTGGGAGGATGTGGGCAAGTGGGAGTTTAAATTCTATCTTATCTTAATGCCTTTCAGTTTTGTCTACAGGAACCATTTGCTTTCACAATGAAGGAGTGATTTAGTTTCAGGTTTTTCTTACATTTCTTTGGCTAGTGTCTTGCATGTGATAGTAATTTAGTTTACCAGAAAAGCTAAGCAAAGGCATGTTCAGTTATGATGACTAGTGGTTCATATAAGCATGCTCTAGAAGTCAAAAAATGATGAACTGAACAAGTAGTGGAAATACATTGCAGGAGGGGAAAGAAATAAAAAGTAAACCCTCAATTATTTTCTAAAGAAAAGAAACAAATACATCCCTGATATTCTCTTAGCTGCATGCCAAAAACATATTTGAAATGTTAAACTATTGTTACAATTTGGGAAGCATGAAAATTGCAAAAGCTGCAAGCTGAAAATGCTACAGATAACAGTGAATCACAATTTAGTGGATTTTCACTCTTTCTACTAATAACTGACAAAGGATGCTTTGATCAAGCAGATTCTGTTGACAGAGACTTTCCACAGCAGACAGAAGCTCTTATCTTCAAGCTATGAAACACAAAAAACATTCATAAAGATCACTTTGAATGCCATTTTCTCTGTATTATGTAAGTTTAGGGATTACTGAGCACAAAAAGGTGTGTGATGAAAGATACAAGACTTGGGAGATTTTCTAGTGCACAGTAATTCACTGCATTTATTACCATTAAATTCCATATTCTGCTGGTAAACATTGTTCCCTATTTAGAAGTTGTGTCACTGGTTCTAGCAATTTTTGTAAGCAAAAATTCTGCTCCAGCAAATAGATTAACCTTAAAACAACACAGGCATTCAACATTAGATACAATAGTTCTTTCCCCTCTTAAACCAAAGCTCTTCTTCTGGAATATTGCAAGATATTTAGCATGAATTTCATTAACTTACTAAATAGAGTGTGGGTCTGTTGCTGGGTAGAAGCACTTTAAGAACATAGTGCCTTGCTTGCATTTTCAGAACATTTTAGGAAACCAATTAAACCAACTTTTATTTTAGACATTTGTTATTGCTTTCAGTGCTTTTTCCAACACCATAAAATTCTTTAACTAACCTTTCAATATTGAGTGTCCCATTATAATTTTACAGTTGGCCTTCCAAAAGCATTAAAGAACTTGACAGGATTATGAATCACAGATTATTTGTCTCTCTGTGGGCTAATCTATCAAAAGGATTGAGATAGGGTCTGTATCTAAAGGGCTGATGTTGATTCAAATTCAGTGGCAAATTAAACTGGGAGCCTGTGTCGTTACCTTACACACATCCATACTGCTCCTACAGCTGAGGTTTACTTACTCCTAAATCATTGCAGTTTTCAGAACAATGTATGAAAGCTAAGTCAGTAATCCTACAAAAATCTATAGCATATTGTATGGATATGTCATTCGGGATCAATACAAACCCGGAGGACTCTTCGCTGTCATACACAATGATAATCACTGAAAACCAGGGTATCTCATATCTTATCTTTAGGGCTTAGATATCTAAATCAGGATTGCTTCACACAGTCTTATAACAAACTGGAATTTGTCACTGAAGACTTTATGAAATACAGTACAGATACAACAGTTTTTCTAAAATAATGAAGCTCCCTATGAAAGCAGATCCATTTTATTTTCTGTGACCTCAGTCAGTAGCTGATGCCTACAATGTTTTTTCCACTGTCACAGAGAGATCATTTAATTTTATCTCTTCACAGAATTAAAAAGTCAAAAAGATAACTATAAGAAAGACAATATTCATCTCTTTTTTAATCCTTTTCGTTTTTTGTGTCTTATTTGATTTTGGTCTCTTCATCATTTCAGTTTTGCCAATATTGTCATTCAATGGCCATTCTTAAAATTATTAGCTCCTTTAAAGTTATATTTGATTTTTCTCCTGAGTAACGCCAATAATGTAGCTGACAATTGCTTTGAGTACTCATTTCTCTACCAATGCACAGACAATCAGATTCACTGCCACCTTGAGACTCAGCTATCATCAGTCACCTTAGCCTATCAAACCAGTCAATCTACATAATGAGGAAACATAAAAAACCTGGGGTCAGAAAAGAGCTCTTTCTACTTGAAAGCTACAAGGAATATTTTATTAGAGTTCCTTGCAGGCTTCACCTGGGTATATTCACAGTACAGGTCAAAGAAATGTTTGTTGTGCGGGCTTCATTTGTTGAAACCACTCGGAAAAACATTTTAAGTTCTGGAGTGTTTTTCTCTGTATGTTTCTACTAGGTGGTTTTGGGTTATTTGCTTGGAATAAATACATTTTTGTGGATTAAAATAAATGACCAATGAATACCTGAGTAGGAGTAATTTTTGACCTGAAATAAAAATTGCCCTTTTCTCTATTGAAACAGGTTGTAGGGGGTCCAGATAGAACAGAATATTAAAATCTAGTGAAATTCCCTTTTAACTCCCTAGATCTGATAAAAATTCAGTTGAATTTAGGAAAAAAGTCCCATCAAATACAATAGGCTTTCGCAGAAGCTCTAGTTTGTGAAAAAGATTTTTTGTAATTTTATATTAATCATAGTTTAACTTTTAAATCAAAGTATGATTTCTGATATTAGCCATGCAAAATTTGTTCCTAGAATGAATAGAATTTGCCTTTCTTTGATATTTTTGAAAGTCTACATTGTGCCATTTCAAGTAATGGTGAGAACAATACTAAAGCTCAAAAAATTAAAATCCATGAACTTTAGGGGAAGGTGGGAGGACTCCTGGAAAAGAAAATATTACCTTTCATACTGATTTCTATGAAGAAGTAATCAAATCCGTCCTGCCTGCTGATTCTGAAACTCTCTACAAGATAAGGTCTCGAATTTGAGAATCAAGTAATTTCAACTGTAGATGTATGAAGTTGGTGCAGTCAACAGAAGCTAACCACTGCAATCACCTTCCTAAAATCACCCTGCCTTTTCAGTAGCTTCAGAACTAATTATCACCTCCGCTGAAAACAGAAGACCTTCGCTGCTTTTTTTTCATGTAAGCCTATTTCTCCTTTTAGCTGTAGATCTTTTATCTTCTTACATGCCTTAAAGTAGGTAATAAAAATGCTTCAATATATAACAGATATGCACATGTACATTGCATTAAATTCATTACAGATACAGTACACACTCTCAAAAACGTATTTTTTTTTCTGTTTTCATATGATGAACGTCTGCAATTTTACCAAAGAATGTGGTTAAAGGGGAAAGGCAGCTTGCTATACATTCATCTAACATTCTTTCTGCTTGTATTTTAATAGCAGAATTACTCCTGGATACCTGTTT
Source organism: Melospiza melodia melodia (assembly GCF_035770615.1). Classification (NCBI taxonomy): domain Eukaryota; kingdom Metazoa; phylum Chordata; class Aves; order Passeriformes; family Passerellidae; genus Melospiza; species Melospiza melodia. The sequence continues at coordinate 128,995,206 of NC_086194.1, read as the reverse complement.
AATGCCATTATATATGAATAAGGTATACATGAATCAAATGTATTTATTAGTTATTTCTGAACCAAGCAGAACACACATGACAGTTCAGACATATATATATATGTATATATTTTTTCTTTTTCAATATGCACAATTTCAATACTGCAACATCTTGAAAATGAATTTTCATGACAGGAAAATCTGTTCTACCACTTTCAGAAGTGCCAGGTGTTCATGGAAGGGAGGACTACAGTGCCATGCATTTTACAGGCATTAGTAAGCAATTTGATAAGAGTTCCCACAGCCAGATCTGACTGCCTTTCCCATTGGCATTGATGGGGATTTTTTCAGTACTTTTATGAACTTCCTATTGGAAAGAAATCAAATCAAATCAAATCTCAGAAAGATAAGTTTCCTTACTCATATCCCTGAAGATATCTTAAGTAGCTAAGCTGAAAGAGCAATGAAATTGCAATTAGTAGACATAAATTTCAGTGGTGGTCAGTTAACAAAACCTATAAATCAAGGAGTGTTAACCAGATGGATTATAGAAATGCAAATGTTATGGTGGACTTTGCTTAATTTATATGCCTATATAACTGTCAGGAACATGTAAGCCAAATTGCCTTACTCAGAAATATTATTTCATTTGTAAGAAAGACTAGAGCAATCCCTTCCCTCTCTCTATTGTCTGCACACCTGCTGAAGAGCTGGTAAGAATGTGCAAAATTCAGAAGGGATTTTTCCTTCAGAACTCTTACTGAAGCTCTTTATCGTAAATTTAGTAGTCCAAATTGTAAACAGTAGAACGTCACATAAATGACAAAAAGTGATAATTACTGAAGACTCACAAGACTTGCACAGATTTTAGTGAGAAGAGAAAAATGGAAAGCGAGTGTTTCTGGTGGATTCTGTTGGTTCAGTTTCAATGGATTTCATCTTACATTACTATCTGCAATTCTAGTACACTTAATGGTGTAATAAAACATAATCTGGGAATGTTGTATTTTATTGGGTTTTTTCATCATGTCATCATTACTTAGACACTGTCATTTCCCTTACAGAATATCAGTAGAAGATGAAAATGGTTGAAATAGGAAACAAAGCATCACACTTGTATTCAAAGCTCCAGGGAGAGAGAGAGACAGTTTTGACTGATTCACATTCAGAATGTGCCTAGAAGTTTTGATTTTGACAAATATGAGGGCTTGAAAATGAAACAGGAAATCAAAATTTCCATTCCTTTCCAGTGCAAATGCAACCGTGCATATGTAGATTACTGCAAGCTGGTAGAGAGCTTCTGTCCCAAATTTCCCGAGACACGTCTGTTAGCATGTGACTGTGATCATGCTAAAAAGGCTACATCCTAAAAAGGACTGGAAATAGCTGACACAACTTTATACAGCTATTGCCACTTCAGGAGCAGCATTTTCATGTGTTTAGCCACTTTGGAGTGCTGCACTGCTAGCAGGAGTTTGAAATCAGGCCTTTCAGAAAAGGGTGAATCCTCTGATGCCACCATTTCTCCACCAATAAAAAAGTACTACTGAGATGAATGCCTTTTGCACAATATTATACAATCACAGAATCGCATAATGCTCTGGGTTAGAAGGATCATAATTATCATCCTATTCCAAAACCCCTGCCATGGACAGGGAGACCCTTCACTGGACCAAGCTGATCCATCCATCCTGGCCTTGAATGCTTCCAGGGGTGGGGCAGCCACAGCTTTTCTGGGCAACCTCCTTCCAGTGCCCACACAGTAAACAATTTTTTCTTAGTATCTAATCTAAACTCACAGTCTTTTACTCAGATAGAAAGTTAAAAAGAGATGGATGCTTCCAATATATAAAACAACTTCTAGTTTTGACAGCATTGTTTCAAACTAGCACCAAACATGAAAGTCATAACTTAGAATGTGCAGTTGCTGGCACTGCACAGCTGCATGCAGGGTAAATACAATTGGAACAGAATGAGTTAAATTACTATTCATGCACCTCACCCAGTTATCTGGGTCACTTTGACCTGTATGTGCTGCTTTAGTAAATGTGCAGCAGCAACTCTAACAGGTTTGATATGGGAGTCACTTCAAAGGTATATGTAGTACAGAAGGTCAAACTGATGATCACAGCAAGCCTATCTGGTCTCAGACTCGGTGAATAAAATTGTTTTAACTAGGTGGTTACAAAGCCAGCCTCATCCTTCTTTTTTATTGCTGTATCAATGCAAAACAGTCAGAACCTATTGGTTAATTTGATCCTTAAATTTTCTTGTATTCTTGTAGTCGCATTAGGTTGATAGCTGCAGTTCCGCATACATCAGTCAGTTAAGGTCCACTCAATGTTTCATTGACATCAAAAGGGGTCTTATGTAAGAACAAGTCTATCTTGCCCATGTTATTGATGATGCAACAATTCTGATCACTACAGTGATTTTTTGCTTTCCAATAGCTTGAAGGAACAGCATAAGCAAGCACACAAGGAAGCTAAACTCACAGAGTTTGTACTGGTTCATTTTCTTCACAGTGGCCCCATAGGATATGGGACTATGCTTTAGATTTGTGACCAAAGTGTTGATAACAGAGGTGCTTTCCCTATTGCTCAGCAGGGCTTGCACAGAGTCAAGGCCTTTTCTGCTCCTCACCCCGTCTCACCAGAGAGCAGCCTGAGAGTGCACAAGGAGTTGGGAGGAGGCACAACCAGGGCAGCTGATACCAATTGACCCAAGGGTACCATATGACCCTTGTGTCCAGCATATGCAGCTGGAAAAAGAAAGAGAACAGGGTGGAAACCTGGACTGATGGTGTTTGTCTTCCCAAGGCATGGTTATAGATGATGGAGCCTGGTGATGTCTAAACACTTGTCTAATCATTGGAGGCAGTGAATCAATTCCTTTTGTTTTATTTTTTCCTTAGATGGCTTTGCTTTTCTTATTAAGCTGCATTTGCCTCAACCCACAAGTTTTCTCATTTTTACCCTTCTTATTCTCTCTTCCATCTCACCAAGAGGACTGAGTGAGCAGCTGGGTGGAGTTTAGGTCCCAGATGGAGCTAAACCACAACTGCGTTGCCAAATGAAAGGAAAAATCAACATCCTGCTTCTTACCAGAATTTAGTCCCCAGTAAGAACTGACAAGGTTTGTATAAAAGATATAGGCAAAAATAGGTGAGTTTTCAAAAATTATCAAAAGTCCAGTGATTTCTGTTCTGAGTACTAACATCAAGTCTGAATGCTCCATTCCATAAACTACATGAATTCCCTTGCTTCATAACTGTTTCCCCAGATATTTTTATTAGATACATTGAACAAAAAAAAGTAAAGAAGGAAAGGAAAAAAACCCTCAAAACCAAACCAAAAACAACACAATTTTTAGTAGCTAACTTTACCCTACATCTTTTTTATCAATTTCTACTCAGCTGACACCAATACAGACCATATGCCTGGTGCAAGTCAGCTATGCGTTGACACTGCCTTTCATCAGTATGTGCTTTAGGAAAAAAATGGAATTAGAAAGATTGTTGTACTAGTTAGCTAATTTGTATAACACATTGAAAATGAAAATTACAATATATATGCTGAGTATTATTATTTTTTATTTCATTATTATTTTTCATTTCATTATGGCCCTTTGCCCAATTAACCAATTACAAAGGAATAACAAGGGAGTGCATGAGGTATAATCACCTTTTTTTTGACAACGTACATTTTTTTCTCATGTGATTTGACTAAAATTAACACTGCAATATCTAATTAATGACAATACACATAAGAAAATGTCTAAACAACTTTAAGAAAAAAATTAAGGTGCTTGAAGTTGAAAATAGATTCAGAAAAGGACACAGATGTTAAATTGTGTCTGTTCTTTGTGTTTGTAAATCTGCTCCTTCCTTGACTGATTTTTTTTTAATAAGAAACCTTCTCTCTTCACATTTGCTACATTCAAAATGCAAAAATTCCTTGAACTGTGCCACATCAGTTAGACAGATAGCAGGAAACACATTGCCACAACAGTTTTCCTCCACAAAGCATGAGCATCCAGGTGAAATCTTGGCTCTTTTACAAGTAAGTGAAATTTTATCCTGGTCTTATGTATGTGTTAATATTTAATCCAGATCTCCATATTAAGCTGTCATATCCAATACTTTCTTTTGACACTATTGGTTCCAAAGTACTATTAATTTAGCTGAAAAATTGAGAAAATCAGAAAGTTTTCACAAGCCATCTGATTTCTCTTCAACTGTGTCCTGCCAAGGTAGACCCAAAGGTCCCTCTTACTTGCTTATCTGCACCTGGGGAGTAAGTATGAACAAAGGTGACTGAATATTTCAATTATATGTAAATCTAGATGGCTAGACCTGCCCTTGGTGTTGAAAATAATATTTGGTAGTAAAGTAACAGGTGAAAGACAGATTGCATACAATGCACAAACAGTTAAAACAAGCAAATTACTTGGAGGATAATTACAATTGCTAGAAATGAATTTCCCTTTTTTCCCCCAATCTCTCAGTTTTTCTAAAATATTATTCCATTCTACTAAGTGTTATAAATGATAAATGAATAAGATCATTTATTTGTATTTACTCTTTGTATTTACTCTTTGTTTTCAAGCTCTTCAGTCCTTTGTTCTGTAGTTGCAAATTATTACAAGATTGTTATACTTTGAAACTCTATGTGCTTTGGTATCGTCCATAGAATGAAAGATATTTTCATACAAAAAGATTGTGCACAATTATTTGTTGATAAACAAAATATACGGTAGATGCAACAGAATAAGAATTTACCTTAATTTAATGTTTCTCAGCAGACAGTAAATAAAAACATAGCAGTATTTCTGATTTACAACAGCAGTTAAAATGAACACATTTATTTAAGGAAGATCATTCACATACTGGGAAAGTCTTGTACAACAAAATTTTAATTTTTTTTCCTATTAGAAAAGAGAACTGTTCATTTTTGACAGCAGTCAAGTACACAGAGTATTTATCTCTCTTTGCCCATTTCTCTTCTTTCTACAGTCTGTTTTCATAACATGATAATTACACTGGCTTGTCATTTTAAAATAATATGATTTCATCACAAGAAGAGAAATCCAACTGGGATGAACTGTGATGAAAAGCACAGAGAAAAGTACAGGTCATCCATCTCTAATATTTTTAATAACTCTAGCAGTTTAAAAAATATATACTTTTGAGCTTCATATGGCAGTCAGCACTTACAGATCTATTTGTTATAAACCATTTTTTTAATCTGTTTACTAAATATGTGTTAAATTTCTGGCCCCCTAAATACATCCAGAAATGAAGTTTGGTTTTCCTTCTTCTTGTTTTACTAGCTTAAACAACCTTCTTGTCGTCTGAGCTGAATAGAGGTCAGACTCTGAGATGATGGCAGTGGCCTGTGTCCAACAGGTGGAAATACCACATAGTGAAATGGAAAAACAGAGATGTGAAAAGTTCATATTTTTAGGTGAGAAATATAATAGTCTGAAATGAAACACGACTTGTCACAGTGGACTGTCTTTCTGCTTGACTGAAGAGCCTTTAAGTATATTCATCTTAAATGTGTGGAGGAGGAGGAAAAGAAAATAATGACTAAATTGAATATATTTTTAAAAAATTTAATAAATAAAGCCAAAAAATGAACATAATTATAATTTTTTTCTGAAAACTGGGAAAAGAATAAAAACAACAAAAAGAGAAAAAAGCCTCTAAATCACAGCTAAAAGGCTTTGGGATAAATCTCTCCTGAAAATTGTAGAAGCAAACTAAAGTTTACCAAGAAAAGAAAAAGAAACTTTAGCTTCATAATATAGTACTTTTGTCTTAGCATTCAGGAGAACATGAGGCTTACTGTATACATTGTCTATCCAAGAACCTACAAGCTCTTCCATAGTCTCTTGAACTCTGTTTCAGTTCACGCATGTTGGTCTCACTGTTGTTTCCTTTATGTCACAAATTAACAATTTAAGGTTGCTTAAATAACCACCATCAAAACTATTAGCAAAAAAATCTTTTAATATAATTGGATTTCTAGAAATAATACCATTTAATATACAGAAATGCACTGTAACAAAGTTTGATGGCAAGGTTCACTCTACTACTTGGATGAAACATGCAAAGCAAAATCAAATTAGAATGTATTTAAAAATATTTACAGGGAGACTGAAGATTCTAAAGGATAAGGGAGACCCTTCCATTGACTCATAAGCTTTAGAGGTGACTTCCTTGATTTTTGGACTTCTCATGGAGCCTGTGTCTCAGTCCAGTCTTAGACTGACTTGGTCAATGGTTTATGTCTAAAGAGATTAGCTACATGGATTTCATTACCATTGATTTATCATGCTGTCAGCAAGTGCTGTTCTTGAGGGTCTCTCTACCTTGGGCGAGGATGGATTGCAGTCTCAGGTAAGGAATCTCAAACCTTGACAGGCATCCCAGCTCCAACTGAGAGGATCTGGCATGCAATCCAGCTTCAATTTTGAGAGAACTCAAATTGGACTCATCCAAAGTTCTGACATTAGTAGAAAGGTACACCTGCCATGAGGAACAAGGTTGGGAGGAATCCCAGCTCAACAGGAGACCATTTCCATGCAGCCACATCCTCTAGCCAGGAGATCCTAAGAAAAGTTCACTTTAGCTGTTATATTTCTGGGATAAAAGTGTTGTCATGTCAGGTTGTATACAACGGAACAGGCATGCATAAGATTCCTTGGGCTGACAAATTTCTTTTTTCCTTGACAAAGAAATCTTGGAAAAAACACCCACCATTCACATGTTACTGTTATGATCTGTGTCCAAGGTCATATGCATCGATGCTCACTGGGTCACCCTGCTCCACTGTGGGTTTCCTGAAGGAGTTCTGGGCCCAGCTATGACTCAGGCCTTTGCCTCCTTTGGAGACTCTACCAGATCCTGCTGGTTTGACTACAGGGATTGAGTGCATCCATCAAACCCTTAAAAATCCTCAGTAATTTAAAGCACAACACCAGCGCTGCAGGTGATCATTAAGTATTATTTGTGTCTTTAGAAGCACATGGTGGGGGCTTAAAAGACACAGCAACCACACTGGGGTTTATGAAAATAATACCTCTCTCTATTGTCTTTCAGAACTCACAAAATTCACAAATCCAATTCCCCCATTTACAAACCCACCAATACCATAGCATTTACTTACTATGTTCTTTTTCATTTTGTTTTTCTTTTTTCCGTTTCAAAAATGTGAATCGATAGGCACTTTATTTGACACTTATAAACAAGAACACCTGCTTATAAAAAAGAATTTGAGATTTATTTATTTATTTTAAATTCAGAAGCACAGCAGGCAGGAAAATACATGAATGTTTTTAACTTCCATGGAGGAAAGGAGACACCAGCAGTGCTAAAATAAAAATGGACATTAGGAAAGGACACAAGAATATCAGAAGCCTAGGATTATTTTCATATAAATATGTGGGTTTCACAAGTCATTGATAAGAATCAAATGCTTGATTCTCATCCTGTTACAGTCCCCAAGCAGATGTCCAGCATTTAAGAAGCTCTATGAGTTAAAAATACAGGGTAAATTTCCCTAATTTCAAATCATTCTAATAGTTTTATCCACTTTTAGTGTGGCTCAGTTTGTTCCACTGTTTCATTTTATGGTGGCTCTGTCACAGCCTTCTCAGCAGAGACCAGAGCTGATTCCAAGCAAATTTCCAGTCTTGGAATATTGTAGGAAGAATGTGGGCAAATCTTTTAACAATGGGTGCCCACAGGGTCAAGGAAAAAAGTGCAGTAAGTATTTCTGGGCAAGAGGGAAGATCACAAGGTCCAGCAAGTACTCTTGTCTGAGCTATCCCTACTTGCTTTGTGTTTTCACTTGCTTTGGCAACACCCAACAGAGAATGAACTGTTCACATTTCTTCCACAATCAAGCCAAAGTTGGATGATTTCACAATTATAAGAATTCACAGGCACAAAAAAATCAGAACACCTGTGTTGGTTTGAAGAGACCTTGTAATAGGCTTTTTTTCAAGCCTACACATTATCAAGGGCAAGTCCTACCTGACCAACCCTGTGACCTTCTATAGTGGAGTGACTACATCAGAGGATAAGGAAAAAGCTGCAAATTACGTTTATCTGGACTTCTGTACAACCTCTGACTCAGTCCCCCACAACATCCTTCTCTCTAAACTGAAGAGAGATGGATTTGATGGGTGGACTGTTAGATTGATAAGGAATTTATTAACAGTTACATCCAGAGTGCAGTGGTCAATGGCCCAGAGCCCTGAAGGACATCAGTCACAAGTGGTGTCCCTCAGGGGTTCATATAGTGACCAGTATTATTTAATATCTTCATTAATGACAGAGATGAAAGGGTCACCCTCAGCAATTTTGCAGATGACACCAGCTGAGTGGTCCTGTTGACATATCTGAGGGATGGGATGCCATTCTAAGGGACCCGGACAAGCTCCAGAAGTGGGCACAGGGGAATCTCAGGAGGTTTAGTAAGACAATGTAAGGCCCTGCACCTGTTGGGGCAACCCCCAGTATCAACACAGCCTGGGGGATGAAAGGATTGAGAGCAGCCCAGCTGAGAAGAACTTGGGAGTGCTGGTGGATGAGAAGCTGAGCATGATCCAGCAATGTGCTCCTGCAGCCCAAAAATCCAAATGTGTCTTGGGCTGCATCCAAATCAAGGTAGGCAGGGTAAGGGAGGGGATTCTGCCCCTTTACTCCTCCCTGGTGAGAACCAAGCTGCAGAGCTGCTTCCAGCACTGGGGTCCCCTTTGGGATTGACCTGTCGGAGCAAGTACAGAGGAAGAGCAAGATGATTAGAGGGATGAAGCACCTCTCCCAAGAGGAAAGCCTGGAAAGATTTGCACCGTTCACCCTAGGGAAGAGAAGGCTTTGGGGTGACCTAATTGCATCCTCCTGTTAGCTGAAGAGAGCCTACAAGGAAGATGGACAGAAGCTATTTACAAAAGCATTTAGTGACAGGACAAGGGGGAATGGCTACAAACTGAAAGAAATTAGGTTTAGAATGGATATTTGGAAGAAGTTCTTAATTGTGAGGGTGGTAAAGCACCAGAACCGGTTGTCCAGAAGAATTCTTTGAGACCAAATTGGATGACTCTAGTGGAAGGTGCCTCTGCCCATGGCAAGGGGATTGGAACAAGATGATTTAAGGTCCTTTCCAACACAAGCCATTCTATGGTCACAGGAAGTACCTCTGCTCCATAAGAGTTTACAGCCCTGATGGGGAATGGGGAGAAAAATGTTATTTATGTCTTGAAGGTAGAGAATATACAAGAAAATGTCCATTCTTACAGAATTCTTTGTGCTCCAAAATCAGCCTAAGGAAGCCAAATCTCCTGATTTCATCCAAGGGGCTTTTTGGCCACATGTAACTGATAATGCTTTCCTGAGTTACCGATTCCAGAGGAAATGCAATTACTGGTACTTGCACTACAGGCACCCTGAACTCAGCCTCATTTTAGCCTACACAAAAAATCTGCTCTGCCTTCGCCACAAGTGGTGCCATAGAATCTTTGGGAGCTCAGGCCATTTTTGCCTAAAGCTGTGATTTGTCCATAAGAGTGGAAGGAAAAGATGAATGGGCCAGGCTATTCTGGGATGTAGCAAATGGCAAGTGCCGAGGCTTTTTCCTCTAGAAGTTATTAGCCATGTCCTGGGACCAAGGGACTTTGTGCTCCTTAGCCAAGGATGCCGATTGCCCCAAAAGGAATATATCTTGTGTGCTTAGGACACAATAATGTCATGGGGTCTATTTGCCAGCTGCTTGCAGTGTGTTCAAACCCCTTTCACTCTGTTCCCTCCCTCTTCTCCCTCTGATTCCTGCATAGAGCACAAGTGAAAACACATATCAAAGCAGAAATCTAGCCAGGACCTTTCCCCAGAAAGCACTAGAACTCCATTGTAAGACACCTGACAATGTAAATTTAATTTCTTCATGGGTTTGAACTTGACTGACAGTGCATATATACGCAGTCAAGAGCAGATGAACTCTCCAAGACGTGGAAAATGTGCAGCAAAATGAAGCTCTTCTACTAAAGATATTTTTTCTTTTCAACATAAATCCTATGTTATGACTTAACTTTCTGGCTTTCTACAGTTGCACCATCTTGGCTTTCTTCTTTTATGCCATTATTCACAACAGAATTTTATTTAAAATGTCTAGGAACTATGGCTACATCTAAATTTGTCAGAGGTAAATAGCTTTGTAGATCTGGGCCTCTGTTCTCAAAGCCCATTGTCTCCATTGTGCTTTCTTTCCACACACTATGTATCTCTGTGACAAATGGTTATGGCTGTGTTTGATTTGAACATTGACTGAGGAGTACAAGCGGGGCAGGGGGGGGAACAGAAGGGTATAGGGAGCAAATATTCAATTTAAAAAACTTGTGCCATAAAATACATAATAATTTTCAAGTGAAAAGGACATCTTCATTTTCTAAATGGGTCTTTTAAAATGATAGGCAATAATGGGAGAATAAGTCCATTATTCATTTATAAGGGAATTAGCATAACAAAGCTGCTTAATGTGAGAGTTCAGAAAGCTCTGATTAATAAATTAATCCTTATATTTTACAATAGGTCTCATTTTTTTGAATAATCTCTGTAAGAAAGTGTTTTAATAATCTCAATGTTTTTCTTCAGAAAATTTAACTCTTTGTAATCTACCCAGAGAGAGACCAAGATGAAGTTCAAGTGTTGATGGGTGCAAATAAATATAGCTCACAATAACTGATAGCATTGCACAAGAAAAGCTTGAGGCAGGACCAAAGAGAGCTCCACTGGTCCCTCTGTGGCACATAGGGGTCCATCACACTGTTGCTAATAGCTAAGCAGCACAATTTAAATTAATCTGCATGGTAATTAATTTGAAGGAAGAAAGAATTATGAGCCTTCAGTTTTGAGAATAGTAGCCTGAATAGAGACCAATTTATTTTTTTTACATCTCTTTAAATCCCTTTCATAATTTTTCTTTCTGTAAGTTACATTTTACTGTGGACACAGTCTCTTAAACTTGCCTGCTCTTCATTCAATAGACTCTACAATGCAATTAAAAGCCTTTGCCTTTCTGAAAAAGTTCTGTTCCAGATGAAACGCTTTCCGTATCAAGTCATTGCTGTGTTGTCTTGCAAAGACAAGTAAGGCATCATTCTCAATCTCCTTTGCTTAGAAAAAAGCCTTTTACTCTGTCTTCCTTTTTTAATCTTCAGTGAATCTGGCCTTTTTATCTGAATAACCCATAAAACAGTTTTATTCAGGTTTATTTTATTAGCAGCATTGTTCCTATGTAGTTGTAAGCAAGATCATTTGATGTATGGCATCATTCCTTGTCTATTTCTGTATTAACAATTTTATATAGTAGCTTTTCTCTTTTTACAAGAAGACACTAATGAAACCAGCACTTTTTGATTCCATTCCTCTTTCCCCCCATAATTGACCTCTAATGCTGTTATTTCCCTCCATGCAGGTCTAATGGGAGTGGACAAACCCTTCTGATTACTTTTGGAGGGCCAGAAAGGATGCTCACAATAAGAATCTTGAAATAAAATGCTAGTCACAATGAAGCAGAGAATGGTGAATTCTGCTCAGACACTCCATGTACCACACAATGCCTGATGTGACATGCTCCAGTCTGCTTTTGAAAGATTTGGGAAGAGGATTAATGATGAAGTAACATAACAAGGAAGGCAGAAAAGAGAAAATAATGATGACGTTGGTAATTTCACCTTGAACAATATGAATTCCCCTTTTACTGAGCTTATCACAATACTCATAGCGTGGTTTGCCTGGGCAATGGAAAAAAAAAAAAAGGCTGAGAGGATCTTGCTGACCTCCTCAATTTAGGAACTCAGTCACTGCACAATGACAGAAAGCTTCATCCATTGGGTTTGTGTCCTTCCTTTGGACAATGCAAATGGAGTTTCCTTGTCCGGTCTACAGCCTACACATCAACAGCAAAACAACTGCAAATTTTTCTTGGCCTGTCAGAGTAATAAAGTCTCATTTCTGATACTTTTGACCTCTGTTCCTTCACCTGTGGACTCTTCTGGTATGTTGAACTTGTCTACTCTCATCACACCTTTATTCTGTAAATCTAAAAGACAAGTCACTGCCTTGTTAAATGGAATAGGACAGCAGGGGGAAAAATCACTGTACACAAATATAACAGTTTGAATCTAGACTGCACAGCAGTTCTTCACAAATAACTCTCACATCAAACACAAGCCAGAAGCAGAGGATCATTGAAAGGAAAGCACTTGACAGATTACATTCTCTAATAAATCTCATATTGCAAAACAGAGGGGAAGGAACTATTAGAAAACTGTTCCTAATTCATGTTTTATTACAAATTAATGATGCAAACAGGAAAACAGAAACTCCATTACTTAGTGCGTAAGAATTGCTCTATCAACAGGCCTTCAGTCTATTTATAATTCCTATCACTCCTGCTTTGCTTAAATTTATGATTTATATCTATTATTTTGGTTTAATTTTGTTTTCCTGTTGTCTAGAGTGCTTTAGAAAGAGCTGTGAAAACTTGGTGAAATCTATTTGGCAAAGCAAGACTGTCTTTACAGAAAAATTAACAGGGTTTGCCAAGCTCATGAGCCCAAGGGTTGCATCATTTAAATCTTTCTCTTATGCTCAGTGAAAAAAAAAGAAAAGCCCTTAGAAATTACTTCTTTGGCACTCAGTACTAGCCTCCATTTAATTGTTCTTCCCGTTGGCATTGCTGCTTCTCACAAGGAAAAAAAAGTCCACTTTTACAAGTTCCTTTAAGGTCCTATTCAAATTCTTCGTCACTTCATTTCTACTTTCCTATTTTTTCTCTTCAGCTGTTCTCACCATACTATATTCATAGAAGACACCTTTCTTTTTCAGCCAAGTCCTACACACAAACCAGAGATTTGGTGGTAGTTGTTGACTTATCATCTTGGAAGGTCTGCTGAATCTTTTCCAACCTTAATGATTCTCTTATTCTCAAACTTGCAAGTAAAACAATTTTTACTCTATATAAATGTTTGCCCTATGCAAATTTGTGTATTTAATCTTCCGTATGATTGTGCATTTTAAGTCTTCACTGTGGACCTACAGGCAAAACTAGCAGAAAGCCATGAGATTTAAGAATACAAGTTTGCTGAAGTTGACTAACCAACTGTTATTTGTGGATTTTCAAGAAAGATGATTTTTTATATTAGTGTTTAGAGTTTTTCTTTACTATTCAAAATTCTAGAATAGCAGTATTTCTGTCTCTGTGATGATTTAAGGTCTACCTATAGTCGTTAATTATTCTTTGTGCGTCATTTGTTCTTTAGGCCCAGAAGACCTGTTCACTTCTGTTGACTAAGTATTTAATGTGAAGTGTTTCATCAAAGACTAGCCAGGGTTCACATTTATAAAATAAAAGGTAGAGTCTGATAGAATGGCATTGATTCTGTCCTATCCAAAGATAGCTGCCGAATTAAAAACAATAAAGTATAAGTTGAGACACATGATGTTTCATTTCTGGTTAGCAAGGGAGTGTAATACATGAGCCACAGGCAGGTCCATCAATCTCATCTGGCCAGAGATGAAACTCTATGTATAATAGCACATCATGTAGTTTTGGTTTCCTTTTGCTTTGCTTTGTGGCTTTCCCATGAAATTCATCATTACAATAAAATGAGAAAATGAAAAATGATGTTTGAGTGGTGTTCAAAATTATGCATGCTGAAAAAAACCCATCACCCTAATAGCAATAACAACGCCCCCAAACAAATAGTTTGCATACTGCACAGAAAAAAATGTATTTTTTCCTTTGCAAATATGACAATCTAAAAACAAACTCATTCTGGAGTCCTGCTTTCTCTTGAATATCGTGTTTATTGTCAGAGATATTTCTAAGCACATGGACAATACAGAAGTGGGGGCACTAATGTAACCAAGAGCAACCTTTGTAATTCCGACTTCCCAGGTTAGCCAGAGTGCCAACTGAAGGTATCTCAAAAACCCCAAAAAACCCCAAACAAACAAAAAAAACCCCACAACACTTTCATCTTCATGTTTTAAAGTTTTAGAAAAGCTGATGTAAATGTATGCTGTTGCAGATACTCCCTAGGAACTAGGAAAAAAAGGTGTTGTCCTGGTCTATCAGACAGCATTACAACTTAGCCTGAGGTTTTGAAACCTATGGACAACAGACATCATATTAGAACTAACTTCCAAGTTAAACTTCTGAACTTGCCCAGCTTCAGTTAGGGATTAAACTAACCCTGTGAGAGCAAGCAAGTGTAGTGTTTCTATTTCTCTCATGATCAAGAAGACTTTAGCCTTATAATGTTATTTAAAGTGTCGCCCTTGATAAACCATGTGCTGAACAGGATCACCATTATCTAGATTCCAGATCAAGTAGCACACAACAAATTTACTGCATTTCCTTTCTCTCATGACTAATAGTCTACCCTCTTCAAATGCAGGACACAATCAGGCAAATCAAAAGCACTACCAGAAAAAGAAGATAATGAGAAACCTTCTGTAAAAGCAATGTATTTAAATGTAATTCCCAAAGCAGTCCTTAGAGAATAAGCACCATAGCTTCATAACATCATAGTAAATGAAGAAAATCAAGGTAATGGAATCCAATTTTATAAAGACCTAATTAGGGTGGTCGGCAGGGTTGTTTGGCTTAACTATGGGATTTTTGAGTGTTTTCTGCATTTATAAAAAGGCCCATAATTAATATGAAATAGTGAAGAAGAAATATTTTTTTAGGAGAATGATTCATAGCTTTTTAATACTGAAAACTCCATAAGCTGCTCAATACTAGAACTTCCAAAGGAGGCTTACCCTATATTTAGTATCTCTGTATGTCCTTGATAGATTATTTGCTCCTGACTCTGCTGAAAAAATGGGTAATGTAAGAAGGTAGTATTATTCCTTTTTTAATGTCCCACTCCTCTGTATTAATAGATCTTACTCATTATATCTATATTTTTTAGTGAATCCTTTTGTAAATTTCACATCCAGTAAATTTTCAACATGGAATAATTCTTCCAGCAGAAAAACTGATTACTTTTCCTCATAGTGGAAAGATTAAAAGTTTCATAAGAATGGTGGCAGGTTATCCTGGATGATGTAAAGGGTTAGGCATTGGTTACAATAAATCTCAGCAAATTTTGTAGTTATATCTTGCTTAAATATGCACATACATACTACTTAAAAAGATTCTAAGGACTTTAAAATAAAGAATGTAAAGGCTGAGTTTGGAATCTGTTGCAGAATGTCTTTATGACCTTTATGGCATTATTGCCTCAGAATGTGTGAAAGGTGCAAAATGTACATGAGCCAGTCAGAACTACAAAACTCAAAAGTTACACCCTGAGGCATGTAGCTCCAACACCACTTGACACAGAGTAAGTGCAAAAACAGCCATTTTACAGGAGACCTTATTAACTACATGTAAAGATTTTAAGAGCTACTGTGTACAAAAAGCAACCCTATGATTAGATTACTTGAATATACATTTTAAAAAAAGGTTTAGATAGTAAAATATGGAGGAATTATTCTACCAGGGATGCCTAATTGAAATTGCAGGAGGCTTAAGATGGTAGCATTCCATTTGTCTTTCCATTTGTCTCAGGATAGTCAGCTATATATGCTTACATCAGTGTCAGCAGTGCAAACTTCAAGCTTTCAAAATTCATGAGACAGCCCAAAAGAAGTTTTTTCATTCGCCTAAAAATCATTAGGTTAAATAAAGGCGAGTGGCTCATCCATTCTTTTCCATCTCTCCCTCTGTAAGCTGCCTGACTCATTTGTTTCCAGGAACTCTTTTCTTAACTCTGGAGACCAGAAAGTTGCACATATTTCAAATGAAAACTAGGAAGTCTCTTGGCACCCCATTAAGCTTCAGGCACAGAAATCAGGGAAAAACAATATACACCATAGCCTTTGTGATTAAAACAGTTTCCATCTCAATTTTGATATGAGAACAGTCTGAAAATCTCATGATTCTGAGTGTTCAGTTTGGTATAATGAATAAAGGGCCTTTGGCCCAACACTCCTTTTTCCTTTAAAAAAAAAACTGTCAGGATAGTACCTGAATTTTAGAAAGTCCTTCTGAAGTCACAGAGGAATTTGTTTCACTTAGAACTTCCGCAGCTCTCTCACTCATTTTTCAGTTTTGATGTAGAAATAGGGAATTATGGTGGGTTTTGTGAACATTCTTCCTCCTCTTAACTTTTCTCTTTTCCACTTCTTCGTCAGCATATTCAAGAACAGTTAGTGAATTGAGTTCAGCCTGGACATCACAGAAATTGTGTCTCCTATAACTAGCCAGACAAAGGCATAAAAAGCCCAAAGAGTCACCTCTGTTAGCTAGTAAAAAGATTTCTAAAGATCTGGAATGAGATATATTTGAGGATAATATATTTGAATAAATGTTTCCTATCATTAGTAGTTAAAGAAATGTTTCTTTGTAATTTTATCCTGATTATTTAAAAAATAAAAAAGAAATTGCAGAGGGAGCATCTGGGGTCTCTCCTTGCTGGTTTTTACTATTTACTTGTGAACAGTACTATATTCCTTCATCAAATGGACTTTGTTAGGAGTTTTCATTCATCAGAGACTTGCTGTTGAATGGGGTGACCCACTGAGTTCCAGCAGACACACAGGTGTCTGCTGGTACTAAATGAGTTGATATTCCATGCTCTGGATTTTTTTAACAAAATTTGCTCCAGGAAAAGAAATAGAAAATCTTCCAGCAATACAGAACAGAACTGATTTGGATGCTCCTTGGGTAATCCCTATGGCGCACTCTGAGGGTGCTGAGAGATCTGGTTACCCCCATCACGAGGATGATCTCGACTATTTTTGAAAGATTGTTGAGATCAGCAAATGTCCCAATGGACAAAGAAAAGCAGATGTTCTCCCCATATTCATAAAAAGGCCCCAAAATGTAATCAAAGAAAATCCTGCCCTAACCAGTCAACATCACCTCAGGTCCTGCAGAAAACTTCTAGCAAGTCCTCTTGGAAGCCACTTCTGGATTCATGAAGTAGAGGAAGGTGATTGGGAATATCTAGCAGTGATTAAAGCAGAAAAACCACATGTTGTGGTTCTTCTGATGACTGTCTTGCGTTATTAAATTACCAGATCTGTGAATTAGTATAAGGCAGCTGATATTGGCTACTTTGGTTGTAGCATGGCATTAGACACAGTATTAAGTCAGAACGTTACGGTCTAGATGAGTGAACTACCAGACAGCTGGATTGTCAACCTCTACAGAGTGCAGTTTGAGGTTGGTACTCTACCTGCTGGCTGATTACAGGTGGAGCACAGAGGGCTCGGTATTGGGACTGTTCCTTCGAATCATAATGATTTTATGGTCGCTACTAAATTTGCTTTCTAACCAACACTAAACAAAATTTCCTAGGTCAATGGTAATGATAGTTTGGTTGGAGAAAGTGTGGAAAAACTAGAGTCTGAATATATCAAAGATCATTTAAATCTAGTGAAATCTCTAGATCTTGAGTCCTCAAAATTATTTACACTACTACATTACTAAGGAAATATTTGTTTCAGACTGTGACTTGGTTTATGTCTTCATTGTAATGGGGTTTATTTTCTATACTGCAGGGAAGTGATATGGTACTGAAAATTGTGTGAGTTAGAAGGGGGAGCCAAAGTGTCACCAAAATACCTTGTTCACTTCTTCCTCCTCTGTTACTGTGATAGGTTTGTGTGGGTGGGTGGATGCATATATAAACAAACAGCGATTCCTTATTTCTTCCTCTGTCCTTTGTCTGCCTGTTAACTGAGGTATGACAATACATTCACTTTGAAAAATCTAACATAAATGTATTACTTTGAGCTCAAAGTAAAACTCCAGTTCCTAGCTCTAGTAATATATAGCGGAAGTTTCCAGACTGATGTTTCTACAGGATAGGATGAACCTGTCTTTTCATGTTAAACAAAAAGTAATCCTAAAAGTAAATCAGTCTGAAGATGCAGGTCTCAAGAAACAATGATCTGAGCAGTTAATATACAAGCTATGATTTGAAACTCTGATGAGCAGGAGAAGAAGCAGGACAGAAATCCAAAATTCTCTTCTTTTTTTTCTGGAAAAAAAAAATGTAGCAGAAAAGGAAGTGTGACAAGGTGGACAAAGAATGGAGTCTAATATCTTATTCATTTAAATGTCTAGAAAATTTAAATCACAATCATATTCAGGATGTGTGCCTCTCTCCCAAAGCAACTAATTTTTCCAGTAAAACAAGCACAAAGAAATCATCAGTGGGACAATTTTATATTCTCATACAGGAAGTCCATAGTGAGGCCTTTGCCCAAATTGCCCTGAAAAATATCAGTCAAGAGAGGAGAATGATGATCGTCTAAGAGTAATAGTTTTCATGTACCATCTGGAAAAGGAAATTTTGAAAAAGGAGGAAAAGAACAATGAAAACTCTCTTTCCACAATAATTTAAATACAAACTCAATTCTTTCAGAAAGTATATTCATTTTTAACTTTCATGAGGCTGGTTTCTACTCTCAGAAATATTTCCTTGACCCCTAAGACACCTGACCTGAATCAAGGACAAAAGACTCTATTCACAAGTGAAAAGTAGAGGAACAACCTCTACAGCAGCATCAGCAAGAAAGTTAAATGCACGTTCAAAGAACAAGTTAAAACCCTAATTGTGAAATTCATGAAGTGGCAACTTTGAGATGCAGATCAATCAAAGGCAGCATTGATACAAGGGCAGGTATAGATTCCTCCATCTTCATTCACTGGACAGTATGTATATACTGCATTTTGCTGCAGTTGTTTCCTTGCCCAGGACTCTTATGATTCATTGGCAGAAGCCACACTGTGTCAGCTGAAATGGAGTCTTTATCTGCAGCTAGAAACTGCATCATGTTTTTCTTAGCAGAAATCTCTCCTTGCATATCTGACAGGTTATTCTGCAACCATACCCTTAAAAATTTTTAAAAAAGAAAAATTCATGTTTCTTACTGAGACAGCCACACTCTATTTTCTGGAATATATATATAAGAGTTATTAGAATGCTAGCAAGTTCCTTACTATTAGCAGCACCTCAAAATACCATGGCGCAGATTGATCCTTCACTGATTTCTTCTGACTTGTCTGGAAGGCCAAGTGTGTTTCCTGTCACTGGTAGCATTGCTGAAGGAAGAATTACGAGAAATTCAGGCCAGCTTTCTAAAACTGCATACAGCAAACACACCCAGGTTCTATGTTTAACCCTGTAACTCAGAATAGCAAGCAGGCAGGTGAGAGACTAAATAAGATTAAGAGATGGCAGCATCAGCTAACCTACTGCAGTGTTGGTGGGAGGTGGAGAGGCAGGGGAACCTGTGCTGTAGCAGCCAAACACATCTCCAGTGCTGTCTGCCCAGTATGCAGGTATTTAAGATTTACAAGGTTGAGGGAGGTGTTCTTTATCAGAGTCCTCTTATAGAGGTACATGATTTGTGACGGATGGCTGCTGGAAAAAAGGAGCATGGACAAACACACAAATAGGTACTCCTCATATTCCTCCTCTCTGATTTCTTCTGTTGTGTTACCTGGGAATCATCACCAACTTCTGTATTTTCATATGGCAAAATCTGAAGCACTGTCAGCTTGGCTTGATGTTGATGGACCACTTACTGTGAGCATCACAGGTAGCTGTAAGGAGCATATATTTTTACTGATTATTCAAATCTAACCTAGCCTTCGTAGTGCCATAGTGATAATATTCTATGAAAGTTTAATAAGTTATAAGGAGTAAGTAAAATTTATGAAGCATGAATCTGGGATTGTTTTTTGTAACATTCATATTTTCCATCCTACAGTAAATAAATGGCTATTCATTTGGAAGTGTCAGAGATAACTAACAGGAGGTATTTATTTAAGCATCTTCTCATTTTGCACATGTGCAGAGCAATGATTTGTATTTAGTATTTATGAGTCTAGGGATCTCTTACTGTTTTAATGCAGTTGTAGTTCTCATAAATTTGTATCTTTAATACTTAGAACATTTGTATGTTTTGGTGAACACGGAGGTAATGTAATGTAGAAGGCAGTACAGTCCCATTACTTTATCCTTGAATGAGTGCTGTGATTCTTGTATGGCCTTCAGCAAACCATCCTTCTCCTCTGTGGTTGGTAGTCTGTTTTTACAGTGGTCCCTGGAAGAAAGGTGCCACACATTATCTGTGTATTTCTAATTGTTCTGAGAATATCCTCAGATGTTTTTCCCACATCTTTAGAGCAGCTAGTTGAAAACAAACTTCCCTTTTATCAGACCCTGTCACTCCTTTATATTAGACAAAACATGTGATAGGAGAGGATAACTAGCAAATAGGATGTAATTACTGTCCAAAGATTAGAGTTTGTGACTTCTAGTCTTACTTTGGGTCCAGGCATTATCTTAGCAATTTACACATAGATATCTTTTTGCACTTCTCAAGGACTCTCAAAAGCTGTGATGGTTCTGGCTGTTACTTGGCTGTCCTGAAAAGACATGTAAAGGAAATATTTTTTCCACTGAAAATATGTGAAAGCTGTTCCCTTTCTGTTCTGAGAGTGGTGCATGTCACTCTGAAAGAGGAACATGAGAAGGTGAAAATCTAAGTTTGCTTTTTATTTCATGTAAAGTCAATTCCATGAATGTTGTCCTTGCAATCTCCCAAGAGTGTCCTGAAGAGTTCAGACTCCTCTTTAAAGGTGGATAATGTTGCCAAGGAACTTTGACATTGCTGATAAATGATTCTGCATAAGGGTGAATCATTGATTTATTGTCTGTGGTGTGAGATTGAAATTTGTAAGAACGGAGTATCTATGGACTTTTATAGACTGTTATTTGTAGCCATAGTTTTCTGCTGGCCACTTCTAAAAGAGAACTGCTGATAATGTGGAGACAAAAGGAACAGATAATGTAACATGGAAATTCTTAAGTACTGTGAAGCTGGAAATTGGTGAGACATCATCAGTCACTTGACCTTCAAGTGAGCAATGGAGGTGTTTGTCGCATAAAATCAAAGCTCTTTGGGAGAGTTCCTGAAGGGAGATGAGTGGGTCAATTTACTGCTTGGCTCCTGTCTGTCTCTGCTATGTTTCTTCATTCTCCACAGCTCCTAATGACACTAGCCAGGCTGAGAGAGAGAGAAGAGTCTCTCTTTCTTGTCTGAAATTGCATATCTAATTCAATGTTAGCCCATTAGATCTGAATTCTGCCTTGGTGATAGCCATTTTATAATCCTCTAATCAAAAATGAGAAAAACCCAGCAATAAGCACACAGTTATTTCCATTGAGCCAGAAAGTGATATTGCCATCATTTATCTTTGTGGTTATGTCTCATTAAGAAAGTTTTATGTTTTTACACTTTTCTTCCTCTTTACTTTTTATTCTATGTTGGTGCATGAAGAGAAGTAAAGGGGTATATAAAAAAAAATTGTAGGCAATTTGAATTTCATCTAATTAGCACAAATATTTTCCCACAAAAAATGGGATTTAGTTTTAAAGTATGAAAGATAACCAAAAATATATTGCAAGTGTTTCTGAAATTGGCCTTCTTACAATCAACATTGTAATCCACATATTGTAGTTTACACAACTCAGGTGTTTGCAAGATAATAATTGGATCTTATTTGAAAACATTAATTTAAATCCTTAAGACGCTTACAATATTTTGGAAAATCGTTGTCTTTTAACTCCCTGCAGTAACTAAGCACCTTGGAGCACTTGCTCACCATCCTCCTGTAGGGAGGAGAATCTATCCATGGTCTGAGATAAAAAGTCTAAAAATTGAAACAAAACAAAATATAACAATTTTACTAATAATATTAATTATAATACCTATAATAATAATAATAATTGTAAAGAAAATGAGTAAGAGACAGTAATTAAACAAAAAAAAAAATAAAATTGATACACAGTATAATTGGTCACTGCCTGCTGATCAATGGCCAGCTTGTCTCCCAGTAGAAATGGGCATCTCCCAACCAAGCATCCCCAGGTTGTATAATTGCCACAGCATTCTGCAGTATGGAATATTCTTTTGGCCAGTTCAGGTCAGCTGTCCTGGCCATGGTCCCTCAAAGCTTCTTATCCAGCTCTTCCCTAGCAAAGCCTGGGAAACCAAAAAGTCCTGGACTTAGGGTTAACAACTGCAAAAACATCGGTCTAAGTATTATTCTCCTACCGAATCCATAGCACGGCACTGGACCAGCTATGAAGAAGAAAATTAGCTCTATACAACAGGAAACCAGAATGTAAGCTAAGGAATTTTACCCACCACAAGACAATTTACAAACAGAAAAATGGATGACATCCATCAAATCAGTTATTATCACTCATACACGCCTAATAAGAGTAATGATAATATGATAATAGTTTTTCAAATGTGTTCATGTTTTGAAAGTGGATGCTTCTGCCTTTAACTTTTTCTTCAATACAGTTGTCTTTAGTAATGAGATTATTGGAAGGAGCTAAAAGCATTCCTCTCCTCTCCTCTCCTCTCCTCTCCTCTCCTCTCCTCTCCTCTCCTCTCCTCTCCTCTCCTCTCCTCTCCTCTCCTCTCCTCTCCTCTCCTCTCCTCTCCTCTCCTCTCCTCTCCTCTCCTCTCCTCTCCTCTCCTCTCCTCTCCTCTCCTCTCCTCTCCTCTCCTCTCCTCTCCTCTCCTCTCCTCTCCTCTCTTCTCCTCTCCGGAATATAAGGAAAAGATCTTTGGAGAATGCATTTCCCAAGAGTAGAACATAAAAAACAAGACAAGGGATGGATCCTGAACCAACTTCCATTATTATTACATAACTAAGTGAATGTACCTTACTTTAAAAAAAAAAAACCAAAACAGAAATATAGAAGGGAATATCAGTAATACCTGTCCTTACAAATTCCACTAAAGCACATCAGTGTACATTCTGTGTTCATAAACACTTTTTTCATTGGTGTTTTTTGGTGTGGTTCCACAGAGATGGTCTACAGTGTCAGGACATGCATACCTGTCCTGCACATGCCTTGTAGACATATCTGTCATGAAAAAGTATCCTTGCCTTCTAGAATGCTGGGAAGTGTCTTTGGCTCCCATAAAACTAATTTCCCAACAAACTAATTGGAGTAAGAATTTCTCAAGACAGTTACTATATCAATGCACTTGCAGGAATAAGAGTTTTGTTGGAGATAGAGCAAAATAAAGACAAAAGAAAGCTGAAGGAAGCAAAAGAAAGCATGTAAATAAAAAAATTCTTTCACCTATGGATTATTCTTACTTTTTTCTTGATGTAGCATCACATCAAGTGCTAACCAACACTGCAAAAAATACTGCATATTCGTGGTCTCCTACTAAGGTTAGATATTCCTAGTTTCAAAAAAAGCTACATAAAACTGAATAAAGTACTGCATTTCAGTTGCACCTCTCCAATAATGAGTATCTGGTGTTACCTACTCAGCTGTACAGCTTGTCCAGCCCAAAAGTTCAGTAGTGTGATTTATACATATGCCAAAATACTGAGCAAGCTTAACAGGTATGCTCTGGTTGCCTTACAGCACAACAGAAGCATGATACTTGCTTACTCCGTAGTTTTGTCAATCCCTTTCTAAATACTTTGCATTATCAGATCAGGGCAGATGTAAATTTAATTGAAAAGGACGAGCTGCGAAGCTGCTACCACCTAATGGGACAGTGAAGTGCGCAGACAGAGTTCTTGCATTTCTGACTGCAAAAGTAGGTGGAGATAAAGGTTTTCACACCCTAAGGAACATGCACATTGGTTCTGTTGAGCAGGTATGAGCTGTCGTTCTTCAGCATCTCTGGTATATCAGCATGCTCTGTTGCAGGACCACAAAGAACCTGACACCTGCTGGGGAATGTCAGTGGCCGTGTTTCTCTGCAGAAACACCCATGTGCCATAATCCAGGGGCTCAGGGGGGTCAGCCTCAGCCAACTGGTTCTGTGTCTCTGACTGGATTGTTAAATTCCTAGAAATCATAGAGGAAAGCAGTGAATTGGGAGCAATATTGTGGGCAGAGGAAAGCCTCAGGACACTAAGCAAAAGCTGTGTTCATTTCTAGTCTATAATTTATCTTGCTTATTTCCATGTGATATCAAAGGTGATATTCAGATAGTTTTAACAGATAAATAAGGAAATGGCCTAAGTGTACCAGAACCTGTTGTATTGTCAAGCAAATTGCCTTACTAGTCATTATTTTTGCATCCTTTGCTATCTTCTTCCATGCAGTGCTGGAACATTTATTTCCACTGAGAAATGCAATTTTACTATAATCAAAATAATGTACTTGTCCACTTTGGTGCTCAAAGCAATTGGGAAGAAAGCCTAAAACTTCATTATTTCCTTGATTCATTTGAATAAAGTCAAAAAGCATTATTTTAATGAAGTGGAAATATGCTTTCTGACTTGGATTTTGGTTTGAATATTGTAGGAAAATGTGTGGCTTAAGTAGGTATGCTGGATCAAATGCTAAGTGCATTACCATATTTTACATAAGGATAAGGATTTAGAGAGTTGCTTGAAAAACTTGATAGGACAATTTTCTAATATTTAAGGCATTCAAAATCAAAATGCTTCCCAAAGAAGCATTCTTGATTCCACCAATAATTCCTTTCAGAAAATTTACAATGATGTTGTAATGTTTCATTTTTATATATCTGCATTGGGGCATTTGACAGTCTTCATTTACAAATCGTGCATCTGATTTGTATTGTTTTTGTATCCTTAATAATACAGTAGCATTTCTTAAACTGTGTTAAAAATAAAACATCCAAAGTGAGTGAGCATTTTGTTTAGCTATGAGTTTTTTCAGGTTCTGTTCAGCATAAAAAAACCACTCATATTAGCACCTTTTTTATATATTTTTACCCTGTTCTGTTCTATTTTCTGTCTCACTGAATAAAAATAGCAGATATTATTGAAATGAAAATAATTCATCATTCCTAAATTAAGGTTTTTAATAAAAATAAATGTCCCATTTCAATTTTCAGAAAGTCTTTCTCTTCGCAAGAAGGGTGGGGTTTTTTGGTCTTTTATGGGCTTTCTTTTATATCTGTCATCATAACATATTTTCTGTGAAAAGAGAGTTCAATTTTTTGACCAGCATAGTAACTGCTGGTAGTATATGCTGGACATATGCTTTGCAGATACATAAAAATAGCATTTTTCATTTGTTACCATTTTATTGTTTTGTCCCAAATAACGTGTTGCCATGTCAACATCCTGTCATGTCCAATGGCTACAACTGGGCGCAGCATAACACACAATACATGAGGACAAGGTGTAGAAGAAGCGATTAAAATCTGCATTATTCTGTTTTGAGGCAGCTACCCACACACTGTTATTTCTGGTAACAAATGTCAGAAGCGCTTACCGCCCAGCCAGCTCAGAGATGGGTGGGTGCTCCTTGTTCTCTGTGACTGAAACTAATTTGGGATCATTGTCTGTTTTCACAGTCCTCCTTTCATTCCAGAGGGACAACAAAAAAAGCCTGCATTCAGTGGGTGCCTCCTTCTCCTGAGCGCAGGTGGTGGGCCCAGGCTGTGCTGGGGGAGCTGCCCATACGCCCTCCCATAAGGAAGTCTGCCGGAGCTGCACTAAGCACCTTGTGAGTGACTTGGGGCAAGAAATCTTTCTGGAATAACTTTGAACACTGCTTGCCTTCCTTCATTTTGTATAGAAAGCTCACGCTTCCTCAGATACCTTTCCTAGCACTGAAAACTAAAACAAACCTGCTTTGCAATTTTAAACATTCTAACCTCTCAAGCCACAGCTAAAATCATAAATTTTCTGCATTCTCTCACCTGACCTGCAATATTTTCCATGGTTTGTCTTGCTTTTGGGGGTGCATTTAAATAATTGGCTAGTCAGAGTAACCTATTCTAATAATGTATCAGTATTATTTTGGCCCATATAATTCATTCAAAGGAAAAGAGCTCCCTCATCCTTAGTTCCTAGGAAACCTTTTCTGGTAATTCATATTGACAGCAGTGAGTTGTGACATTTATCGGTGAGGTGAAGCTGACCAGCTGCAGGGCTCCTGACTGATTTACTCAGCCAACAAGCTGCTCATGATTCCAGCCAAGTATTGACTTTTCTTTCCCTTCCCTCCCCTCTAGTTAGAAAGAAAACACAGAGGTATTTTTTATCACTACATTTTTTTTACTAGTCATATTGAAAGAGAAAATATGGACCACCTACTATATCTTCCCTCTAAAATTTAATTTCTTAATGCAAAAGGATTTTAATATGTTTCAAGGAAAGAAAATTAGCATTGACTCTAAAGAAGTTGAAATATAAAATAAACAAGTAGATTTGATCTAAGATTATTGGAATCACTTACTTCAATAGCAATGAGCTTCAGTCTCATAAACAACCTGCCTGCAATCAAATGATCTTTGTGATGAAAAAGCTAAAAATTCAAACTTAGCTCATTTTCACTCTTCAAGTTCAAAAGCAAAAGCAAAATTTTCTGCAAGTATTCTAGGATTTTTTATTTTTAAGGCTTAGGTAGCTATAGAAATCAAAGATAGAGAATTTTCTGTATTTCTCTCACTTTTCAAGTCCCTTCTTTTTGGACTAACATGCCTGAGCCACAATCGAACTTAAGGAAAGCATGAGTATTTCTAGAACTGACATTTTCAAGCACCAGTGAATTACTGAATCACTCATTCTTGGCACTGATACATTATATCCATAATTGTTCTGCTTGAGGAGGTGACATTTCCAGAAATGGCAGTTCAGCGTGACAAAGGACACAACACTGCTGGGAAGATAAGTGAAAGGTGACAAGACCGTGCAGCTGCCAAGGAACAGGAGCTCTTTGGTACATCAGCACTAGATGCAACCAAGTTCAAGTGTTGTAATCTTGATGGAGATTCAAGTCAACCTCCATTGCTAATGCTCTCATCTGATTTCTGTGATGTGGACTGCATGGAATTAAGAAAAGCTGTTACTGAAGCCTTTAAACATGATGAAAGGCATCCAGAGTGACTGCGGAGAACAGCATAGGGAACAAGGGGGTAAAATAGGTGAGAAAAAGGGGAGGGCAAAGTGGCTCAGAAGAGAACAGTCAGCAAAGGGCTGCTGATGGATCAGGAAAAATAGTTGTCACCATTATGAAAAGGATTGTGGGACAGATCAAGTTGCCACTGCCACAAATGCTCTCCCTTTGTGATGACTGCAATTGAAATATAATTTACTGAAACTTCAATTTTGTGGTAGAACCATTAAACCAGTTATTGCACTAGGGATCACTACACTCAAAGTAATCCCAAAAGTTAATCCATAGTTATTAAGCACGTGCAACTCCGTATGTTGCACACACCAGCTTGATTGTTATATAAACCCATAGAAACTAAAAGACATATGTACCTACACCCAGCCATTCTTCCTGTGTAAAGACATTATGTGTTATGATGCTCATCTATAAAATGCAGCTATGTTTGAATAAAATATTTCTACAGATGCACTTGGGAAAAGAGCACATTTTCAATCTGTCCTTAGACCAAGTCCTTTAACAAGAAAATATATTAAGTTGCCTGTTTGAAGTGCTGTGGCTTCTTCAAATGTAGCTGTGAAAAACGCCTTTTGTCATTCCTCCCCAGTGCATTATGTTGTGACAAGACATCATGTTACATAACGTGATGGGGCTGATGCCAAATAGCATGTGAAAGGTTTGATCTCTTCCCCATTTAGTACGACTACCCTGAGCTGTGAGTGGCTGGACTTTAGAGGGTCTTTTTTCCTCTTTAAAGAGAAGGAACAAAGGAACACTCTTTGAAAATCCTTTCATAAGAGCTGCCATCAGAAATTTTGCTAATATTTTCTTTACATCTATTAGCTGAAAACCATCCTAATCTTTAAAATATGCACATTGTTTCTGGCTCCCTCTTTCCACTGTCTTATCAAGAGCAGATTTTTATTAGGGCCTATGAAACAGGCTTTGAGAAACTTAAGCACGTAATCCTGGATGGCTCATGGCAACACATGGTGAGGTGCATTCTGCACTGTCAGTGACCTACTGGCTTGACCCATTTACTTCTCAGTGCTGACAGCAGCAGGAGAGAAGGAGGAAGGAGGGCACTGAGAAGTCACTAGGAGAGGGAGGGACCAGCAGGGACGTAGGAGGCTGAAAAGCAGGAGTTCTTTCCATCTACCACCATGTATTTTTGAAACTGTTGCCGTTTTAGACTCCCTGAATCCAGTGTGTTGAGAAAGTTGCATCTTTTCAGAAGTATACTGAGGAATTATTTCCCCTGCTGTAGATTAATCCACCACAATGTAATCCAAAACCAGTGTAATCCAACTGCTCTTAATAGAGTTATCCCAGAGATAGCATTGGCCCATCAGTGTGATTGCTGTGGGTTAAGTGGCCTCAGAAACCATGTTAACAGGAGATTTACTGTGTAGCAAACAGTTTATTGCAACGAGGAGTTTGAAAAATTAAAGAAACTAGTCTTTCAGCTGAAGACTTTCAACCAATAAACCCAACCCCTCTGTCTTTCTGAAAAGCAAACCTTTACTGCATTTTACTGACCTCCCTGAAACTGTTTTCATACTGAGAGGTCAGCAGAAGCAGCTGGGACAATACTGTAGAAGAAGAAAGAAAACAGTGGAAATTAAAAAATATAATACAAAAAATGATGAAACTTTACAGTCATATCATATTTATATTCAATAAGTGTATAAACAATGTTCTTTAGATGAATGATATTGCACAGTATAGTGATAGTACTTGCAAAACTCTCTCTGGAGCTTAAACAACCATAATCCAAAGCATGACAATGCCTTTGATTACATGTTATACCATCAGTGACACACATTTTCAGTCACAGACTTCAACATGAGCAAACAGCAAACACAGCTTTTAAAAAGTAATCGTCAGAGGGAAAATGAAATAACTCCAAACATTCAATTTAATGTCAAATATGTCAGTATGTCAACTTCCTAACACAATTGTTTTTAAAATGAGAGATTGTGAACTGACAAGTCAATGGATAGGTGCTTTCATTATTACATTTTCCACAACTCTAGAAAGTGAGGTCATGTTTACTTTTGCTATCACCAAAACTCAGGAGACAGACTACAGGATGATATCAAGGCCCTAAAATACACTGTTGTAGGAAGACTGGGATTATTTTCCTGGATCAATCCAAGATTTCTTCTAGAGCTATGTCCTGCTCCTGATAAAGCTCAAGAGTTTATGAATCACAAGACTGATAAGAGACATCATGGTCTACATTTCCAAGTGTTTCAGTGAGACAACATTTATAAATTCTAATTGTTCTAGGGAAGGGATCTTTATAACACACTGTTAAAATTCAATTTTACAATTATTAGAAAGATGTTTTTGCCTGAATTAAGGGGCAAATAAGACTATATGCTGAAGTCAATCGTATAGATTTTATTTAACAATTAATGTGACGTAGAGAGAGATAGAAAGAAAGAAAAAAGAGAGCAGGGTAAGAAATAGAGTGTTAGAGAATAAGATTAAGAGAAAACAATCCACCACCCTTGGATCCAGATGGCATCCTCTTGGTCCTCTTCTGGTCTTCTAAGTGGCAGGGATCCCAAGGTCACTCAAAACTCACCATTTATACATTTTAGCAAACAAAGCAATCAATGCTCACCAGCTAACATTTCTCTTTATCCTATCATTTAAATGATTCCCTCCCTTCCAATGCTAATCAGTCCCATGCTCAGTCTTCCTCCTCTTTTGAGCCAGGCCTCAGGTCTTGAGTCAGTGAGCTAATTTTCAGCACAGCTGCTGAGCTACCTTTCCTTGTGGGTACATTCTTCTCCTCCAGTCTTGTTTAATTGTCCTTAAATCTAAGACAATTGGACAATAGTACCACCTTTATCTTATCTCAAGGCTTAACTCACATCCAAATTCTCAGAATCCAGGAGGCATATTCAGGCAGGGGGTGGGTGGAGGGAGCAGATCAGCAGTTGCTTTTTTGCACTGTTTGCTGCAGTGGGCAAAGTCCTTCTTGGATCTTAACAGCATTTGGGGCAGTTAAATCTCTTACACATGTGCTAACAATTCTTCAGATTTTCAACAGTGTATTTGCATAGTGCAACATCCCATTTATTGCTCAGCTGTGATACTCCCACTGTACTCCTTCAGCAGTCCTGCCTGTACCTCACTCCTACCTCAGTTTACTGGTGATTCAAATACTGATGAATGCTTATGTCTGCTTTAAAGACAGGCTATCCAAAAAATCTAAGCCTCTACTCTCTTTTAGTATTCTGGGAACAGCACATTTAGCCCTCTGGTACAACCCTTTTCAAAATGTGTTCACCATTACGTAAGTCTTACTCCCAGACTGAAGACTAGGAGCCAATACTGGTCCTGTCTCCATGGCTTTCCAGTCTTTTGAGGATTTAGTCTATTTGTCAAGGCTGTAGAGATCCATTAGTCATTCATTATCCAAGTAATATAAAGTACCTGAGCACTGAAATCAAACTGAGAATTAATGGTAATCATGACATATAAACATTGTCTACATAGCCTAGAAACAGAGAGAGTGCAGGTTTCTCAGTTGTGTTTGTTAAGTATGTAAATGTTGTAAAATCATGCATATTCTCTGTGTGTGTTGGCTCATTCAGTAAATAGAAAAATTCCCCTTTTGGACAGTGACAAATGAAAAGCTGCTTCTTGTGAAGAGAAACTGGAAAGCACCAAAATTGTTTGTAGATTCAAATGATCTACAGGTTCAAACAGGCTTGAGTCCCTAATCTCTTTGGTTGAAGATTAACTAAAGGCCAATTGTGTACCTATTTGGAAGCTGTGTATTTATTCAGAATATTAACTGAGTCTTAAGACAGGAAGAATAAAGAGTGCCTTCATTCAAAGATAATAAACCTCATCTGTTCAATATTCATATCACTTAACAAAATTAGAACTATATAGCAGAGCTTTGACTGATTGTGAAGTGAATGAATTACAGGGCCAAAATGGAGTTCCAAAGCAAGACGATGGACAGGATGACTGAGTTGGAGTGTAAATAGTACAAAGAGAAACAATTACATGGCAGAGTCTCCCAGACATTATAATTTATTACTTTGATTCAATTAAAATCATTTCAGAGCATTCTAAGTGCAAAGAAGACCATTCAAAGCCAGTAAAGCTATAAAAATTGGCTTTACAGATGGCTGGTTTGTTCTATAAGAAAGCAGCAGGTCCACATAAAACTTTCAACATATCCTCCTGATAAGTCAAAATTTGCAGAGTTGATAACAAGTTGAAGAGGAAAATCATACAAATTAGTTCTACAAAGATGGCTTGGGAAAACAGCCACCTCATTAAAACCTTTTTTTTTTCAGAGACTCCAAAAATTAGTTATTCTGCAGAAAACACACACATTTTGAAGTTATGTTTTCTAGGGCTAGAGTCATCCATGGCTTCCTACCCAATATATCACATTTAAGATACTGAAGACCAGATTCTGGCCACGCGTTTATGCAGATAACAAAGTAAATAAAGATGAGGCCTCTGAGACTACAACCTATTTTGGAGAAGGAACAAATACTCTGCTGAAAATTTTGCAGAGGTGAACTCATATTGTAATGGAATTTCTATTCTTCCTCTTTTCCCAGTTTGTTACATTTCTTTTTGCTTACCTTCCCATTTATAAGACATTTGCACTTGAATTGCCATCTTAGTTTTTGTTATTGCTTTTTTGGGTCTTGCCAGGATGATTATTGGCAACCAAAGGCAAACTATAATTGCAAGGTTTGTACCATGAATGATTAAACATTCAGGTTGCATAAAGAAAATATTCTTATGTCTGTAAGTGTATTGTTCACATTGCTATGGAAGACATCCCATATACCACGCTTACCTGCCATGATGCCAGGAGAGCACTGTGTCACTCTGTTGTGCACACCTCACTTTAACTATTGAATCAGGTGCAAGGCAGGTTGCCATTTATAGTGTTTAATATGTTTCCTGTAAACGTGCAGGAAATATTTGTTTGAAGTTCTGAAGGAAGCAGAACTGATGTTCACAGAGATGCAACAAACTACTTGATGAAAGAAATCATTTTCAAGAAAGAGTCCTATGGAAGAAACAGAGCCTGTTTATTTACAAAAAGATCAAAGAAACTTTCATATGAATTGATGCTAAATATTTAGTACTTGAATGACTAGTAAAGAACCCTCTAAACTTCTAAAGGAAAGAATAAAAATGGGAGATAGATCCTGATATATAAATATTTACGTAGGCTCTCTGTTGGCAAAATCTTTCTTTATTATTTGCATTACAGTACTGTCTAGGGTCCAGCTTGAGATCAGACCTACTCTGTCATACTGTATATAAATACTTAGCAAAATACAGTCTTTTTTCTGACAAGTTTACCATGAAAACAGGTGAAGTTCAGGAAGGAGGACAAATTCTGATCCAATTTATGTGAATTTCCCTTATAACTTCAAAAATATGTACATCAAATAAAATTAAATAAAATTGTGATTAAATGACTCTAAACAATGGAAATTGATTAGTGTGCATGTCAGGAAAACAAAATACGAACAAAGACCCCATATGCTAACTGCTCCTGATGAAAACTTTCCTTAGGTTTTCTATCTATATTCTCATTTTCTTCATCATTCAAATCAAGTCGAATTACAAAAATCGTAATCAGAGCTGAGTTTTCCTTACACAACTACAGAGGATATTCAGACACAGACTGCTCAAGCACAAAAAACTAGATGAAAAATGAGTAGTGCAGGAATAGACACCCATCCACCAAAGAAAAACATCTCTAGGGTTGCCTGCAGCCTCAACCTCACCCAAAATAGCCGTCTCTAGCTGGCAGAAATCTCAGTCTCCCTCCTTAAAGGTGATTCCTGAGGTTTTGGGAGGAACTGTGCCAAAACTGATGAATATATCTGAGCGCCAGAATTTCTGCAGCTAGGCAGGGAGCAGGCTACAAAATAGGTCAGTGGCATATATTTCTCATAGTTCACCACCTTCTTTCCAGCCTCTAGCTGCAGATCCCTAACCCTGCAAGACCTTCCTCTAGAAACCAGCATAGTGCTAACGCACATCTGTGACTCTGGGACCATGGTTATCTGGAGCTAGGCTAAATTCACACTTCCTCAAATCAGAAAAGCTTTGTCCTCCTATGTGTAATGTACTACTTTCCACTGTACGATCCTGAATAGTCCTCATTTCTGCAATACTTTTCCTAATAGCACAGTAAGTGTGCTGTCACATGTGGTTTGTTCTATCTCTTGTTCTTACTACTTTTAGTTTAAAATAGCATATAAAGAGTAGGAAGAGTAGGGCTGTTGGCTGCGAGCAGCAAATAAAGGGAAAAATTGACAACAACCTGTAACAGACATTTATGAAAAAATCTTTTTTGTTTTCTAGTCCTTCACATATTCAAAGTAGATTCTTCAAGCTACAGTCACTGGTATGGTGTTCATTACTCTTTCTTTCTCCTCAAAGAGGAATTATGGTTTTTTAAACTTGAACAGTGAAGATTTTTCACACAGTATAAAGGTTTATTATAAACATGCTATAATACAAATTAGACTACCTCAAACAAATAAAAAATAAAAAGGACCATTGCTTTAAATTCCTAACTATGGGAAAAAAATAAAAAAAAATTAAAACAAAATCTGCTGTGTAATAAGCCTTGTGGACAATTTCAGGGACTGAACTATGTTGAGCTCAGGAGAATTGACTCCCTTCTTTTCAGTGCCTAATGGAGGTCATGTGCTCCTTGGTTCTAGCAGCTACAGACGTGTGAAGTGTCTGCACTAATTCTCTGTGTGACCTCAGACTGGCTCATTTGCCTGTCGTGGCACAGCTGGTCCCTGTTGGATACTTGACCGCTTAAGTCTAAAATGTCTGGGCCCTGAAGTTCTTTGTCATGTGCAGAAACACAAAGAATTTTCCATATCTTGCCGTGAGAGCCCAGAGGCATTGATATTAATGTCAGCCATTGATGTTATTGTCAGAAAGATTTCCTTGAAATTAATCCATTTTTCCTCTTTTCAATTTTGTCTTATTTTGTTGGATAACATTGCACATTCTGTAACCTAGTGTAAAGTTTATTTAATCAGAAGTCGAGTTACAAATATTACAGCTGCTTGGAACCTTTCAAAACTTACCTTTTTTTTTTTTTTTGGTTTTTTAATAGCAGTTTATTGATACCAAAATGTTTCACAAAATTGTGTAAATTTCAACATCAGTTTTGATGGCATGCTTTTCAAGGTCATGGATGAAATCTGTAGCAGCCCTAAAAGAAATATATAGACACAAAGAAATATTAGAAAACTAATCTTTTCACTACACAAATGAATGTACCTTTTTGGAAGAATATTTATTATCCATGTTTTGAACCCAAATAGCAATAAAATTTTTAACTGATACAATAAAACCATATTTTCCGTTCTCAGTCAACCATTATATGTGTATGTTAGGACAGCATAATTATGTCTTCAATTTGTTTTTCATCAGAAACACATACCTAACAGGATACATTCTAATAGTCTATCTCCTCTGGGTTTAAAACAATTCAATATTTTCATTAATGACCTAAAAGGAACAGAGAGCAGGCTTATTAAGTTAACAGATATCATTTCCTGGGAGGAACCAAAAGAATGTCGGAGGACAAGGACAGAATTCAAGATGATCTTAAAAAATCAGAGATATGGACAGAAAATATTACAAGATTTAGAAGGGGTAAAAGCATGATCCTGTACTTAGTCATGATTGATTCACTACATAAATACAGGATGAGGAATAACAGTCTATAGACAGTTCTGTGAAAAAATAAATGGAGGATTGTAAAGGGTCACAAAGTGAACATGAGTCAACAGTGTCATGCTGTTGTGAAAAAGGCAAATGCCTCAGAATCTGTACAGCAGGATGTATGAGAAAGACTGTGACTGGAAGGAAATGTGAAGTAATCCCTCTGCTTTGTTCAATGTTTTATTCAATGCTATAGCCTTAGACAGAATATTGTGTCTAGTCCTGAGCAGTATACTTCAATAAACTCATAGATCAATGAAGAGAGTCTGGAAAAAAAAAAAAAGGAAAAAGATCAGAGGTTTAAAAATATGGCCTATGGGCAAAGACTAAAGGAAATGAGTAGTTTAATTCAGAGTAGAGAAGACCAAAGAATGGCATTTGCTTTAAATAACAGTAAAACAAACAAAAGGATGAGATGTTTTCTTGAAGTTCTTTTCTTGTCCTAGGATTTCATGATTCCTGGCTGCCGAAGTAAATAAGACTACAGTTCTGTGGAGCACAGACACCAGCCAGAAATACATAATACCTCCAAAATAAAAATAGAGGTATCTTTAAATTTCTCATACTCTGATTATAGGAAATTGGAGAGAGAAAAGAGAGTAACTGCATCAGAAACATACATCATCTCTAAGTAGCAGCAAAGAGTCTGTGTAATTCACTGGGTAAGAACTTAAAATCTACTTGTACCCTGCCATCTATAACTTACTCCCACTCCAAAATTCATAGAATTAATCATAGAATGGTTTGGGTTGGAAAGGACTTTAAAGACCATTGTGTTCCACCTCCCTGCCATGGACAGGGACACCTTTCACTAGACCAAGTTGTCCAGAGCTCCATCCAACCAGGTGTTGAGCACATCAAGAGGTGGGACATCCACCACTTCCCCACCACTGCAAAAATGTCTTGAGATTTTTAATAGTCATTTTGCAATCAAACAAATAGTAATTCAAGGTATAGCTTCTATTCAAGTATAATAGTCAAAGAGATATATTAGATAGTACAGGAATTTAAATTTCTGTATCTATAAAATAACCACTTTGGGGTTGTTTTTACAAGCATAAAATCAGAAGCAAATATTAGACCCCCTAAAAAAAGTCTTGAGTGACCATGTGCTGTATTTCTTAATGCAGATATCTCCATAAAATCCTTAAATCATCTCTTTATTACACTCCCCAAATGGAAAAAGTGAATTGGTAAGGAAGTTTCAGAATTAAGTACTGGGAAATGTGGTGGTAAAAATCACTGCAAAATGAGCAGTTACACAACATAGGTCCTAAATACAGTTTATTCTTACTTCTACAGTGAATACAGTTTCTGTGAATCCCAAAGGAAACAATATTCATCTTATTTCATCCTGTAGGAAGGAGCTGCCTAAAAGGAAGACTGCTGAAAACACAAAGCACTGACACAACATTTGAGATATTCTATAGAAGCAACATACAGAGACTACACCATTCATCAAGCTGCACATACTGTTCCTTTGCAAACAGGTTTTTTCCCCTGTTTTTTTTTTTTTTCCCAGCTGCCAAAGTGGTGAGGAAAATCATTTAGTTCAAGTCATATGAGTCCCCTCTGAAGGTACGGGATGGGACAATACTTGCTGAGACTTCCAGACAAATGAGGACAATACAGACAATTCAGAACAGCAGGGAGAGCATAAAACTAGAAAATCTTGGAAGTTGTGGTTGTTTGTCTCCTCACTCAAGTAGCTACAATGAACTGAAAATGTTGTACCCAGAAAATTCCCTGAAATCTTTCCTGTCCCCAACTTCATTCCTGAAGTATGCACACTGAGGACCAAGTTCCTCTTTCTACTTTGTTGGTGGGACAAGGAGAGAATAGGCTTGTATGTCACTAATGGCACAGGTGCCATTGAGTCCAAACTGAAAAGGTTTGGGACTGTCTAAATAGGAAAACAATTCCCCAGTTCAGAAAAAAAATAGCTACTGGACACTAAAGACTTTGTGACTTGATAAATAGAACATGACACCAGGTAGCAATAACAAGAAAAGAATTTTCACTTTAGGAAAAAAAATCTTATCAACCACCCACCATGTGCTATAATTTAAAAGCTTTTGAGCAAAAAAGCACTGCTTTACTGCTAAAAGGTTTAAAATGCTGCAGTATGTAGACCAAAAAGTCTTGATTAGCTGTGGCAGATGAGTCAGCAGAGAAACAGTTCACAATGCAGTGCAGCCCTTACATTTTGACATGTATTGTTAAGAGCTCCCCAAAGTCATTCCAAAGAGGCAAAGAAAGAAGGGGAAAAAAAAAAAAAAGAAAAAAGATAAAAAAAGGAAATGGTGGCATAATGAATTCAACCTTGAAAATAACAGAAGGGAAAGGATATGAAAATGGAGGGCATAGCATTCTTCATCGTCATAGATTTTGTGGAGATTTGGGAATTAGCATACAAAATTTAGTCTTTCCTGTCACAGGGGATTCCTCAAGATGTCTATGTATTGGATTGTCCTGATGCACTCCAGGCAGAAACTTACTTTTGCAGCCAGGGAAGTCGTGTTTTAATATTATGTGCTACAACACAAGCCCTTTTCTATTTTTGAGAGAAAGAAAATGTTGCATAAATACAGTAACAGATGTGCAGTAGTGCTGGATGACTACACACTGTGCATCTATCTGTGAGTATACCATCTATAAATCTAAAGAAACAAAAATAATTTAATTGAAGGGCTGGATAACACATATCCCAGAAACATGCTGGTTCTGCAACATTCATGTACAGTTAGCTGTTTCTTTCAGAACATTATGAAGTTGCGCTCCCAGAGCAGAAGTCAAGAAGGGAAAAAGGAAGACATAAAAAAGAGGTTCTGACAGTTCCAGATCCCAAGATATTTCTAGCAAGAGTCAAAATTCTGTCATTAATATTCCAGGTTTCTACAGGACTGAATTCCGTGAGCGTTCCAGACAATCATGTGAGATTACAGTCTGGTTTAGAAGTGAGATGGTTTCCTTTAATCTCGCAAGGTCTGAAGAGTTCCTGTTAAATGTGAGAATGCAGAAGTTCTCTTGCATTATTTAGCATGGCTGCATGATGGGAAACATTTTACAGTGTCGTCTTGTTGGAATTGCTACACTTCCCAGTTGCAACAACCAGCTATAGAAGTGACTTGGATCAGGATATTGCAAGAAAGGGCTGCAGAACAAAAGCAGTTTCTCACTGCAGAGAAAAAGTTAAATTACAAGTCCGCCCTCCTATTGGGGCTATAAAGTCAAGAGCTGAGGTAACAGTCCCACTTTCTCCTTAGACAGGGATACATAATGTACCCACAGCTGCAGCAACATAGGGAAAAAATAATATGACAGCAAAGCTTTTCTCCCTGCCTGGATAATACCAACAACAGCCTCTGTGTCTCCACACTGAGCTGTATATGCCTAAATTTTGAAAGATTATCTTCTTTTTTCTTTGTATCCTGAGCCTGAACTGAACAAATAAGTTATAAATAATTAACACTCAAGCCTATTTAAATTTCAAAGGTAGTGAAAGTCTTCCTCTCTAATTTTCTAGATTGGTACACACTGTTTTGATTCCAAAATGTTTGTTAAATCAGTAGAGGTGGAGTTTTTTTCCCTGTACTGTTTGGAATGTGATCAAAGTCTAAGAAGGTATTAGGAATAGAAAGTAGTTTCCAGAAGCATCATTTTAACCACTGTGGGTTAAGTCATGCTCTTTTTCTAGTATAAGAATCCTCTCTTTCAGTTGTTACTAATATAGTTCAAAACTGACTTAAGAATATAAATAGAAATACTGATGGATTTCACAGTTTACTGTTAAATTCCTATGATACTTTCACATCATGAGAGGTTTCTAACCACACTGTTAAATTTTATGCAGTTCTTTACACATTATTATTTTCACTAGGCTTATATTTTACTGTCTTATAACTGTACTGCATCTAAACACAGAACCGTAGGGAGACAAGTAGATAAAAAGTGCAGATGGTGCTAAGAAAAATCTTTCAGCAGATCTTAAGCCAGACAGAACTCTGTGTGCTTTATATTGCAGCTGTGTGCAGTAACTGTAGACCATCATACTGCACAGATGGAAGTGCAAGTTTGAGGGC
The DNA here is from genome assembly GCF_035770615.1 of Melospiza melodia melodia. NCBI lineage: Eukaryota > Metazoa > Chordata > Aves > Passeriformes > Passerellidae > Melospiza > Melospiza melodia. The sequence continues at coordinate 128,956,375 of NC_086194.1, read as the reverse complement.
TATTGAGCATGTGGATTTTCCCAGTGTGTCACAATTACAGAAACATCTGTGCTAAATAACTTCAAGCTGATCCACAGCAAAAATTGGCAATGTTCAATAACTCTCAATATCCTCTTTTTCCCCTGTGGTGAGATGGCCTAGTGATTGTGAGTTGGACTATAGTATAAAACATGTAGCTTCATTATTTCAGGGCCTATTTAGAGATTTCTCCCATGGTATATTACCTAAAAAATCCATATGTTTTTCTTTACTTAGCTCTATAGAGCCTGAGTTTCAGAGATGCCACATGCCTGCAGCTATCATTGACTTCCATTAGAGGTGTGGATATGTAGGTTCCCTGAAAATTGAGTCCTGTGGGGATATTTTTAATTGATTTTGATTTGTACAGGGAAAGGGAACAGTCTGGGTGGCATGATCATAAGAGAACAGAAGAGAAACAGAGGCAGTTTGTCTGTAGGAAAGGATTAAAATCTATGAACACATCTGATATTTATATTGTGCCATAAAATATAGAAAACATTCATCACTTTCTTTCTTCTAGGAGACAGTGGAGACAGTATTACCCTGAAAAACTGTTACAGAAAAAAAAAAACAAACATTCCCAAATACCCTAAATGAGATAATTACACGATCTTCAATATGTTTAGACCACAATGCAATTTAGTAAACTTCACTGTTCCTTATCTATGACTGAATTAGGACACTGTTTCTCTCCCTAGATTCTCTTGCAGCATTGGAACCCTGAGGATTTTTGGATGTAAGTGCATCACTCAAATATGACACATTACCAATTCCTCATGCACTGCCACAGAATGACTTTTCAATCCTTGTTGTCTTTAATTTCATCTAGAAAATCACCCCAAAGCAGTTACCAGATTTTTCTCACTTCCTCCCAGTAAAAGAAATAGAAGGATTTATATATTTTTTAGCTGCAATACAATACAAAAACGTCTGCCTAATGTACATTTTTCCATGCATTGCCCAATGTCATTTGGGACTTTCCAAGTGTATAATAATTTTCTCAGAAACTGTGATCACTCTTTATTGTAATAGACTCAGCAGTAGGATTCCTTTCCTTGTATCTTGTGTGGTTTTTTTTTTTCCTCAGTTCCACCCCAATTTCTTCCAAGAATACTATTATTCAACTAAATATTTCCTTGACTGCTTTGATGTTCAGACTCTTGAAATATTAGTGAACTAGTGACATGCATCTTATCTGACATTCAGCCAACTTAAACAGTGTTAGTTCTTTCATCTTTATAAACCAGCCTCCAGTTTTCGATAATTACTGCTACCTGGTTTTGAATTCTTCCTAGTTAATCTCTGACTCTCTATGTACTGCAGCTACTATAATATTCTAACTACCATCACATCTGAACTACAGAGGAACTATAATCTTCTTGGTTTATGATATGACTCCTCAGAGGGAACAGCCAAAATCATATTGGCTTTTTATGCAGCCTTATCTCTTTGCCAGCTCTTGCATAATTTTTTTGCACTTCAATATATATTCATTCTAGGGTGAATGCATAGCTAGCTGATGTCTAAATGTGGGTCTTCTCTTGTTCCTTTTTCAAAGATTTTAAGCTTCTAAGTAGGAACACTGTAAAAAGCAAAACCAAAAACAAGCAAACAAAAGAATTCAAAAAATAAGGAAAACAGACAAAAAAACCATTCCAACATAAAGGAGAGATTGAAGGATTGAAAGAATTTATCAGTCTTTTTTCCTCCTAGCCACCCATCCATCCCCAGTGCACACCCACCTGAAATCATCCAACAGCCCCTCTCCCAGAGTTCTCCCTGCCAACTCTAACAACTGCCAAGTTGTCAAATGATTCTGTTATTGTGTCCCCATAGCAACAAGCTTTCTGGCCTGAGTGACAGCATTTCCATATTTTCAACCGGAAAATGTCCCAGATAACTCTAGGAGCACCTGGAGTTTTCCTGCTATGCATATATCTTTTTCTTTTCTCCTCCCAATGCTTCATATACCAAAAGGAAGTTATTTATACTCATTGCAACGGATGGTATGATGACAGCTGAGCTTTTGAAATTTGCTTGAAAATTCTGTAAATCTGTCCTTTCTGTGGAATTTATGTTCCTTTTGAAATATAATTTGTGAATTTTAATGCCATATTTAAAATAAAATTTTAAAAAATAGCAGTAAGTAACATATCAAGATCTTGATAACTGAACAGAGAAAATATATAATGTATTATGCGACGCTTTCTTCAAGCTTTTAAAGTCAATGAGAAATATAAGAGAAATGCAAAAGAACTGATGAAAATGTTTTCCTCAAGGAGGAAGACATTTCTAACCTATGTATATCTGATACGTTACTCTACCGTGTGCTTTGACTAATCTTCCAGAGCAACAGTGTTTTGATCATCCAGACTGATTATGCATATATTAAATAGCAAGCAAGTTGAGGAATAAAAGCACAATAAATCCCACCAGTCTAAGTGAATTGGGTGAAATTTATACCTCTGAAAATATGGCAATTATGCCAGCCATCTCAAATTTTAGCAGCATTTTTCAGTTAGATTATTTAATCTCACTGATTTTTGAAGATGATTCCCAGTCCATTTATCGTGGCTGGCTGAGGTCTTAAGTGAAAGGGTTAGTGGGTGTTCTTGAAGCATGTGGAAGCTACATTTATCAGCACCATTACAACATTCACATAATATCACTCCAAACTGGCATGTAAGTGAATTTGTGGGTCTACACAGCAAATGGTAAAGTCATCCCCAGCATCCTTGTCAAGTTCAGGTTTTGTGCCTATCACCTAGGTTACCACCATAGTGCCAACAATTTAACACCATCATATCCTTTTATTTGGCAGCTTTGCTACATATTAAGCTTTCAATAATGAGTGACAGCTCATCCTATTAATTGCACATTGCTAATTTTGGGGCTTAAGTCTATTATGGTGCTTAATTAACAACTGTTTGCAATGTTCTTTAAGAGGCTTTATTGAATAAAGGATTGCATGTCCAAAATATACCAATGCAAATAACACAAAACCACAACTTAAAAGCTTATTATAAAAATTATGACCCCATATATGAAGGTTGGCTATATGATAAGGAGAGAAGTAAAAATACTTAATAATTTGATGCAAGCAATTAATCATTTATTAAATAGTCAGCATTCTTTTAATCTGAGAATAATGGAGGAAAAAATTAATAAAGTCTACTTCAAGGAGAGAGATCTGATTCATTGAAAATATTAATTTAAAAATATAGTAATTTTATGGGGCAAACCTTGTACACCCTATATAATAAACTAAAATGCGCTTCATTTACACATTATGTCCAAACAGTTCCAGCTAGTTATGCCGATATTACAGAGAATCATTTACAGGAAATCCTTACCGGAGGTCTGCAAAAGCACGGGATCAAGGGAGACTTAGGATTCCACAAATGAGACACTTCCTTAAGCATTGTTTCTGTCTGGGTAAGTACAAAATACAATTCATATCAAAATATCTTGGTCAGTTAGGTTATGAGCACAAGTTGAGGGCAAAACTTTTCTACATGACAGCAAAAAGAGGGGTGAGTACAAAAGAGGACACTCTGGCAATTGGATAAGGTCTAGAGACTGAGCACAGCAGCACAGTGCTGGTGACATGACATGATGGTGACATGGGCCACCCCTGTCCTCACAGGCAAGTCTGTCCTCACCCTCACACAAGTGTACAGCAGCAGACTGTCAATCACCAAAGATTCACAACACCCAACCCCTAAATATAGAATGCAAAAGCCCAAAACCTGCAAAATCTATGCTTGTCACAAGAAGAATGAAGGAGGAATGAACATCAAATATTCCACAAGGTTAAACAAGTATTCAGAGAACCAGAGAATCACAGCACCACTCAGGTTGGAAAGGACCTCTAAGACCATTGGGTCCAAGCATTAACTCAGCATTGTCAAGTCTACCTCTAAACAATGTCCTTAGATCCACAAGTTCATAGCATTCTATGCAAAGGTCCCTTGTCTTGGCTTTGTTGTTACTGCTTCACAACTGGGTTTATTCCATACTCTTTGTGTTTAGAAAACCATCACCTTTAAATTCATGAAGGTCGTTGCTTCATGAGGCATATGGGCTTTTTCTATACATAATAATATGATTTCTGAGCTGACTCCTCTGATATTATCTTTTTTCTATATAACTGGGCTCAGATCAGCTCATGTCCCTGCCTCCTGTGTGGCTGCTGCATTTAAGCTATGTAAGGGTTACTGTACTTGAGTGTAATATAGCAAATGAGTGCACCAGAATCCCACTGAGGCAGCATGTAGCCTCCAGGTACTAATGGTTCATCAAGAAGACCTTGAAGCCTATTTAATGCCAAAGACTAAAGATTTTTATATTTCTTTCTGCCATTTTGCAATTCATTGCAGAGTTGAAGTCAAAGAGTAAAGGTTTTTCCTCTTGTAGCAAATTAAAAAATGAACAACTGGGTATTATGTATTTCTTTATAACACAATATGATTCATGCCTCATCCTTTGTGCAAGCCAATAGTTCTTTGATTTAGAGCCTGGATAGCTATAAACCATTATTACAAAGTAATCTGGTTCAGACGAATTTATAGGACAAATCCCTTAAGTAAGGGTTCATGTCTCTTCAGCCCAAACATCCTACATCTATCTATTTAATCCAGTTAATTCATCTATCTCTATATTTATAAAGCATCCAGTTACTGGTAGCCAGATGCCACCAGCGTAAATGTGGTTTATTGACAAATGTTGGGGGCAGGGGGGGAGGTTGATGTTGACAGAGTTTTGTCATTAAGAAAATAAGTGTTTTAAAACATGTAATCACTGTGTTTATATATTTTATAGAATTTTATGTTCTTTCACATTTAGGCCAATTATAGCATTTTTATTTGGATTGGAGTATTCATCTTTGTAAGTAATAACTGGGGTGGGGTGGGGAGCAAAGGGAAGGGTAGTACAGATGAAGAGCCCCAGATCCTTGCATAAGCAGCAGTATCAGCTATCACACAAGGAACTCCTTTACATGTTATACATGTTAGAAGTGTTAGTTAGTAATCAAAAGGTTGATTTGGGAAAAATCAGGGCAGTTTCCTCTTTTTGTTCCCTGCTGTTCACAGTGACTATGGAAAGCATTTCCAAATTGGAAATATTTTCTCTGGAACTATATGTCTCATTACTTGCAAGGAATGATTATGCTCATTATATATCTAGGTTGGTATATACACAGTTGAGAATGGCATCCACAGAAATGAAATATCCACAGTTAAGCTCGCACATAAAGAGCTGTTGTTTCATGAGGACAATTCCTGTTGCTGTTCCTGATAGTGAAAGTCCTGCTGTGCTGCTTTTGTTTCTGCTATGACGGGACAAGTTCTTGCCTGCAGGCGAGACTGAACTTCCAGAATGATCATGTTATTCTCTGTGTCTAGTGAGCAATGTGGAAAACATGGGGGTTTGATTTGAGGATACAGGAGAGCTATAAGGATTTAATGTCTGGAATTAATCACACTGCTAGAGTTCACTCTGCCACTGGTCAGTCATCCTTTCTGTGCTCACATATCGTTGTAAATCATTGCATGCTGGTATATTAAAGGAATATTTCTGTATTTGTTGTATCAATGAAAATTTTATAATGGCAGGAGTTTGTTATTTTTTTATTGTTTCAGGGAACAACAAGGATATGAAACTGTAGCAAAAAAATTGTTGGTCAGACCATAGAGCTTCAAACTTGAGCTGACACATTGTGGTGATGTATATGTAATACAGATACTTTCCATTCTCTGCCAGAAACTAGGCCATCTAACTGCGTCCTCTGGAGCAGTGTGAGTCCCAAGCTACCTATTCCTTCCCTCTTCCCAAAAGCTTCAGAGCAGCCAGTCCCTTCATTCTGTCCTCCAGCTGTGCCTCATTTAATCCAGATTTTGAAGTAGAAAAGAAACTGATTGCTGAATAGCACCATGAAGAAGATAAATAGAGATTTTTACTCTTTTATCTATGGGCAGTAATGACACCTTTCCTGGGAGTAACAGTACTGCTCCCAATGGCACTTAATGGCTAAATCTCTGATATTATGCTATAGAGACTAATATCTTCGTAGATGACTGCCCTTGTTCTGGAGTACTTTTAAGATAACAATGTAAGGGCACATACTTTTTCAGACTTCTAATATGAGACAGTCACAATCCACGTCCTTCACTGTCCAGCACTTGCAATTCAATTTTATATCAGATGGCTACATTTGTTTCCTTTTTCTCAGACACTGAAGTTATTCGGATCTTTAACATTTAACTGCTTATATTTTTGCTTAACTGTTTGATTATTATTTTTATCCTCACTTACTGTGTACTAAAGCATGTGCTCAGTCAACCTGAAAAAAATGCAATGAAAGGTGCAGCCTGGAGTCAGATTTTGGTTGCCTAAAATAATTTCAAATAAAATCCATGGGAGAGTTGTTCACAGTGTTCCATGATGCCAGGACACCTCCAAAAAATCATGTGTGGGTTAGAGATCCTGGAACTCAGGGTAGTGCATGATACTTGACAAGAGACTTGTTGTAGGTGGAGTCATTAGGATTCAGCAAGACTGAAAAATCTTAGTGATGCTGTGCATCCAGCAGAACCAGTATTTATGCACAAAAATACAGATCATTTGATCCAAATCCCTGTATTTGCTGTTTCTGGTGTGCATTTTTTTTCTATTTCCAGTACAATGAAAAAATAGTATCTTAGGACTGACTCTCTATGTATGAGTATTTCTCAAAAACCAATGCCCATATTAGTCAGCACACATTTTACATTTTACTCAGCTGCCTGTGCACTCAATGCTTTTTTTCCTGGTGTTTCCATGACCTCTAAAAGGTAGTTTTGTTATTCCATGCTTGCTAATAAGCAGATAAAGCTAAAGCAAAACAAAAAATTACTGTCTTCCTCTGATCTCTTTTCTGGCTTCTGCACCTAACAATGCAACCTCTATTTCTCTCTGTTCCCCAGCTCATTCCCTTCTAAGCACACCTGACACACATAAGGTTTAATAATTTACAGGTAGAGGGCCTAGTTTGCCAGGCTAGAGACATATTCCGATTTCTTCCCACAACTCTAATGAGACAAAGCAGTCAGAAGCTTATTGCTACCGCCACATAAAATCAGATTTATTGATGCTTTTTGTCAGAAAGTGGTGCAGAGCAGTTTGAGTGTTCCACTGAATTCCTCCATTCATCTTCCAGAGTAAACTTTTCCTGCCTCTTAATGGAAGAACCACTATTATGAGTACATTTTTTTCCTAATTAAGAAGCTAGATAATATTGCCCCAGTCCAAAACAAACTGTGCAACTCTACACAAAACTACTGGCTTTATATCTAGTGGTTATGATTCCCAGAAGGCTGTACCTGTAGGGAGAGAGCTTTGTGTGCTGTAGCTCATTCCTGGGTGACATATCAGGGAAGGGTGATATGGAACCATTGATCCTCTAAATGATCTGCCACTGCTAGCAGAGGTCCAGAAAGTTCTCCTCACAAGGCAAAGGTTATTCTGTACACTCTGGCAATGACAGCAGAGAATACTGTGTAATCCCTTTTTTTTCCCCAGCTAACCAGGAGAGGCCCATTGACTTTTGTTTGTTTGCTTTTCTCTGTTTCTGATATGAATTATTCATTGCTTCTGTCTAAACAGTCTGGGGTTTTGGATCATCTGAAGATGCTGCCTCAGCATTATAATTTCAGAAGATGTAGTACAAAGGCAAAAGTGACTCACATTCTATATGGTGGCAGCACATCTAGCTCTAGAAATGGCCAGACCTGAGTTATTATATTCTGAACCAGATGGTGCTGTCAGACAGCACAGAATGACAACGTTTAGATGATACAGAAAGGGTAATGTGCCCAAGAAGTGAAGGAGCTCTATCTCCACTTGCTGCATTTTTTTAACTTCAGTTACAGATGGCACAGCAAGGATCATCTCAGAAGGAAAAGTAAGATTTCCTCATAGCTGAACTTAACGTGAAATTATCTGTTGCAACATTTAAAAATTAGGCAGGCAGATCCTTTTTGCTAGTGACTACCTTTGCCTCCCTCATAGTATAAGGAATAGAGGGTGATACAAGGAATTGGGAATTGTTGGGTTTTGCTGGTGTTTCTTTTTTTAATCTGAAAACCTACAAAATACTACTCATTCCAATCAGGCAACATTTCTAATGCAAAATATATATTAAAATATGACATGTTGTTTTCCTCTTCAAAAACTGTTTCCATTTCAGGTCAAATTATTTTTTAATTCAAAATATAACTAATTTATGGTAGAAACAATGAAATATTTCTGGGGAATCAAATTGAAACAGGTTGAAATTGTCAAAACCAAATTATATAATTGACTCAAGCTATCACACATTGCTTCACAAGTCAGAATATTTGTTTTGTAAACAATTCTTTTTAAAATTATTTTTCGTTATAATTTGTTGTCCACAATTTCTCCCGATCTTGAAAATACTCATGAGAAAATACAATATTTCTTACCCAGTGCCAATTCAAATATGAGTTTTAGCAGTAGTAGACCAATTACCCATAATGCAGACTTTCTTTCCCAAATATCCCAAGGGTTTATATGCGGCATTCATCCCTTTTAGAGCCATAATGCTACTAAATTACTGGACTTATATAAAAATGAAGCAAAATTTTTATCTTCTCTTAAAGTAACTTGGCTTTGAACTAGAGAGGCCACATGCCAAACTGTCTTCTTTCATATGAACGCATGAAAATTAGCACATCAGTCCATAAAGCCTGCACTAAGACTGTGCTAAAAAGAAAGTAACAATACCTGGGGCATTTATTTTGCTTGTGGCAGATAAACTCAAGGAAGATGAGTTTAAATTCAGAAAATTAACCACTAAATTGATAATGAGGAAAAAAAATGTTGCAAAGATAAAACTCCTACTTAATGCAACATGCTACTTCTCTTCCTGTAGAAATGCATTAAAAACACACAAATAAAAGGGGTTTAATTTTGCTGATCTCAGCTCTCTACAGCCATCACAAATTGGCTGGCTGACAAATTTCTAATGACAAATAGGTGGAACTTTTATCTCTAATGGGAAAACATAAATAAGATATTATTTTAGAAATTTAGGACTAAAACACAGTCTTTAATCATTTAATGGAGATGCAGAGGACAGCAGAAATATTAGGACATTTTTACCTGTTGCAAGCAGATCAACTCTTTGCCATGTTTGGTTTGAGCCGTAGGGTATGTAGGTCTCTTTGTAAATGATAAAAATTTACTTTTGGGTGGAACAGTAAGGATAAAACATGAGAATCTTTCCATATAAATGTATAGATGCAGGAAAAATGAGCATGGTGTAGATGAATCAACACAGAAGCAAGAGTGAGGAAGGAGCAGAAGAATGAAGATACTTATCTTTCAGGGAAGCATTTATTAGCACTGATTGCTTAATGAAAACAGATATTTTAAATTATGTAGTATAAAAATCCCATATAAATTCAAAATACTTTATTATTGGAAACTTTTTTAGGCCTAAATTTTCTCAGTCACATAAGGAAAAGAATTTTATTGAACTTCTTCTCCTGAAGCATTATACTTTTGCAGGCTTAGACTGGATGGGAGTATTGCTTTCTGTTCCAGAGTGAAAACACATTCATATACTTTTTTTGCAAGATTTCTTTCAAAAGTTCATCTACATTCTTCTAGCTCTAGCAAAAAATATGGCATCCACCAAAAGCTAGTTTTCGCTTGTTTGTTTTTTCAAAAAATATGGCTTTCAAACATGATAAGCAAAGCCAGCAAAAAACAAATTTACATTGGCAAAACTGCATCTCATAATGGTTTTGCTGCTGTAATGATGCCAGCCTGGGGAAGAGATATTCACAATACTAGCAGCAGTGTTGAGAAAGCCAAGCAACATTTTTAACCAGGGTATATAAATACCTTGTGGGGTTTTTTTATTTCTTTTCTCATGGTAACAAAAAGTATAATTCATCATGTAATCTACACCAATGCATGCAGCAACAAACAAGAGGAGCTAGAAGTCACTGTGCAGCAATTGAACTGTGACACAGCTACCTTCACAGAAACATGGGATGACTTGCACAGCTGGGTGCTGCAGTGGATGGCTGAAGACACCAGGGAGAGGCAAAGAAGGGGGGTGGTCCTGTATTGTTGAATCAGAGAGCTGACAGAAGTGCTTACCAAGCCACTTTCCATCATTTGTAGCAGTCCTAGATAATCAGAGAAGTCCAAGCTATCTTGAGGCTAACAATTGTAATAACTACAAGAAGGACTGGAAAGAGGATCTGGGGAACTGCAGGCCCCGAGAGGGACCTCAGTGCCAGTGGAGGTCATGGAGCAGATCATCTTGCCTGGGATGTACAGGACAACAAGGGGGTCAGGCCCTGACAAAATGGCCTCATGGAAGGCAGGTCCTGCATGACAAACCTCCTTGTATGACAGTATGACCCACTCAGTGGAGAAGGGAAAGGCTGTGGATGTTGCCTATCTAGACTTCAGTAAAAAAATCCGACATCATTTCCCACAGCATCCTCCTAGAGAAACTGCTCATGGATTGGATGAGCCTACTCTTCACTAGCAGCAAATGATAGGACAAGAGGAGATGTCCTGCAGCTGGGCCATGAGAGGTTTAGATTGAACATTCAGAGGAAGTGTTTTCAAGGACTGGAATAGGCTGCCCAGAAAGTTGACTCACCATCCCTGGAGGGATTCATGAGATACGTAGATGTGTCACTTAGTGACATGGTTTAGGGCTGGATTTGGCAGTGCTGGGTTAAAGGCTGGACTTAACTGTCTTGAAGATATTTTCCAACCTAAATTGATTCTATTCCATGAAGCAGACTTGGCAATGGAGGCAACTACACCTGCTATGTTCCAGGTCTGATAAACTTTTTTTTTTTTTACATGACTCTTCATGTAAAGGTATGTGTAAAGTGGTACTGTGTAAAGAGAGTTATCCTGCTGATGGATGAAAGACTTAATCCATAAATAGGCAAAATTCTTATGACAGTTGCATCTGCCATAGAATAAGTGGAGACAGCTGCAAAAACACATCTTAAGTAGGGATCAATGATTAGGTTTATGGTTCTTCATAGTTCTTAAAAGTATGTATAGGAATCTAGCCCCTGAACAACTTGCCCTTCATTGTTTTCTCTAATGACTGAACAAGTTTCTTAGACACAGTCGCTGACTCCTGACACTGTTCTGTCAGTAGATGAATGTATACAAGCTCTGCTGCAAAGTCCTCTGCCATTTTAGCTGCGAGTTACTGAAATTCTAAGAGCTTCTTCAAATCCAGTCTGGCAATTTGGAACCCACCATTATAACCCTCAGGCAGCTGAAGGCAATTTCAAAGACTGCAACAATGGAAAAAGAGCCTACATTGAGATACACATTTTGGACTGTGTATTGGAGCATTGTAGGGAAAAGTACTGCCTTGTAATGAAAAGTGGGACTAATTGAAAAGTAGAAACCTACTGCTGACCTGAAAATAATTTCAAAGTTCTATATTTCCCTCCAAGTATTTTCTCAGAATAACTTGCTTGTTTTTCTTTCTCCCCCCAATACCTTTCCTTGAAGGTTTGCTGTTTTGGTTTTTTTTTCCCTTTTTGGTAGAAATAACTTCCATTTAATGTGCAGTATGGGATGTCTATACGTCAACCTTTTGATGTTGCATCAGTTCCCACTTCCTCCTGTAACAGGTAAAATTCGAATTATCACATATAGAAACAGCCCTCTGTTCTAAGCACTTCTTCCAGGTACTGATCTTTCTACAGAGATTCAGATCCCTCTTGAATAAAGCTACTCCTCAGCTGCCTTACTCTTTCAAAGACTTCACATCACAGCATTCTTACCCAGACAGGATTGCCTCAGAAGATCTCAACAGATAAAAAATTCACCACAGGATGTCTTATATTGGTAAGGATTTATGAATTTGTTTCTCTGAGGGTCACTAAGTTTCCCCAGACCAAAGTTTATGCTCACAGTTTACAAGAGCAGGAGTGACATGGCCACTGACAAGAACCAGCAGCATTATTAGCTCTAGCAGACATGCTGTCCAATCCAATTTCAGGCTCTGCAGACCTGCCCATAACTGCAGTTCATGAAAGGTCAGATCTGTCATTTGTGATCACCACACAAAAAAACAGATTAATGTCTCTGTTCCCATTTTGCTGGATAAGTGTGGCTTCATCCACTTGCTCTTTCCCCTGGAGTGTTAGAACAATCTTCATTAGAGTCATCCAGAAAGCTGGGAGAGACAAATAGCTTATATGGGAGTTTTATCTCCTCCCCTGCCCTGCACATTCACCTTTTCCATAAGGTCATATTTGGAGGATGAGGAGGGGAACTGCCCTGAGCCTGGAAGCACTAGCAATACATTTCATTATTCCTATTTGATGTGGTCAAAATCTGCATCAGCTCTGTCAGTCACCAATGAGCAAGAACCAGTCTCATTCTGTGTTATGGCCTGTGGCCACAGAAGCTCTGAAAAAGTTTCTTGTGATCTTTCTGAGCCTCTTGGGATTATTCCTTGACTTCTTGGTGCACCTTCTAATTGTTAAAATCCAGGTTTTAACAGGCACCCCTGGGCAAACTCACCATGACAAATCTAACTTTTGTGGCACCAGGCACTCGATTTTGCTCAAAGTCCTTTGAAACATCTCTACTTTGAGGACTTATTTAGGGTTAGTACTTCAAATGGCTTGAAGTAATGTAGACACAAGTACTTGCAGAAAGAGAAATTCTCTCTGAGCTCCTCACTACAAATATTTTTCTGAGACCCTTGGATATTTTTCCAAAAGAGCTTATCACTGCCTCATTTGTTCTGACTTCAACCAGTAGTCAGACAGCATCATGCAGGTATGACTGTGGTTAGTTTTATCTGACATATGACATCAGTGTGGACTGCCCCTCTGCATGATTTATTCAATTTTATCCCCTTAAGTCCATAATTGCTTTATTTCTTCCCCCCTAATTTTTGTTTCTTTCTGATTCCCTTGTTTTATTATAAATATTTTCCTTTTCCCTTTGGATTGCCTTGTAAAAATAGATCACGAAATGAAAGTATTGCAGAGTGGATAGTTAATTGTACTAAATTGACGGCCTTATCTGCTTGTGTGCTATCATTACTATTGTTATGTTTGGATAGGACATAATTTCTTTCATCTTTTGAAACCCTCAGGAGCAATTAGGAGAACTTGTATTACTAGTGCAGGCTTGTATAGAAAAAGGAGAAAGAAAACTCTATCTGCTACATTGTGGTTTTGGCCAAAGCCCACAGCAAAAGACAGTACAAAGCTGCACCATCCTTTGGAGGAAACTGGAGAAAATCTGGACTGGACACCAAGATGCCTTGGAAGTACAGTGCCTTCAAAAGTCCTGGGCACATTCATCATATTTAACTAGTCTGAAGAGAAATCTATTCCTTCCTTTCCACTCTGCCTCAGATGTTGTTCAAAGGAAACACCACCAAAACTGCCCATTAGCCCCAGCTAGAACCTCTGTGAAGGAAGAACATAGATAATTTTAATGTCCAGATGTCAGGAGGTGAGCCAGTGTGGAGAAGACCTTCATCCTTCCTCATGGCTTGTCTTTAAGACTTCTACAAGCTTTTGGGAACCTTCAATATTAGCCAGCCATCAGATCTGTTCAATCATGTAGAAAGCTGAACTCTGAGCATGCCCTCTTCCAACAGCCAGAAAAAGGATGGCCTTTCTGACATTTGAGAATTTAGCATTCAATTCTGGCTAAGCAAACCCACAAAACTATGGAAATGTATAACCTCCCATGGCAGAGGGGCTGGAACTAGGTGATCCTTAAGGTTCCTTCCAACCAAACCATTCTATGATTCTATAACTCTATACTTGTGAACTAAAGATTTTCACTTGGTTTTTTCAACTTTAAGACCTTATCCTGTATGCAGTTTTGTAGCCACCGCAAAAAGGCTTTCTTAGCCTGGTGAACTGGGGACTCCTTAGAATCCAGAAGGCTGTCAGTGTCTATCCCTTTGAGTGTTTGCAGAAAGCTGAGGCTTAGTAACTAGCTCTGCCATTGCTGTGAACACAAAGACAAAGCATGTTTCAGACCACAATACACAGGAATGCATGTTCTGCTTATCGAACTTAAAATCCTTCCTCATTTATAAAAGACAGAGCAACAAACAGGAAGGGTTGAGCTGGAGTCTATATATAATGGATCTAAGAGATACCCTTCTGTCATGCTGAGACTTGACTACAGCCTAAGTGCTGTCAGAAGGGCCATATGTTCCATTCACAGCATGGCTTAGCCCTCTGTGGGCTCAGCAGGAGTGGGCAGCAGCTTGGCAATTTGTCCAAGGCAAGTCATGAAGTGACTAGGATAAAGAGATTAGGGCCCTGATCCTCGAGTACCTTCGTCCTGTGGAGTGACTTGTACGAATGTGAAGTGGATATGAATGGGTACTGCTTGGCCTTGATAATGATTTAGCACCACTTTGGGCTCATTTTGAGAAGGTGAAAATGACTGTAGAAGCAGAAGATAATCACTGACCTTAATTCCTGCCCCGCATTTCGCATTTCCTTTGTGCTTGTGTGTTTCTTCAACGATTTGTCTGCTTCTAACTGATACATTTGAAACAAATTGGAGTGGGGAAAGACAAAGGTGACTGAGTTCCTTCATTGCATTTGAATCTGCGGTTAAACACTAGGCATCTGTGGTCACTAAAATCAAGAACTAATGGGAAAAGCTAAAGTTTGCTCTTAAACAAAGTAAGATAAATAATATAACTAAAAAAAAAAAAAAACCCTGAGCTAAAAAATTAATGTTCTTTTCCTCTACCAGTCTTCTGACATTATTTACTACTCTATTCTCCACTCCCTGTCTCTTTCTGTAATGGTGTTTTCAGCGGTGCCTTAGAAAATTACTTGTAGGCTCACAAGTCAGTGGTACAGCAGCATTTCATGCACTACTTCAGGAATGGGGATCATGTCCAGAGCCCTAATTTTCATGCAAATTACTGACTCTGTTTAGAAAGGTCAGTACTGCAAAATGCTAACAAAATGCAACAGCAGGCAAACCTAGGGCAGTTAAAGGCTTGCTCATGATTTTTTTTTTTTTTCCACAGAGCCTTGTAAAAAATAACTCTGCCTCTGTCACAAAGAACACAACATTATGATCTGAAATAAGAATTCTATGAGTCAGTTGAGAGGTGGATGATGTACTAATTTACTTCCATCTAGAAGAGAGGGGGAATAAAACGTCAATCTCTCCTTGATTTTTTGCTCTCAAAGAAACAGAACATAAGTATGGTCCCCTGAATCACAGGTATGAATCAGAATTTCACACATTTTTTGTGGTAATTGGCACCACACTCCTTTCTTCAAAAGGGGTCCTCAATTAATGCAGATAGGACAAAAGGAAGAACACTGACATGGTATTGTAACATTAAGCTCCATCTGTACTAAAGGGTCAACTTAATGCTAGCAGGTATAAAATTCCATCTTTTGTCATATGAGGGGACATTCAGTCTGTGAGTTCTTTTAACACCAGAAGAGCCTGGTATTACATCAATACTGGAGTTTTCTGAGTATTTTTTCCTTGGTTTAAGAAAGGGAAAAAGAACCCAAAATTTTTATTGCTTTGTTTTGACCTAAATAAAATGTGTAACTCAACTATTCAAGTTTAAGATAACATTTAAGATATGGCGGTTATTTTTTTTAATCATCACTTCAGTTATTTTAAATGGTTAACTTTTCAAAACTAAAACCAGTATTTTTCCCATTTGGACTGAAATGTACCTGGTTTTTTATCCCTGAAGCTGTCATTTTAATTTAATAGGTTCCCTGAATGCGGTAACTGTCCACACAGACTTGCCAATTTATATGAAAAAGAGATAAAGAACAGCATGGAGGAAGCTTATTTTCTGAGTGGTTGGGGTAGTCTGGTGACGATCCATGACTATCCATGATCCCTATGATCTGAAGCAATGAAGGATTTAACATTTAGTTCTGACTAACCAAATGTACAGGGCTGATGATAGCACTCTGCTTCCTGGACCCTCACCTTAAGGTTTGTTTGGCTTAGCTATCTAAAAACACTGTAAAGCATTTGGTGCAGTCCAGCTTTGCCTTTGGAAAGTATCAAAAAATTCCTGAAGTCCAGGGAGACACCTGTAAGAGTGGGAGAGGGAGGCATGTGTTCAGACAAGGTGCTGAGCTCCTCTTGTTTTGCATGGTGGGATGGTGAAGGCTAATATTCTGCAAGATCAGCTTCAGAGGATGGTTCATTCCACTTGAACCAGTGCTAGGAGGACTGGAACTTCACTGCTTAGCAAGGGAAAAGCATTGTTGCAATGTACCATGTTGGGAAGAGCTTGCCTTTTCTGTTATTTAAAACTTCTCTGAAGTAGAAAAAAAATGGCAAAAGTTTATACCCTTTTCAATGCAGGTACTTACACTGGACTTCATTCCTTTTTAGCCGCACAAATTTGTATGTTGTGTAGAGCAAGAAACACCAACCCCTGACAATCCATTTCCTAATGATTCACAAACAGAAGGGAAATTCATCACATACAAACCTATGTACCCTAATTTGGTCACCTCTAGCATTAGTAGCTTGAACACTCTTCTTCCCACTGACTGTTCTGTTATGCCCTGTGGTAGTTCAGCTGCTCTCTTCTACTTCCCATGGGAGTTCTGCAGTATATTTGGAATAAACCCTCTGGCCTCCAATTTCCTCCATTGCTGCTCCCTGCTAGTAGGCCTCTGTGATTTTCAAAGGTGATCTGGGAAGGAGCTACTTTGGGGTTGGATTTCTTTTTTATTTAGTGCACAGAAATGACAAGCTAACCACAACAGTGACCCTCTGCTTTGGAAAAGTGCCAAGTTCAAAGACCATAGAGCCTTTTATAAAGCTCCATTACCAGGATAGGTTTCAGTCCTACACCATTCAAGCCCATTAGACATGTGCTCAAACAGATACTTTCCCCGTCCCTAACACAGTAGGGTACAAGGTGAGACAGATCAGGATCAGCAGAGAGGTATTACCACTGCATTCTCAAATTAGAGTGAAATTGGTTTTGTCGATTCTATCATTGTACTCCCATGGAGAAAGCTTGTCCTCAGTAAATGTTTTTTTTTTTAAATCAAGAGCCTCAAGTGAAACTTCAGAAGTACTGGAGGTGTGACTTTAAAAAAGCCTGTATTCTTTTTAAAATTTTTATAAATATGCACATTTAAATAGTATCCAAAACCAGGAAAGTAGTATCAGAATTTAGTACCCACACTGTGTTTATCTTTATAGCTATTAATCTATAGCTAAGCTATAAATCTATCAGAAAGGTCTTTGAATATTGCCTTTCATCTGCTCTTTTCCTCTTCCCAAAATAGATCTCACTCAATAACCTTCCTATTCTTGGATAAGAGGTTCAATATCCATTGGTATCCTTTTTCTTGTCAGACATGAGGTTATTACTGAATAATGATGATAATTAAAAGTACTCTAACTGATGTGACTAATAAAACAAATTTACATCAATGATGAAGGGCAAATCTCAACACATTGGGTGTGGTTTAGATAAGCAGCCAAAAGATTGATTATCCAAATGTTATCTAAAGGCTGTGTGCTAAAGTGGGAGCAGCAAAAATTCAGAAATTCAGATGAAAATTCTATAATAGCGGCTGCTTTGTGGTAAGTTCCTTCCTGCAGCTGGAAGATGTTCTCTGGTTTATAACTGAAGGCAATATAACCATTGATCAAAATTGGCTGATATATGATGATTTCCCAGCACTTCTCAAAACCATAATCACAGATACTGACGCTTTTTGGACATTGATGAATAGTTCTCAATGAGGTGGGGGGAACTTGTAGCTTTCTATTTTGACCACTGAATATAATTAAGTTTTGTTCTGT
Source organism: Melospiza melodia melodia (assembly GCF_035770615.1). Taxonomy (NCBI): domain Eukaryota; kingdom Metazoa; phylum Chordata; class Aves; order Passeriformes; family Passerellidae; genus Melospiza; species Melospiza melodia. The sequence continues at coordinate 128,938,477 of NC_086194.1, read as the reverse complement.
AATTTTATAAGAAATATTAAAAAGTGTTTCTATTAAAAATATATATCAAAGACATTTTAATGGTATATTTATATTTTCATTTGTAATAAAGATTATAAATTTATATTATTACTTATAATATATTGTCATGTATAGCACAGTCAGCTTTCAGCTCTAGATTTTCCTTGCTTATGAACACTGTTCTCTCTAAAAGCAAATGCACTACCCTCTCAGCTCCCTGTATATACTAGCCCTTTTTGCTTCTCTGTCAACATAAATGCAAGCACCCCTTTTACTTCAGCCATGTTAGCCTTTGTCTACCAGCCCAACTCTTTTCTGCTTCAAACCTTTGAGCAAATCTCTCCTCAAATCTTATCTTGCCAAAAATATGTCCAAGAAATCAGCCGATTTTCAGGAAACCAAGTGAAAAGACAGATAGAAAAAAAAAATAGATTAAAACAATAAAGTGGAAATGCTTATTTCCATGGAAGACTGTAGTTATTCAGCTGTGTGGTTCCTCTCCCCTCCTTTAGCACTGGCTGAGTCCACTGTGCAGCAGTGTAAGCACAACCTAGATGCGATCCCTGAGGTGTGCAGGCAGGCATGAGAGTATCCACCTTATCAGTCAATGGAGCAGCTAAAATTCCCTTCTACTCTTCTGCCTACAGAGAGTACTCTGCCTAATGATTTTCGGTGCCTTCATGTTCTTGCTGACAAAAATAAACATTAAGTAGCTGAAGGAAACCATTTTGGAATAAAAGGCTAAAACATCTTGATGTAAAATGCTTTTTTGGTTTTTTTTCACACAAACTTGAACATGCCAATTAATAGGCAAAAATCTCATCCTGTGAAAAAATTCCACATATAAAATCTGAATAAAATAAACCAAATAAAGTATTTACCAGGAATAGATTGCCTTGTTTTAGTCCTTGTTCAAAGGAACCATAACTCACAGCTCTGTCTAGAAATCCTGGGATTTGGCCTTCAGTTTTTGGATTCAAAGTATACTCTTTTTCTCAGAATTAGTGAATGATGTCAACGTTATATTATTCCAAACACATGATGACTAATGTGGTCTATATAAAATCAGTTACCTTCCCTTTTTGTCTTAAATTTCTTTTAATAGTAAAAATGGAAAAACATAATTGAATTCCTTAAAAATTAAAATTAAAAAAAGGAAGAAGAAACAAAAGAAATTCCTTGAATTTCCTATGAAGAACCCTTTCACACTGAGTGCATTAAAAACACCCCCACAACCTAAATACATTCATACAAGACCAATTTCCTTAGATAGCAGCATTCTTTATTCCTCTTGCTGTTATTAAAGATGCTGGTGTTTGAATAGCTTTCTCCCTCACAAATCAGCTTTTCCTTCAGCTGAAGGAAGTCATAACCCCGTGTTTATGACATCTCATGCTGTTTCTCAAAAAAATTATTGTTTTGCCACCAGTGCAGAGAAGATCAGAGAGCTGATGAACTTTTAATATATTAAACACTTTGATTCGAAAAGCTATATTTTCCAATTAGATGCATCCTGGCTTTCAATTTTGCATGATCAGAATAAGGAACCTGCATGCCCAGAGGGCACAAATTGGAGTACCTGTGATATTGAGCTCTTAAAGTGGACACAAACAAGGGTTCAAAACACAAAGGTCCTGGTATGTAAAGAAAAGCATTTCTAAGGTTTTGAGTATATGTCCACTCCGTCAGCTTCTGTTGCACTAAACAAAAAATGAAGATGCAGAGCATTCTAAAATATCCACAGATGGGTGTTTAGTCTTGACCTTAATGATCTCTCTTTCAAAATACCACTTTACCTCATGAGAATGTTGTGGGTTTTTTCACTGTAAGGGTGACAGAGCACTCAAGCATGTTGCCCAAGGACATTTTTGAGTCTCCACCACTGGAGAGACTAAACACACATCTGGACTCAGCACTGGGTAATTGAGTCTAGCTGGCCCTGCTTGAGCTGGAGGGCTTGGAGCAGAGGACCTCTGAAGGTCACTTCAGGGTGCTGTCATTTGAGATCCACAGTTTACTGTCAGAAGCTTCTGTTACTTGCTATAATGTAAACTAAATGGGGCTACCAAGATGAACTACTAGCAAAACATTTATTTTTAATAAGAAGCAAAATTAGTTAGGTGAATGGTGGAACATAAATGTGTTTTCTTCTGTTGAACGGTGGACATTATTTTTACATTTTCCTTACCATACTGATGTCTTTTTTAAAATGAGAAACAGTTTCTATGGTAATTTTCTAATTTTAAAAAAGTGAGTGAAATAGCGCTTCATAAAATTTATAGAAAAACATGATTAAGGTAAAATATATTGTTAACAATTTTCTGTGGGAGAAATATGTCCATAAAAAGAAAAATGAGGAAGGAAAAAAACTTAAGCAAAACAACAACTTTAATTCACCTGAAACACTATTTATTCTTCTGATGCATTATATTAGTCAGATGAATCCTGTAGGAAAAGGAAAATAACTTTCCTTTTAAAGAATTCTTTATGCACTCCAGAGTAATTGAGCTCTTGATTAGGGTACATGTGGTTGAAAACCAGTGCATGGATAACCATTTATTAGTCAGCCTAGAGCCATATTCACCAGTAAATCTGACTTAGGGAAAAAAAAACCCAAAATTGAACATTACTTTCAGCTCTTCAAACAACTCCCCACACTTCTGATTTTTGCAGCACTGCCTGGTGACTCCCTGCTCCCCCTGTTGAGGACAAAGAGGGTAGTTTCATACCTCTGGTCCCCCAGCTGTTCCTCCAGTGTGCCATCCAACCCTGACAAGGCCTCTTAGTCAGAAGGAAGCATTGCCAGCTGAGAGCTGTATGGGAAACCTGATAGGATAGAGAACCTCCACATTCTAGAAAAAAATAGCAGCAGTCTTTTCTCACAAAATTCTCCTTACCTTTTTGGCCACAGGTACAAATTATGGAGGCTTTGGAAGGTGGGGATTATATATCTAAATCCCCTGCTGACATGGAGAGTTCTGACTCACAGGTTAAAGGTTAAGGCTGAAAGTCTTTGAGATGGAGACTGGAAGCAAGTACATCCTATAGTCAAGTCACACGTATGGACTGACATTTAGTACCCTTTATATTTGATCATACTGGCCCTCTACACTGCCACAGTACTAAACAAAAGCTAAGTATGGGCACATAAGTCCCAACCATTTTTCAACTTCTTATGGTGACACTAGAGAGATTGTACTTTCACTTTTTTATTTTCTCAGTTTGCATGTTTCTTTCAAGTCTGGATTACCACTTGGTTTAACATTAAAAAAAAAAGACTGATTTATCTTACAAATTAGAGCCACCAAGAATGTTACTTTCAAAATTAACTAGAAAACTAATAAGAATTTCCACCGAAACTAAAGGTAACTACAGTCTCTCCTGTCCAGGCAGGTTTGCATGGCTATGGGAGCTACCCAGTTACACTCAGAGCATTATTAATTCAAGTGATCCAGAAACAAATTAAGTACCCAGAACACCTGAGAAACACAGCAAATGTGACACAGAGAATGCTGTGCACCATGTCATCAAGTACCTCCTGCAATAAGTATCTGCAATAAGTATCTGCAATAATCCCCTCAGTTTTAAAAGGAGGCACACTGCTCCTCCCTCCTCTAATGGCTTCTTCTCCAAGTCTCACCCTTTTAACTTTTAGCTATTGGGAGTGGGAGGGATCAAGATATGGGCGAGGCAAACTGGGATATTGACAGAGAGTGAAATTACCCTGGAGGAGAATGCTGATTAATTAGGTGACAGTTTTGACACCAAGGATTACACAGCAGTATCTAGTTCGCTTGTTGTGATTTCTCTTGAACAGTTTTGTCCTAAAATTTCTTTAGGAAAAGAATGTAGATTCTGGCTTCACTGAGGACCTAATTCAATACACTTTTCCTTCAGGTCATGTTGACCTCATCAGCCAACAACTCAGTTTTCTGAGTTATTTTGTTGTTGTTGTTTTGCTGCTTGATTGTTTGTTTATTGGGGCTTTTTTCTTGATTAAAGAGTCTTTCACATTACTGGAAATAAGCTATTGTGCATGTAAATTTTAGAAGCAAGAAGTGATGACTAATTAGATCTAATGTGATTGCTAAGCTGTAATAAGCCTTGTAAAAAAAAAAAAAGCAAATGGATTTTTGATAACAAATCAAGATTGGCATCACTATTAATATCATTTTTACTGAGACCAAACCCTGAAATTAGTTAAAAAAAAAAAGATACAGGTCTGATTTTATCTGTATTACCCCTAGATCATAGAAGCTGCATTAATGTCTCTAAAGCCACTCAAAAATACTTATTGCCTTCCTTGTTAATGAAGAGCTCTTACAAGAAATCAGTCTTCACATGTTCAAATGCATTTTACAAGTTTTTTATCAGTTTTAGCTGCTAAATTCCCAAGATAAATATGTAAGGGAAGAAAGTAAAAATTTTTTTCTCCCAAAATTAAAGATTTTTTTAATCATTTTCTATACTATTTTTCCTCTCAAACATTAAGAAATATTGGGGGAAAAAATTAAGTGCAACAGCAACTGCAATTTCAAATTGCTTTAAGAATATCCAGATCAATATTGAAAAATAAATAATGCTAAAATTAACAAATCTATGAATCCAAATTCAGAGAAAAAAATCAGATAAAATTTTCAGATTAAAAAATTATTTGTAATGTCAGTAGAATATCAGTATATGAAAATCTAGTAAATTAAAAAGGTATATGAAATATGATTATTTAAGATTTAGAAAATAAAACTTACTTGCTAGATTCCAGATAGGTCTATATTATTTTTCCATATCTTCCACTAATTTTTTTTACACATTGGAGTTCTTTGCCTTGTTTTTGTTTTTTCTAATATGTGTGGTCAATTTCAAATAATGTTAATTAACCCTATGTTAAGCCAATTGACTCATTCAGATTTGAAAACTGTATTAATATAACATGAAAATGAAAGTTAAAAACTTTGTAGCTTTTCACTAGGTTACATGGATCTTTCCCATTGAAGAAGTGTTAAATCTCTCTCTCTTCCCTTTCTCTTTCATAAAAAAATTTTAAGAAAGCTCTCTGAAAGGACACCTAGGAACAAAAAGGGTGCCTTCAAACAAAAAAGTTGAACTGTCTTGGGTCTCAGCAAGTATCAGAGCCAGTTTCATCATTGATGCCCCTCCAGCTCTTTCCTCTGCAGTTTTGCAAAAACACGACTAACGTCGTTGAGATCTTTCTTTGTTGCTTCTCTGTGAAAACTCCAATTCTGTAATAATAAAGCTTAAAACCAATAAGGTTAACTGTCGTGTTCCAGATTTTGTATAATATTGTTTGATCAAGTAAACACAATTAGCCAATTAAGAACAAAGAAACACATGAAGGTCATGCTGAAGCAAGTCACTATGTCTACCATCAGATTAGGATCAGATTAAGTGAGACTGAGCTGGCATTTGCCGTTCCTATTAGATTTAATTCTGGCCAGTCATGAGGAATTATTTTAGGAAGTAATAGGATTAACTAAGCAAAAACCAAGATGCAGCATTCACTTTCTTTACTAAAATAGACATGATCTTAAAAAGCCTATCAGTCCTTTATAATTAATTCATACTTATGATTCGTTCTATTAACAGATGTTTGTGTCAAGAATATAAAAAATCATAGGAAAAACAGGGCAGGACAGAACTTGCATATCTGTATTTGAAAATGTTCTTAGCTGTGTGACCAATAAAACACACCTGAGTTAACAGGAGATGAAAGATTTCTCAGCTACTTATGTCAGCTATCCAGCCTATAAGTACTTTTGTGTCTTTTGTGGTTTTTATTGGGTTTATGGTTTTATTTCTTGTTTAAACATTTTCAGAAACAAGAGACTTAGATGGAACTCTGTGTGTGTATACATATTCACAGCAGTCATGGTAGGGAGAAGGAAATCCTTAGCATGTGATCTATTCATCTATTCATCCAGCACAAAGATGAGAAAAGAAGTATCAGTATTCTATCTTTGAGCATTGAATATACATGTACACACACATAATAAAATTAGGTAAAATGAGGTCAGAAACTGGCTGCAAAGGTCATGCAAAGAACTCTTCTTCAAAGAGAAATAGATTGGAAGGAGAAATGGATTTTCTGACAAAGGAATGCTTTCATGTACACAGGAAAATCTCAATTTATTTTTTTTTTTTTATTTCATTTGCAAACCAAACATCTCTCCATCTCCCAAAGTAAAAAGCTCTGTTTTGTTCTTGTAGGAGTTATCAACTTCTAGTTTGAATGAACAGCATACTGAAGAAAAGAAGCGAAGGAAGTGGATTCACGAATTCCATTTAAAATGTCAGAGCAGGGCACAAAAGTAAATGTGAACTTTTCATATATGAAGGGTCTTTTCCAAAACATCCTGGTTTAAAGCCTCAGTCTGGTGAGGTAAATGACATAAGCAGGATTTTGGAAAATTCCAGTGCAATTGCACTCATGAACCAGCAGCTCAGTTGGGCCTGCACCAGCTGCTTTTTCCCAGGGCTTTGCAGCCTGCCTGGGCTGCAGGAGGGGGATCTTGCTGCAATAAAACTGGGCAGGAAGAACCAGACCTCCATCATTGCACTGAAATAAGGAGACAAATTTTAGCGAGCACAGTAATTGCTATAAGTATTGCCAAGACAAGGGCTACAGATTAACTAGCTGTAGATGGCTCCCTAATGCTCCACCTATATCTTCTATAAGGAGCAGAGAGAGATCATCATATGCAGCAATTGCTCCCTTTGTGTTTGAATGTGTGTGGATATGGCCAAGCCTGTGGAACGTTTGATTGCAGATACAGGGCTTTTTCAGCAAGAAGGCTCTTGTAATTTTAAAAAACATAGAACACTTAACTGAATCCTGCCAAATGAAATCACTTTAGTGCTTAGGTGTAGCTGAGGTTAGTAGATGGATCTTGAAACCCTTGTGAAATCACTAATATTTCAAATCCCTACTGTGCATTGATTTTCAGGACACTTTTACTAATCATTGATAGTACTGATTTCTATTGATTAGCAGGTTTCTCTGTGCATGGGTAATTCTGCGAAGGCATTTCTGTCTCAGTCATAAAACAAAAGAGCCCCAGAGCTTGAAATTATTTGGGCTATTTGAAAGCTACTTAGTAAATGGTTAATTTTCAATTATTAGCTGCTAAAAAATCTGAATATAATGCAAATTAGGCATTTTGTCAATAATCAATATATAGGGAGAGGTAAAAAATATGGGAGATGAAAGAAAGATGAAAGAAAGGAGTAAACTTAAAAATTAAGAAGGGGCACAATTTCTGAATATATTTTTATTTTCTTGTTTGCATTAACAAATCTAGCAAAATGCTGTTGAAACCTTATATTTCAGTACGTTTTAAGTCAGACCTGAGCTATCTGCATGATCCAGTTAGCTCACAGGCAGCTCCAGGTTAAAGAACAACAAAAATTCCCATTTGCTCCATCCCCCACAAAAATCTCACCAAGCTCAAACAAAAAAACCCACTAAACCTTAGGTTATATTAAACTCCTCCTTTCCCAAGCAGCTACTTCAGTTAGTGTTGGTGTTTCCTTTACAAATATTTTAATCAATTTGGAAAACTCGCATATATAACAAAAAAAAAAATATTATTTGCTCACAGACTTTAAATCTAAATAATAAATTGAGATTTCATACGTTTAATACAAAAAAATTAGGTTCTGCACAACCATCTCAGTATTCTACTGTTTTGAGGATATGAAGGAACAAATTCTAATATTTTCGTTTCCAGGGAAAATTCCTGGGTTTTTGTGGTCAGATAAATATCCCATTTCCAACTTCACTTGCTGAGACAATCAGGGAAAATACCAGCCTTCACACACAGTGGTTTCAGTGATGAAGAATTCCAGAAACATGCAGAAAGGAGGAGTGCTGGTGTTCTGGATGGCGGATGCTGAGAACCTGAGCACACCACAGCACACATTTGCTAGTCAGTTGGAAGGAGTGTCTGACCATAGATGTACATCCATCTCCTCAGCAGTTACCTCAGGCTTTCTGACATCGGTGGCTTCGTTTTCATGAATCAGAGCACAGATCAGGGAAGAAAATACCACTCCTTTTTTGCAGTTTCCGAGAAACATTTTGTGACAATGTACCAGAACTTTGTTGATTTTTAGACTGGCCATGTAAAGAGAACAAGAGGGAAAAGTTATTTTACCTTGCTGACAAGTGTACATATCTACACAAGCAAAGAACACTGACCACAGTCATCCAGGCAGAATTCCTTAAGTGCTCCCAGAGGCCAAGTGGGTCTGATACAAATGAACGCAGCCCCACTCCTGTAAATCAATAGACATCTCTGTTAATGTACTATACATGAAAATCTAATAAATTATTCTACTAACAAGTGGAATTTTTAGCATCAGAATTTTTAGCATTTTTGCAACTTAGTTCTTTTCCCTTACTAAAAACTATAGATGAGTGAATTCATTTTTTTCCCCTCCAAACTACTCAAATATTATACATTTAAAACTTTACATTACTTGCATTCTACTTAAAAACAACTAATAAAAAAAGAAAAGAGAGGGGCAGACAGAGGGGAAAAAAAGTAATTCCTAAATTGTCTGAGTCAGAGGCTGTCTATTTAGAATATGTTTATTCAAAACCTAGCACAATGGGATTCTATTCACATGACTGGCCTCCTCTATGTTACCGTGATACTAATAATAAATTGTTATAACCACAGAAAATAAAAATTTTTCTGCATCCAAATGACAAGGAAACTTTGACCCCATTTTCAAAAGCACCTAAATTGCCTTCAGAGTCTGAATGCCATTTACTTCCTTATGTACAATGGCATTTTTTAAAATATTACCTAAGATGTAAAAATGGATCAGTAACTGAGCCAAGACTGAAATAATGTGAATAAAGAAACTCAGAGAAGGTGAGAAGAAAATCGAATTTAAGTGTATAATACCTACACACACATGTGTACTTGCAATCATACATACACACATATGTCAATTGAATTTACAGTGCTTAAACAGCATAACATTCTCTTTACCTAGGAAGATTTTGCATTAGCTCAAACATATTTCCAAATGGCAAGTAAGCTTACACTACAAGAAAAACAGTACTTCTGGGCACTCACTGCCTTTATGAACTTTATGAACTCATAAACTACTTTGTGAGGTGTGCAAAACTTCAAATCACAGAAGCAACAAAGTAATCCAGGAAAAAAAAAAAAAAAAGAGTGCTTTTTTTTGCAAGTCTTTCCACTTCCCCTGCTGTCTTGCTTTTGGTTTCTCTGTTCTGACAGCTATATGTGATATACCTCACATACTGCTAAGTCTCTGCTGAGCAAATTCAAACCTGCCATAGGGTAAACCAGGCAAGTCATACATATTATTTAAGGTGGTCCAGATGGCTATGGGAGACTTCCTAAATTTTTTCCCTAAAATTTTAAGCAAATTTTAAAATGTAAAAACAAGGAAAATTACTCAATCTTTGCTAGCACCATGTAAACATTTGTAATATTGGAAAATACTGAGATATGCAGTAGAAGATTTCCACAAACTTGTTCACAGTTTTGGTTTCTAATGAGAACTTCCCAGATTTAAAAAATGGGATGGCCCAAATTTTTCTGTATCACATCAAAACTCAACCAAGTAAATGTTTGATCAGGCAGAAAATATTACTAAGCTTCTCAGTGAACAGGAACTTTAAACAAGTCAAGTTTTGCACTGCCAGACCCTGTCAGACTTGAATAGGATTACTCAGGGGCTGGACAACTTCTTGCTGCCAGGTTTTTCCCAGGAATAACATCAGGAATTTTTTAATTCCCACAATGGTCATAAGGCTCTTTGGAACCCCACATTTCCAACACATAGTCAAGAACAATGGATAAGCTTAGCAAAGCCATGATAAAGGTGATGATATCACCACTGTCATGAGGGCAGTTCTGAATTCCTCTTCCAGAAGGTCTTTGTCTTAATATTTTCCTGAAATGGAGACTTGGATAAAAACCGTCTGGATGAATCAAGATCAAGGTAAGACAGAAATAAAGCTAGTTTACTACAGACATTTATTAAAGACCTTGGCAGAGAGTAATTTGAGAAATAAGGTTTGCAGCATAATTTATTTACATTTATAACGATATTCCTGATTGCTCTCTATTCCTAGGAGGTTTTCATGCCTTGTAGTGTTTTTCCTTCTTAATTTTATGCTCAACAGAACTATTTCAACAATATCTTTTAGGTGGGAATCTGATCCTAGTTACTGGAACCCCTGTGACCTACAAAACAGAAGACTAAAATGCACCTCCATAACTTTGTCTCCAAGGAAGAAGCTTGGTCTAGAGGGGACTATCATGGACAGTCAGCTTCATTACACAGACCGCAGGGACCTCATTAGGCTTAAAATCCACTTTCAGGAGCTGTTCAAGGACCAAAGTCATTCTTTAAACCCCCCAGTTCTGCTGACTACTGTGTACCCAGGAGGCTGCATCCTTCCCTATGGCAGTCCAGTCCAGCTGTTGCACACTTGCCAACAGTGTCTGCAGAAACTCAACAATGACAAACTCTGCTTTTCAGACAGCCTTAACTCTTCCTCCTTTCAGCTACTTGATGCTGAAATAGCAGGCCATCAAAGAAGATTGCAGGACCCAGCCGTACTCATAGGCTGCTGCCCACTGACCTTCCTTTCAAGCTCCCAACTACAAAGTAGCTCTATATTCTTTTGACATAAACTTGGGGGAATACACTTTTTTTAAAATTAATACTATTGGGACAAGACCACAACTATCTTGCAACTATGCTCTTCCATATTTAATATACCTCCTTGTGAACACATTATTGCAAATATTTTCCAAGGGGATAAATGTCCAGTTCATGAACTGTTTGGACTGTATGTATTAATTAACAGCCTTTTTTATATTGGTAGATTGGATTAGGATTAATAGATTATGAAGACCACTCAGACCTGTCATTCTCTAAGGCATGGGCAGAAAATCCAGCTGGGTCCTGGCTGACAAGTATGGAAGGTCATCCAAATTATACTAGGAAAGAAAGTGAATATAGGTCATTGCTAGTTAATAACTCTTTTGAACCAAAATAGAGTTTCACTGTTCATGCATGTTATTTTTATGATGTATTCAGGGACAACAACGCCTGTCTGGTGTCCTTATTGACTTCAATTTACAATACAGCTATTTCACTGTCCCACTCTGTCTTTAATGCAGCCACAAAAAGCCGTGCACTGGAAAGTTATTATTATTTATATACACCATGCCCCTGCCTCAGCACGTAATCAAGAATCGATTGCACTGGGTAGTGTACAGACATATAACAAAGAAAACAGTCCCTGCCTCAGGCACTCACAGTCCATGCAGCCAGTACAGCAGGTAAACACAAGAGATAAATAGCACAGGGCTGGATAAGTGAAAAATAAAATGCATAACATTTATCAGAAAGCAGATGTCCCAACTTCCTACCTAGGTTTTATATTTGTCTTGTCTTTGGCATCCCACTCTAGCAGTTTGTTTCAGTATGAAAGATACTACTTTATGCTCACAGGCACATAAATTCCATGAATAAAAATATCATAATATTTTTACATATGCTTAGAAACCATATGTATATGCATTACACAAAAAGTTAAAAATTAGTGAGGAAGACTAATGGCAATCACAAAGCTTTGCATGTATATCAGAATGCATGTAATTATGAGAGCATGTAGGTGTTTTTACTGCATACCTCAGTTCATTGCATGTGTAGAGCTAATACATATTGATATACTACAACATCATCTTTCTGTTTTATACTTGTAAGGATAGGAAAGTCACTGGAAAAAAAGCTGAATAAATGGGTTGCAAAAAAGTAGCTTAGACAGATTTTAGAACTTAAAATCAGTGACAAAGTCACAGCCTTGAATCACTGTCCATATATGTACTCACTAGAAAATTCTCCTTAATGCTCATGATAATTGTTGTTTATGGTGTACATTTCATCAGCCTAGTTACACTGATTCCAGGGAGAGATAACTGATGGATGACATTAGTAGACAAGTGCAGCCTGACATTCAGGTCTAGCAATCACAGAAGGCCCAGTAGCAAAGTGATTCAGTGAAAAATTCAACTATCCTACTGTAAAATGCTCTAGCATTTAAAACATATTTGTCTCACTGAATTAATTGAGCTGACCCTTCAAATCAGACTGTGCACATCTGAGGTGAAAACAAGATCTGTGGTCTCTGCACATGGAGGGCTGCTCATCAATTTTCGTAGGCTGCACTGTTACCTTTCTCTCCTCATTCTCATTTTAGCAAGCAGAAGGACAACACCTACTTCATGTAGGTTACTGATTGATTAGTTACTGATATCTAACTGCTATGTTTTACACATGGAAAAATGTACATGAGCAGATCCAAAACAGAAATGGAAGCAGAATGAAGGCTTGCTGACCCTCCATCCGCTGCTGCACTAGAGACACTTGGGCAGAGATGACATCTGCTTCCAGACGTTGATTCTTTTGTAGACTGATCCCTGGGAAGAGCCCACATATACAGAGAGTAAGTGAGGAGTTATTTAGCCAACACCTATCCTACTACATAAAATAAGTCCAGGGCAGTGTCAGAAGTACATTAAAGTGCCATAACAGGATTGTTACACTCTTTTATTATTATTATTATCACTCTCCTTAACATTGTTTTGGCACATGCCGGATGATGCCTGGATGTGGTTTGTGGGACAGCATTTGTCAGGAGCTATTTCCATTAGCCAGCCTGAACACTGTGACACTGCCTTCTGAGAAGACCAGACAAAAAATCCAGATCAGTAAATTCTCTTGGTCAAAAATACTATGTGTTAGGAAGATATTGGTCACAAGGATCCCATTTATACTTCACCTGCTCTAAGCATCTGTTCCTGGACACTACTGATAGGAGAATCCTCAAATAGACCTGATTAGGTCACTAAATTAGGTTTTAAGATGTATTGTGTATTTGTACACGTGTGCATACATACACAGACATAGACAGACACATACATACCCCCAAAAATGCAAAGAAACACTTTGAGTAGGTGTTCTAACATCATAAATTTGGAAGGTCCACAATTAACAGTAAAATTTTCTAGAGGCAAAAAAAAAAATCCATCCAGAGTTCAAATAAAAAATTGAAAGAGAAGGGCAATGACTACAAACTAATAGCCTTGAGAAAACTAAGTCCTCGTTCCTGATCTATTATTGACCAGAAGAAAAGAGTAAACCAATGCATTCATATTATATGCCTTTTTTATCCCAGTCCCCCACTGAGTAAATGATAGTTAAGCACACTTAAACATAGTATTTGAAAAGAAAATGAACATTTTTTGCTGGTTAATTTGAAGTGTAGCTTTCTGATTAATTTTAATGCAGTTATTCCCTTGGAAACTAGTTTATTAGGAGAGGCTGTAAGTGGTACACTTCTTCCCTAGATGTTGTCTTTTATACACTTTCAGATATTTTCCATTGATGTTTTTCAGAAAAGGAATAAAGCACTCTTATCATCAAATCTATGTACTTTGGGATCTGCACCTCAGAGATTTTTCATGAACTTGAAAAAAAAATTAATTTTACAGATCTGAGCCAGGAAAACAGAGACACAAGGTATTGATATTAAATAACATTGAAAAATACATAATCATTTTTACCTCTCTTCTTATACTGAATATTTTTATGTTTCAACACAGTCTGTGTGTTCCTTTTTGTAGAAGGGGCCTTATAGCCAGAATTCTGAGCACAGGATGAGAATATTCAGAGGTAAAATGTTTTATATTTCTTGTGTAGCAAGAGAGCAGCCTGCCTTAGTTAAATCTAAATGTCAGTGATCACAACTGATTGTGCCCACATTTTCTGTCATCCCTGTTAACTGTGAACAGAGGGATCAGCATTTGGCACCCAAGTTAGCAGATATGGCCAGCAACATTTTGTGAGGATGTCAGGAACTCTTTAGGTGACTGCTCTTGCTGCTCTTTAATGACTGTAAACAGGAAAGTAAAGCAGCCGTGGAATTCACAGATTCCAGCCACAAGTTTCAAAACCTGCCAAGATTTCTTCCTCCAGTGACCACTTTTATTTTTTTTTATTTCATTTTTTTGTTGTTGTTCATCTCCTCCCCCCTCCCCGTTAAAAAAACTAGAGAGATTCTTCGACTGTTCTTCTGAAAACCTGACACTTCTTTGTCTGCTCTTCCAAGGGGAGGGCTCTTTTACACTGTATTCATCTTCAAGCTGGGACTGCCAATTATAGCTCCACCTGGGTTCAGGAATAAAAGATGTCAGACTGCAGCCTTTGTCCTTTTTTGACTGCTTTATACTGCTATTACATTGATTGCTCTTTGTTTCCCTGCAAATGGAGTTTTACAATTGCAGTCCACCTCCTTCCCTCCTTCTACCACACTCCCTAGCTTTTTTTCTTTCCTTTTATTCTCTTTTTTTTTTTTTTTTTCCCACTTCTACTATTAATTTTTGGTAGATGTTGAGTTTTGATAAGAATCACCCATCTAGTTCTGAACCAATTCTTTATGAGATTTTAAACAGTTAGAGACAAGCAAAGGTAAGTCAGCAGAGGGATCAACACAGACATTACCCAGGAATAATTCAGCACCCTATGTTTCCTTTACATTTTGTGATTATGACTGGTTTTAATATGATTTTTCTCTCCAGTTTAGAGACCTGATGTGTATTCTTATGAATTAAAAGTGGATCCCTGCCTTTTTGTGGTTTGTTCCCATCTGTCCAGAGACCAGAGGAGGAAAGCTTTAGCCAACAATGCCAATACAACACTATAAAGATTAATAGGGTCCCTGAAAAGCAACAAGGACTTTGAGTGATTTCAAGGATTCCAAAGACTCAAGAAATCAATTTCAGTGAAAATGTCCTTGCTAATTTAGTACCTGATAGTATTTGACACCTCTGTGCTCCGGTAAGAACACTGAGCAATATAAGGATTTCTGGACATGCCTTTTGCAATAAGGATTGTAAATGAAAATTAATGTTAGCTAAATCCATACAGACAGAAAGGTAAAGAATACCCTTCTAATGCCTATCTATTTAAAGTAAAAGTTAGCTCTGTTATCTTCACATCTAGCAAAAAGAAATAAATCAGTAAAGGAAAATAAACTATGGACACTGGAAGTAAGAGAGGAACATTGCTGAAACTATTAAATCTTGCATGCTGTGTCTGAACTGCTGCAGCATTGCCTTAGCAGTGAGGAGCCATTTGAGGCTGCTGGGGAAAAACCCACAACTCCTCCTGACATGAGACAATTTAGATGCTTTTTGACTTGATCTTGTCATTGTTTCCTAGCACATTAACAAAAACACCAGCTCATGCTAGATGCTCAAAATAGGATAAAAGCAATCCATAAAATAAAATCTCTCTCTGATGATGTCGTAGGTATTAAAATTCTGTTTATAGTGAAGGGTTTTATATGGCCTAATTACATGCCGGAACAAACTATTGTCAGTTCTGCCATGCTGAAAGAGCCTTAATGATGACATTATAGTTTGAATAGAATTTTTAAGCAGATCTAACGTAAAAAGAGATGTAATTAATCAAATTTAAAGTTTACTTTATCTAGGAATAAAGGCTTGCTGTATTGTTTCTTAAGACTATTGCAATATTTTTGATGCAAACAAGGTCTAGATCTATGAACTTACAAAAACAAAATAGGAAAGTAAATTACAGACAGAGGGCTGCAGAAGGGACAAAACACCTAATAAGGGACAAATTCCTTCTCCCAATATCTATAGATCTTATGCCCCCTTATTTTTCTAGGAAATACATTTCATCAATTCTAGCAGGATCATTATCCACATCCCACTTCTGGCATGCCAAACAATTTGCACATACAGGAATAACACAAAAGCAAGCAGATGAAGCAGGCTGAAGGGAGAGTGATGTGGCACACACTCTTGGATGTTGAATGACATAAACCAAATGTGTGAAGGTTTTTGTCAACCAGTTGCATCTTTCACATTGCATTATTTCATCTGGGGAAAAAAGGTATCATACTGGACTTCTCTTTTTTTCAATTTCAGGTGAGTTGAGAGTAAAGTATTTCACATTAAAGCTTCACAGAAATCTGTTACACTTTGTATGGATTGTATGCACACCATTTTTGGTGTAAGTACATATATTCTCCTTACACATGCATGTATATACACCACAGACTATACATACAGAAGTGTGAATAAAGATATATGTACAGGCACACGTGACCAACGGCACCCACCAGTTTAAAATGTAGCAAACAACATCCCTCTGCAAGGAAAGAGAGAACTGCTGACCCTCAAACTTAGAAACATTGTGATCCTTAGCTGCATGCCTAAATAAATGTTTTATGTTTTAAGGCTAGCTACGCATAGCTCAAGTTAAAGCTTTAGGTTTTATGTTTGGATCATACCTACCATCCAGCTTTCTTCTGTGTCTAGTCTTGTGTGAATAATGCAGGGTAATCACCAAGGCACATAGCAGTGTGAGAAAAAGGCAAAGCAGAGAGCAACCCCAGCTCCCCTCTCTCATCACTGCTGGCTATGCTCTTCACCTGGATGCATTGCCTGCCTTGGCACAATGGCAAGCTGCACCCACATTTAGATAAAATGTGTCTAATGAGCAATTCTCACAGATCTATTTTATATTTTTTATGTTCACTGGTCTCATCATGCTGATAAAAGCTTGTGAAAATCTCGTTAAAGAGAAGAGAAAAGGAAAATCAAGGCAGTCAGAATTAAATATCTGCTGTGCTACTATAAATGGTGCCAGAAGCGGCCCTTAAAATACAATTGCAAGCTAAAACTCAGAAAGAAAATTCTCAAGCAGATACAACACAGGTAGAGGGAGGTCATTTGTGCTATTCAAATAACCATCACATGGAAATGTTACTGCCAGAAAAGTGACATTTCCAACAAAAACATCTGCTTCCTATGAGTCGTCTGAGTAACATCCAGGGAGCGTATCAAGAAAATGTATTTGAAGCAGAGGTGTGGGAGTTAAAATCTCTGTGTTCATTTTTGAATTTTCCACCATGTTCATACAGGACCCTGAACACATTGCTAAATGTTGCTAAGCTAATGAGTCTTACTCAGCTAAATAAACAGACTAAAAGGTAGTACAGTTAAAATAGACTTGATCTCACTGAATACATCAGGAACCTGTTCTGGATTAGAAATATCAACCCACCTTCTGCCAGCTAATTTATAGGCATTAGTGCTCATGATGTATTTCACAGTTCTTAGATAAATAGGCAGACATGGAAAAAGGGCCACTCAAAGACCATGTTTTACTGTGCTTTGTGCTGATGACTCATTATTTTTCTGGGAAAGAAGGTCACTGCCTCTTGAATCATCAGCAAAATGGCAGTAAATTCTGATTTCAGACTGTGTGCAGTGCCTGGGGGGAGAAAGGAGAGAAAGTAGAGAGCATTTTACAGATGATTCCTGAGAATTTTTTCCATCAGACTTTTCTCTACATTTTTATTGAGCACAGGCAGGAGGAGAACCTGTTCTGTCTGTGAAAAAGGCCAAAGATATAGCCTTTGTACCTTATCATTCAAAATTTATTGGAAGAAATCTTCTAGAGGCCATTAAGTTTTTCTCCAGAAAATCTCAGCTTCAGCACTTCTTTCCAGGTGTCCATGTGGTTTCTGTAGCTCCATGTTAGTCTCTGTTACTGCTTCCCCCAGTTTATCTGAGGTGTGTAAGGCTGGGAAGACCAACTCTCCATGAAGGAACCATAGTAGGTTCTTTCATCCATGCTAGAACGACTACGGCTCTGTAAATGGGAGAAGCTGTAAAAAATAACTGAGACTGAGGACTAAGGTCTTCAATATCACTACACTCTGTAGATAAACTAGGTATTAAAAAAAAAAAAAAGTCACAATCTCCTCTAGATCTTATACCTGGTCATGAAAAATTGGCCTGTTCGGTGATTCCGTTTCTTTTTATTTTTTCCATTTTACTGGAATTTTTGACCATCCAAGTTTGCTTAAAAGAGTATGAAATATTCCAAGAAAAAACTCGAACCCTCAGTTGTTAAAAAAAATAGTACATTTTGATTTATATTATGTTATTATTCCACAATCTTCAAAATTATCTCATTTTAAAGTTCTCTGCATCAAAGTATCAAGAGTTGTAGTTATCTACAAGTTGAAAAAAAGTTCAGAAACCTGCATTTCTTCCATTTGGAAACCCTCTTGAAAAAAAAACCTTTTTCACCTGCTGGTTGAAACCTGGTTTCAGGTTCCCTAAAGTAAATTCTTCACATACCCAGAGCAGGAATTGGTCACTTCACTGAGAGCTTTGTCTGAAGAAAGAATTGTTGTTGGCACTCTTTAGTGCTTAGTTGTCATTAGCTCTTACAGTTTGTTTTTGGGCTTGGAGCCTCAGTAGTCAAACTAGTCTTTTAAGTCCAGTAGATTCACAATGCTGAACCAGAATCTGACCTAATGATTCGCCCCTCAAGTATTTGCTAAGTAGTGGCTAAGTTTAATGCAGTCTTCTCTTTTGTGTGTATTTTTGCAGGCAGATGCCTCTGGAATTAGACCAATGCATTCATCCAGAAAACAAACTAATGTCAGGCCAACACAAATTATTAGACAGTAGTTCCCAATTTATTACAAAGGGCAGTTACATCAGAAAAAAAGTTTAGGTTTGCTTTTTGGGTTGTTTTTTTTTTTTTTTTTTGGATTTAGAGTGTAGGCCACTAATTTCACTTCATCTCCTGCTTAGCAACTGTGAAAACAAAATATGTCATAAAAAGCATACTTAGCCTCAATGTTGCTAAATTGTAAACTGAACATAAGTGGTACATTCATCATGTTTTTGAAAGCATTTCCTGCTCTCCCTTACCCTATGTTTTGCCACCTACCAGCACTCCTCAGGGCAGAGGCCAGACCACTGTGAAAGATAAGAGTGGGAAACAAACACTGTGGAGATGGAGCCCTGAGAAGAGAGATGACAGACTGCATAGCACAGCCACAATGGTAAGGTCAGGATGGGAAGGTGGAGGCACATGTCAAGCCCACAGCTTTTAATCCATTCTTGTATGAATCAGAATAGCAATGAAAACTCTGCCTGATTTGTGTTCTTTTTGCCTGTAAGCTCTGATTGGAGTTTACACGCAAACTGTGTTCTCTTCTCAGCTAAGGTTTTTAGTAGCAACAGCAACAAGTCAAAAGTTTATACCTTTGCACAAGAAGTCTGCTAGATTAAAGGCAAACTTATTAAAATCTCAATCCAAAATATCTAAAAGAATAGATTTACACAAAAGCTGTTTGTTTTTCCTGTGCTGGTGAAGTTCAGACCTACCAATTGAAAGAATTTTGTATGGAGGTTCTTTCCAATTATTTATCTTATATGTATGTAAGTATCTTATGATACAGAGGTAGGAATTAGTGTAATTCCTGATCAGTATTGTCATTTTAAACTCTTTAATATAAAGCAGAACTGGGGAACTACTGACTAGAGCTTGATTAAACCAATAATACTCTTGGCTGATAATCAGACTGAAAATGCAAACCAGAGAGTAGGTAAAATTTTGCTTTCTGGGAAGAAAATAAGTTCCATCACCTTTGTTTTATCATCACCAGAGACTGCACATCATCCAAAAGGAACAGGAGAGCAGCACTTCAACACCTGGCTTCAACACAGTGTCAGGTCAGGTCTGCATGCTCATGAAAGAAGCAGACGAATTATTGCACATCTGTCTGCCACAAAGGTGTCTCAACATCAACACTGTCATGCTTTGCTTCAAATGCAGTACCAGAAGGGCTTGTTCTAAGTTTTTAAGAATTTGGGGAGGTTGTATAAAGACTGATTGAGAAGAAATGTACATCTGTTTTAAATGAACAAGGAAAAGGATCCATTTCGTGGAATGGAAAGGCAGGGGGAACATGGAAGAAAGGCACATAAAAGATAAAATGAGAGTATGGAGGGCCATTTTAGGGCTTGCACTTTACCCTGGAAGTCTGAAGAGAACCGTATCTTGTGCAATCTTGTCCACACTGCCTGTTGGGAGTGAGATAGCCATGGCCTGAACCATGTCTGATTTTTCTACTGGGATGCTGACTAAGAGGGAATATGCTGGCTATTAGGAACCTAGACAACTAGTAATCTGTGCTTGAGCTCATTCTCTGGTTTGGTTTTACATAGCAGTATGATTTATAATTTATAATGTTGCAAAACACACAGCCCGGAGTAATGCTTATTACTCCTAGAGATTTCCCTTCCAACTTTAAAAGGGCACAGTGCGCCTGAGACACTGATACTGTGCTTTGTTTCTTTCATAGTCTGGCAATGCTTTAATACTAAATAATATTAGATGTGGTAGTAAGTCAAGAAAACCTGGAGATAATGCAATGCTCCTAAGAAATATTATGACTTTTACATTCTCATATGGTTTTTTCCTATGCAGAAAAATGTTTCTATTCATTTAAGTCTAACGTTTCTCCAAATGAAGATTCTGTTCAAACCAAGGCTTGATGCTGGTCCAGTGGTGTTCCCTATGCAAATCTGACAAAATGTAAAGGAATGAGGAGATAGCATCAGTAAAAACTCGAGTGGGAAGAATCTACTGCCAAGACCAGGATTTGACCCGCAGGATTGTTGGAAAGAATCTCACTTCTTAGTCATCTCAAAAGATGTCAACTAAGATTTCCATAAATTGTGTGTGAACATGTGTGTGTTTTTGTACATGGACATGTGAGCCTCTACTTATTTATTTTCAAATAATCTGTCAGAATCAGATGCTGCAAAAATTATTTTAAATTATTTTTATATATTGAAAGAGATGAAAAATGTTCATGGCTGTCCTTTTCTTGGACACCGTTCAAGATGCTACCACTAAAACACTTTCCTTTTATGAGCTGAAACCAAAGTGGGTCATTTGGCTTGTAAGAGACATCGTTATATTGAGCTGTGTGCTAATTAGTTCACTTTCCCTGATTATCATTAATACCTGTGGCTGTATGATTCGCATAGGCCAATAATATGCACATAAAACCAAGAGAATGCAGATAAAAAACTTAGAGTGACTTAAAAAAGATTAAACACAAGCTGCAAATACGGAAACATAAGAGACCTGAAATGAAAAACCGACATATTAAACATCAAATTTAAATCTGCTTTACTGAGGGATTAAATGCTCACTGTGGACTGTGAGAGAATCCATTTCTAATGGTGAATTTGTATCAGTCCACAGGGAACCCTATCAAGGCACAGCTGACTAATGACTATCATTTTCACTTGATTTCATTAGTATTTAAGTTATAGCATGAAGTACATTCCCTTCGGTGCCCTGAAAGTTAGTGATTTACATACATTTGCTGTGAAGCTTTTGCTTTGACTAATATAAAAATGATTTGCTGGTAGAGAATGTATGCTTTCTCATGCCTACCCAAGTCCACTCATTCAAAAACAAATGTTAACTTTTCAAATGGTTAGTCACAACACATTTCAGGGGCATGTTAGAGTAAAAATAAAATAATGCTGTCAGCCTGAAATCATTCTGTCTTTCTGGATATGATGTAAAACTCTTTGTTAGTCAGCCTGCAGTTGTTTGTTACCAGATTTTTCTTTTCAGCGTGTGCATGCAATATGTCTTTTTCCTCTACAAAATACAAATCCACAGTTAGAGCATGGACATATCATGGACAAGCTTCAGTTTATAGACAACTGATGATGTCTTTGTGACAGTGTCTGTAAAAGAAATTGTGAATATTTGGTCAAGATGGGTACCTTTTTAAAAAGACAGAAGAAATTTCTGGAAGTAAATGACTGCCTGAGTGTCCCTTGCTGAAACACCTTACTCCTGGATTCCTCATCCAATTAAAAATAAAACCACTCATCCTCACCTCCAATTTTTCCCACCTATTCTCTCGCCTCCCATTACTCTGGCAATACAACCTACCAAACTAGCTGCTCCTCACATGTTTTTCCAGACTTTTCCACCTTTTTAGCTGTACTCATACCCCTCTCTTTTTCCTGCTGCTTTTCATCTCCAGCTGCATTTTCAGCTTCCTCCCATAAAATGACAAATAAAACAGGTACAAGCAGCATTACTTCAGTATTCTGAGAGTAGCTCCATTCACACCAGCTTTCTTCAGAATATCCTTTTCTTCTGAGCCTTTGTCCAAACCATGCACAGACACAGCACACAGTCACTGTTAAATAAATAAATTCTCTATTGTTCCTAATAGCAAATCCCAAACACACTCTATACATGACACGAGCCTAATTGTATGTTGTTCCTTTTTTTAAATTTTCATTTAATGAGGCTACAGGAAAGCTTAAAATATTATGCATAGTTAAGGAGAATATATCTGCAAAACATCAGTTCTAGATGCATGAAAAGTCCAGGAAACCCTATAGTTATGTTCAGAAGCGCAAAGGGAATAAATCAAACTACAGTTAAAAAAGGAGGCTTAAAAGTGCATGGTAAGATGGTTCTGCAAATGAACAGAAACAGGAAACAAAGGTTGTGTGGAGAGGGAGAGAGAGGGTAACACCCTGTGTTTGCCATGTATAATCACTTGTAAATCCTGGCCACACAGGAAAGGTCCATGCAAAAGACTTGTGATTTGTGTTAGTGCCATCAGTTAGGAGTGTCAGCCAGACACCCCCATCAAAACTGCAATGCTGTAAACAGACACTGAGGTGAGCCCATGTGTCAGACAACTGACAGGCTAAATAGGCAGGGTGGAAGAGGGAAACAAAGGAAGGATTGCTATTCCTGTGTTGTACCTGGACTACTAAAATACTGAAATCTTATGTAATTTATTCAAATCAATGAAATGTAAGACAGAAATAAGCTGCATTTTGATTTTTTTTTTTGGTCTTTTTTTTTTTTTTTATGAGTGGAACTACTCCAGGTTCAATTATTCCAACAATGGAGCATGCATGTATCAAGATTATGGTGATGAAAGTCTTCCTTAATTTTTTTTGGGGGGGATTAATGCATCAAGTTGAAATGGTCCTTTTTCCAGATCAGCTACTGCTTCTCTCCACTCCTTATAATACTCCTCTGCTTCAATGCTCTTGACAGAATATTGCTGCTTCAGCAAAAAGCTTTGAAGGTGAAAAAGTTCATTCCAAGAATGTAGTGTGTATGATCATGTAGCCTCTAAGAGGAGTGTAATGCTGAACTGGGGAGCTCCTGTGACTGCTCTTCTCTCCTACCAGTAGAGACATAATCTCCTGTTAACCCCTCTAAGCTTATAGAAACCATGATGCAGATTTATTTTGGCTTATGAAGGGGATGGATCCCAGGAAAATAATCAAAACAGGTTTTCAACACTAGAAAAGCAAAAATTTAGTGAAAACTTTCAGTATATGGATGTTATACATTCCAGGGAAATTATGCTGGACCTCCCAAAGTCCATGGAGAAAGCATTGTTTTGCCCACTTGATATTGGCTTCTGAGAATAGCAGGTGCCCAGCAGCTCCTTGTTTTCTTAAACATTCAAATCTTAATGTACTATTTCAGTAGAAGATCCTTAATTTCTAAACCCCAGTACAAACAAGATTGTATTGTGCTGCAGAGTTCACCCGAGGCAGTAGTTCTGTCCATGTTTCTGTCTGTAGCAAATGCCCTGTAACAAATGACACTGCTTTCAAACACTGCACTTCCCTTTGAATTATTTGCAATACCACTGAGTGGTGTGCAGCCTGTTCTCCACCCCAGCAAATCAGTTTGAAAACAAAAGTGCAATATTTTAGATTAAAAAGGAAGTCCCTGAAAATTAAGACTGCCAACGTCAGGCATGCTAAATCCTTTTGTAAATTTTGACCTAAAAATTAATTATTATTAGTTAAGCACAAAGAAATTTATTATTTTAGCCTACTGTTATTTTGCTAACCCTCAAAAATAGATTTAAGTGAACTGAAATCAAAGGAATATGTGAAAAAGATAATTGTTTTAGTGACTCTGTTCACAGCAGCTCTTGACTGCTCTTTGCATTTCAACTTCATCCATTGATAAGATCATTTGTGAGCAATATATAAACTGTCCTTGAGGGTGAAAATGTTGGTAGAGGGGAATACTAGCAGGACTTTATGAAAATGTGGCTGAAGTTTAACTGAAAGAATTTATCTTATTTCAATGTCCATGATTAGCTGAATCTTTTACATCTCCATTACATTTAAGCAGTTCACTTTCTGCCTGTATGAAAGATCAAATTCAGGTTGAAACTTGAAATAGAGAATATTTTCCCCATTATCTGCAAATCAGAACATTACTGAAAGTAGCAATGGATAAGAATAAGCACTGCCTTAAATTGCCACTAGGAAGGATAATAAACTAGCAAACAGAAGGGCTTTTTACACCTTAGAAGTCAAAGATTGAGATTTTTTCAGTGCCTGGTTTTGTTTGTTTGTTTTGTTTTTCTGTGCAGAATCACAGGAAGAATTTCATTCATTTGTAAAGGATGTTGAACAGCACAGCATGCTCTAAATGGCTGAAAATGCTACCTATTTGTTTAAACTGTGATTAACACTCTGCAGAACTCAGGCTATCCAAATCCTGATGATTAATTGAACCTCAAGTAATTTTCTCATTGTATTTGCAATAAACCAGACTCTAAAATCTTACTGTAAAGTACTTAATCATTCTTACCCATATCTCAGTAAGTCTGTGGTTCTTTGTAAGGTAAGGCTCTAGCTGAAAGCTTGTAGCTCATCTAGGCCAGGCTCAGAGAGGAAAACATCCCTGGCTCAGAAAGTTCAGAAAATTTGTCAGAACTTGAAAGTCAGATTTCTTCATGAGATCTGGAGTCCACTTTGCTACTGGTATGACATGTAGACAGATTCTGTTAGATTTCCTGGGATTCATTTGAGTAGACCTCCCTGAAAACAGATCAAACTTTTGAATATTCTGTCGTTCCCCCCTGCTTAGGAACTCTATACTACATTGGTTCTCGAATTCATAGCCATTCTATTGTAGGGTAGCTTAGAGTCAATTATTGGGTGAGACTTCACCACTGTCCGTGGGAAAGTGACATACAATTATTTGGAGCTTTGGGCACCCATGGACACCTCTCCTATCAATTTAAAACAGAGTCACAATGACATTTGAAAACCATGGCAGATTTAACCTTACCTGAGAGGTACTTTGGATAAACTGATTCCTCTAAGAGTATAGCCAAGAGTATGGCTTCCTCCTTAGAGATAACAATTTCCTAATCTCATATAACCACACTTTCAAAAAGTTTGGTGTGTTGCCACTGAGAGCGCTCATGTGAATGACATCCATGGACCTTTGGCTGCTGTGACAATGGCACAAAGTATACAAAATCAAGTAATGCTTTATTCTACCAGACAGTAATAGGCATGTAATTATATTGTAATTAAAAAGCAATTATTTACTGGCAACTATTGAAGACGTCTTTAATGGCAATTCTGAGTGTGACTACCATGTAATTTGTAGAGAGAAATAAGTGTGCAATTACCCTGTTAGTAACACAGTAATTACCAATACATCCATGCATCTTTCTGTTTTTTGACATGGAGTTACCAACACCTGCAAAGTATAAATTACATGGCAACTACATATGCAGCTGCCAGGTGATGTACAGTAGAATGAAAAGATGGCAGATATAATTTCAGAATTAGGGTTTGATTCATAAATGTAAAACTGGTGTGACACATTACAAAACAGTGTTCAAAACCAAAATAAAACTAAGCCACTGTAATCCACAGAGCTTGAGAGAGTTATAAATGTGCTGTGAATCAACCCCAAATCTTTGTGTAGAATTATGGGTAAAATAAAATAGACTGTCACCAGTCTGGGATTAGTAGCTTATCCCCTTCATGTGAACTGATTCTATCCTACTCAGAAGAAAGAGTTTCTGTTGTTTCTATCATGGGCTCCTACCACAGATGAGTGACAGAGTCTTGTGTACATGGAACCTCATATGTTATCTTCTCACCTCCCTCTTTATGTCATTATTATAGTGACATTTATAAATAATGGGTTTGACAGAAGGTGGGCCCTGAGCAGAGGAACTTACCAAGTGAGAGGGAAAGCAGAAGGAAAAACCCCAAGGCAAGATATGTCATAAACATTTCATAGAAAACACTAAATACATTATTTTGAAGCAAATGATGTGTCATTTTTTGACTGGTGTAGGCTACATTCATTCTTGTGACATAGACCTTCATTCTAACAAAGTCCTTGTTTATTCCACATAAATACAGCCTTAGTCTTAGGCAAGAGATGTGAAAATAGATTGACTACTCAGGTGTTCAAAGCTAAAGATACATTTATCTACACTAGCACACACATCATCTCAGTCTTTGAACCTGTGCGTCTAAATCACACCCTGAACACCGAAAAATTCCTGTCAAATATTACACTAAAGCACATGCAGAGCTTAATTTTAAAAAGTCTTGGCAACTAGAAACAAGTGTGAGCCCTAAGTGGTCAGATTGTGTGAATGTCAGTCCAATTTTATACAACAGCCTACAATAAAGACCTTTGTTTCAGGTTTATTTATAAGTAATTTATCTTAAATGAAAATAGTCTGTTTTCCTTAAAGAAGTCATGAAAAGAATAGAAAAACACAGGACTGCAAAACACTTCTGAATCACCAATTCTCAACCCTAGAGAAGAAAGAAATTTATTGCATCTAATGCAGTGTGATATGAGACAGCACACTGCCATGCTAGAAAGATTTCTTTCTAGCTGTACTCCACTCCCCTTTCTTGGCCTGGGAAACTAAGGTTCAGCAACAAAACTAAGTATGGCTATTATTTACTTAGCCCTCAGATTTCATTTATTACTATCACATTACTTAGACTTTGCCATCTCATTTTATATGCTTGCTGAATTTCTTCAGCAGTGCCAGAATACAGCCACTTAATATTTACAGCAATTCATTTGATGTTTCTGTCATCCATCAAGATTTATAGCAATACTGCTCCAAGACGCCTGAATCCTGTATAACAAAACACAAAGCTGTTGATTACAAAATAGGATGATGAAAAGGGGGCTGAAGTGTCTTTCTAGAAAGTTGTGGAGGAAAATGTGAGTTGTCTTAGGGCACTTATTTTGAAGAGAAGCAGGATAAACCTTTCCTTTCACATCCCTGATAATTTAGAATGATATAGATAATTAAAGTTTTCTCCAACAGCTATACTGTGGGAATGCTGTAATCCTTCTTTGTCCACACTGAGTGTTTCAGGGTGATTAATTGTTAATTGACAAATGTCAATATTCCCTGGAGCATATTTTACTGAAAACATACAGCCAATGATGGCCATTAATTTTTTTCTTCTTCTTGTTTGCAAAATCTCACTGAGAGGCATTAATGTCTTATAATTTATCCAAAGGTTTCTAGGGAACAATAGCTTGCATTCTAGATGCTGGCACTCCATTAAAACCTTGAAATAGGTACAAAGAAGGGTGAGTGTTTTGTCTGAAAGACTAGATTCCACTAGGACAGTGCCTACACATAAATAGATGACTATCATTTGTTCAGTTAGACATGTGCCTAAATGCAATGGAGCTGAGACCACAGAGTGATCTCTTCAAGCACTCTGTGTCTGCTGCTGATGTAAATCAAAATAACAGGAAAGAAAAAGAAGAAATGAAAAATAGAGGAAAAAAAAAAACCCAAAAAAACCCAAAACAAACAAAGAAAAACCAGCCTTGCTTGCTCATTGAACTGACTTCCTGCTGTTTTGTTACCAAAACAGCTAGAAAGACCATTAAGCCATGGTGTGGGCTTTTAGTGACAATACAGCTATTGCCCAGTTCCTGTTGCTTTGTTGTACCATTGTTACAGTCCAGTAGTTGTAGTTAGCTGCAGTGCTTCTGGAGTTGGTGTGGAGGTTTCTGTTTCTGCAAACATCTACAAAAAATAAAACCCCTTTTGCCAGTAATGGATATTGTTGTAGCAGAGTAAATGGAGGGGTCAAAGCCTGTGAACATGAAAACGTGGTAGTACAAAACACAAAAGAGGATAATATTCTTTTTAGTTTTACATGACTATTCTATGGGGGTTCATCCTTTTTTTAAAAAAAATTAGTCAAAACAGCCGTGAATACACATAACTAGGTTTGCATGCAGGGTATGTTTAGCATTTGTGATTATTTGGACTGACAGTGTCTGTATGGTTTCTTTAGGCTGTTGAATAAAGGTCAAAATACATTACTGTGCTCCCAGTCCTACAAGTTTCCTCCCAGAACTGTGCTGAAGAAACTCACTCCTCAGTTGTCTGCTTTTTTGCCTGTTACAGAGATAAACAGAAACCTTCATTCTCTGGAGCTGTCATTGTCATATCTTTCATGTGTCCTAAACTCACTCAAAAAAATATTTCAGAGGAAAACAATAGAAGTGCTTCATAACTCATACACAGTAATTGGTGTCCTGATGAAATCTGGGGCCTCATCTTGAATTCATAGCACATCTTATGCTTGCCAGGACATCTCACAAGGCATGTGGCACAACTGTTTGTTGCTGATATAACTTTCAGTCCAGATGTACAGTTTACTCTCAAAACATTTATAGACATGTTTAAATATATATAAAATTGTGAAAATTTCAGTCTACACATGTAATGAATAAAGAGTTTCTGAATCTTTTGAGGGTATTTTTTCCATTCTTTTTAGATAAGAGACCTTATTTTTTCTATTTTAAGTGACAAGATCTTCTGCAAAACCTTAAACAGCATTATTTAATCCTAAAGTAGTCTGTATCTTTTAATATATACATAAAATAATAGGTATAGAAAAGTTGTTGTTGTTGTTGTTGTTGTCATTATATTTTATTTTAACATTATTTTAATGCTTTAAGAGTTTAAAAACTCCAAAAAAACCATGATGGACATCTACCATATGGGTGTTTGGTATTTCTCTGACATGAAACAAAAAAAACAACACTTTTTTGGCTACACACTGCACCCTGCTGTGTTAGCAAAAGGCACAGCAGAAATTTCAGATGTGGCCCAAATTGTGATTGTGCTTGGAAAATTATTCCTGTAGGAGATATCTGTATAATCTTTACCATGAAAAGAACCAAAAGGTACCAAGTTCAGGAAAATTGCATGTAGTCATCTTGGAATCCAGAAATCATGGCATGATTTTTGGATACAGGCTCCTTGAATTTCTGTGGTGGCCAGAAGGTGATGAAGAGTGTGTAAAGTGGGTTTGGAAGGTGCCCACAGTACACACAGTGGGAACCCTGTATCCATAGTTTAGAGGTGACAGAAAACTGGAGCACAGCAATCTTCCATTTGAGTTGTATATGTTCTGCTCTGTGGCTTTCCTGCAGGGAACTCACTTTGTGTCCAAATACTAGATTTTGTCATTGGCAGAAAAAATGAAAAAGAAAAATGGCCATTTCAGAGTTCTCAGCTGCTCTGGTAGAAACAAGCAGTTATTGGCATTGTCTGAAAATGTCTCTGTGGGTGGAGAAGGGAAAAACATCCACCAAAATACAGGTCCTTTTCCATTCCTCAATCGGGCCAAAATTTAATGCAAGACTCATCAAGCCTAACTCAATCTTCTCCTTAAGCACCTGCAGTCTTATGACTCCTGGATCAACTTTATTAGGAAGCCCAGTCACCAGTTCAAGCTGTGTCTTCTCAAAGATGACGTTTTTCTTCTAAAGCTTCCATCAGTTCTGGAAGTCAAACCTTGCTCTTCCCAAGAGTGCTGTTCCTCATGCAGGAAGCTATACCACAAAGTCCTCACAGACTGAAGGAAGCTTGGAGGGAGATGGGGTGTGGGGGTCCAGAGCATTGAATAGCTCCAGGAAAATGGCCACAATGAGAAGAAAAGCCCATTGCTCTTAGGATCAGACATCCGTCATTGAACTTCAAATGAATAAAATTAATAATAACAATGATGATGATGTGTTGTTGTTGTTGTAATTATCATATTTATTATTAAAATAAATAGGTTAATCAGATATGGTAAAATAAGAGCAGACCTGAATTCCCAGTGAGCCTTTTTTGAGTTTAAAAAAAATTAACATTTTCGTTCACACTTTTTTTCCTCCATTCTTCCAACATACTAGTCAGGAATTGTCTGTTATGCTACCGCACATTAGTATTGCTGGAGCACAGAGAAAACACCTGTGTCCCTACACTTCCTAAAGGAAAGATAAGCTATATTACACGTTACATTACTCAGCTGTGTATTTTGCTGAATATTTGTGTATAAATTTAATCACAAATGAGAAGCTTGTGACGATATCTTTGTCTGAAATGTATCCACATATAGTTCACTACACTTTTTCAAATCTGTATGTGTCATTTCATTATTTCTAGCCTATTCAGACTCAATTTCTTATCCTTTCCATTATCTCCCTGGAAAAAAATGGATGAAATTGGGTCACTATTGTGCTCATGACATCCCCTGGGCTGCTGGACACCTGGGTTTTTAGGACACTGTAATATGACAAATTTAGCAAACTTTTATTGCTTTTTATGTCCAAATTCAATATCTTCAAGATATTTCCCAATATAACATCCACACTCAGATGAAGTGAGAGGCATTTAGAGCTCTTTTTCAGCTGATACTTCCCAGCTGCTGCTGTGGAACAGCAATTTGATGCTTTCAAACTGCTCAAAGAGACCTACAGGGTCACATCTAAGCCCACTGCACAGGCAATAATATTCGTCCTTGTCTCTACATTTTAACAAAACTGGTGCAATCATAAATCTCACATAACACAACAATTCCATATCTCATTGCATCATAATAGAAGGGAAGAGTGTTTGGATTTGGTTTGGTTTGTTTTTCTTCCTTTTAACTTGCTTTTAATTGTGAACTGGCTTTAGGAACAGTTTACCTCTTCAGAGGGGTGGTCCCATGTCAGGTTTTTAAATTTACCAATATGCAAACAAAATTCAAGTATCTTTCAATATTTTTCCAAACAATTTTCAGGATTATTTAAGCCTTCCTCGCCTATATCTGGAAATATTTTTAAATAAAATTCAGCTTATTCCTAATATTAATCGAATTCATCAAACTTCAGTGACTTTTAAACTTGAGAATGTTATTATACTACAAAACAAACCAAATTAATTTTAATGAAGTCTTTGCTTCACAGACATTTGGATTTGCACAAACCCATGTTGGGCCCTTGTTTGCTGGAGTTTACATTTATATATGTAAGTACTTGAAATAAGTGAGACATGACAACTCATGGATATGTTTACTTTTGCTTGTGCACTTACATATAGCATGCTTTTGTTTTGAAGATTTATAACTGGTGGAAGATTATACATTTCATTTACAGCTGGAGCACCTGCGTAAGTGATATTCAGAAATGTAACCTCCCTTCCTGTCACAGTCCCATTTCATTTCAGATTAAATTATATCAATGCTTCAGTTCTGGAAACTTTTAAATCAACAAAAGTAGGAACAGTAGGCATTAATTTACTGTATAATGTTTATTCAGTGATACAGACACTTCTGCATAAACCAATGTATATTATTTGAATAACTTTTAACAGACAGTTTGAATTTCCCTGAAATAAAAATAAAAACCATAAGCCCGCAAATTCAAACATTATGAGCAGCTTTGCTAAAAAGGAAAATCATGTTATCCTCAACACCCAAGCTTTCAGAGAGCTGGAAAACCTGCAATCAGGAGGTGACATAGTCCTGTCATGCCCTGTCTGCCACAGAGCCAAAATGGCCTCTGCTGCAATTAGGGAATTAGGCTCGACCTGGCACTGGTGACCTCTGTCATTGTCACCAGCACAGAGTGCCCAGATGATGCCAGCAGGAGCAGACAACGCTCGTCCAAAGCAACAGTGGTTTATCGGCAGCACGGAGCCAACACCCAGGCCACCACCAGCTCTACACCAGCACTTCCACCCCCCATCTCAACTGGTTCAGCTCCACTGATAACTATAACAGGAAGTACTTGGGGAAAAAAAACCACACACTGCTGTTGGAGCTGAAAAAGAAAATCCTCTCCTCTCAACCATGTGGTTAATGCCTAAAATTAGAATGCAAAAACTACGTTTTTGCTCAGAATTACTTGAAAGGCCCCTGCACAAGAGAGTGAGATCCCTGTCATTATTTAAATATGACTCCAAATTGATGAGTAGATTTCATGTGGGTTTTTTGCTCTGGGTAATAATACAGTGAGAGGTAGCCAGTGAATCAGACTCTGATATTACCAATTACTATGGTCACTTACAGCTAAGCTTGAAATCACTAAAGGCTAAAAGACACATGGTTTAAGTTTGAATGGAACAGTGGCAGAGCATAAATGACACATTTTGTCAACAGACTGCAAAATAAAGCAGTGTATTTACATGAACATACGCAAGATTAGGCAAGAAGGACTAATTTACGCCTTATCTAAGAGAGGTAGGGTGTTAGTGAAATTTAGAAAGAAGAAACTTGTGCTGTGACAGATAATGTCTAAATATTAGGGAAAATTAAGAAGCTGTTAATTCATTTAATGATATCTTCACCATATAGCTTTTCAAAAAGTAGTTTTCCTTTTATCTTTTTTTTAGATACTTGGTAGAATAAAAGCTTTTTGGCTGTAACTGAAACACCTGAAAGCTGATTGCTTTGGGAAAACAATAAGATTTGTGGTTATATCAGTCAGGATAGAAGAAATGGAGAAAGTGAACAGGTATTTTTCAAGGAGAAAACAGTGTTAATACAACTTGCATAGGATGAATCTGCATCTTATCAAGCAATAGAAACACATTCCTCCACATAAACCTCAGCACTATAGTTTAATTTCGTGACAACATTTGTTTGCTGTAATAGCTTGTCAGCCTCCAGCTTCTCTGCTGGGATATCGAGATTTCAGCTTTGGTAAGAATGGCAAGACACACGAGAAAAACAACAAAGAGAAACAGTTAAATGTCTGTCAAAGCAGGTCACAGAGATGCATCTGTCCTCTTTAAGGTAGGAGTGGAAGTAAGGAAGTGTGGGAAATGAGTTCAAATTGGATAGTTAGAAAGATGACATTGATGTGGTCACCACAGGGATTCCTAAGATTTTCTTGCTCTTTTCATGCAGTGGTCCAATGTAATGCAAGGCCTGAAAAATAGAGGAAGTAGTCCTGAGATTGCAATGTTCTGCCACATCATTTATTGGTTTTAATGAAAGAGGGAAAGAGAGAAGTACAATGAGGTACTTTCCAAAACTGTGCCTCAACAAACCACTAACAAAACTTTCCAATCCCATTGCTAAAAGTTAACGACCCTAGATCTCCTAGGACAGAGATGAAATGACCCAAATCCAAGAACTGTTGTTTTCTTCCCAAATAAGATGTAAGGGTTACATTTCTTCCAGTCTGGCTTTCACTTGAAATCTTAATTTTAACTCTTACCCTGTATTGGTGCCTTCACAGTTCAATTAAAGTACTGTATATGGCCATTGTTTTTAAAGAATAGTGTCCACAACTGCTATTCACAGGCTTTTAATCACAGGGACAACATTCATCAGCAGCTTTTTTTTTCTCAGTTTTTGTCACTGGTAAGATAAATGAAGCCTCTCTGCTCCTCAGCCTTCCTTCACTTGATAACAGGCTACTTAAAAGAAAATATTAAACTTTGTGTGAAAAGTCTTCTGATTCAGATTAAAGAAGAACTTAGTAGCTTACCTTGACTATAGCAAACACCTCCAGAGGAAAGAAAGAAAAGACAAAGGAAAAAACAAGACAAAAACTAGTTTTATTGGCTTTTAAGCTGCTGAAAGTAACAAGGCACTGTAGCACTTTCATCCGCTATCAACATCTTGGCTCTGGGGTAACAGACCTTTGATAAAGAGAGAATTCTCCCCAGCCAAATAATATCAGAAAAAATATGCAGGCAAGTTCACTTCAAAGATAATCTTCTGGTGCTGAATTTTAAGGAAACTGTCTTGTAACTTGTCACTATTTCACGGAGCTTTTACTCATCATGATAGAGGGGTTGATAGAAAATCCATCAGCAGCTTCACAACAGCTTGTAGGCCATGTTTGATTTCAGCATTTCAGAAACATATGCTAAGATACTAGTAGAGTCTCTAGTTACATTTTGTTGGCATCTCAGTCCACTGTACTATGACATTTACATTTGTGCAAGACAGTGTGATAAATCCCAACTATTCTCTCTTCCTAATGGGACGATAGGGTGGTAGGTTGTATTTCCTAAAGCTACAGAGCTATATTTATAATTAATTTACTTTAGTATTGCAGTTTTATGTTTCCCTGAATATATACAGAAGGGTAGTATATGTATAAAAAAGTTTGCATAATTAACAACTTAGATGAATATAAACAAAAGCCAAAACAGCATTAACTTCTCACAAATTTATGATACAAAATACAAGACTCCAATTCATAGATCAGCTCTAATCCACATCAGTAATACCCAAAAGCCATCACCAGCTGATGGCTCTTTACTGTTTCTCTGACAGCTGTATCCCCAGGACAGGCTGAACATCACTGTTTCCATCTGGTGGAAGCAGCACTGGATGAACAAACGCTAATTTAGTTCTCACACTCACTGACACTAGCGTGAACTAGGATGAAAACTACATTTTAAAA
This sequence comes from Melospiza melodia melodia, assembly GCF_035770615.1. Taxonomy (NCBI): domain Eukaryota; kingdom Metazoa; phylum Chordata; class Aves; order Passeriformes; family Passerellidae; genus Melospiza; species Melospiza melodia. Next base: position 128,903,980 of record NC_086194.1, on the reverse strand, counting down.
ATTTAGCAAATCAAAGGCAAGATCAAAAATGTATTGCTAGCCCCCAGGGCTACCACCAGAAGTACTCATTAATTCTGTGTGTTTCCAGAATTAGGCTTCTGTGGGACTCCCTGCTTATACCTAGCAAAAAAGGAGGTGTGTAACCCAAATCAATGGTGGAACTTATATGCTTCAGTCTTGTATTCAACAAACCACCGATGCAGACTCATGGCTTAAGAATTCATATTAATTCATCTTTTCTGACATCCTTCTAAATAAGAACTTCCTTCTCTTCTAAATCCAGCCCTCTTTGTTAAGAGAGATTCTGCACTGAAAAGTACCTCTATTTATCCTTTTTTTTTCTGTAAATAGATATGGTGACTCACCACCATATTTTGACAGGAATCTATTGTAAAATCACCCTTGTCAAACATTCTTTCACTTGACCCATCACCCAAAGAACAAAAAAAACTTGCAAGAGGGAAATATCCATTCCCTCTTCTTGAAGTTGCCCAAGGGCTTATAGCTTAGGCCGAAGTTCATGGTATTTATGGGTGCATTCTGAGCCCTTTTCTCTAATTGGATCCCCATTTCAACCAGTTCCAAACTGTGGGCTGAGACACCAAGGCGAGTAGCAGCTCTTCAGCTCTCTCTGGATATGCGTACACACAGTCCAGCTTATAAATAAAGAAACAGAAAGATAAGGTGCCCTTAAATGGCATATAAATCAATGCATTGTGTGTCAAACCTCTCTGGGTTGCATATTTGCATAATGTAGTATTAGCTATATAATCAGCCTATTTTAATTATTTATTTCCCCCTCACCTAGAGAACCAAAGGGATTCTTTCTCACAGCAAGCCTTATTAAATGCACAGAGATTCCCAAAGCTATGCCACAAAGTGATTTCTGCATACAAAACAGTACTTTGTTTTTCTATACCATACTACAACATCAAAGAAGAAAATGGTTCCACAGTAAACATGCATATCATTCCACATGCTTGTACCCTCTAGAGACATAAAGCATACAACAGGCATGCCTTTTCTGTTACATGTATCTAAATTCTGCCTACTAATCCTATCTCAATATTTTAAAATTGCACTTTCGTCCAAATCTATCTTTGCTATAGATAGTGGTAAACAAAGGAACCTTCTGTGCTCCCTTGGCAGTTTAAATGGATATAGAAACCATCCTGTATTTTTTGGGAGGCCACCTCATGGCTCCCACTTTTAGGACAAAGTAGAAGCACCCTGACTGCACAGCTTTGAATTCCTAGTCTTCCTATTCCTCATAGGTGCATGAAAACATTTGCTACCAGCTGTAAAAATCAGATGACTGCTGATTGCTCTCAGCTGTAATTAGCCCTGAGTACACCAGATTGCCATGATTACTCAGAGGCTGACAATGTCCAGGATACTGAATTCATCTTGTTTGAGGGATATTCCCCAGGTAGGTCATTATTAAAGGGGTTAAAAAGTTACAAAAGCTCCTTTTAGTTTTTTTGGGGGGTTTCTTTCACACCTTCCAATGTCTTTGAAGTTTCTCAGATTGAACAGGTGATCAAGTTTCCACTTGAACATTGAACGCAAATGTTCAATGCTAAATATGGAGTCTTAGTAATTTTTATATTGGTAATCAGACCCGGAAACATGTAGATCTATATCTAGTATCTTCTAGAAATCATCATAGATTCAATCAATAATAAAAACTCTTTGTCAAAGTGACTTTCTTTTGTAATGCATTCTCAGGCTTGGCAAACATAATGTGCCTATAACATTTCAGAGTCCACAAAATCTCAGGGAAGAGAATTAGCCTTTCATAAAAATAAAAGAATGCTCCCCCATTACCACAGGTAAAACCTACTGTATTTTCCACCTTTCTGTGTCTGTGTAGTATGGAAAAAAGGTACACCTCACTAAGTTATGACACTAAGCTATCAAAACAGAAATCAACTCTTACCCGTTAAGGCAGTATGTTGTACCATCACTGCCACGCTATTCTCTTTTGCAGTACGCTTTTCTTTCTCTCTGCATCCAATATTCTTTTGTGTCAAGAGTGAAGAGAGAGAAAAAAGAATTAACCATATGAATATGCACTATTGTATAATATCCTGTTAACTTTGCTTAGCAAACACCTCTGCTGGAAGTTTTGCTGGAGAAAGGAATGCAAAACTCAGCCCTTAGCAATGACACTTCCTACTAAAATGAAGTGCTGGAGTCAGTAGATGATCTTCAGAACATGATTAACAGCTTGACATGTCTTGGCAATTTCAGGAAACTGAAAGTGTATGAATCTGACTGCACAGCCTAATGTATTTGTTTTTCATAAGAAGTATGTGTCCCAAAAGATGAAGTTTCTATTTCAGTATTTTGCTGTATTACTCAAGTGAATACACCTCTCTTAAGAAGTACCTTCAGCTGTCTCACTGTCCTTTGGAAGTCAGACACATTTCCCACATTAATGAGTCAGTACTTACCTTAGAGATGCCTGTAAAGGAAAAGAAAGTTTTACTTCTGACTGATGTGGTAGCTCAGGACATAGTGTTTTAAGATCTGAAAACAGGAAGATGGAATGTATTTTTATTTTAGGTTGAAAGTGACCTTTTAAGGTACCAGTTATTTCTTCAGGTAGCTTCAAAATGTGACCTCTTTTTGTGTAAGTTCTCTTCAATAATCCACCGATTCTCAATGGCTCTCCTTTGGGGGGCAGGAGGGAAATAAAATTCTTGGAAAACATCAACTAAAAATGAGAATAAACTCTCGTACCAAAATATTTTTTAAATTTTTGAAATGCACTTCAACAGCATCAATTATTTCTAAACCATATCAATATGCTTGGCTATGTACTGAAAACCAAAACACAAGCCATCAGATTATGATAATGACATTGTTACTTTTTTAAAAATTCAGTGTGGCATAGGCAAAGCTAAGTTCATGTTTGTATGAACTCTTCTTTTCTAAACCCAGTGTTTAATTAAGACAGAGAGTAGAGCAATTATTTCATCTGCAAAAATAAACAGATAGCTATTAAATAGAGCAAATATTTGGTTTTAAAAAGAAAATGTTTTAAAATATTGCATCTATTTGCAAATGTTGTACCAATTTACTTATCCTTGTTTATCTACATTATGACCAAATTTAAGATTGCCCACATTCAATTTAATTTCTTGTTTTGAATTCAGATAAGCAACATTGAATTTTTCTAATTTGTTTACTTCTGCTGCTTTGCTTAACTGACAAAATATAGTAACTCATAACAATCTCTGTACGACAAAGGTATTAATGAGCTGAGGATGCCAGTGAAAATCTGGATGAACAGTGTATCTTATTTTCTTTGCCTTCAAGTTATGTTATAATCAGGAAGGTCAAGCTCCAGCAGTTCCTTTTTCTTGCCCCACACACTGATTTTTCCTGGATTTTTTCTCAGTGTTATATTGCAGTTTATAGGTTCCAGTGCAAGACTAAGCTGATAGAAATGCATCAAGGTTGGTCTATTTACAGTGGAAATTTTTTTTATGCTTTTTGTTAGTGTATTCAGAATAGTTGGGGTTTGTTATCCCGTAGTATTTGCATTACCATAACAGCAAACCTATTTAGGGTCTTGCCAGGAAAAGAAAGAGAAAACTGTTTCTTCAGACATCCTAACTCTTACACAGAAAGTTTGACAATGAGTGGAGAAGTGGAAAGAACACAAAGTCTCAGAGCAAACTATTTCCCAAATAAAAACTAAAAATAGAAGAACAAAAATGCAAATGCATGTCAAAACTATTTGGTATATTGGTTATGCCATAGTCAAGCATTAACACTATAATCATAGCTGAGATGAGCAAAAGAATATTTTCTAATTCACTGAAGTTAGTCAAGTCAACAAAATGGAAGCATCAATAGCTTCACAAGAAAAATCAAACCAAAAATACTGCCATGAGGGAAATAGGCTTCATTATGTACAACACTGCTGATACACTTGCATTGTCTGTGGCCTCAGTCATGGACAAGTATCTGAGTTCCTTAAATCATTTGGCTTTTTAATTCTGGTTCTTCATTCAGCGTCCCAGAAAATTTTCTAAGTGGGAAGTTAAATATAATACCCAGGGGAAGTCAGGATATGGACATAATAAGGTAAAATTGCCCTTCCTACCCCAGAAATTTGAGCACTGAAATGATTGCAAAGCAGGTTAAACCTGAGAAATGCAAGGAGGAGAAAAAGAGGAACAGAACTGGTTGGTAAGAGAACCCATCAATGGGGAAAAAAAACAGTGTCAGGTCTGTTGGGGCATATTATAAGGCTAAACGTCCTCTATAAAATAAAGTTATCCTCAAATTGATCTGTTCCTCCTGCAAAGTTATCAAGACTAACTTCTTTTCTAAGATGTTCAACAACAGATAAATTGATACCCATTCTCCTAAATCTCACTTCTTGTTTTTTAGTAGTTCATTATTCTTTACCTGATACTGACACTGAGACTCTCAAATGTCATCACATATCAATGAATATTTTTCTCCTGACTAATAACAATTAAAGTAGATATGGTTATATAGTAGATATTCTTCAGTAGAAGAAGCAAGAATGTAACTTTGAGGTAGATTATAAACTAACAAAGATTTTCAGAAATATTTTGACCAGTTATTTCTCTTTGTTCCTTCAGGAACCATCACTGGAAAACAAAGCCCTAGGTTACAGGATTGTGTAGCAGATGGTGTATCTTAATATAATCAATATATTCTATAAATCCCATGTGTTTATATTTTTCTGATAAGAAAGTATTGACAGTTCCTCAAATAAGTGAGCTGAACTTCTATTTAACCTTAATACAGTTCACTTTTTTCTAATTGCTTTATTGATTCCTTTGTTGGAATGCTGAGGATGGGGTGGGAATTTTTCTTCTTTGTTTTAAGGAACAGCAACCTAAAAGAACCAATCCAATATTTCTATACTTAGTCAAAACTGATTAAGTTTCCTTGTCCGTTTCAGGTCCTTTATATATTTGTGTCATAAGCTTTCAACTAGGGATCATTGGCACATTCCTTTCAAATCAAAGAGATTGAGCTAGTGCTAACCTGGATGCAAATCCATGCTCTGCAACAGATTTCCTGTTATACCTGACATCCAAATGTTTTAGTGGATCTGGATTGAATTGACTTGTCTCTACAGCTCATAAAATTTAACACACATCAAATTAATTGCAATGTGTCAGGGAACAGAAGAGGAATTGCTGGGGATAGCTCAATGGTATTCTCCTCACATCATAAGAAGCATGAGAGGACCCATAATTATTGTTGAAATTGTAACTATTAAAAGTCAAAAGAGTAAAGTTATACAAAAAGAGAAGAAAATATATTTTCATATGTGTAAAACAAATAGATTCAGCATTTACATGTACATAATGTATCAATTATTTTAACATCAGATTTATAACATTTTCCCTTCTTCCTCTAGCTTACAGAATCTAATCCTTTTCTGTACATAGCATTGTAACTAGGCAGTTTCTGAAAACAGAAAGCAAGAATGCTAGCAGCCACGAAAAAATTCCCAGAGATGTTCACTGAAAAACCTTATTTAAAAAGAAAATGAAAGAAAGATCATGACAAATATACTAATACAGGCTGTAGTGTAGGAGAAACACTTCTAGTATTCCTTTTTCATAAAGGGGTCTGCTAAACTAGCAATGAAGCATCCAGTGAAACTGGAAAGAGAGCGTTTTTCAAAATGTTGAAAGGAAATCCTCCATGTACACAAAATTCACTTGCAAAATCATTGCCACAGGGGTGACAGTTCAGCACAGGACTGAGCATTACCAAGAGGACAATGAACAGCTGCATTTCCAGTTAATGGAGTCTACCATAACTACCTTTGTGTTTCATATTAATCCTCAGGCTTGTAAACACTAGTTGTGACAGGACTGGTTAGGATAAAAAAATAAAGCTTCCCTATAAGAAGGCTACTGACCATTGAAAGTTCTTGGAGTTGTCTTTAAAACACTTGGTAAGGTTCAGTTTGTAGTATGCAGAAATTTGAACAATTATGACATGTCCAACATTATTATGTTTGAAAGTCAGATATATATTTAATTTCAAATTACTAATTTGATTATTAAATTCTGGAATAAACTTGTGTGTTGCATTTTCAAAATCCATTTCAAAATTCTAGGTCCTTTTATTTACAGGATTTACAATATCAAGCTTCTTAATAGAAAGATTTTGTATGACATGACTTTCTTCTCTCCTAGTATTATTATATTTTCTGCTCAAATTTCCTTTTATACTTGTCTATGTGAAGTAATGTAATGTTTACATGTGTACAAAATATATGGGAAGAGAAGTAAATGTAAGCAACTTATTTATTACATATTTATTATTTCTTACCATACCCTTCTGGTCAGGACAGTTTCAATTAGTATTTTCAAGGCACAAATAAATAAAAATCAAAACATGTTTTTGGGATGATTTTCCAAAAATGCAACCTTAATGAGAAATTACTGATTTCTGTAACAACTACTATGCAAATTCCCCTTTTAACAATTGTAATAATGGAACTTGGGCTGACTAACATTTAACTTCTCCTAGATTTACTTTGAGCATGATGGAAATTCCCTTCTCCTTTTACACAACTTGTGCTGCATGATTTCCCCTATTTTTTTCAGGTTAACCAGTATGAATTAAAGAATAGCTGAATTTAAAAAAAAGCTGAATTAAAGAATAAGAGATAAGAAAGTAGTAGATTACAGTTATTGTGGAAAGCAAGTCACGGTCATGTAAACAAGCTCAGCGTATTTTGCATTTCCCATGATTTAGTACATTCTAAACATCCTAACATTCTCTGTGGCCTTTAAGAGGCCATGTCATGTCACTTCCTGAGACCAACTTTATTATAAATGAAGCTATATTTCTTGGAAAGTGTGGGATTGTGATAGCCATTACTGGAGAATGGCATTGTCGTCTTCTGACCAATGCTTTAGCCCCTCCCTTTCATTTACTGCCTGCATTTCACTCTTGGCCCCAAGTCACAGAAAAGTTTCATTCCTCTGGAAGCCTATACTGTGGAGGAAAGATGGGGATCTATTCCCTACTGGCTATGTTTTCCTGAAAGTTGACAGCTTCATCACAGACTCCTTCATGCTTTGGAGCTGGTCCCCACAGTGGAAACTATTCCTGGCTATGTTTTCCCCCAGACAATGTGAGTTCCAAGAGATTCTTCAGGGATTGCTCTAATGGCCCTGCAATCCATGTGAGATGGTTTTAAATGAAATAGCATTTCTTTGGCAACTCTACAGCATAAGGGAGAAAAGATTGAAATACTGGATGAAAATAATCTGTTCTGGATGCACACTGTGGAAAACATTGCTGGGGAATGCATACCATAGAAAACTCAGCTACCAGGTGCTGAAATATTAACTTGGACATGTAGCATGCTATGAGTCCGTGCTTTTCGTAGAATCTTGTCATAGCAGCATGACACTGTCTGAAGGCAAAAACCACTCACACAGTTTCCTCTAAAGATCACCTAGGCTAACAGACACTTGGGGCTTTTGGAACGCTCTCAGCATTTTAGGGTTGCAAGTGGGTTAACTAAGCTAATTAATTTCTTTGGACCACATCATTCATAAAGAAAAATTACATTCCTTGTCAAACAGCTGTTGTTTTTTTTTTTTACGTCCCTCAGATTTGCAACAAGAATACATTTCTTTTTTATGAGCCTTCTGGCTTTCCCTGTAATACCATTATAATGTTCTTTGACAATTGACATTACTAACATTACTTACATGCCCAGTTCATTGTTTTTAATTTACAAGTTTTCCAAACTAACATTATCCAACTAGCTGTACAAAGTGCACAGTGAAATTAATTGCATAAACCTTTCAAATTTATATAAAGAAACACGATGAATCAAGGTCTCATAAATATTTATTGTCACCTCCCATTAAATACCTTTGGCTTTTAGACATATCCACAATAGATAGTCCAGTTTAATGACCCTGAAAAATAGCTATGATATTTACAGAAATAGTTGATAGGCACGCACAGTTTTCTTCCTTCCAGTTTATTTGAAATAGTAGCAAGGTGCCTGCTCAGGGGCTTCTCAGATCCTATCCCTAACATAAAATGTAGTGGATTTGCATAAATAACTTGCCAGATAAAGAAAAATGTCTTTTTGATAATCTCCTATCATGTGCCAACCCTGCCACATTGATGCCACATGCCTCTTTTCAAAGGATTATATCAGTCCATATTTAACTGCAGAAAATAGCTTACATATTTTTTGTAAACAGCATATTTTCAAAGCAGAAGTGTTGTGTATAGCTGGTTAACACATAATAAGAAGAATTTTAATTCCTAAATAAACAGCATATGATTCTTTACCCTCTGCCTCAAAACGAAACAAATAAAACTTGAAAAAACCATAGGTGCCTTAGATAAGTCTAATACAGGGTTAAAACCTGTGTCATTAATTGTAAAGGACATCACTAGCTCACAACTTGCAGCTAACTTGCATCTTCATTTAGCTGTAGTTTTGATGCCCTATCCAAATATATTGTCATTCATGGTTGTTTTATCTATATCTGTCTCTCCTTGTGCAAGGTGCATTATTCAGGCCTTTTTAATATTCTTATATTAAAAAAAAAATTACCAACACCTGCACTAATGAAGGAAGTGCGTGTGAATGTGCATGAGAAAGGAATATTCTCTAAATAAAAAATTAAAAACAAAATAGCAGTTGCTTGCAATCTGCTCTTGGGAAGAGAATAAGAAAACCAATTTTACCTATAGTACAAAGTTGTCACCCAGCTAAACAAACTGCTCAATAGTATTCAAACATTTGAATACTATTAGAGTGATTGCAGAACTTAGGTAATGGGAATTCGGCAGGTCTCCTCCACACCTAGAGAAAAGGAGTTGACCAGATGTATGCTGATGTATAGTCTGATGTAAAGCACTAGACTTAATGCCACGGTTTAGCTGCACATTATTGGAACAAACACATTCTTGAGACAGATTAATGAATATCTGAATGGAAGGATGCGTTATACAAAATATTCGTATTCAAAATCCAAACTTCCTGCCTAAAGGCCAAAGTGTTTGAAACTGGACTTTGAGAAGAGTCCTGTCTACTTTACTGTAGCATGAATTTTGACCAGGATTGGAACAAAAATTGCTGTATTGAAGTCTACAATAAATTTATATTGGTCAGATGGAAGAAATATCAGATGCTTCCAAATAGAAAGGAGGTAGTTTTTTCCCAGACAGCTCAATGTTTAACCAATGCATCCAACACCACTCTAACAATATAAAATCCTTTATATCATTACAGCTGTAACTGCAAGCAGATATTTTTTTTCCTGAATATTCATGTAAATGCTAACTCCTTCCTTACATCTTTAGACATTCTGATTCCTTCTTTGGAAGATTCCAGAATATCCCATACAGTATCATGCAAAACATCACCTGGTGCAAAACAAAGGTCAGGTGTCTATCTCTTCTTCAGAACTCAAACTATTTGTCCAGAAGAGATTTCTCTCAAACCATTAAGTATTCTAAGAGTTAAAAATCAAGTCTTTAAAAGGTGCTGCTATTTTTAGATGTTACAAACTCCTATTACACAGTTTCAAAAGTATTAGCCTTATCAGCTTTTCTTTAATGGAAGCAGCACTTATACAATTATGTTCACCTTCTCCTAAAAGCTTGCAATCTATACAGCAAGAAAAATATAAAACATCCTGAAATACTTGCTTTTCTTTTCTGTCCAGCATTCTTATTTCAGTAAAACTGCATTGTATACTAGATGGCAACAATTACCTCATTCCAGTGAAAGGCCAGACTGTAACCATCATTTTTTCAGCTTGCATTAAAATTTTAGTGCAGAAACCTGAGCAAAACATAGGTTTGCACCTGTCAAAGCAGGTGCACTGTATGCAGCGGTCTATTAAAGGAATAAAGATTAGTAAAGTAAGTGCAACACAGTATAATGCTGTAGGGTTGGTAAATGTCTTTTAAAAGTATAGCACTTATGATGCTGTCAGTCTATCGACTGGTGTGACATAATAACCACTTTTTCTAAAAGCTGAAATACTCAGCTTCTCACAAGTCCCAGCCCCATCTATTGGTGAGAGAAATGACAAACATCTGGAGTCAGGAGGAAGTCTTTACTCCCTGAGCATCTGCAACTCTAGTGAAGGGAGTATAGAAAATGGAGAAAGGGATGCTGGGTTTTGGTTTCCTTTTCCCTACACAGAGAGGCACATGTCAGGCATGGCTGAAAGCAAGTCATATTAAAATAATGAGCATGCTGGCTCTGCTTAAGGATAAGGAGAAAACTCAGAAGATATATTCCTGGTGTAGAAGACAGTAGACATATTGCAAAACTTCTACCACTACTTTCTACTGAAAATAATCTCCTAGTGTTATTTTCTTATGTGTATACCATGCATTGCTCTTTAAAAGTGTAATGATATTTCTGAATGCGAGATTTGTTAAATTGTGTTAGTTTGTCTTAAAATTTGTTCAAGAGGGAGCCAATATTTTTCATGGATATTTGTCTTACTAAGCCGTGTTTGCTTAGTAAATCGACTTCTCTAGTTCCATCATACCTGATTACTAATCTCTCTGGAAACAGTCATTTTAAGTGATAGCCCTTCACAATTAAACTTGTATTTTGATGCTATCAGGAGCAAGGAGCAGGCATAAACAGTCATATCTAGGAAAGATAAATCCCTAGTAAAAGGGATTGGGTGACTTCAGAGGATCTGAGTGAGAACGGCAACACCCATGACATGTAATTACCTCCAGCACACACAGTCGGTTTTGAGAGGTGTTCACCTTATATTCTCCCTGCTCTTTTGGAGCAACCATCACATCAGCACCCTAAGGCCAGTAAAAAGGCCAAGATAAGTCAGAGTTCCTGGCTATGTCCTTTCTTATTATTACAGCTATTCAGTCTGAAACTGCAATCATGGTTGGAACAAGGTGTAGAAAGCCAAGTCTTATCAAGGCAAACCAGTAGATCTTCAGAGAGCTGACAATACTCTCACTTCATTTGAGTTCAGTGCTGAACTGGGGCTTTTTCAAACAATCTGTGACCCTTCTATGCAGCCCTCTCATTTCAAAGTGCTTGCTTCTGCATTTATACCAGCCTTACCAAGCACCACACAGGTGTGAGACACCTGTGAGCTATTCTGCCACAGTGCTGCCACCTGTTTCTCTGCTGTGCAGCCATATATCCCAAAACAGGCTAGTCACTAAATTTCAGAGTCCTCTTTATGGTGTAAATTGAGTAACAGAAATTCCACCAGAGGAAGCACTAGAAATAATAAAAGAAAGTAAATGCAAAATAAAATTGTGTCCTGCATTAACTTAGTAGCGTGCTCATTTACTTGCTACGTATAACATGGATATGGGGACACAGTCCAAATTTCAGCAAAAAAAGCTGACATGGGGTAATATCCTAATGTTCAATCTATCATTCATGGAGCAGAACTCTGTGCATTAAAAGCACCTTTCCCCATTAAGGAAAGCAATAGCAAATTGGCTGATTAGCATAAATGTACAAATGTGTTGTCTCCTAGGAGCTATTATCATGATTTCCAAATGCAGTTGTTTCAGTTGTTAAATTTATGAATTCTCCTGTTTTTTTAATATCTAAATCTTGGCACCTCTATCACACATGCTATGATTCCCAGTAGGTAGCAAAGCCCTGAGAAAATATGAAATGAACTTTTAAAAAATATGTGAATCTGGGGAAAAAAAATACAGCAATTTGTAAAGGCAATTAACGTTGGTAACAGTCTCAAATAAACTTTGGATTGGGAAATTTACAGAGTTTAGTCCAGTGAGATTTTGTTAAGCCTTGATATAAACTGCATAAAGCAAATAATAAATTAGCCTCTTCAATCTTTCACTTCTAAAATAAAATAGTGTCCCACTTCTGGTATAGAATGACACACATACACACACACAAATAAAAAGTATGTTGATATTCATAAGACTATTCCCCTTCTGGGAAAAAAAAAATAATCAGACCATTATCCCTGAAATCCAAATGTGCTAATCAGCTGAATTCAAGAGGTCCTTTCCCATGAAAAGGCAAAGAAATCCTGGCACTACTCTTTCCATTGACTTAAATAGAACCACTTGAATAAGTGAGAATCTCCCAACTGGGCCAGAGCTTTCTTAGCACTACATTGTAAATTATAAAAAGATATACTGTACTGTATCTCTTCCATTAGGCATAGTTGAGCTGTCTAAAATTGTACCGTTGGTGTCTTTTTTATCCTCTAGTGAGAATATATCTGAGATAATGAAATCGTACATTACCCTTTGAGATTTACAAATCTGACACCACATGTAATGTCTGCTCTCCCTTCTTTAAATTAATATATAGGGAGACATCTCTTTGTATGTGAAAAAATTCTTTCAGTTCTCCATAATTTTAGAGGTCATTTAATGAGGAGAATGATGATTTGATAGAATCTTTCTCTCATTGTAACTAATCTAATAAGTACCTAGCATTTTAGGTAGTACTGTGCTATCTGTATTTCTGCTCAATGAGGCTGCCACTTGTTCCAAAGACAAAAACCAGACTGGCAGGGAAGCAGCAGTTTGGCTTAACTTCACATACTCTCCTGTCGGAGAATTTCAAATCACTCTTCATATCTTTAGTGAGCTCATTCGTTCAGGAGAAACAGCTTGGGCTTGGCAACTGATTTTGGAAGTACATATTTCTCTGATATTCTAGGGAGTAATAATTTGTGCCTTATAAATTATACAAAGTACCTATGAAGCAGTAAATAGGTAAATGGAAGCGAAGGTCAGCAGTGTTTGAATGAATCTGTTACTGAAGATTTGTCCTCTGATATTTTAATTGCTCCCCTCTGATGCATTCAAAAGGCATGATTATCTTTAAATAATGGTGAAAATATAGACCCTTTTAAATTCCCTCTGCTTGATCAACCAAATCAAGCTCAAATTTTATGTATTCACCTATAAGGCACCTCGTAGCTCTGTCTGCAGTACCAGCTTATTTCTTTTCTTTCTCCTCTCCTTGCCCCTTACACCTGTCAAGCTGCAGGTTTTTTCCTTGATCTTTTCCTATTTTATATAACCATCACTGCACCATTTTTCAGTTTGCACAATAGTATCTGTAGTGGCATTCTGACTAGTCTTAACAATTTGCCTCATAATTTACTTTATATACACATGGAGCTCTGTTATTAGATGTGCATTGCCCAGCAGAAAAATGCTGCCTGTTGTTTCCAGTGCTTACAGAAAGCCTTTTTCAAGTCTTGATCCTATTTGCAGGGCAGAGCAGCATGTTTTTAATGAAAGGAGGTTGAAAGGAACAGGTTAGCAGCTGAGTCCATATTGCAGTTCTGCAAATCCACTTGTACAACAGAAGATTGGAGGGTTTGAGCCAATGGTTTAAAAGACATTTCATGACTCTGGGGTTTTATACGAAGTTTTGAGGAAGAGGCCACCTCCATGTGGTGATCAGTCCTAGGTCAGAGTGAATTTTGCTTAGACTCACAGTCATCATCCACTTTAAACAGTTTATTAAGCTGTAGGCAAAGACCCAGAACTCCACTGGTCACTTTACTACTGCTGCAGGGAGAAGTGACTGTACCCCCTTCCCTTAAAACCTCAAAGCCATTTGTCTTGTGCCATTTCTGATTTTCAGAGTTTTTGAGAGGCGACTAGTTGAGTAGTGACAATGAGTTTTGTCCTTCAACCTGTTTTATAGATACAGGCTTCTTGTCAGTAGGTTACAAATTAAATTCCCCAACACACACAGGCTATTCAGTAATTCACCACAGCTTTTTAATCATAACTCACAGTATGTGAAGTAGTTCTCCACAGGAATGAAGGATTGTCAGAAAAAAAAAACCAGATACAGTTTATTCTATCATTGAGCAAAGGTTGGACACAATAGACTCTTGAAAGTCTTTTTTAGGATTTCTTTAAAATATTTACTCCTTTTTTATCCTGTATATTTTGCAAATACATGATTTCAAAGACTACAATTCCCCAACAGTATAAGTATTCTTTAGGCAGCTTTCTATCAAACTGGAGCATGTTATCCAACTATCACACTTATCAGGCTTGTTAACCAGAGGTTTGAAGCCTACAATACAGATAATGTACAAGACAATCCCTCATGCATTCACCACCCACTGTAGATGGCTTCTGCTGTGAGCCACTTCTATTTCTTTTGATCAGAAACTTCCCTAGGAGATGAAATAACAGGTATGCCTACATGCATGCTGATTGTCTGCATCAATTCACTGAAACCTGTGGGAGAGATGCAGCACAACAAAACTGCTTACAACAAACAGCTTGTTGAAGAAGTCTAGAAAACTTCCCTTTTATTCCTCACCCACTTTCCCACACACTCCCCTCTGGTATGCAAGTGGAACCCCTAGATTATAGGGAACGAGGCCTGGGAAAGTTTCACAAAACCCAGGGTGTTAGACCTCTGGATTTCTAAATTGTTTGTTTCTGAAGCTTCAATGCAGGGAGCAGCCAGCTCAAACTCTTCATCCACCCACAGATGTGATTATCAGTGCACAAACTGAAAGGAAACACAGAGATGACCTGCTTTAGGTAGGCAGCAGAATGAGTGGCAGGGAGGAAAAAACAAAACACACCTCAGGCTCAATAAATGCCCACTAGTGGCAGCCACCTTCCCTGTGCCTTCCCAAACCAATTTAAAAAGTAGTTTAAATCCGAGGATGAAAGCCAGTACCAAAATTTGTAAGAGAGGGGAAGGAAAGCATCAAGGCACTCCAGATGGTTTGGAACTAAGGCTAGGATTTCTGGTTTGTTTAAAGAAGGGAGTTAGTTCTCAGCATTTATTATTTACCTTGTACTTTATTTATACTTATATGCACAAATTATTACATGAAAATCTTATACCTGCAGTGCTGAAAATCTTTTTGCCTGGGATGGTTAAAAATAAAGGTAAACTGAAATCTTAAAACACAAATTGGCTAAAGGAGTCTGTGTTTGCCTTAAGATGATGCTGTGTAAAGAATATTTAAAATGACATAGGCATTCTTTCCTGAGGACCTCCTGATGGCTCCTGACATTTCAACCTCATAATGTAGCAGGGTGATTTTATTTTGTTTGTGCAATTAGTCATGTTACTTAGCAGCACAAAAAGTGCTTTTTACACTAAACTCCAGGGAATAAAATATGCAGAATTCATGAGACACAAAACACATCAAAATTCATTTCCTGAGCAGAAGCACTGAAACACTGTGCAGCAAAAACTATTACTTTTTTCATTGTGTTTGTAATAAAGAACTCAAGCAACCATGCCCTTCAGGGCTGGGCTCCTCACCACTTCACTTGAACTCAGCCTCAGCGTTGAGCCATGGCATGTGAAGTTAATTACTCTGGGCATTGGGGCTCAGAAGAGAAGAATGACCCTATTTGCAGCTCGGTGTACCGTGCACCACGCTACAGTGAATTCTTTCAGTACCTACACACGGCGCGCTCTGTGGCTCCGAATGGAGCAATAATTCTCGCGCTCTGGAGGAAAGCTCAGCTGTCATCTCATTTTCGCAGGGACACTCGTCTTCCCCGATAACCATTTAATGGGGGCTGACATCAGTCCACATCCAGTCACTGTCACCCTCCCAGTTCAAATGGCATGAAAATCCAAGGGTTACAGCTTTCAGAAGCTGTCATGCAAGAGGGCAGGCTTGAAGCAGTTTCCAATCCTGGGTCTTGTGATTCCGATGCCTTTCTATCAGCTTTTGTGATAAGAATTATGTAGATTCGGAGGTCTGTGGCTGTGAGTGACTCCCCATCCAGAGAACCAAACACTGTCTGCAGGAAAACTGGTTTACATAATTTGACAAGATGGTTGACTCACCAAGGAGCTGAATATTTTCATAGGATCGGAAAATAAGTTTAAAAAAAAGGCCATTACACATGATTGCTCACCAAATAACTAACTACTCTCAGTTACTGCTGGAGTAAGAGCTTTCAGCACCTTTAACAAATGAAAAAATGAAAAAATACCCTGCCCCTTTACGTGTGCTGAAAGGTCTGGCTTTGCCTGGCACAGTCAAAAATTATGTCAGATGGTGGTTAACGGTAACATTAACCTGAAAGAAGAATAAAATAAGTGAGGAAAGATCTATGTCTGGTAAAATCAATTGCAAATCTAATTCAAATAATAGAGACACTTAGTTTTTTTAGCAGGATCTACACTATTTTATCTATTTATACTATGATACATCTTCAACTTCAAATAAAGTTCCCAACACTCAACATTTTGAACAGTATTTGCAGGAAATGGAATAGTCCCTTGGAGGCAGAAGACAAGAGCTGGACAGTTATTTCTTGAGATATTCCTTCATTTTTCAACAATGTAAGGCAGTAAGTTTACAGATTTTTTTTTCAATCCTTCTTGACTTCTTTTCATTTTTTTTATTTCCTGATGTTGGTTAATTATTTGATTTATTCACTCATACATTCATGTCTAACCTAGAAGAGGTTACTTTGCAGCTTCTCATTTAATGCATCAGATACAGAGCTTGCTGCATAGTCATGTAAGGAGAAGAGAGCACAGAGAACTATGAAATTACTCTTGGATATTGCCTTAATTCTATATAGGATAGGAGAATAAATTATAGATTAAACTTTTAACTTGTTAGGTCTAGACTAACAGGTAGGTTTTAATCCTGGCTACCATTTACTAATATTCTTTTGCCAATAATCATTCACAGCCCTTTACTAATCTGTTATCCAGCTCTAACACAAGCAATGGTGTTTGACTGGATGTAGAGAAAAATATACTTGATCCTTTCCTGATACATGTATGTGCTGAGATGGGTTGCATTCAAAAAAGAATTATGTGACTAAAAGGAAGAACATTAAATGTTCTACCCTTTGGAAACTGTTCCCACTTTTGAACAGCCCATATTCAGTTTCTGTCTGTGACTTCCAACACAACAAGGACATTCTTGGTATGCTTATTCCAATACTGTGTTCTCAGTAGCTGTAGAGAACTAGATTTCCTAGTTGCAGTTAAAAGGCACTTCTTTTCTGATTGTTGACTCAGTAATGTTACCATTTATTTCTACTAGATTTTTTCAGGTCAAATGACGATGCATTTTTTTTGTTTTGGTTTTGGTTTTTTTCCATTAAGGAAGATATGAGAAAGCATGAGATAGCATTTCTCACAACAAAATTTTTGTCTGAAATTTTCAAAATTCTAAAATTAATCTCCCATATGCCCTGAAGCATCATCAGGAACAGAAGTCTCCTGTTTATTTCTTATGTTCATTCATTTTGTCTTCTATTTTCGAGCTCTGAGCCTTTTTATTCCTCCAGACCAAAATCTGAAGCTTCAACTAGACAGCGATGAAGGTGACACTTTAAGAAAGCTAGGGTAGGTTAGATCTGGAGTGGTTTTGCCTGAAAGGATACTTTAATGTGCAGAGCTTTCAGGTGACCCCACAGAAAAGGAAACATCAAGTTTTTTCCTGACATATTCAGTGAAGTTACCACAAACTTTATAAACTTGAACTTGATTATTGAGACACATGCACTTCCATAAAACTTGCTCAGCTGCCTTAATATTAAAAGAATAAAGGGGGGGGGGGGTTGTCCCACTTCCTTTCCTTTTTTCTTTTTCTCCAAAATACAAGCCTCCTCTTATTTATTTTCTACTTTATTAAGGAACTGTTGCAACAATCCAGATTATGAAATTTCAGATTAATCTATGTGATTTTACATGCTGGTTAGTGACAAATTGTCATAGCCAACCCTCATCTCTATAAGTACACTTCTCAGGTAAACAATTCTTGACATAGTATCTCTTTCTCTTTTTCATTATTTAGTAGCTGTTACAGTCAATGGCTTGGCCGCATGATAAGACACCTTCTTCTTGTACCTGGATAGCTAAAACAATAAAGCCAGAGAATAAAGACCAGAGAGTTGTGATATACAGCATATGATACTTCTAGGGGAATTTTCAAGAGTAATATTGAGTTTTGAATATACTCCTCAAAGTTTTTTGCCTTTACACAGTTTTAAAAACTGCCAGACAGTTGTCTGAATAACCATCAATAATATTGAACTAGCTGTATAATGGGACTGATTTAATCTTTCCTTATTTCTGGTGAAAATTGACCTTTAATTTAATGTATTTCTAACCATCCTAGCTTACTTCCAAGAAGTCAAGTTTTCTTTTATTAAATCAAATCTGATAATATAAAAAAGTATCATAGTATGTCAAGTATAAAAAATACTAGTCATGACTTGATTCTAATATTAGATCCATTCCAAAGGTTTTAAATGCTCCCATTAAGATATAATCACTTGGTGGATTTAGAATATATTTAGGATATTTAAATTAATGAATTTCCTGTGTCACCACCAAATTTTCATGGAAAAGTTGGTTTATGGGATCTAATTACAAAGAAAATCACTCTAAGCATGCAGAGATGAAATGTTGAAAAAATGATCCATAACTTCCAGAATTCAATTCATGTTATGTCATGCTTTGTGTGATAAACTCTCTGGATCTTGAATTCTGCAGGTTTTTGAAACAACATTGAAAGGTTAGCTTTAAAGAAAACACACTAGCAAGCCTCCCAGATTATAGGATAAAACAAAATGCCATAATCTCACAGAATGTCTCCTGCATCCAAATGAAAGGTAAATTTGCTGTTTTAAGAAGCAACTGATTTGTGTGTTCTGCAGCAGTGCAGCAATTGCTGATGGAAAGATCCTTTACAGTTTTTCTTCTCTGAAATGGAAGCAAATAATCTGGTTAATATTCTGCAATTCCATAATTTCCTCTAAAAAAAATTAATTCTTAAAAAAAGAAGTGTAGAGAAAGAAGAAACCCACATTGATAAGTGCCTTTTAGAGCTCAGAACCAGGGACATGAAAGTCTCTTCAGAGCAGCAGACACGTCTGCCATTGTCAAAGTACTATGGACTGTTTTTCAATGCGTTTTTCCCTTCTGCTCTCATTAACTTTACTGATGAAAGACAAAGAAAAAGCATTTTCCTGAGAACTTTCCAATTTAATAAACCATCGCACCAAACAACTGTACCTGTAACTTCCCAGGTGCAGAAGAAGCTTACAGAAGTTATTTGAGACAGAGCTGCTCCTTCTAATACTTGCTAAATATGTGTTAAGCCTGTTAATGACTGTGCTTTCCCATCCAGTGAGAATGTTGGACACATGGGATCAGTTCCTTGGAGAGTGGTGGAGGCACACTCTTAGATTGGATCTGCAAAATTGGCTCCCTGAGTTTCACTATTTTAATATCCACTCAGAGTATAAATATGGTAGCAGTAAAAGTTGTATCATGAGAAGTCTTTATTGAAGTATACAAAATCTACCACTGATATATGGAATGTGCAAGGAATTTGCGAGAAATGCAAATGATGTACTGATTTCAATTGAACTATTCTTACTTGCACCAACTGAAAATCAGGTTTGTGGAATGTAAAGTGTCATCATTAGACACACTGTTTACATAGGACATGTTTTTATTATTGCTCATCCCTGATGTATATACCCTTTCCTCTTCTACTGCCATGACATGTAGCAAGATGAAGAATTAAAGGAAGTAGTCATCTAATAACTTCTGCTATTCCTTTTTCTCTGTTCTTAAGAGTAGTGAGCAATGTGCTTTTTTTTCTATATATGTTTCCACTCCACTATCTGTAAAGCATCAAGTTGTATTCACAGAAATTATAGTAAAAGACAGAAATAAAGTCACTGGATGTCAACATCTTGATCTGTTTTCTAAAAAAAAAAAAAAAAACCTCAACAAAAGTGTAACAAAAATAAATGAAAAAAAAAAATTAAAAAAAGGAAAGAAAGCGAAAAATATGCTGTTGACAGGTGACAAGAGAAAATAACTCATAGGAAGGTTTAAGCCCTGAGGATTTATTTGTACCTGCTGGGTTAGAGACGGCCAAAGAGCAGAAATAATGATCAGACAGACAAATACACAACCACACATAAGCCTGTGCCATTGCTCCTGGCAACTGTTCATTATTTAAAACAAACAAAGACCTGTTCTTTGTATAAAGGTAATGGAAGGCTCTGTTTAAAGACTGAGCATTCTGAGAGAACTTTGAAGGTAAAAGACAGTGTTCCAGAAACATGTCTTGTGATAGATATTTAGAAACAGGTTGTGATTTTTATAAAGTAAATCAAAAGTGTTCCAAAAATCTGCAGCTCCATATCTATAGCAGTTCAAAAGGGGTTGTAGATGTCCATGTTGTTTTGTTGCCATTTACTGACCCAAATAATATAATTCAATTTCTGGTATAGTTTACATGCTCAGCATACTGGGTTTATTCAAAGGATGTAAATAAACTAGTAAATGTCACATTTTGAAGGAGTGGAAGGGGGAAATGGCATGCATGAAAGCTTTTCTTTACATATACCACAGAATAAATCAGAAGCTCTAGATACAACCTTGATTCTGAGGGCTGGCATGTCACCCTTCATGCATTCAAAAGGGTTGTTTGAATATCCCACAGGAACAAATATAACTTGCCAGTTCATCCAGGGAGTAAATAGTTTTTATAGTGTCACTTGGAGTCCCTCCTCAGATGGTGATGTGCAGGGCCAGGAGTTGGACCCAGTGATGCTTGTGAGTCTCTTCCAACTCAGCATATTCTGTCATTCTGTGAACTGCTAGTCACCTACACCATGAAAAATCTACTGGAAGCCATTAGATTCATTTATCCTTTCTATTCTGGCTACTCTGTACTTGTGTTAACTCAACACACCTGCTTGAAGAAAAACAAACTTGCTGCATACAAGAAGGGAGCTTGATGCAAGAAGCTTGATGCACCAACATTTGCTTCTTTTCTTTTTCCTTTTAACTTTTGAAGAACTACATTGTACCCAGCAGTTGTGAGACTGACACATCTAGTTGTGTTACTGCCTGATGCGATGTGGCACAGCCCATCAGGTGCTTGAGAATCAGGTTCCACTTCTCCATTTTGGCAGCAGCCACTCAGTCCCAGCACAGGTTGCTTTTACTTTCTTTGTTTGCTCTGCTGGGTTAGTATCACATTAACACATATTTGAGTGTAAAATAGCACAGAGCAGAACCAAAGTCACAACCTTGCGATGATGCATTCTGTACCTACGCTTCCCTCTCAGTCCTTCATGACCACACTGGTGTCCATATGGTTGATGTAGACCTTCCATTTTAAAGAATAACAGAAAAACTGTGTTTGTTTTTTTCCCAATTCCATATCAAGCTTAATAGTGCATGTCAATTACACTGCCATGTCCAGGCAAGTGCATATACAAAGTTTAGGTTAACAAAACCAGCAGGACTGCAACTCCCACAAGAAAATTCCCCTCTAATTTCTTTGTTCAGCATAAATCACCATCAGTATTCTTCTACCCCAGACTTATTACTGGGGTGCTCCACAACATTTCAGTGGTCTTTCTACATACAACCTCTGGAACTTTTCCAATAAAATGAGTCTGAATTTTTCCTTTGAACACAATGAGTTTACAGACAAAAAGAATTGTGCATTTGAAGAGCTAACATTCCTATCTCCTGTTGTTTGTCAGTTTCATTTTTAAGTGAATAAAAGGAAATCTGCGTAGTTTGAAGTCCCTAGGAATTCTCTCAACTACAAAGAAAGAAGCTCATGTTGCTGAGGTACACAGCAGACAGATAAAACCAATACTCAGGAGAGAAAACACCAGCAGCACCTCACACGACTCAGTTTGAAGCATTATTTTTATTACTTGCAGCTAAATCAATTATACCTAATACTTTTAGCTGTAGATTGAATCTATTCCTAGTTTTATGTGAATGTTGATGAAAGCATCACTTTTAGCACACAGTGTGAAGGTTTCTTTGTAGCAAATAAATAATATATTCAAGCAATATTTTTCCCATTGAAACAAATATTTAAATAATTTTCACCTTCTCTTTAATTATGTATAACAATGCCCACTTTCATCCTCAGACAAGCCCCATACTTTGAAGATCAGCTTTGCCCAAGGTCTGCAGGCAATTCTAAACAAGTGTTTGAAGAGCCCTGAAAATGAGCCTAATGCTACTTGCCTCCAACGTGGTTATTCCAGTTACACTCCCATATAGTGCTTATGCTAAAGAATTAACCTTTTAATCATACAAGAATGACTCCTGAGTGACTCCAGCTGAATTAAAATAACAAAGGGAGGTGAAAAATATAAATTTCATAAAGCGCTTTAGTGGGTCAACTGAGGCAGGATGGAATAGCGCAGATTCACTTGAGTAAATATGTGAGTATAGCAATTACTTGTTTCCAGATTTAATTGCCTCTCTCTGGGAAAAGAAGTTAGGGTAATACTTGCAACAGAAGAATTTTTGCTGAGATTTCTTCCCATTCATCAATCTTTTCCTCAGTAATGTGGGAAGTTTATTTTTATGAGCTCAGATATCTATTTTATAATTGTAGTACATAGAAGCAAAGATTACTCAGGGTTTGTTCTCATTTGGTGTGGGGTTTTCTTTACAGAAATTAACAGTTTAGCTTTGTGATTGCCTAACTTAACCAAGGTCACAAGGATAAATTGAGATTTAGAAAGGAAATGTGCATAGTTCTGGGGATCTGGGCTCTGCTGTGCAGTTGCATGATCTCATCATCCACAAACTCATCCTTTCCCACAGATCTCCACTCACTTTGCCACCTTCTTCTCCGGCTGTCCTTGTCAAGCAGGATGTAAGAAGAGGACAGGCTCACACTCATCCCACACTCATCCCACAAAGCACAGCCAGCAGGATCACAGAACAAGAAATATTATTCCTTTCTCTGCCTCTCTTCTGCCATTTGGTTGTGAAACTAAGGGGACTTCATCAAGCAATGAGTACAACAGGCATGTCTAGAACCAGGTCATTAGTGCTCACCCAGCAAACTTAAGTATGAGAGGAAGGAAAGCAGAAGCAGACCCATGTAACAAACAGTTTCATTGACTTGTGGGGCCAGATGTGGCTCTACTGCAATTTCATTGACTTTTGTGAGATTACCCCTGAGTGAATATGGGCTGTGGAGAGATTAGTCCTGTAAGAGAAAATGACACCTCATCAGCCCATATTTTGCTTTCTGGAAAACTGCTTATGGCTTGAGAGCAGAGATTAAGGCATGAAACAAAAGAAAAGAAAAAAAAAAAGAGCAATTACCAGTCAAGGTGAATATAACTAGGCCTAAATCAGTGTGATAGAAATTAAATTGCTCATTTTTGTAAGATAGGAAGCTGTGTGGGACATAAACAAATTACAGAATTTTCTTTCTTTATGCAATAATACAAGGTCCTTGGAAAGTAAACAAACAGCAAGCACTAGGAAGTTTATGTCATAGCACAAGTTAAAATCCCAGCCAAGAAAGGGGAAAATACCTTGGATTTAGCTATAGCAATGAAAATATTTTAAAAGGACATCTGGACAAGCCTTCTGATAAAATGCTTGGATTATCACAAGAAAAAATATGTAATAAAAATATGTGTGCAGAAGGAGCAAAATACATGCTATAGGAAAGCTCAGAATTAAAGAACAAGATTGTCAGGACTGGGTTTTAGCAAGTGACTAAAGAACTGAGGATCTCTTTAAGCATTTGATTGCCTCCCAGTCACAGTCTTAGAAACAGTCTCATGGCTCCAATAGAGACCATTAATAGGCCAGATTCTTCATCCTTACTAGCTGCATCTGGAGCTGTCAGCCTGTGACTCCTCCAGGGGACAGAGAAGGAAAAAACATTGCAAATCTCAGTAGAGCTAAAACAATAGAAGCCTTCAATGTACATTTGTTAGCTAAACTGGAGCAAGGGAGGTGTGGATGAATGTTCCCTTCTGCAGCTGTGTAAGAGGGTGCTGCTCTCCAGCAGGAGTGCAGTAATAGCCAGCTGGCAAGGTGTGAGGCATGTGAACCCCTTGCTCCATCTCACTGGGTTGCAAGGATTAACTTTTAGAATTGAAGCCCATAAAAGTAATTTAACACTCACTATTGTTGTGGGTTAACCCAGGGTAGTGAAGAACAAAACATCCAGAAGGTGGATCAGGCTGCTAAGGCTGAAGCTGCTCACGTGGATCTGGGCTGGCAACATTAGGGTGAGTTATTCATAGTTCTGTTGTGGTGTAACCCCAGACACACTAAGTACCATGCAGCTGCTCATTCACTACTCTCATCTCCACAACCCTAGTGGGATGGAAAGGAGGATCAAAGTACAAACCTGTGGGTTCAGATAATAATTAATAATTGAAATAAAATATACTAGTACTACTAGTACTACTAGTACTACTACTACTACTACTAATAATAATAATAATAATAATAATAATATTAATAGTGATATAAAAGAGAGAGAGAGGAATAAACAAAAAATAAATTCAAGTAATGCACAATGCAATTGCTCACCACCCACTGACTGATGCCCAGCTTGTTCCCCAGAAGTGATTATGCCACAAATGATATCTCATTTTTTTCTCCATCCCTCTGGTAGAAGAGTGAAGGTCAAAATTTGCTTTCACTTGGAAAGGTGTCCGGTACACCTGGAATCAGCTGCCCCAGGGATGGAAACACAGCATTACCACCTGCCACAGACTGATCCAGCCTGCACTGGAACTGAGTGGAGCTCCAGAAATCAGAGATGCATTGATGAAATTATTGTGCCATGCTTTTGAGAAGGGGAATTAAATGGTCTGAACCCTTCTGAAAAGTGTGTTGCCGTAGAACAAAATAAGTTGTAGAACCTGCGTGGGAGAATCAGTTTTTAGAAAAAGAATGGCAAGATGGATATGGTCAGATGCCAGTGGGTCAATGGATGTGACCAATACAATAACAACTATTCTCTACTAGCACTGTGAGTTTTGTAGAGTGTATATTCCAAATTACAGTCTGATTTTCAGTCCTCTCTATCAAGTGACCCAGAAGAAGAGCGATTTCAAACTGAGACCTGAGCAATGACAAGCCTTTTAAAGAAAATCAAACAGGACACAGCTCATGCCAAAGATCTTGGGCCACTTTGGACAGAACAAGACATAAAATTGTGCTCTAAAACACAGCCAAGAGAAATGTCTCTACCTGGATACTCTGACAGAAAGCACCAAGTGAGATTCTAGGTCAACCCCTTAGGTCTTTGTGTCTGGAATACAGAGAATCTGAGATGTGCTGTACTCCAACTAAAAAAGAAATACTGGTTTGAGCTTCTTCAGAAATTTTTTGAGCTGAAGCACAGCTCCTGCTAGCACACTGCCTACCAGTGCTGGGCTGGAGGTTTCAAAGGAAAGGTCCCCTCTACACATCATGCAGCTGATTCTGCACAGAGTAAGTGGGTCACACCGATCACACAACCAGCTTGAATAGAAAACTCCAGTCATTGAGGAATTTTGGAAGTGGTCATGGACTTTCCAGAAGGCAAAGGTTTCATAATATCACTAGAGGAAGAGGTGACAAGTGCTGAAGAAATCTCCTGTTGGATACCAGAAAAGAGCCATTGTGGTTTAACCAAGCAGGTGCTTAAATACCACGCAGTCAGTCACTTTCTCAGAGCCCTGTGGGGATAGGGGAGACAAATGGGGAAGAGAAATGGGAGAGACAAATGGGAGACAAATGGCAGGAGAGAAAGGAAGTAATAATAATAGTAATAATAATAATAATAATAATAATAGTAGTAGTCCTATATACAAAACAAGTGACGATCTGTTGACCAATGCCCAGTCAGTTCCAAAACCACCTCAAAGCTACCTTTCCTCCTGGTTTATATACTGAGGATGATGTCATATGGTGTGGAATATACCTCTAGCCAGGTTGTGTCAGCTGTCCCATCTGTGTTCCTTTCCAGCTTCTTGTGCTCCCCCACCCTCCTCACTGGTCAGGAGGCATGAGAAAAGGAAAAGCCCTTGACTTAGAGTAAACACCTCTTAACAATAACTAAAATATCCTTTTTTTCCTGGTCAATATTCTGGTCCTAAATCTAAAATACAGCACCATACCAACTACTAGGAAGAAAATTAGCTGTATTCCAGCCAAAACCAGGAACCTGTTTATCAATCACAATATAATATATAATTGCAATATTGCAACTATTATCAATTTAATATAATTGGAAATATAAGTTGATCTGATCTAATGTAGTTGAATTTGGGAGGAGAAGAAACTAAATAGAGTAATGAAAGTGAACAACAGAAAGACTGTGTTTTCAAAAAGTTGTTAAAGTTTTTTCTTCTCCTATAATACTTGCTTCTTAATGAAAACTTACAGCTATAGTTTTCTGGAGTCTGTTTTTGCTTTTCTCTTTGCAAGGGAACTTACTGCACTGTTGTATTTCAACCACTAAAACTTCCACAGCAGGAACAGGCCAGGGGCAAAGTTACTCTGGTTTTTGCACTGTCCCAGAACTGTGTTTTATTACTGTATCCCCTCAGGTCCCTAAGTTATAATAGATATCAAAGTCAGCTTTCCAAATCTATTTTCACAATAATTCAAAGTGGTTTCATGCCTTTTTTTTTTTTTTACATTTTCCATCTGTACCATGTTTAATATATGAAGCCAATTATATGTGAAAATGTCAAATGGTCTGATTTAATGAAAAAAATAAAGACCACATGTACACTTGAGGGGAATTAAACTGTGTTATTCCTTGCATTTGTCCTATGCAGCAGAATATAAATACAGGTTTTGGTAGCTTGTTCAGAAGTGCTGTTGGTAATATTTTTTTGCATTCCCTTGTCTCAACTTTATTCAAAGTGGATGTAAACAATAAATAAAATTATTGCCAAGGTTACTTTTCCTAAAAGTGGCTGATATAATCAGAAAAAGGATGCCATAAAAATGGTATCTAATATCTCACATTTATTCTCCCTCAGTGACTTCTTTATCAATTGTGTTCATTTTGCAAGTCAAAACAAGATCCTTCTGACTGCCAATACCGCAGTTTCACATGTTACTTGGAAAGCAGACAATATTCTTCTACTCTCTTTTTCAGCAATAAAGATTTTTGAATAAAAACCCTACCCACCCATCTGGATGATGATGCAGGAGGTAAACATAAGGCTTTGCAATTCTGCTTTGCAGTTCAGATAGTGGAAAACATATTTATAGTTAAATGTATGAAAATGCTAAAAACCTGAGGCAGATACTTGAGCTGCCAATTTGTGATTGTCCTTCTGATGCCAAAGCTTTGACTCCAACAGCAGGCCTTGAGGTATGGCAAGCATAGAAATTAATGCAGCAGTGATTTTGAGTAAGCACAGCAAAGTTTAAAATAACTGAAATTATTCTGAACTGTTGTCTTAGTCAGCATCTCCAGTGAGCTGATTGAGAGCTCAAGTCTGGATCTGAATCACAGGACTTTTATGGCACAATTTCTCACAAACTGCCAGACCCTTAGCACCTTATTTAGCCCTGAGTGGTGCAGTAACAGAAAAAACTCAGAATGTAAAAATAGTCAAGACTCTGTTAAAACTCATTGTTGTGTTAGTTTACAAATTTTCTGGTGGACTTTTGGCCTATGTACAGAAGAAACAAGGGAATCCATAATCAATGTAATGAATAGTTTTCCACCTTGAATTTCCTTCTTCCTTCTTCATAGCAAGCCTATGTCTTTTCTGATTCTTTATTGATGATCAAAGATAAAGGAATGAATATTCCATGGTTACACCTGAAAATAAACTTTTTCTTTATAGCAGATACAGAGCACAGAGAGTGACTGCTGGAACAGAGACAGAATTAAGGTTGGCATTAAAATATTTCTCTGCCTTTTTTAGTGTTAGTGTTTTGGAGATTTTAGGGCTTCTTGTTTAAAAAGTATATCTTTGGTATTGTGTGTTTTTTAATAATAAATTATGTCTTCCTTTTTTATAGTGATAGGACCAGAAGGAATTTCATGTACAAACCTAAAGACTTACATTACAACAGGGAAGGGGAAAAAAATAATAATTTAGGAGACTTCGTTTTGGGAATGATGTTTTGGGTTTTTTTTCCCTCCCTCATAAATTTAACAATCAAAAGACTGGTTTTGCTGCAGGTTCAGAAAATGAAAAATTTAAAATATTTCCAAGTAGCTGGCACATATAATTAAAAAATATTTACTATAACTTGCTTTCTTTGATTTACTTGGAATCTTTAAAAAAGGATCTTTCTGCTAACTATTGACAATGTTACCAATTGTTTGTTAAGCAGCCAAGATCAATTTACAAACATTTTTTTTAAAAAAAACTTTAAACAGACAAAATTAATGGCATAGTATGTGCTGCTTCTGATAATCCAGTTAAAAAAACAGCAATACAAATCTAATAAATTATTTCAAAGTTCCACTGAACTGTCATCAGAGCAACTGCTGTATTGATCATTCTCTCTTTTCTTCTGCTACATTTATACAGCTCACATGTCTATTAAAAGAATAATCTTTCCTTCAATAACCTCTATTTTTTCTGAGCTTTTAGCACATATGTTGTGCTGACGCTCTTTAGAGTCTAGAATTTATAAACAGCATTTTGACTGGCACACAATGGTTCAGTGTGAGGTACCTAAACATATGCACTTATTTAACTATGGAAATTGTCACAGTGTCTTTCACAGCTCTACCTGCACCTGTGAAATTGTCTGTGCTCCAATACTTCGTTGAACGCATGACTTAGAGAGAGAGACGCTGAAGCCTTTTGTAGTGTCAAACTCTAATTATCACCAAAGATCTCCTTCTAGGTGTTTGTTTACACATATATCACCCCAGCAAACTTCCCAGGACTTAACTTCTCTCTTATTTATTTTCTCCCATCCCATTGTATGTACTAAGCTCTAAACCAGCTGCTTCTTTAAATTTCAGTGAAGGAAACACATTGACATCAGTTGCCCACCAGACATTGGTGCAATTGACATGATTTGCAGTAGAATAAGCAACAGCCTAAGTGTGTTTACAGTGAATGCATTTTATTTTAGATGTTCAGCCTTGGGCACTGTCAGGTTACCCTCAGAACCTTCTCTAGCTTGACCTTTCCTTGATTATTTTTTCCCCCTGGCAGAAATCTCTGAATAAGCTTTCCCCCTTGCTATTGCTTTTTCTTTCTTTCCAGCTGCCTCTCTTCCTAACATACCATTCACCCACCACAAATAACTGTTGTATTTGTAAATAAGGCAGACAGACACTGACTCATAGCCACGTACAGACCACCCAAATTATCTGTAGCTCCCACCACATTTCACTTTTCTTGTCTGGAATGAACAATGACCAAAACTGGCTGCTATTAAAGTTCTGCAAAGCATATTAAAGGCAAGCTCACCAATAAAGTTTAATCATGTTTTTCTGAGCCATATTTCTCTGGTTCATATTAATGGGATTTATGATGTCTGTGTAGTGCGGGATCTTTGTCCCCTACTTTCATTTCTTTTCCCCCTAACTGAAAATGTAGCCTAGGTTAAATAAAAGCCTTAAAAGCTATGATCAGTAAAAAGAGAAAATCAGATGCAGTGTGAGATATTTCAGTCAAGCAGCACAGTTAGAAACTCAACCCAGAGGTGCTGTTGATTCAGTTTATGTGTGATGCTGAATAAGCTGGAAGCTGTTCTCAAGATTCTTTGTTTAAAAACTGAGTATCAAAGAAAGAATTTCTGCCAAGTACTGTCCCATAGCAAATGAAAAAGTAATTTCATTCCTTTTTAATTTCCTCAGATTACAGACAGTCAGGAATCATACAAAGACAGAAAATCTATTCTTAGCTTCACTGGAATGGGTGAATCAGTTCAGATTAAAGAAGAAACAGCACAAATCTCTGACTGAAACTTCAGCCAAACAATTTCAAATGTTCTAGGATAAAAAGGGGTTTAGTTAGCTTTGTGCTATTATTTCTAGCCCATCACTTCATCTTTTCTAGTGAAATCAAAATACTAAAATAACAGAAAAAATGCCCTTGTGTTTTTTCAAAAAACCTAGAGGTTCTTTTTAGACATATGCCTCACAGTATGCAGAATATTTTCTCATGTCTGGCTGAGTTTGAAAGCAAATGAATGCATAATAGGAAATTATAAAAAAAAAAGTTTAAAAAAAGTGTTTTAAATTGTATGCTGGGGCAGATATGCAAATGAGTAATTGGCTTCTCCATAGAGTACTGTCAGCTGGATCTGTACCTCTGTCCTTGCTAGAACTGATGGGCAGCACATGTGTCATATTTAAATCCTGCTATCTATAAACTATTGTTTGAGTGTAAACAATCCATTCTATTTAGCTTTGAATACAATATGCTATACAAGAAAATCTAGTAAATTATAGAAGCCAGACAAAGCAGAGGCAGAGCAGTGCACATTCTAGGACTCCCTATTTGCAAAAGGACTTTTATTAGGTTGTGCTACTAATGATGCTACTGTGTGCTGCTGGAAGCTCTTTTTCAAAAGCTTCAGGATTAATTTGCTATCAAAATGGATGACAAGCATCCACACAGAAAATAATGATATTTTTAATTCATAATTTATCATGTCATGTGATGTCATAAATTAAATAAAGCTGTATTAATTCTAAGTGAAAACATCCTTTCAGGGGATAGCAATTAGTTCCCACGTGATTGTGTTTCTCAGACAAAGTGGGAGGGTCTGTGAAATAGTTCTCCCTTTAAAAAATAAGTATTTTCAAAACCTGGTGAGGAAGTATATAGGAAGAAATATCTGGAATGATAAACTGAATACAGTCATTGTTGGAACTAAAAAAAGCAGAGTAGATTAAAATATATTTTAAATGTAGAAAATAATTTCATATGACTTTTCAGTCTCTCTCATTCAAATAAGATTATTTTGTTGCCAGTAAGATTATTTTCAGTGTGGATATGATAAAAACTGAGGGTTAGACTGAACAACACTTTCTCTAGTGGAAAACCTGTGGATGAAATAATGACAAAATTTGATATCAAAAACTGACAAAGAGAGATATTTCACAAAATACATGTTGTTCTTTCTAGTTCTTTCACTAAACTATGAGGGACAAGAAGTAGCATAAGCTAAAAATATTCAGAAAAAAATTGGTCAGGTAACCTTCCTCCCAGACATAATGATAGAGAGCACAGCACACTGCATTTAAGTAGGAAACTGAACAAACCCCAAGCAATTCTAACAACTCCCATGCTTCTGCTGCACTTGTGAATATCAGAGTGCCTTGGAGACAAGGCTTCACTGCAGGCTGGAGGAGTCCTTGGGGAGGCGGGAGCTCTGGCTCAGATGGCTCTCCTCAGTTTGCTTTCCCTCCCTTTGCTGGCTGTCCTTGTTCTCCTCAGAGAGCTCTCACGGCGTCAGAGAGAGCATAAAGCATTATCTCCTTTGTTCCAGGAGATAGCTGGGAAGTTGGAACTGAGCTGCTTGACTGTACTTGGACTTGGCTCATTACGAGCATACCCAAAAAATTCACACGAGGAAAAATTGCAAGCAGAATTTAAGGTGCACCTAGATATTTAAGGGGTGAGTGGAGATGTAAATGCTGGTCAAACACAAAGGAATGCTTAGGCCCCTTGGAATTCATCTGGACTGTGCAAGGCCCACGCACAAACTCATCAAGCCAATAGTGGTCAGATTTCTACACCCCTGCATTTTGGGTCAGCATGATACAAAGATGCAAACTAGATATTGAAAGCAAATGCTGTCCTGCTAATGCAGAGCCCTGACTGTAAGTAGAACATATTAAACCAGACACTAATTTTACAAAAAACGGAAATTTAATCTTGCAGTCCCAAATCCAACACAGCCTTCTCCAGTTTAAACCTTCTAATCATGCTCCTGGGAAGTGAATGCCCACTATGCATCGTCACTGTGAATATAGCTTTGGATTAGATTTTTAGGTCTCTTAAAACACAGAATGGTAATGTGCAGGTCATTAGAGATGGAGACAGATCAATACATCACGTGTTAACAGGTAAAGTGGAGTCAAATAATTCCTTCCACTTGAATTTGATATTAAATTTATTACTTCTTTTCAAGTTCTAAATACCATTGACACAAATATAATTAAAAATTTTTTGATAGTACAATGGTTTTTAACTTAACAGGAAAAGGCAAAACATGATTTGAAGGCTGGAACTCCAATGAGGCACAGAGACCAGTATTCTGCACATGAAGAAGGGTGGTACAGGTCATAATGCTACATTTGTGCTAAAAGCTGGTATATTTTTACAAAAAAAAAAAAAAAAAAAAAAAAAAAGAAAAGAAAAAATAACTGAATTTCATCTCTGATTTTGTCAACAAACTCCAGCGTCAGATAAGTGAAGTCATTCATGTTAAAATTTTCATAAATGACTCTCCTAATTTCTAATTTTCTGAGTAACCATCTTAAAAACATTGAGCTTGTTTTTCAAAGGTCCTGAATAATTAAAGCCATGGGAAAGACACATAGAAAATGCTTTAAGCATGCTAAAGTCTTTGAAAAATCAATATTTTGTGATACAATGTTTTCAAGTTTTAACTGCAGCTATTTTGGTACACACCTTGCTCATATGCAAATGGAGATTATCTTCTTACATTACTTAATAGGCATTTCAATAATAAATTCATTACACATATAAGGCAAAATTTCTGCAATACTTGGCTACCTTAGAAAGTCAGATGGAAAGCTGGTAGTATTTTTTTAACACATCATGTGCATTCAGAATTCACGTGCATTTCCCTGTGGCTGCACGTGAATTCTGTACTTGTATGTCTCCTCACACAGCAGTGACATGAGAGAACAAGTTTCAGACCTATTCCATCTCTACTTCATTATTTTTTTCCATTTTTTCTTTATACACTGGTTTTCATGGAAATTTATTTGAGCTGATCACTCATTATATACAGTAATCATCACGTAGTGTTTAATAGCTTTACATAACTCTGGTGGTGCTTAGAAATTCAGGAAGGCATAAGGCTCTCCAGTTTCATCAGACATGTTCTGGGCAGACAACAGTGTGTAGTTAAAAAATATGATACTGAAACAAAGAAAATTACATTCTGTCCATTTTTCACTTGAAACAACAGCCAAACACATTGCTTATAGCAGTCAATTTGGACATTTCTAGGGCCCTGAAGAGAGATGGGAAAGCTGTTGGGCAGAGCCATCAGGTGCACTAATGAGATAAGGGAGCTGGAGAGATCCTTTGAAAATAGTTGTTGGAGAGGCTAGGAGGAGGGAGTTTGGAGGTTTGGGTTTTTCATTTTGGGGCCACATATGCTCCAGGAAAGATTCATATTTACTATCTCAAAGGAACACACATAGCATACCAGTAGGAAATACCAAACAATCATAAGCAGTGCCCAGCAACTTCTGCTCTCAGTGGATGTAAGTACAGAGATGATGAAAAGGCTGCTAAACACCAAATTTAATAACACTGACTCTAAAATAAATCACAGTACTCAGTTCAAGTGTAACCAATATTATCCACATTCTTTTGGCAAAATAATAAGAAATTATTGTCAATTCTGCACAGACATTTTAAGACAATGTTGCCTTTCCTTCACTTCTAGAGGAGGAAAAAATGGTGTGGAGATTGTTTAAGAATATTTTTTCCTTATCAGACATTCCATAACTGACTAACCTGCTTATTCTCTTGGAAAAAAAAATAAACCAATAAAAACAATTAGTTGAGGTGAAATTATATGTTTGACAGTTCAGCATAAGTTCAATTTTTTCCAAAAGTGGATATACTAAACTCTGTGGATGAGTTTAAGTAATCTAGATTATCAATGCAAGCTAGAAATTACTCAGGAAAATAGACATTTTATTTACAGAATTATTTAATTTTTTTTCTCTTATGATCTCTACTTGCTTAAAACATACACAAATTGTTCCAAAATCATACATGACTCAGAAAATTGGGATCTGAAAATTTTTCAGTATTTCTTTTTAGTTTGCAACCTTTTTCTTACCAGTCAGTTCATGACCATTAAATTTTATATGTATTTTCTTCCACTAATGATGACAGAAAACTGATTCAGAAAAGTAATTGTGCTGGATTTCTTCAGTTTTGAAGAACATTTCCACTTTTCATATGAAAAAAAAAAAAAGAATATGAAAAAAAGTCACACATGCTCTTATGTTGTTTCAAAGTCAATGCTCTTTGGATCTTTTGTCTCATAAACCTGTGGGATTTTCTGGAAAAAATATTTACACAAATAAATGCTTTGCATATTTTAAAAAATAAAAATAACTCATTATGCTTTTTTATGACTATGAGATAATCATATCTCTTTTGAAACATCTCTATGCAAGTGTAAACTACAAAATGCTCTCAGATCTTTAGGAGATCAAAAAGCTCATAGCTTTGAAAGTCAGTCTCAGTTAACTGCAGAAACTTCTACACATTTGGATATTTTATGATTGTTAAAATTTTGAATATTTAAAGACAGGACTAAGATTGGCAGAAAGTGGGGTAAGGTACTTCTTGCATGTGTTTGTGCTAAGGTACTTCTTACATGATTTTGTGTTCAAAGGAGTCTAGTATACACATCTGCTTGCAGAAGAATTAATTTTGGAAATCTTAGCCAGTAAGAACATTAACCTTTTCAGGCACTTTTAAATAGATTTATTCAGAAATTCTTTCCCTAATGATCTCACCCAGGATTTGCTTTGACGTAACTGGGGCTTGTGTAACGAGCTGCTGAAGATGACTAGATTTGCCCTCATTCTATCTGAGGAAGAATATTTCCTCCTTCCATCCAAATGAGGTCCTCCCAGACCAGTCTATTAGGCAATGAAAGGAAGAATGGGGTCAGCTAAAGATGGCAGAACACCATGGAAAACTAATGTCTTTTGAGAATAATGCATTACAAGATCTTCTGATGAAGGAAAGAATGGACCAAACCCTTTTCCTCTCTTCTCTTCTCTTCTCTTCTCTTCTCTTCTCTTCTCTTCTCTTCTCTTCTCTTCTCTTCTCTTCTCTTCTCTTCTCTTCTCTTCTCTTCTCTTCTCTTCTCTTCTCTTCTCTTCTCTTCTCTTCTCTTCTCTTCTCTTCTCTTCTCTTCTCTTCTCTTCCTAACAGAAAATTAGATTTAATAATTATGTATTTGAAATGCAAAGGCAAAAATCATGTCTGTCATGTTATTTCACTTCTAATTTTCATCATGTCTGAAAATTACGTCGTGTATATTTTTGTCAAAACTTGAATCAACACTAAGGGCCGAGGACACTATAATTGACTAACCCAGCAATGAACTTATCTATTCTTTATTTTCCAGATATTATCACCTAAGAAAAAAAGAAAACCTTATATAAAAGGAATACAGAATAAGAATATGGTAATGGGAAGAAGCCAACATAAACCAAATCAAGGATCAGCACAATATCTTAGAGTTATATTTAGTCACACTCAGCTGGGACATGGAAAAGGAGACTAATTACAAAGGTTAGATGGGTCAGAAGTTAGGAAATTAACCTTAGATTTAGAAGACTCACATTCTATTCCCTACTGTACCACAGACTTCCTAGGTGAAATTGGTCAAATCCTTTTACTTCTGTCTTGATTTCAATTCTTCACATGCAAAACTGAGGATAATAATACTTCCCCCACACATTCTGTTAATGATTTTCATTATTTGAGTGTTACAGTGGTTTAGATTGTAGAGATTCGGGTAAAGGCAAAGAGAAGGACAAAAGAAACGGTGTTTTTCTGAGAAGCTGAACTGCCTACAGAGAAAAAGACTCCAAAATAATTATAACCATTAAGGCAAACTCTGCCTTCAATGGGTTGCAATTCAGATAGCTGAAATTTATGCTGTAATGTCATTGTAGGTATTTATTCCCTTAAATCTCCTCTTTGTTTAAATCAGAGCCCTACCATTACTTTGGCCCATTTTTTTGTGCTGAAATAGAATGGTATTTATTAATAGGTTGTTCTTTTAGTTTAAGTCTATAATTTAAAGTAACTATGAAAGTCAAGATTCAGTTAAACCTGCATCCAGAAGTTCACAGAAGCTCTGGTAAGGGTGGCACCTTTCTTGAAAGTGTTCCTAAATTATATCAATTGCATCGTTTGTGGTATTATATACACTTAACAGTTTTCAAAGAACTAGCTGACAATTGAATCTGTTTCTGTACATTCACTTAATTTAAAATATATATTTTCTCTGTCTTATATTTATTATTTCAATATAGCTGATAAACTGCTGAGGCTGAAATATATCAGGCCACTATGAATCCAGTATAGCCAGGACAGTTCATAATTGCATCAAATTGCATGATTCTTCCTTTAAAAAGCCAGTCCATGAAAAGACATTTCACAGGGAAAGTTAAGGATAGCAAAAAAAAGACCAGCCAATAAATTAATTTATATGCACACCCACAGACTCTTTTCTACAGCAAATAGAGAGACAGCTCAGCTATCTACAGCTTTCTCTCACCTTTTCAGTACCTCTGTGTATCATTTATCCACATGGGTATTCCAAGGGGTAAATGGGAGTGAGAGCAATTAACTGGGCAGTGCAGCCTAATGGAGTTGTGGCCCTCGTTGTGTTCCCCTTATTTGTGTCCCCTGCTCCAATTCTGCTCCTGCAGAGGCACCTGCCCAAGTGCACAGCACTCTTCCCTGCTTGTGCAGGTAATGCTCTTCATGTGGCCTCTTAAATGGAACAATTATCCACAGGGAAGTGTGTCACACTTCAGTTAATGATGATGCTGAAGCTGGTAAGGGACAATGCAAAGGTTAACATTAACATTTTGCAGCCGATATATTAACAGTATCATCCTGTTTTCCTGGGAAAAGAGCAGTGGTTAGCTTGGTTGTGGTCACTATAAATTTCTGTAAAATGAAGAAGATCCAAATAATAAATTTAATTCAGTCAAGAACTCACTAAACAACATCCAAAGACAGGGGAAAATATTTCCAAATTTCAAAAATTTATTTCATCAGGTGTTGCGGTGTGTCTTAAGCTTCCGGGTCCCTTCCCCAGGTGTGCCAATATCCCCCTCTCCCTTCCCCCTCACGCCATGCTGAGTGAGTCCTGTCAATCAGGCTTAACATTCCAGCAAGGCGTGGTGTGGTTGGTCAAGTTCAAAGGATGCCCCTCAGGCCTGGGGGTCATTGGCCTGTCTAGGTGTCCCTCGTCCCTTGAGACCCTGCCCCTTCCACCTGGTTGGTGGTTACCTGTCCCCTCCCCTCCCCCTGTCCCTGAGCTTAAAAGGTGAATCGAGCCATGCGGTCCAAGATTCTGTTGGAGCAGTTGCTCACATTCAGACCTCTGTAACCATGGAATAAACCTCTGGACATTAAACCCTCCAGCAGAATCCTCTCCTTTTTCTCTTCACCATCGCCTGAAGCTATTCCTCCTGAGGTAAACGGGGCTCCTAACAAGCCTGGACTTGTTCAGTGCCCAGCTGCAACCACCAGCAAACCAAGGTATCTCTGGGGTGATACAC
Source organism: Melospiza melodia melodia (assembly GCF_035770615.1). Classification (NCBI taxonomy): domain Eukaryota; kingdom Metazoa; phylum Chordata; class Aves; order Passeriformes; family Passerellidae; genus Melospiza; species Melospiza melodia. Next base: position 128,866,670 of record NC_086194.1, on the reverse strand, counting down.
CGCAGTTGCTGCCTTTGGCCCAGCAGCGAGGGTCAGACTGGCCCAGGCACAATCTAACTGGTAATATTGGGATTCATATTCCAACAATCAGGTATAAATGTTGATCTCAATTTGATAAAACCATCCCTTCAATCCACCCCCCAGAGACTCCTCATGTAAATCAACTATGATTTACAGCTTGTGCAATACTTTATGCCCCTCTGATAAAGTCTAAGAGTTACAGACTATTGAAATCAATTAAACTACTTTTCACTCTACTTTAGAGTAGGCGATAAGGACAATGCAAAAGTTCTGAGATTAAGTTGTTTATTAAAAGCAAGAATCAACAGAATTAATATGTAATTTATTTCCAAATATTATGAAAATGCCTACATACATAATAATTACAATGGTATTATAGGTTATGTCAAAATGGTATGAAAAATCTTAGAGATTAAACACATCTAATCAAAGATTTGTAACATTTTATAATAGAGATCTAGCAAATTTCCATTAGTCTATAAAGAAATCTATAGGTAGGATTTATAAAATACATTCAATTTTCTTTTCTGAATTCATGAGTGTCACTATATAAGAGTTTGCATCTTAAATGAAAATAAAACACAGAAATTCAACCACACAATAAATATTGCAGAAACGAGACCTTTTTCAATACCTGTGAAAGCCTACAAAATAAGGGTTTTAATGTAATATTCTGCATACTATTTGATACTTAATTTTATTTTTATTATTCTTATTATATATGACAGAAAATTCATTAATTTAGGGTTTCTGTTGACATTTTTGTCTTTTTTTTTCACTTTAAGCAGCACTCTTGCATGCTGCTCTGAGGAAGGTTTGAGAGTTTATGAGTCTTGGGTTTTTTTAATGAATATTTGAAAACAAACAGCTTCGAGTAGTAAATTTGCAGACAGATTTGCTCAAAATATCTTTCCTAAAGCATAAGAATAGATTGTTTTCCTTGGTTGTTACTCCCAACTCCCACTCCAGTAGCAGATCCAGCATATCCTGAAGACAAGACAGGACCCAAGTGGAAGTACAACCAATATACCAATGACAAAAGTTGTAGTTCAGAAAAAAAAAGCTGAAATAGATCTCCTTTGCACCTACACACCTAAAAAATAATTTTAACCCAGTTTTGCCATCTGAAAATACTTTCCTTCCCCAAATACTTTTTCTTTTATTCTTTATCTCATACAGTTTTAAAATAAGAAAGGCAAATCTCTGCATTGGATTCCATTGCTTCCAGGACTGACTTGGTGTGAGTCAGATCTCAAGACCTTGAGTGACAGCAAACATACCACTCAACACAGCTCATATAGCAAGAACTGACCAGGTGTGAGAGTCTGTCAGAATTTTCCCTCATCTGCCTCACGATTGTCCTTGGGAGACCACTGAAGAGAAGACCCCCCCCCCCCCCCCGTCTATACCTGGCTCTGAAGGAGAAACATCACACGCCACAGCCCCTGAGACCTGAAAGCTCAGTGTTGAGCCATTGTTTTCACAGGTGTTGTTTGCTGTATGCTAAGAAGAGGGCACCGTGCCCCATTTGCAACAATAGCAGCTCTGGAAGCTGTCCCACCTCGTGGCCTGGCTGACTTCTCCCGAGTTTCAGGTGGTCTCCCACTGAAGACCCTCATCTGTTTTACAACCACCATGACAGACAGACTGAGATGTGAGAAGCCTCTTCATCAAGGACTGAGACATGAAACTCCTAAAAGGCCCCTCTGCTCCTTCCAAGGACTGGGACTGAAACCCCCAGCCCGGGGGAGGTGTGTGGGGAGGCAAGCTGACCAAAGCGAGATGTTTGCCTGCAAGTTGTGACCACTGAACCAAGAAAACAATGGCTCTCATTTACTGCTGAGAACATAGACTACCTGTTACATCTATCAAGCTCATTTACTGCTGAGAACATAGACTACCTGTTACATCTGTTCCCTATTGTATCTGTTTCCCCTCCCTCACAATTTTCAGTCATAAAAACCTCTGAGTTAGCTAGAGCCTTTGAGATCTCCCCAGCGCAGCAGGCGGACCCTCGGCTGGACTGCGCCAAAGGACTTCGTCTCTGCGTTGGTAGCTATATCCCCTCTCTCTCTCTCTCTCTCTCTTTCTCTCCCTTTTTCTTTCCCTTAATCCCTCTATCGCATTTTTGCTGTGGTTATTTCAATAAAACTGCATTTGTTTTGATTATCACTGCAAACTCCCTTGTACCGTGTTGGTTTTTGCACTCTGAGATCATTCCTACAAACCATCAGGTCATCTGTCCACTAGGACGGACCCTGACACCAGGGCCAAAATCATCTTTCTAGTTGAGCTCATGTTGATTCTGCTTTGTAAAGATTTTGTGTACAGAACCAAGAGAGCAAGGAACTTAAATACAACAGATGGCATGAAACCTAGCCCAATTTTAACTTAAGGTACATGGTGGAGTAACCCAAATGGAACATTGATGAACCCCTCATATGCTGTGTGACTTGCAAAGGACCAAAATCAAAGCCACAAATAACTGTAATTTCTTAGGAAGATCCTTAACATTTACTCCTAGCCATTGGGGATTTTGTGCAGCTGCTGAAACAGTACCTTGTCCGGCAATATTCAAACTGACAGCAGCCATCCACAGCAGTAATTGCATATAGCATTCCCTACAACAGAATCAGAGTTGTCCATGTTTGACCCTGGCATGGAAGCCACTCATAAACACACAAACCCTCGTTTAAGCAGCAGAGGGATCGGGAGGAGGGGGAAGCTCCCAGCTTTACTCCCGCCAGAACCTGGCTGTGCCGCTTGGCTGTCGGATTTGGCTGTGCCAGCTCCCACCAAAGGGGAGAGAGACAGGTAGTGCTGCCCTGTGACTGAGAGTGCTGCAGTGCAGGTCTGGGTAGCCCCCTCCAGAAGCAGCAAGATCTCCTCCTGTACCCTATGTGCAACAGTGGCTGCCAGGGCAAGGTTCTGTCTACCTACCCCAACACAAATTTACCTATAAAAGGGTTCTTGAAGCCATCTCAGAGCAAAAGCTGTATTCTCTCAACATATCCTTCCTCCTTTCCCTTGGTGAAACTCATTTTTCTGAGTTAAAAGGGAATATATCTTATGGTGTAAATTGGAATCCAGACTAACATCTCTCTAAAGACGCTTATAATCAAATAGCATAAATCATATAGTTAACCTTTTGACACAGCAATTTTAATTAATACATTTTTAATCACACATGACAAGTTGTATCTCCTAATGAGTGATGACACTGGCTAGAGAAAGAAGTATGCATTGGGTCTCAGAAATTTTGCATTAGGCATGGCTGTGTGGATTTTAACAATCACCTTACTTCCCCATTCAGGAAAGCTCCTGAGCCAAAGCTTCAATACAAACATATGAGCTGCCTACGGACATTCTAAAAAAATCTCTTTGAATCAAAGTCTTCACTTCCAGGTAGCTTTTTTCTCAATATGGACAATAGAGACTACTTAATCTAATTGCACTCTCACAAGAACAGAAGGATAATTCCTAAACTCTTTGGGGCTAAAAGATGTCACTCGCACTTTCATCTTGAGATAGTATAATTACTAATCTCTACAGACGGGTTTTTCTTCTTAAATGCAGTGAAGGAAGATGCAGGAAAAAGTTTTTATTTCCTTGTAATGTTAGTGATGTGTTTGATGGTCCAGTTCACTAGAAGATCAACAGCATGTGAAGATTTCCCCAGAGACCTTCATCGTTACTGGTGTAGATCTCACCACAATTCAACACATTTATTGCTCTGTCTCTTTTCACAGATGGCTGTGACACTAGTTTTCCTTCTTGGCTTTTTTTAGCAACTGTACTTTAAAGAAAACAAGCTGGACTAACAAATCTTGTTAAGATTCTAACATAAAGCACTAAAAGGGTAGGAAAAAATCTCAGTTAAAAGTGAAATGTACCATATGCCCTCGAACAACTATGCATCATTTAGAACGGCCTTTGTGACTGTCTTATTGTCCCCAATTGCACCTGGATGTGTGTAGAGATAAAACTTTCACTACAAGCCGTAAATATCTTGCTTTTCATTATTCTTTTTGTCAGTACAGAAAAATACTTCTTTTCATAGTTTTATTTCTGAGAGATTTTATATACAAAAGCTGTGCAACAGTTTCATAGATATCCTTTACTATGAACATTTTTAGTTCAAGGATGTAAACTAATTTTAATTAATGGGAACGAGTTTTTAAACTACTTCCCTTTTACAGGACTTACTAAAGATAAAAATGATGTATGGAGAGTTGCTCTCTGAGTGTGTTATAACCCTTATTTGCATAATAGAAGAGACTATGCATAAACTTAAGAGTAATCATAAATGTATATTAATGAAGACATTTATAGACACATGAAAATGTATACCACATCAAGAAAAAAAATCTAAGATATTAATGTTGACAGATTCAATACAGATGATGTAATGTATGTTAATATTATTATAAACCCTTATTGTTATTCATAGGCTTATATTAATATTGTCATTATGAATCATATTCTGTCAGTTCCCATGAGAAAATAAAAATACATGATGGCAATACACAGTGGCAAAGTGGCATTGTCATGTTTATATTAATGTCAAGTTCAAATTAAAATTAGTTCTAAAATTAGTGACAAAGACATTGTTTTTGCATTTAAAAACAATCAGCATTCATGTTAATGCTGCTAATAAATTGATATTGAAATAACCAGCTTCAATAACTATAGATTGAATGTGTTTGTTGTCAAAGTAAGTGGAAATATAAGCTTTTGAAGTTGTCATTACCAAGAAATGAAGAAGGGAAATTATGTGCAGACTCTTTGCTTATGAATATGATGGTCCCGATTCTTTTTCCTGATGACATTTATTTTGCCCTAGAGTTGGTTTACGGATGTCACCCTGTTCTGTGGGGTTTTTTTGCTTATGCCACAGCAGTCAGGTTCAGGACTTGCTGAAGGGCATATATGGCTCTGATATCAAAACAGAGGGTAGTCACTGGGTATCATAGGGTTGACTGAGCAGTACTTCACCTTCCTTCACCTCAGTTTCAGCTTTGGACCACATGCAGTGTTGAATTATCTTTGGTCCAGCCTGCTGCAAGAGGAATCATGATGCTTGTTTGCTCCATTCAGTTTGCTAGGAAACATTTAAATGGGAATTTATGCTAAATATAGGGGGTTTATTAACATGATGATTGAAGTTGTTTCACCTTTCTTCTTCAGCCCCGTGCCAGTGAGGAGTTGTTTGTTGTATACATAGTATAGCCAGCATTTTTGTTCACTGTAGGCACAGATTGTGGTAACTGGGAGTGGGGCTGGGGCTGAGCCCCATTCCCAATGGGCTGTAACTGTGTAGGGCAGGTGAAGAGTGTTGAGGGCAAGGAGGCATGGAGTGCTGAGGTGTCCTGAGCAATCACAAAAGGGGAGAAAGGGCACACAGGTGTAATGCATGTAAGAGAAAGGGTGTAAAAGGTTGTACTGAAGAACAAGAAAGTGCTGATGTTTGACTTCTTTGGTGTCAGTCATACCTCCACCATCAGTTCTGTTTACATCAGGTAAAATAAAGTACCCAGGGTTTGCTAATACGAAGCAGAAACCTGATCCTTTCACCACTTTTTCTCCTATATTTTATTTTCCTTAGGCCAAAAAGAGATAGAAAAAATTGATATACAAATAAGACTTGGTATATTATCATTTCCCAGACAAAAGCTAAAACAGTTGTAATACACCAAAATATATAATGAGCACCACTTGTGAGAATCAGAGTTTGGATTTAATTATGTGGCTAATTTGAAGAGGATTTAAGAAAATCTAATAATTGATCCTTTGAGAAATATGGTATCTATACAGGGAGAGGTTAATTTTGAAGTTGAGTTGTATATAGATTTTCATGGATACAGCATACTTTCTGTACCAAGCAGTACTTGCAAATGAACATCTGTATACACAAAGGACTTTGAATGCATATAAGAAATTATGTCTTTATACAGTAATTTAATTTTCTTGTTTACTTTCCATAGATACTTCACAATGTAGATAGAACTTTTCATATTATTCTACCTATGGAACTTTTCCTTGTTTTCATAAATATTTGGGCGTAACTAAGGATACAAAAATCTATACAATGAGAAACTATGCACAAGATTTATACTTTAATTTTCTATCCATCTTTCTATTCCCTGACAGGTTACATTTCATTCAAGCTATGCATTACTAGTGTCACAGGGGTATTGATAAAAACACAAAAAACCTGCATAGATGAAGCAACCATACCCAGTTGTTATCCCACTTGAGAAAAAATATCTCACTCTCTTTTACATGAATGTAAACTCTCTAGATTATTGCCTTCTCTGAGTTGAACTGAATTCTGCAGTCACACTGGTTAAAACCTAATTTAATCTGCATGGGAAAATTTATTTCAAAATGTAGGCTAATTAGTAGTCTGCACTAGTGTACAGATGCCCTAGGTAGTAAGTGCTCAGAAACATTTGTGAAAGATGAAGAATTCAAAAAGATATAACTTCAACTTAAATAGATTCAAAATGAGAAAGAAATGTTACATCAAATCCACCCAATAAGAACTGATAATTTTGTCTGCAAAGCCCTAATCTTGTTTCCTATTCAGGAAAAGATGACCTCAGTAATGCATAGAACCCTGTTTCAGACAAGTATTTTATTGGCATAATTATTTTAATAATGGAAATTATCCCACTAAAATATATTTACAAAATCAGTGAGTAAGATACCTCAGAGAGCTTCATCCTTCAGTCTCTTTTAGAAAAGCACTCCTTTTAGCCTAGAAGCACAGATCTTTGTATCAATGTCTTGGCAAAAAATAAAAAAGAGAACTGTATTCTAAAAAGTATTTCTGAGTTTAATTTTCTACCTAATGTGCAGGAAAACAATCAAGGTCTTTTCTTTAGGTGTATTTTCAGACTGTCTTGATTTGTGTATGGATAGCTCTCACATTACTCAGTGATGGTGCCACATTTGGATCATGCCTGTTCTGATACCATCAAAACTGGAGAAAAAGACATCATTCCCTCTCCTCTTTTTTTTCTGCCCATCCACCTTTCATTTCTAGGGGATGAGAAACCATGGCTAACTCAGGGAAAGGAATGAAGCACAGACAAGCTACACAGCAATCTGCAGCTTAAGCCTGGCAAGAGATCAGCCTCTAAAGTGCTCCCTTTCAGAGAAGCAGCTTACCTACCTTCCATAAGTATGTGAAAGTCTGTTTCTTTTCTACGTTTTGTCAACACTTGTTTATCTCATCCTACCAAATCTCCTTGAATTGAGTTGTGTGTCTGCAAAATGAATCCAAAGCTCAAACAAGCCATTGACATTCTCTGCTCCCACCCAAGAGAAGTTTCATTTTTCTGCTGGCAATGATCCATGACATTTAAATTCTGTCTCCCACAACAGGCTTATAGAAAACTGCAGAGAGAACTACAGGGCCAGTGCAGGAACCACAACTTTATCACTCTCTTTTAAAGGAACTAGCAAAGCCGGTCAGGATAATGTGAATTTTTGTTTACTAGCTCATTTCTTGACTTTTTACATGACTGACTTTGGAACGTGCTGTAGTATTTCATTTTCAAGATCCAGGCATGGTCTGCAGAACAACAATAATCTCCATGATGGTGAAGGAATAACAGCCTTGAGACTATACATGAGTTTGTCGAGAACCAATTTTAGACCCATTTTAGCAAGGCCAGCAGCTGCTGTTTTAAACAGAAGTGAAAAGGGTGAAAAACTCCCCCAACCAACCCTGGCTCTCAGCTGGCTCCTGCCTGGACATGTTCATGCCACCACTGGTCCAAAGGGACTCTAAAACAGACGGTCTGGCTGTCTGGTGTATTTCTTCTTGCTAACTCCTAATGTTAACTCAAGGCAAAGCTTCTCTTTGATGTGTCGCCTTACGAAAGCAGCATTACCAGAAAACTTGTCTCTGGGGTCTACAGAAATTCAAGTTGTAGGGAAAATAAGTCCAGACTTCTGGAAAATTAATTTCCTTGAAGAGATGTCCCATTCAATGTCACCTGATAAAGCTCCTATGATTTCATGGCACAAGTCTGAGCATTCAAGTCTTCTTCCCACTGACCTTTAACTCATGCTTTGCATTCCATATTTTTCCTTTTACATCTGACTAAAAAGAAATTATTTCTTGCAATAATTTATGAATCTGATGAGGAGCATATAGCTACAACTTTTCATCTTTCCTGCAACTCACAATTTCCCTACCTCTTATATTTAATTGAATATTATTTATATAATAATAATACTAATGAGAATGAGAAAGATATGCTAAATGCATTCTTATTACTACAAATTCATGATTGCTCCCTGACATATGCTCTCCAGGGTTTTCCTCAAACTTGCTGTAAAAATGTTGGCATTCCCATGGGGAAAATATTACCATGAAAAAAAATACACTGTTTTCATATGCAGCCTATATTTATTTAACCATAGTTAAGCTCAGATATTTTTCTCATCCTGCTTCATAATTATATTTGTCATGTATGAGTTCAATTATTTCCACATTTGCTATTGGGCTGAGTAAAATAGTAGGGACCTTTTCAACGTTCCTCATCTTTAACTCACTCTCTCAACCACTGCAACTCTGTATTTATTGGTACCCTTCTGTAGGTGGAGGAACAATAGTGCAGGTGTGATCTGGCCAGAGAGGTTTAACCACAATGCTGCTGTGCAAGTAATTGTTCCATTGCTTTACTACACAAGATCACTCTGCTTTTTATTGGCCCTGCAATGCATTACCAGCTCCTTCCCACCTATTTGCTAGCTGTCAGTCCCAGATCGTTTCCAGCACAAGGCATTTCACATATCTCCTTGAATATCTGGGCTTTGGAAGCATTTTGGTTCTGTTCTACAAACAAATTGCATTTTTCTGCCTGACCATGTGTCAGAGCATCCACTCATAGGAAAAAAAAAATCCCAAAACTTTTAGTCACTACGACTAGGGACATGAAAAGAGTAATATTTTCTCTGGCCAGTACTCTTCTGGTGAGATTTACTTGCTTTTCTCACCATTCTGAAGAAGGAGAAAAGTGTTATGTTCCATATTTCCCAGACCCAACAATCCAAAGAAGACATGTGTGGCCTAATTAGCACTCATCAACTCCTTATAAACACATGCATTAATTATCACTGAAAGATAACTTGATACCATAGAAGACCTCGTGCAAATTAGGCAACACTGGCTTTGCAGTTAACCTAGTCATGAGTTCTGTCCACCTTTCAAACTCTTTTTTCTTTTCCAAGTATCTAAAGAGTTTTCAAGAACAGAAGGAAAAGGAAGAATTGTACCAAGAAACTTGCTGACCCCGAGTGATTCTGAAGACAGACAAATCTCTTTTCTCTTGGTTCCTATGGAAACATCCACCTCTACTCTCCTTTATCACCATATACATTATTTCTCATGTCTCTAGGTATTTTCTTTCTGCTTCCCAAAATGCTTGAATTAACTATACTCTCCATATTTACTCCTTATGTGATTTGACACTTCCCTTATCATCGATGGAAGCACTCAGCAAGATTTTGAGATAATCTTTCACCCACCCATTGGCAAAAGCCCCGTGATTTCACTAGAGGAAAGGATGGACTGTCAGAATTTCTACACAAACCTGTTCCTATTTTAGATGTGCTTCTTCCAAAAAGACCATGGGTGTTCACCACTTAGGTGAACTGCTGAAGGCCAATCTACCGCAGTAGGATGAACTGCTGAAGGCCATTTGCACCTTTCTTCACCATCAAAATCACATCTTGCCTGGGATATTAACAAAGGTAATAACTGTAAGCACATAATTATGTGCATGTAGAAATGTGAAATACAGGTTGGAAAGACAATGTATTGCTTCTTCTTCTAGAGCAGAGTGGTGCTTTTGATAGGTTCACTACTTTAATTGTACCTTTAGGAAAAACACAGTGTCAGAAGAAAACATTACAGACTAGGAGTGATATTACATACAAATCATTAATAGGTCATTTCAGTACTGATGTATTTCCTATTAAGTTTAAATGAAGGGGGCACAGGAAGAAAGAAACCCTTTTCTGAATGCCTAAGTCTGAAATAGTGTTATCCTGTATCTACATGTGAGTTTTTACATCCCCTGATGAAAAGCAAATTTTATCTGACTTCAAGATAAATGGTTCTTCAAGTTTTTTGTTTATAACACTACTTCTACCTTCCCTAAAGAGAACTGTCTTTACCAAGGATATATCATCAATGAAAATTACATTGTGGTCTCATGAACCATTTTTTCAGCAACAGTGCCTGAGTGCAAATAAAAATGTATGGCTGTGGATAAAGAGAGAGAAATGTTTTAAATTAGTTCTAATAACAAAACCGATTGCAACACCAAGTCATGAAATTATCACTAAACAACAGTGATGGAACTGAATACTGAAGTGTGATAAGAAAGCAAGCTAAAGAGCAAGTGTTGGGCATATTTCCAAAAAAAAAAGAAGGCCCAAGTAACCTTCAACTTCCTTTCTTTTTGCACTCTTTGCATTCTTACTAGATGATGTGCAAAGATAGAAACATTCATCATTTTAAAACTTGAGAAAATTTCAGAGAGGGCTTGTGTTCGGGGGCACATAAGTCTCAAGGTTGCCTTTTTGCCAATGTGCTGTACTGTTATTACACTCAGGGTGCCCTGCTGACAGTCACTGTTCTGCAAAAATGACAGAAAATAGGGAACCAGAGTAAGCAGTTTCGCTTCTTGCACACAAAATGTCAACTTAGCTGTTATCTTATGGCCTAAGTGATTAGCAGAAATACACAATCATTTCTGAAGCTGTTTACTGTATCTGCCACAGAGGCAGCCAAATTCCCAAGCTATCTGAAATCCTCTCCTTCCAATTCTCAGGGTTGCTTGCTTATATTAGCGATGATGCCTCAATCTCTCACAGTGATTTTGCTGCCAAATTTTTGTGTGTTGCTGCATTATTTTCTAACTCACTTCCCTTTAAGTCATGTTCTCTTTTACCAGAAGGTTGAAGTGATCGGGCACTTTTCAGTACAAAGCCACCAGTCAAATGTTTGTTGCATGATTTAAACGTGGTGAGGAAGAGACTACCTGTATAATTCCATTGTGTTGTTTACTCAACATACTGAGATAAAGTCCCTAAAGGCACTGCAAGCATTAAAAAAAAAAAAGAAAAGAAAAAAAAAAAAAGTTTTTTTCTTTTCTCATTCTCTTACTCCCTCATTACTCACTGGGCTTTCTTCCAAAATTCTGGAGGTCAGTGTGAGGGGTTTTTTATAACTTAATGCTTAGAATATAAATCTACACTTGTTTTTTCTTCAAGGAAAAGAAAATAAAATGCAAAACATTTCTCTCAGTTATAGACTTTTCTGAAGAGAAAGTTGGATTCTTAGCTCCTGTGGGAATTACATTTTCTTTTCTCTCTTCAAAATGTGTCTGGTTTTCATAAGGCCTTTAATTATCTAATATAAAATTGCCTGATTTGTCTTTTCTAATGTCTCATTTAAAGCAGAATGGCCCTTCTGACAGACTGTAGCTAAAGTAATATTTTATTTTTTTAATTCTGAGATAATTTATTACGATAAATAAATTACTTTATTATGGTAGTGAATTGCATTCATAATTGCTGTTTTATTGGCTTCAGGGCTCATTAAAAATATATGTTTCTGTTGTAGTAACTATTTTGCACCAATGCATCTTAGTACTGTGCTTTTTAAAAATATATACTATGTTTGTAATAAAAATACTGAATTTATATACTATTATTCACCTAGGTAGAGACAAGATCATCTACAATACATACTTGTGAGAGACTCTGCAGAGAATCTTAGCAAGAAAAAAAGAGGGTTAACATTCTTTGGGTGGACATGGGACAAACTCCAGTACAAGTCCTCTGACCCCTTATTCTTTCTATGAAATTACATCCAAGCACCGTCTTCCACTAAAAGACTATTTGGAAATTGTATTATCAAACTTTAAAGAAAAGCTTTATCTAGAGACACCACATATGTATCAACACTCCAGGATTTCTGAAACTGTCATCTGTGGAAATCACAGGTTAAAAACATCACCACACCCTTCTTTGTAGTGTACACATTTTTTCATCTGTTCATAGTAGGGATATGATGGAACAGGCAATAAATCAGACTCTAAAAATGGTGTTCTATAGAAAGGGAATGTGTTTGCTGTTTATATTCACATAATGGTAAACTGAAAAAAGGGTGTCATCTTGCAGAATTTCTCTCTCATAAGTGTGTATCACACTTAAGAATTTTATGCTGAACCAGAAGTATCTGTGAGAAAAAGGCTAAAAACACTCCTCCAACTTTTGAGCTTTTTTAAAAAAGTCTTTAAGAAATAGTTCACTGTGTTTTGCTTCAGTGATAGTAGAAGAAAAACCTCCGTGCAGGTTTACCACTGAACAGCCACAGTGGTATTTGTTCCAGACTTAGGTGTGCTTCCCACTGACTTTGATTGACAAAGGAAGTCAAAGACGCCTAAGACTTTTGTTCCTCATGGGATCGACCAAAAAACTTTGATATATCTACGTTAGGCAGAACAATGTCTGTTCTGAAGAATTTGTCCCCAAATGTATCATCCAAAATCCCGAGCTTTGAGCTGTGCTCCCTATAAAATATGAGAGAATCGAGTGCCTTAGATATATGATCCAAAAGCTCATGCCCTTACCTTGGGAAGCAATCAGACAATTAAAATAGAAATCCAAAGGTGTACATTCTGGGGTTTTCTCATCATATTGATGCCTGTCGGCCAGGACTGCCCATGACATAAGGGTAGTCATGGAGCATTGCTTCCCTCCTAACACTTTGCCTGAGCATGGGTTTGTGGGGTGGGATGTGAGAAGTCCTTTTGGGCCAGTCAGTTTTCATGTGGACAGTTTTCACGTGGACATCTCCATGACATGCAAAGGAGTAGTTATTTAATTGCCTTAGCCAAACATGGAACCAGATATGAGGTGGTTTCCACACGAAAATGGTTGGGGATTACACTGGACCTGAAAGTCGACATATTTTGCTGTGTAAGATCTGGAAAACTCTTGGAAGTAACTTATTCACCCACAGAGAGCAATGTGAGTACCTTATTAGTCACCTCCTGACCAATGTTCTTAACCAGAGCAGTGGCAGAGGCCGTGCTTTTAGCTTTGAGGAGAGTGCCGCTGTACAGGTTTGGGAGCTGAGCTGAAGGGCAGCCTAGCTTCATTCTCAAAGTAAGAGCTAAGCAGCAGCAATAATGAGCAGGATACACTTGTCCATCAATGGCAAGCTAACTGCAATCTTTTTAGTGACCATGTGTAGTGGCCAGGTCATGTTTCCTGTCACCAGAAGGCGAGAAAAAGCACTCTACAAGTCCTGCTCTGAGCTGAACAGTTCTCAAGTAGCTCAGGCTGCAGATTGCTGCTTCCTTAGCAATTACATTCAGGAGCGTTCCCCAATTTCTATCTTAAAAGTCAGCTGCCAGTTCCAATTGCCAGTTCTTCCCTTCCACAACTTTTCAGTTAATGAACTGATTTCTGAACTGACCTGGGGTTTGCTTAACCATAATAAGAAAGTTCATTCAAAATAGAATGTTGGGCCATCTCTAACTCAGCTGATAAAATCACTCCCCTTGCAATGACAGAAACATCAATATGTAGAGAAAGTAAGGAGAGATTTTAGTGTTATTGAAACATTAGCCTTGGATGCTGGGTTTTGGTAATAAGAAAATTACTCTCTCCCTAGCAGTGTTAGGGCAAAAGGTATTCAACATGATTACATTGCCAGCAAGAAAATTGACATAACAAGGTTTTCTGGCTTTATAACCTGTGTCCACTAAAGCAGGTAATCGAGCTGCTAGCCTGGTGAAAATTACCTGTTTAGTGATACTCAGTGGTAGCTGAATTCTAATGTAAACGTTTATTTCAGTCATTAGTTTCAATATCTTTCCTATTTGCTTTTCCTAGCGGTGACGATTTTGTTTGTTGAGTTTTTTCATTATCCTTTATTCCAAAACTTGAGTCTTACCAGGCCAGAGAATCTCAGGTTAAAACAATTTATGATCAGATCTCATCACATTATAACACCTCTACCTTTCTCAAGTTTCCAAATTTACAGACCTAGAAAGAGATGGTCTGAAAGAGATTAGTTGGATTATTAGGAGTCCAGATTTGCAGATAAAAAGGCTGGGGTTTCACCCTCCCAACCCTCGAAAGAGATCAATTCTTCTAAATCATTTAGTAGGAAAGGGATTTAACTGAATTGGTGTTCTCTATGATTTTACTTTATGGAATCAGACCAGTGGAAGAAGACCTATGTTACCAATATGGATTTAAACAGTTTAATGACCATATAAAATTCCTTTACACCATTTACATAAATAATGCTTGGGCTTAAAAAAAAAAAAAAAAAAAGAACCCTAATAAATATTAGAAAGAAACAGAAAAGGAAAAAAAATGCAGTTTGCTAAAGTTATCACTGAATGTAAAACTGAGATTTCTAAACTATAATTTTCAAGTAGCATGTGCCACTGATCCATTAGCATGCACAGAGTGCAGGTCGTCACCACGTCTTAAGGCAGATATTCTTACAGGAGATTTTCACTACAGCCAGTCTTCTGATGGAAAATTTTGAGTTTTAAGCACCCATTCATTTTTCCTTCCTTGGAGACTCTGACAAGTAACAGTTTTGTGATATTTGTCTATTTGGAACCTGGTAGAAATTAGCAAGATCTTTCACACATATCACATAGTTTAAGGCAAAGATTTATTTCCTGGTATTTTTGATAATTCAATTGTGCTAAATTATAAGGTGAAGTTTTAATGACACAGAACTCTATTCAAGTGTTGTCAATGTTGTTGTTCTCTTCTTTGCAGTTAATTAGGGTTAGCTTTAAAATCTCGTCAAGGTCAAGTATTTCTGATCAAATTTGAAAAATAGATTGACAGGCAGTACTGGACTTTTTAGTAATAGCATTCTCTTGCTTTTATATGATTTTGGATTTGGAGATCATTTTTCCACATGAAAAATGACATGGAAAATCAAAAAGTTACACAGATCTCTTTGAAGTTGCTGTTTATATGATTTCCAGCTATATCAAAGACACCTAAAGGATACTTTGTGAAAAATTCTTGGTACAAAGTAGCTAAAAGATTTTGGTGTAATGGTCAACATTTTGAGATGGTGAACGAACTGGTAAAGCAGATGGTGGCTGATGTGAGAGGCAGCTCCAGCACATATAAATGTTGAAGTCATTGAAAAACATGAGTATGAAGGGGCATGAAGCTTCTACTTTATAAATATATAAATTTCACTGACATTGTAAGAAAAAAGTATTGGAACAAATTTGCCCTCCCCAGTAACCCTCCTCTGTGATATATACCTTGATCCACTACATGAAACCACAAGACCAGGTATTAAAATGGAAAATTTCCATTAGATGTGATTCTAAATGGCTTAGAAGTTCTTCAAAAACTCTTCTGCAAGCCTCATCTAATTCTAAATTAAAATCCATGCTTGTCTGTCTTTTCACCTGAGATGAAGGACATTACACCAATTATTAGGCATCTCTGGCCTCCAAAATAAACCTTCCTAGAAAAAAGAGATAGGTCTTGTAATCTGCTACACCATATGAAAATTAAATATTTGCTTAATTTTGAAAAATAATTGGCATTCTTCTTTTTAGAAAGATTTTAGCAGTGCTGGAAATTGCTCCTGTAATCTAAAGTAGAGGCCAGAACCTCAACTAATGTAAAAGATTTTCAGTTCCATCAAATTCAAAGTTGCAAGCCAGTGTACCAATTCTGAATCCAGTAAAGCTGTATGTTAAGCTTCATTCTATTTGTGGAAATGAAAGGATGAATATATGATGTAGCCAGATTGCTCCTTCCTAGCATTGTCAAAATTGTACTGATGTTGGCAATACAAGTCTGACCAACCATCTTAACAAAGAGAGATTTGTTTAAACCAAGTATGTGTGTGCCTTGCAGGCCTGTCTCAGAGAAGATAGCAATTTCCTCTTGCCCTTTTTCAGTACTCTTTATACATAGTTTTATGAAAAGCTATAATATTCCCAGAGACATAGAAAAGATCCAGCCAGTCTTACTTACTCAGAACTGAAAGTTTTAAGGTTAGTCTTGGGGGACATTATTACACTGCAGGTCAATAATGCCTCATAACCTTTGCCGTGCCTCCTGAGGGCAAACACACATATTGTGATACCCCATCCTGCTCTGCTACAGATGAAAGCCTTTGGAAAGGCTGGCTTAAGGTTAGGAGCTGCATGAAGGAATGCCCCCAAGGATGCTCTGTTAGGGCACCAAGCTCCTGTGAACAGCAGCAAGTTTGCCTCCCCTGAACCTTCCTCTGTGTACCACTTTATCTTTGAAGCAAAGGCACTAAAGGAATTCTTGGCTCTAACCGGAGATGACAAAATGTTTTAGATCCATGCTTCCCAGACCAGAGAAGCATCTGGGGCTTCTCTGCTCATAAACATGACATTTCAAGGCTGAGAAAGAAGACACTGGGTGGGAGGGTTGGTTTGGGGTAGGGAGGCCAGTTTAGGTGGGGGTTTAGGTTGGGGAAGATTGAGTTCTATTCAGTTTAAGATTGACTATGTTCTACTCCATTTTGAAGTTTGTCAGATAAGGATAAAAACTGCTTTGGGAATTTTTCAGTGGAGAAACATTTCCATTTTGTAATGTACTTATTTCAACAACCTTATCTTAACCTCCTGAACTAGAATGGCCATTCTAGATTTTGCTTCAGCGACAGGCTAGCGTGATAAACTCAGTTTTTAAGTTACAGTCTATTGGATTATAGAAGTGAAATTTAAAATAGCCATTTGACTTATTGAATCATAGCTAAAGGACACACTTGAAATCTAAACTACATTTATTGTGTTTTGTGCTTACAGTTTCCTTCTTATTTATTGTGCATTTTGGTAAATCAGGATGTCATATTTCCTTTCCAGTTAAAAATGATTCCATTATATTGAAAACTAGAAATTATTTTTGAATTGAAGGGAGCAAAAAAAATTCTGCCTTGCCTCACAAGTCCATAGAAAATAAAAGTAAATTAATATCCTCTGTCTTCTGCTAATAGCAGAAATCTTGCTGCAAAGTTAACCTTCCTATGTAGGCTGAATTGCTTAAATTCTAAAACACTTGGATCATGGGTCCATTTTCACTTATAGGAACCACAAAAATTAGCAGAGAAAATCATATCTTCAGCTGACATAAATAAATTGCACTGAGCTGAAGTCTGTTGTTCTGTACTGATCTGTACAAATTTCAAATCTGGTCTTTTAATGTGTAGGAGGAAAAGTTCAATAGTTCAAGAAGTTTATATTGCAACAAACCTTTCTGATTTGGCTGTAAAAAATCTGTTTCAGAACCAGTCTGCTTCTAACTATCAAAGTTTGACCCCAAAAGTTAATAACAGTGCATTGCACGCCCAAAGTAGAGGGTTTAAAAATAATTAATCATTTTGAAGGAGCACTGTTGCCATATTTTTGCAGGGTTTTTTTTTCCCATCTACATTTCCTACCAAAGGATTTTCTTTCAGATTTGGAAGAGATACAAAATCTAAACTACCTTTTTGTTTCTCTGGTGTTGCAATGTCCATTTCCTTCTTGGTTAAAGTAAGGTGCAGCTTTAATGCTTTCTCTAGAATCAAGAGAAATCCTTGCCAGCCTCACAGAAGTAAACACAATAAGGATCATACTAGGAAACATGGACAGAAGATACCAAGACATGTTGATATGGTGTTGCATTTTCTTGTCCAACTTTAAATAAGAGACAATTTGCTGTTAATAATATGTTTATTTTCTATTAGGATTAATTACTTTTGTCAAATTGTTTTTCGGCTCACGAAGGCACCTTCTGATTTTCAGGCTGCTAAGCACTGAACCAGGACTATTACATCTCAAGTGCCAAGTGTTTGTCACCTAATCATCCCTTCTCCACACAGTTCTAGGACTACACCTCATTCAGGAATTTGGAAAACTTGTTCCATACTCTATATAAGCCCCATCTCCAAACCAGTCCTTCATTTCACAGCAGAAGCCACTGCAGGTAGAGTCTCACACACCAGAAACTATTAAACTCAAGTTTCTTTAGTGGCTCCGTGGGACACAACTAGGCCCAGCACTTCAGAAAAGAAGGCCACTTATTTAATCACCTAAATGTAGAGTTAAGTCCCTATTGTTGAGAATCTAGGCTGCAGAATATAAGCCATTTTCACAGGGACACCCTGGCCCCTTTTTCATTGCTCTAGCAAACAAAGCAGCTGCCAATCCAGCTGGGTTTATGGCTCTGTTGTATTACTGGAACAGCAGAAAGCAGCCAAAGAACACTAGTGAACGTGCCCATATATATAAAATACCTCAACATTGTCATTTTTTAACTGTCAGATTTTTCAGATGAATAAATTTGTACCTTTAATGTTGATTGTGTAATGGACAAGGACAGTTAAGGAAGAAATTCCTGCTTTCTTTGCCTTTCCACTACAGAATCTTGATTTTTCTAGCAAGAATTTGCTTTCCTGAGAGCTACCTGTCTGGAACTTCTGGTTGCAAAATGATGCCAATATATAAATGATTTTCACCTTTAGGAGTGTGTTAGAATAGATAGCACAATAGACACTTTCATCATCACCAGTCAAAGAGCAGATAGAGAGTAACACTCTGTACTTTTTCAGCACTAGGAACGGTGCCTGTGTGAAGGTATCACAAAGCATTCTGTGATGGAGATGAAAAAGCAGGTCTGTCACACAGCTGAAGGTTTATTCAGCCATACTTAATGTCCTTCCTGTGATAAAGGGTGTTCATGCACACTTATATGTGCTATTCATATGGAGTCACACTCTGAGAAATAATCTGTCATTTTGCACTCGCTTGAACATCTCTCCATCAGTTGTTTGCAATCATTTAACTATTCCTATTTATTTGGCACACACATGGGGGCTTAATTTGATAAATGTATTCACAGCACACACAAAATTGCAGGTGAAAACTTTTAATCTGATCAGACCTTTGCCTTATTGTATATCACAGCTGGCACACAGCCCTGCCATTGAACATGTCAACTCCATAGTTAGAAACTAGTTAGGCAGTAAGCCAAATCACAGAGCTATACATTGAATTGCAATAGATATATTCTGACTACATAATTGGTATATTCTGTACTGGGAGCAGTCACTTCACAGTTACTTCATTTTCCACTTTGAGGCAACAATTCCCTAAAGAGTATTTCAGTGCAAATATATTCACAATAGAAAAAAATCATAATAAATAACAAGTAGTAATAAATCACATATGAAACATTAAAAAAGTTTTAACAAGTTGTACAATTTTCTGGAAATGTATTCTCAGTGCAATATACTGTCAGAGGCATTAAAGAGCTAAAAATCTATTTATGCTAATTATTTTTGTCACTAGAAGGGAAGCCAGCTGGGAATAGTCACAAACATAGATATGGCTTGTGTTTTCTCCTCTAACAAAAACATGCAATGGCCTTCCCAAGGGGCCCAGTACGTCACCACAACTGCTAGCAGCAGCCAGCACATACACTCTATGAAAACATCCATGTCTTTAGCTATAAATCATAACTTTTGTATTTGCTTCTATTGCAAGCAGGATGTTTCCACTTGTTTTTAAAACAAATACAACAATTTGAATATTTTACTTCTATAAGAATCAAGCAGTTTTTCACTTCAGCAGAAAGAAGTTGGTGCACAGCCATGACAGCATCACTTTTTGATAATACCACTACAGCTTTCTGTCCTACTTTTGCACTTTTCCTTCAACTAAGATTTGCTGAAACTCCTTAAGCATACTCCCATTTTCATTCTTTTTTAAGCCAAACCATCTCTTTCTCTGCAGATGAAAGAAGGATTTGTGTGAAAATATTTACAGCTCCCTCAGCTGCTCTGATAATTTGTGTTAGCTGCCTTTTCATCCATCACTGACCCAAAGAGCTGAAATCAACAGAAAAAACTTCCTTTTATCATTCTCCTGGCCATGCCTCTGACATGTCTTCTCTACCAGAGGCAGAGATAGTTCCCTGGGCAGAAGATGGACATCTACCAAGGGAAGCCCAAAAAAAATAGGAGTACTTACATAATGCAGACAGTAGGAAATGTGTGAATTTCAGTATCAACACACAGCAACCAAATTTCTGGGTAAGTAGTAAGTGCCAATATAAATGACTTAGTGCTGTGTGCCAGCCACACCAGACACCAGTGATAGGTACTCTGCCTTGGCCATAAATATCACTGTGAGGTGGCAGGGTTTGGTTTTGGAACTTTGATTGACTGAAAAAACTCTCAAGAGGCAGAGCAAGAACAAAAGGGCATTTATTAATATAAAAGTAGCATTCAGTGGTTGTGCCAGGACCCCTTCATTTATTCAAAGATAAACAAGAAACAGTTCCTTCCCCACAGATACGGTAAGTTATGGTCCTGATTAACAGCATAAATGGCCACGTGCATGTTTTTGTTCCACTGTAAATGTGAAGTTCCAAAGGATGAAGAGGGGAGGATACATCCTAAAATTAGCTATATGTTCCAATATGAGTTGTAGGATATTTTTCTTCACCTTGAATAATATTTTATTGTTTAAGTAATACTGCTGGAATGCAAATACATTGCTATAATTTGGAGACAGACAGATAGATAGATAGATAGATAGATAGATAGATAGATAGATAGATAGATAGATAGATAGATAGATACTATCCACACATGAGCAAGCCAGCCCAGTTGGAACACAGGGGAAAAAATTGTGCCAGCTATAATTCCATGAGCTGTATTCAAGATATCCATGCTATTTTGAAAACTCAGCTATTAATAGCTATATGTATATTTAATATTATGCCCCTGTTAGCATATGTTAAAAATTCCAAGTCTTCTTTTTGACAGTAAAATTGTCATAAATTTACTTGTTTGACTTTAGGGAAGGCTGGGGTCTGAAATAGCAGTGGTGTCACAGGTTAAATCTCCTCCAGTGTGTGCCTGCTAGCTGGGTCTTCTGATCATCAGCTGAAATTCTGGGGACAGGATGAATGGTGAATTGAATTTCTTTGCTGTCTTTCCCTAACATATGTGTGGCATCACTAGTTATATCCTGGGTAAGGTATTCAGTGCATTGAAAATGCGCCAAAAAGATAATGCTGATAAAAAAACACTCAGAATAACTGGCTGAATAAGCAAATCTAAACTCTTTTGGGGAAACATTATTTTGGACTTTAAACATTTTCAAAATGTTTAAAGATTAATCTATATAATTTCTTAATTGTTTCACATTATTTAGAAACACAACAAGTACAGCGTACAGTGGGAATAATATTATGTCTAGGTGTAATAAGAATAATATTGTATAATTCTGTAATATTTTAAAATATTCTATTTATTGTTTTATTGCCTAAGTTTTGATAGCTCTGATTAGTTGATTTTTTTGTTTGTTTAGTTTTTTTTTAAATCAAGACATCCTCAGTCTTAAAGTTTTGGCTTAAAATTTGTGATAGCAAATTCCATTCCAAATTTAAAATGAGAATTTTAAGAGCAAGTTGAATATTCATTAATTTTATGGGCATATTTTATAAAGCAGAAAAATACTGAATATTCAGAATAAAAGAAATTATTTTTTTCTTGC
This sequence comes from Melospiza melodia melodia, assembly GCF_035770615.1. NCBI lineage: Eukaryota > Metazoa > Chordata > Aves > Passeriformes > Passerellidae > Melospiza > Melospiza melodia. The sequence goes on along the minus strand of NC_086194.1, from coordinate 128,845,035 downwards.
CTTTTCCTACTTAGAATGAGGATTTAGGAATAACATAATTATATATTTTAATATAGTCTGTTACAATCCCAACCTTGATATGATACATACATAATGCTTACTGTACTACAACTCTGATTTTATGATAAACTGTCTGGCTTTTTCAGCTCTGATATGATATGTGCTAACCACTGCTGGGAGAGGTTGCCTAAAGGAAAATGCATTTCCTGGCAAAATCATCAGGAATTAGCCTGCTAAAAAATGGTACATGAAAAGATGATGTTGGAGGAGAAGTGGTCTTTTTGTGACAAATTCAGCCCTTGAAATACCTTGATAAAATGTAGTTTTCAGTGAAGTAATCCACAGCCTTGACCTTCAATGTTATTCTATATTACCCCCTAATATGCATAATGGCTCTATGTTTCATCAAGAGAAGTTAGTCTGTTCACAGCAATGCATGCACCTGAGTACTCCTAATTTGAAGGGATGTCTCTGCTTTTAAAACTCACAGTCACCTTCTCCTGCAACACATGGGAGTTTTCCAGCCTGAAACACGTGAGTGGCAACATAAATAAGTGTTAGCATTAAATTCAGATGTCTCTGTTCCAAATGTCTGAAACTATGTCTAGTTCTCTGCTTTACATCTACACATGCTAAATTTCTCTTATGTACCAATGTTTATAATAAGAACCTTTCCTAATCATTGATGATCAGAGCACAGGGCATTCTCCAGGCTGAGAGACCTGGGCTTGTTCAGCCTGGAGAAGAAAAAGCTCTGAGGACACCTTAGAGCACCTTTCAATACCTAAAGGGTCTAGAAGAGAGCTGGAGAGGGAGTTTTTACAAGGGCATGTAGTGACAGGACAAGGGGAAGCAGCTTTAAACTGAAATGGGAGTAGGTTTAGATCAGATATTCGGAAACTTCCTAGTGGAAACTTTCTCTGCCCCTGGCAGTGGAATTGGGATTAGATGGAACTTTAAGGTCCCTTCCAACTTCAATCATTCCATGCTTCTATGATTGTAATTTTCTGTGATTTGGGGAGTTCATACAGTTTACTGCCCCCATCCACTGAGGTGGTTTTACTACAGCTGTGATGGGCAACTGGCAAGGAACCGAGAAGCTACATAGCCTTATTTGATTAACTTACATTGCAGGAAAGCTTTGAAGAACATAAACTTTCTTTACGTTTTTAAAATCCAAATTAAGCATTGTACTGACAGCTTGAACATTTTCAATGGATGTCAGTTAATTAACTACCATGGCAGTGAGTTGACAAAACCCTGTTTCCTTTAACAAAGAAACTTTAGAAGACCCTTAGTGCATCTTACTGCCTAACAGAAACATCTGCATGAATTCTAAGCCATCTATCAAACAGGCGTCTGAATGCTAGCCACAGTTAAGCGAGCTACATAAAAATGTTATACTATGATTATACTCATTCCATGACAGGAAACTTGTTTATTAATATGGGCTTTTAAATGCCACTCCACAAGTTAAAAGCTTGATGCACATTAAAATACAGCACATATTTCTACGCTGGATTTCAACATATATTATTCAGCACTTGTTACCTAATAAAACTTAACTTGTTTCTTCAGTGAATGTCTTATTCTCTGTAACTACAGATTTTTGGGTTTGGGAGAAGAAGAGAAAATAATGACAGACCATAAGATATCTTAGTGCTAACTCATGAAACTTTTAAACAATACTTTCCCTGTTATAAGGGCCTTAAAAAAGGAAAATTCTTAGTTTCACTGGTAAAATCTTGAACAACATTCAAGTTAATATTGAGCCATGTATTCTTTTTTTTCCCTTCGTTTCTCTTCTGCTCATTTTTAGTTCTTGAATTTATGATAATCAGCTCTGTTTCTTTCTTTATATTTGCATTCTATTTTTGTAAGGGATGCTGTCTTGGAGCACTGATGTTCAGAACTGAAGGGTGCCAGACCCAAATCCCACGCTGTGCGGTAGTCTGAAAGATTATCTTCCACATTACAGTGATTAAATTAGACCAGACAGTACCACAGACCCTGATGTGCATGCAGTTAATACTTTGAAAGGACAGAAACTGTTCTCAACAGCTTCAAAATTGTCCAGCACAGAGTAGCTGCTGTGTGGGCTTTTATCCTCCTACAGATAACGTCAAGCATATCTACTGCTGTGTGCATTCTGCAGCCTTGATAAGAGGAAGAAGAAAACTTTTCAGGACCACAAGACATAGTTAAAACTAGGGCTTTCTCTCTGGCAGATTTTTGGGATTAAAATAGTATTTTTTTAATTTTATAGATATTGAGGCCATAAAAGCATTTGGATTTGGTTTTTTTTCTGGAGTTCCTACTAGAAAAGTCTATGGAGCTGCAATGCATTTAATAATTACATTAGTATTAAACAACTAGAAATACAACCACAGTATATAGTGACCTTAGAGATAGGACAGATAATTACTGTGCAGTGACAGAGGAAACTTCAGACAGCAAAGTTGTCTTTACTGTTAGTGATAATGCAGCACATTTAAGTTATGTAACAGATTTATATGTCAAATTAATCTTTTCCTCAGCACAGTCCTAGGAAAGCACCTTTGTTTCTATGTACCCTCTAAAGTACCTGCCTCTGTAAATCATGAGTCCACGTTATTATTAGTCTTCTGCATTTACTCTGTAACATTTCAGAAGGTGGCTTAAGCAAAACGACCTGAAGCACTGCAATGCATTTCATGGACTTGAAAACACCACTGGAGGGAGAGGAAGGAAGCAATCTATTGCAAATGCCCACCTATCCTTTTTTCATTATTATTTTGTTTTGCTTTACTTTATTGGTTTTGTTTGGGGGGTTTTTTAATGTAGTTTTCACCTAAGGAGATGAAGGCACTTTGATGAAAAACATTAACAGGTTACATAGTCTCAAATTAAACACATGAAGTGAGTATAGCAGGAAGAGGAATATCTGTATTAGGAGGCTAAAATCCACAAAGAACCTGTCTTGTGACTGCTGCTTTGTCTTGATCCAGTTTTCTTTGGCAGTGAGGGCAACTTAAGTCCCTCATGTTCCCAACAGTCCTCACAACAATTAGATATATTTGTTCGAGGAGATTTGAAAGGTTTGGGAAAACTCTTTGCTGTTGTTTTGGCATGTATTTTTTAACCAGCAAGGCCTCATGAAGCTCAGGAACCTCAGGCCTGCTCAAGAGCCTGGCGCCCCAGCCTGCAGCAGCACAGCTGAGGCAAAAGTTGAACAGAGAGGCGGCAGAGGACAGAAAAGGTCAAGGGAAGAAGAGAGCTCAGCTGAGTAACATAAACATGTAGTTACAAGAGAAGTCTATGGGCTCATTTTTGGCAGCCAGTGCTTGGCCCTGAGGATGCCATCAGGCTCTGAAAGCTCCTCTCACCCAGTGACTCCCCACCTATCCTCAAAGTCAGTGCTGACAGGGCACAGCCACCCTGGGACCAGGGATCAGGATACTGTGAGAGGGCTATACAGGATGAGCTGCTGGTCTCCCCTCCTCCCTTTTTGCTCCAGAGCTGCATTTACACTCAGGTCCTTGCCTGAGCTACTTGTCTGTGTGTCTGCACTGGCTGTGTGTCTTGCTGATCCCGACCTTGATTTATTTCCAGGGTTTCCCTGGATCTATCACAGAGGGATCTGAACTGGGGCTGACCCTGGTACTGTCACTGGATCTGTTCTGCTCTTCTTGCTGGGGTCCCACAGGGCTGCATCCTGTGTGTGTGAGGGCACTGCCACACTGTCACCCCCACACACAGCTCTCCACTGCTGCTGGTGCATCTGGCTCTGCTGTTCCCTGATATCCTGCTTCCCAACTGCTCCAACAGAGGCAGCAGGTCTAAGATATGTCTGCTGAAGGCCTGCTCTTGTCTGTGCAGTCCTCTCCTTTACCCACAAACTATGGTACTTTTCTAACTCTTATAAAGCCCCTCATCCAAGGCAGCTCCAATAAATCAGTGGTTTTATTGGCTTGTTTTGTTTTATTTTGGCTTGGTTTTGTTGGGTTTAACCTTGCTTTTGGCGTGAGGGACAAGATAAAAAGAAGTTATTAAGGCCAGCAAGTCATTTCTTAGATCCCCTTAGCTGCAGTGAGAACAATCATTTAAGGCTGAATGAAAGCTCCTATGCAGGTATGAAAGTTATTTAGTCCCTAACCCAGCTTAGTCCTTAATCACAGAAATGAACTGAAAGAAGACTGACTGAAGATTATGGTACTTCTGTTCAAATTAGTATTTTATTAGTTATTCAAAATAGATCAGCTGCAACAAGAGTTCATAAACTAACTCTGTAATACATTTAGGTAGAAGGTTAGGGCAGTAATACATAAGCAAAGACAGCTGGATTAATAAATGCTTGTGAAGAGAGAGAGCAAAGTCTTTTAAATTAAAAGTAAACATTATTTTCTCCCCTTTTTTTTCTGCCAAACCTCTAACTAAACTTGTTCTAAACTCACAAACTATTCCAGTCAAATTTGAAATTATATTGTGCAGCAAATAAAAAATAATTCATTTTCTCCTCTGTATTTTCAAGGTTTCAATGCTGCTGAAATAATCCTTTGTAGATACACCTCTCATAAGTGAGACTTTCTCACCAGCAGTAGCTGCAGGTGGCAGCTGTGTTAAACCATTGGAAAGGACTCTGGTACTTGATTCTTTCCCAGGTAAGCTGAGGAACTTATTTCCCCTGCCTCTATCCCCTGCCTCCCCTGCAAAAGATTGTTACAGGGGCAGCAGAGAAAATAGTATGTCTACTCCTGAGAGCAGGTCTACTCATAACCAAGGGAAGCAAGTTAACTTATCACATATTCCTGTTTTAAACTTCCAAGCAAACATATCCCTTGATGAACTGAGGCAGTAACTTCAGCTGGAGCTGGTACCTGGGTCAATAATCTTTCCAGTCACAGTTCCCAAGTCCAATACAAGTTCTGTAGGTAGGGTAGGATAACTTCACATCATCAAGTAAGCTGGCTAAGAGAAGGTAATGCTCTTCATGTGAGATAGGCACTGATCATTTGTCTACTCCTAGCTAGTTTTCAGTGGTGTTCAAGTTAGCTGTTCTTATTTTGCATGGGAAGGACTTGGGAACTTCCCAGCCCTTGTGGGCAACCACCAGACTTTCAGCTGAGGTTGCTGAACAGCACAAACCAGAGAAGACAATGACCTTGTACGCTCTGCTGTGCCAGCACTGCTCCTTGAATGACTGGAGAATAAGCCAGTAAAGACAGTCAAAGTAGCCCTTTAAAAATAGTAATAATTTAATAAAAAGCAAAATGTTTAGAGTGATTTTTCTCTCTGAATGTTTAATCCTGAAGTGCATACAGGTGCAGGTGCCAGTGAAAGAAAAGGAATGGAAACATCTTTCAGGAGCTGCCAATAAAGGCAGAACCACGGACACGCTGAGTTAGACTGACTGAAATTGTCCCCTCTGGGGACACTAATTTCCAGCTGCAGGCACTAGTCTCTTAAAAAACCATACTTCAGTCACTTGTGATTCTGTGACCATAACCTGAGGTTAATGGCTGACATTAACTGAGTCATGGTTAATGTCATAACAGAGCTGGCATTCAGTGTAAATGACAGCAATTTTAGGCAATGTGTGTTCGAGGCAAGTAAACATTTCCAGACCAGGTCTCGATTAAGTTTCTTGTTTAGTAGCCATGATAAAACACCCTCACATATTTATTAATGAGGCTGATGGATATGAGCATTAATGAAAATGGACAGGTAGGTAATGAGGGAGGTACAGTCAGAACACAGGATTAAAGTCAGGTACAATTAGAGTTCAGCTCCCTAGTCAAACACAGGCTCCTTTGGGGCCCTAAGTAAATCATTTATGCACAGCCTCTCAGTTTTTAAAGAGAGGATAATAATATTCATTATCTTCACACACACATCTTGAGAGTATGAGCAGTTTTACTGTATTTTTTTTCCTTAATTCTCAGAAGTGCCCAGTAGATTACCAATATCATGATTACAATACTGGGCAGAGCTGGAGACAAACAAATGCTGCATAAGTTTCTTCACAGAGCTCTAACAACATATTGCAGACATCTTTAGTCCTTATCAGTTATGCTATTCCACCTTAAGCTTAAGACAAGCTGCCAGGAAAATACCTGCTACCTGTAGGAGTGATGCCACATCATGAGACAAGGTCTAATGCAGAGCTGCCTTTAAAGACCACATCTCTGGGAGTGACTTGAAAGCCTCAGCAGACAATGGCAGCACAAATGTCAGATATCCTGTAAAGGAGAAAGCAGAATACCTGCCCTACCAAAGGTTGTAAAACAGAACCAAAAATGCAGAGAAATTGCAGGATAAGGAGAGGAGGGAGGGAGTTAGTGAGAGGAGAGAAACTACTACATCAAGCCATCTGGATTAAAACCAGATCCATCATTCTAAATTGGTGCTTGAGTGCTGAGCAAATGAGCTAAAGGAAGAAGAAAATCAGTGTGTTTGTATAGCTGCATCGTAGGGCATCAAGGAAGTGCTGGTTTACATTCTAGGCAGAGGAAAGTCTGTGCACAATCTATTATCTCTGGCTGATATTATGAAGCTGTTACTAAGAAGTGAAGTGTATTTTGGGATATCCCTATGCACATGTACTGCTGACCAAGGTCTGCATTACAGCCTATCCAGAACTTAGGCAGCAGTTAGTAATTAAATCTTAATGGTTATCTGCTGAGATGAAAACACTTGGGGCAGAAGAAACTGAAGTTTAAGAGGCTCACTATTCCATAGAAAGAGAGTTTGGAGCCAGGAAGGGTTACCACAGCCAAAATAAAGATATGGAGCACAGAAAAAAAAAAAAAAAAAAAAAAAAAAAAAAAAAAAAAAAAGGGAAAAAAAAAAGAAGCAGGGTGATAGTGAAGGAAGTAAAGATAAAGAAAGAAGATCCCTGTGGACAAGCCAAACAGGAGTTAACACATGAACTGCAGAAGCAGCTTAGGTTGTCACAGAATGAAAAGAAACTCACACTGGGAATATAAAGAGGAGTTGTTATTTTAGGCAGGTTTGAAGATTTTCTTGCTCTATTTAGCAGAGAATAAAGATAATTTGTTTACAGCACCACATGCACCTGAGAAATGGGCTGCAGCTCAGCATGTTCATGCTAGATAAAAATTGGGAAAAGGTAATCAGAAGGACAAATCTCGAGGACTAAAGTTAATCCTAAAACTATACAGATTTTGTTCAGATTTCAAGGCTTAAGGCACACATATTTTAGTGTCTGGTCAACGTCTAGCCAGGCAGCTTAGCCAGATCTAAGACACAGGGGCTATTTATATAAATACATGCCTTAAACAACTGAGCTTGCACGTTTCCTTGGTACAGCATCCACTGTAACAGAACTGTCCCCCAACCATGCTTCTTTGTGTACCAAAGTCTGTCCAGAAAACAGGTGAATCCCTGTGGACAACAATCCATTTCTCTTCTTTCACAGCATTTTCTCCTCAAGTAATCTGGCTTTCGGTGATAAACCTGTTGGTCATCTTTTAAATGCAAGAAGCATCAAATCAAAGCAATTCAAAAACTTTTTTTGCTTTGTTTTGTTACATCTGCAGCATTATTCCAGCTAGAGTGAAACTGCTGTCAATTCAGGTGCTTAGACTCAAGTGCCTGTGAGAAGAGACCCTGGAAAACTCACAGCTCCAGGAACAACAGTAGATCACAGAATAGCTGGAGTTGGAAGAGACCTCTGGAGTCCATCTAGTCCAACCACCTGCCAAGGCAGGGTCACCTGCAGGCGGTTACACAGGAAAGCATCTGGTGCGTTTGGAATGTCACCAGCAAGGGACACTCCAAAAATGGGAGGGAAGGTGTTAATAAAAAGCATCTCACTCATCAACCACCATTCTAAGACTGGAAAGGGATGTGGAGGAAATTTTTTTCCCACAAGGATAGATATACTTACCTTTGTGAAATTGAATAATTACTGCTTCAGATTTTTTACTTTACTGCCAAATCTGGTTGAAATTACCAGCAGGTTTGAAAGTTTGAGAGAACGCTAGTACACATTGCAGCCATGTAACCTGTACCGCCTCAGAAATCTGTATACAATATCTTGAAATTACCTTCTCAAGGATGTACATAGAATCCTAACTCATATTCTTTTTTCAGTTAAACCTGTATCAAAATAATCTGTTTTATGGTAAAGATTGCTGCTTTGTTCCTTGCTCTAGTTTCTATTTCACTTAGCCTACTAAGCTCAAGGAAAGCTCAATCCACTTACAGCAGAAGTTAAAAAACACCAGGTGTTTCACTATCTTTGTTCAAACTTGTTTAAGGAAGAAATAGTTCGTGCCATATCCCAGACTAATCCTTCTCAGGAAAACTATTTGTTTGGTGATTTTCAGAGATGCTGAAAGGAAAAAAATACTTAATACTTTAAAAAAATACTTTGAGCAAATTGGTTTTTCACTTAAAATTCCGTTACTTCCTTCAGAAAGCAGCTCTTAAAATCAAAAGAAGAATCAGCTTCTAAAATCAAATTGGAGACAGACCCTGCTTCTGAACCTGTCAGCTTGCAATATCTCAGAAGTTGAAAATCCTTGCAGCCCCAGAGTCATTATATCATTCCAGCTCGATTCCCTCTGGAAGCAAGGCTTGAACAGTTCCACTGTGTACAATGTGTGTGTACACATTTGAATCCTGTAGCTCACGTCAACTGTGAAGCAAGGTGGAAAGCACAAAGATAATTTTCTACAAGTTTCTCATAAACTGTCAGCAGAGAGAAACTCTCTGCATGCTCTGGCACATCCGAGAGACCACTTCCAACATGAAAGCTCACTCTATCAGACTTCCAGAGTCCCCACTGCAGGACCACTGCAGCAAAGATCCCAATCAGAGCTCCTGAATGATTAGAAGATACAAAATCATTAGCAAAAAGTCCAGCACTCTCAGAATAACTTGTTAAAAGTCAAATATCTCCATAAATATACAGTTTGAGCATCCTCTGCTTCCTTTCCCACTGCAGGTTGGAGTACTGCCAAAAAAGAAAAAAAAAAGAAAGATGAAGACCAAAAAACCTATATAAGGACTTCAAGCAGGTTCCACATTTGTGCTTTTGTGATTTGAAACAATGTGGTGCTCCCAAATGTAAATAAAGATATTTTTAACACTATGTTTTATTTCCTTCCTCTCAAATGTGATATAATAGTAATGGTCAGAGTCTATAAAGCACGTGCAAATTTTGGAGCCATAGGGAAGAGCATGGAGCTACTGGAAACTGCTGGTCAAATTACTTTGTTTAGAAAAATACATCCTAGACAGATGCATGACTCATATCCACCACCATCTGTTAGACGGAAATAAGCCATCTTTGCCTCATTAAGGTAGAAATTATCCTCTTTTGTAGTCAAAGATGACCTACTGACCTGGACCCCAACAGCTCAGATCAAGCAGGCTGGGACAGTTGATGGTATTAGGATCATTTCCTTGCCACTCTAAAGAAATTTAATTTAACCAAATTTCCACCCTCTACTTCTGAAATAATTCCTCCAGGTCACAGCATTAGGATTCATAACCCTCCCTTCTGTCCTTGGTTGAAGGCAACTAAATGGCATAAACTGTAGCAGAGCATTCCTAATCACAATAAATCCTCATCTCTCCTGGAGCCTGGTGAAAATCCCCTGGATATGGGAGTGATGTGAGGTGAGATTCACAACATCTGTGAGGCCTAAAGACCAACTCTGTGGGTATTTCCAAGGTGTCAGCATCCAGACAGCAGGTAAAACTGTCGGACCCATGAGGAACAAAGCCAGAGGATCACCTGCTTTGCAGCTCTCAGCCAAACTAGGGACTTGCCAGAACCACTGACCTTAGGAAGCCCATGGGCTGATGGCACAGAGATGGCTTTTGCATCCAAGAATTCAAATTCAGATTCCAATAAAGGCATATTGTGCTTGCAGTCTGTGTAGGTGAGGGCTAATTTTATGTGTGTGTGCACAAACTAGAAAGGGTTGTATTTCTTGACCTTCCTCAGTCCCAGCACCGTGTTATCATTTTGTGAAAAAAAAAATAAATAACACAAGATGAGTGCTGTTGAATGCAGATATCCAGCAAAATTGCTAACAGCAACTGTAAGCTGGTAGAACTACAAAACAGTCAAATATACAGAGAAGGATGAAGTTAAGGTTTCTATTCCAGAATTCCAGTTGTTTTACAGTCTACTTTCCATTTGTGGACTCTAGTTCCAAGCACAGACTGTAGGCTGAAATACTAGAAAACACAATGGCTGAGCTGGGACTATCTCGAAATTATGGACTTTTCTATCATCAGAGGTACAGCATCCAGTTTTCATAACATCAAATTGCTTCAGAAAAGGAAATATACATTCTCTTGTTGCAAATTCTGCCAAGATTACCTCCCCCCGTAGATCAATTTCATAGCTATGGCCACACTACAAAGAAGATTTGCCTGTCTAATTCACAGATAAAACAATTGAGACATTATAAATAAAAGGTATCTAATCTTTACAACCTATGACAATTTAAATGCTGAAACATGAATCTACCTTCTTTTCTCTAAGACTGGTGAATTATGAGACCAAAACTTTTCTCTCATTCCCCACCATCACCAACCACCATCTCAGGAAAAAAAAAGGTTTAAACCTGCATTATACAAAATACCTGAGCTGTGCTGGAGTGTGTCTGACTTGATGCAAACAAGCAAGCACAGCATGATTCCTGCTTCCTAGCAGTGTACAGCCTAATTAGATGGAGACCCAAAAGTTCTTGTCAACTCCTGCACCAGGAGAACTTTTGTCTAGCTCTTCACAAAGCAACAGCATTCCTGTGATGCCTTAAGTTTTAGTTCTCATATTTTTCCAATTCTGTACTTCCTTAGTATGTAACTCTGAAATTCATACAAAGTGTTAGCAAGTTCTCTTCACAGTTTAGTTCGACAAAACAATCCTTTTCCAGCCTGAGAACCAAGGACACCATTGCAGCTTCAGGCCCAAAAGTACAAACATTGAATTGAGGAGAGTAAACCGGAGGATGGGACTTCATGACCTGAAGCTGTAGTTAGACAATTAACCCAAGCATGTAAATGGACCAAAACTTAGAAAAGTGTGAAAACTCATGACCAGGAGTCCATCTTGGGTCCACATTGGGTAGAGCCATGGCCAGGCTCTTGTACTGCCCAAGGTGTATCCTTTGAAGGCCTTTTAACAAATACCTACTTTATTCCTTTAACACTGTTTAGCCCCTGTTCCAGTTACCCTCTCAGGCATCACCTGCACACCAGAAATGCAATTAATTAGGATCTCTGTAAGTATGGGAAGAATGGCCAAAAGGTTTTGAAAGCTCAGTATTGCATGCAAAGATATTGAATACAGCAGGAGACCCAATGTGGTTGAAGGTTTTGGGATTTTCACCTTGCTTAGGCTGGAATTTGGAAAAAAAATGGGATGTGAATATCCCAGAAAACCTTGGGTGTTTTTCAAATAGAAAGCCCTTCAAAAATGTTTGAAGAATTGCCAGGGACAGTTCCACTTTTCCTTTACTGTCCATCAGACCTTTCCCATTATTTTCTGTCAGAAGGTGAAGAGAAGGGATAGATGGATAAAGAAGCCTTGTGGAAAACACATTTACTTGTTTTGTTTTACAAAGTTGTTATCATGTTGTTAGAATTAGCATAATTTTAATTAGGCAGAGACAGGAGTCAGAAGCTGGCTTCCAGCTGTGCCTGTGCGCTTGCAGGGACAAGCTATACCTGCTAACCACAGGGGATTTGCACGTGTGTGTGTTTGGAAATGATCTGCAACATTTTTGAAGCCTTCTTTCTCAAGTCTGACATCCCTGCAATGATATCCAAAACAGAGGCTGAGTTAGCCTGAGCCTGGCGGGACATTTCAGTGAGATGGATGAAAGCTATCTTGGCTTAGATGAAAAATCCACAACTGAGACCGGGAGGAGACTTTTTTATGAACTCCTATACTGATTGCTGATACCAATACTAATACTCTTTTTCACTATTATTTTCCATATTAGAAAATCTCTCATTTTCTTCATCTCATAGTTCTTTGGGTTCACTGTTCCAGTGCTGAGCTTTTTTCTTCCATGTAAGCATAAATTGTTGCTGGCTGACTGCAGTCACATCTTTAAAGCTCACTCCTGCAAATGCGCAAAGAGCTAACTGCTCTGAATACCTGATGTTCACGGGGGTTTAGGTCTAAACTGGTTTTCTAGCCCTTTAGGCACAAACATTTGAAAAATTTGTTCCTAAGAATGTCCTTCTAGTTGAATAATTTTAATCACAGAGTTTGGAGTAGGTTTCTTTTATTATTTCTTCTCTTTTTTCTTTTTACCTCTGTTTTTTCTTTTTCTTCTTTTTTTTTTTTTTTATTGTATAAACACTTGTGCGTGTGTGTGTGTGTGAAATGCTACTGCTGTAGAAAGTGTGACATACAGTCTAGTGCAACTTATCAAATCCAGGCTGTCTGGCAGTCAATTTCCAGCACATCGTGTTTGTCTCATGAGCTGTGACTGCAGCCCATATAGTTTTGATTTCTAGATCTCGTGACTGACCACATACAGCTGCTGTTTACAGAACTGTCATATTTAGGCAGAGGGTGTTAAAGCAAACCTTCTTACGCTATAGAGATTAGCTTGCAAGAGTTTAATGAGGGAAATAAAACAGGAGCAGACTAGAAAAAGTGTCTAGGTACTGCAAAAGCTCTGTGTTAAAAAAAGCAATAAGCGCATATACAATACACCCACACACTCAGAGAGGTGGGTGCAATTATATACTTAGGTGCATATATAGAAGCACATTTCTATGATCATTGAAAAAATAACTTTAATACTCATGAATTGTATTCAGTAAATAGCATTCATATTCAGGTTACAATCTGTCAATTAAGAAAGTTATTCCAATATATTTTGCAGTCAAAGACATATAAATCTCACTTGCAAACAAATCCCTCTTTTATTTAAGAAAATATTTAAGAGCTGCTTCTTTTACTGAACTCTTTTTCTGCCAACGCTTTTATAAGAGAAGGGTACAGTAAGTATCCTAAACTAAGAATTAGAGATGATGACATTCTCTTTCATTATCCAGGATAATAACCAATTTTCATTCCTTGGAAACAAGCAAGCCTTCAACATATAAAAAGATGCATAATAGGTGCTAGGATCATCTAATGTTTCTCCTAATTTCCCTTTTTTTATGGATGACAAAGTTACACTGTGGATAGAAGATTATTTAGAACAGAAAATAAGATATCTTGCAAGTAAGATCTTTAATTTGATTTTAGAAATACTATTATGCTTTCAAAAAATGATACTGTCTTGCATGTACTGTCAGAAGAGGTATTGAAATTTGCAGTTCTGGAGGTGTGCATTTGTTCCTTTTTAGCTGATTATAAAAGCATCTATGACTCGGAGCCCTCACCTGAAATTAAACAGTGCCTTTAGCAAGCAAATGTTACAGAACCAAGAAATATTTTTTAAAAACCGAAAAATGCACAATAAAATTGTGGATATATAACATTACAATCAATTTTATCCATTATAAAATTTATTATAAACATCAGTAAGAAATAAATAGAAAATAATTCACTGGAAAAGGATAGATGGAAGCGGCTAGTTGATTATTTTTATAAGTCTCTTACCCCTGTGCAAATTTGCTTTAAATAGTAGCTTAGTTAGAGCCAAACTGGCAGTCTAAGAACATCAAGATGACAACTCATACACTGTTACTGCTTTTAGAAGAAGACAGAAACTAATTTTAAGGGGTTACATGTTATACAGACTCTGTCTGGTTTGTCTCCCAGAACCAGGTAATTTCTTCTCCTAACCCATTTCTGATGCAAGCCCAAATTCAGGAAAGGATTTACAATTCATTTTAAATAGGTGAACAGGGTCCTTTGAAGGACCCTTTGAAGGACATATTTGGTTTCTTTAAAGGAAGGAGAAGGCTAAAGGACTAGGAATGGATTTACCAGAGTAATAAAAATGTCACATCAGTGCTTCCCTCCACCCTCTCACCAACCCCGGATAAACACTTTAGTGCCATCTGAAACTGTATGCATGACTCCAGCTGTGCCATTCCTCATCTCCATGCATAATGGTGGCCTCTCAGTACCTCTCTGATTTGAGACATTTGTTCTTTTGTCCTCTGTGCTAAAATTGCAGGATGTGCTTCCTCCTTCCAGCTTTGCAGCCACAAGCTGACGTGTAGAAGAACTGAGGCATCAGGTAAATTTCAGGACACATTATCACCAACAGGAAGAGGAGACATCATTCAAGAACTTTTCTGCATTTCAGAGAACATGTGCTTAAATGACATTTGCCCATTACCTAAGTATCCCAGCAACAAGTGAATAAACCCTGTGCCCTTGTTCCCAAACATGTATGTCCATATTACATGAAGCTGGTCATATGAGTGTAAATATAATTTGCAGACATAAATAATAAAAAAAGGTAAAAAAAGAGAAGCCCCTCAAGAACCAAAGGATAGGGGGCATATTTCTTTTGGAAACAGGTGTCAAATCTGATAGGGAAGGACAAAGAATAGATTCAGGAACAGGATCAGCAGAGATGAAAACTCTGGTCAAGAAAACAACAAATACTATAAAAGCTATCAGATGCACTGCTTCTAGTGGTGACAAAGATAAAATGAGTTATTTATTATGAATTTCACATGCATCTTATGTTTGTTGCACACTTAAAATCCATCCCTCTACTCAATCATATCTCTTTTGAAACACAATTTGCTCAGCAACTGTTTCCTACTATTTTCCCCAAATAGTCTAAAAAAAATTCATCAGAATATAGGAGCCATACAGACTTCAGTATATAATATGTTCTATTAAAACACAATGTTTTTTTGGCTTTGACAATTCACTGGGTGTTAAATTATTGTTTGAAGTAGCTAAAGGGAATCTAAAGGTCTACTCAAGAAAAGTTGTTCTTTTGTTGTTGTCAATTGGTAAAGGACACTAATAATGGAGAATTAAAACAAAACAGCAATTGAGAACAATAAAAATACATACACCTGTTCTATCCAAACTGAAATGCTGCTTGTCACTTAGCAGAAAAACAAATCACAGTACTCACAAAATATTTTCTTTACTGGTATGATGAAGAACCTTTTTTTCAAAGGCAGATGACTGGGATAAACATTTATTCTGGTGAGCCTAGTGTAAAATGCCTAGACTCTTTAGAGAACCATTAAACAACTAAACAGACTGTGTTTCTTTTGAATTTGAAAAATTAGAAGACAATTTAGAGTCTGCAGCATAGTAGCTGCAAAGTAGGACTATGCCACATGTAGGAGATAGACTGAAGCTCAAAACAGGAAATCTTGTCCTGGAAGCATTGGAATTTATTGCATAGCAGTGGTTTACACAGCATTCTGCTACTCAACACCACATCCTTAGCCTGTGTAAAATATTTGGAGGATTTGATAGCCCAGAGCTCTGACTGATTTTATTCTTCACAACTGCAGGGCTGTGATCACAGAGAAGTAGTGGGATGTCTCCTGTGCCTGGAGTGTTGGGAGGGAAGGATGCTTTGGGAAGGACAGGCAGGGGAAATGATGAAGGAGTGTCACCCTCTACATCAGAGATCAGCTGGAGTGCAGAGACCTCTGCCTTGAGATGGATGGGAAGACAACAGAGAATTTCTTGGGTCAGGATCAAAGGGAGGGCAGGGGCCGGTGACTTTACAGTGGGCATGGTCTACAGGCTGCCAGCCAGGAAGACTGAGTGCCTGAGGTGCTCCATAGACAGATAAGAGCAGCCTCACATTTACAGACCATGGTCCTAAGGGGGAACTTGTGTTGGAGGGTCAATACAGCAGGTCAGTAAATCCAGGAGGTTCTTGGAACACAATGACGGTAACTTCCTTCTCCAAGTGACAGAGGAACCAAAGGGGAGAGGTGCTGTGCCAGACCTTGCTCTCACCAACAAGGAGAGGGACTGGTGGGGAAGGTGAAGCTCAAGGACAGCCTTGGTTGCAGTGACCACAAATTGGTGGCATTTGAGATCCTTACAGCAATGAGGAGGGCTCAAAGCAAACTCCCTATCCTAGACTTCAGGAAAGCAGACTTGGGCCTCTTCAGGGATTTTCTTGGTAAGATACAATAAATCCCTGGAGGAAAGAGAGGCCCCAAAAAGCTGGTTAATACTCCAGAATCCTCATCCAAACTCAGGAGCAATGTATCCAAACAAAGAGGAAGTCAGACAAAATCTAGAAGGCCTCTATGGGTGAACAAGAAGTTCCTGGACAAACTCAAACACAAAAAGAAAGTTTAGACAGGGTGGAAGCCAGAACAAGTAGACTAAGAAGAACACAGTGAAATTGTCTGAGCTACCAGAGATCATGTTAGGAAATTTAAAGCCATGATAGAATTAAATCTGACCAGGAATGTCATGGGTAACAATAAAAGCTTCTGCAGATATGTCAGTGATAAAAGAAAGATTAGGGAAAATGCTGCTTGTCTCCAGAAGGAAATGGGAGACCTGGTTACCTGGAATATGCAGAAGTCTGAGGTACTCTGATTTTTTTTTTGCTCAGTCTTCACTGGCAAGAACTCCAGCTACACTGCACAGGGTGAGAAGACAAAGGCAGGGACTGAGAGAATGAAGAACTTTCAGCTGTAGGGAAAGATCAGGCTCAAGAATATCTAAAGAACCTGAAAGTGCACAGTGTGACCAGCAGGTCAAGGGACACAATTCTGTCCTTGTATCCTGTGCTAGTGAGACCCACCTGCAGTACTGTGTCCAGCTCTGGGGTCCCCAGCAAAAGAAGGATGTGGACCTGTTGGAACAAGGCCAGAGGGGGGCCATGAATATGATCAGAGGACTAGAACACCCCTCCTGTGAAAACAGGCTGAGAGTGCTGGGGCTATTCAGCCTGGAAAAGAGAAGACTACAGTGAGACCTTACAGAGAAATTGTGAACGTTCCATTCCTGGAAGGGCTCAAGGCCAGGTTGGATGGAACTCTGAGCAACCTGGTCTAGTGGAAAGTGTCCCTGCCTATAGCAGGGAGGCTGGAACTAGATGATCTGTAAGATCCTTTCCAATTCAAACCATTCTATGATTTTATGATTCTATGGGAAGTGACTGGTTTTACAATTAAGTAATTCCAAATATTTCAGCTGCTGCAGCGGTTAAGATCTGTTCTTTATTCACCAGGTAGGGCATAGTCTTCACATTTAGACTAACATCTAAAGGGAAAAGGTATCAAACTGCATGACTGAAAGCACTACTAATCATTTATGCATACTGTTTGGAAACAATTCTCAGGTCTGAAAAGTGCCTTTCGAATAAATACAGACCAAGGAAATGTAATCATCAAAAACGACTTAGACATCTCACTCTTCAAAAGGAACAAATTATCATCATGACATGTAATAGCTCTTGAACAACATTCACATCCCTGTCAGGGGTTTTAAAAGATTGACAAAACGAGATGTGGATATTATTTTTTTTCCTAAAAAAAATACACATACACGATAACAGTTTCCTGGCAAGCTGAACTTCACAGTTTTGTAATTTTTTTACAGACTGTCTTGATTTATAGGAAGTGTTATCTCCAGTATGCAAGCTACAGTGCAAGGGGAAGTGCTTTCTCTGGCCATGCACAACTGACCCAATTCTTTACATGTGGAGATTAAAAGCAAAGACTCTGGAAAAGATTATGTTGACCCCCACATCCGGGTTCTGAAAGCTTCACAGCACTCCCAAGTTATGAGTCCCAGAAGCCAAAGCTTCCCTGGGACTAATCTTTCCCTTTGGTATCTGTTAAAACAAGAATGAGACCATTTCAGGAAGCTGTTTGTTTCATTCCATATCCTGAGGCTGAAGCCCTGGGTTTGCTAGGGGAGCCCTTCAGCAAGCAACCTTGGAAGAAAAAGAACTATGGGAAATTCTCTCCTCCCTCTGGGAGACCACCCACACAAGGTTGCCCCACTGATCCGAGGTTGAAAGGCTGTGGTTCCCCCCTCTGCCACAGAAGTGTGTCCCAAAAGTCACACCAGCAGTCCCAGAGCTGGCTGGTTCCTCCTCCGCCGCTCCAGGCAGCGTGGGAGACAGGCCACGACTGCCACGGCCTTGCTCCTCCCTCAGGCAACTTCGTGCTTCTCTTTTCTGTTTGCTCGTTGGCTTTTCTCCCAGTACCAGGGGCAGCTCTGAGTTGTCAGCAACTTATCACAAGACAAATATCGGGCTTCACTTCTCCTACTCCCACCCCGGCTGCTTCTGCTATTCTGCCCTGGTTCCCAGTGAGAAGGGGAAGGCATGGAGGAAAAGGAGTATCTTTTACATATTCAGTGCTCTGACCTTTGCTACAAGCTGGTTTTTGCTTGAATAATGTGGATAAGCTATCAGCACAGTGTTCCTCTCCACAGTGGTGGCCAATGCCTCAAACCCACAGATATCCCCCTCTCACCTCAAACTGAAATCTGCATGCAGCATACTGAAGGGCAATAATAACAATGGATGTATTCCTCAGAGTCAGTTTTCAAAGCACAGAGAATGAATGAAATCCCCATCTGTTGCTTTATATCCTGCTGCTTTAATCCCCTGAATCACTAGCAGTGCGACAGGAACTGCTGGACATGTGAGAGAGCCATCCCATCTCCTTTCAGCCACACTGCCACGGCTGCAGGAGGAAAAGCCACTCAAGCTGAAAAAGAGGGTGGTGGCTACAGAGAAGTCTCTGTGAGGAGTTCTTATCTCTGGAAAGGACTCACTGGTCTGAAATAGCCTGGGACTGTTGATCTCCAGGGCATGCTACAAGAAGCATTCCTCTGCTCATACCATTGATGACCGTGACATCTTCAGAAAAAGAATTTGTGCCAGGTCTGTGACAAGTGAGGGAAGAATGTTGCCTGCTGTAAGTGTTGACAGCAAATTGCCAGGTTTTCTTACTTTGTCTTTATATGTTGTATTGAAAGAACCTTTGTGTACATCCCAAAAAGGTGACATCCCCAATGTGCAGACAAGCAGTGACTGTTGTGCCTCGGTTTCCCCCTGCCATCCTCCTGTGGTGTCACTTACTTTTCAGTTGTTATTTACTGGAATTGTGCAATAGGCTCATGTGTCCTTTGTGCAGGTATATCCACAGCATGGACACCACCTGTAGCCATAATACTTTCAGCTCAGCTTTAGCCTTTAGGCACTAGCAGCTTTTCTCTTTAGTAGGGCTTGGAACAGGTGTCCTTTGTTCCCTTTGCTTTAGTGTGGAACCTGTGCTGCAGGGAGGGACATGAAGGAAGGGGATGGAAGGGTGATTTAGAAGTGAAGCTGTTAAAAGGGAGACTGGTGTCTCCTCTCAGTCTCAGGTGGATTTCCTTTTGTTTAGTCTAACAGAAGAGAATCATATTTCCTGCTCTGCATGCACTAACAAAAATATAAGAAAACAAAACCCCTGAACAAAGGTGTTGAGAGTTGTGGGATTAGTGGGTAAAAAATGAAACAGGAACAAAACAGCCCCCCTCACAATCCCAGCTTCCTTGGATGGCACGAAACATCATAAACAAAGTTCTACAGCTAATGCAGTGCTGATATGCAAGGATATACAGTACTGCCCATAAAATTAGTCATGTGTTATTGCACAAAGTGGTGTGTTCCATAAGAGCTGCCTATTTAGCAAGCTTGATCAACAACATTAAATATGAAAATAAGAAGAAAACATTTAACATTGTTGAAAAGTAATTAAAAATATATTTCACCATATGCTTCCCTGCCATTACTTCATTTCAGCAAAACAAATGCCTGGAGCATTTATTATCCCCCATCATTTTTTAAAGAGGCCTAATGTTTCCACTTGGCACAGGAGACATACAGATAAAATGAATCAGCCCTGAAATGAATTGTGTGAAATGCATTTTTCTGAATTCAAAAAGCTCCTCTGTAGTGAAAACATGCAAAAGTATTTCCATTTTCTCAAAATGCATATCTGGAAAATAACTATTTTTTGCTGGTTTTGCATTGTAATCTTTGACACAAAGGCAAAAATTCTTTTAGCTTTATTAGGGTTCTGCTCCAGTTAGAGTCAGTTTTACAAAGTTCAGGTTACTAACACAGCCTCTAAACAGCCTTAGTATTAAAAAAATAAAACAAAATAAAAAAAATAAAAATATAAATAAAGTACAACTATACATCAAAAAGCTTTCAAAGCACAACTAAACTCTTGAGACTAAGTTCATCCACTGTGCAATTATGCTGTTTCCTGCACTGTGATGCCAGGCATAAATTTGACCACAGGGTTTTAAAAGATAGATTATATGCAATTTTATTTTAATTCATGGTGGACAGAAGAAAAAGGTATCTTCTTTCATAAGGATGATTCAAAGAGCAGTAGTTTGCAGGGATGCATTTTGAGATTTATTTTCAAAAGTGATGTATCTCTGGCCAGTTAAAGGCAGGGAGGGGAGGGCAGATATTATTCTTCAGAAGAATAATGGATTAATAAAACAGCCACTTAAAAAAAAAGTCCTTGTTTGTGTCAAGTGATAGGAACAACCATAATTAATGAAAATAATTTATAAACGCAGCTGGATAAAGATGCTCCTGCTGTGTAGTTGATGTGCCAGTTTATTCATTACTGCCACTGAAACACACGCTGTGCCTCTTTGTCTTTACACCAACTCCTTTTGAGCGTGTGAAACTTGACCCCTCAGCCTGTGTACCAAAGCTCTGCCATGCAGGACAATTCACTGGCACTGACCTGGCACGTAGCTGTGAGACAAGTGACCTGAGACAGAAATCAAACACAGCCGGTTCTTCCTGGCTGACCGGAGGCAAGGAATGCATTGGAAGTGATGTGAGAAAGCCCTGGGATGCCCTGAAATGGTCTGTAACAGTCCCTCCCTTTCTGGGAGCAATGAGGGGAGACAGAAGCAACTGAGGAGGAAAGAGTATATTACATTAGTCCAAAAGATCTGGCTTCTTCTGTCACTTCAACGAAGGAGGCACAGAGAAAAATGTGGTAGGAATCAGGGAAATGTGGATAAGGGCTTTGGGTCTTTTAGTAGACTCAGCAGGAGCAAACTTTTCCACAACACCACAAAGCCCATAGCAACTTTTCCATAGCAAATAACAAGTCTTTCCTTCTCCCTTCTTCTATTCCACCCAATAATGTATTTCAGTTCAAACACCACATTCTGTTCTCATTTGAAAAAAAAAAAATAAATGAAAGTGCAGCACTGGCTTCAAATGATATCTACAAATGAAAAAGCTGGATTGAAATGTTTCAACTGAAAACCACAATGGGGCTTGGTAGCCTGGAAACCCTGGAAACTCCCAAGTGAATTATTATCCTTCATTGCTGACCACCATTAAAGAACATGACCGGGAGAAATGTCTAAATATTATCAGATGCATAGTGAAATCATGATAGCTAACAGAAGAGTGTGCTTTGCAGCAGATGCAATTTTGTTTTGGTTCCACATGACAGAAGCTGGCTCTTCAATCCAAGCTCTACAGATGGGTTCGTTCAGCTCTGGAAATCCCTTTTTAAGCAGCACTTTATCAGGCAAGAGTACAATACTGATGCAGAGAGAAAAGGTGATGGAGCTGGGGAATGTAACAGATTTCCATCTTTACCAAGTGACCAAAGGCCTATGCTGATCAATGAATCCCATCAATAAAGTAATGTATTTTGAGCACAAGGGTCATTTGTCCTTTGCAGAAGAAAATAATCTGGGCTTGAATGAGCTTCTTTAGCACTTCCAGCTCATGATTTGATCTACTCTTAAAAGTTTTGCTAGCATTACTCAGCAGAAGAGGAGTATGAAAATAAATCACCCTTAAAACCAGAATATAGAGACTTAGTTCCTCAAAACACAGATTTTATTCTCTACTGAAAGAGGAACAGTTTTACTAATGGAAGTTGCATTTACACTTAAGAAACATGCTGGTGTCAATGGGTATAGCTATACTGGTAGACCATTGTAGATGTAAACAATCCCTATGAAACAAATTAAGAATTTAAGTACAGATCCTAAGAAGTTTACTTAATATTTGCATAATGATGTGAGATCTCCAAGTGAAAGGAATGCTTAAATGCTGCCAGATTGACAACTAAAAAAAAAAGAATATTTGCTAATTATTTATTTGCTAATTATATATTTGCTAGTTATTTGAAAAATCTTCCAGTATTTTATTATGTCTAAAATAATCCATAATCTTCTAAAGACTCAGCATGCTGTATTCATAGTACAAAGCTGAAAAGCAGAGGAAGGGGAAATGTCAACAACACTCGGCATGGCCACTCCCCATATTAGCTGCATATGCCTAGAAAAGGCATTCCCTCCATACAGCCTGGATAGAAGTAATACATCCTGGGATGTATGTCCCAAGGGCCTCTCAGCTTCCAGGGCCCTGACATTGAATAGTACAAAACAGCATCATAACAATGCTATATCTATTCCCCAATTAGTGTGCATACTATAGATATTAATGGAAGATATATTTTAATTAACTAGTTTTTTTAGCTACTCAGAATGACTGAAGCTCACTTTTCTCCACCAAGGACGTATATTGTGTTAAGTATAAATTAGCTCTATTTTGAGCTCAGAAACTGTGCATAAGACTGCTGTCGTCCATATTTAAAAAAAAAAATTCTGCCTGAAAGAGAATGAATAAATAATTGTCATCTCCTGAAAAACATAAAAGCAGAGGAGGAAACACATATGTGATTTGGAAACAGGATTACTCATAGATTCAGAAGTAATAAATCCAATTACCTTGCTTGATTCATCAATAAATGGGAAAGTAGTATTTGTTTTATTATCAAATTAAGTTATTCTTTGGAAGTAATCCACTTAAAATAATTGTTTCCTAGCATCAAGGAAAAGTAATCAGTAAAAAGGAACATAAAATGTCTTTCTACTGCTTTCTGTAAAAGGCTTTTTCACATTTTTCTGAGCACAAGATAAGTCCATTATAAACAGTGGAAGAGAAATTCAAGGAATCCAGATAAGTAAATGCTGCTTTTATGACATCTTTTGCTCTAACTGCATGGCACAGTATTTAAAAGCAGAAGTTCTCACACTCTAGATTTAGAATAAAATGGTCTTCTGGGAACTCTGCAATTCAGCTACTGTTGAATTTTCTGTCCTCAGTGAAGCAATGTTGGTGAAACCTTTGACTGCCAGGGCTGAAGTATTCCCAAAAGCATCTTCTGCTCACAGGACGTTACTCTCTGTGTGCAGAGTACAAAAACATTGGCAATACTGGTTCACCAATATTGGCACAACAAATACAGGTTCACCTGTCTCAGGAGTAATGACTTTAGCACAGACAGAGGGAGATGGAAAAACCTACAGCAAGCTATCTGTTGTGGCTAGAATATACTCCTGAATTTCTTGTCTTATGTGCGTGGAACTGGCAAATGTAATATAAGGAGCAAAAAAGATAGAAAAATTCTTAAAATCTTAACCTTTCTTTTTCTAAATCTCCTTTCTGCAAGGCAGCAATGTCCCCTACAGTCTTTGAACTCTCAAACAGTAAGCCATCTAGAACACTGTCTCATGTTCAGAGTTTGGTATGCAAAAGAATAAAACATCCCTCTGCTTATTGAAAAGGAAATCATAAATCCCACCAATGCAGAAAAGGCTTTTATTTGTCATCAAAGAACTGATTCATCTCATGCAGAGTGAGATTCAAAACTTGGATTACAGAGATTATCTGGCAGTGACCAGAAGTTTTTGCATTCACTGTATTCTAGCAAGACTAAGTTTTTTGTCCATCTGCTAGGGAAGCCTTCACTGTGTTTCTTTGTGAAGAGGTGAATCAACTTGCATTGCCATGCTAGACACACCAGCACAGAGTTTAAGACAAAGCTGTGGCTCACTGATGATAAATTAATTTTTAAATGAAAAGTTTTCTCACTTTGTACAAGTCACAGTCTGGAGCAGCCTTCTGACAGTGTAAGCTCCAAGCAAATGGACAGTTGCAAACAATAAATAAAGGTATTGATTTATGGCAATGTCTGTGGAAAGCACCATGGTGTGAGAATCTGTTTCCATGACCCAGACACTCCTTTTTCCCCTGTATCCCATGCTCCTAAATTGCTGGGAGCTGCAGGGATGTACCAGATCACAGTTCTCCAATGAAAGCAGCCATTAACCCCTCAGAGATGCAGGCTGTTCAGCTCTCTACTCTTGCATATATTCAAGCTGGGACCTAGCATAGTAATGGACAAGCCGCTGAATCCTTTGGAGTTAATTATTTCAGCTCAGCAATCTGTTTCTGAGTGTCACTAATATTAATGTGGAAGTTGTATGTTCTTGTCTAGGACTGTATTTTTAGCTGGCAGAGACCCATCTGAAGGCATAGTTGGCTGTCTAGGGTAGGAACAAAATGTCAAACCATCCAACATCTAAAAATATTAATGTAATTGCATGCTGAAAAGTGATAACTGAGTAAGTAAATACAAATGGATGTCAGCTTCAAATTGTGAAATATGCTATTCTATTTTTTCTTGCAATTGGCATCAATCACTTTAATTTTTTATGATTCAGTATCCAAATGTTTTTTCATACAACAGTAAAATATTTCAGCTTAACTTTGAATACCTTATGAAATAATGCATCTGAATACTTAACCACAACAAAAAAACCCAAACAAGCCAGCATCCTAACACATTGTAATATTTGTAAATATTTACATATTTTAAAATAATAATTGTATCTAAAAATACTAAGTTCAAAATCTCATTAAAAACTCAGGTGCTAGCATAGGGATTGGATTTGCCACTATAAACATTATAGGAACATTATAACTGCACATTCTGCTTCTGAGATAGTTTAATCCCATATTTCCTTTTAATGATACTCATTCTCAAATGAGATTCCTATACTTTGAAATTTTAGGGAGCCTGAATTCAGCGGAGAACTGTTTAGATCAGAATAACCAATGATGTATCAGAACAAAAATCTAGGATAGTTAAAGGGAGGGAAAACCAACAGTGATTAAAATAAATGAACAAAGAACAAAACTCATAGATATAAATTAAATCAAATACCTTTAGGCTCCTGTGAAGTCTGAAGCATATCATTACAGTCTAATTTCAGGGAGAAAAATCCGAAGAGGAATTCTGCAGTGATTCTAAATAAAATATACTGTGAGGACAAGGATTAACCACAGCGCACTACATAAAATATTAAGCTATTTTTGTCATCTGGATTCTATGATTCCATATTTTTCAGTTCCACTATAGGAGCAATTGTGATGTTTTTTCTCCTCTTCACTACACTTACATGATTTTTCACTGAGAATTCATTTCAATAACAGATCAGAAGCACCTCTGGCGTGTGTACACGCACAAGAGAGTATGAGCAAGAAGGAGTATTATCCCTTGCAAAATTCTAAATTCTGAAATCCTCCATTATTTCCTCACATGAAGTCCATGGCTCTCACTCTTTAAGTTATGCTATAGACAGAACTCAGTGCTGAGGAGGGTAGCAAAAAGAGACTGAATCTAGAGAGTGAGGACCTGGGTCCCTTAGCACTTGAGGGACAAGGCTTGATGCATCTCTGCTAAAGGAGCTGGGAGAGCTCTGTAGTCCTAAATCTTGTTATGTTCCTCACCTGCAGGGGAACTCCAAACTGAGTTCTGGAATACCCAGACTGCTCTGCAACTTTCCCACTCCTGACTTCCTCAGAAAAGGAAAATATAGTTGTGACTGAGGTGAGAACTACTGAATGTTTCAGTTTGTGTGCAGAGGGGGAAATCAAAGGACCAGAACCCAAAGGTAGAGCCTATGTGACAGGGCAGACATTGAACCAAATAATTAGAATTGCTTTGGGCAGAAAAATCTGGCCCTTTCCCACCTTATCCTTAAAATCTGAAATCCTCTAAAAAGACATTATTAACCTAAAAAGGTTAATAATGTATTTACTAATATTTCCATTATTTGGACTTCTGCTAAGACACTCTTATTTGAAGCCAATTAGCCAATTCCCAACAGTGTGAGTGATCTTAGGGCTTCTCATCCCTAGCTTGTCATTTCACAGAACTGGGCAAACAGAGCAGCAATTAATCAAATATGGGATTTATGCTTGAAAGGAGAGAAATTATCAAGGCAGACTCAAAATGCACAAACATTTTTGTTAAACAGCAGTTTACAAAACCCTGGGTCATACACAGAGCAATGAGTTTTCCTGCCAAAGGTAAAGTTCTGGGTGCATTCATCAATTCAGACTTCATTATTTCCTAAGTACTTTGTGGGACAGAAAAAAAGCCTGCCACCATTCGTCTGAAGAAGGCCCCCTACAAGGGTGGAACTCACGCCCAGAAGACATCAGAAACCTTAGAATCTCAGTGCTTTCAGAAACCCGTGTGGAACTTGTCTTTTGCACTCTGTCTTTCCTCAGAAACTCACACAGAGCAATCTCATTTTTCCCACCAGCATGGAGAAAGCAGATAGTCACAGAGATCCCTTTCTGTCTGTGATGAACAGCTGCAGGTCCACAGATGTTGGGTTTCATTTGGTAGAGCTCACCATTGTGTCCTCTGTGTTAAAAGGTGCTGAGCTGGGGTTTGATGTGCTGTTGTTAAGTGGCATAGCTCCATTTGCACTTCTTGGAGGTCTGGACCGGTTTCTCTGTCTGGGTTTGTCCTTTTGCTAGCTGAGCTCAGTGAACTTAGGTTCATACAGAGAGCACAGGCTTTGAAGTTATCTGAGGCAGGTGTCAATGTTATCATCAATAGCACTTCTGACACATGACTTCAGCTGGGATTTTAACTGCATTTTTGCCAATACACAATCCTTTAACTTCCTCTAACTTAGCATAATTGCATTACAGGAATTTCAAGGAGTTCTTTGAACCAAGGTACAATTAACATCCTTTCAAAGAACATTCCCACCCAGCATTTACCCTAGGTAAACTTCCTTTCTGAATAAACTCTCTGTTTAAGTGTAAATCAGCTTTTTCACTTGTGGAAACAGTTTCCAGTCTCTTCTCAAATACACTTTCACACCAAAACCAGTCTGCAAGGCTTTGCATGTTACAAGGTACATTTTTAGCTAGAAAGCAGGTAAAAAAGTCAAAGATTATTAGAAAATAATCTTTGCCTCTAGATCATTTCCCCATGAATTCAAGCAAGAAAAGCTACAGACAATGGATTCCTAGGTAAAAAGATACCAGTGGTCTTCCACTTTTAATGTAATTTTCAAATTGTCCGGAGAAATCCTTACTGCAAGCTTCAGTTCACTGGAAAACAAACAGCAGCTGTAGAAGACAGAGGAAAACCAACCTGAATGAAGCAAAGACAGGATTATCCTGTCTTCTGTCCACTGCTGAGCAAAGAGGAGACTTCAGCCTCCAGAGCTGTCATTTTAACACCTCTGTATAGCACTAAAATATAAGTTAAGAAAAATCCAAGTGTATTAATCACTACACAGTGTCATTTAGGGTATCATCTGACATTAGCTAATCACGCACATCCTCTTCCCTTCCCTAAGTCAGGCACTGCTACTGAATGGGAGAAGATAAGAACCCTGTTTTAAAAGGATTTTTTAAATGACAATGTTCAATTTTATCATTATTTTTAGGAAAGAAAAACCTTTATAAGCCTTTTAAATAACAATCCACAGCCCTGTGGTAACAGGCTGGCAAATGTAGGTGAGGGTACTGTGCTATAAGAAGCTTTGAAATGTCATAACAAATTCTCTCCTTTCCTTTGCATCTAATCATGCTGTGCTCAAGCCATGTAATTTCTAGAGGCAGCCCATTCATGTGCTGTGAACATTTATGAGTTTATACATCATATAGTATTTATTAGAATTTGGATAGAAACCCAAGAGTTTTAATGGTGGAGTTGTATCACATTTTGCACACACACAGAAGAGCTTGAACGACTGCCTCTATTTTTTTCTCTTGGATTATCAAGGATTAACTTAATGATTTCTGTGGTAAAAAAAATCCTCATAAAAGGAAAGAGAAGGAAAGGAGAGTTTTCATCATATTTAAACAAAAGAAATCATTGCTAACAGCTAAGTAGATGTGATGAAAATATAATTTCCACAACTTAGAAGTTCAGGTTGTTTTTTTCCTGAGCCAAACGTTCAGCCTTTAAATGTCTTTGCATTGGAGATCTAATAAGCTTCATCTCTTCTCAGAAATACCTGATGCTATGATTAAAATACAACCTCCTTCAACAAAGGTCTTTTAGTCAGGAAAACACTGTTCAGGGATAGCACATAGCCACTTATGGATCCCTCAAAACACCACTTACCTGTCAAGCCAGGGTCACACATTCGTTCCTGGACTGCAAGGGAAGGTGGGCACCATTGGATAATCCATATCCAGAGTTCAGGGCCTGGAATAAGAAATCTTAATGATCATTAACTTCTGAGTTTAGTGGCTTACACTACATATTGCGATATTTCTTGTTTGGGTCCAAAGCAATGAAAGTGCTTATAAAGTTCATCCTACATCTGGCAAATACACAAATCTGTGTTCCGGAACTAATTCTGTCAAAATGGAGTCAAAGGAGGATTTAGTCAAGTGGAGTTAATAAATTCACCAAGCCCTTATGATCACTATAGTCATGCTTTTAGAAAAGATCACAAATCTCAAAGACAGCTGCTCTCAAAAAAAAAAAACAGAAAAAAAACAAATAAAGCGGAACAAGCTTAAGCTCCCAGAAACTTGTTTCTTGCTGTGCTAGTCCAGATTGTGTCTGGGGTGAGAAGATAAAAAGCACTGGATTCACACTGCTCCAAAATTGAAGGAGAGCAGGGGTGAATCAGGCCATTAAATTTGTAATCAGATCTGCTGATTGTCTGTAGTGCTTTTAGTTCTGCTTTGTTTTAAAATAACTGGAATTCTCTTTCAAAAGAGAGCATATACCTCAAACAGGCTAGCAGTCCTGGAGAGCTGCTTGAAAAAGATAAATCCTCAGATTGTCAGATAATTTCTTAAAAATTTCTATTCAAATTATTCCATTACAAAATCCATGTCAAAACATTCCTGGGAGAGGTTTCAACCAGTGAGCATTTCTTTCCCAGTGAGATCAATGTCTTCCAACCTGTTGCAATGGGGAGTGTTTTGGTTGGGTTTTTGTTTGGTTTATTTGTTTTCCATTTGCACTGTCAAATCACACCTGCTGGTGCTTTCTTCCTTCCTTCCCAGGCAAAAAAATAAAAAAGAAATACCCTAACCTTTCTCAGAATTTATTTAGCCAAAAGGTTCAAATTTTCCAATGAAATAGAATGGATTTCATGCTAAAACAAATGTTCATTCACTTACCTTCTCTCATGCTTGTTTCCACAGTCATTTCTTTGTCAGAAAGACATTAAAATAAAATTAGTATTTTAAATTACTTATATATATATATATTTATACATAGATATGTTTACATTTGTAGACACACATGAGTTCAGATATGAGGTTAAAAAGTTTTTCAATTGCAGACATAACATACATTGGTAAAATTGCCCAAATAAGCACCAATAACAAAGTTAGCAAGTCCTTGCTGGGAATAACCTTAAACAACACTGCTTTAGTCATTTGGTGGCCAACCTTGGAGTGGAGACAGAGAGCATTATGTATTTCCCCCACAGCTATGGAGTCATTTGTCGTGTACATTATGAGTATATGGAAAGGACATTCTTTAAACAAAGGCAGCAGGAAATAAAGTCATCTTCAATCACTGTCACGAATATTCTGCTTAATTGCTGACGACTCTTTTCACTGCATTGCAATACCCAGTCTGCTGTCTTGCAGCCAGGCATTGCAACAGATCAAAAGCTGCAGTGGGCTCTCACCCTTCTCCAGAGGTCCAGAATCAAGAGCAGAACCTGCCAGTTCAGACCAGTAACTGCCACGGGGCGATGACGGTGCTGCAGGAGGAAATTTCTCCCTGAGAAGGCACAAGACAAATACCCTTCCCACTCACTCTCCCGTGATTGAAATGACACATTGCTCCATCTTTCTCTTACACATGACTCTTACAATCACAGCTCATTATCCTTGACCTGTCCTTAATGCTGTAGTAAGGGCTGAATAGACTTTTTGACTGCCCTGTTCCCACATAAAACTTCTGCTTTTCCTGTCAGAAGCCATATAGGTTTTTAATGTGTCTACATTGACAATTCCAAGAGACCTTGGCTGTATCAGCAAAGAGTTCTGCTCTTTTAAAAGAAATATCCTCTAGCCTTGACAAGAAGTAAATAGATGACCTAAAGCTACCTCTGCTTTTCTCCTGTGTTGGACATCCAAAGGGAGATCCAGAGTCCGTGTCTGGTTGGCCATGGAAGAAATGGTAATTCTGTCCTAATAAGGATAATAGGCAATTCTGGAGGGAATCCAGTCTACAGGGAGAAGAAATCAAATTCAAAGACCATGCTGTTGTTGGTTGCGACATGCTATGGTTTTCCTATTTTAGAAAATTCCACATTCCTTTGAAGCACTCACAGAAACATCTGTGGATTTGTGGGTTGATCCTCGTTAAATGTTAACTACTTTATGCCACAGAGCAGGATCTCTCACCAGACCCTGTCATCCATTTGAACAAAATAGTGCAAAAGAAGCAGGGTAAGTTTTGAAAAGATGTCTATCCAAAACTTAGTAAACATAAATAATATATTTCTTCCTGGCCTTGGTCTGCTTTAACACAGCAGCAAAGTAGCAGCCTTGCCATTGCAGCTGAGTGCAGCTAATGGTCTTTTTAGTCTAAATTACAGTTGGTCCCTCTAAAAGTGTGTTTCCTGCCAAGTGTGGTTTCACAAAATGCTGAGTCAGAGGAGCTGGGGGAGGGACCAAGAGCAGCAGCGGCAGCTGGATCCGGGCCCATGGCATTAGTGGCACTTCTAAAAGAAGATTAGGAAACAAGAATGTTCCTGGGTAAAGGTGCAAAACTGGAAGGCAAATAAACTGTAAGGCAGGGTAAATTACAGTGTGTCATTTCCCAGAAGGGGATGCCATACTATAGTTGCTTGATGACATATAGACTAATGCCTTAATATTTTGGAGTTGGTCCTTTAAAATATTCATGTGCTTCCTATCGGACTAAGGACTCAGATGCAGGTCACCATACATCACAGTGGTCTGCCCCAGGAAATTTGAGGCAATTTCCCTTAGTTCAGGGTTCTACAAGAGAGACTTAAGCAAGGCAGCTCACTTTATTTTTTGCTTGAGGACACACACATTTGCAGCTATTGTGCTCCAGTTGATAAGCTGTGGGCTGTTAACTCACACACTGTTAGTATCCAGTGAACACCAGGTCTTGTGAGGGTGTTGGCCAGTCTTCTGTCTTCCAGCTAGGATAAGAAGCTGGACCTCATCTACACAGACTTGCCCTCAGCACTTCCACCCAGAACCATCTCTGAAAGACAGAAGACAACAGGGGCACACAGGCAGCAATGGCAATGATGAGATGAGATGAAATATCATTTTCTTTTTTGCATTTCATGTCTGAAAATGGAAATAGGAAAACGGTAAGTGAGTTGGTGTGAAAAGTAGTTTAAGCAACTTTCAACTTCTCTGGCCACTTGTCCTTGTTCCCTGTCACCCTCAGGTGTTGTGACTGCCCAGCATAAGTGGGAGCACAGAATGAACAACATAAGGGATTACATGCATTTGCAAATTAACCCCCACCAAAACTCCTTGTTTTCCACCCAGAAAAGTAATTTAGCTCCATGTACAAACTCCAGGGTCAGTGTAACAAATAGGGCAAGAACAAGTGACTGCAGGGCTGTTTCAGTCAGCACAACAATGGAAAAATGTCCATGTAACCACAACCACCTTCTTAACTTTCAATGTCTTTTCCTGCTCCAAGCTCTAATCCTAGCAACCCGTGACCTGATCTTGTTTCCACTTCAATAAACTGTAAATTTGCCATTAACCTTGATATAAGTAAGATTGATTATTGATATGTAAAGGATATGATTTTCCACATTTCTTCAAGGGTAGCATCAAGGAGTACATTGGCATTAGTGAGTCCAGGGCCTCTCACTGGCTGCCCTGTAGCAGATACTTGGTCCCCGACGAATCAGAGGCCAAACTCCACAAGCCCACCCAACACCACAGCACCAGAGAGCCAGGACTCAGCAGACTGCAGGTGATCCCACAGAGGGACACATTACTCTTCTGCAATGTGACCCTTGTTTTAGGGCAGAAGGTGTGTCTGTCCCATGCACAGGGTGGGGTCCCACAGCAACTACTGCCAAGTGGGGGCTGTTCTGCCCAAATCCTTCCACAAAAGAAGGGCCACAGAAGGAGGAAGGGAAAGACCACATCAGCAATCACAGAGAGAGCCTTCATTTGCAGTGAAACCACATGTGTAGGCTACCAAGTTCAAAGCAAAAAAAATACAAATTTGCTTGCAGCTTTGCCACAGGCAGGGTGCCATGGCCAAGAGGACTGAGCCTGGCTTAGCCCTGCAACCTAACACAACTGCTGAGCAAATTCTTTCCCCAAAGCAATGAAGAGGCACAAGTGCCCCTTATTGGTCCTTTTCATCTCCATGAAGAAAGTAATCACAGCAAGACCTCCTTTTTACCCGGGTCCCTATTGCCTCCTGACCTGTTTCTCAACTTTGAAAGGGGTTAGAGCTTTCAGAGCAACCTGCTCTTTCTGTTTCTTTTTTTCTCTCGTTGCTCATACTTTAAATGGATTGCTGATGCAGATAAGCAATACAAAGGGAGAAGGCACTCCTTATGTTCTGTTATGCATCTTATGTTCTTCTCAAACACCATTTGTGGAACAGAATCACCAACACTGACCTGGAGAGATGGTTTGAGCAGCCACTAATAGACTGATACAGTGAAGGTTCAGCTCTGATGTTGATGGGTCCCTTTTGGAGCCAGTTATACAATGAAATAATAATAATAACAATTTCTATAACTGTTTTCTGTATCATACCTTTTCTTTCAGAGTTCTTAGGTTTTGGTTGGGCTGCTTTTTTTTTTCAGGAGATATATTTGTTGCATTTAGCTGACTCTTGGCCCAGATTTTCACTTGTAAAGAATGTCACAATCTAACAGCCTAAATTTATTCATGCTTGGTTTATTTATTTTCTCTAAGGAGACATTTTGCATATCAATGG
This sequence comes from Melospiza melodia melodia, assembly GCF_035770615.1. Classification (NCBI taxonomy): domain Eukaryota; kingdom Metazoa; phylum Chordata; class Aves; order Passeriformes; family Passerellidae; genus Melospiza; species Melospiza melodia. The sequence goes on along the minus strand of NC_086194.1, from coordinate 128,812,044 downwards.
AAAATACGAGGGTGTTTCCCTCAAACCATTTATTAGAGTAACTGTTAAAGAACACTGTTCACAGTGCACTGAGGAAGCAAATGATACAGACCTTTTGGGCATTCAAATGTCAGGCTGGACATTTGTGTGCTGCAGGAGCAACCTGTGGGCTTTCTGCCGATGGCTCAGCTCTATTTTACATGTACTTTTTATCACTACATTTTATTGTTGTTCACAGTAGCTCACTTATACATTCCTTTTCATTCCTTAATATTTTTCCAGATGAAAATCTGCCTGAAGCATTTTATGTACTGATAGATGTTCTCCTTTCTTTTGCTTTAAGTTTTATTTCACTTTTTTGTAAGAAAACTAGACAAAACTGGTAAACTGGGGTATATAAGGACAACAGAGATACAAACATCTAGAGAGAGAAGTGGGACTATGGCTCAGGAAGGGAATTCAAGTTTGTACAAACACCAAGTGAAGCAGCCTTGGAGAGTCCCTCAAAAATGTAACTGCTTAGTAAGCTACTTTGTCTGCTGCTGGCTCCTTTACTTCTCTTTCCTGTGCATTTCTAAGTGTCCTTCCACATGTCTCCCTCATTTTTCCTCATATCCTATCACGACAGAAAGGTAACAAGGTGCAGGGTCTCCAAAGCGAACAGACAGATTTGTGCTGCTTCACAGCTGTCAATTTTGTTTGGATTGTGTTTTTCTCTTCTGTCCAATTTTCAGCCCTAGCTGCTAAAACAGTTCAGAGGAGCTGACAATTGTGCACTACTCTGTTAACAGGGTGCAAGGGCTAAGAGGAAAACACCCATTTTTCTGCTTCCAAAACTGGAAGGCACATTGATAAACATGCAACCAGTGCACTGCTACTCACAGAAACCAGTTACAAATGGACTTTAAATCTCTTTGCTGTCTCACTTCTTCTAGAAGTGTTAAAGATGTAGCAATGTAAGACCTGGATTATGCAGAGACACTTGGAAAAGTTATGGCCTCCTAATAGCCCATTTAACATGTTAAATGAGCATAAATAAATGTAGGATTGTGTGTTTCACAAGATTTAATTTTATGCTAGTTTCTGTTCTCATCGATTTTCCCCTTTTCTCTCCTTGAAGAGCACCCATAAAGTGATACCCTATAGGCTCAACTTCACATCCTCATAAGGATGCACAAGGACAGTTGACTGCTTAAGCCCCTACATTTTCAGCTTTAAGGGAAAGCAGGACTAGAATACCAATGTAAATGGACATTATTCAAAGCAGCTGCCTCTGGGCATAGCAATCCTGCCTCTCTGCAATGAGCTCCCTCATTAGCTGGCAGGTAGGAAGGGGTGAGGTTGGGAGGAGAGGGCTAGCTGGTGACTATTGGCTGGTGGAGATGTCTCCCATGGGCTCTTTTGGGATGCTGGTGGGGGCTGCTGCTACCTCAGAGGCACTTGAACCTTGAAATGTCAGAGTTTTGTCTCATCTCATTTGTGGACTGGTTAGCACCTCTGGTAATTTTCAGTTAGTAAGAGCAGATAAGGGGACGAAGCACAAAAGATCCATTTTGAAAAATAAATGTGGAGTTTTAGTCAGAAGGAAGGATTCGAGTAATCATATACTTGTACAATTTTGAGATGGCTGGGCTTGGTGCAGGGTCAGAGATCATAGTCCCTATGGCATCTCATGATGGTTCTATATTGGCAAAAAGTGGTTTGGTTTCTTTGCTTGTTTGGGTTTGGTTTTGTTTTTTTTCTTAAGTAACTCAAGATTTTCCCTGGACTGACAAATATATGGGTTTGACTTGTTTCTCAGTAACACAGATTAATGATTAGTGGTATCAGCTAACTTCAGTAAGTAAGTTTAATATATTTGAAATCTGATTTTCTTTCTGAGGTTGTTAAGAGGTTAGTTAAATACCATGATGACTTCTTAATAGTTTGTTAATACCATGCTGCTTTCTTAATATTAGACCTTACAGAATAGGTGTCAGCATAGAATAATATCCATTCTATGCTGAAATCATAGAATCATAGAATTGTTTAGTTTGTGTAATCACGTTTTTTTGGACAACTCCTAGTATTCCATAATCCTTTATGGAGAGTGCACAGAGTTTCTTAATAGCAAACAACATTTTTTATAGCTGGCCCTGATCTGGAGCATTCCAAAGTCTGATATTTATGGGCAGAAGAGAGTTTGATGGTGTTCCACTAAGAACCAGGACAACCTCTAGACATAAACCTTATTTCACAGACTGAGCCACCTGCGTGTTATATTTTGTGTTAACTTTGAAACCAGTAGACAATATATTTTAGGTAATGTGTCATTAAATGTAGTACCTTTTCAGATTAATAGTGTTATGCATTCCTCATTTTTATGTCAGGGTTGCCCCATTGATCTTAAGCATGAAGTTAAGGTATACTAGGGCCAAATTGACTCTTGGCATTCCAAGATACTTAAAAAAGCCTTGTAACAGCAGCTGAGGATTTCCACACAGGTTCTTTCACGCGCTGCTCTTGTACAGTAAGAATGAGGTAAATAGAGCAACTTCCTTCAGTGATTCAAATGGGTGGTAACTGCCCCATGGGACCACTGCAAATTGGCAGAGCAGACCAGACTTGCTCCTCCACCATTGCCCACAGGGTCTGATTTCCCTTTTGCCTCCTAAAAATGGAGCTTTTTTTTCTGTGGAAATGAGCTGGCCATAAAGTGCAACAAGGAAATAAAAGGGTGACAGGATGCATTTTTTGATTGTTGGATAGCTGCATTCATTGCTGTGTTTCAGTGTGGCTCCAAGAAGTGTTAGTCAGAAGACTGGTGCTCTAGACGTGGCACTGCCAGCTGCATTCATCAGGCCTCCAAAGAGGCACAGAAAGCTTCAGTCCAGAAGTATTAAACAACCTTCAGACCCAGGGCCTCACTAAAATTAATGAGCCAAAGTCATCAGCATGCTCTGGCTGTTCTGCACTGCCCCAGCTATAGAAAGAAGATATAAAACTAGTCTGATAGGTCAGACAAACACCATTTGAGTTTGCTTCATATTTCTAAAGAAGGACAGAGGAGCTGGAAGACCGGACCCAGGATATTTCTATATATATATTCAAAGTCATGGTGGTACTTAATTACTAATGTTGCCAAACGTATTGCAAAATGTAGTAATATGGAAACCATGCAAAAATAACATATCTAGGTTGTTCTCTGCCTTAGCCTGCTAATATGGGTTATACTTTATAAAATATGTAATTATGTTTCTGTGCATGGCAGTAAAATATAGTGACAAGTTTTCAAAATCATACATTACAGTGACATGAATATTCTTGGTTTTTGAAGGAATTTGGCCATAAAATTACCTTTTTCTCAATAGAGATGAAAATACAACTTGCTAGATCCACAAAAACATTTAAAAGCCATTGGTCAATAAAAATCAATGAGTAAAAGAGTTTAAATGGCTTTGTGGATTCAGCTAGTAAGTAAATTACAGAAGTTTCACTTCTTCTAGACTCCTTATTACAGGTGGAAAACAACATTGATTGCAGAATCTGTAAAATATCAAGAGGACAAGAGGAAAACCTTCCCATGTTGAGATTTCTGGTATCCATAGCATTAGGGTTATATCTCCTAAGTAACATAGTTGGGTTTTTGAAACAATTTCTCCTGGTTTTCAAAAAGGAATTTGTGCTTTCAGAAGCAAAGCCTTCATCATCTGATTCCTCAGTTCATTCAGGAAAGCATATGGAAAATACACACATCAATATAACAAGCAATGGTTTGAAGCAAAAGTAAATGTTATAATTGAAGTAGATGGACAATTGAAATCTTTTCTGAAGTTTTCACACTTTAGGAAGAATTGATCTCTCCCTGAAGTATTTCCAGCCCCTGTGGATTTCAAAATGGCTTTTAGATACATGACTCCATTGTCTTTATTCTCCACACACATGCACAACTTACCAACATTTTTATTAAAATGTTATTCACATGAAATGGAAGGAAAAAATATCTCTTTGTCTGCTCACCTTTTATTTCATACAGAGAAAGTAGAAAGCTATGCTTACTAGGTTAGGAAAGACCTCATTAAGTCAAGGCACTGAAATATCTGCAGTTTAACCTGTTATGGAAAAGGAGGACAAAATGCATTCACAAATAATATAATCATCACATCAAAAAGAGGTTGTCAGATAAACTGTCGCAAACAGCAGACAGTGAGCTCTAAGTTTGAGAAAAAACTCCTGAGTAAAGGATCTGTTTTTTTCCCTCCTAACAATACTACAAATAAAAATAATTCTGAAAGTTCATGGAATTACACCAAAATGGGATAAGAAAACATCAGATTAATAAAATGCCCACTGCATCAGCTCAAACAAGAGATTCCAGATGGATTAGGAATAAAGGCACTTTTGAGCAGACCTCGCCCAGATTGCAGGCACATTCCTGCCACTGTATCTGTAACATGCCCTGCTCTTTTCAGCAGCCCTTGCAGTGTGCTGCTCCTGCTCCAGGTATGAGGGCAGCATCCAGCATTTGGCTAGACCATCAGAGCAGAAGCCAGAGCAGCTTCCTGCTGAGCAGACCTGAATAAAATTGTCCAGAGGACTTTTGCAAAAATTAGTGATCTTCAGTAAAATTACACAGCAGACCTTGGTAAAAATTAATTGTATAGTCTAGCCTAGAGCTCAAAGGAAAGCAGTACCAAATGAACAGCAGCAGAGTTTGGCCCACATTGGAAAGAGCTGATTTTAATGCTGGTCAAAAAATAAGAAGGATGGTGGGGGGGAAGTGGGGGGAGCCTGAAATTTATTTTGTTACTGATTCCAGCAGGAAATGAAAGCAGATCTTTCTTTTAAGGCTGTTGTTGAGTCATACTCTTCTGAAATTTTCTTCTTTGTATTTCTGGGAATTATAAGCAGTGCCAGAATACCTTCTTGTTTAAACAATGTTTTGGATTGCCAAAGTGGTGAGGAATGTGTGCCACGTCACACGGTTTCTGTAATTCTGCATAAAGAAGTAGATGAGGCTGGTTTGACCGCTGTAGAAGCCTCAATTATAATGAAGGTTCCTTGTGTTTTGTAGCACTATAATCAAAAGGTTCTGTATAATTCAACATCACTAGAATAATGGCTGATTTGAGAAAGTACAGGGATACAAGTAGGAAACTGAAGAAATTAAATTCAGCAAGACTCTGTAAGACTTTAGCGGGATTATGGAAAACACAAAACTATTCAGGCAGCAGGCTGGGTTGCCTAGAAATGGGTAATTGTTTAAAGTAGTTAAAAAAAGAAGTCATTTACACTCCTGGGGCCTTTATTGTTAACAGACTGGTTATCTCTTAATTTTTTACCTTTCTCTAGGTGCAGGTGATCTCCACATAGTATAACCAAGTCACATCACTCTGTAAAATAATATTGTTTTGTGCAGTAGATACCCACATTTCCATGGAAAGGGATTCATTTTTCAGAGAATTATAGCCTTTGGAGAGAGAAAAGACCTATTAGGTCATAAAATCTGTCCTTCTGCCAGCACAGGATTTGTTGCATCGTCTATGTATATTCATTAGTGTTTTGTTCAAGCTGTTTCTCAAAGAAGCAAGGGGACTTCAGTGCTGAACCAGGGAAACAGAAATGTGGCTGAGTTCATCTCACCAGACAGTCACCCCTTATATGCTCTCTCCCTTTACAAGTTTTATTATTTAATACAGATTTTTCACTTTCAAAAATGCTTCTGTACTAGCCAAATGTTTATTACAATTACATTTTAACTTAAATTAAAAATTCATTCTCTTTAAGACAGCTTTGTGTCTCTTATTTAGGCAAAATTGAGGTTACTGAAATTTAGGAAAAGAAAATCATTCCTTTCTGAACTTTCCCATGTCTCTGAATATGGTAACCAGGGTGTAGGGGTTGGCAGGTGAAAACTTTGAAGAAAAAGCCATGTACGATATATCAACATGGCTTTTTCATGTTGCATCAACGATGCAACATTTCACCTGACTGTGTCTTATCTGAATTTCAGACAAATCTGCATTATAGAAATTTATCTTCATTTTTGAAGAAGCTTCAACTTATGCTCTAGAGCAAATGATAAATTGCATATTATAAAATCAAGCCCAAATAAGGCTCAAGATCAAGCATGTATTAAACTGTTGTTAAATACATTCCTAAAGGAACATGAGAGTTCAAGAAAAATAGAATGATATGTACAATTTCTTGTCCTCATTCATAAGTGCTTTTCAATATAAAAACCTACTAATTTCCTCAAAATCCAAATTTCTTCCATGGAACTCAGCTCAACTATGCAAATATAGAAGGATTTTTTAATAAGCACATAATCATAAACCTCATCAAACAAAATCACAAAGAATTTCACATAATTGGATAGTAGACACAAGTCTTACTTTCTGATAGCTGAACTCAACATTATTTTGGCCTTTTTGTAATTTTAAAATGGGGTTTGCATGAATTTCCGAAGTTGTTTTCAGGGTTTTTATTTTTCCATTTTTTCCTACAGTTTTGGATGATGATAAAATTAATATGGTCTCACTGATCTAGTGATAATCAAAGTCCCCCATGTCCACACCAGCCACTCAAATCGTCTTAGAGATTACAAGGGGATAAAATTGCTAAGATAATTTTCTTGGCTCCTTGTCCACAGAAATAATATTTTTGTAAGCCAATTTGTTTTGTGATCTGGCCACTTTGTGTTGATCAGTCCTCCTGGTATTTTAGCACCTTTCTAAGAGAAAAAATCCTGTGCAATAGTATCGAAGAGTGTTGGTTGTTTTTTTTTTTTCTGGTGAAAGAAGACCGGAACCTACTGCCATCTTTGGCCACTACACTTTGTCATTTGGCTTTGTGAAAAAAAGGCAAACATTAGCAATTTCAGCCTGACCTTGCTGAGTATAATACAAACATATTCAGCTATTGAAAAATCTTTTCAGTGGCCATCTAGAAGGACAAGCAGGAAAGATGCCTCCTGTGTGTGTGCTCATATATAGGAACATACCATACCTCACGGGTCTGCATGAACTTTCAGCGTGCTATTAAAAAGGTTGCAAGGTTTATAAGGCAGAGGTGCTTCTAGATGGTATCATATTGGCCAGTCACACTGGTGCTGTAATCAACAAAATTGCTCAGCCTGGAGCACTTTCAGCATAAACAGAAAGGTGGGACTGACAAGGTGTTTTCAAAACCCTCTGCTAGGAAACATATATTCCTGGTTATTGAAAAATCAGATCTGTCAAACTTTTGGCTTCCTACATGTCTGTATTCCCCCAGGCTTCCAGGGGCAGGTTTCCAGCCAAGATGATGAAGATTGAAGGTGGTTGATTGTCTTCACAATAGCTGGTGGATAGACACTCTGCTGAGGCCTGCCTGTCACATTATTTTTATAGGTTCTGACAACAGCACAGTTGAGTTTATGAAACAGATGATTCATCCTATGTATAGCTTTTTCTGTGCCTGAGATATATATGCATATGCATTAAAAACATGGTGGGAACTGTTGTCACAGAATATGCCTGCCTGAAGAGAGACAGTAATTCTTCTTGAAGGGGAGAACCCACAGAACAGAAGCAACACGCTGGCACTCTGAAATGCCGAAATGCCATTCTAATGAGATAAGCAGCATTTAAAATTTGTGCTCCACTGTATTTTCAACTGGATTATTTTCTGTGCATCTAAAACTTTATTAGCGGTGCAAGGGTTTGTCTGGGAGTAACGTGTGTTTATTGGTACACTTTTTACAGAAGGAAACATGTTCAAAAGCCCCGGCAGTCTGTTCTTTGCTGAATGACGGTCATGCGGGATTTACAATCGAATTGTAAGGACAGGAGGACAGGAAGAATACAAGTGACAAATACAAGAGTCTCTCTGCCAGCAGGGAAGAAGAGCTGTAATGAGCAAAACTCCCAACTTGATCTAATTTAGAGCCAAGCAGAGCTTCAAGAATGTGTGGGAATTAATCTTTTTATTTATCCAGAATGAAGGAGGAGAATTAAGGGTAAGCGGAATAGCACTGAAATGGACAGATTTGTATTCCCTCCTGAAAAACATTGCATCTAAGTGCCTGGCAGCTAAAGTTCATAAGTGCAACAGCAGATTTTTAAGAAACTGTAAGAAACTGTTTGTTCTTTCCAGATGGGGGATGGGAAAGAGGGTCTGGATTTGACCAATAATGTGATCATTGTTGAAAATCTACAGCAGTACAAGAAATGAATGGAGAATTTAGTCTTAAGAAAAAGGAAAATAGAAAAGTAAAAAAAGAAGAAAAGAGTAATGAGTTTTCCTGACTTAGGCCCCAGCGAAGCAAAATGTCTAATCAGAGAGCTAAGGATTTGCAGTGTTTGGCCTCTCAGCTTGAAAAGATGTGATCAGCATGCTAGCATGGTTGTGGTTTCTGCTCATCTGGGTTCCTACAGCTTCCAAACAGCCATATCAAAACTCCACTTCTCTGCTCAAGCAATTCAGTTTCAGCCTAAATAAAATTAAATATATGAATGACTCATAGAAATAATTCCATGTTGGGAATCTCATAATGTCACTACTGTTCTTTGATATAAGCCGGGTCACATAGTTGGACTTAGCTTGCACATAAACTCATTCCTATATTTGCTGGCTTTTTGCACTCACATGCATTTTTATGCCCCCTTCTCCACAAGCTTCTCTCATCTTTCCTTTTGGCAGCTTGCCAGTATAGTAGCCAGATCCCCTATTATATGCCAATTAATCCCCTCTTGATGAATTTGAGTAATTTGTATTTTATTGTACACAGTACGGAAATACATCAGGGCAAAATGTAGTATAAATAGGGCAGGGGTCAGTCAAGTATAAAGGCTTTTTTGTCCTCTACTAGATGCGTATTTATCATTTCAAATTAAAATAACCAACATCCTGCTACAATAGCCTTTTCCATTATGTTTTAAAAGCTTTTTAATATTTTTTCCCCCATCAAAATGCTGAGCGCAATTTGCCATGTTTTGGCTTTGAAACATAGAGATGAGATGTAGAGTTACTATACTGTGCAGGTCTTACAACCAGAAGTAATTGTTTAGTAGTAGTATAATAGTCTGCAGTCAATAAAAAGGCAATTGTCTCCAAGGAGGATTCTGCATACCTGTGGCCTCTGCCCAGAGAAGAGCAGGTTTGCTCCTATTAGCAACAGACCAGGAGAGTTGTGTGCTCACACCAAGGCAGGGGCACGTGTGTGAGCCACAGCCAGAAAACATTTTAATTGGATGCCCAGAATGGATTGTCAAATCCACTTCTGCTTAAAGCACATACATAAATCCAGCTGAATTTACTGACACTGCTCCAGTGAGGTAAACAGGGTGCTCAAGCACAGCTGAGCTGAAGACTTTGGCATCCTCAGAGCACACTGTGACTGAAGTGACAAATGGTCCACAATGCGTGAAAGAAAGATTTTGCCTTAGCTTTTCTTTTTCTTCCTTCCTTCTATTCCCCTTCATGCTGCTTCACTACATATTTACCCTCTCCCATCCATTTCATCAGATTCTATGATTGGTTGATCCCTAGGAAAATTCCTCCAGCTTGCTTTACAAACAGAAAAATTGCATTTTTCCCAGATTGTGTTCTGCCATTGTATTTTGTTGAGGTGCTGTGCTGAGCTCCATCACCAAAGCCAGTACAAGGTGGGTAACCAGGAGTAAGAACAGAAAAGAGCTTGGAGGAAAGGTAGGGTCTTCACCCTCATAGCAGCTGACCTTAGTTCGTATCAGGTTGCATTAGGTACTCTTTAAAAAAGTAATGTAACTTCTGAAACTGCAACATAGTGCCACCTCTTTAAATGCATTTATGTTTATAAGGACATTGGATGAACTGATCTTGTTAAGTCCAGTTCCAGTTATAAAACCCTGTAAAGGCATTTCCTTGCATAATATTATTATGATGCCTAGATGCTTTGCTCAAAAGTCAAAAGGAATTAAAGATCTGTTATGCAGCAAAACTGTGTACCCAATTAGAATACATAAATTGTTCAGACAGAAATGTCTGTATGTTTAAGAATAAGAAGGATTTAACTTTTAACCAACCTTAGAACACATCCTTGTATGTATCCTTTACTTGTTAATCTGATTTTATTTAGTTCTAAAAAGGGGCTTTGCATGCTAATTCAGATTAATCAGGTCTGACTGCATGTAATTAAAAATTAGTAAAACAAAGGCAGACCCTAAATCAGTTCTTAAAGAACATCTTCCTTCAACTACAAAAGATTAGACTTTATGCATGAGTAGCTCTGAAAGGAAAAATAGTTATTATTGAAGAGTATGCTAACATTTTATCATTAAAAAATGAAGCACGTTTGCCTAACAAAATTAAATGATCCAGACAATAAAGCACATTTGCTGAGATCGAGAATGATAAAACCAACAGTAGAGTAAAATCCAATGCAAAAAATATTAAAGCCCATTACTGCAATGAGCTTTTGGCAAAGGACCTCTATGCGATAGAGGTCATATAACATTTCAGTGTTTGCACTGGATATAGCCCAGGGAATTAATTCCAAACTTACAGTGGAAAGAATTTTGGTATTTTTGTGTCCTTCATAAAAAATGCAACCTGCACCTTAAATTGGATTAAAATTAGGAAATTTTCCTTAATTACCTATTCTTCTTTTTGAATCCAATGAATTTAATTAATTAATTGAATTTTTAAAATCCATTTTGAAATTGAGAAACCTTTTTCACCCAGTGTAGTTTACTGCAGTTGGATGCTAATATCACAGCAAAATACTAGAATTTCCAAAGCTTTTTTTATAATTTCTTTAGATTTATTTTTAGAAAAGAGAATATTTGAAATTCTTACCAAAAAAAAATTGCAAATTTCTGTAAAACAAAAAGCTTCATTACAGGGACAATGAAATGACAAGAGCAGACACACAACAGTTTCTTTCACAGCTAAAGTCATGTCCTTGGTTATTTTATGTAAAAGGAGAAAAGGAAAGTTAAAATTCAATTGTCTCCACAAACAGTCCTTCTGCCCTTTGCAAGTCCCATTTGTGTTACTAAACATCTTTCAAAGGAGTCTTCAGCCTGCTCTTGTACGCAAACAAGAATTCCCCTGCTCCCCCCATCTCCGCACAGGTTCCAGGGCCAGAAACATCAGCCCTGGCAGCTGCTCTGACGGCCACAGTGAGGTGAAGATCATATTGCCAAGGGAAGTGCTGCTCTGGGACCTGAATAGAAACCACTGTGGATATTGTGGCCCGTGTAGGATCCTCTCCAGGAGCGGTGAACCCGCATGCTTGGCTTGCAGTGGTGTCTCCTCAGCAAATGAAGAAGTTCTCTGGTGAAGGGTAGGGCACTTGGCAGTCACCTCCAGCAGCTGGCATTTATTTGCCACAGCTGGGAAGGATACTGCCCACCAACTCAGGGGGCAAATATCCCCAGAGGAACAAGAAGGGAAGAGAGGCAGTTACTAAATCATCCTTTGAGATCAACCACAGAGTGTAGGCCTTTTCCCATAATAAGTATCTATTGATGCTAAAAGTCCTGCATTTTCACAAAAACAATGGAATTCAATATATTAAAATCAGCTCTTCATCCAGTCTGGAAAAGTATTATTTACTTCTTTGGAGTCAGTATTTTAAGATGAACACTGTCTTGTCCATGTTACTTTCCAGTTATTAATGGCTGCTGCAAGCTTTTGTCTAACAAGGGATTTCAGAATGCGACACAGCTACAGTTGCACATATGTTAAAATACAGAGCTTAAATTTATCTCAGGACACATAAGACATCCTCTGGGAAAGCTGCACAATGCAACCATGCTTTCTATTTTTGGCAATAATTAAACTCTGTGAAGAGTTATTAGACTAAATGACACTGTAAACCCCAAAAGCAAAATATCTAACATCACAATATGATGTTCTTAGTCCTGTCTCATACCTCATTCTTTTCAGCTCTACTGCAAATGAAAATTAGAGTCAATGGAAGCTAAAAAGGTATTTTATGCATGGAATAACATATCAACTCAGTGAGAAAATAAATCTGTTTACCTTTTTCTGTTTAAAAATGTAAATTCTTCCTGTTGCACAAATTTGTAAAGTAAAATTGCTCCGTACTTATACATCTCTCATGCTTATCTTCTAAATCAACAGTGATAAAACCAGATTTTTGAAAGTAATAGAGTATATAATAGGAAATTCCCTTTGTCACTTGCATTAACACAGTGCAATGAAGTCCAAAATATAAAATATAAACTATGATTCTGACAATAGTCACTTGGAAGATAAACTTATTCTGGATTATATATCTTCTTTTAAATAATGCATCACACACTTTTCTGAACCACTGCAGTTCCTTCTCAAGGTGTTGTAAAAGCTGAACAACCTGAAGCATATTTATACAGATTAAGTGGTTTCTAATACTCCAAAGAGCACTTAATCTGCATGAATGTGCTTCGTGTTGCTATGTGCTTCTAAAGCCTGAACAAGGAGCCTAAGTGATTCTGAAAATCTGCTGCACATTCGTGTTTTGATAAGTCAAACAAAGGCAAAAATGGAAGAAATATGTTAATTGGCCCTGGCAAGCAAGACAAGCAATTGGCAATCAGAGGCTTTCCAGACTGAGCTTCTTATTCTCCAGCCACGTCCTTAAAATGTCTCAAATTATACTAATAATGCAAGTTATTATGCTAATATAGACTCAAAAATGGGATAATGCTGGAAATGATGTATCCTCGATAAAAATGTTCCATAATCACCATGACTAATGTTTATTAAAATGCTGCCCTAGAAACTGAAGCAAAGGCCAGCTGGTTTACCTTAAGGGTTCTGCTGTGGCATTTTTCAAATATGCTGTGTTTATCGCTTTTTCTAGCAGACAATCTAAATGAGAAAACCGTGGTAAAACACTTGGCAAAAAAACCTTCAGATTCTGACACCTTCCTCTGGCAGAGCCCTGAAATGGTTATTCAATAGACAGTTAACATATCTATAAGGTATGCTGAATGTGAAACACACATAAAGAGAATTTCAGCATAAAACCAACTGATTCGTGTATCAGTTCCAAACTTTGCCCAGTGTTGACTAAAATAAGGGGAAGAAATTACAACAGCAGAATCAGCACAAAACTGATTGCTCTTCCTGACTAGCGTGGGGGGACAGAGTCAGTGGTGCATTTTGTTGCAGATGTCCTTCCTCTACCACTGTTTGAGTTAAGGACACAAGAAATGTCTTGTGGTGAGCAGAAGGAAGATATTCTCCTACTCTATTTGCTTGTGGGAGATGAAGAAACTTGGTGGTAGGTAGGTTCTGAAGGCACTGTGGCATATAGGAAAATTTTTAGTCATGTAATTCAGGCTGTTATGGAGGCTAACTTTGAAAGACTATCAGTATGAGGTTCACTGTTTAAGTTTAATCCAAAATAAATGCAAAGGCATCAGCATTTTTTTGTTGTTGTTTTACTCTATGCAAAGTAATTGTGTGTAGGATCTTGTAGAACATGTAACAAATATTCAGTACAAACTACTTTTCCAGCAACTGGGTCCCAGAGCTGTATAAATATCTCCAGAAAGCAGTGCCCAAGGCTTTAAGAGTATGTGAAATGAAAAGGATACATCTGTCAGCTGGTGTGTAGCACAGGAGGCAAACTGCTGAGTGAATTGGCAAGGGAGAACAGAAGATGATAATGAAGACAGCACTAAAGTCACTGGAAGAGATGGAAGGTAACATTTGCTGGTCTTCAGTTCAGCGTGGTTCAGGGCACTGGATCTTTTGGAATAGTTCATTGATTCCTAAGGCAAAAAGGTACTTTCTTCACAGAGTATTTGTCCCAGATATCTTCTACTGACACCTGTCCTGAGAGACAGAAACAGTTTTCCAAGCTAATAAACAATTCACAAAGTGCTTGCCACAGTAGAGCAAGGAGTCTTTGGGGTTCATAAAGGACTAAAGTAATAGCTGTAGGGTGAAAGAAAAAGCAAATGAAAAATGATGTGTGGCTCAGAGTTGACATTTCTTTTTCTTGTTTATGTTTTCTGTTAGTTTATTTACTGTAATCCTAAAACAGCACAATAAGCTGACCCTAGGCTCAGGGGGAAAGGGAGGTGTGTCATAATATCTTTGGAAAGGAAAGCTACAAGTCAAGAAAAATGCAGGCAAATAAATGGATGCTTCAACCCAAACAGGCTACAATACTGAATAATTTACACAAATACATTTGTGTGGAATGTGCCCTAATTCCAGCTGTTCAGAAACCGCCATATTGAACAAGGGACAGGATTTTCTACCCTGACACCTTAAAACGTTAGAGGTAATAACATCAGTGCAATGTGCAAAGCATGACACATACCAAACTGCCTCTTCCTCACATTTGTCACTTTAATGAAGCCATAAAACTTGGGCATGCAGTGTGGATGAAGGAATCAGTGGTGTTTCGGTTTTTTTTTAAATACTTGGGTGGAATGTGGCTATTTTGTCATGAGGCTGGATAGGTTTATAGGTGCAGCAGAACAGACAGATCTCCACCCTTTTTAGTTATTCAAGAGTTGGATGTTAGGATAGAATTTGGAGCTGTAAAAGAGTTTTCCCTGCAATCATTAGCACCATCTAACTACTGTTGCTTGAAAGTTTTGATATGCCTTAATATGACCTGTCCCAGTTTAATTCTGCAGGGCAGCCAATTCCTAGTAAAACCTTTGGCTTTTGAAAAAGCAAGCCTAAAAGTCCAGTGCCATAGAACTGCATTTTATTTGCATGCTGTAGAATGGCTTCTTTTGCATTTCCCCACACACTGGTTCCAAAAGAAATTAGACCATATGGTGAGCAATTTGCCCATGTGCACAATTTACCAACTTTGCCCCTAACAGGTGGGGATATCACAGCAGGAATGGACTAATGGGATTTTTGTCACTCAGCTGTTTGCCTGCTGTGAAAGGGCACCCTCCCTCACTACCAGCCTCCATCACTCCATCCTCCAGACAGCTGAAGTACTAAGTACAGCATGTTGCCTGATGCTTGCCCATCTCTTCTATGCCACCACTAGGTTACTTTTTGACCTGGTCTTTTCAGTCAGTTGTTTAAAGCTTCCTCATTATCCCTGTCATTCCTGTCTTCTAAACATACCAGACACCACTTCTGCATGACCATGCTTCTGTTCCATTATCACCTCCCACCTCCACAGGCTCTGGGCCTGCCACCCTGCTTTCCAGCGGTGCAAACACCATGATTTTCCTTCCAGCGAGCTGTCAGGGCCAAGGGGTCCTACCAGATCCCAACACATTCGTGAACTTTATTTTTGAGTGCCTAAGATTGGCAGTGGACACAGGGAGCAGAAGGTCCTCGTACAGCAGGGAAGGATCTCATTGTCACTTCTCTTTGTGTGCACCTCTCTTAACCCTGGGAACAGATCAGAGCACAAAAGGTGTTCAAAGCAACAAGAGTGCTGAGTTCACCAGTATTTTCATAGCATAGTTTTGTAGATTATGAATTTTTCCAAAAAATTCCCCCTTCTTCTCTTACCTTGCCTTTCTGGTTGAAGCTCTGCCAAGCTAATGAATCCAACAAAAGCGAGAAAAGCAACATAATAATCCAACCGAGACAAAGTAGTTATAAATGATTACAGGCAGCTCCAAATTCAATCTGCTGTTGTCCTGGTGACTGACTGGGAAGCAACAATAATTTTTTTGTTTCTTCTCAGGCTGCAAGATGTCACCCACAATAGTCTGTCTTCCCTCTCCCCCTTACTCAGCCTTCCATTTCTAGCCCTTGATGTTTCTCCTTTCTCTCAATCTGTTTTCTAATGATACACCGCTGGAGTTAAGCAATCCTTCAACTTTCAGTGCTACCTGCTACTGTACCTTTTCTTCATTGTTTCATTTTTTTATAAGGAAAGCTCAGAAGCACTGGACCTCTGAAGAGTTCCCTGCTCCCTGCAGTTCCTGCATTTCCCTTTTTACACACTGTCATGCAGCCCTGTGTGACATTAACTCAGTCCAGGAGCCAGTAGGCCACTTTGTCACCCTGCTGCTTTGTGCTCCTTTGACTCCTTTCTGCCAGGCACACCAGTATTTCTACTGCCCAACTCTGACTCGGAGCAAACGAATAATGAAGCTGACCTCATCTCAGAAAATAAAGCAGTCTTATACCAGGACACATGCTAGCAAAGGTTCTCAGAACTCCATTTCACCTTGGCTTCTCCGTTTCACTGCTTCTTTGCTCCCTCTTTTTAATTTTCACCCATCCTGTGCAAAGAAGAAATTTTCTAATATATATTTTTTAGAATCCAAACTTATTATCTTTGTGACTTTCACTCTCTGCTATCTAAGAATTTTTTTAAGTTTTCATGTTTCCTGTAGAACACATAGAAGTGAGGCAGTTTGCTTGTTCTTCAGTTGTAAGAGCAATGATGGACACTAATATATCACATATTTACTTAAACTATGTCAGTACTCTGTCCTCCATCAAGAGGGAGTATAGAAATTTTCCTAGACAAAGCATATATCAAGTATGAAAAATTGCAAATAGAGAATGTGTGCACATTTGATGCCACAATATGTTAGAGTAAGGTATTTATAAAAGCAAACAAAGATATGCAATTCCTGTTGACCTACTTAGCTGCCTTTGTTTCCTTCAAAAATTTCCTCTTTCAAAAGTGAAAGCACTATCCAAGAGTATTAAAACACACTACATTTAGGAATTATCTGCAGTGGTGGTGTAACACTCCTGTAAGGCAACATTTCTAAAATTTGACATGAAGAAGGCACAATGTTCTTTATAAAAGAGGGCTGGGCAGATGTTGGTTCAAATTGTCCATTGCAATAGGATCTCAGTGCCACGTGTTAAGACAAAAAAACAAAAACAAAACACCAACCAAACAACAAAAAAACAAAACAAGAGCAAGAGTAAATTTCTTGGAAGTTCACAGTTGGGATTTTAAAATGTCTGACTCCAAAAATTAGTTGCACAGTTATAGGTGATTACTCACCTTAAACAGAGAGAAATTGCAAAGATGGCTAAAATTCAATTCAGCAGAGTAAATACTTGTAATACAGCTATATATGGAATAAAGTTTTCTTTAAAATTCTCCTGAAATATGTGTTTGCCTGAACACATATCAAATTTATATCTGAGATCAGAGACAGACCCAAGAAAGTCATGCCAGTCATATTCTTGGCAGCCATCAATAGAGTAATGCTGTCAAATATGGTATAAATTTCTTATTAACACATTGTACATTCTGCTCCTCTTGCCTCACCCACGGCCATGCAAACAGGAGTGGGTGGAGGCTGGTGACAGCTTGGTCCCCAGGCAGGGCCAACAGGTGGCTCTTGCACATCCAACAGCACTGAATGTGTCAGAGGCCCCTCAACAGAGGGGCAATCACTGCCAAGAAGAAACAAATGCAGGAGAGGACTCCTTCAGCTAGTGTAACACACCAAGGTGTCAGAGAACAGCAGGAATAATCCCACGGCCTTGGTGACCATACCATGAAACACAGCTGTGAGCAGAGGATCCAAAAAAAGAGTCTGGCAAAATGACAAAGAAGGGAAAAAAGCCAAGGAGCTGCATCCAAGAAAAGCGGCAAAAAACTAGGTGGAGAATCAAGAAGAGATTTGTTGTCATTGATGTCAGCAATTAATGGTACACTCTGCTAATATTACTCTGCTAATAGCTTTTTGCTCAGCAACAGTGAGGTTTAAAATGATTTTGAGAATTCCCATCTACCTTCCTTTCCTACTGCTATTTTTCCACACCACACCCTTACTTTTCCGGGCACTGTTGCTTCTTGAACCCTGAATAGAGGAGTTGCTCCCACTTGAAATCTTAACCAGCATAAATGACAGTGAAAAGAAATGCTGTTGTGGAAAGAAATAAATGAAGAGGTGATGATTGCTCAAGACAGCACTATTAGAATGTGAACTTGCCATTCTGTCCTGTGTGCCTTCACAGTTACACTTCTTTCCCCAGTACTGCTATGCTCTGCTCTGATCCCTTGAAAAGCTGAAGTAGAAGGGTATAATCAAATGAGTCACCCCTGTACCCTCAAATGAGGGCAGGCAGGGCTCCTCAGGGAGCCCAGAGAGACAGACACCCACCATTCAGGCATCTGAGACCACCTCTGCTAGTTGCTTCCCCCAGTCAGAAACCTGATTCAGCAGGACAAGCCGGAAAAGTCGATGGAATAGCCTGACATTCCCCTCTACACAGACACACAGCTTCAAAAGCAGAGAGGAAAGGCAGCCTCACCTTCCTGCTTCCCTCCCCAGGGGCACCTAACCAAGGGGTTGGTTGTTAATATACTCTTTGGGAAACTGGGGTCCTTAAAAATACACATTAAAAATGAAATGGCCTGATTCACATTTTGGAAGGTGCCCCTTACAGCTGATACAGATTGGTGTGCATCAAGAGCACTTTCAAATAGAATGCAGTAGCTGTTCCTGGTTTTGGGATTGCAGGTGGGCCAGATGCCTTAACTGGATGCCTACAAAAGCAGATGCTGAAAGCTGAAAAGAAAGCAAACTTGTTCCAGAGAAATAACCCATTGAGAAAGACCACAGAATCCACAAAGTTCACCCCTATCACCCATCATGGTTTAACCCCAGCTGGAAACTAAGTACCACACAGCCACTCACTCACTCCCACCCCATCCCCTGGTGGAGAGAAGGATCGGAAAGAAAAGGTTAACTTTGTGGGTTGTGATAGGAACAGTTTAAAAATTGAAACAAAATAAATTGCAGCAGTAGCAGTAGTAATAATAATAATAATAATAGTAATAATAATAATAAATTTATAATATATGAAACCTAATAATAATCATAGCTATTAAAAAGAGAGAGAAGAACAAAACCTTCCCCCAAAAATGATGCACAATACAACTGCTCACCACCTGCTGAGAGATGTCCAGCTCATCCCTGAAAAGTGATCAGTCCATTCCAGCCAACTTCCCAAATTTATATACTGGGCATGGCACTTCACGATTTCATAGTGTGGCATATCCTTGGGCCAGTTCAGGGCAGCAGCCCTGGCCATGCTCCCTCACAGCTTCTTGTGCACCTGCTTTCTGACAGAACAGGGGAAAACAAAAAGTCTAGGACATGGAGTAAGCTCTGCTTAGCCACAAGTAAAACATCAGCATGTAATCCACATTATTCTCATACAGAACCCAAAACACAGCATTGTACCAGCTCATGGAAGAAAATGAACTCTATCCCACCTGAAATGGAACAAGGACTGCCCCATCACAGCTAGACAGCCCACTAGCAGTTCTACATTGCACAAAATCCACCAAAGAAGCACCTTCATTCATTGTTGGCCCCAAAATCCCAGTTATACCTATATATGGCTTCAGGTTTTTCCAAAAATCCAAGCTGGATGCAGCCTTTCTGAGAAACCCTGTGTGCACTCTGTATCACAGGAGCTGTCCTGGGCCCTGACCTGGTGCATAAGACAGCTATAGGACAGGCTGCCTTGTGGGTCACACTTCCAGATAGTCCTCCAGAGCAGGTGTAGGTGGTAGCATAGAAGGGAAATGCGATTTAACACAAAAATTTTGTCCATGAATTTAATAGGAACAGATCTGCTCTTTGTAATAAGTATTTCTGCTATGCACTGATTAGTTCAGATATGTGCACACATACGTATTTACGCGCACGTGTCTATGCAAATATACATTTATACACATTTTATATTATAACAATTTCTTATGTATAATGTCTTTTCTAAACAGATGGTTGCACAGAAAGATGCAACGAGTTTGTTGGATAAGTACTAGACCTGTCAGTTGACACACAACAATATTTTTTATTATACATTCATCTTATCTTGCTGTAGGTTTGAATCGTAAACAAAAGCTAACATCAACCTGTTCCAGAGTATCCTAAATGGGAATGATTTAAAGCTACTTAGGAGAAGGATCACTCACTTTTTGTTGTGCCCCCACCTTATTTGCAAGTTAATGCACACAGCAGACCTTAGGCAGCCTTAATTTAGTTTGGTCTCTTAGCTCGAAAGTCTCTCATCTGTAGACTGCCATTCAGCACAGCAGGGGTGTCAGGTTCTCAGACCAGAGCAACTCCAGTCCCTCTAATTATTGAGTGAACTTTGTCTTTGGCTTTCACTGAGGTAATGGAGCCCACAGGGAGCAATGATCAGGTCTGAAGTATAATGAAGGTCATTCTCATCAAGATATTTATTTCTTTAAATTAATAAGAATGCAGCAAAACACTTATCCTGAGCTGTAAAGACACTTATGTTGTATAAGAGAGCTACAGATAAAATTGTACTGCATGAAGAAAGACTAAGAACTTCTGAAATGGAATATAAAGAAATCTGCATCATCTGCACTGCATGTTACCCATAAGACTCTCCAAAGTCTCATTTTACCACTAGTGTATCCCTGCTGAGGTGACTGACATTCAGCCTGTGGAGTGGGATAGCTGCTTAGAGTTTCCCAGGTTTCCCAGGTACAAGCATAGATAAGCAGACAGAGAAGTTTGAAAGACAAACATGGGATAAAAAGAAAATCTTTGCGAATCACATTCACTCTAGCTTAGTCAGCTGGGGAAGATAAATCAGCTGTACAAAACCTGGCTGCATTTGTTGTCTAGACAAAGTTAAGCTGGATGAAAAGGTATATCCTTTCTTCTTTTAGAGAAGGGATGTGTTTGTGGAAGCTACCGCTGAGATAACCCTGAGGGATGAAATCTCCCCTTTGCTCACAGTGCAGAGAGCACACATGGAGTAAGTGGAATTTTTGAGACTCCCATGCTATGGGGAGACCTCTACAGTCATAAACTCAAGGTTGTGGACTGTTAATCACAAAATCTAACAGGAATATGAGCATAGGGAATAAGACTTTTATTTTTTTTTTAAGACTTGGGGAGCAATGATAGAGAATGTTATGTTTCAAATAGTTAGGGTCAAGAAGCAGGTGCATGGTTAGTGGTGCTAAGGACTGATTAACTTTCAAAAATCTTCAAAAAGCATCAGAACACAATTCCAGTTAGGGCTGCAAATCCAAGCACTGCTTTGGGGGCTATTGCAACTGATACCAAGGTGACTTTGTGTTAAGTCAATATGCTTTAGCAGACTCCTCTAATGAAAACAAACAAACAAGCCAACAAACCGGCTGCTAAAAATCACCGCAAGGAAAATGTCATTCCAAGGAAGTCGAAAGGGTCTTTGTGAATGAAGTTTTCTTTCACAATATTAAAGACATAACATGCCTCTAAGGTCTGAATGGGGCACATGGCAATGAAGTTGATCCTGTTTTCTTTTGTTGTGGATTTTCAGAGCTCTACTTAATTATTCTTTCCTCTTACACTGAATAAATGAGGACAAAAAAGACCTTTGTGTGTTCTAAGTAATTGTAAGATAGACAAGGAAAACATGGCATGTAATTTCTTTCAACTCTTAAAGGCTCCTAAATAAAGTACATCTTCCACAGTGAAGGATTCACAGTAGCAATGAAAGACCTCTCTGAAGGACCCAGCTTTCTTCCAGAGAGGATATCATGGTCTGTTTCCATTCCTGCACCTTTGATTCAATTAGATATTATTCAGAGCATGCCAAATCTCCACATTTTACTGTAATATTAAAATATCAAGCTACCAAATAGTACATTAACTTTTAAATTCTGCCTTTGTCTTTTTCTTTCCTTTTTTTTTTTTTTTTCCTGTTACAAGGGGATTTAAAACTGATTTTTGGTTTGGTTATGGTGGTCTTTTTAACTGCCTGCCTGCTTGATTCCTAATCACAATCCTGCTCACAT
Organism: Melospiza melodia melodia; assembly: GCF_035770615.1. NCBI lineage: Eukaryota > Metazoa > Chordata > Aves > Passeriformes > Passerellidae > Melospiza > Melospiza melodia. Next base: position 128,790,362 of record NC_086194.1, on the reverse strand, counting down.
GACTTTTGGACAAGCTGACCTTCATGTCCGTATGATTTCATAATTGCAACCTATTCTGATCCTTCAGACAATGCATCCTGACTGCGTCATGCAAGCTGGGAATGTTTTCCTCTTGTGCATCTCCTAGCCCCCTCCTCACAAACAGAATCTTCTGCTCAACAGAAGTACATCCAAGATTTTCTTCAAAATAAAACATTTTCAAATTCATTTTTCTGCCTGGGGTTTTGAGATAATTCTTTTCCTCTGTTACTCAGAAAGTTCTGAAGATTCCTTGTTTTACAGATATAAATATAGGTGGATTTCTCTCTCTCTCTTTCTTTCTTTTTTTTTTTTTTTTTGGTAAATCTCTTCTATTTTGTTTCCTTCTAGTGTCTCTGTTAACTATTTAGGATATTCCTTTGTAGCCTTTTTGAAATGTGACAAGCATTGTTCTCTCTTCACAGCTCAGAATTGAAAGTAAAATTTCAGTACTCTATTTTGCCACATATCTGTCACTCATAGAAAGTAAGGTAGCTGAGATGAAAATAAGTGCAGCTCTATTGGAAAACTCTGAACACCCTCCAGTCCTACTAATTCCAAGGGAACTGTAACCTATTAACAGCTCTGAAGACTAGTTTTGTTCATGCAGTCCTTTGCTCCCCTGCAAAGCACATATTGAATGCCATCACAGTGGCACACACTGAGTGACATGTGCTTCACTTAGAGTGGGTTTAAAATTGTCCCTTTGATTTTACTTAGCAAAATCCTGTTCATAATGTCCTTTTTTGCCTAAATTTCAATTACTACTTCCTGAAGTCCCTACTCTGTTTAAAGAAGGGAGGACTTTCCTCAGATTTGTGAAATGGACAGCTGAACTATGATTTCTGCAAGTCCAAAATATTGTTTTGTAACCCTGACAAAGGCTAAAAAACATCTTCAAATCAGTTTTGAAAACAAGCTATTCTACTGAATGTTTTTAAATATAATTTCATGTAGCTCTTGTTTCTATTGCATCTTAAGGTTCATAACTAACTCTTCAGATGGTTTAAATTCACATTTCTGTTAGTTCTAAAGAGACTTAGCTACATTGCACTAATTGAAAATCTGGTAATTTAAATATATAGCATTAAAAAAGAAATACATATCTTTTATGTTCTTCTTTTCTGCACTATCAACACTTCCTATTAAATAACCACACAGTGTTCTTTCGACTACAAAAGATGCACACATCAAAACCAACCAAATCAGTGAAGAGTTTTATTTGCCACAATATCTTTATGCATTTGGACAGAAAGGAACTTATTAATACAATATAATTCTACACTGGAAAAAATCAGACTTGAAGCTATCTAGTTTTTCAGGACCAATAATGGTAGTGTTAAAGTCGAGATAACATAAGCAATTGTCATCCTTTGACCAAGCTTTGAACTTATGCCTGCTCTATGGTCTTCCACCTTGGCTATACCAGTGGAACAAGATAAAAGAATATGTTTTCAAATAAAAATGAATGTTTGCAAAATGTACCATTGGATTCAAATACTTAGCAAAACTTCTGACCTTCAGTCCTGCTGAACTCAAAACACAAAGGCAGCTTTGAAATGCTGCAAATTGGGCCCAGCTGACATTTAAACATCAATTCTGAATGTGTCCACACCAAAATATCGATGCATCAGAACTGGGGCTATTGATTCTTTTCAACATGTTTCAGCCATCTGCTTTCCTTCACTTGGTTTCGCTTCTGTCAGTTCTTACAATGAATAGACTTTGGTTGGGGATTCACATGCAAAGAAACCTCTTGTTTGAAATAAAAATGGACCAAATAATAGTGTTTCCCTGAAATTGTTGCCCAGACCTTGTATGACCACAGTTCTAGCTCTGCTCACTCAGCCCTGCTAACAGGAATGTTCTATAAAACAGCTGTTGCCTCTGAAACTCCTGCATGGAAAGCCCTTGCCCTGAAAAACGGGTAGAGTCCAACCCATGAATTGCTGGGTCCCTGGGATTCCTGATTTTGTGTTTTGGGGCTGTATGGAGTAATAGCAGTGCATGGTTTAGCCTGGGCTTTTGTCTTCAGAACTTCCCAAGCCATCACTTTGGACAGATCACTTTTCACTCCTCTGCCAAGTCAAGCAGGATACCTTAAAGCACCTTGGCTCATCTTCCTCTGTGGTCATAAGGGAAAGGAAAACTCTCCTGGACAGAAACATCTACAAGTTTCATCAAAATGTCCTTTTTGCCCTCCTCAGCTGTTTGATCCCTCCCTTCTGTCTCTTCAGATCTTGGCCTCTCTGTCCCATGACACAGAAGTTCAGTGCTGAGGACAGAGGCTGCCAAAAACACTCAGGATTCACCTTGAATGATCTCTGAATGAGGCAAGAGCTCAGGACCAAGTCAAATCCAAATTCACATGGCTGGTGATATTTTTCTCTCATTCATGCCTAGTGCATAATTCTTTAAAGAGATTTTAAACATTCTGGGAGGGACCTCTGGAAGGGGAAGCTGAAAAAAAAGCAGGAGAGCAGTAAGATAGGCACCTTAGGTTGTAGGTCTGAAGAAGACAACAAAAGCAGGGACATACTGGAGTAGTACTGCAGGTACAATTATTATTCTGCCAGTACCGGCAGGTGGGGTGCTGCAAGGGAATGTTTATTTGGCCACGCATTTCTGAAATCCATTTTGATTATTAGTGCTAAATTAAGCCTTTAATTGCTGTTTGTTCTTGGGGCTTTTGGCTTTCTTGTTGTTTTTGTTGGGTTTGGCCTTTTAATAATTTAATCTGGCTTTTTTATCTCTGAATGCTGGCAACCTGTCTGGCCATATGGCATTGGAGAACAGTTCTGTTTGGATCCCATTGTGTCCTGCCACTTTGCAATCAGATATGCCCAGGTGTTCTGAAAAGATGCAGGCAGATCTTTGTCCCCATTTTATGAATGAGGAAACTGAGAAGGAGGTCACAGGGTTTGCTTGGTCCTTCTTGGGACACAGCTCCTGGAACAGAGCAGCCACCCCTTGGCACGCTCCCGGCTGGAGCAGCACTGTTGCCTGGGATGGCAGCATGAATGGCACAGGTGTGGGGGAGCCAAAGGTAGGCACAAGCTGTTCAGTTTAGATTGCCATCAGGTTTTAAGTGCACCCTCCACTTTGCATTTGAAAAACTAACTGATTGTGCTATTATGTTTCTCCTCACTTCCAGATGCATGCAGCTGCATTTCTGCTCACACCAGACAGTAAGGAACACAATCTCCACAAATCCTAAGTGTTGGTACTTGTCACAGAAAGGAAAAATACACTGACTCATTTTTTTTGTTTGTTTGTTTTTTGCTTAACTGATTTATGTGAAACAGGTAAAGAAAAGAAAAGGAAAAAAAAAGAAAAGGTGGACGGAAACTTTCAGGTAAATTAAATTATGTAGAAAAACAACAAAAAAGAAAAATGAAACCTACTTGTAAATCTTTGAGACCTGGGATATAAAGAGATGTTTGAAGCCAATGGATAGCCTGATGAGTAGGTTTCACTACCTGATCTCCATCTCTGTTTTTAACCTATTGTCCTAAACCACTTCATCTGAAAAATGATTCAAAGAATAAACACATTCCTAGCTTTTGCTGTTATGGCCCAGTATATTTAGTCAAAGAAATTGGGTCAGAGTACTTTTTATTTTCTTTCCATTCTACTAACTCAACAGGATACTGGCCACATTCCAAGCATGCTGAGTCCCATTCCAGATTTCATAGGCACTGAAAAAAATAATACCAATGAAAAAATGGACTGTGGATGGCTCAGCTGACACAGCCACAGGCAGGAAATGGCTGGTTGTTGCAGCATATTATCCACAAAGCAAGGCAGACTGTAAGTTTTGTTATTTTACATTTCATCCTGCCAACCATATCTATTGGTTGTCGCAATCAGAGCTGCTGCTGCTGCTGCTTCTGCTGCAGGGTAGAAAGCAAAAAATAAAATAACAAAGATGGATCAGCAAAAGCTTCTGCTGGTGCTATGAATGCACACAGTGGAGCAGTATTGGTATAACCTGTTATTGGCTTGATTAAGTAATTGGTCTCCGATACTTATTTTATTGTACCTTTTTAGGTAACAGTAATTAAAACTGGTCAATTGGAGAGAAGAAAGTTTTGTGACATAAAATAGCTTGTGAAAGAGACATTATGAAAGTCTTTTTGGTGCACAGTGGAGAGGCAAAGGAGCTATAGCTATATACATGTGTGTGTGTGTGTGTATATATATATGTGTGTGTGTGAGAGAGAATATATGTATGCATGGACATTATGCATGTATATACATATACGTATATATGTGGGACTAAAAGCTCCTGAAATCTAAAAGCATTTTCCAAATATTATCTTCTCTCCTTAGTCATCTTAATATGATTATATAACTAAGCAATTTCACTATAGATGAGGAAGCATTGTACACCTACTCTTGGCATAATGATAATATACAGGAGGGTGTTGGAAAAAAAATTAATAACTAATTAGCTTCACAATATCACTCCTGAATAAAAACAAAGGTGTCTTTTCATTTTGAATCCCTTAGAACGATTTATGTGAAAGGAACAGCTATTTAAAATCTTCCCTTTTTTTCCCAATTGTTGGGATTTTTGGCAATTGTATTTTTGGTGTGTGTTTCTGTCAGCCTGGACAAAGAAGGCAGAGAAGTTGACAGTCTAAAGAGTGTGTGTGAATGTATGTTTGTATATTGGCTCGTGTAGGTGGGCTGGAGGGGTAGACAAAAACAATGGGAATATTTTAAACAGATTGGATATTTAATTAGGAAAGATTCAAAGAAGTTCAGATGCTGCAGAGAGCCTCATAAGATTCAGTTGCTCATATTGCCTCAGCATCCTCCAATGCTCCCATTTAAACCATGGAGAAAGCACCCAATAGAGCTGGGACAGCAGTGACTCTCAGTTTATGCACAACATTACACACCAAGACACAGGCTGTAACCTTCTGTAGAATCACAGTGTCTCCAGCTATTGCTTGAATTAGTTGAATGACTGATCTGCCCTCAGTAAGTGCAGAGCAACTTCATGTTCAGTGAAGCAGCAAACAAACCCAGGGATTTTCCTGGCACTCCTATCAAAAGGTAAGTAACGCCATTATGCGGGTAAAACTGAGGCGCTGGGAAATCCCAAAGTAAATCACAGACACAACTGGGAATAAAAGCTGGACTTGCCAGTTCCCAGGCTTGTGCAATAACAAGTAGAAATCTCATGTCCTTTTAGTCAGTGGGGAAAAACAGCTGAATTCCCATGAGGGAGCTGGGAATTACTCAGTATAATCCCACAATTAAAAGCCAATACTTTTACTAAGATAAATCCTATTGTAATACACTCAATCTGCAAAAATGAAGCCACAATGAAAGAAGGAACCCAAACCAACCTGGTCCATTGTAAATGAACTAAGGTTGTTAATGGTTTATTCACACTTACTGGGCTGGTGTCAGACAGCACCCCTGTTCTGGGAAAGCTTGTTAGGACAATCTCACAATCATTAACAGGGATACACCTCCAGCCTCCCACAAGAGAAGCACTACCTTATCAGAGGTAAAATGGATTTAAAATAGTTGTAAGCTATAGCCCGTGAATGCTGCCGGGAAATATATAAAATCATTTTGGGATTCATTTTTCTGATTCTTGTTTATTCTTTTCTTCTGGAGTAAAAAAATATTCTGTATAACCAAACATGTATCCAGAATGCACTGCCTGAAGTCAGGATGTTTTTGGCAGAATTTGGAATACAACCCTAATCCCCAGTTCCCGGCACTCTTTTATCAGTGAAGAATTGCAATCAAGGCCTTGTAGCAGCAATCAAACAGAAGTGATTGTCATGAGAACAGAGCACATGGAAAAGTAGGAGAAAATTGGATGGGACTTAGGACGAGTAAGAGATAAAGAGGTGTTATTGAATAAAACCAGTAGCAAGAATTCCTGACCTATTTATGGCAATTTGATTAAGAAGGTGAGAGGTAACTATCAAAGTGGGGAGATGATAGCTAACAACAGATTATGGGAGGGTAAGCATTGACACTGCGTGACTCTGCAGTGGAGTACACTAGGTGGGACTTTTCTCTGTTTTAAAAAGCAGAAGCTTTTTTTTTTTCCAGGCTTGGGGTTTTTTTGGTTTGAGGTTTTTTATTTTGTTTTGGTTTTGTTTTGTTTGCGGTTTTGGGGGTATTTTTGTGGGGTTTTGGTGTTTTTTTGGTTCATTTGCTTGGGCTATTTTTTTTTACTCTTTTTCCTTCCAGACCTGTCAAAAGAGTGATTCTGCTACCTTATAAAACCAGTGACATTTGGAAGCAAACCAGGCACTGAAAGGGACAGGTTTGGTGCTTCCGGCTCAGCACCCTCAGCATAAAGGCCACAGCCTGCGGCATCACCCATGCGGAGAAGGTGATACACAAGGTCTGGGGGACTCAGTCACCTGCCTCTGAGCTTGCATGCAGCTGAACTGGCATTCACCCCTTATCAGTGCTCCCTCCACAAGCCCCGTGTCCAGGTCAATTAGAGGGCAGGGTCGGAAGTAACACTCACCAAGCCGAGGGCTGTGCGATGACTAACCTTGAAATCAATCAGGGTCTGAGGTTTTCCTGAGCTACCAGCCACTTCAGCCTGATGCAGACTGAATCCTAGTTCTTAGGAAAGAAAAGAAGGAACTGGTTGGCCAGCCCAAGCCAGATAGTTTACAAGTAACGTCAACTGGGTTTTGCACCAGCATTGTAAAAGAGCTTTCCCCACTCACTTGTATAGAAACCAAGCATTGTGCGACTGTATCCAGGAGAAACAAAGCTGCTTAAGTCAAGGAGCCATGAGTAAAAATTCAGGTTGCAACTTATCCAAATGCTAATATTAAATGCTGAAATCAGTTGTCTGTAAAGAAATCAGGGCAGTCCTTCACGAGTGTGACCTGAATTTTATTTCTTAGCTTCAATATACTATAAAACACCTCCCTTCCAAATAGAGTACATACTTTAAAAATCACACTTAATTTTGCATTTTCACAAAATCAGAAAAGGAATTACTAATGTTCAACATATTCAAAAGAAGTAACTCTTCACAGTCTGTCAATTATAGCTATAACAAGAAACTTCCAAAAATAGTTATTTGGAGGTGACTGTATTTCTGTGGTGAGAAAAGCGATTCCCATTGCAGCTTTTGCTCTTTGCAGGAAAGTAAAATATTCCCTGGAAACACAGATTTCTCCTCCTTTTTGGGTTTGATGGGTTTTTGCACAAACACATTTATCACGAAATGTTCCTGGTCAAGAAAATTTCAGCAAAACAGTCACAATGTGTTTTCAGTCTCTGGTAGATCATGCAAATTACAGGACAGCTTTTTGGTGCATTTTTTGAGTTACAGAATAGGTTGCAGGGAATCAGACACATGATTTAACATATGTTAGATCCTGCAGACAGATTTGAGCTTAGCAGTAAGCATGTGGCTAGTCTAATTTAGAGGAATTATAAAATTAGGCAGGACTATTTCTAGGATTGGGTAAGTCATTCATTTTTAGACTCACAGCATTTGAAGAATCTGATCGCTACTTTATTTCTGAAGGATAATTCCCTTCATTTTGAGGCATTAACTAGCTTACACCAATCGGTTCCTCAGTGTGAAAGATAAGTGTCTGCTCAGGACAGCAGCCTGGGCTCCTTAATTCCTCTGAGTAATGAAATAGCAGCAGATGCAAGGCCAGCAGTGAGACAGGGGTATTTGTAAAGCATGGATCCATGTTTTGCACTGTATCCCAATACACCTGGCCAGACACCTCAGCTGAGTGCCACTGTCTCTGACAGAAAACAATTCTGTTCTGCTGCTACGGCAAATAGGAGCAGTTTCTGCATGAAGCCATTGACCACTAATAAACATCTAAACAATCAAGTGGGTCTTGCTTATCCCTTGTAGCATCTTTACTGCCTGGGTGGTTTTGCTGGTAAAGCTTCTGCTGGCTTCAAAGGGATCGGTATTTTTTTTCTACATATTTAAAGTCATGTATTGCATACACACTGTGTTTATCTAAGAAGCACAGGGAAGGGTAGCACGGCATAAATCTGCCACTATTTCATGGATAACCTTGGATTAACCTTGGATGATATTCCAATTTATACAATTTTACAGGCTGAAATTGCCAAACAAAGACATGATTTTAATAAAAATGTTATTAAATCCTTTTTTCGCTTTTTGTCTATAGAGTATACATTGAAAATAGAATCAGACCACTTTAGCTTAACCTTTTACAAGCCTATACCACAACAGAATAAAAAGGCTTCATCACATGTGGAATTTGGCTTTTATTTATAAAATGGAGCTTAACAGTGAAATAATCCTACACAATGTAGCATTTTTGCCAGCAAGATATTTTATCACCTTCTCTTGAAGCTCACAATAGAGAAATGACAAGGTGAAAGGGCAACTGACAACCATCTTTACCACAGAATTCTTCAATCATGCTTTATCTTTGGTGGTTTCTTGTAAAAGAGAAGTATCAAAAACTACCATGCAGATTATAAACCTTTCTGTGGACTACAGTAAACAGACTGCTACCTTAAATGCAAGTGTTAACAAGTGTCATTTACTATACTTCTCAGAAAAAGTCTGTGCTTTTCTGATTTTTCTTTTCCAGTTTAAGCTGGTTTTTCCTTAGGGGCATCAGGAATAAGTTGTTGCTGGTGTATGAGAAGAAATTATTTTGTTGCTGAGCTCAAGCTCCATTTCACACTGCTAGAAGCATTACCCACTCTTTCTGAATCATAAAACATGACAACCCCAGTTTCCTAGCATGACATTTCTCCATGAATAAGGTTTAATTGCCAACGAGAGGTCCATAACTTCTACTCATCAAAAATTTTTTCATCAATTACTGCTTCGTGGAACAAACATTGTCTAAGCTTTTAGTCTAACTTCCATTTGAAAATTGCTTCAGGAAAGTTAAAAATGTCACAAGTTAGTCTATAATAAACCCACAGCTTTGTATGTGACAAGGCATGACAACTCATTGCTGTAAAGAAACTCTGAACTAGCACGTTCAAAAACACATGCCTGCTAAAAGAACATTAGATTTTCACCACATGCTTATACTGGTTCTATACCATTGCATAATTTTTCTTTTGCTTCTTCTTCTGTTTATATTCTCTAAATATCCTTCCTCCTTTTCTAGAACTTCATTTTCCCAGACTGGCTTCTTGAACAAGCTCTCCCTTACCAAAAACTTGCACTAGCAAGAAGAGAGGAGAGGCATAGGCAGGGGGAAAAAAAATGGTCAAGTGCACTCCCCTAACAGAAATATCTGTCTAACCCAGACTGTGTGATTACCTGATAAAAAAAATATTTGTAAACAAACATCTCAGGTTTTTCAAAATGTCAGAAGTAGACACTGGGTCTAACATCAGGTAAGAGTGGTTCAGCATCAGGTAAGAGTGCATTAAAGTAATTACATTTAACACTAGTGCTGATATGTCAGCTGATATTTCTAGTCAAAAACTTAATTTTTCCAAGTGAAGTCTAATAATTTTGGCATGAACAGATTGATCTAAATACAGCTTCTGTAATTCAATAATGTTCATGATAAGAAATTAAGTTTCCCATTGGCTTTGCTAGACTGATGAGATACAAACTTAAAGTAAATGGAGCCTGTGCATCACTTTTGGCATGGTTTTCTCCTCTCTCGCACTGGCAAACCCCACAACAAAATTGAATTGGAGGATTTTTTCATCCACCTGAATGGGATGGGACTGGCAAACCAAAAGGTTGTATAAAAATGTCATAGAAAGGAATGAGGATAATGAATCCCTAATGTCCTAAAAGCAATAGGTTTTTCAATATCCATCTGGGGAAGTTTGAATCTGAGGTTTTAGTGCTCGACAAAGAGATGAATCACCTAAGGATACGTGACAATCAGTTTATCAGCTGGACTAAAAAGCTGAATATTCAACAAGGGCAGGCACACATGGTTAAATAACTCTGCTACTGCATGAACATAGGGCCCTGTTATACGCCATGATCTGAGGTTATATAAACACAGACATGCTCAAGCATTTGTTAGGGTTTTTCATTTTTTATAGCATTACTGGAACCTTCCCGAGAGTGCGGAAACAGCATTTGTTGGAGCCTCATTAAAATAAATGACAATGTTGCTACTTCCTCAGATAACTTTGCTCCTGTCTCAGCAAAGGTAGACTGGTTCTATTACTGGGAAGCACTTTCTGTTGCCAATTCTGTGGTAGAGCAACGGCATTCTAAATTTAAAAATCCTTTGCTATTGATCCATGTTTATCACATAATACTACACTGGCTTGCATTAAACACCAGAGATACATTTTCATCCCTATGAAGGGAATTAAATGCCCAATTCTTATTATTGTTAATAGTTGTGTGCCTAATGCCCAGCGTGCCTGCCTGCAAACATACCCCCTTAATTGCCTAATGTGCAGTCTTGAGAGAAGCAGATTATTCAGCTTTATGTTTCTGCATTTGCAAATGTACTGAGGAACTGGTGGCTGTGACACAAAGAACAGATTTGTCAATTTGTTTATTTTCAAAACAGGACGGCACAGGGTCTTTGTTCTAGCAACTCTTGGCTACAGAGCTGTGAAATTCTGTAAAAAAAAAAAAGAAGCATTTTAACATATGGATTTCTACAGTGTGGGAAGGCTTTGCTTTGCACTCAGGACTCTTTCCAATTAAACTGAACGTTAGCTCAGCCCATTTAAAATGCATATAAATTGTGCTTACGGGTTTCCAGTTATGCTTACCCTCTTTCTGAAAGATACCATGAAGGGCATGAGCAGAAATGCAGAAATGTTTTAACCCTGAAGTTCACAGCTGAGGTTTTGTTACTGGGTTTTCTCCCTCTGGATAGAAAAATATAGATACTTAAAGACCGTATTTAACACTGTTTTTTTGAAACATTTGAGGGAGTTGTATGGTGAAAAGCATATATCCTGAACAATTATTGTTATTCAGCATCACACTAGGGTTAAAACAATTTTGGCTATGTTGAGTAGTCCCCAGAGAACGTCATTAGCTTCAGTGGCACTAAACCTAATGCCACATTACTTCCCACAATGACAACATGAGAATTCAGTTGTATTAGGTGAAACATACCATTAAGAATCGTATACTTGCAAATACACTCCAAGGTTGGGAATAAATCTGAAGATTTCATGCACATGATTTCATAGTGACTGTATCTATTTTGGAATCCAAGGTTTATTGGAGTCCATAACACAATAAGTCACTGTATTCTTGGTAAAATCTTGTGGCTGAAGTTTTCTCTTTTAAAATAATAAAGACATTTCATAGGTTTCTCACAGAAACTGTCTTGAGATTCATTTAGTGCAGATCAATCTGTCCACATTATCTCTATTCACACATTCCAACCACCTCCACTGTCAGAAGGGAAAAGCGCAGCCCAGAAAAACATCTAAACAAATAAATAAATCTCTTTTCCTGTTCTTTGAGAAAAGCAGAATGATTCCTTCCCAGAGAAGCCTCAGAGAATTAGGTGGCTAATGGAAGAAGGATACATCAGCCAGAAGTCTCAAGGGTAACAGGGATGATGAGTTGCTTCCGCAGAGGCAGGCAGAGCTACATCCTGAAACTTTTGGTGTGTCTGAAACCAGCAACATTCCTGTTCTTTCATCTGGGGGGAGTGTTTTGCACAGGGAAGCCCCCTGGGTGCCTCAAGCCACTTCTCATCAGGCTCTGCCTAGGACAGCAGCTCTTGGCTGTATTCTCTCCAGGCTGCTCCCCCTGGGTGTTGATCTCCATGCAAAAAGGTCCCTCCTGCAGCTCACAGCATCAGTGTCTTTATGCTGTGATAAGGTAGGGAGGAAACCATTCTTAGCTGCTTCATGTCATCAAGGCTGAGGCAGGGCAGAGGTTTACAACTCCTCATGTTTCCCATTTGCTTGAATATTTTTTTCATCTCTCAGATGGGGCAGTAGCACACTGAGAAATAAACCTCTTTGCTCTGCCATATCCCTGTAAGTGATATATCCTCATTAGCAACTGCCTGAGCCAGTCAGTCAAGGTTTTCCCAAATGCTTCTTAGCATCAGCTAAGTCCCATAATATTAATACCACTGATGTCTGCTACATCTGCATGGGATTTTAGTGAAGAGAGCATGTTATTAGAAGAGATAGTGCGGCTTTCCCTTCATTTGTTCCTACCCTATATTTGTTAAACCAGGAGCAGTTTTTCAAGTCACACCAATCAAACACAAACATCTAGGACCTAATGTTCACCGTCAGATGCAGAAATCCAGTCCACACAAAGCCAGATGGGTGCCTGGAAGTGGTGTAATGGTACCAGGAACATTAGTTCCAAACCAGCTCTCAAAACCAATGCTGTTGTTACTAAGTGAGTTGTCATTTCCTCTTCACTTACCATGGCAGAAAAACCATTATTTTTTCTGGCACTCATTAGAGGCACTGTTATCTTCCTTGTTATGAATTCCCAGGTTGTCCTGATCCCATAAGACCCATGCAATTCTTGGGAAAGCTCCAGCTTCATTGGTTCAACTGGAGGGGATTTATGGGTGGGAAAGGGGAAGCATAAGATGAGGCAACATATCTCCATGTGAAAATAAATTTATTCTGCTGCACAGGAGTGAAGCGACTCAAAGCTGCCTGAGCAAAAGCTGAAGACTCCTCTAAGCTCCTCATACTACTCTACCTCGACAGGATACAAAGTGATAATTTATCCAAACATTGAAGACAGAGTTCCTCGGCTAGCATAAACAGGAGTTTACCCATTGGCTCTGGCCCTCCTGAGAACAAACTCCCATTGACTGATAAGTGATCCTGAGGATAAGGCACTATTGTTGGGCTGTTTCTAAGAGCTGGCCCTCATAAACTAATCCTTTCATGGGTGCCATAGGCACCACATTCTAAAGCACTAAATTCACTTGAGAAATCTCACAATTAGAAGGCAAACTGACTCACCAATTTCGCCTGTAAAGGTCCTATTTTGCCAACCTATATTTAAGAGGGCACGATATAGGCATGATAAGATTACCAGTGCACAAAAAGATGAAGAAGAGGAGGGGCTACCCCAATGTATTTTCAAATCAAATTTACAAAGGAATTCTGTGTGCTCAAGGGCAATTATAGTCACGCAACTGTAGGTGACAGAAACCCATGACTAATAAAAATTAAATTGACCCAAAATTAATCATATGCAGCGGGACTGATTTGATTCAACCAGATTAGCTGCTAAAATGCCTCGAGAGGGTTGGATTAGCAGAAGATATACCCTTCTATCTCAAGGCTCAGGGAGTAATATCTTACAAAGGCAAATTAACAATAGAATATATTAGTTAGTCCTCTCTTGATCTCTGCAATGAAGAAGAAAACAAGGAAAACATAACTGTATGTGTTGGGTTGTTCCTGCATTTTCAGTTCTTCCATCAAACTTACTTCAGCAGATGCTGCAATGCATGGTTGATAGCAGACTGAGTAGAAAGCAAGAGATCACTCAGTGGTAAGTACAGAACCCCAAATTTTGACAATAAAAACTGGTCAGTCAGGACAGATTTCTAATATTCAATATAAGAATAAGAATCAGATCAAGGAGATGGGCTAAAACCAGCTGGTCTTTTCAGATTCCCTCCAACCTTCTCTTCCATTATCTGAGCAAGTGTTGGCCAAACAGTCTCATTCATAGTAATTTAATTTACAAAAGACCAGGAGACAAAATGGCAAAGCAAAACAACCTTGGATATCCTTACTACCTTATTCCCATCTCTAAATCTAGGATTAGACATCCAAAGGGTTCTGTTCTGATTTATCTCTCCCTAAAGTATTAGTGGTTCAAAAATATAATAAGTATAACCAAAATGTAAAGGGAAAAAATTATTCTTCTCAGTTATCTCAGAAAAAGTAGATACATTAACTCTTGTATATATAGGCTAAGTATGAGTCTGCATGTATCCAATAGCACTTTCAGAGACTTCCTTCTTCCTCCCAGGCAATGGTATGCAGCTGGATTTCTATCAGAGTAAATGACACTGTGCCCTTGGCTAGCTTTAAACATGGAGAAAGCATAACCCTGATATCCCATGGTTTGCTCTTGATTTCTTGTGTTTATTTGTAGGGACCACTAGGGCCTCCCTGTATCATGTAAATAAATAAATGGACGGAATAATTCCCTCCTGCAAAATACAGTTCTGATCAGTATCCATCAGTCATATTCATGTAGCTAATCAGATAAAGTGGGGAAAAACCCCAGTCAAATCCCCACGTTTTCTAAAATGCTGCCAGGATGGAAATATTGCACTAAATAAGCAAAATGTGCATTTTGTTTTCTCATCAAGTGGATCTAGCACTGTAGGAATTTTTCCTTCGGCTGATATAGACTAGAACACCATCCCAAATTCCTGCTCACAAAAATCTTTTAGTCCACGCACTTGTACAGGAATGACACCAGTTCCATAACTCTTTCCCTTCTAGAACATATAAAAATAATTCCTGCAGTTTTCAAGTGCTAGTTAGGACCTGTAACTCTAATGAATTTTTTTTGTAATGTAGCTGGCTAGGTTGCACAATGTCTGGTCACTGTACTGGAAGCTGTTTTTAAATTTGAACCTAACGCGAATTGACTGAATTCCAGGGCCTCATTTATCTGAACTCTGATTTATAGTAAATAGAAAATTTCAGGTTTCATTTCCATAACTCCCTGAAGATGCATATTCTACATAAATTTACTTGCCTGATCTTGTTCTTTTTCATAAACCTAGGAAAAGACCATATTTCCAAGAATAACTATTGGAAATCTTGGGAAAGAAAATAGAAGTGATATGTGTAGATGATTTTTTAATGTTTGGGAGGCATTTAGTTCAAGCAGTAAACACTTATATTTTTATGAATAGTATTATTAAGGATATTTCATGATATTAAGAAAGCTTCATTATTATAGCTTTCCTCAAATTCTCTATTGAGTCAAATATAGCTGTAAAACCTTCAGTGTCTTTGGTACTTATGCTTGAATCATCTTTTACATTTTTCATAAGTCTCAATCCAAAGAAAGTGAAAAAAAGATTAAGTCCCCATAAAAATTATGTCAATTAAAGTAATCTTTTTTTAATCATCTTTCTATGAAGATCAAAATATGTCCAATGTGAGCATGATCTCTGTCTTCTCCTACAGGAATTTTTAGACAAATTTTTAAGCCTTTAGTCACCAATTGAAACATATGTACACTGTATATGGTACACACCACTCATTACAGAGGATTATAGGGAATTTGGAAGAGGGCTCTGGGCATGACCTAGTCCAAACCCACACTCAGAACAAGGCTAGTTTTGGGTGGGGGTGCTCAGGACCTTGTTCAGTCAAGCTTTGGGTGTCCAAGGGGTGCGAGATTTCACAGCCTCTCTGGGATCCTGTCCCAGTGCCACACCACTCTCTCAGTGAAGGATTCTCCCTTTAAACCTTGCTGCACAGTGCCATAGATGCCTTGGCCTGCTGGCTTGCAAAAGGCCTTCTGCCTGCAATGATGTAGATCTCCTTTTCTCATTTTCCCTGCCTAACTTCAATCCTCTTCACACCAGTGCTTTCCAGAGCCTCTGCCATGGTGCCTTTATTTTGTTGCTCACAAGCTGCTTCATGCTCCTTCTCCCAAGCACCTGCAAAGAGTGAGAATGTTGTTGTGGCAGGGGAGGTGGTTTCTGCTGGTGTGAGAGTCACGCCTTCTTCCTCCCCTTCTCCCCTTTTCCCTCCAGCTGTAGCATTTGGATTGCATTAGAGAACCAACAACGTACATCCACAAAGCTCAGCTACCAAGCAGGGCATTGCACCTGCCAATCATCAAAGCACTCCCCAGGCAGTGCTAATGCTCCTCAGCAGGAGCCACCAGCCAGGAGTTTGAGCAAGGGCTGGAGGAAACTACAGAGTTACTGTGGAAAAATTGCTAAAAGGGAACCCTGCTGCATAGGAGGCAGGAGGGTGTTCCTCTGGGGACCCTCATCACTTCTCTTCCCAGCTGGCCCATGAGCAGTTTACCACCACCTTCTTTCTGTCTGTCTGTTTCTTCTTCTCTTACCTTCTTCTTTTTCCCTAGAAATTACTCTGTACACCATCAGCTATGGATGGACCTTGCTGATACACCTCCATGCATGTGAATCTGTCTCAATGCACTTCGTGTTGAGAATATTTTAGTCAGAATTTCCCTTTCTGCAACTCATTGCTGTCATCTTTCATCCCCTTTTAGTGCATGAAGAAGAACCGGGCTCTGTGCTGCCTCTAATGCTTCCTCAGGTAATGAAAGACTGAAATTAGATACACAAATAAAAATGTAGATTTTCCTTGTATGTCACATCCTCCAATCTCCTCAATGTCTTAGCAGCCCTCCTCTGGACTCATTCTATTCTGTCAACAACTCTTTTGAGGTGCCCAAAACTGGATCCAGCACTCCAAGTGTGGTTTGTCAGTACTGAACAGAAGGGAACATCACTTTGCTTAGCCTGCTGAATATATTCTTGCTAATGTACCCCAGCATGTGTTTAGCTTTCTTCCCCTTAAAAACACAGTGTTGACACATTTAACACTACCAGGACTACAAGGTCCATTTCTGAAGAGCTGCTTGTACACCAGTAAACTCCAGCTGGTGTCCATTCATGGGTTTATTCCATCCCAAGCACAGGAATTTACCTTTGCTTTTGTTGAACCTCACAATGTTACTTACTACACACTCATCCAGCTTGTTGAGGTTCCTCCCTGGCCAGCCCTGCCCTGCAGCACAGCAGCTGCATCCCCCAGACTTGTACCATCCATGACTTGCAGAGGACTCATCCATGACAGCCCATCACCCAGGCTCTTAATGAAGATGATGAACAGGATCAACACCAAGGTCAGATTCCCAAGAACACCAGACTGCTGCCAATTCAGCTTCCTGCCATTAACTACTACTGCACATCCAGACCTTATCTCGTCAGTGAAGTTATGTGGATGTTTTTCCAGGGTATGTCAAAAGATTCACTAAATTTGAGGCAAAAATCCACTGCTCTCCACTTATCCACAGAGCCTGCCATTTCACCACAGAAAGAACCGAGGCTATTCAAGCACAAATTGCTTTCAGTAAACCCTTCCTGGCTTCAGAACTCTCTCAGGATTTCCCAGCTGCTTTAGCATGGTGTCCTTAACCACACATTGAAAAAAACCGCTGGGATTCCTCATTTTCTATATTTAATATTCTAGTCTGAGCAATTTTAATGGTATTGTGAAAGCATATAAAGATCATAAAACTTAATGACTTAACATTTCTTAAATTTTCTACCATGACTTTTTAAGATGTAGAGCACAGCACTTTCAGAGGGACATCCTCTTTTACAGCAGTGGGCTTGTAGTCTGCAAAGCACAGATGCTTTTCTTTTAGTGGCTAAGACTATGAAATAAGTGAAATCTTAAGGGCCATATCTTTACTTATTTACATCAACTCATGCATTTTAGCTGCAGTGTAACTGTACTAGTTTATGCAGTTTATGCCAAAGGAGGATCTGGGCTCCAGTTTCTATTTCCAGCTCTGTTTTGCTCATGTGAATGCAGCAGTTAATTCAGAACATATGGAAGAGGTGGGGGAGGGAGCTCCTGCTCTCACAGCTCATGCAGCTAGATTGATTTTTGCTAAAACTTAAAAAAAACACCCCACAGCGCATACCACGTGTGACAAGTCACCATCCTGCATTTCTGATATGAATTATACTGTATAACAAAGTGTGAGTGTAAAATTTAGTAGCACAGCAGTAATGCCACGCAACACTTCACCTGCCTGGGAGTACAGTTATTTCCATTTTCATAGTAATGGGCCATTGTATCCCAAAATGTGCTGAGAGAAAACACACTAATAGGATTTTATGTGAACACTTGGAGAACAAATTTATACAATGGAACTGGACGGGAATTATTTGATTAAATACAAACCATTAATGTTGTAAACAACACAAAAAGATAGTAAACCTAAACTGAATGTGAAATAATGAGAGAAAAATGGGCTTTATATTGCTTAAAATGCACAGGTCAGATCATGCAGCTTCCACAATATCTGCTAAGGCAATTTTACAGTAAAAATGAGAGTTTTCTGGAGCAAAAACAGCTCCATTTGATTGACTGGGAGAGATGTATTGCAATACTGAACATGGGCTCTAGGTTGAGAAAAGTATTTATAACTCTTATTTACCTCCTTCATTTCCCACTGAAATCAACTGAAAGTATGAATAATATACAATTTTTAAATCCAAACTATGTGACTTAAATCCCTTTTAAAAATGGTCTTGAGTTGGAAGTTTTCTTTTTCCCAGAAATGAAAAGAATGAGTATATCACAAGAGGAAAGGAAAGGAAAGGAAAGGACAGCTTATATTTCACAATCCTTGCCTGGATGCAGCCCATTCCCCTGCTTCCACAGATAAGAGAGAGTGTTTAAACAAGCAACATGGCAAAAGCTGGAAGAGACTGGAGAGCCTACAACACAGGCAAAAATACTGCAAATTAGGAACGAACACAATGAGGACAGCAGTTAAGTGCTTATAAATACCCATTTCCTATGGCAAAGCTGTAATCCAGATTCAAAACTGCTCGTTTGTGTCTTTTACTGAATTTTCATTGCATCTCCAGAGGCAGGAAGGCAGGGAGGAGAGATGCCAAAGCGACACTGTGCCCTGAAGTTTCACTACAGCTCTGTGTTGGGTTGTTTCAAGTGGAGTGCTTGAACTGTAAAGGTGCAAAACACAGTTCCCCTCAGGTACTGCTCGCATTTGTGAGAACTGCAGATATGTGACCACCTTAGGAAAGATTGCTTTTTTCTTTCTTTTTTCTTTTTATTTTTTTTTTTTAAGCACTGTCATTCTAGATTCTCGATTTAGATGCCTGACTTTGGACACTAAACAAGCTTTAAGATGTCAGCTTTCATGCCCAGCTTGAATGGGGTTTTTTTGCAATAATATATTTAGCTGGGTCAAACGTATCCCTGAAGTAATTTGGTCTATTGTGCTTACAGTCTGCGTAACTTCTATTTTTTGTTTATTTCTTCTTTAGTTTACCTTTGTTTTTCTACCCTGTGGCAAATAAACAATCCCTTTATTGAAGATAGCTGGAATTGAATGTGAAGACTCATATGTATTACTCACTGAGGGTGCCTTAGAGCAAAGGGAACTACCTTACTTTTTCTATTCCCTCACCAACCTCTCTTGTAATAGCACAGAGCATTGTTACTATCATGGCATGACTCAGAGAAACAGCCAAAGAGACATTTTAGCAGACAGGATAAACAGCTTCTGAGGAACTGGGGCCCTATTTCTGTCTTTTATGCATCCTTTTCAACCCCTTACTGAGCTTTCACCAGATGCTCTTTTCAAATCTCATGAGTTATGGGGCTTCCCTACATAAGAGGGAATGCACTTCTATCTTTTTTCTCCAGGAGACCCTGGAACACATAAGATTCAAAGACAATATTCAGCCAGACACAAATTAGTTTGGGGTCATTTTGAGATTTGGCTTGATCACTGAAGGAATTCAGACTGCATCTCCTGCTAAGCCAGGTTGTTCATCTCTCATTTTAAACTGTAGGTGCTTTCAGTAGTGTGGTATGTACAATGCATCCTGTCAAGCTGATATGAAAAGACTTTCATATGTGAAAAACATTTAGATACAAAATCACCAGGAAATTTGGGAGATGGAAAAATTCCAGCTTTACAATATCCTCCCAGAAGGATTTGCTGCTAAATTGAGATCTATTTGTTTATTGCTTTTTAACTCTCTGTGGGAGACACAGCACTGGGACAATGAGACATACAGATAATGAGCTGGGCAGAAGAAATGCTGTAAGAAATATCCCCAGCTTCAGGGGTTATAATCTCTCACCTTTTTATTTTTTAACTTATTTTTCCTGTAACTTAAAGAGCACTGAATTTCCAGCCCTTAGGACATGACTACTACCTCTACTACTACTACTATTGCTGCTGCTACCAATTATTATTATTGTTGCTGTTATTGTTATTATTATTGTTGTTTTTGTTGTTGTTATGTTTTATCCCATAAGAAGAAGAAGTTATGAAAGAAGATTTTCTACGAGTCTCTTCTTTTGCCCTCATGTCCATGTCATTTCAGGTGCCCCCAAGAAATCTCTGTCTTTTGTGATACTTCTAACTTGAAAAGGATGATACATGCCACAGTCACTTTGGAAATAAGGTCAATCAAATAAGTTTAGTACAACCATAAGTAAATAAACAGAGAAACATGCTTAATACGTAGAAAAAGTCTTGAAAGAAGAACCTGGAGTAATTTACCCCATCGAGGTAAGTCCGATCATTCACCAGCAGGACCTATCATACCAGCAGGAATAATAATCTGCATAGCAAAAATATGAGCAAGTAATAAAGGTAGGTTTTGAAAATCTAGATCTACTTTGATCAAGGACTGTTGTATTTAAAACACTGTCAGCTACTAAGACTTAAATCATTGCTGGAGAAACTAAAGTAAGGTCAGAGCAATTGCACAGGAAAAAGGCTGATTTAGGAAGTCAAGACCACGTGAAATGGAGAAGCTTCACTTGTAAAGGGAAAAACCTCCATTCTTGTCAGACTCAGAGTATAACCTCAATCCCACCAGGACCAACTCCCTTAATGCCTTTAATTTAGCAGAAAACATCCGTTTTTAGCTGAGACAATGAAAGAGACACCTCTATAAATTCTATGGAGCTGATATAAATTCCTACCTGCCTAGAATTTACAGCCCTAGTATTAGCATGGATATGCAGTATTTTTATGAATCAGAATTTTGCCATGGTTTAATCATGGAAGACAGGGTTAGTCCATGGTTAAAAGTCATTGAGATCCAACAGCAATTAGAAAAGCCGATGTGGAAGGTTAATAGTGCCCTACTTGGATCTCTAAATTATTTTAAAACTTAAACATAGGGTTCTCTGTCCTCTTCAAAAACACACATCAAACAGATTTCATAAACTTGTTACAGGGCTGGGAAAATCCCTATTCCCTATTCAAATTCCTTTTGGAAGTACTTTAATTTCTGTTTAGCTTCCAGTATCAGAACCTTGTGAAAGCACCCTGCAATATGCATATCTGTAATTCTCTTTTGATTCTAGTATTTGTATTAAACCTCAAGTTCTTTACAAATTCAACACTAGTAATCCTAAAATACATCTGAAGTTACAGAGGACAGCAGCTAGCTTAGAAATACACTGGCATTTTCAGTGGCTTTATGACTGTCTATGGAAGTGAAACCTTTGTTCTTTTTGGATTCAGCAATTATTTATCTACCTTATCTAATTTCTTATCTAACTTATCTCTCTCTAACTGAGATTCCAGTGGGTGGTGTATGGTCATCCAATGGCATTCTTTGTACACTTAAAGTTACATGAGAGTATTTGAATGATCACTCAAGTTACTTTTTAAAATGCTGATGTCACGCTTCTCTTCCATGTGACAGCATGTGTAATACTGAAACAGTAATCAGGACCTAACAAGATATTACAAAACCAACCCCTTTCTCTTTTATCATTTTATGAGAAATTGCTTCAACATGTAGTTGTGAAAGATTTTTCCCAGACCTTTATAGATCTGTTCCTTAGGCTGCAGCTTTTTGCTCTGTGTTAAAACATTTTCCCAGCATGTCTGAATGAGAAACTCTTCTCTTTTCAGCCATCACAGAAAAAAAAAAAACCCAGCAAGTTTCATTGATGTTAAACTTGGAAAGGGTTAGCAGAAAAGCAGTGCTATGAGTGATTTTTTTCTTTTGTCAGATGATAAAACAGAAATACCCCAAATGGCAGAAAGTCCAAGACTGGATTTCTGATTGTGGCAGTTTCCTCTGAAGAGTCCAGTATAAAAATAATGTCATGTTCTTCATGGACCTGTTGTCCCACAATCATGGCAGTCCTTGCAATTGTTAAGATGTCTGTGTTCAGTCAACATTCCAGATGAAGCTGGTGAAGAAAAGTGTAACTGTTCCTAAGTAACCATTTACGCACTGCAGAGTGTGCATTTGTCAGCCAACATATACATACCACGTGTAGCCGAAGAGCTTTAAGGCTAGGAACATTTTTGAGTGCTTATGGATAAAAAACTACACAACTGTACATGCCAAGGTAAGCCCAGATGTGGGTCAGCTGCACCATGCACAGCAGGGCTCAAGCAGGCATCAGCTCTGTGATGCAGGAAATCATCACATGTTCATGGGTTCACACACATGTAACCGTGTCAGTACAATTGCATTCCCATCAGCATTTTTGAATCACATATGCACTGGTTTTGATGCTTCATCTGACTTTGGGAGACACTGCTTTCTCTGAGACATTCAGATACTTGGTCTTTCAGGCATTTTGTGAATACTAATATTAGTATCACATCTTTGACTCATTCCTCAATTTACTTTTTCTCTAACTAACCTAAAAATTGATAACTTTATGATAAGTATATGCCTACACTAATTTTTTCCCTCCAACTCACTCACCCGTGCATGAGGGGCCATTAGCAGCTGAAGCAGCAAACATTAACAGGGAGTAGCTTTTATCAGAGGAGGGCAGACTTCTTATTTACTTCATATACAGCAGTGCTGTTTGTCCTAATGCTCTCACTTTTATTGCTAACAAGAAAAGCTTAGGATTGACATTGAAGGTAATGACTGACAGAACATGCCAAGTTAATACCAATAACTTAGAAGCAGGATATAAGCAGGCTGGCAGGCTCTAGCCTAAAAGGCACACAACTCCTGCTACAAATGGTAATACTCTCTCTCACACAAGGGAGCCACGCCCATCATTCTTACATTATGTCTTTCTTGGTTTCTAATTGTACTGGCATTACATGACACAATTCCTTCGCTCCAAAAGCTGTATTTTAGATTCTTTGTCTGTCCAGAAGGAACCAGTTGAGAGATGAATATTCTGGTATTCTCTTTCACTGCTGCCATGACTTCATGAGAGATGTCATGTCAAAGTCACATACAAGCTGTGCTCCAGCCCCAGTTGCCTTCATCTTTCCATCCCCTTTTAAAGCCTGTAGTTGTAGCAAGACTGGAAAGTCTTGGGTGGCAGAATATCCCTTCCTATGTGCTTGTGCAACAAAGAGAAATGGGCTCCTATCCCAGCTGAAATCTCTGGATGCTGTTTTAGGCCACAAAATGCTTTTGGATCTTGGCCCAAAACAGATAGCAGCGTACACAGGGCTATAATAGCGCAGCTCTGCCTTGTTCTTTTTCACATGTAGCAGTTTCCTTGACACTAGACCTGATAATTATTGAATGAATGGCCTCTTCCACTCTCAGCCCACAGCAGCCATTATCCTAATTACAGTCAAGCTGGAATCAGGAGACAAAATCCCGCAAAATCAACATCATCAAGTTATACCTTCAGCACACAAAGCTGCAACCACTTAATTCGAGTCTGGGGTGCGGTGTAAATCACCTCAGCGTATTCCACCTGGGCTTTGGGCAAATTCCACTCAATTTTTGTAAAAGCTTGAAATGTATAAAACATGTTCATTAGAATGGGGTTATTAGCATGGCAAAAATCACAGTTTACTGGTGAGAGGGGTATTTTAAATCATGGCTAGGCAGAATTTTTCTTTCAGCAGACAGTAAGTAACTCAGAATCCATTAACTTCTGAGGACTTGCATCTTAAAAGAAAGTTACACATGAAAAATGAAGAGTACTATATAGTCTGACAGATTTGGATTCATATGGATATTTTAATTTTCCAGCAAGCATAAGAAAATGGTTAGCAGGTTGCATACTTAGGCTTCCATATTCCATATTTGCTGGAGCAGTACAGACCCAGATACAGCACTATTACATGGTTTATTCTGACAACACAATATGTAATGAATGAAAGAACTGTTACCAAGGAGATAATTGGACTTGAACAGTGAGAATGTCTCAATGTGCCAATTTTCAACATCAGTTTTTCCTTTGCTGGGGCTGTGAATTGTTGCTGGCCACATTTTTATAATAGCAAACTACTGTCTTTATCTTATTTTTGTGTGGCAGATTCCATAGTCTAATATACTGCTCTAACAGGGATTTTATGCAAAGCTTGATGTGCTATGTATTAGTAATCTTTAAATAAAAAAAAAAGAAAAAAGAAAAAAAAAACACAATTAAAATAAATTGAGCATCAGTAAGGAAGGCAAGTTTGCAGACACATAAAAAAACCCAAAGTAATATTAGTCCAGATATCCTCACAAGAAAAATGGAGAGTGTATAGACAATATTTGCAGGAGGCAGGAATGGTATATGTTGATGCCATACACTGAAAGGAATCTTGCCTACCTGTCTGGCCAGCCTCATTACCATGTTATTCTCTAGTCCAATAACTTTAAATTCTATTACCATCTACATACAAATATATTTTTCTAGGCCTCTCTGATACTGACTTTTAGCATATTATCTGTAAATGAAATCTCTTTGACTTTTTTCTTTTTTTTTTCAAAACCAGCTTCAAAACAACAATCTTCTGAGACATGCATATCACACAGAGTATAACAAATTGATTAAATTGCCTTCTTCTCAGTCTATATCAAAGCACAAATACTAAGCTTATATGACAATTATTTTTAATCTTTACTGATGTTTGAAATTTGGCTGTTCACCATGCAGAGGGGTGTCCCCATTTGCCTTATTGTTCCCTGTCCTACTTGTTGAAGGTGAAGCAATCAATACCACTGTTATTTTCATTATCAACAGTAGCCTATATCCCACATCTCAGTGTTCCTAAGTTTGTGTATCAATAATGCCTCCCACACATGCAGCATTTGGGAATAACTGAAGGGGCCAACCCAAAGGTTTGTCTTTAGTTACTGCCTTAAAAATTTTCTTGCACCTTGCTAAAGTTTCTAGTAGTGTACTTTTAAACAGACATTTTAATTATGTCTATTCATGATCATCTTCCAATACTAGCAGTGCCACCATTTCCTTCCTCAAAGGCTCCAACTGCCCCCTTGAAGACTGACAATCCTTCAGATCCAGGGGACAAAATGTTCCTGCAAGTCTTCCTTAACCAGCTGCAGTCTGACTATGCCATGCTGGTAAATCCTGGTGAAATGAGCAAGATATCCCACCTCCTTCTGGCTGCAGAGGGTAGGCAGTGCTTCCAGGAGCAGCTGCCAGATGGTCTGTGACGAAGCAGCCCCTAGAGAAACTTGGAACTCAGGAGCAGCCACATCAGAAGGAGGAGCAGAGGAGGGAAGTCTCAGTCAGTGCACCCCCTTTCACAGTTTGCCCTGTGCTGCTTCTCCCCATGCTGGAGTCATTCATTCACATTGCTTTCCAGCCTCTAGAAAGTTGCTCTAATTTTCTGAAGTCCAATGGTTTGTTATTCTCTTTTTCTGAGGATTTACTGGCAGAACTAGATGCAGAACTAAAGGGGCCTGTCTCCTCTGTTCAGAGAAAAAACATCCATACATTCTTCAAAGTGCCACCATGCCAGAAAAACACATGGAATGCCCAATCTTCTTGAATACTTGTTTCTCACTCAGTTTCCCCCCCTCCCATAGTTTCAACCAGTTTCTTTTCCCTCCTATAGTTTCACAGATTTTCTCTCTGCTTCCAGCTTCCTCTAATAAACCAGTGATACCTTTTCTAACTGCAAGTACATGGTTAATTATAGGAAACAAGGACAATTACTTTGTGAACCATAAAAAATCAGTAAATAGCTGTGGCTTTCAACACAGGGGCTGCTCTGTCCTCTCAAGAAAGAAAAAGCAAGAATAAGTAGGGAGCATCATTAGGTTCACTCACAACAAAACCCCCATGTGGTAAAAGAGCAGCATGTAGGGAGAGCACATATAGTCTCTATAGGTTTACTGGAGGCAGAACGCCTCTGTGTGCTCTCTGCCCCATGTTTGAGAGTTTGTCCTGTTTGACAAGCAGTGGGTATAAAGCTGCTTTACCATTTGGCTTAGTTTGGCTTGATATCCTATTTTGTGTCAATTAGTGGTGGGAAGTGCTTAGTGTGGTCTGAATGCAACAGAGGAACCAGAGCTAAGCACAGACCTCCAACTTTTTTCCTGAGCCTCCTCAGCTCTGTGAAACTGCCCTACTAATACTCAAAAGTGATGCCCACATCTCCTTAGACCTTGACAGATTCTCTTTATTTTACTTTTAAACTCGTTAAAGCGGATGGGACTAAGTTCCTTGTCAAGATAAAACCTGTTAACTGGGGTCATTCTATCACTGCTTCATTGTCTTGGCTACCCACTAACCTTCAAGAGGCTTCACAAATGTGTCCTGCTTCATAGCTATTGAAATTTAACCAGTGAGTCTTTGAGTGATACAGATGGGCAAGACAAAAACTTATATTACTTCTTTATTTTTCTCTCTCCAGATTCACAATAGTGAAACTGAGACAAGAATTCAACTCAGTGTAGCCACTTTATTTTTACATTTTTCTAATGCAGGAAGTTCTCCTTTTCATCAGGCCAAGAGAAATAGATTGTTGATGTACTTATGAGAGAGCTGCACACAAAGTGTATTCTGATATCATCTTCCAGATTCACCAAAGAACATTTGTCATCACTTCTGATGGAATTAAATTGTGGTTGCATCCAAGGCATCGGTTGAGGAATAAAAATGTGGAAATTCATGCAGAAAATACTAGTATCAACATTAGCATGCTGAAGAATGTAATGATGCAGAGACTTTGTACAGACAGAAATACAATATAATCTCTGCAGACAACTCTTATTGTCCCCATGCAAATTAAAGGGAGATCAGAGGATTTTATGGTATGGAAGTAACAGTAAAATAAGGTTAGCATAATAAATCTAAATCCAAAATGAAATTTGGGAAAACTTGGGTACTAGTAAATTTAAATGTTTTACTTCATAAAATAAATTAATTCTGATTTTGGCAAATTTTTAGGTTTTGTTATCACTAAGGAAAAACAAGCCTCAAAATGGAAATGCGCTCAATTCCCCTCTGATTTCCAATGCCTGGTCAAACTGCACTATTAAAATTTTGGCCAATCAACAAGTATCTCTTCTCCCCTCCCCTTCTGGCGTCTTTTTTCCCCAAACCAGTAATTATGCTGTCAGTTGCCTCCCATTTCTCTCCTAGGTATTTTCTCAAGGCTTGTCCACAGTACGGAAATTTATGATACAAAGAGCTGTGCTGGGCTTCTAAGGACGCTTGTAAAACACTTCACATCCATACGCCAAAGTGCTCCAAGTGGTTTGTATTTCTGCCAAAAAACACTTGGACTTTTCTTGTGTTCAGCAAGGGCTAAACTTGGCTTGAGGCCAGTAGGGACAGCACTAAAGGAGATAGGATGCAGCACTCATGCTGCAGCCCTACAGAGGCACTCTGTACATTCCCAGAATCCATCCCCTGTCAGAACTACACTGGGAGCTGGGAGATGGCTGCCCAAAGGGCTCTGCAGCTGAAAAGCCTTGGGGATGTAGGCAGAAATGCTCCTATTCAGAGCAGCAGTCGGCAGGATACCTCTGGATATTACAAATAGTTAGCATTTAAATCAAGGAACTGAGATAAGCTTAATAAGAACCCTTCTAATTATCAGGGTATTAGTAAGGAAGTGAGAAAATGACACAAGTAATAGAAGGGATTGCTGCTGCTCACCCCCTGCCCTGCCTGTCGTCCTTAGCCGTGCATGCAGTGCTCTCCCTACTTTCCTTTCAGTCAGGATCTAGAGAAGCAACATGCAGAAAGGAGGGAGGAGGGGGGAAACTCACATTCAAAATAGCAGCAAAGAGCTCTTCTGCAAAGTGTGTCTGGAGGTACAAAAGATACAGCTGGCAGCTTGCACTGCTTTACTGAAATAATGAGAGTAGAGTTGTACAAACAGCTACCTAAAATGGGCATTATTAGTTTTTTTTATTAGGGACTGGGCGGGAAAACAAGGACAAGCAGCACTTCCTTGTGCTTTGTTCTTGTCACTTGACAGCTTTTTTTGTCCTTGAGATATTCTCTCAGGGGGCAGGGAGTACACATGACTCCAAGTCACTCCAGGATTGGGAGAGGAGGGTGAAGCTCAGCGTATCAAGGAGCATGTGTCTGCAGCAAATTTAATTGTTTAAAATAATCTAGAATAATTTTGCCAAGAAAGTGAGATTTAATTGTAGAGAAGAATTAAAACTAAAATTAGAAGGGATTTTAAGTGTCATTACTTAATTCCCTACATAACACATTAGGCATAGGACAGGGAATCCTGATTTAACCTAATGATGTGCAGACTGACCAGATTTTCAAAGTGAAATAATGGGGTTCCTGTGGGGGGGTGAAGGAACTGTGTTCAGCCACAGAGATTTGGAGTAAAAATCAGTGCAAAAAAGGAAAAGACAGCCTGCTTCCCTTCTACCATGCTGTACTGCTCTACCTGTCCTCTGCTCCACTTGTGAGCAGCACAGATTCCTCAGTGGACAAGCCCCATGACAGCAAGTAACAAGCAGTAATGTTGATGGGGCAGCAATGCAGGGTTTGCTGTACTGATGAGATTAACTGGAAAGCAGGCAGGGCTGAGCAAGGATCCAGTTTGCCCATCCAAGAACTCCCTGTCCAAGAGCTGATGGCTGCAGTAAGAGGGACAAGACACACTGGTAAATACCTTTACATTCACACATATCCACAATGTACTCACACAGAGTCAGACCCACCTCCTCACTGTGTTGTGCAGGTCACTCCACTATAAAAGCCTTATTTCACTCTCTAATGGATTAATCATATTCTTTCAGTGATAACTATCAGAAAGTCTCCATCCTGTGTGTGCTGACATCTCATGTCAATCTCAACCACCTTGAGACTTTTTCAAAAAGCAAAACTGTTGGGTTTTGTCCAGTCCTCTGACTCAGCATCCTTGCCTGAGGGCACAGGACATCTTCACCTTAGCAGCAGCTGGGACATTGTGAGGGGCTCTTCAGCTCTCTGTTCTTTCATTTGAACCAAGGCCTGCTGACCTAGCAGGTTGTGTGTTACCTTAATGAATCATTCTTCAAAGAAAACTTTCCTATTTCTCTTCCCTGTACTCCCTTTCTCAGATGAGCCTCTCTTCCCAGCTCCTCAATTACCATAGACGTTCTCGTTTTCTCCAAAATCACTGCCCTTTGTTCTGCCCAGGAGACCCCTGTCAAAGTCCTGGACTGGTGGTGGTAAATACCTCCATATGCTTTACAGACCTTATACTGTCTGTCACTTGAGCTGTTGCATAGGATATTTGTACATGCTGGTTGATAAGCTTTTCCCAGCCAGTAATGAGAAATTTTTATGTGTTGTTTTTTTCCCCCCTCTAGAATCCCTCTTTTGCACATAAACAATGAAAGCACTAAAGCCTCCACACTGAACTGGGGCAATTTAATATCTAAAGAAGAATAAGGTCAGGCTTGAAATAAGGCTTTCAGTTTCTACAACAGATGTAAAACACATGGGGGACTGATGGGACAAGCTGGAAATATGCTATGATGGTGAGCTCACAAGTAGGTAGCACCTCTGAGACTCATTTGGTATACAATAACACACCAATGCCATCCTAGAAAAATACTACCGGGGTATTTAAAAATGTACTTAGACACTACATTTTGCTGGCTTGTTTTGCCTTCTGTTTGTAAAATCCAGATCTTGCTGCTCTGTTTCCCACAAACACAGTACTTGGTATCTTTTGCCTGCTCAGGCAAATACTAAAAACAACAACAACAACAATAATAATAATAATGATAATGGTCACAGCAATAACAATAATCATCATTACATTTACCAGTTCAAGACTTAATTACTGTAACCATACCTTTTCTGATCTCACTAAAGTCCATGTTACTTCTATTTACTTACAAGGATGTTACTGCTTAAATCATACTTGTTTACTCCAGTGGTGTAAAACACTGGTGTTTACACCAGGGCTGTACACATTCCTGTTTGAATGCATTTGCCTCCCATTTCTTTGCTACATGGACTCCCAAGTCTGCTTCCCACGGTTTTATCTGACTTCAGTATTTAGCCACCATTTACTCTGAGTACTTTATATAAGCTTTGGAAATCCAGAACTCACATTATTTTCACTGCGCGTGCTGTAATGCTCCAAACACAGACCAGGTCCAGGCAGGGCTCTCTCAGAGACTACTTCTTTCATTTAAGTTCTGCTGGAGGTTTCTTTTAGGCAAAAACATGGACTTGGCTTGCTCAGCCTGGGGAAGGGAAGGCTCTGGGGAGACCACTGAGCAGCCTTCCAGTACCTAAAGGGGACCTGCAGGAGAGCTGTAGTGGCATCATATAGTGGGCATGTCGTGACAGGACAAGGGGGAATGGCTTCAAACTGAAAGAAGGTAGGTTTAGATTAGATGGTAGGAAGAATTTTTTTACTGAGAGGTTGGTGAGACACTGGAACTGGTTGTCCAGAGAAGTTGTTGATGTCCCACACCTGGAAACGTTCAAAGCCAGGTTGGATGGGCCTTTGAGCAGCCTGCTCTAGTGGAAAGTGTCCCTGGCCTGGGCAGGGAGGGTGGAACTGGGTGATCTTTATGGTTTGTTCCAACACAAACCATTCTATGGTTCTATGGAAAAAGTTGTTCTGATTCAACAAGAGGAAATGAAAAGCAAAAAGAAAGAAAAGACCAATGTTTTAGCCTGCACCAGTTGCTCCCTGACAGCAGATAAGACTCACCCAAATAAGCTGCTGATTTCTCCCACACTTTCAAAGGCAAAATGTCTTAATGAAAATGCCAGTGAAGACCAAGCCTGTATCATTTCTCATCCAATTCATCACTGTCACAGAATGGTGCCTAATGGATACAGAAGGGGTAAGCAGGTAGAACTCTGTGTTTTAAGCTGCATTTTGAATATCACTTGACATTATAAAAGTTGAAACATTTGCAGTAAACATTTCTTCATATTTATCTGGAGATCTAGATGAAAGAGAAGGAAACATAATCAGGACACAGGACATTTCAATGTTCACAGAATCAAGGAATCCAGCTATGGGAATCTGACCCAGGGATGTGAAAGCATGAGGTTAGAAGAGAAATTAGACCAATATTTCTGTGATGCACTGCAAAATGTCTAACATTAACAATTTCACTACACTTCTTGAAATGAAAAAGTTTAGATTCAGAATTCAGACAAAAACACTTTTCTCATTGAGAATAACAAGGATATCAGTGTAAAGATGCCATATGTTCTTA
The DNA here is from genome assembly GCF_035770615.1 of Melospiza melodia melodia. Classification (NCBI taxonomy): domain Eukaryota; kingdom Metazoa; phylum Chordata; class Aves; order Passeriformes; family Passerellidae; genus Melospiza; species Melospiza melodia. The sequence continues at coordinate 128,759,238 of NC_086194.1, read as the reverse complement.
CATCAGAAATGCCTCAGAGACTATCATAATTTTCAAAAATTCTTCCTAATAGACCATTAGAGCAACAACAGCTTACCTCAGCTAAGTACAAACTTGTCTGCTTCTTTTTACAAGGGAAACAATATGTTTCTCAGAAAACATTATGCTGTTAGTATAGTTTCCCTGAAGACACTCTGAGGGTCACCATGAAGGATGTTATATTGATACAACTGTCTTTGTAAATGTTTTTGAATCTCCAAGTGTCCCAGGCAAATTCAATATTTGATTAAGAGAGAGACACTCAGTTATTTGCAACGTTTGCTACTGCCTGAGTAAAACAAAACGCCACAACAATATTGCTGCAAGTACTGAAGGACTGCAGAAATACCTTCCAAGGACACAAGAAAGATCAGCGGTCCTCAGAGAAGCTACAGGCATAGCTCTCATTTTACCATCTATTTTTCAAAAAATTTCTCCCAATTTTGCTGCTGAAATTAGAAAAAAAGAGGCTGTTTCTTGTAAACTGAAACATTTTTTCTGATTTAAAAGGATACGTTTCACTTGGGTTTGGACGTTCTCATTAACACATTTTGCATTGCTATTTTTAACTTATGTTTTAAAATAAAATGTTTAAGGCAAAACAAAATAAACATTTACCAAATATTAAAATATTTTAACATTCATCAAATAAAATAACAAGTCAAATTCAGCAGAACTTTCTTTTAGCCATTGTCCAAAAAGCATTTTCCAGCAAAATTTGACAAGCATTCTCAACTCATCTCCATTGCTGTTTTCTGAGCTAGCATCACTGCGAACACCAATTCACACATTATCAGATATTATGAAACCAGAGATGCCCAAAATATCAAGAGAGATTTGGTCAGTCTCCCTTACTCTTCAGCTGGCAGCAGAGGGAATCCAGCCACAATGCATTTGGGATAACAATAGATTTTCTGCTGTGCCAAAGCCCTGGAGATCTTCCTGACCGCTGCTGTCACTCCTGCTGCTGAGCGGGTGCCAGTGGGAGGCCAGGGGTGAAGGACACAGCTTGTCCCCTCATCCATCGCAGCAGTGAGCCTCCCTCCCCGTGGCCACCCTTTGTCCCTTCTCTGCCCATCCTGGGGACAGGAGAGGACGTTGGCCTGGCCCCATTTTCCCCTCTGGTCGCATAACTCTGTTTTTGCCATGCAGCTGAGAAGCTGCGAGCTGGCGCTGCGCCAGGTGTGCTGTATTGCTATGCTTTGGAGGTTTTCACAAGGATGAAAGAAAGCATTTAGGGAGGTTCCAGAAACGATGCTGATGGCTGCCATGCTAATGCTTGTAATGAATTCTAAATTGGTAATGGGACCACTTATGGATAACTAAAGGCTTATTCACTCCTCTGGATATCTGTTTTTTTTTTTTTTTTCCTTTACTACTCTTTTCTGGATTTAGTGCCACTATTCGCTTGGCACTTTCTCTTCTCCATTTATTTCCAGTTCTTTTACTTTTCTACTGTCATTTCTCATGCTGTGCTATTCCTATAAAATTATAATCTTTCAGGCTCTGCACTTATTCTAGTGGCCTTACTGCAGCAAATCTATGCCCTACTAATCTCTAGGTACTATTGCTAGTTCTCTTTTCCCATATGGGACTTATCCCTCAAGTTACATGATTTTGAAAAAATGCAGTATAGATAATAACATTTCTAGGACAACAAAATTTCATTTTATTCCCACTGAAAAAAAGAAAGCAAACTTCATTCATACCACCTAGGGATGGGTGATATAATGACAAGAGGTAAAATAATAGGTGGTACAATAACAAAGGATTGCATTAATGGGCAGCAATCATAACTGACACAGACCTGTAGTTTCTGGCTGATGCAGTTTTAAATGATGTTAGTGTTGATTGTGGTGTGTCTTTTTGCCTTAGGAGATGCGTGTTAAGTATAAAGGTTTGCAGTTAAAATTCTGTGAGGCGCAAGACTCCTCTGGAACATCTATCATGTCAGCAGAACTGCTAAAGTGTAACTCTGGTCAAAAAAAAATGACACTATAAAAATTACATCTATCATGTACCCTATTTATTTTCCCTTGGTGATTTCCAGATTAAATCTGCTCAGTTTAAAAATAAAAGAGACTTTTTAAAACTTCCTTTTTATCCAGCCGTCTATGTTGCCTGCTCAGCTTCTGCCTAAAAAAAATGAAACCATGTTCCTTCTATCCCATACATCATTTTCCATCCACTCACAACAAAAATTCTCCAGCTAAAATACACGTTATGTTTAAACAGATATGAAATGAATCAGAACAAACCATATATCACTCACCTTTCAGATTAAAGTAAAACCTGGGGGGTTTTTTCTAACCAGTAAACCACAAACATGTATAGATGACATGGAGTGATCAAACTTGTCATTTTCACAACAGCAAACTGTAGACTGTTTCACACTAAATATATACCTAACTCAAGCTACACATTTATGCCTCTCTCTATATATACAGACACATGGGTATGTGTTATGTATGTATGCATGTAATATACACCCGTGTATTTCTACACATACATATTTGGATATGCTTTCAAGCATTGTCCTAATCATAGGCTGTCAATGCTATTCAATATCCCTAAAATACTTGTGCTGACACCTCCCTAAAATGTCCTTCTACAGGAAAATTTGGGAAAAGGACAGTACCAGCCTTTACCAGCACCAAATGACTGCAGCCCTGCACTACTTTGTGTGTGTTGAAAAGCATTAGGATTATTTGTATCATTTCCTACCCCTTTCCTACGTCTCCTATTTACTGACATATTTCATTAACTCTCTGTTTTGATGTACTGAATTGTGTCAAACAGTGCATCTTTTCTACTTACAAGAGATAATACAGTTACCTAGTCCTTGTTATCTCTCCATAGAATATGAATAATCATGTTATAAAACGTGTTATAGCACCAAATTCATTTGGCTAGTTAGCAGGTATTTTTTCCCATGGCAAAGGAATATTATTTGAAAAACAAAATAAAATAAACAAAAAAACTACTATAAAGAATGCTGCATTTAAAATACCTGGATTATGGAGAAAACAAGAAATGCAGGGTAAAAGATGGTATTTCAAGAAAAAAACTAACTCTACTTCATCTTCAGCATTAATGGCTAGAATGGCAATCAGACTATCTCATTTCATGAATGAAGTATAGCCAAATGCAGATGAATCAAAGCAAGGCAAAGGTCCTGCAGGTAAACAGAATATAATTTGTGGAGTGTGCTTCGCCATGCTTAAGTTCATTTTGGCCAGAAGTATGTGTGTGCTGTTCAACCTGACCCAGTTTTGGAGGAGTACTTTGCTTGTACCAGATTTCTCCACAACTTAATTTGTGAAATGTCTTTTCTATCAATACTATTTAATGATGTAAATGTGGTGGTGGTTCATCCCTCCATCACAACCTAGAGGAAAATGACACCATCATCCATTGTCTCGTCTCATCACAACATTATTGCAGGAAGTTATCTGGCCAGGAAATTATCAATCCAAAGAAAATAGTAATAGCAATAGTAATGGTAATAGTAATAGTAATAGTAATAGTAATAATAAATCTTAAGCACATGTTCTCAATAATGTAACCTACCATATGTACATTCAATCTATTTTTCACTTCTTGTGCTGGGTTACAGTCTTTATTTTCCAGACAAGATTTGGGGTGGAGCCAAGGCAACTAAAAAATCACCTAAAGCTCTCAAATAATGACTAATGGGTGGTAGTATTATTCTTCAGACACAAGGGCAGTTTTATGACAGAGGTAAAGCTTGTCTGTGCAGGAGACACAACTCTTTAGGGGTACCTGCAGGACTATCAATTAAGCTACCACATGAAATAATGGCCTTTACAAATCTTGCCACTTTCTTCTACAATTGCATGTGATCAATGTTAATCATTTCATTTAATGTAGTGCTGGAAGGTGAAGGGGAGAACAGGAGCTGAGATAGAATTTAAGCCTCAATTTGTCTATATCAGTGGTTGGCTTACAATATGGTCTTAATGTATTTGTGTCAGTTAATAAATTGCTATAAAAATTTACTATAAAATTGAGTTAACGTTGACGGCATATATCTGAAATCTATACTAAGACATACTCTTACACTGTTAAAAATTAAAACTGTATAGGAAATAGTTTAATCATCATGAAAAAGGTCAAGATTTTATAATCTCTTCCCACACCAAATCAAGAAAAAAATTAAGATCTCAAGAATACTCAGTACAATGCAGCTCAATTTAAACAATCCAACAGTGCAATAAATTTCAATAATGAACTTATTTAAAAGGTTTAAGTGAAACATTCAATTGAAAAATTATTGACTCATGAAATTATTGATTCTATTGTTTTATAGACAGAGCTTTGTTTTGCAATTTTTTAAACTTTCAATTTCTTGCCAAAACAGAATCTTCCACAGGAAGTGGTTCTGCTCGAAAATCACGCTCAACAAAGACCTCTATGTTTTTCTGCCCAAAACTATCGTACACAATATAGTCAAAATGGAGCTTAGAAGTTCGACATGTATAAAAATAGAAAACCCTAAACATTAGTTCTAAAACCTAAACATCAGCTATGGATGACAGAGAAACCAAATCAACTAATTGCTGGTCTATGATGTCCAGTGAAATCGTGAAATAACCTGAAGCCATGACTGATGCATTCATCTGGCTCTTCACCTTCAGTGGAATATTTATTAAAGGAAATTACTCCCCAGAATACATAAAAATGCCTTTTTCTTCCTCTTTCTGGTGAAACAGGAGCCCACGTGGCTGAAGTGTCCATGCTAGATTTCCTCACCACTCTGTACCCTTTCGGCACATCCCCAATACTTGCTCTCTTCTGCCATAAATACTCTCTCAAAGCTCTTCTCAGCACTCCCTATTTAAATGCACACCTGCACTGCCACTCTTCCATATTCTGTGCTTCTTACCTCTGCTATTGTTTGAAATATCAATAAAAACACAGAGCTGAAACTTTCTTTCATTAAAAGCAGGTGCCTTTTCCTAGGGAAAAAAAGAATTATTCCCTTTCAAAATGGCTGCTGCTTCCCACTGCCTCCAGCAATACTGATGGTAAGACATGTATAAAGACAGAGGCTTCCTACCCTGAAAGAGGAAAGGGTTTTTGGAATGATGTTCGTAAAAAGGAATTAGATGTAGAAATGTGTATCTGCTCAGATAAGTGTAGTCATAGATTTATCCTGGCTGTACTCCAAGCTAGGGAGTTGTGCGTGTGCTTCGGCTTGGCAGCCAGAGAGGCAAATTAGAAGAGTGTTAATACACTCTGCTTTTCAGCTTTCTGCTCCAGGTACAGCTCTAGACCAGGCTGACTCATATTTGGGAAACTCAGAAAGAAAGATGAGAGAATAGTAGGAATATCTGGTACAATTTACCCTCAACTATGAAGAAAAAGATCAAGAAACAAGTTCCAGAATTAAAAAAAGCCCCTGATCTGGTAGTAAATTTATGGCAAACCTCACTGAAATGCACTTATTCATAAGCAGCAGCATATTAGCATTCATAAGTAGTATGACGTTAATATTCATAAACAGCATCATGTCATCTTAAAGTAATTAAAGGAATTTAAGTGGTGAAATTCTTAGTTTTAACATGTTAACTGTGAGACAACTTAATGATAGCAAGAACTGTGGCCCAGCTTTGATTGTCAAGCTCTGAGATAGTGAAGATGTCGCTGCACGTGCAAGTGGACCATTGGTGGGACGTGACTTCAGAGGTGACAAACAGCAGCCTCAGAGTGGCCAGTGCTCTTAGTAACCTCCAAGGTAACCCCACAGAGACCCATCTAACATCTACCTTACCTGGGTGGCCTCTAGCTTCATCCTCCTCTCCTCTTCCAGTCCTTACCATGAGACATGGAGATATGTGAGCCCTCAGATCACTATTCCTCACCTGTTCCTTGCACATCCTCTTTTCCTCTGCTACATTAGTTTCCATGGACATAGAGAATAACCAGCAACTCTTTACATATTTGAAGTTTGCAATCATGTCCTTCCCCTGTCTCTTTTCCTTATGGAAAATATCTCATGATGCAGTCTTGCCTGGAACTTGAGTTGTTTCAAAATCTGCATTACATTCATTCTTCTGCTTTTACACCCAGAACTGAACTCAGTCCACTATCTAATACCCTATTTTCATTAAAAATACTGTCATTTTCCAAGTATGTACAGCAAGATTTCAGTTCTTCCCCCACCACCTTTATTTTTCTTCCTTTGCATAATGCATGTAGATTTCATGATGTTTAAAAAGAAAAGGACTAATTATGTGCAATGGAACTCCAAATAACACTTTCCCTGATTTAAAACTCAGACTTGCATTCTTTAGGAGTGATGTCCTCCTGCGTTGTTGCTAGTTGGGATGCTTAACCTACCTCCTACTTTTAAGATTAAGAGGCAGCCAAAGGTACACCCACTACCTGGATGGAACAGTATGATGAGCAGCTGTAAGCATTGCTCAGTTTAATCATCTTGACCTAAGGCTGTCACTATATCACTGCAGTTACACCTAGCTAAATAAAGCACATTGCAGAAACTTAGTTTATTTTTCCCAGACCAGAACTGGGTACAAGTTGGTTTACCAAGCATTGAAAGTAAAGACTAAGAGGTAGTTGAGAGGAAATGTGGGTATATGCCTAACCTTTTATCTTTTTCCTGCTTTTCTATGTTCTGTGAATGAATGCATGAATGCATGAATGAATGAATGAATGCCTACAGTTGAGTAATTTTTACCAAGTGTGCTGATCATAGGCTCTTTGACAGGAAAGATTTTGCTTTTACTGTGTATAAGTAGATCCATAATGCCAACACTGTTGAGAATACAGTTATGGGACTCCAAGGCTTCATCTTCTGTGATGGGTGAGGGAAAACAAGCCTGTCATTTAATGGATATCCTAACAGGATCTAAAGCACAGTTTGTCATGCAACCATACCAACACACGGATTTTCTGTGCCAGACACTTAAAAGAAACCTGATCTAGTTTGTACGTAGTCCACAAATACCAGATTTCGCAGGAAATTCATAAACATCTTTCTGGGAGCTACTTGCCAGTGTGGTTTTGAATAATACAAACAACTCAGGTTAAGCACATCAGATGCAAAACCCTTCTTGGTAGAGGGATAAGGGTGTGATTTGAGAGCAGTCTCAGTGCTGTTTCAGAGCTGTATGCATTATGCAGCATCACTGGGTGGGCCATAGAAGCAGATTAGCTGCTAGAGGCACCATGCTCCCCTCTCTAGCTAACACACACAACTGACACTGTTCAATCCAAGAAATTGAGCCCTTCCATCCTCTCAGCAACCTTCCCTAGAGATTGTACGTCTTATATTTCCCACTGACAACAGATTACCTCCTCAAGTCCCCTTCTTTCATGTAATATTAGAACTTTTCAGGGCATGACAACCTATAAATGCATCATTAGAAAGAAAAATAAGATAGAAAGAAAAATTATTATGCACACCTACCTGATCTCCAAACACTAACAGTTTTGGTTTTGCAGTTTTCTTTTCCCAGAAAAACACAAAATTCAGTTTTTGCAGTTGCTTCTGTGGGTGGAAGGATGCAAAAACACAAGTAAAACTGGCTTTCCAACAAATGTTCTTGAGATTGGGTGTACTTTAATCTTTTTTAGAAGTTAGAAATTCTCCTAAATTTTACCTTGTTGTTGAGCAATTCATGTTTTTTTCAGTACAAGATGAAATGATGTGAAAGTCTAAAAGCAAAAGCAATGTACAGAAAAAATAGTCTTTAGAGCTGAGTTTTCCTGCCTCAGCCATCTTGAGGATGCTGTTTTATTTGCCTTTTTAATGTATTAAAACTTAAAGGGCTATTATTACTAGCAGCATTATGAACATGACAACTTGTCTGTACTGCAGTTTTATTCGTAGAAAATGTGAAGATGGTTTTGGCAATGGTTGAACAGCATGTTACTGGACAGCCAGTACAGAGATATGAGATATTGGCAGCAGCTAGAACAGCAAAATGGCCACTGAAGCATCCAATGATAAAAAATGTCTAAGCAAATAGATCTTCCAAGAATCAATGATCATTAAGTTCAGGCATTTAAAAATCAACAATTCAAGAAAAATGTCTGGATTTCATATTTTTCAAAGGAAATCTTATCGCTGCTCTGTATAGAAATTAATTTCTGCATTGAAAAACAGGACTTGTGAAACTTGAAGAGAGAGGACTTCTGATCACATTATGGACCATGTGACAATATACTGGAAGTAGAAAGGAGAATAATTTTGCTGTTCATCCTGCCTCAAGTTTAGAAGGAAAGAGTATCTACTTTTGATCCAGTTGTTTGCTGTTTACAACTAATATTTTTTGTAAAGTTGTACTGCATAGCAGAAAACTAGAAGAGATGTGAGACTGTGTGCTTGTACGGGGCAATATTAGCTCATTTTTTAAAGACAAATCCTGTGACTGAATTACCTTCACAACTTCAAAAAGTAACACAAAATGGCAGGAGTTTCTAGACTCTACATCTCTCTCCTTCAGACCATGCTTTCCACGCCATAGCTCCAGCTCAAACATTTACATTTGCTGCATGAATGCCAACAAAATCCCTGACAAGTCTGGTGATGAGATGGGAAGAATGATTCAAAGGGAGACTTCAGTGTTTTGAAGGTGCTAGTATCTACTGTTAGCTCCTCAATTAGAAGAAGACATATTTCAGTCAAATTGTGAAAACCAATTTAATTGTTTTGTCATTATAAAATTTGTTTCTCCTCTATGATGGAAACCTGTCCATTATTCCAGTCCTGTGAACAAAGGGAAACAGGAATTTTAAAATCTTTTACGCTCACATTAAATAGCAGGTATGTGGAGTAAAGATGGAAGAGATACTGAAGATCTAACAGGCTCACATGTAACTTAAAGAGCTGAGATTAAAGTGGCCTACTTAACATAAATTTTACAACAAAGTAATACAAAATTGTAGCAAAGGTTTTCAAGATTCTTTATGAGTGTTCTTCTGTATTTATTCACTTAGCCACCAAAAGCTTTTTAAACAGATTTATATGTAAGTTATTTTTTTTAATAAAAAATTTTATGGCAGTTCCAAGTTGTCTGGTTTTATTTAAACCTCATCAGAGTGTTCCAAAAATAACTGTAATGTAAGTACTTATCAGAACTCCAACAACATAAGTCAACATTTATTTCAAGTACTATGTAATGGTGGACTGCTGGAAAGGCCTGTATTAAGTCTTATTATTACTCTAACTTTTCTAAAATTTGGGATTTATGAAATTTGAGAATACACAGGACATCATCTACTCAATTTACAGAGCCTCCTTTCTTGGTTGTCTTAACAGATTTGTTCAACCATAACATCTCCTGTAGTATCAGTCTTAGCAGGCCAAATCTTATCAGGCCTGCTAAGATTCTTGAAAATAGAATCAATATAGTCCCTGTTCACCATCCTTCTTGAAGATGAAGAATAACTTCCTACCTTCACTCCCCTTGTGCAGTATAAAGATTCTTCTTTGTTTACACAGTGCTCAGAACAAAAAGGCTCTAAACTCAGCAAGGGCCTGGTAAGTGTGCCAGGAATAAAGGCATGTCAAAAGGCATTTTGGAAAGTTCATTATTAAGCTGCGCTTATGTTCCATCTTCCATGGAAATTTTGTATAGTCTTTTATAACTTTTGGATATAAAGAAGAGCGGGAGGAGGGGAAATCAGCCCACAATTTTATTTGTTGTTTTATCTAATGCTGAGTTATTTTGATTTGAGTATCTTGAGATTTCACTGCATTACGAATATACAGTGTAGGAAAGAGAGAAAGATGGAGAAAAAACTGCAGAGAAGAAAAAAATGAGAGAGTGTGAACACAGAATATTTACTGAACGTGAGCTTTTTTATCTGTTAAATTGTGACCAATTTTCAGACTTGAATCAGACTGAAGAACTGATTTTGCTGTAAACACATAGATACACAGACAGCATAAAGTGAGGCAATGGCTTCTTTCCTTGAAGTATGCTCAGACTAAATAAAGTTCAGTTTGGTAACACTAGAACAGTACAAGAAAGCTTATACTTTTCCCTTGAAGAATTAAGCAGTCCAAAAAAACACTCCAGGAGGCCTGAAGAGACCCCCAAGTCTACATACTAAAATAAAAATCTCCATTAATGTTTTCATTTCTATTTCTTAATCTAAGAGGCAAGGTTGGAGGAAAGGCTGGAGGCTAGAACATTATGTCTTATTCAGGTTTACAGCATCTACAGCAAGAAGAGACCATCTTTGGAAATGCACAAAAAAAGAGGTTTTTCCCTGGTTTCTTTTTTTTTAACCTGTTAATTAAAAGGTGTCCCAGTTTGTGAAAAATTTGGGAGGAAACTGATTTTTTTTCTCCTGGAATGAGATCGCAGATTTGCATCACTGCAAATTATTGTTTGAATGTGAATAAGTCCTCTTGAAAAAAAACCAACATTTTAGCTAAGCAGCTTGTTCAGTTTTGGTCCACACCTTGCTTGTAACACTACTTAACCTTGGTTTTAATGCAAAGCTAGAATATATTGCCTACTTTTATCAAAAGCCAAAAATAACACAGCACTCTGTATTTTTCTGTGCAAATATTGTTAAAGCTGGGGGATGAAGGGAAATAAAACTGACCTGAGCAGAATGAAAAATTGTGCTGCAATTAAAAAGACTCTGCTGTGGCAGAGAGAGAAAATAAGAAAAGGAAAAAATACAGCCGCATGTAAGAAATAAACAGCAATTAGTGAATGAGACTATTGCTGCTTAAAATTGGTATTTAAAACTTGGAAGAAGATGAAGCAACTTTCTTGTAGCATTCCTACATTAACATGTACAATGAAACTTCATATCAGCAAATTGCAGCATAAAGACGTTAACGTGTTATGCTACCATAAAATAGCATGAAAAAGTCTTAGAGGGGAAAAGAAAGGAATCTGGGGGAGAAAGGTTTCTACAGTTACACAAAATTATTTATTTTGTCTCATGTGTATTTGGCAATGAAGATTTAAAACTTAACAATGACAAGTATTGCAGCTAATGTTCTAAGCAGAGGTATTTATATTACTTAGGTTTCTTCTTATTAATGTTAGACCTCTGTTATTACATAGAAAAAGACAAATCCTGTAGAATAACAATAAGTTTGCTTAAAGAGTGTATTTTTGGTAAAACAAGAATGCTCCTCTAAGAGTACTTTATTGACTTTTAAAATGTTCAAAGTGCTCTCTGTTTTGGAGGTAGAAGTTATATTAATATTAATCTAAAATCTTCCTAGTATTTCTTTTGCTTAAAACAACAAAAGTTGGAAGAGTTCAGTTACTGTAATGCATAATAATACACCTGTCTTCAAAATGTCTTTCAAAAATGTTATTCTTTGAGCTGGCAAAGCCCCCACTCTCTCTGGAAATTGTTTCAAACCCCATCCTATGTGAAGGCCTGCTTTAGCTGACATTTATGTGATTTCCTTCGTGGACATTGTAGGGAGGTCACAGACCAAAATCCAAGTGTTTGTTTTTCATTCCTAATAGCAGAAACATTTTAAACATAAAGCAATCACTCTCTTCTTCAAGAAAGGTAATTTATCTCTTCCCTTAGCACAGTCAGATCCTGGAGACTTGCCACTTCAATTCTCTGAGATTTTATAACCCACACTACAATATTCAAATAAAATTTTATTGTATTGTGAAAAGGGGAGGGAAGAAGAAAAACTGTGTTAGCACTGATTGAAGTTGAAACTTCAATCTGTGAAGGTCAGAGAATTCAAAATAGCTTCTTATATTATCTTAATCCAGCTTCAGTGTGTGAACATGTAAAAGTTTATTTTAAGACATCTGTGTGTTCATGGAACAAAATACCATTTTAAGTAGTCTGAAAATAAACTAATTTCAAGGTGATCAGGATTTCACTTTCAAGAAAAATGTGTAAAATGTAATTGACTTTTCCTTATAGATCATTATGGTAAAGCTGTGGGCTCCTTGCCCATGTTGTTTGACAGGCAAAGTTGGTGTTGCCCAAAATAACTGACTCAGGAAAACTTAGACTTGTTACCAAAGGTATTAACAGTATGAGTTCCAGTAAAGCCTGGAAGCCAAGACTGTGAAATCCAGACAACTTATTTAAAATGCACCCTTTTCAACTGTCAGCCATCAATTTAAAAGGCAGCTAAACTGTCTATTAAGTCATCAAAGCAAATCAAATGCCTACTGTCTTAGCATTTCCAGTGTTTTCCCTAAAATTAAACTTTTGTACATTCTTTAAAGACAACAGTAATCATGTCATTGCTTTTGGACATAATGTCCAAAGCTGAGCATGTTTTAAAAATTAATCCTATTATTCTGTCAGACATCTCTCTCCTTTCATCAGTTGAAATAATAGCCTCCTGTAGAGAGTCAAATCTTTTTTTTTTATCATTTCAGTGCTAGCTACAATTAACTTTGTTATTTTAAAGAACTTACCCTCTTACTGAAGAGGCCTGAAGAAAAAAAGTCTTCAGTTAAAAGGACACCTACTGTCAGAATTGTTAGTCTTTTATGAAAATTGCCTCATGTTATGCCTTTTCAATTTAATTTTTTTTTGTGAGTACAGTATGTAATTCATACACACACATGTGAGTGACTGGATCACTGAATAATAAATATTAGACTTTATTTTCTGCTGTAAACAAATTGATTGCCTATAGCAACATGTCGCTTCTAGACTGATTAAGAAAAAAATAACTACAGGAGTCTTTAACACAGAAACTTCAACACCAGCCAGCTGTCCAAGTCTAATCACCTTGGCTGCATTTGTTTAATAATGTAGGAGAGAGTTCCTCATGCTCCATTTGCTCAGAATGTAAGAGATACTTTCAATGGAGCTGAATGAAAATTAGGCTGAATTTAAGGAATTAGGATAAATCCTGGCCATAGAGGATTAAGGCAAGTGAAGGAGCATCTAAAGGGCAACTAAAGTGCAGTACAGTAGAGGGCATGCTGTTCATTCCCTGCAGCTGGGGCCAGAGAAATGGCAGATCCTCAGGTCGTGACCAGTTTAAGAAAGAAATTTAACAAAGTCCAGGACCCACTCCTAGCAGTAAATGTTACTTGAGCTTCACCAAGGAGAAGCAGAGTTCAAATGTGACCATTTGAGCATATGCTCAAAATATTCACCTCTCCTTTTTCTTTTTTTTTTCTTTTTTTTTTTTTTTTTTTTTTTTTTTTGTGGTGACCTGTGGATTTTATTAGTCAGTTCATCCTAAGAGTAGGCTTCTTCTGTGAGTCAAAGAAACTGCTATCTCAGTGCCTAATTTCCAGGGCATTTAAAATGTCTGATTTTTTTTTTCACTATACGGTGCCTGATTTAACACGTAAGGAAACTTAAAGCTTTTATAATAGAGTATTACCAATTGAAAAATTTTGGTCATAAAGGTAACAATGTAATGGAGGTGCAGATTCTCTTATCCAAGCCTGAGACCTTTCCAGCTTCATGGTTATTAATTTTTATGGTGATTACAGAAGTAGTTTTGTTATTTCCATGTTTGAACTGTTGGCAAGACACTCAAAAAGACATTGCTTAATGCCTTTAGTATAACACAAATAAATTTTTTTTTTTTTCTTTTTGGGAATTTATTTTAAGATTCATTTGCTCTTTAAGGACTAATATCTTCATCTCTTTTCCATGCACTTCTCCACCAATAAGGAGTAACAGAACTGATTGTTACATGGTTAGAGATCTATAAAACTATTACGGTTGTGTAGATAGATGACTGTATTGGCTGGCCAGAGTTCTATTTCTGATTCTTCTATCCAACAAAAACAGAGAGTAAATGGGTTTGGTTTCTTTTTTTTTTTTTTAAGTGAGCTCTTTTTTTGGGGAGGGGAGGGAGGGAAGAAATGTTTGGTTTTGGTCTCTTTTTGTTTTATTTTGGATTTAGATAAATCATTACCTGGGTGGAGTGCCTCATGGTTACAGTATTACTATTTCATTTCCATTTGGTTTGAAACAAACAAAATCCTTCATTTCCTTCACTGATATCATATTCAATATTTTGCATTAGGTGTTTTCTTCAAGCCCAGCATGACATCAAGAAAATGAATGCTGTCCTTCAGTTGACACTGGCAATATTTAAATTTTTTGCTAGGATTGTGCAAAGTGTTCTTAAACTGTATTGGCACCATACTCCATCATGACTTCATATAGCTAGGATAATGTACATTATTTTGCAATAAACACTGACATAATTCTAGTCAATGGGATTTTGCCTTGTAACAGTACTTAATTGGTGTAAAACCACACTGACTCCAACTGCTTAAATGATCTCACTAAGTGGCATTGAGGTTAATTTTAATCTTGATTCTGTTCTTCTGTGGTTTATGGGGCTGTGCCCAGTTTTTAGAAAAGAATGAGCCAGGAGAGAGCCACAGCAGTCAATAAAATAAACTTTCTCAGTACTACAACAATACTTCCTGGTACAGATCTTAGCAAACTATAGTGGGTAAAAATCATCTGAAGAAATGCTTCACATACACCTTTCTGAGATTGCACCTGCAATTGACCATACACAGCATGGTCAATTAAAAACCATAAATCAGTTTCAGCACAGCAATTTCACAATATCCAACCCAAGTGGGTCTGGGTCACTTTAGGCACCAGCCTAGAGTACTCTCACTGTAATGAGACTATTTAATGTTAACTGCTTTTTCAAATGTGCCCCTCTGTAGTCTGAGGAAATGCACAATGGTACGATGTTCCACCACATACCTCTATCCTACATGTTTGGGTTCTCAGTGCAGGATAGTCCCTGAAGACAAGAATTTCAAACTTTGACTCAAACTTACACTCTCCTTGTTTTTTAGATACCCATTACTTTTGTCATTTCTGTTTTTGAATTGGTTTCAGGACACTTGACAAAATCTTGAATAATGCTATGAATATAAATTTTATTTATACAAATAGGCTGTGTCTTCACAACAAGAATTTTATAGCACATGGATACCACTGTGCAGTATTGTGTACCTGCAGATGTCATGGTCATCTGGCTCATGGAAGAGGAGCAACAGGCTCCCTATGAATTGCATTGTATAGTTGCATTCCCAATGCAACTATATGACTTGTAGAGGGATGTACATGACTAACCTTTACATGGTTTCAAGCCTTCATCTTTCAAAATCTTCATATACAGGACAAAATATTTTTTTTCATTTTGCCACAGGGCCTCATCAGTTATTAAGGAAGGTCCCCTAAATTAATGTGGAAACATCAACATAGCCAGGAACTGGGGGGTCATCTTCAACAGTGTTCAAAGGAAAATCTGTTCTTTGGATAATCTAGATATTAATGTTGCTGAGAATTCACACCTCACTAGGGAATATCTGATTTATTTTCAGTTCCCCAGCATATGGTGCTTTCTCTGTGTTCCACAGACAGCAAAAAATAATAGTTTGGCTTAATTTTGCTCAGTTTAAAATTGGAAAATGTTTTTGGCCCACTTATGGTTAAATGCTGTATTTTTCCCAAGGATATGTGGAAAGAACTGTTTTATTCAGAAGGAAGGAAAGGAGGATTAAATGATTGCTGTGGGAAGGTCCTATAGCCAATGCCTGAAAAGGTTCTCCCACTAGTGACAGCAGCAAAGCTTGGGGACATCCTGCCCAGCCTTTGCTGAAGAATTCCATTGGGATAATTTTCCATTAATTTTTATCTGACTCTTTTTATCCAGTTTGATCCTTTGGTCCTAGTGTAGGAATCTATTTGCTTCTCAGTTTTCTCTTTATGGCTTTCTTAGAGCAAATATAATAATCTCCCAAACAGATATTTTCTTCTTTCTTTTCCTGTGGAGATGTCTACCTCTCAATGGAGAAAAGTACCCCCCCTTTATGGAAGCAGCAGCATGAAAGAAACATCCCAGGAACTTGGAGACCCCTCTCCATAATATCAGTGCCAACAACATAAAGCAATCCTTTTCCCACTTTCCCCTCAGTTTTTGGGGAGCCATTCCCGGCTATTCTTCTACCTTAGCCTTTCATTTGACATCCCTTGAGAGGCTGAACTATGTTGGAAATCATTTTCTTCTTCCTAAACCTTCTGTGACAGCAGCCGGTTGTTCAACCAGGGATGTGTTAGACTGGGGGCTAGGCAAAAAAAAAAAAAACGTAAAAAGTAGTCCTAAATTTGAGGGTTGCTACTACCCTTCAATCTTGTTTTACTTTTAGGATGTTACCCAGAGATAAGACTTTCCTGACAGATAGAAGGATCTTACTCAAAACAGACAATGTATAAACTGGATAAACTGGAAAGATGAACAAGGGTGCTCGTTATCATGATCTTTTCCTCACCTTACTCTCAACCATAGATACACTCTAGATGCTAGGAAGAGTAAAGTTAAATGCCAAATATCTGAACAAGCACAGGAGATTTTTTCTTCATTGGAGTCTTTGCCTTTAGTTTTCAGTTCTTTTTTATTATACCTGCAAATTATTAGCAAATACACTGTAAAATTAATAGCATTTTGCAATAGCTGTATGAGGCCAAGCAATTTTCAATGTCCTACATGTCTGAATTTTCTCTGTAATGTGATTTTGGCTGTTTATGTTATGGAGCACATCACCTTGAGTGCCACCATGCAGCACACACAGGCCAACCAGGAGATCAGGCCCAGCCAGCCTGAGTTCATGAAAGCCAGGTGCTGCTTGACTGCCCTGATCTCCTGTTATGACAGAGTGACCCACTTAGTGGATGAGTAGAAGGCTGTAGATGTTGTCTACCTTGACTTTAGAAAAGCCTCTGACACTGATTACCACAATATTCTCCTGGAGAAACTGCCTGCTCAGGTGCCGTTTTCACTGGGTAAAACCCCAAGAATTGTCCAGACAGCCAGGCCCAGGGAGTGGTGGTGAATGGAGTTACATCCAGCTGGCAGCTGGACTCAGAGCTGGGGCCAGTCCTGCTTAATATCTTTATTGGGACTGAGTGAATCCTCAGTCAGACTTAAACAATTCCACGATTCTATTAAAATACTGTCTCCAGCAGCAAAAGTATTGCCAGAGTTTTGTTTCCCTAGCACTCCTCGAGAAGAGCCAGTACTGTGAGCAGAGGTGTTGAGTCATTATATGGATGTGTATGGAAAGTGGGAAAAAGCCACTGAAGGAATGAACCATTTCCAAAAGTTCTATGTTGCTCCAGTCCAGGCTGAAGTTTATGGTGTTTACACAGTGCCCTGACTCTAGGGAAGTAACAGCACTGAGAAGGAACAGATGTAAAGCAAAGTAATATGCATAAACAAATCTCCAAACCAACCCAAGGCCTGTAATTTTATGCATACAATGCAAAGTTACAGTCAAGGATCATATCAATTGTGGTTTTGATGGATAACTAAACAGTACATAATTCTTTGGCTTGACTCAACTAAGATCCAGACTCCTCACAACTGTGGTACATTCATCATCATAAGTCCTCTTCTGTTTTTCTCATCCTTCAGTTCTTTTGTTGCAATTTCTTAGCCATTGACACAAGGACTCATATTTGGAGGGATTCCGTCACTAGTTCTGAATGCCTTGTATATGTTTACAATTTACTGACTCATCTCCAGGTGGGATTAGACATTCTTCACTTCAGAAGCTTAAGATATGTTCAAGCAGAATCAAAAGGGACATGGCTGCTTTAATGGATATGGAAACTCAACATTATTTATCAGCACTCCTGGCTTCCCAAGGATATTTATTTGCAAAGGCAATCTGGTGATGACTCCAAATCAGTGTCAGGAGAGAGTACGGAGAGATATAAAGTGATGAGCGTGGGATGGAAGTGGAAGACTGCCAGGAGTGGAACTGCAAAGAATGTATTTACAAAAGCTTCAGTGCAAAGGAAAATGAGGGTTCCTCCTGGCCCAAGAGCAAATGCTGAAGGGTGTGTTTCTCAGCAAAGGATATTATTCTGGGAAACTGGTTCTGATGGGGGGTCATCTGGTAACCCAAGCAAGGGTGTGATGCAAGGGTTAATATGAGCACTGTATCTGCTAACATGGGAGCACTGAGTAGGAGTCTGGTACATGTATTACTTCTGTTTTTCAAATTACTACAGCTGGTGGTAAAATACAGCATGCAGTTCTAGTACCAGCATTTCAAGCAGCATGTTAAAAATTAGAGGGTCAGGGGAGAACTGGAGCATTTACTAAATTATTGGGAACTATGTATTTAATGAAATACTCAAAGACTTTGATTTAGTTAGCTTAATGAGGAAAAGTTTCATCTTATCAAAGGTAACTGGTCTGTTCCAATACAGTGAAAAGACACATGAAAAAGTTAACTCTCTCGGTGCTGAAGAAAGTACCAAGAGTGAATGCCAAGAAATTACACAAGTTAGATAAACATAGCTTACCCATTACTTCCCTGGAAGGGCTTAAGGCCAGACTGGATGGAGCTCTGAGCAATCTGGTCTAGTGAAAGGCATTCCTCACCACTACAATGATGTTGAAACTACATGATCTTTAATGTCCCTCCCAACCTAAACCATTCTATGATTCTATGACATTAATCTGTAACATTTTTAAAGAGAAGGGTAACCATCCACTTAGTACAGGCAACATCAGCAATTTTTAAATGAAAATTGAATTTTTTGTAGAAAATAATAAATGTCTAATTAGGCAGTAACTTCTGCTTTGTTTCCAAAGTAACAATTTTAAGGCAAATCACTAGCATGCATAAAGAATGCCTGACAACAAAATCCTGTTACAACAAATACTGAAAATAAATACATTTTCAGTATTTATTTTTCTCCAAAAACTATTCTTGGCTATGCAACAGCCGTGGTACAACGTAGCTACCACGGCAGTAGTACAAAGCTCAGCGCTGGATGCAAAATCCTTCTGCAAATCAAAGTGAACACTTGGGTGTTTTAGTCGGTGCTGAGCTCCCTGCTGTTGCCTGCAGCTCGGGAACTGTAAGCAGACGAGGCTGCAGCAGCAGCTCACAGTGCACCCTCTCCACAGTGGTTCAAAGAAAAGCCTAGGTGGAAAAAGTGGCTGTCCCTGACTTGTGAAGCAAGACTTCTCACAAAAGAACTGCATTTCACTAGGAAAATATAACTAGCAAGACTTGCCACTCTAAATCAAGCTTCTATGTCTGCCTCAAAAACATCCCCTTGCTCTGCACAAGTTCTTGTCCTTGTTAGGAAAACTACTAGGCAATATTTTTAAGCCTGTGCTTTGATGAAGTCAAAATAAATTATTAAAATGGCCCTTTCTGACTTCAGAAAATATAAAAAAACCAATGAATATTATCCATTAGAAGCAAAGAAAAAGATATTTTATTTTAAAATCAAAGAACTAAAGTCATAGATTTTTTTTATTAGCTAGTTGTTTTCAGAATCTGCACGTGTACTGAACTGTGATCTTTAACACAAAAAATAAATTAGCGCTACAGCTAATAACGAAAAAAAATCAGTTCTTAACTTCAACTCCTAAATACTTTCTTTAAGATTCTGGGAAAAAAATCTGGACCAACTTTCAAAGTTGACAAGCCCTCAGGAACTCATTCTGATCCTGAGGCGAGAAGCAGCAGAGGGGCGTTTATAAGCAGGAAGAACACAGATTTAAGGTTTTGACAAAGGAGCCCTGTCCCATCTTGCCATGACAGTTGTTAACACCTCAATCCAAACAACCCTCCCACTCTGCAGCCTCAGAGTCACCATTACTAATCACAGTCACCGTGCCATTCTCTAACCCAGTGCCTGGCAGCTACCGGGGCACCGCTCAGCTCGGCAGCTCATGTCGCTGTTGGAGCATCTGAACCGACACACTGGTGAAGAGGGGGACAAGAACATGTTCCCCTCAGCTCTGAGGATGGAGACCTCTTGGGAAGAGACAAGGTGGGCAGCTGTCAACAGTAGCAAGCCACGGTACCACAGGAAAAAGCCCCCTTTTTTTTTTTTTTTTTTTTTTTTTGTCTTTTGGTTTGGTTTTGTTTTGTTTGAAGTCGCAGACACAGCTGTGCCTGCAGAGATGAGACTTTTCACAGGATATACCTGGCACTCTGAGGACAAAAACCCAAGTCTCCAAGCTGCCAGGGCTTTAATATAACCAAAGGAGAATATTTTTCCCCTATGAATAAATCTTTAGAGACTTCCTAAAGTTCAGGTTAATGATCCGGTCTTGTAAATTCAGACAGCATTTGGGGATGATTTAGGCTTGCATTGCTGCAAAACATATAGAAGATCTGCAAAATTTCATTTTAAAGATGAAAGCCATTTTTGAGTCTTACTAATGTAAAAATGATTCAAAAAGTAGGAGGAATTTTTTAAAAATCATCAGATTTTTCTGCAAGTATGTAAAATATTTCTCCATGGCTACTTCACTGCATGTCTAATTTTAACTTGGACTGAATTTTTGCAGACAAATTGTAAATGCTCTTAATAAGAGAACTACTATTATTAATATACTGGTCAATAAAACCAATTTTTCAGATGCTTGAATCCACAATTCCCTGACCTTCTAACTGTTCTAAACTTCTTAATCCTTCTGCAATTTTTGAGAACATTGTCTGAAAGGGGAGCAACAAATTCATGAACACAGACAGCACCTACTCTCTCTCCCATGCTTAATCCAACAGGAAGTATTGTTGGATTAATCCAACAGGAATTTCAGAGCATCTCTTCCATATCCAAAATAAGGGACACTGACTTATTCTATGAAGATGGCTTGCTTGCACAATTTTTGCAAAACAGCAGTTGTTGGGGGAATAGGAGGTGTATTGGATGCAGATGGGTATGTCAGGGGATATGGCTGTGAAACTCTTCTGAACTGTAACAACATAATTTTCAGATCTGTAAAAATGCCAGATTTTGGCCAACTTCAACAGCAATTGAAAAAGGCACAACCTCAATGTAAGGATCGTGCTCCTCCTGAAGTTAAGCTCTCTGCTTCAGAGCCTGGAGTAAAACACCTGAAATGGTAGCAAGAATTTTTCAACAAAAATAAAATTACATAATTTCCCTGATCTCATTCTTCTAAAAGGACAAAGTATTTTTTGAAAGCTTTCAAAAAGCATTGGCTTGAAACAGAGAATTAAAACTTATTAACTAAAGGAAATAATACAGTAAATGAAAATAAGATTTGGTGGAAAATATTAGACATATCTAAATATAGGTTCTATTTAATAATGAAAGTGACAATCCACACGACAGCTCTTACAATTTTATTAAAGCAAATTATTAAAATTTCATTAAATTAAATTATTATCTGTCTATGCTGGTTTACTACAAACAACTAGGGTTACATTTTCTTAATTTTTATTACCAAGAAGTCAGGTACAGTAAGATTTATCTTTTGGAAATTTCTTTGTTTGTTTTTGTAGGTGTCACATACCTCTTCATAGAAGTCAACAGCTTCATTCACACCAGTGAATTAAGGTTATGGCTAAAGAGGGAGTCTGGGACTCTGCAGACTGCATAAATCAGAAAAAAGTCAAGACTTCTGATTCCAAGACAGTAAAATTAATACTTTATATTGTTGGAAAGCAAACCAAGAAAAAGGAAATACTTCAAATCATAAATAATTTTTAAAGTATTTACTGAAGCTAGCTTTTTAAGAAGCAAGTTCACCTCTTCCTACTGGCCTGATCAATATGAAGCAGCTCTGTGAAACTCTAAAACTTTCTTTTGCAGAGATTAGAAATCATCATATGCCCTTGTTAGAAGTCATCATCCTTTCAGTCGATCATCACTTACAGGTCGATCATCCTTTCTCACACCATATGATTAAAGCCTTGTTCTGGAAAAGATTTTTTTCTTTTTTTTTTTTTTTTTAAGATATCCCACTGAATAGAGATGCTATGCTGATCCAAAGGTTTCTATCTTGATTTTCAATAGAAACTCTCCATGCCAAACAGCTTGAAGGCAGTGGGCAGTGATGCTGAATGAGATTCCTGAAAGAATGAAGCACAAGCAATCAGCTTGAATATGTTGATCCCAGACCTTCACACTAAGGGTATAAACATGAAGCCAATTACACAATATGCAAATATATTGTATCACATCTGGATTACATATGCTCAGTTTCTTCTCTGTAGAGAAATCCTTTACAAAATTCATTAGCAATTAACAGAAGTATAACTATGGTGACAATTTAGCTACCAGAAAAGGGAAAAGAAAATCCCTTTCTACAAATAATATATATATATATATATAATATATATATGTATATGCATGTGTATGTGTATACACACACACTCACTTATGTATATCTTAATAAAAAGCTATTAATGCTGCTGAGGCTTGCTAAAGCAGAAACAGATCTGCTGTATGCTACATTTTTCTGTCCTAACCCAGCTGATTTTCAAATGTGAGCATAACAGTACACGAATGCTGCAGCTCTCGTCACCTTTCCATGTCTTTCATTACCTTGATTTAAGAAAAAACTGGAAAAATATGTAGAGCTATGCATCTTAAGTAATGATAGGGCCAAAAAAGCCCACCAGGAAAAACTGTTCAAATTCTATAAGGAATTACAAGATACAGTCAAATAAATATTATTTACTTACAGCTAAGACCACCTTTCCCCCCTTCTTTCTGAGAGTATGTCCCTAAATAAAATGACAATTAGAACTTTTTGGGGGTTTAGTTCACATAGGTGATCAACATGAAAAAGCATATTAAAAAACCTGAACACTCAGACCAAATAATTCAGGGCCACACTTATTTTACTGAAGTTAGAGAAAGACAGCAGCACTAACAATAGCATTTAAATTATTCTAATTTTAAAAATATTTAAGCTATTTTAGTTTCTGTGCCACTCAGTTTTTCTTACCCACTTGATGCTATCTATATAAAACTTCATTCTTCTTGGCCATACATGATTATTTACTTCCTAAAGCGATAAATCATTTTCATATGGTGCCAACAACTAACAGTCTTACTACTCAGAAAAACCTCCCTCCCCTTAGGAATTTCACATGTGTGAAGTTGCTACAGAGAATATACAAATATGCTTTTTCCCCATTGCCTGTCACAGACTACTCAAAATAAATCTGGAATCGTAGGATGACAACAGAATCCAAGTTTAAAACCACTGTTTTAAAAACTTGGATTTTTGTTAGTACTTCTTTCTTTTCTGTTAGGAGAATTTATCTGGATTAGCTGATGGTGCATGCAGCCTTTGTGTCATAGTAAAAAACATTCACTGCACTTTCCACCATTGTGATAAAACTCATTAACAAGCACTGGACATCCTCAGACCCATTAATTTTGTGATTTATTTTGGGGGTTTTTTTCTAGACAAATAAAAGTATTTCTTCATACCCCATGAAGAATACAAGAAAAGTGGACAGAAACTAACATGCCCTTAGTACTTTTGCTCAATGCATTTACACTTCCATCTTGTAAATACTTAGACATAGAAACAGGAGTTTGCATGTGTGCAGCGTAACTCACTAAAATCACATGCATACATGTCAGATAAGGGCTTAAACTGTCAGTAAAGTACTTAATTTGCATAATTTGAATCGAGGAGAGAAGTAGTAGTGGCAATACCTGGCAGATTAAATACAAGAATAGATCCACAAGGGAAAGGGTCTCCTTTTCCAAAATATTTCAAGCCATGAGCAATCTAGTAGGTTCCAAATTGAAGGCATTCTTTTTTTTTACAGAATTTTTATGAACCTTAGGAATGAAAATTAATTTGGACAAGTTGAAAGAGAAATTCAACTCCATGACTAACATGGGAATTACCCTAATCCTCTCTTCAACTCAATCATGGAATTTTAACAAGTTTTTCTGGAAGCCCTTGAGATCTCCTAGCTTGAACATTAACTTGTGTCCACTATTTTCATACTAGTTAAAACATATAAGTGCAATCTGAGGCTGAATTAGGAGACCAACCCTTTGAGTTCTAAATCACTTGTTTGAATCTTAGCCAGAAATTGCCAGCTGGCTGGCTTTTGCATGATATACATGAAAAAAGTTGACGATCTCATCTTAGCAGCAGTATGAACTCTGAATTTCCATCTATGCCTACTTAATGCTAGATTATTTCTGTGTGGAAAAAAAAGAGGTGTTCTCTTGGTCTTATGCCACAGATTAAGGATTCCCTGAGGAGTCATTCATGTTTGGAGACAACGCACAGGTTTCTCCTCTGCTCTGCTCTCCCAAACAAATGCCTCTCACCATAAAGGGATGTGGTGCAGAGATTGTACCTCAAAAGGTACTACCCACCCCTTTTCTCTTACCTCCTTATCACAATACCCAGAAGCAGGGAACTGTGAGCCAGAGGAAACTTTGGGTTTTAAGTAAATGAGGGAAGCCCACTACTTTATTCAAACTTGTTCAAGGCTAGAAGATTCAGTAAAATGATGTTGGTGAGAGCAATTTTTCTGCCAGTCTTACTAATCCTGCCAAGTAAATTTAAAGGCAGCAGTAGAACCATAAGAAGCATCAGCCAGAGCTCAGATCTGGTAACTTTCCAGATATGCTGCAGAGCCTTTAGTTTTTCAGGCCTTTAGGGATGGATGGGTTGAAGGATGTGAGGGGGCAGGCTCATTTCGGTGACAGGTAATTATTCTCATCGGACAGCTGGTTTATGGAGTAGTTCATAATGTGTGCTGTGCATTCTGTAAAACACTTGTAAAAGTGAATAAATGCTCAAATACAGCCATTAGCAAATGCTAATATTTTGCCTACTTATCAGAAAATACAAACAGGAATCTGCTACCCAGGGAAAGTTACTGTTTCATAAGCAAATCCAAGCATTTCTCCTTAGAACTGCTAAAAAGACTGAACACATGCTCCGTCAGGTGCAAAACCGGGAAACTCGTCCTTGTTACAGGATATAAACATCAGCGGTGCCCTTCTTGCTTACTTTCCCTCAGGCTTTGGCTAAATTTTAACCCAGAAACTCATGACCAGCCGTAGTTCCCTCCTCTCATCGTTCTTCACAACTCTTGGGATCGCGGCAATTGCACGGGCTACAACTTTAAAGAGGGCGCGGGGAGGGAGGGAAGGAGGTGGCGGCGGGGGCTGGCTGCTTTGCTAGCTGAGGCCGCCTCTGCTCGGCTGAGGCTCGCTTGGTGTCTCAGCCTTGCAGGTGGCGTCTGGCTCGGCCGGTGCCCGGGCTCGGCTCTGCCCCGCGGAGGCGGCGGGCGGCGCGGCTCCGGCTGCGGGCACGGGCGGGCGGCAGCGCATCCCCGCCGCGGCTCCGGGGCCTGCTCCGCCTCCGCCTCTGCCCTGCCTTGGGTGCGCAGCTGCATCGCAGCTCGCCAGTGACCGCTACTTTCAATTCCCCGGCTAATGAAATCAGCATCGTAAAAGCACGTACTTACCCCGCCTTTCCCCGACAAAAACACAAAGGCAAATCCGCTGTTTCCTTTCAAAACATTGAGCATGACGGTTTGCGCTATTTTCTAAAGGAGGGGGGGCGTTGGGAAGAGTGTTTTTCTTGCAAGTTCGGGTGTAAAGATGCTTTAAAATTAATAATGCACCATTTTGAATGAACGCTTCATGAGATTGCTAGGGGCCATACGAATACCTACGAAGCCTCCCCTTACTATATCCCAGGATGAAAGCTCTGATGCATAGACACAAAACAACTTTGCCGACTGGGCGAGCGAAAATCCGTGCCAGCTCGGCAAATGACCCAGCACTTGGTACTCGCTTCTCTAACTGTTCGCTCAGCCGCACTCCCCAGCTCCGTTTCGCACGCTGACATTTTTGGACCGGCGGACTGCGGACCCAACCAAGCTTTGGAAAACATTAGCTAATAAAATTCAGCAGGTAGTTTAGAAAAAGAAATATGGAATGAGGGGGACGGAAGGTGGCTAAAGGAAAAAATAAAAAATTAAAAAAAAAAAAAAAAGAAAAAAAAGGAATAAAAAAGAGGAAAGCTAAGCAGTAACAGCTGAGCGGAACTTGCCGAGCTGCCACCACCGGGCAGGGCCGTCCCACGGCACCCGGGCTGGGCACCAGCGGCGCCCCCGCAGCTTCTCATTGCACCGACTGTGCCCTACCGGGCACGGCGGGGACGGGTTTTTCCTTCCCCAGAAAGTTCTCGCCCCCCAAACCATTGCAGTACACCAAGTGTGTGGGTTGGAATTTATTTCTTTCCACCGCTCTGTAGCTGTTGGCGTTGCGGGGTCATCGGGCGCTGCCGCCTGCCCCGCTGCCCCCAGCGCCCGCTCTCCGGGGACCGAGGAGGGGCAGCACCATTCGCAGGCACAGCGGCGAATTTCCCCGGCGCTCACTGTGCCGTGCCGCTCCCATTGGCCGTGCGGCCGGGGAGCGACGGGAGGCGGAGAGGGAGCTGCCAGCAGCAGACAGGCAGGCAGGCACCGGGCGAGCGCGTAGACAGGCGCACGGCAGGCAGAGGCTGCTGGGGTATTGTTATCATTGTGCTTCGGAGGAGAGCTTTGCCTGCAGGGGGAGGGGTGGAGGGAGGAGAAGAAAGAGGGAGAGAGAAAGTGCGGGGCGAGCATGCAGCAGGGCTGGGGCCGGCGAAGCGGCGGAGCTGGCGTGCCTGGGCTGAGGCGCTGAGAGGAGCCGCCTGCCCGAGCTCGCTGGGGGGCACCGGCGGGAGGAGCGAGGCGGGCACGATCCAGGCGTGGGGAAGGCTGCCAGCCGAAAGGAGCCGCCGCCGCACCGGCCTCGCAGCAGCAGCAGCGACTACTTCTTTCTTATCTCCCAGCCTTTGTTTGCCCATCCTCCTCCTCCTCTTCCCTGCCCACCCTCTGCACCGCGGAGGGGGCTCGGCCCAGAGACAAGCAGGCTGACCCAGAGCTGAGTTTCACCCATCCTCCGCCCCCCGCGCTCTCTCTCTCCGCTGCATCGCTGCCCATGAGCTAGAGCGGCAGCCGGCTCCGGCAGGCGGGGGCAGACGCCGACCGCAGCTCCCGGCAGCTGCCGCTGCCCGACCCTCCCCGCCGCTCCCCTCGCCCCGCTCCGCGGGCTCCAGCCGCGCTCCGGAACTGCTGGGGGCCGCCCTGCCGCCGCCCCTCCTCGCCTCCATGTGCCGGGTAGCGGGAGCGCCGCCGCGGATCCTGCCGCCGCTGGCGCTGATGCTGCTGGCGGCCCTGCAGCAGGTAAGCACCGCCGGCGGGGAGCGGGCCGGGCTGCGGCTCTTTGTTCCCCCGCGGGCGGCGATGCCCGGGGAAGGCGGGAGAGCCGGGGGGAGAAAGGGGGGGGGGGGGGGATAGAGCAGGCAGGCTGCGCTTCGTGGTGGGGGTCTCGGGGAGGGTGTAGGGGAAAGCGGCCCCGCTGCCAGGGTGCCCCGGGGTGGCTCGTGGCCGCTCGTGCAGAGCCACCTGCTCGGGGCAGCCCCGCCACCGGGCTCCGCGCCGCGGGGAGAGAGAGAGAGAGAGGGGGGGGAGCCCCTGCCCGGGGCCGGCTGAGGGAGAGACTGGTCCCGAGACGCGGGAGGTGATATGGGGGCACTGATCTCCCCTCATTCTCGGGAGAGCAGGTGCCGCGGGACGTGGGGGGGAGCTGGCTGGTACCCGTGCGCCTGGCAGCACCGCGGGAGCGCGGCTCCGCCGCGGGCGCGGGGGACAAACTACCGGAGTGGGGGACGGAGCGAACATTCCCCTCTCCGTCCCGCGTGATGAAGGGCGGGCTGTGGAGCCAGAGAGGTGCGGGGCAGAGAACAACCCCCGCATCTTGGCTATCCCCAGCTCTCTCGCCCGCTAATCCTTTCTCCGGGAAGAATTTAATCAGCCTCCGCCTGGGCGCTGGGCTTCCCCACCCCCTGCCGCTAACGGGAATTTCCACTGGGACGGGCTCGGGCCCCGAAGTGTTTAATTTATTATTATGAAAGTCCTGCTGCTGCCTCCCCCCGGCGGCCTTGCCGGGCGCTCCGGGCGGCTGACTGACGGGGTCCCGGGCAGGTGGTCGCGGAGCAGCGCCGGCACCGCTAGCCGCGGTGCGCTCCCAGGGGGTGCAGAAAGTGGAGGTCTGGGGCGAGATGGGAGTCACCGGGATGGTGTGGGGAGGACGGGGAGACGAAAAAATGGATCCCGTTGGGGCAGCAGGGGCAGTGTCCGCGGGGTGATGGTTGGAGTCCCCTCGGGCGGCGAGGAGTGTGCGGAGCGGCAGCGGAGCCGGGGCACCCGGTGGGTTCCCCGTTCGTTTTGTGCTCGCTGAGCTCGTATCCGGCGCTGCGCCGGGGGTGGAGAGGGCGGTAAGTCCGAGGGACAGATGGCGCAGATCATCGCCTCTTAATGGTATTTACGATTGGGGCATTTCTGTCGGGCCGGGGAGCGGGTTGAGGCGAGGCCGGGGTGCCGGGGCGGGCAGGGCGCCCTCCCGCCGCGCCCGCAGCGGCTGGCGCAGGGCAGGGGGGGCGGCAGGCGCAGCCACTGTCCATGGTGCGGCCCCGCTGCCTCCGCCGCACCGGGGCGGGAGGAGCCCGCCCGGCCTCCGGCTCCTCTCCGCTTCTCCGTGTCTCTGACGCTCCTGTCCCCTCACGGGGTCCCCGGGCAGTTGCGTCCTTCACGCAGTTTCTGAGGAGCTCTCAGGGGCTGACGATTTGCTGAAACGCCGCTCCACGGCAGCCGGGCATTTTCCCTTGAGCCCCAGGAGGACGCGCCGGGTGGCTGGCGCGACACGGGAGCGTCCGGCTGAGCATGAGCGGCTGCGTGTGATAGCAGACACCCTGTTCAGAAACTTGTGTGTGCCACTTACCGGCTGTTGTTGTGTTGGGTTGGTTTTTTCGTGTGTGTTTCTTTTTTTTAAGTCCTTATGTGCTGTTTACTGTATGTGCTTTCAGTTCTGTTCAGTCTTCCTATCTCAATAAATCTTTAAAGCACAAAATCTGCAGTAAGCTTTTATTGCATCTTTTTTTTTTTTTTTTTTTTTTTTCCTTCTTACCCAAGGCAGGCTTGAAATTGAAGCACAGGCTATGAATTAAGGACAGGAACTAGCCGTGTTGCTTTTATATATCACTCAGTGTCACTGGCACGTTATGGTTGGGGAATCCAATTTCCCCCTTGTTTGGGTATCCATTAAATCAGGTTAGGGTTGATTTTTAATAGCGTGTAACAAAATTGGAACTTGAGTATGAAATCAGATTTACAGACCTGTATCTGTACCACACTTTCATTTTAAGAGCTCTTTTTTTCCTTCTCCCTTCTTCCATCATGCATACTGCAAGAACCTGCACCAGCTAGATGCATTGCTAACTTTTTCCCCTGTTGTCACACCTCCTACTTTTGGTTTGTAGGAGGTTATTTGTATCAGGTTCTTCTGAAACGTTGAACCTTTTCACTCAGTTTTTCCTCTCTGCAACACGGCATCTGTCTACCTTTATTTTCTAGAGTATTAATCAGTTTGTTAGTGGTATAGAAAAGCTGTCATTATGGAATTACTTGAAAAATTGTAACTGGAACCAGATTTTAAGGCCAGATCTGTGGATGTTGTTTGTGTAGAGGAAATACAGCTTAAGAGTTTTGGCAGTGTGTAACCTGCACAAGAAAGAGAGGAATGAAAACTGCACTCTCTTTTGCTGGTTAGCATATCAGTATGAGTCTGGGAGTATTACATGAAAAAAATTCTGACAGAAGATAGGATGAAAGGAGTGAATCTTGTTTTTCTGACTAAATCAACAGTTCCAGTCCAATGACGGAATGGGAAAGCCAGTATGAGTTTACTATTAGAAATAAACTGGAACACAAATTAGAAATGAAGTGCTCAAAAAGGAAATATGTTTCTTTAAATACAAGCTGATTGAATCACTATACATGGATGTTGTCTGTTTCTAAATCAAAAGCAAGTAAACAATAAAGCAGGTTTTGGAGGCTTTTGAGCTTAGGTGACTGGTTTGAATTCGAATTATGATGACAGAGGACGTAAGTTATTACCCTCTGCAGGCAATTTTGGTCTTATTCCAGGTCTTAGTGAATGTATCCAGGTGATAAAGCTACTACTCTAAATGACACTCCTGTTAAGCTGCCTCAGCTGAGAATCCAGCAATGGCATTTCTTGCTAGTTCTACCCCTGCAGTAATTACCCCCAGCAGCAGTAGTCTCTGGCAGAATTGGGGTGAGGAATATTAATGTAGTTTTGTGGAGAAACAAGCAAGATCTCCTATTGGGGGTAAATCTTCTGTGTCTCGCAATATACCTGTGTCTTAGACTTACTTTTTTTTATCTGTATAAGCATGAGTTTTACAGTGTCTCTGATAAATTACTCCATTAATAGACACCAACACCATTCAAAGTACACTGATTGTAGTGAATTGAAGGCATTTTGTGACACATTCATAAGCCCCTGACCAGAGTAGTTATGTGGGGTATCTCAAGCTTTTTCAGTGTAGATCTTCGTGGTCTGGTTTTGTTTTGTCTTCAAAGATTCCATTGGAAAAGTTAAATGTGGCAGGGTATTGCAGCAGAGAGCTCTCCAATCCTTGTCTCTCTTGTCTAAGTGATAGTAGTAACACTGACACATCCTCAAAATTCAGATAATTGCAGAGCTAAATTTCCTTAGATATTAAACTGAATATATTATTTAAATATATTTTGCTAAAATACTTTTTTTAAAAACTCCTTTTTACATCTATTATAGGGCAGATAAGGTTGTGTAATTCAGTGAGTTTTTTTTAATTTAAGTCATTGGTTGACAGAACAGGAGATAATCAGAATTTTTTTAATAAGCAAAATTATCTGGACAGATATTCTAGCAAGCTCAGAAATACATACTCTGCTTATGTACCAGAGGGCATATATTCTTATGCTGTTGATCTATGTATTTGTGTTTTCTAGAGAACCTTTGTCATAGTTTGACACTGACACAATGCCAGTGCCCCCATGAAAATACTCTCTCCCTGGTGTCTGCTGTGAGATGTGACCAGGAATAAGCAAAGCAGGCTCTTAGGAATAAAGAAAATTTTATTTACTAAACTACAAGGGAAAGGAAAAAAGAAACACACACACACAAGGAAAATTAAAATTTCACAAAAACATTTTCCTCCTCCCCCCACCAAATTTCCAATACAATACATCTCCCAAATCACCAACTCTTGGTCCGGCACCACCCTTTAGAATACTCAATCCTCAGTTTATCAAGAGGAGGAGTCCTTCTTGTGCCATGGGCTTCATGTCACACGTGGCACAGCCCGGAGATCATTTGCCATGGTGACATCTTCCTTCCATGCCCAGTGCTCTCACCACTGTGCATGGACCAGGGCTGCTTCCAGGGTTCCTTTTAAGGATGCCTTGTCTCCTTCCAAAAAGGCACAGTCCCAACTTTGGGATATCTGTCCCCCCCATGTTTTTTGCACTCCCTGGGGCCGAGGGGTACCCACACTGAACCCTCCTGGCTCTGAGGCATTGCCCCCCCTGGAAGCAGTCTCTGTATCACAAGGAAACAGTCCATGCCTATACAAAAAAAAAAAAAAAAAGAGTCCAGCAAAAAATGCCACTCCATCTTCTCCATTCTTCCAACATCTCTCTCTCTGCCCAGACCTTCATCACTCTTCTAGGAAGGGTTAATGTTCTGTAAATTTTCATTGTCCACAAAGGGGTTGAAAGCTCCCACAAGCGGCTGGACCCATCTCAGCCCTGCTGCCGCACATATTTATCAAGTTTCGAGGTAACTCCCAAGCTCTGTCTCTGTCTCCCAGAAGGTGGAGGGGGAATACCTCTCAGTAGTTCTTCCATGCTTCCACCCTTGGGCCCCTCAGGGTCAGGCCCATCTCTCCCAGGCCGCGTGGCTTTCCTCTCCCCCTGCCCAGCTGTGGGGAGGAACAGAACTCTCTCCCGCTGGAAATCCAAAGAGAACCTTCCAGGGGGGAGCCCTTCTTTTAACCCTGTGTGTTCTCAGAGGCGGATCCAAATCTCAGTGGCCAAACCAGGTGCCAACATTAAAATCTGAGCACCCATTGGTTTGACAACAACCTCCCAGAAAACCTGTTTCATGTTAAACCACCACAGCCTTCTACTGCTCTCTCTCTTCCAGGGTAGTACTGCTACCTAGGCATGCAGCTCAGTGTGCTGAAAAGATGAATGTATAGTTTTGATACCAGCTTTTAAAATATTTACCAAAATTATCACATTTTTGAGCTACATCGAGTCAAGAATGTGTAATTCAAAAACTTCCTGTTATTTTCCTTTCTGTTTCTAGAAGTTGAAGGACTTCCCAGAAACATCATTGGACAAACCCTGTCATGTTCTATCTTACTTGGTTTCACTGATGCTTTTATATCAATAATGTATTTTATTACTTCTTTTAATAACTGAGCACTAACACATGAGACAGTTTAGTTGTGACAGAACTGCATGTTTATATTTAAAAATAGCTTGAGGAAGCTGTGAGTAAAGTTATTTTTACTCAATACAGACAGTATTGTGTAAGGGACTTGTCATGTGGTGAGGAAGAGGAATTTTTGAATGGCTTTTCCTGCTTAACAAAATCATTTACCAGTTAAACTCTGTTTTTCATTGGTTTTGTAAGTGTTTTTTTAGGTTAACAAAAAAGTTCAGAAAGCTTGCAATAGTTTCAGTAGTCAGCAGCATTCCCATTAGAATGAGAGTGTAACTTACCTCAAACAACGTACACACACAAAGCACAAGTCTATTCCCAAAGGCTGTGCAATCTCTAATGTTCCCTGGATTTTTTTATTTTAAATTCTTGTTATAGAGGGTCTCAGGATGAAAGCTGGGAACCCATAGTGGCCTTATGGAGTAGCCTGTGTGCTTCCATTAACCCAGTAGCCCCAGTTGTGTGTAAGGTTCAGTGAGACAGATTGCAGAATAAGCTGATGATCCAGTAAGGATCATCGAGTCCAGCTCCTGGCCGTGCACAGCACCATCCCCAAGAGTCTCACCATGTGCCTGAGAGCATTGTCCAAAATTTGGATGGAGAATAATGAAGGCAAAAAGAATACTTGACATCCTTTGCAGGAGCAGTGGTAAAGGACTTCTCACCTGCCACAGACTGAGACTCTCTCGTTGGCCAACATTGGCATACAGTGAGGTGAATCCTGAGAGGAAAGAAACATGAACATTATTGCAGGATGAGTTCAAGGAAGATCTGTATTTTCCTCAAGTGCATTTGTAGTTTGTGAGTGAGCTGAGAGGGACCTTTTTCACCTGGGTGTTGAACCATGTTGGTGTTCACCTTGAGAGGTATATAATCCAAGTGTGCATGATTCATCATTTGATTTGATCCTGCACTTCTTGCTGAAAGATCATGGGAGCTCTGTCTGAATAAAGAAGGGAAATTAGGCTTTCTATTTTTAAATGACTTATGAAAACAGATACAGTATCAGCAGCTTCCAAGATGGAAGGTGATTCGCTGCCAGATCTTTTCAGCATTTCACTTAAAGTATTTGGTTTTAGTCATTATTCATATATTTAATTAAATACCATGTTTCCAAAAAGTGTGTTTATCCTCTCCTCGAGGCACTCCTTGACATATTTAAAAATATATATTTTTACCAAGACTCCTCTAAGGACTCTCCCATTCCTTTTAATTAGCATATAATTATCACCCAGCAGCTGAAGACATAGTTAAAATTTTGTGATCCCCCCAAAGAGGCATTTCTAGGCCTCCCCCAAAGGTCAGAAAAATGCAGCATCCTCCTGTATAGAATAGCAGCAGTTTTATGGACTGAAATGTTCAGTGTGAGCAATACAATGGGTATTACCAAATCAGAGAGATGTCATTTCTTGTAGAGAAAGTAGAATGTGTGGTCAAATACCAGATAAAACTTTTTAAAGTTATTATTAAAACAATTACTAAAACTTAGACATACAGAAATTTTAAGATATCCTTCTCTGAGCTGTGGCTTGCCTGAGGAACCATGTGTTTTGGAAGAAGCAGCCCCTCCCATGTTCTCCTAGTTGAGGGAGCGGGAAAATGCAAACTTGGATCATGGGTTTGAGCTATGTGGGGTATACTAAATAATTGTCTTAATTTTTAGTAGAGCAAATGAATATTGTCTCTCATTTGGGGTTAACAGGATAGGTAGGCTGTGAACATGGTTTGTAAAACTGAGGGATGAACAGATGCAGAGCAGGGCTCGGTGGTGCTGGTGGATGGGAGGCGGGACATGACCAGGGAGAGAGACTTTTCACATGCACATGTAGAGATAGGATAAGTAGGAATGGCACAAACTGAAAACAGTGGGTTGAGATCAGTTACTCTTCCGTGGGAGGGTGGTAAGGCTGTGGAGCCAGTTGCCCAGAGAAGCTGTAGATGCCCCATCCCTGGAAGTGTTCAAGGCCAGGTTGGATGGGGCTTTGAGCAAGTCTCACTGGCTTAGTGGAAGGTGTCCCTGCCCATGGGCAGGAAGGGTGAAAATAGATGACCTACCACCCTTTGGTGGTTTAAGCCAAGTTGCTTTAAGCCAGATAGTAGCATTCAAATTGTGTATTCTCTTAATTTGGGAAGGTGCTTGAGAGCTCTAAGTGTTGGTTTAAGAAATTGGATTTTCTGATCTAAAATTTTGTGGTTCACAGCGTAGAGCACTGATTAGAAGTGAAGATGGTGTAACGAAAGCCCTTTCTGCTGTAACTGAATGACCTCTGGGAGGATGTGGCCTGGCACCCACTTTGGGAGCTTTTGGCTTCCAGAACAACTTGAATGAAAGGCACTTTTCTTTCTCTCTGGTTGTACTCTATGGTTGAAAACAAATTGTGCTTGACTACTTTTGCTGAAGTACTGAGTACTGTGAGAGTATAAACTGTTGGCAGCTTTGTTTGCAGCAAAGTTGGGGATTTGAGAGAGTTGCTGAGCATTTTGAATTCTAGTATCTAAAGCTTTTCAAAGATGTTTCTATCATCCAGGGTATCTTTCTTTTGCCTTATGACAGTAAATAGAAAGTAGTTACTAAATAATACCACCTCGTACAGCATATCCCATTGTGTCAGATAATGTCTATACACAAAACTAAAAATGGACAGAACAATCTCTAGTTTTTAGAGTTCTCTAGAACCTAAGTTGCAAGTGAGTATTGCGTATCATCCTGGCTTTTAAATTAATGAAGAAACACCCAGTCTTTAAACAGTCACAAATGTTTCTGTGATCTGTGCTTAAGTTGAATATTACTGTGGTAGTTGTGAATGAATGTTGGTTATTAAGGAGGAAGAGCTCCAATACCCCATTCTTGCTTCATCATACATATAATTATGTCAGACATTGTTTTGAACTTCACACAATAATGTCCTGTGATTTGGCTAGACTTGGCAATTGGTAACTGTACTGTGTTCAGTTATACTGTGTAGGATGATATTTTCTTTGATACATACCCTGCTTGGTTTCTCATTTTACTACCTAGACTTCTTTTTCTATAGGACTAAGTTACAATATAAAAGAAAGCAATCTTCCAAAAACAACATGCCTTGTTAAAATTGTTGTTAAGAAATCTTGTGAAGTAGTACATGTAGATGCAAAGTAGAAGAGACTTTGATATTTCAGATTGATAGCTACTACTGAACTGCAGTGGTGTATGGCATATGCAGAGGAGCTGGTGAGATGCATTTTGAAGTACATGTTTCTTTAAATGGATATTTCCAGATATTTGGAATTTTAAATGTGTCTACTTTTTAAAAACAATGGAAATTGGTTATGAGTCCAGATCTGTCAGTACTACTGAAGAAATTCTGCCTGGCTCAATGCTTGTTTCGGTTAGAAACTTTTCAAAACTTTGAGGCTTGTTTTGTTGGAAGACTTTTACTGGTGGTATTACGAAAAAGATGTAAATGCAGATCCCTTAGAATTATACACTTGAAATTGTAAACAGGTTGCTAATGGTATTTTTGGTTTCAGGTTTTTTTTTGGTGGGCTGTTTTATTTTTCCTTTTTTTTTTAATCTAGCTAGAATACAGCTTTGGAATTAAACCACAGTTTTCATATCTAGGGATGAAACTAAAGTAACAGAGGAGCAGGATGTCAAAACTTCAGGTTTAACTGCCTAACTATATCAAAATGGTGAATTCTTTTAATTGATTGAATAACAGTTTTGACAGAAGACTTCTAATTTACATCATGTTGCTTCATAATTGCCGTTTTCCTGTTGCATTTATATTTGAGATCTACAGTACTGAGTTTATATGCATGATTTGATACCATGTGTGACTATCTCTCTAGCATCTGGAGATGGTAATGCTTATCACTCATTTAGCAGTTAAAAATGGCTAAACAAGTCATAAAGAATGAGGAAAGCAGAATAGTTTTTCAGAAGTAATTTTATTTTGCCATCACAAAGTCTGGTAGTGCTTGAGAGGAGACTTTTCCAAGTGCTGAGCTTGTTTAAAACTCTGTGACTCCACTGAGCAGGTTTTATGTGGGTACAAGCTAAGGTAATTGCTTTCTGTCTTAGAAAGATCGAGTTTTTTTAAAGGAGTGTCCTTCTGCAGATGAATGTACAAGTAATATTATCTTAAATTTGAAAGTGTCTTGGGAATTGTACTAATCACACAAAATCCTGTAAATTATAATAATGTGTCCCATAATCTTCACTAGCTTTCGCCTTTTGCCCCAGATAAGGGGATAAAAATATTTCGGCATCCTTCTTTTCTTAGAGTTAAAATGGTTTAAGTCTTGCAGTACTCTCAGGCTGAACTTAATGTGACCCAGTGTGTCTGAAGTTGCAACTTCTACTTAATTCAGAATGCTTAACACAGGGCGATTAAGAATTGCTGAAAATTCGAATTCTTCCTTCCCTTGTGTTTTTGTTCTGAAACAATCTTTACAAAGGGCTGTTTTTGGAGGGCAGAGTACAGTCTTTTGTTTCTGGATAAAATTGATGGCTGCAAATGAAAGAATAAAGAAGGCTCTCTATTCATGTTCCCCAGCCTTTGTTTCAGTGGGCATTGTTTCAGTTTATAAGAGCTGTTTAGTACATATAGATTACTGGAAAGGCTGAAAGATTCCCAAACACATCAGTGCAGTCTTGCTGAAAATCCTGCTATCTCCTCAGCTGCCCAGCCAGTAGCTCTTGGTTTCAAAGATACCATGGAAGACTTTATTTCCTTTTCCACCACATTTCTTTGAAGTTGCCTTTTCTGCAGTAGTTTAAATGAGTCTTACTCTTTTCTTTCATCCAATGGAAACCTTATCAAACCTGTGATTTGAGTTCTAAAGCTGAGGAAACTAGCTGGTTAAAATTTTAGTTATTTTTGATTTGCCATCTTTTTATCTTAAAAACTCAATATATAAATAGACTGTTGGCACATAGCTACAGATCTTGGTTCCAGTTTTGTAGGGAACATAGTTCCATGGTAGCTAAATTATTGCTTTATTTGCTTTCTCTTTAGGGTCTCCATATAAACATAATAAACTACTTAAGCAATTGTACACAGGTGAGATACCCATGTAGATCTTAAATCACAACAGTTTAAGTTAATCTGAAACTTGATAATTACAAGTTCTGTTACTGAGGGCATACCAGGATAGTGCATTAACTTGCAAGTTAGTAAATTTTAAGTTGTTTTTGCTTTTGTAATGTCAGTGTTGAGCTGCACAGTTAGGATGCTGTTGGTGTAAATGCAATGCAATGCAATTTACAGATGCCTCCTTGTATTAGTGATAAAACTGTTCCAACAGGGCTTGACATGCTGAGTTTGGCCATGTTTGTCAGTGGAGAGATTACATTTCCACCTAGTCCCTTTTCCCTGAGGAAGCCCTTGTTGTTTGAGTTGCTCCTGTCCCACCTCTGCTTTAATGCTCTTTCCCTGAGGTTAGTAGGGTGAATGGGTGGAACACCATAATCTTCTCTTTCTCCCTCCCTTTTTTATTTTTTCCTGTAGGGCTTTCTTTGCAAGATGCAGGGATGCTTAAGTGGCCTTGAGTCAGTCTGCTTGATGGAAGCCCATCTGGAAAGCAAACAGGAAAATCTAATTTAAGTCTTGATCAGATTTAAGTATGATATAATCACACAGTTGCTTGTGCTGTCCAAGGCCATATATACTACATCTGGGCATGCATGTGGATAGGCCTTCGTTTGGCATGTGAGGTGTTGGAGGTTGTGTGGGAGCTGTCACGATTTCTTGGCTATATCTCAGCCCAGGCTGCAGTGGGAGCTGACCTCTCTGCTGTAGAGTGTGAAAAGGGGTTTGCCAATGTACAGTCATGTAGCCACATGTAAGGTGGGCCATTGTCTTGTGCAGTACTAAAATGAGACAAAACCAATCCACTGAAAAAAAATCTTAATCCGTTGCCACAGAAAATGTTTGGTTTTGGTTTTGTTTTTTTTTTCCAAATAGGCAACAAGCTTTCCTGGAAAATAGCTTTGCTACCAGAACTATTTTACATGGAACATGGAGAACTACAGTACAAACAAGTTTCCAAATGCTGTATTATATTTCTTAATGGAAAGGCATTTATGAAGCTCTTTTAAGAATGTGATTTGAGGGTAAACTTTTTTAATAAGTGAGAGAACAAACAGTTTCAGTGGCTCAGCTCTTCCATTGTGCAAATTTAATGAGCTGCTCTCCTTTTAACTTAATGTCCCTTTGAAATAGGAGTTGCATTGGAAACATTTGGCTTTATATGGTATCTCTTTGAACACTAACACAAATGTAAGTTCTCTTAAGTTATTGCAAATGTAACATTTTGTCTGAGTTTACTTGTTCTGGTGCAGCCTCACGTAGAAATATTCTATATAAAGCATTTTACCCCAGTGATCCCTTCCAAGCAATCTGGCTGTGAAAAAGTTGAGATGTGTTTTGTGCAACATTTATTTCCAGAGGAAGGAATGTTTTTGTTCCCTTTATGATTCCCCTTCAGTCTAGGTGTCTGGTTTAGTGGAAATGTTCAGTTGTCAGAAGAATCAAGATGGTGTATTATTTAGATCTTACCAGACAAGTGGGATTTGTTCCTTCCATTCCAGTTATCAGAAAGATTAACCCTTTGCCCTCGCAGTCCTAATTGCAGTCGTTCAGAAACAAAGATTCTGCTTGTACAAGACAGCAGCAAAGTGTAGTATTTGCCAGCTGGAATGTTTCTCTGGTGAGTCTGGGTTGCAAGTATTACATACATTTTGTTTTGTGTTTCAGGCACCAATAAAAGCAACCTGTGAAGATTTGTCATGCAAGACTGGATTTCCTGAAGATGTTCACAGTGCAGTAGTCTCAAGGAGTGTACATGGAGGACAGCCTCTTCTCAATGGTACTGTTAGAAAACATATTTTGAACTTTTTTGTTTCTTCTAATTGTAGCCATAACTCACCCCGGAGCATTTTCATCCTTAAACTCTTTTAGGAGAGAACATCAGCTGCTCTGTGATTATTTCTTGGTCACTATCATAGGACTTGGAAAATCAGTTGGCATTAGGGGAAGCACATGCACCTGTGACTGTAATTTGAGAGCACTGTGTGTTGTAATACTTCCCATTATTATCCTCTAATTCTTGGCACAGCATTCCCAGTGACGTTTCTTACTACCATTGACAGCGTGTATGCCATGAGGAGGTAAAGAAAGCTTCCCTTTCGCTTTACCTCTCGTAG
This sequence comes from Melospiza melodia melodia, assembly GCF_035770615.1. Lineage (NCBI taxonomy): Eukaryota > Metazoa > Chordata > Aves > Passeriformes > Passerellidae > Melospiza > Melospiza melodia. The sequence goes on along the minus strand of NC_086194.1, from coordinate 128,719,859 downwards.
AAGAACTGCAGTTACAGCCAGTGCTGGTGCTCATGTTAGTGCAGAGATAGTTCCCTTACTGCCTTTCCGTGGCAGTCTGAGGAGAGACAGCAGTAGGAAGCAAGCAGTGGGCTGGGCAGCAGCACGAGCGAGTGCCTGGTTGTCTGTGAGCCCCTGGTCAGTGACCGCAGCGCTGCAGGCTCTGTGAGCAGGCGTGCCAGGAGGGGCAGGACCGAGCCAGGGCTGTCCCAGGGACAGTGCCCTGCTCTCTCACCCTGGCACCTGCCTGCGTCCAGATGGCACCGTGCCCAGGCTGGGGATGGCCTGCTCCGTGAGCACGAGCCCTTTCCTCCGCCAGGGATGCCCTGCAGTCAGTACACCTGCCCAGGTTTGTCCAGGCTGGGAATTCAGTTCGCTGTTCTTTTTGTGTCTCTGTTTTGCAGGGATAGAGTGGGACAAAGAGCCAGATGCTCTGAATGTTTCCTAGATTTCCCAGCCAGTTAAGTTTCAGTGTATAAGCTTCCAGAAGTACAACGTTTTTAAAAAATTTGCATTAATTTGTCTGTTTTCTGAACCGCTAACATAATTTTTTAAATCTAATTTGGAAATTGTGGAACTAAGAACATCAATTTTAGACAGTTTCAAATACAGCTTAAATAAGGACTAATTTAATTTAATTTGTTGTTTCTTTCACATATAAATTTGGCTACACAGTTCAAGAGATTTAAATGAAAAAAATTCTATGAATCTGCAAAACAAATGAAGTAAAAGCTGTAGTCTTGATTTTATATGCTTGTATGTAGCAGTCTCTCATTAATTATATTTTACAGACCTGTTTTGTGCTTTCTTAGAAGCATAATGGAAACTTGAATGCAGGATGAATTGATTAGCTTTAGTGTATTTAAACTTGAGTTATTAAAGCTTTCTCTATTCAGTTTCATGAAAGTACATTCTACCAGCACAGACTTTTCTTTTATTAAAAGATGGCTTAGAAATTTATGTATTGAAGTAAATGTTCTGCCAATTGAGAAAATAATAAAGAGGAAAGAGAATATTCCTCACTTTTCCACCAAATGGGAGTTAATAGATGGCTCTCCTGTATACTCCCGTAATAGACACCAGCATGAGAATGCCTTGGTATGTGTTGAGCACAGGCAGGGTGCAGAAACAGGGGTGCAGAGCACAGCAGCCAAATGCCTTGCAAAGGTGCCACCTTGAAATACCAAATCTTTGTTACAGGTTGACTGTCATACCATGAGTTGCCTCTTGAAATGGAGATCACACAAGTTTTGAGATCTGCCCTGTTCTGTGGAAGTTCTCTTTACTCTCTATGGAATCAAGGCTGTTGCTGCAGTTTTTCCCTTTTCCCACCAGTTAGGAGCCACAGTAGACTGGGCACTAATTATCTGTTGTCGTTGCTCATGCAAACCTGATGATAATGTCTGATCAGCTTTAACTGAGTCTGAACTAGTAACATAGGATGACACACTGACTTCCTGTCTCATTATTCATCCCAGTCCCACAGTCCCTTCCCTTGCTTCTCAGAAGTGAGTGAAGCATGACTGTTGGTTTGTCCTTGAATGATATTAAAATGCATAACATTTTAGGGAAGTAAGAATTGGAAACACTGTATGAGGCAAACGGTATGTATCACATCATATCAGCTGGTTGAAAAATGACCTGGGGGAGTCTTTTTCCTGCTACCATTTCCTCAACTGAATTACTGCAGTGGTTAATTCTTTTGAAAATTTTGACATGCTTAAAAGCATATAATTTGCTGGTTACACATAAACATACAGTCCATCATTGCATAGCTTTGACTTAAATTTAATTACACTGTCATTTTGAAATACTATTGTTGTCAAAAGCCTATTTTCTGGTTATTAAACTAGATTCAGATGATGCTGGAAGTTAAGTATAGTTTCATGACATTTGCTTCGTAGGGGTAATCATGTGCCTGATTCTGATCTCGGCCGCCTCGCCTATCTAAATGCATGGAATTATTTAAGTTGGAAAAGACCTCTAAAACCATAAAGCCAATCCATTAATTCAGCACTGCCAAGTTTACCACTAAACCACGTCCCTAAGCACTACATCTGCATGTCCTTTAAATACCTCCTGAGATGGTGACTCCAACAATTTCCTGGGCAGCCTGTTCCAATGCTTGCCAACCTTTTTGCTGAAGAAATTCTTTCTAATATTCAATCTAAACCTTCCCTATGGATGGTGATGCCAGTTTCCTTTGTCCTATTACTTGTTTCTGGAAGAAATGACCAACCCCCACCTCATTACAACCTGCTTTCAAGTAGTTGTAGAGAGCAGTAAGGTCATACAACTGGCCTTGGCTCACTGATCCTCTGTATTACCTTCCTGCCCTCCAGCAGATCAGCATTCCTGCCCAGCTGAGGTGCACTTAATCCCCTCATCCCCATCTTCAGTAAAAATATTGAACAATACTGGCCCCAGCAGTGAGCCCTGGGGGGCACCACTGGTGCCAGCTGCCAGCTGGATGTAACTCCATTCACCACCATTCCCTGGGCCTGGCTGTCTGGACAATTCTTGGGTTCTTAACCAGTGAGCACTGCACCTATCCAAGCTTTGAGCAGGCAGTTTCTCCAGGAGAATACTGTGGTAATCAGTGTCAGAGGCTTTTCTGAACTGTCAGTGGACAACATCTGCAGCCATCCACTCATCCACTAAGTGGGTCACTCTGTCATAACAGGAGATCAGGGCAGTCAAGCAGCACCTGGCTTTCATGAACTCAGGCTGGTTGGGCCTTATCTCCTGACTGTCCTGTATGTGCTGCATGGTAGCACTCAAGGTGGTGTGCTCCATGTCCTTCCCCAGCCCCTAAGTCAGTCTTGTAGCTCTGCAGATCCTCCTTCCAGCTTCTTGTAGCTGTGCATCCAATTTACTCACCTCTGTCCAACTGTGACCTCCCTGGTCATCCAGGACTGCTGATAAACGATGGAAGGTGGCTTGCTGAGCATTTCTGTCAGTTCCTTCAGTACCTTCGTGTGGATCCTGTCTGTCTCCATAGACTTGTGTGTGTCTAAGTGATGCAGCAAGTCACTGAGAGTTTCTCCTTGTGTTATGGGGGCTTTACTCTGCTCCCTGTCGCAGTCTTCTAGCTCAGGGGTGGGGTACCCAGATAACAATTGTTGACTGGACCACGGCAAAGAAGGCACCAAGTACCTCAACCTTTTCCTCATCCTTTGTCCCTATTTTTCTACTCATATTTGATAAAAGGTGGAGGTTCTTCTTAGCCCTCCTTTTTCCTAGAAAGATTGCTTTTAAAAATTGTCTTTTTATAGTAATCTGTCATCAGATTATGTTCTGTTTGAGTTTTGGGGCTTCCAGTTTTCTCCCTGTATAACCTTGCAATATCCTTGTAGATACTTATACTAGTTTCTGTAAGTTTTAGAGATGAAGGCTTTAATTTCCTTTGGTTTTGTGCATTGATACCACCAGCACAGAGGCTTTTTGGACATCTCAGATATCTATGGAGTAATTTGACCCTAACTTGATGCTTTCTTGACAACTTCCACATGTTTATCATGTGTCTTGTTTATTTGCTTTTGTTTAGTACATTGGAGGACAGGCTTCTCTTAAACTCTTTGGCTTCTGTTTAACTAAAACTTAAATAAAATTAGAATTATCATATGACTTGTTGGTCCCTGCATTCGATTTGTTACAGTAGCGTAGGATATCTGGATTTTTAAAACTCTTATTATAAAAAATTTTCTTGCACTGCACTGTACTGTTTGTTTTTTGAAGACTTTTTTTTCACCCTCTATTCAGATGGTACTTGTTTTTGATGGAGGATTGAACTTGTTCCCATTGCATTTAAGAATAATTCATAATGGCTTTGTTAATTCATATGGCTAGGACACTATGACAGCATCTACTGATTTTTTTTCCTTTTTTTGCATGAGGGCATGAGAGGCAACTACACATTCAGCTTTTGTGCAGGTGTTCAGTTGTCCCAGTACATGAAAAATTGGTGGAGCAATATATATTCAGAAAAACTTACATTGGAAAAGGGAAAAAATGCTCCACATTTATTTGGGGGGGGGGGGGGGCGGAGTGGTTGGGAAGAGAAAGAGAGCTGCCCTTGTTGCCCTTGCTTTGAGGATGAGGAAATGGAGAAGATGATTCCAGTTGAGAGGTCACAGGAGCTGGAAACTTCTCCTTTTGTAGGCTGTGACTGAGCTGTGTAGGAGTTGACCTGCAGCATCTAGGCTGTCCCCTATTGCCTCCTTCTGGCTTTCTGTCACCAGTGCCCCCTGGTCCTGTGTCCCCCTGGAACAGACTTCCCTGGTCATACCCTTGGAGACTCTTGGAAGCTGATACTTTACAATTTGTCTCGTACAATGTCTGGCAAGTCTGACTTCAAGACACAATATGCTCAGGTCACTAGATACATTTAAGATAAGTCCTATAGGCCTAATACTAAATTTATTTACTATGTTTGACATGTCGTTTCACTTGATACCAGTAGGTTCATTGAAATTACAGTGGTTTTTACCGAGGAACTAGGTGACCTCAAAACTACTGCCTTAATTTCTGTAAAGGGAGAAAAAAAATAACACTTTCAGAAGCAAAATTAAGAGAAACTTCATTCATTGCTAAAAATTGTCTTAGTAATAAACCCATGGAATTACTTGAGCCCCCAGCTCTTTTAAAATGTAATATACTTTGAAATTTTTTAGGACTTAAATCCTCCAACATTTAAAAAAGAAAATAAGTAATATGCAAATAAGTCTCCAGTCATCAGCTAATAGAAGTAGATACCTAACCCAAATTGAGGGCACAGTACTTAGGACTGGTTTCTGTAAATAAAATGTGATTACTGTTTGGAGAGCCATAAATAAGATGTAGTGTTAGGAGAAGAAGAGGTTAGGTCAAGAGGGACTTCCGTTTAATATATTAAATGCCCTTGCTTGAACTGGTTTTATCACATTTTTTAGTTCATCTAGGGAAAAGTACTTGTGGCAGTTTGATATGTCCAGCATGTTTATCTAATCTTTGTTCTATATCCTGCAAATTTTAAGATACAAATAAAGCATTTTCAGCTAAAATCATTCACCTCAAAAGGTTACTTGAATGGTTTGCAGAATAATTTCCTAGAGATTCTTATGGTGATAATTATTGTAGCAGTTTCTTATCTCCCAGAGATGTTATTTTAACATTGTCTGTCCTGTTACTAAATGCATGGTTTTAGTTGTCTGCTAAGAAAATTCATTCCTGAACCATTAATTCGAATGCTGTGTAGCTATAAAATATTTCTGAGGTCTTTGTGCTGCACAATGATAAAGAAAAAAAAAAGTGTTTTGGTGTTGATCACAGAGATAAGCAGTGATTATTGATGATTAACACTGCAGTTTCATTTAAGCCACAGTAAGCATCAGCTCTGCCAAAAAAGGCACTCTCATGCCTTCCCTCCTCTTTGAGCCTGGTACCAAGTGCTCATGAAACCATCAAGTGAACGGGGTTAGCCAATTTATCTGGGGTAAACTTTCACTCCCACTCCTTTAGACTTTTTTTCTGCGTGACCTTGTGGGCTTAAACAGGCCATGGTGTCCCTGCTGCCTTTTCTCTTCTAGCAATGAAATCCTTAGAAAACAGTGTTTGTTTTGATGCTTTCAAACTGAGTGACAAAACTTGGTTTTTGCATTCCCACAGACTTATACTGTAGATTAACATTGAAAATACCAGTTGGTCCCAACCCAGAAACGTGGTGTTGTTGGGAGTGTGGCCCTCAGGCATGGCCGGGTGTTATCATTTCTTCATGATGTAGTGGAGGGTTACATGGATTCTGTCTGTCCCAGGTGAAGCTACTTGGCTTTTTTGCTAGTGTTGTTTTATTATTCTACATGTACAGATGTCTACCATCAGCTAAGAATAAAATTCCTTTTTAAAAAGTCATAATGCTTAAAACTGAAGACAGCAGCGCATCTTTTAAGGTGGATTAACTGTAGAGCCAAGGAAAATGTTCTTAGAAGAATTATATTTTCCAAGAGAGAAATTAGTCTTTACCCAGGAAAAAGATTTTGGCCTTTTTTTTTTTTTTGTCTTCTATTAAAAAAAATGAAAATAGTAACCACTTTGTTTGAAGTCTCCTTGCCTTAAGCAAAAAGATAAGTTGACAAGTTCCTTCCAGGCAGACAGCCAAACAATCTCAGATAGATGGGGTCTCTCTATGAGCTGCCGGCAAGCTGGGGAAAAATTGTTTCAATTCTTCCCAAATGTATTGTTTTCTGAAATTCTTTTCTTGTACTCTTCACCCTGTCCCCTCTTGCAAAAAAAAAAAAAGAAAAAAGAAAGAAAGAAAAAGCCACTACAGCCTACCATCCCCTTCTAGTTGCTCTTTTAAGCCTAGTGGGAGTGATTTTTTTTTTCCAGAAGCTTCTGTTGTTAAGATATTTTTTCCCCCTGAGTTATGCTTAAGATTTAGTAGGTTTAGTTTTGCCCTCTTCTTTGAGAAGCAGAGTAAATTCTATTGCTGTTACTTGGTGATACTGTGCCTTGTCGTTTTATTGTATGTTACAGTTGCATTCCAGTTCTTGGTTTCTTGCCTTTTTAATCCTTTTCATCTTCTTTTCTCAAACAGTTTTCCTGTTTGTACTCTTTCTATACCTCACAGCATCCTAAATTCTCCAGTGTCAGTTAGGAGCTTGCTGTCCTGGATTGGAAGAGCTGCTTTTGTTTGCTTTCAGTACGCTAGCACAGTACCTGTTCTGTGATACCAGTTGTCTGTTCATGTACCAACCTCTTAATCTATTCTTAGATACTTGTCCCCTGAAAATTATAGCTTTCTTTTGCTGAAGCAAGAGACTTCTTTTCTTGAGATGTAGTTTCCTTATTCCCTTTTACCAGCTGCTTAAGCATGGATTATATTTTAGAGTATATATAGCATATATTCACCTTACTGAACAGTGGTAATACACTATTTGAATGGTGACTCCTTTTTGCTTTTTTTGTCTGACTTATATGTGATACCTGATTTTAATTTTTCAGTATTAAACTACTGACCATAAGTTGGTATCATCTCAGTTCAAGCTTGTGTGTTTAATGTTACATACATATAAATGGAGGATAGCATAAATAATGAAATGCAGTGATGTTATGAATGTGTGCAAAGGACTAACATTTTAGAAACATAATTCTGTTATCCCTTGGTGGACTGTAAAGCTCTTGTGGAATTGTATGTAGTATGTGAATCAATTTGTATATGCAGTATCAAAGAACATATAACTTAAGTTCTAGGTAAGAAGGAATTCTAAAAAAATCTAATCAAAATGTACTAAATAAAATTTTTACTTTTCATGGATTATTTTAAATACAGGTTGAGAATACAGTTTATAGTAAAATCTTAAATAAACTACTCTGTCCAGTTTTTCCAATGAAGAAACATGATTCTCTCTTATTTCCTGGAAAAGGAGCACTGCTTCTGTTTCTCATGTAGTGTCTTATAACTCCATCTTGATAAAGAGAAAAGTACACTTACAGAGAAATTATAGAAATCTTGAATGGTTCCTGTGTTCTGAGATCTGTAAATTACTATCTTAGTTAATTAGTCCAGTTCAGATAGTAATTTCTGCCTGTAGTCCATTTACTTGGAATGCACTGAATTAATTAGTATTTATTCCCTTTTCCTATATTCATCTGGTTACTTGCGAGGGTCTCAAATGTAGTGTTCTTTCTGTGCGCAGAAATCTGAATTACAGCGGCAGAATTGGTAGCTGCCTCAGTAAGCTCTGAGCACGGCTCAATGAAGGATGGCAAAGGGGATGTTTCTTTCTGCCCTCTGAAGCTGGCTCTAGCATTATAGTCTTTCTAACACCATTTAGTGTAGCCTTAGTTCAATTTTAAGCTACACCATCTGGCTTTGATTCCCAGGGGGCCATTATTTTTCCTGGAATCATTGTAGTTAGAGTATTCTTCAATGCTGACCAGTGCTCTAGGGAAGGCTGGAAGGAATGGTGGCTGCAAAGCTGTGCAGAAAATCTCCCCAGCAGGCAAAGGTGCCCCTGGGTGTGGGTGATTTATTTAGTTACAGAAGAAGGTTGCTGTTGCATTCAAGAGCTGCATGGAAAAAAATGTTTCTGTGTGGTGCATAAGTATATGGAATATATGGAAGAGAAACTCAGGTGAAGTGTTCTGTGTTAGCATACATGATGTGAGAAAATGGTATTTATAATTAGGAATTCAAATTGTCACTTAGGACTACAGTACATCTTCTGTTGACTTGTCATTTGTCTAACAACCCAGAAGACAAATTTATGAGAGCATCCTACTGAACTGATATTGCAGGAAATATCCTTTATTGCAAAACATATTACCATACTAAATACAGATAAACTCTTCTAGTATTTAAACACTTAAATACCATATTAAATCAAATACTACTGCCTTGAAGACTTGGATGTCAGTCAGCAAATCCCAAGTACGGTTTGAACTGCTCTGATTTTGGTTGAATGCAGTGAGGCAGATTTTATTGCTTGGGACATTCAATGTGAGGGCATTTTTTTATTCTGGAAATAATAACTTTTGGAAGAGTTTACTTCCAGGCTTTCACAACATGTCCTAGGCATTAGAGCCAGCCTTGCTAAACTCAGGAGAAAGGAGGAGCAGAAGGAAGGTGCAAAAAAACATGGTCAGATTTTGGATGGAAAGGAAATTTGCTGGACTTGCTATTATCTTCTAATTAGACTCTAGAAGGAGCAACTGGCCTTTGGTACCCTGTAAATCTTTCCAATTTAACACAGCACAGATGGTTTTCTGCTCGTTTCCATATGCCCTCACTGGTTGATGTGTCCTCCAGAGGGTGGAGAAAATAATGTTGGGGGATAAATGGAGTGAAACACTGAAGTGCCAAATGGAGCTGAGGCTGGGGAAAGGATGGAAGCAGAAGAGTCCAGGTGATGAAGGATAATGAATGGAGGGTGGAGTTATGAGCCCTGGTGTTGTTCAAGGGGGAAGGGAAAGCAGAGGTTGTCCACAGGCCTAGAAAGAGCAGAGAAGCTTCACATTAGTTGGAAGAGGAGGCAGAAGCAACCCAAGGTAAAAAGGAAAATATCTTGGAATACTTTCAGATTTCCCCAGGGCATCCAGTTTGAGCTAGCCTTGGACATCCAATACCCATGCTTAAGGAAATGCTGAGGACCCAGTAGAGCTCACCAGTATGAAATAAGTGAGCATGTAATGCTGAGAAGCTTTTCTAGGAGAAACCACCAGGCCTTCTTTACATAAGAATGAAAGCACAGTGTCCCACATCTTCCTTTTTTTTTGCAATTTAAGCTAAAAAACATAATTATTTGAGTATTCAGCCAAGATCAGAACATGCACAAGGAAAAGCCTTTTGAAGATAAACTGATCTTATAGCCAAGACATGAGGTTAGCTAGAGTACCTACAGCTGCACATCATGACTTGGCCACTGTGAAGTGGTATTAAAACCCACTGCTGCTTTTGTTACAGATGATTTGGTACCACCAATATTTTTTTCATTTTTTCTCACCTTGTATGTATATATGTGCAATTTAAGTGCATATGAAAACACCAGCCTTAACTAATGCTAGGAGGGGATATATCCAAAATATAAATCTTTCCTGTTGTTGCAAATGCATTACAATGATGTGGCTGCAGGATGAGTGAGTTTGATCAGAAAGATAATGCATCACAAAACTGTTCCTCCTTTTTGTGGGCTCATTCTCTTCTGGGTCAGGTTAGTTGTTGATTTGCTGGGATCTGCTGTGGAAAAGGAGATAAATTAATGAGAAAAGAGGTGTGTCAGTGGTGATGAGATAAAAGGAGGTCATAACTGAATTAAACTCGCTCTGTTAGAGTCTCTGGTAGGTTTTTTCCACCCTCTTTTCTCTCTGCAGTGCTTTCTTCCTGCTGTTTTAATATATTCCAGGATTGGGCAGCTGAGGATCAGTGCCCTGCCATCCCTTGCCCTTGATGGCTGCTGCGTCCCAGCGCTTCCCAGGCCCAGCAGTGAATTGTGCCTCGGCTCTGAGCTGGGTTGCAGATGACAGCGAGCAATCCCATTAACCTGCCAGCCTGGCTGCAGATAATCCCGGCGATCCAGGGCACCCAGTGCTGCCCACCCACGGCTGCCATCCCTCACCCTGCTGGCTGCAGTCCTGCCTGCCTGTGGCCACTGATGCTCTGGGCAGAGGAGCAGCACAGCACGGCTCAGGTGCATCTCCTCCTCCTCCTCCTCCTCTGAGCTGACTGCAGAGCTCAGAAACTGGCCCATTTAGATTTATTTTTTTCCTTCTTTTTTGCCGTCTGCTGTGTTTTGGCAGACCTGTGAGCAGTGGCAAATATTATGATCGTGTCTGCTTGCCTGCAGCTCCTTTTTGTGCACTGTGCTGCCTTTTGAGAAGTAGATTTTGTTTGGTTTTGAAAGTTAATGGCATATGCCTCTCAGGTTGTAGAGAGAAGGAATTATTTAAGGCCCTCTGTGAGTTCCAGTTTAACATTCTCTTAAATAGGGAAGTCAGAATCCCTAAAAGCACAATTTATAACATAAAAGCTATCAAAATAGCAGTGCAATCTGTTAAAGTGTTTAAAAATTTGATTCGCTGCAGTTTAAAATGTGAAATAAATGTACACTAATTGTTTTGAATGGAGATGAAGATGGTGTTTGAAGCCAGTCTTTAAAGGAATTAGTGAGATAGCACTGCAGTTAATGGTGGAGCACTATTTTCCTGTAATGGGCTAAGCAATGTTCTCTAATTAGCTTGTAAATTGATATTCAAATACAAGTAAACTGGCAATCAAATACAAGCAAAACATCTATGTAAGTAGACTTTGACGTCTGCATTTAGCATACCTGTATCAAAATCATGTGTGGGTAAACTCTTGGTTGTTTTCAGCATGGAGCTTTTATTAATGGTGGCTCACTGGTTACAGTAGGTCATTTTTATAATTTAAGCGGAAAGAGGAAAAATAAGTTCCCTTTTTTTTTCCACAAGTGAATGGCTCTTAAACATTAGTAACATAATACTAAGTGTGGATGAGCTTTTTTTCTGTCTTCATTTCTTCTGGCTCTTGTCAGCTAGTTGTGCACATAAGATTTGATACATAGCTGAGTCAGTAGCAGTCACTCTGTTGAGTTTTCCTGGATTTGGGATCATATTTATGTTCATTATTAAAATTATTGCTATATGGTATAGCCATTTCATTTTCAATCCTTGTGGCAGAAACTGGATGCATAAACTATTAGTGGTGTTTATGTTGTAAGGTTTTCAGTGGTATGTAGTACAGGGTCTTAAACTTGAATGTCTGGCACAAGTAGGTTTCTACAAAGGAGAATCATAGAATGGTTTGGGTTGGAAGGAACTTAAAGACCATCTCGTCCCAATCCCCCTGTCATGGGCAGGGACACCTTCCACTGGACTGGGTAGCTCAGAGCAGCATCCAACCTGGCTTTGAACACTGCCAGGAATGGGACACCCACAGCTTCTCTGGGCAACCCATTCCAGTGCCTCACCGCCCTCACAGTAAATTATTTCTTCCTAGCCATACAAAAAAACTGGTGCATAAGAATTCTTGCTGGAAAAGGTAAACAAAAATCACACATTTAAAATTCTGTTTTCAGGGTCTATATTTAATGTCTATATTTTCTAGTCTATAAAATATCTCTCACTCGCTGATACCTCACACACTGATACCTTGCTAACTACCCTCTGCAAGAATATTATTTACTGACAGAAGTGTGAACTGTGTCCGTGGGTCAAGTATGTGGTTTTATCAACCACCAATACTCCATCCATCAGCTGTTAGGGTGTTTGTTTGGCATCATCTTTTATGCTAAAAGTTCTTTGGAATGTACTTCCCTAAATCAAATTCTTGTCACTCTGCATTCATTAAATCCAATTAATGTTTGTGTAGATTTAGCTTTCAGTGCTGATTATTGTCTGAATTCTTCAAGGGGGAGAAACTCAAACAAAACCAAAACAAAAACCCCCCTTTGTGTGAAGTGTTTTCTGCAAAGCACTAAGTATGCATTTTATACTGTAGAACTAATGCATCAGTGAAAGTCTTGACTTTCCAATTCAGTATGTGCTTTTCTGTTCCAATAGCCCCAGTTTTGCTTTGCTGTGCTTTAGTGCATGTATGTGCTTTTATAAAAAAATTGATCAACCAGTTCTCAGGGGATGGTTAATGGGGGAGTGTAGGTCCCTCAGAGGTCACAGGTTCAGATCAGTCTGTCATCTGCATCCAGTAGCCAGTGACTTATAACTGCTTGGTAAGTTATGCAAAAGGAGCTTTGGTTGATGTGGTTTCTTCTGAAGGAGTCTCTGTTGAAAAGGTACTTATTACACAAGAGCAGAAATACTGCTGAAATTAGTGGAAACTGGGTCAGCACATGTAGGCAGGGAGTGCTCATGTGTATGAAGGTAGCTGGAGAAGGTCAATATCACAGTGCTTTCCTGACTGGGAGAGAGAGAAGCACTGAAACAGATGGGAATTTTAACCTCTGGAAGTGCATTTATGCAGAGCTGTGATATGTTAGGGCAGTAGCTTTAACAGCTTGGGGTCAAATAGCACATTTAGTGTTTTAGGTACTGCAGGTGTTTTTGCCTATGTGTATTTGATTCAGTATGTTTACCAGGACTGGAATGAAGTCTGTATCACACGGAAACTTCAAATACAAATTAACAGCAAAAGAAATCCCTCTCATCCTTATCCTGTGTGTCACTACCTGCACTTCTGACCATGCCAAGTCTCATTTAATTAGAATCTTCTTGTTGTGCCTGTGTGCCAGTTAATTATTTAAGAATGATATGTGTCAGGATTTATAAAAATGGATCTTTTTTCCTCAGAGAAAGTGATTATATCAGTTATTACAGCTGCAAATGATCTGGAAGTTATTTCCTCCTTCCAGTTTTTGAAACAAAGTCTCTAATTTACAGATGCATGCCAAAAAGCCAACATAGTGTGGCTAAAATGGAAGATTTTTGTTAGCCGTCAGTGAGTTTGCTGTTTAAAGGAAGCAAAGCCTACAAAAGCACAGGTGCACCTGGCTTTAGGAAGCAATTTTGCAAGAGACATCCCAGCAGAACATGGCTGTTCCAGTCTGCTGGGCAGGTTATGGTGCACTGATGAAGCCTGGCTTAAGGTGGCCACTGTCTCAGTGTCTGTAGGTTTTATATTGCAGCTGATTTAAACCAAAATAAAAGTTATTGAATCCTAACAGTATTGAGTTGTGTGTTCCTTACAAAACCCAACGATAGTATACAAAGATTCTTAGTTTTTTAAGCCCCATCTATCATGCAGGACATAGATAAAAAACTGAAGAATCTGTCTCCAAACATTTGTTCCTGTAAATGACTATCAACTTTGAAAAGGTGCCTAAAGTTTTTGTAGGGTAACCAAATAAGGTCTTGGACATGGCTGCTTTTAATGACTGCTTGCTGTCTGCTCAAAGATGATAGTGTGACTTCTGTTGCAAACAATTTAAAAATTGTGACTGTGAGCCTAGTAGATGAGCAAAGTCTGAAGGGCTATATATGTATGTTCTAGTAGCAATAACTTCTTATAAAGTATTTACACTTTTGTAGAAGGGGTAGAAATAGATAAATCGTTTGGTAAGCTGTTACATCAGTGTTTTAATAATGTCTGTCAACCATGTATATTTATGATGCAGAGAATTTTCCAAATAATGGGCAGTGTCAAAATGTCACTGCAGGTCAAAACACAGGTTTTTTGTTTGTAGGTCTTTGTTTTTATTTGGTGTTAGAGTTCTAAAGTCTCTGTATTATTATTTTAGTAAGAATCTTACTGTCTTACATTTTAAAATTTCTGCAAGCCATGCACAGGTCTGCATGCACAGGATAATTAAGTTTTGAGTGTACCATCCCATGAACTGAGAGAGAAGAAGGTCACCTTTATGCCACAAATGCAAACTGTGTCAATAACATTGCTCATTTTGTGTCACATACTTTATGTTTAATTTGCTAATTTTGCCCAAAAATTTAAAAAAAAATTTTAATATATAGTGATTGTTTTATTAACAAAATGGTAATATTAGACAAGTCTTTAGAAAGACCTGGAGATGCCAGGGAGACAGTGGGGTCTGTAATACTCAATATGGGAGAGACAGATGGTTTTAGGTTGTTTCAGAATGTGCCCAGTTACTTCTGATAATTTGATTGGGGGATTAATTTATGCACAGTCTATTTGCTGCTTTTCTGAATGCATGTGGATGAACATGGTATATCTCATCTTTTTAACTGATGCTCCTACTAAACATTCAAAATACATTTTCCTCAATATAGCAAATATTTTATTCTGTAAAATTTTTTTGCTACAGGCTGCAGAATTTTTAGTGGTTCTGTGACTTGAACCATCAGGTGCTCAGAGCCCTCTGAGGTGGATGTTGCAGGTTCCAGGCACTATCCGTGGCTCTTAAAAAAAAGTTAAATCTCTGTGATTGAAAGACTTAAAGAGTGCTGTCATGGGGGATATTGAAAATGGCTGGGAAGATTAGAAGGCCAATTTGGAAGACTGATAGCTCCAAGTTCCCTCATTTCAAGAGTAACAGTTCCCCTTATTTAGAGGGTATAAGAATTGCAGAGCAGCATCAGCAGCTCCCAAATAGAGAAGCATATCTTGGTAGTGAGTGACAAACACAAAACAGATGCACATTAAAATAGGGTTTGCTGATAACAGTCCTGCTTGTGAATAATGGTCCTACTGTGGTAACAGTCCTTACTCTGGGAGAGTCTCTCACTCTGCCAGACCCAAATGCATTGAGGAATTCCATGCAGAAGCATTTGCATTGCTGTGGATGAGGTGGCTTTATAAATTGGTCTCTGTTTTTGGTTCTGTACAAGGTAGTAGGACCAAAGAGGGGTGGGCTGAAAGAGGTGTTTTGAGGAGGGACTGAATGGTACAACTTTCCTGATATGAGTCACACCCAGTGCACATCTTCCCTGGTGACAGAGGAGCTCAGGCAGATGTTATTTCTCAAGTGTAAGGTGTAAATCCTGTATTGGAACAAAGTGATCTAAATTACCGTGGGACATGGCAGTCCCACATCTCTTCCTGGCCCTCCCCAGAGGTCCAGGTGCATGTTTTGTCCTTGTTAGAGTGGTCCTGCAGACTCAGTATGCATCAATGCATTGGTCTGATCACATGGCAGGCTTTCACTGAAGTGACAGAGAAGTGATATTCCTGTGGATCAGCAGGATGGATGAACTTGTCCCACAGCTGCACTGCAATGGCTTCTGAGAAAAGAGGGATATGGGACCATGGGCTGCAAGACCACATCTTCTAGCAGGATCTTGTGCCTAAATAATTTTAATTGTCATGCCAGAAGTGATTCCAGCTGTGTTTGTAAATATTGCTCATTTTTACTGAGATCTTCATCTCTCACTGGCCAGCCATACTGGTTTGCTGTCCTTTTAAATCTGCAGAACCAGGGTGGTTGATTTGAGCATCTAATATGTAAATCAGATGACCTTTTCACTGTGATTACTTTTTTTTTAATGAATGTATAAATCATGGATATTTTCACCATTAGCTCAAGCCCTTCTATGAAATATGAGAACGATGTGCAGCATTTTAATCTTCAGTCTGTCCAGTCTCTCTCTCTGCCTTCCCACACCTCCATACTAACAAGCCAGCATTAAACCCCTAAGTAAGTGGCGGTGTCTTCAGACAGGAAGAGTCACAGGCTTATTGCAAAGAGAAAATGAAGCAAACAGAGCTGACTACCGTAGCTGTAAGTCATTTTTGCATGCAATACCTGTTGAGCTCTCTTTTGTCACCTGGGGTGGTGTAAAACACGACAGTCTACCAGGGCTGCTTCAGGGGCTTCAGTGGCATTCTGGGTTCCTCAGACTCTTCCATGTGTAGAGATTTGAGGGCTATCTCTGCTGGAGTCTCCTGCTGTACCAGAGGATGCTGTTGCCTTGGTGTAGGCGTGCTGGCTCTCTGCGGGAGGCTGCCATGCTGCTGCAGGGCTGGTGATGCGGGCTGCCTGTCTGCGCTCTGCCTCCCAGAGCCTCCCGTGAGTTATCGTCGATAAAGATGTGCTGACACCAGGGCAGCAGCAGCAGCAGAACTAGAGCAGCGCAAGGATGTGCGTGGTGGCCTTCTGTCAGGCCTTGCTCGTCACTGTCCTTAGCGAAGTCAAGATCCGGGGTTGGAAGTATTTTGTGCTGGGAAGGCAAAAGAGCCCCAGGGCTCTTGGTCACACAGACCTTTGAAGCTGTCCTCAGGAAATGGTCTGCAGTGCTTCCTGTAGTGAATTCCTTGCAGGCTTGCTGCCTGCTGCTTGCTGCCTGCTAAGGCTGAAGTCTTGTTCCGCGTGTATGTACTGTGGCCCATGGGATTAAAAATAGACACATTCTCCATGACTTGTAATAATCAGTTTGATTAAGTTTGGCATGAAAACAACAGGAGTGTTTTCTTTTAAGTTGAAGGCTGTGACTTGTTTTGGACAACACTTCTAAAGCTTCCCATTAAGGGAGGTAAAAAGCAAACCCAGCAGCCTTGTAAACTGTCTACTATGAAGTTCTTTAAATAGCACAGTCTATCTCTCCTCTTAAATTAGTGGTCAGCTTAAAAGTAATTCATCAAAACCAGTGGATTTACATAAGTATGTGGTATAAGACAAATGAAAACTAGGTCTGGAGTTTCTGAGAATACTTGAAATTCAAGGCAAATCTGGCTAGTCTAAAATCAACCACAAACTTTGTAAGCTTCAAGTATTTAGGGGTTTGGGCTTTTTGTTGTTGGTTTTTTTTTTTTTTTTTTATTTTGCAATATCTCAGCTGGAAAAGGGAAATTCTGTAATTCTGCTATGGATCTTGCATTCTAGAAAAGATTTGCAAGTTATTTTTGTGTATCCTAAGTGAATGTTACAAGGAATGACAAGAATGCTGGCTTTCTGTTCAGGGATGAATAGGCGTGAAGGTGTATCTCGAGATTGTTGTGTGTAATGAAGAAAATGTATTGGAAGGCACTAATGTGTTTCTTCAGATAAAGATTTTTTGATACCTGATTTTGTTATCAGTGGTCAGGAATCTTTTGGTTTTACTTAAAACTTACATGTTTTACCATAAAGTTGTTTAGTTAGTACCTTTACTTTTTAATTAGAATATTGATTTGCAGTTGCATAATCTGAGCATCCAGAGTTATATTAGTATTTCCTGCTGGTTTACATGGATAGTTTTATTTGCCCTTGACTTGCAATGAGCCTATGAGCTACAAGCTATCTGTGTGCCCATGGGCAGATCCTGATTCTAAAAGTGAAAACTGACAGCTGTGGCCAGAGGGGTCTTTTCGATGCAATGCAGTGTGGCTTTGCCAATAATTTTAATTTTTCTAAGCAGACTTTAAGGGGGGGATCAAAAATTTAATTAAGACATTTCTTTTTTATTATTTTTTGTACATCTGAACTATTTTGTGCTCTTATGTGAACATTGTGAAAATAAATCTCCAGTATTTAGACAGATGTAGTACAGAACAACTTCCTCATCTGAATTCAATGACTGCCTGCCTTGCATGGGTGAATATTTGTTATAGTGCAAAACTTTAAAAGTAGACTGTAATACTGAAAAAGTAGAGCAATTTTAAGGAGTATGAGGAACTTAGAAATGTTCAGCTTTTGTGAAATGCTGTGCAAGGTACTTAATATGAATATTACATTTTACAAGAAGCAATTTTAATACACTTGCAGCAGTGCACATATTAAGCAGAGATCAATAAATAGCTTGTGATAGTTAATGTGCATATCAGTTTTACTGAAAGTATTCCGTGTGAGGAAGGAGGAGATCACAAGAAGATAGAAAATTATTTGATTAATTTCATTATGGGCTTTTATTTTATTCCAAGTTACAAATTTAGGAAATCTGTGACATGATAAAACATGGAAATCTGTAGTTCCTGCATACTTGCCATTAAGATTGGTAATAGATGTTATTTATGTAACTTTTTTGTACTTCTGTCAAAATGCAGTAGACGTGAAAACAAGGGGCATCTGTTATTCTTAAATGGCAAATGCAGTACCTCAATAGTAATTAAATTATATAGGCTCAGCTCTCGTTAGGTGAATTGGTTTTTTCTCCTTTATATTATTGAAGCAGCAGAAAACAGTGAAATTTAATCACTTACTGTCAATACAAAAGCTCTGTTCAAAAGCTTGAAGTGAGTTTTGCTTTCTAGAAACTGGTGGTTAATACCAGAGATGAAGTGTACCATGCAGTGGTGGACAGCGTCTTGTGAGCTGATTCAAGTATAGGAACTGCCTGGAACTGCAGGGAACATCACACTTTTTTTGGGAATCCTTTCACTTTATAGTCACTGAAGCTGTAGGGAGCAAGAGCCCACATCCTGTTGTGTGTCACCAGAAATGCCAAAGGTTTATAGGTGATTTGGAGGTAGAGGACTTGCTTGTAGGAGAGTTTGGATGGAAGACTGCACTGTCCAAAAGGGTCTGTCCCTTTGCTCAGCCACCCTGCTCCCTTGGAGAATTTACTGAGTGCTTTCTCCATCTCCATCTGTCCTTATGCTAAAGTCTCTCTAAATTTCTAAAGCCGTAGTTTTGGGTATTTGGAAGCACTTTTAAAGCAGTATGACATTGACTTAAGCGGGAAGCACAACCTTGGAGGAACAGGTTTTTAGAGCAGGACGCCAAGAGTGGTTTAAAAAATGCAGGGCAGTGTTCATAGTTCAGAGCAATTAAGTATAAAAACTTTCCAGTAAAAATGTTGAGATTGGAATGGGCTTTTCAATAATGCAATAACTCTGCCATCTACTAAAGCCTTTGATTAAAAAAAAAAAAAAAAAAAAAACAAAAAAAAAAACCACAGCCAAGCAAAAATACTCCCTGGTTTTATGTAATGTGTTCTGCAGCCTTTGTCTTTTGTTTCATGCTGTTTGAAAGCCTGGTAAGCAATACCAGTTATTGACACCTAGTCCAGTTTTTCATCTCCCATTGTGATCCTTTGCTTCTAAAAGGATGTCATCATTGCATACAGAGGAAGAGTAGCACATGGATTAAAAATTACTTACCTAAAGTGAGTGTAAGGCTAGTTGGAGTACACCAGGTTGCCTTTACTGAAATATTTTCTCCTTAAATCTCATAAGTCATCACTGTTTGTCATACTGCTTGACTTTGCATCACTGGTCAAGGTAGCTCCTGTCCTGTGAGTCTGAAGGGCTGATCTAGAAACCTTTTGTGTATTGTGCATGTGGGAAGGAAAGCTTTGGGGTCAGACAGCCCTGAATGGAACCACATGTACGAGGGAGGCCTTGCTTCCCACCCATGGGCATGGTGGCATTTCTGTGCCACAGGGGAGGGAGGACACTGGGCTTGCTGAGGCGCAGTCTACCACCAGTTCTACCAAGCAAGGATAATCTCTGTCCAAGGAGATGAGAGCTGTGCTCCACCCTTGCAGTGGGAATGAAGGCACAATAGCGATCTTCAAAGTCTTGGAATACTTGGGATGCATTTTTTAAAAGTGTGTTTTAAAAAAGAATAAAAAAGTAAGTATCAAAGATGATCTCTATATTTAAGAAGGGTCTAGTTATAGGATAAGCTTCCAGAGACCATCTGAAGTAGAACAGCCTTTAAAGAAAAATAAGTCTTTTCAAAGAGCAACTCTCTGTTTCGCCCAGAAAAGACAGTGTAAAGAACTCTCACAATAAAGTTTTCTTACATATTTGGGTGAAATAGTCTTTTATAAAGATAAGTGAGAAAGATGGGGAAATCCTCCTCTGCTCAGCAGAGGCTGGAGTTGAAATACTCATTGAAGATAGATTTTGGTAACTGCTAATCTTTTGCTGGCAGTATTTTCATCGTGGGGAAAGCTGAGGATGGTGCTTTAACCTTTTACTTTCTTCTTCCTCTTCTTTTCTTCCCCTCTATTTTTTCAGCCTTTATTAATCTAGTGCTAGGTTTTGGAGAATGAAGATTTTTGTTGCTACCAGGTACTGTCTGTTCTATGATTCAGTTCTTACATTTTTGTCTTTATTTTCTGCAACTTTAAAAAAAAAAAATCTAATGAGTGAGTTCAGAGAGAGACCAGAACTTGCACATGCATCAAACGTCTCTTTGAATGCCACAGATACCGAGGCTATTTTGGGCAAATGAGTTAAGAGGTGTGGCAGTGAGCTGATGGCCCTTATCTCTGGCTCACCTCCGTGTCAGATCTGATGGGACCTGGGCGTGCAGAATGTGTGCTGCATTCCCAGATGCTGCCCTGCCACAGCTGCAGGGAGGTCAGATGCTGGAGGCTCCTCTGGTCATCTCCAGGCAGCTCCCAGGATGGTAATAGCAGAAAGTGTCTGTGGTTTATTTTGGTCCAGTGACTTTGTCTCTGGCCACAAAGCAGAGATAGGAAATCAAAGAACTGCATGCCTCCAGGAGCCTGTAGTGGGTGTGATTTAAGTTATCTGCAGGGCACATAGTGTTCCATAAACTTTCATCATATGGATTCTGGCTGTACTTTCTGCTAGATCTAAAATTAGTTGGTAGTCATTATTTCTTCATGCATTAAGTGAAGATGTAAAAGTGAAATTTTCAGCAAAAATTAAGACATTAAGGGAAACAAGCAGTGCACATTTAAATGCTGAATGCTTCTAATAGCAGTGAGTAGCTGAGCATGTTTCTGTGGGCATCCTTTACAGCTAAAAGAGTCGAAGAATTGGGGTCAAATCCTGCCATGCTGGATGAACTTAGTTATTTCTCCACTGCCAGAGTCTGTAAGATAGAACAATCAAACATGCAAAGGTGACACAAAAAATACTCTTAAAAGAAATTTAAAAACCTTAATTAAAAACCATAACAATGTGAGTAAAAGTCTAATGTTTTCTATTTGTCCATCTTTGTAAAATAATGTAAAATGATCCTTTGACTAGTAAATTAACACAGCTCTTTAATATGCCTAAAGAAAATATTTAAGGGGAGGAGAATACTACACTGAGGGTACAGCACCCTTAAGTTGATACTTTTTATGTACTAAAACTAGAAATTGTGAGAATTCTGGCAGTGAGGTTGAACTTTGACAACAGAAATTTTTTGTGGGTGTTGAGGGTTTTTTGTCTTCTGTGGATCCAGGTTGCTGCTCAAATATATTTCCGGGGAAGGTGGGGGTGGATGGCCTTAGAATGTTGTTTCTTATACCAGCTGAACAGTGCTAATTCTCTAGAGCCTTCTTTGATGTTCCATCCCCCAAAAGAAGGCAGTGCTCTCCATTTCTCATTGCTAGACCTGTAAAGCACTGGCAAGTATGGTTCAGAGGTCTCATACAGAGTTAATACATGAGGCAGTTAATGTTCCATTGTATTAAAGCAAAGTTGGTCTTCTATCAACTTTTATGCTCCCTAAGAGCAAAGAGGCTTGAGTTGGCACGCTTACTTTGCCATCTGTAGTCTAAACAGGGATGTGGTCAAGAAGGAAAGTTGAGAGGAGCATGTCAGGGATTTAAAGTTCTTTCATATTTTTCCAGACAGAATTTAGTTAGGAGGGATCTTTGTGGCGATGCTTTTTTTGTTTGCAAAGCTCTCTGACAATGACAAGCCCCGGGTAGTGCAGGCTGTCATTTTTGCTGTCCGTGGTCTAACCATTGCACAGTATGCATATTTTGTGATGTCTATAATCTTCTGACAGGCCAGAGCTGTTGAAATGCCATGTAAAGTTCATTCCATCCTTTTTACTAGTTAGCTGAATTTTCTTCAGAAAGATGGTTTTGCTTCGTGGCATACCTTGGAAGACATTCTCTGCTGTTTTCTGTAAGAACTAATGACAGTGTTACAAAAATAGCCCCAAACTTTTGTGTCATCTTGCTCCACTCTTCATTTGTTTTCAGAGTGGTTGCACGTAGGCTTGAACTACTTACAGAGTAGTTGCACGTAGAATTGACCTTTTTGACTTAAGTTTGCTTCATGCAACAAGAGGCTCTGGAGTTACTTGAAGGGCTCTCAAATCTGTCTTCCCTATACTTCCACTATATCCATACCTCACTGAAAGCAGGACCCAGCCCTACCCCTCTGCATGTTTTCATCCTGCTTTCCTAAATGCAGACCCCAGCATTGCTTTTGCCTCAGTTCCTGTTGTTGTCCTCTTCGGTATCCCCGACCTGCTGAGCCAGAAAGGCCTCATCTTTCAAGTGTGTACCTCAAATGCACCTTTGCTTCAGCTTTGTCAAACAGCTTTGAGCAGTTTGCCAATGTCACACAGCAGCTGACAACCTCCTTGTGCATATGCTCGAGTGGTGACACATCCAGAAGGTGGCAAGCTGAATGCTACCGTTCATTGCTAGTTTATGCCCAAAAAATTGCAGGAGTAAGGTATGTATTTGAGTGCTGTTTCTTTTGACTAGATCGCTGAGCAGATAGACCTTTCTGTTCTTGCAGAGTCTTCCCGTGTTTTGAGCCCTGTGAGCTGTGTAATTCTGGGAGTTGGGATATCAAACCCATGTGAGTTTTGTGTGCTGAGAACTGGTCATCTCATAAGGCAGCGGAGCAGGGATTGGTTTAAGTTCTTCCTCAAGACTTATATGTAAATGCTCTGTTGAATACTAAAATTATTCTTAACAAGACCTGATGTGCATTTGTGAGAGTGTAATGAAAGACCAGAAGTTCAGGAATTACATAGCAGAGAGGCACAAATGGTTCTGCAGGGATAATGAGAAGTTACGCCACAGCTTTCTCCTGCTCTCTTGGGATGTGGTGCAAGACCAAAGTTAACTCATTTTCTCATAAGCCCTGTAATTTATCAAGTTACTTAGATGTTTGTGGTTTTCCTTTGTAGGATGCCATTCCATGAGATGGCAGTGCTCAAATGGCTGTGCTCATTCTTAAAGTGAGATTACAGGATGGGGAGAAGTGGCATCAGTTTAAAAACAGAGAGGGAAATTCTGTCCCTGCTTTTAACTTTGCAACAGTGATAAGGCTAAGTAGACTGAAGTCAGCCTACATTTTAAGCTGGTGACATGGTGTGGGAGGACACTCTTGACTGGTTGATTATATGCCCAAGATATCCAACATGACCAAGATAATACGAGTTTTGAAAAGTTTTTAGATAAATGCTGTACATTCTTAACAGAACAAACAAAGCACGAAAGTCCAACACCTTTGTGCTCAGTGCAAACCTGATTTTTTAGAAAATCTGGGTTTGGATTTGCTGTTGAAATCTCTCCTAATGGGATAAAAGAGTTGGGGATCGACTGTGTGGTGAAGGCCTGAGCACCAGCCCACCTGGGTGCCCTGGCACTGGCAGAGCCCCAGGCACGAGCAGTTGAATTTCGGCTGCTGCTGTTGCAGCAGCTGGACCTGTTTAGCTGAATACTCTGCCTCTGACTTTCTTCAAAAAAAAAAAAAAAAAAAGAAAAAGAAGAAAAAAAATCCGCTCAGACTGCAATTTGGAAAAAAGTTCATGAGCTCATATGTTAGGAATGAATAAATGTCCAGAAGAAGTTTATACTTACAGATGTTTTGAGTGTCAGTAGCTTGCAGGGCTGCTTGCCAGGAAGGGACCTCTTGGTCAAACGCCAAGACTAAAGTGTTAGAAAATGAGTCGGTTTATTTCTTCACCATTTGTCATGCTCATTTGGCATATATAGGATTATTTTTATTATTTCATTGTCTAGCAAACACCTCTCCTCTCATATTTTTTAATTCCCAAACACCCTGACCCCTTCCCATCAGCTGTGGGCTGTTGTTTTGTTTGTGGACTGAAACGGTGCTAGAGAATTTTGAAATAGCTTCAATTAAAAAAAAATCTGGATAATTGCATTTAATTAACAGCAGAATAATATGTATTCTTTAAACAAGAAGTTCTTTCAATATAAATCTTGTCAGTAACTGCAAAAATGATACTGAAGGAAAACTACTATAGCTACAGAATTTGTTAAATTTGTCTTGGTCTAACGAGCCAAAATGCACGGAAAATTTTTTACTTAACCTTTTCACCAAAGTATTGCCTCAGAATGAGACATCTATAAACAGAAATGCTGACCTTTGTGCAAGTGGGCTAAAGACATAGGTTATATGCTGTTTTGGAAACATGCATTGATCATATATATAATTATCTGTGGTATGTTTTTCATTGCATAAGAATTAGAAATTTACAAACAAGCACAACTTCTAATACAATAAGATAATTTTTGTAAAGCTAATTTCTAATTGATGACAAAAAAATATTCTTGGTGAGTTTCTTTTACAAACTATTTTTTACAGCTATATTAACTTTAGAAAAGATAGAATGTTGAATTTCTTTAATGGTTTGTGTTTATAAAACCATTGTTTTCACAAGCTGTTGACTTTCATTTTTTTTTTTAATTAAACTTTATTAGGATTCCATGGTGGTCATTTTGGCACCAAATCATGCTTTCCTCATCCACATCAGCTATTCAGACATAGGTTAGAACTTCTTGGTGTCCATGACATTTTGAGAGGTTAATTGTTGTAAGGCAGTGCCTTAGTATCCATAAAGGAGGTGGCCGAGATGCCATGCTGTGTGGCATTGCAATAACTTTCTTTTTTTTTTTTTTTTTTTTTTTTTAAATCAAAAAGCATCCTTGAAATGCATAATGTTAGCGCAGGAAAGCAAAGATCTATTTGACTGAGGACCCTTCCTCCACACTTTCTTCCCTTTTCTGTTGCGAATCAGATAATCTCATTTCTGATGCTGCTCAGAGTTCCAGAACATAAATCTTAGTAGACTAAATGTTCAGCTGCATCTAATGACTTCTGTGTACTTTTGAACTGACTGCATAAATTATATAGTAGAAGATTCATGCGCAAAATATACAAATACTGAGTAGCAGTAAATGGGGTTTGTGGATGAAATTCACTCCATGCAGATGGCCCATTTAAGATGCTTCTAGTTGACAACCTCTGCCAGAGGTATGTTTATGGGAGGAGGGAGGGTAGTAAAGGATGAAATGTAATTTTGGCACTGTCTAAAAGGACAGTAAGTAAGCATCTTACTTGACAGCCTGTCTAGGATTTGTGGATCAGATAACTTGGGTGCATGTCTTTCTCCTAGTTTTGCATTTGTATTGGAGGCTGCAAATAAACATTACTTAATGGAAGGAAAAGTAAAATAATGTGAGTTTTGTTTAAGAACTCGGTTGTTAAAGGGGGCAGTAGTTGTCCTGAGGGGTGATCACAAGGTACTGAGTGCCATCCCTCAAACAGGGTAAAATCTAAGTGTTATCTGGTGTGTGGAGCCAAGGGATGCTATATTGAATAAAGATTTAAAGTTAGACTTGAAGAAAGCAAATTTAAATTCTGTGAACTGTACCTAAATTAAGGGGAAAATCAGAGGGGATGGTCAGAGCGGGCTGATGGCAGGGCTGTGTGGGGGGGAGCTCTTTGGCACAGCACCCTGTGGTAAAACTGGCAGGCAAAAATGATTACATTACTTGTTTAAATAAAATTGACCTTAGAAATAATTTCTTTTTATTGAGAAAAAAATCACCATATAAATCTGACATTATTTGGGCCCTGATTTCTATTTACAGCTATTAAGAGGTAACTATCACATTTAGAGGAAAGTAATGATGTTTTCGCCTTCTAGACATAATTACTGTAAGCAGCAAACATCAAAGGTCAGTGTTACCAGAGCATTCTTTAGGATTTTCAAATAAGCCATTATTGGTTAGGAGGCTATATACTGAGTTGAAAGCTGTGGTATATGTGGGTTTGAAACGGAGAAATTAGAAAAAGTCAACAGAGGATGCTCCATTCTGGTGTCACCCTGAAGTCAATGTCTGTGTGTATGTATTCTGTAAAGCATGTCTGTAAAAATGGCTTTGTGCTTCCTGATGTATTGTTCAGCAGTGAGATGTGCATCAAATATGCTTACTGTGCAAGTTTAATTATGTTCCCTCTAACTGCTAGTCTTGCATTTTCAGTCTGGAACCTAAGTTTAAAGTGCATTTTGCTTTATCATCTTCAATAGTAAATGTTGTGTGGATTCGTCTAAGCCTTTATTTTTGCAGCTCTCGTCCTGGCAGGTTTGCCCAGTGGAGTTGTTGAGGCCATACTGGAAAAGATGTGCTGTATACTTATAAATAAAAGAAACTGTTTTCTCTTGGTGCTTATATCAGCCATCCCATCACCATCCAAAAATAATTTTGCTTAGCATTCCCACAGGTATATTGGCTTCTTGCATTTGGCTTGCAGTTTACAATCAATGCAAAATTTGTTCAAGAAAGGTTTTTTTAAAGCTAGGATGCTATAATGCCATTCTTCACCTTCCCTTTTGTATACACAGAGGTGTCTTCTTCATCTTTACAAAGTGTGTATCCAGCAATGCATTTGTATATTTGTTGTTTGGGGCTGTTTTGTTATTTTATTTGGGTTTTTTTCCTGGGTGATTAGGTAACTTCTCTTATTTTTAATATATTTATTTTTGTATCTCTCTCTCTAGTTTAGTGAAGCTGAGAATCCCTTTCAAAGACTAGATGTAATTTTGCTCTCCCAGAGTGTTGATGTTGCTAACCTTAGCAGATACCTCATCCTTGATCCTGTGGAGCTTTCATGAGTGAAACATAGCCAAAAACCTGATCTTTTTCTTTCCCCCTGATAGGTTTTTGAAACTGATGCTAGTTAGAAAGCTGATCTGAGGAAATTCCTACATGGAAGTACAGGAACTTCTGGAATTTAAGCCTTTCTGTCATTGCTCTATCCTACACTTGTTTGGCACATGCCTGAATATGCAGGTTCAGGAGCCTTGCTGTTTTGTCTCTGCCCTGTTCAGTGCAATCTCTGGAAAGTGATTCATAAAACGTTTTTATGGATACTTTTCAGATGATGATGTAACTCTTATTCACCACTTAGAAAAAACAAAAAATGATTATAGTCTTATCCCTCTCACATATTTGTCTGTGGTAAAATGTTTGTTCATCCCCAGAGAATGTCAGAGTATTGCCTCCAGATTCTTCTGGTGAAGTAGGTAGTGTGTTTGCTGTTGTTTCATGGGTTTATTGTGTGTTTTTTACTCAGGCATTTTGGTTTTTTCATGTTTTAGAAGGATTTTCCAAAGGATTTCTTCCTTTGCTATTCCTGTTTATTGACTCTTTAAAAAAAAAAAAACAAAAAAAAAAAAAACAAAAAACATCTCTTGTGTGGCCAATGTGCTGGTTCAAGACAAAATTTAGGAGTAAACGCCTAACAACACCCCTGGACTGCTGGTGATAAGGCTTTCTAAATCCATGTTTTATAATTCCTGCCCTACCATCAAAGCCTATGTGGAAAAGCACCAAGATTGCAGAGAAGAAAACAAATCTGCAGGTGAACACCTCAGACTGGCTTCTGTCACGTAGGTTGCAAAGAGCCGAGAGCTGCTCTGACATGAAAGGCTGTTGTTTTTCTGGAAGTGGTGCGAGGTTTTGGAAGCTACCAGAGTCAGGGGAAGTGTTACTCTTTCAAACATAACTGCATGTTAAGTGATTCTTATTAAAGACTCTTGCTGATAGTGTGCTTCCATTGTTCCTATCCTCACAGGCTGGTGCACTCTTGGCACCCTCGCGGGTCATGCAGCCTCACAGAATTCCTCATCCTCCTCCGCACTGTGTGTCCTTCAAATACTTTGCAGAGGATATCATGCCTCCCTCAGTTGTTGCTTCACTGAGATACGTGATCCATTATGTTCAGCTCTTTAATCATCCGATATTAGTTGCTCTTGCCAGGCTGCTTCTTATGTTTGTTGTTGAACTTCCTTTTGGTTTGTCTTTATCCTTCTCTTTTTTAGACTTACAGAGACAACAGATTTGGATTACTGTTAGGGAGGATAATAAAATATGGCTAATAATAACTAATTTTTCTACCTCCAGTCTTACTGGATGACGTGGCCATATGTTAGTTTTTATTGTTTTATGTCATTAGAAGAGGAAAGTCATGTTTAGTATTGCATTGACTTAAAAAGTAGCACCTGCATCCTTTGGTTGCCGTAAATGTAAGGGTTTGTTTGTTTGTTTTGTTTGTTTTGGGTTTTTTTTGTTTTTTTTTGATGGAGAGGAAATTGATGTAAAGAAACACAGCAACTTAGCCATTAGTCCAGTTATCAGAGAGGTGGTAGATGTGTAGTCCTTTTGTAGCTCTATTTTCTTCACCTGGTAACCAGTAGTCACTTTGTGTGTCTGAATGGTGTTTTTAAAACAAAGATCAAGGAGCAGTTGACAGACAGAATGAAAGAAAGAAGTTTTTACAAATATGTAAATAATAACTCCTATTCCAGTGAGAACTGGTAAAATTTTTACACCAAGTTATAGAAGAAATATGTGTGATTTACTGCCAGACATTTTATGTCAGACAATTAAAATTATTTAGGAAAGCTGGGTATCTGAAACAGAATTGGAAAGCAGATCAGTCTGGGGAATTGTCCCATCTGGCAGATGTCTGCAAGAAATCACTGCAAGCAAGGATAATTTATTTTTCTTCTTTCCCCCAAATTATATATGCTATTCCAAATTTAACAGCAGCCCTCTAAGAAATATGTGGTTTGAGTTTCATTGTTCCCACTGTGAGTGCCTGTAAGCACCATTGAGGAAAGACAGATTTCCAGACTGAAGCAAATAAAAGGATTATTGCCCTCCAGAATTGTTATTTGATAGGTTAAATCTCACAGTCCCAGGTTTGGCTTTTCTCTGGTTGAGCAGAGTTATTGAGCAACCATGACTTCTTGCCTCTACAGCCAGATGCCTTTTATCAGTTCTATATCTCAGTTGCAATGAGGATAGCTATTAAATTACTGTGATTTTTGCTTCTTGTTTTTATGTTTTGAGAGGTCTCCTGCAGATGTGTTAAGAAGCTGTCTTACCAGGAAACTGAAGGTTGTTGGAGAGGTACATGTCCAGTGGAAAATGTTTTAGGCCTCCTCATAAAGGGGAACAAAAAATCCAACAGCTGCTTGTTTTTGTGCGTCCCTGACTCTTTTCAGATATCTTCATGCCCATTTTTTCCCTCCTCTGAAAACTGACTTTTGGACTGTGAAGGAGAAAAAAACAAGTGCAAAAGTTATCATTATGTGTATTCTTTTTGAATCTTTAGCTTCCTTTCTGGAATTAGTGCCCCTTCGAAATCCTGTGTTTCCTTTTTTGTGACTTGCAGTTAGAATATGGGAACATATAATCACTGACTGGTAGTTTGCCCTCTAACCAGCTTCAGTGAGTGAAGTAATACTTTACAACCCTGTTGGAAGTACAATTCTAAATGTTTTCTTCATCTTTAAAGATTTATTGCTATGAGTTTTTTTAATGTAAATCACCAGATACCACAGTTTATCCAAAACATTTTTCCCTATGCTTGAAACATCCCATCTTGATAAGATGTTAGATGCTGGATATTTATTTATTACTAGAAAAATGCTGTTTAACAAAGTGTATTCAGAATAGCAAAGGTTTTTTTTTTGCAAGCATACCCATTTTCTTTGCATGGGAAATAATTTTTTATGCGCAGTTTATTTGCCATGTTCTGGCTTTCTACAGCATGATTATTTCCTCTTTTAAGTCATTAATATCGTATTGTATCTACTATCACCTGGAGAGTAGAACAGTTCCTTATAGTAAAATGATAACTGGTTAGATTTAAAATTATTTCATCTATAAATCTTGGCATCTTTATAATTTTTCATACCTGGAAGAATCAATGCTTAGAGAAGTAATGTATATTATATGAGGCAAAAAAGAAATCCTGGTAAGTGTGGACCATGTGAATGAGAATAGTTTCTCTGGAAGTTTAAGTTCAATATTTCCAAGACAAGAGGTTTTCTTTATTATTTTTTAAAAACCATGGGCATATCCCACTAGCTCTGCACAGAGGGGAGAGAACTGAGGAACTACAAAAATAAAAACCTTCAGCAGAAGTTTGGAGTAGTTTCTGTGTTACAAAGACTAAATTCCATTAAAGACAACTGGCCCACCCTATAGTGAGACAGTCGCTTACCTAATGTAATAAAGACTCTGTTATGCTTTAAAAAAAACCTAATCAAATAATACTTAAGCTAGAGAAGAACCTTTCTGGGATACTATTTTTTTTTCCTATAAAACAGCAGTGCACTTTTAGAATTAGTTTATTGTGTTCTGTTCTTGTTCCCATGCTGGTGGAAGTCATGCTTAATTTTGGCCAAAATGAAATACTGCCTTTATTTGTCTGCATGTTTTTGTTTCTGAAATGAGCACCAGAGAGAGCCATGTATTATGCAGTATATTTCTCTGCCTCAGTCATAAACACAATGTTTCTTGCCCTCACAGTCTCTTCAGGACATACCGGCGCTGTACTTGGTCACATGAGGAATTTTAGCTGGTTTTGGAGCTATGGGACACTTTAATTGTGACCCAGGATTTATACTGTGCTCTGCAGTAGTGTGGAAACATTACTCAGTTGAGTCCTATACTCATCAAATGTGTACTGTGATGTGAATTCTGCTCTGGAGGCAACAACACACTCCCTTTCTGAAAAGAGGTTTTGCATGTCTCTGTTAGTATAATTATCCAGAAATCTCACAAAGGAACAAAAAAGCCTGTGTTTCAGCATGTCCCAAAATGTTAAAAAAATGTATTTTTAAATGTGCTTAGTGTTACGTTTCAGATTTTTTCCAATTTTAAGTTGGGATCTCTTAGAAAGCAGAGAAGATTGGATGTTTCAGTGGTCAACAATATCTCCCTAATAAAAGCCTGGATGAGCACCCTAAAAGCAGTATTTGGGTTTGATACTGGCAAAAATGTTCATATTTATTTCATTCTTCTTTTAATATTATCATGATGGTAAACTTCTTTGCAAAAAATTTATTACAATTCAACTATGATTGAAAGGAGAGGTAATGTTTAAAAGATGGATCTGGTATCCAGCTGTCGAATCTTGGCTCTTTACTTAGTATGACTGTAAACACCTGCATGACACCTCTTGCTCTTTACAGGAAAAGTACATCTTTCCCTTTTCTCAGACATGGAAAAATGCATTGGCCACAGTTTTGATCTTCAGAGCATTTTCACATTTTCTGATGAAACCATATTATGTAAAGATAAACTAATACCACCAAAAAAAAAAAAAAAAAGGCAAAATGGCCCCACTGATGCCTTTGTAAAACACTTAATTTGATCTATTTGTAATTCATTTTGTTTCCTAAAGAGAAGCCTTATAAAGCAAAGACTTAAGGATGTGGAAAACAACACTGATTTTAAATTGAAACTCCTGTCCTCATGTAATGCTGTGGTAGCACACGTTTTGCTCTGCTGTAAAATGCTGCATCCATTATTTTGTGAGTTTGGCTTTGGTGCAGCTGCATTGGGGCGCAAATGCAAAAGAAAGGAATCTGACTGAGCAATTAAAAAGACCCTTTTGTAGACATGAGGCCTAAAACTAGTTCTCTCCAGCCTGAATTTTTGTTGCTGTTATTGTTCCTATTGGTCATTTGCTAAGTATAGGAACAAAAGGGTTTTTATATTTGAGGTAAGAATAGAGTTTCTAACAAGGTGGAACCAGTAACTGAGAATTAAGAACTTGGTGTTTGGAAGAGCCAGCAGAAGGGCTGCCCATTTGAAGACATCTGTAAACACAACAAAACAGACAATTTTTTTAACAGTGTTCCATCCATCTTTATCCCTGTTTCAAAATAAAATTTTCCACAGATTTGCAAGCTCTGCAAAGTTAAATAGTAGACTACATTGCTGCATAAATGAAGAGACTTGAGATTTAAATTGCAGAAATGAATCCTGTGTGGCATGTTTGTCTACCATTAAAATTTTATTCATCACCACTCTTAAATTTTAGGAGTAGATTCTTCTTATACACAGTTAAACTTTGAGCTACATGAGTATGCAGGCTTTTATATTCAGTTCTCATAGTGAAGGAAAGGTAAGATTCTCACTGGTCTAGTACAGCATGCATTGAAACAATCTGAGTTTAGCACAGTAATGATATCCATTGACACGCTGTCAGTCTGTCAGGGTTTTCTTCATAATTCAGTTTACTTATATGAATAATGCATAAAAAACATTAAATTATAGAGCAGAAAATAATGTGGATGAAATAAATGTTAAATTTGTAATTACTAAAGTTCTTTGCAAATATTGAAGTAGTAAATTATGTGTAGCTTTGTTGGTCAAACTTATTTTTTATTTCAGGTATAGAGTCATGCAATCTGTCATGCACCTTCCACTGTGCTTTTTTGTAGAAATACTGTGTATACTATTTCAAAAATATCTCTTCCGGACAACAGTGCACTGGGAATTTCTGAGAAAACATGGTACACTTTAGCCTGAACATTGTGCTGTTAGCAAGCAGAGTGGTCTCATCAGCAAATTTCCATTTCTGGACTATAACTGTGTGCTCATATTGGGGGAGAGCAATTCTGGAAACAATATTTCATGTTTGGTGTATGTTTTTGTTAGCAGTTTCCCTCCCCCTTGTCTTTTTATCTGCCCTGTGTACTTCTCCAGTAAAAATGCATTTTACATGCAAATGATAAAGGTTGATGATAATCAACCTTTGCAAATCCATTTGACTCAGTTTGAAAGGAGCAGAACTGGAATGATTGAGAAAAGAGGAATGGGATCCTTGACAAACTAATGATACGTGTTTCTTGATATGTTGTCTTTTTTTCTATATTTATGTATAAAGAAAAATAGTGTGGGGAAAAGGAAAACTTCATCTCTTGCTTTTGGTGGTTAAAGAGACTGCAGTAGTTTTACTAACATACTGATGTTTGATTAATCATATCTTTAATTGATTGGAAACTTGTATTGCTTCTGAATGCAATTGTACTTACTATCTTAGCTCATTACCAGTATTTATTCAATGAAGATTAGTGGGATATGCTTAAATCGCTTTCTATATATGTTAAATTTCTTTGAAAAGTACATTTAGTAAGCCATTAACATGGAAGAATAGAATAGAATATTAACAAAATGAATGTTTGACAAGTATTCTTTAAACGTACATTGTTTTTTCATTTCACATGGCTGTAAAATTAAAAGCGCTCTTAATGTTCAGTTTTAACAAATGGTGCTTTTATCCAATTGGAAAATAATCACCTTTTCTTTCTCTTAAGGCAATTAAATATTTTTACCAAGTAACTAGATTATTAACTTAATGTACCTCAGTTATTTTGACTGACATGAGAAGAAAAGACCTGTGTAGGTTTTGCTTAATATATTTAATCTGTTAAAACCAAAAAACCCTAAAAGTTTATGCAGTAAATCATAATTGCATTAATTTTATAGTATAAAGACTATGAGCTTGGGATTTTGTCTTACTAGCACAAGTTTGTGCAAAAAGAGTGATGTAGAGGGACTGGGGAGGTAAGTCAGAACAGCTGAAAGCTAAATGCCATGCCAGTTTAAGCCGTTGTTCATGACATTTTTAGAAAGGCTGAGTTTGAAGTTAGTGGCACCAGTATATATGGAAATGTAAGTTGCTGTGGGTAAGGTGACAATACTGACACAAAAGTTAATCTGTGAAAGTTTTCGTACAAACTGGATTTCAATACTAGTAACTTCAGTCTAAGATTTTGTTTTCACTACTTCACACTTTAGGTGAACTACAGATAAAAATGTGTAGGTAGATTTAAAACTATTTATGTATCACTTGACATCAGGTATAGTGGTTGAACATTAAAGATTCTTATCCTAAAGTTAGTCTGGAAAAAAGAGTTTTTAAATCTCATGTTACAACAAGCATATAGAATTGCTTTAATACAGAGATAATTCTCAATCTTCATTGTACCTAGTAGCCCACAAAAGAGTCTGTATTTGTAACTTTCTGTAAAACTAAGCAGGAAGGCCCAAGACTATGAAGTAGAATAGAGACAACTTCTTTCAAGGATCCATTTTAATTGAGTGGGTGTGCAAGTGGAAGCATCCATTTGACCACACTTCCAAAGTTATGGTATCTCACATGGACTTGAAAGAACAAAGTTGTGTAAGACTGTAGGTTGTTGATCTACCTGGTCCTTCTTAGGTTGTTTTCTTGTCTTTCAGCTGTAGTAACAAATCAGTATTTGCATACTCTGTGCATGGTCATCACTGTCTATATAACTTTTAAAACATGACAGTGAAAATATGATAGAAGAACTTGCCTTGTCTTTTGAGATGGTTGTCTTGTCTTTTTGAAATGTTGGTATCTTTATACATTTTGGGGTTTTGTGTTATTATGGTTCAATTCACTGGATCGGCGGCAGTTGCTGCTTTCATGGAGTGAGCAGCTCAGTTTCTTTTCTTATGTTATCGTGCATGCTTTTGTTCCTACATAGTTGGTTTCTTTGATAGCCTTGGTTTACCTCATGACATCTTGGTGGTTCATCTTGGATGAGCAGCAGAACTGCTTTATCATGCTGTTCTTTGGGCAGATGTGCAGCTCTTTGTGCGCCTGCCTTCCAACTTTCACACCGCCTTTTGTCCCTGTGGCGTGGAAATTGATCCCTCCTAAAGGGCGCTGTCAGATTCAGTCAGGGAGAAAAGGATACCCTCCCAAAGCTGGAGGGGAAAATCAGCGGGTCCCTAAGGATAAGCCTGTTTCAGCATGGCTGCATAGCTGAAATATTGAAGCTGGTGGCTCTGTGTGTGCCATCTTAAGAATTTGTCAGTGTGAATAACCCCCGACCCTCCGACTGTATGCAAAGCAAGGCCTGAATAACAGCTTTGTGCTGCAGGAACTTAACGCGCGGAGCGGGACTAAAAGCAGGGTTTCATTGGTTATTTCGGACATTTAACATTCTAGTCTCGTAAAAGAAGCTCGTTATGACTCAGTTCCGTTAATTAGACGTAAATTACTGTCTTCAGTGCCTTAACACAAGGGAAGGTAAGGGGGAGTTCTGCAGGACCAGAGGATGCAGAAATTGCAATTAGATGGGGGCTTGGGCTGGGAAAGGGTGGCTGGGCACAGGCTCCCATTGAGCTCAGGGGCTCATGCTGAACAGTGTGTGCAAGGACTGAAGTCAGAATAATCACTTTTTAGCCTCCTCCCAGATTTGTTGTGTTTCATTCCAGGATGACTGGTGTGGCTGACTCTGAATGATGTGATGAACAGATGTAGTTCATCTAGTAAAGGTTTTATCTTCTGTGGAAAGCTTTAAGCAATCTCCGTTTTAAAAAGGCGATTAGCCTTTAATTCTTAAAAGTTCAAAGGGACATCCAAAGTATTCCCTGACTTCTCATGGTCCTGGGCATAGCCATGGACTTCCCATAGTATTTATCATCTCTTTATCATGGACAGGCTAAAAATATAATGCCTATTACATATTGTCTAGCGTACCCTGTCCCGGAAATTTTGTGTTTGAAGCAGAATTGTAGAAGCATTAAGGAGATAAATGAATTTACATGTGTCTCTGTTCAAGAAGAGGTAATAATTTGTTTTGAAGCTAATAATTATTAAATTAGATTTGGTGAGTTTTATTCCATTGCTTGCAAAATGAACCATTTGAAAAATGTATTACTTAAAAGATGCTTTATTCCATTGAAAGGGATTTCTAAAAAACATTTTGCAGTTGGTTGATTCAAATTCAGAGATGAAAGGATTGTTTTCCATAGTGTTAACATGGAAATGTTTATTGCCCACCCTTATAGTAGATAGCAATAGCCACATTCTTTCCTCTTCACTATGATTTTGTCCAGTGGTAGCATTAAAAAAGCATCTGACTCAACAGTAGTTGCAGTTTTGTTCCCCTCTCTAGAGTTAAATTCAGAAGTAACATATTAACATAACATCCACAATAGAGTAGCTGACTTTTTGACAGACTGATAGAAATAGAAGTACTTAAGCATAATTTCATTTCTCTTTCAATGTTAGTAGCTAATGAGGAAAAGTTAGCTGTAGGGACTTAATGACAGGGCAGGCTCACCGCTGTAAGATTAACACAGTGAATAATTTTTTGTTCCTGCATTGTTATCTGTCCAACTGTTCCATGAATACCTTTCAGAGCTGAGCAGTAAATCTGCCTGTAACTTTTACGCTGTTTCTCTAAGAACAGTTTTCTGTTCTTGTGGTAATAATGCTGGTAAGTAACTAGGCTGGTTATGTGTAGAGAAGCTGGGATTTGTGGTCTTGCCGCCTGATGATTAGGCTTTCTTTGTTCCTCAGAAAGCCATTGAAGTATTAATAAAGGCTAAAAACAGCAGGTTGCTCAGCACCAGTCAGAAGCCAACGCAGCAAGGAGCAAGGGGCAGGCAGGAGGAGGACTCAGATGGATTTGTATGTAGATAACAAAATGTAATTTCAGGCCTTTCTGGGATAGAAAATAGTATAGAGTTTAAAACCTATAATGAAATGGTCAGTTTGGGCGACTGACACCTAGTGTATTAAAGAATACATTGGAAGAGTTTACAAGTTGGAATATCACAGTTTGAAATGCAGGAAACACAAATGTTGCATTTCTGTAAAGGCTGTTGGTAAAGAAAAACTATGACCCGCTCCATTCCCCGTAATTCTTTTTGAGTTTATTTTTAATTGGTACTCATTTTCTAACCCTTGAACTACTTTTGAAGTAACAAGCTAAAAAAGACAAACAGTTTCACAAACATTAATATTCCAGAGGCCAGTGTGATCCTCAGGCCCATACTTATCTGCAGGCGTATTTGCTTCTGTGAGTGCTCAGAGTGACTCTTACAGCTATGCTGTTGTAGACTCCTAAAACCTAAACTTGTGAGGTGTCCTAGAAAAGCAAACAAAGTGTTTTCTTTGAACAAAGTGAATTGTTTTGTTCTTATCTAAAACTGTTTGGCTTGTAAATCCCATTTTAGCCTTTTCAGTTACTTCAGCAAGTTGATAGGGAGAAACATTGTGTTCTTCACTATGCAATCTTACTCATTAACTGTGGTCACTGTAAATCATTGTCAGAGTGACAATCTGTTAGTGACAGGACGGAAGATACCATGTTCGCCCATGCAGCTGGAAGGGCATAGCTGTTACCACTGAAGGTCATTTCAGAATGCAGAAGGAACAGAGGGTATTTATTTTAGACAATTTTTGCATGACCAGTGTTAGATGTGTCATGTATTCAGATTGTAAGAATGCTGTCCACAGATAAGAACCACTTTATTTTTCTCACTGCAATACTGCCAGCTGAAAATAGCCTTATAGATGTTTTTGATGTGATTCGTGTATGAGGCAGGATAGAATTCCGTGCTGATTCTTTCTGCTCAGCCAGTTTACCATGCAGACCATTTAGTGAAATGCTTAATAAAGCAACTCTTAGAAACTATATAAATAATTAGAGAACCAAATCCTCTAGCAGAGAACTAGTAGTTTTGCTGTAACAACCTATATGTCCTTCATGTCCTTCAACCTATATGTCCTTCATGTCCTTCTGCATCATCTGATTTTAATACAGTGAAATACATAAACTTAGTTGAAGTCTTGCATAACTTTAGTTAAAGACTGTAGTTATGAGATTTCTCTCTGCCAGCCTGGTATTCCTGTGTCCTGTTTTTCTCCTTCCTGTTAGTAAGTAAAATAATGACTTCCGAAGAGGTTGAATCAAATAATTAAAAACATTCTTAGAATAAATGAACTTTATAAAGAAATCTTGTATGTTAAAGACTTTTTTCCTATTCTCAAAGCACAAATAGCAGGGACACTTCTCTCATATATGTTTGGATGGACCACCTTCCATAGATCTTCTGCAGTTAGATATTCTTCTAGAGTGTGTGTGATTTCTTCCACCAGCTTCTCTGAAGGGCTCAGCTTCCAGATAATTTTGCTCCCTTGGGTCTGTGTGCTTACCTTACCTCAAATCTCAGAAATTTTTAAAGAGAATAAATCCTCATTCTCTCAAGAAAGCAATGTCTCTGTTTAAGTCTAGCTTTTATAAGACTTGGAGTGCAAGATCATGTATTTTTGTTAGCTGGTACTGAGCAGCTGGTACTTTTTGGCCTCAAGTGGTGCCAGAGGAGGTTTTGATTGGATTTTAAGAAAAGATTCTTTGCTGAAATTGTTGTCAAGCATTGGAACAGGCTGCCCAGGGTAGTGGTTGAGTCACCATCCCTGGAGGTGTTTAAAAGACATGTAGATGTGGCACCTAGGGACATGGTTTAGTGGTGCATTTGACAGTGTCATGTTAATGGTTGGACTCAATGATCCTAAAGGTCTGTTCTAAACTAAACAATTCTTTGATTTTAAACCTGGATGGGTCCTGATTGGGGAGTGCCTTGTTACAGTTGCTTAAATTCACAGAATTGTTTTTGGCCACTTGGACATTTTAAGAGAAACTGTGTGTTTTCAGTGGGAAAAAAAAAATCCAACCAGCCTTATTGGCATCTCTTCCCTATTGACTTCCTTTTGTAATCACAAGTCCCTTTTTTTCTGTAAACATACGAATTAGAAACTTCACACCATCTTCTAACTGATGTTTGTTCACTGTGCTTTAGTCTTAATAGCTTCCCTGCCACTGCAGCACTGTCAGGTTGTACCAAGAGAGAAGCAGAGCCTCCATGAAGTGCAGCCAGTGCTCCTTGGGGAGTTGTGTGCAGTGCTTAGTGACACAATGTCCAGTCCTTAAATTTCAGAAAGGTGTATCTTCCACAAGTTGTGGGAAGCAGAGGAGAAGGTAAAGTAATCATCAGTCTGTGTCTATTTGAGCATCTTCAAATTTGGGTGTGGGTTTGTTGGGTGATTTGTTGGGACAGCAGCAGGAGCTGGTGGCACAGTTTGCTGACAGCTGCTGAGAGCCAGACAGGGAGCACAGTCAAATAGCAAAGCAGCATCCCTGTGTATGCAGTGAAACTAAATGCATCACAGGCTAATGACAAGAGGAAGCTTACATTTTTTATCTGATTCATTATTCTAAGAATTGCATTGTAATCTCTTCTTTCCAGTGTTAGTTCCTGTCTGCTTCCATCTGGCACATCTTTTCATATTAGGTCTTGCACCCTTGTTTTTCAGTCTTCCACTGTTATTTCTATTGCTGTTTCATACTTGGCTCATCACAGTTTTCTTCAATGGCCTATTAAAGCTTCCCTCTGGATTCTTCCTGCTCTGTTGGGCACTGCTGAACAATTTATGGGAAGCTTCTCATTTGTGCCTGCCAACTGCAACGCAAACTAGAGAAGGCATTGATTGCTCCTCGTCAAGTGGCCGTGCTAATTGTGACCCACCCTGGCTGTGTCATCAGGGCTGTTCCAGACCCAGGGTAGAGCCTTTGCCAGGCCAGCTGGTATCCATTTGAGGTCAGGTCTGGTGTCTGAGTCCCCAAGGGGCAAGTACACAAATATCTATCTATAGCTCAGTGAAAGGATTATATCAGATCAGAGACTTTTGAAAGACTGGTCACCCTCAGATGCTAATTCTCATCTAGACTATTTACCTGTAGGCAGTCTCAGCCTCAGAACTGTAAACAAATATTTCAGTAATTTTTCCCTCTGGATATATTTATTTATAAACCACTTCTGATATGTTCTGACAGTCTCTCTCTCCTTTTCAGAAACACTGCCTAAAAACAGGCCCTTGTTTTAGTCCAGTTAATCTTATTTAGAACAAATCTGTTTCAGTATAGCATATTAAATTTTTATCAAAAAAACCCCAAACAACAAACAACCACAAGTGCAACCAAAACAAGCATTCTTCCTCTTTGTAGATGGCTGGCTGTTCTTTGACTTTGTGGAAATACTTGTATAGGTGGATTAGACATTTTTTAAAAATAGACAGTATTGGTGAGGTATGGAGTTTTCTTGTGTCTTCAACTGATACCATTATCATCAGCAGTGAGTATGTTTGCTGGGTAGATGATGCCGAAATACTTTTATCATTTGAATATACCCTGCAAAAAATTCATTTAAGGCATTTTCAC
Source organism: Melospiza melodia melodia (assembly GCF_035770615.1). Taxonomy (NCBI): domain Eukaryota; kingdom Metazoa; phylum Chordata; class Aves; order Passeriformes; family Passerellidae; genus Melospiza; species Melospiza melodia. Next base: position 128,680,122 of record NC_086194.1, on the reverse strand, counting down.
AAGTCGCTCTTTGTTCAGTGCAAGGTCTCCAGAAGTATCAGGAGAAGGTGATGTAAGCTGGGAAAGGAGCCCACTCCAAATGTACATCTAGAACCACTTGATCTTTGATCTTTGTTTGCTGGTGGTTTGCACGTAGCCCAGGGCAAATCTTTTGACTTTGTATGTGCGCCTTTCTTTGGCTCCAAAATAAGAATACTTGCCCAGCTGAGAATAACATTGGAAAGATTTTAAAACAAAAAAGGCTTTGTCTGCCACAAGTCTTGTGTCCTTTTTAAAAACGACATGAGTTGGCCAAATGAAAGATACTTCTTCATCTAAAACTTATCATTCATTGTTAATCCTCTAGTCTGTGTTGTCTGGGCTCTGGCTGCTCCAGTGAAGAGGGAGTTATTTTTAGATGGCAGGTTTCCCAGTTTGTCTTAACCCTTTAGCAGAGCAATTTGTCTTTCAGTTGAGTACAGAAAGTGTCCAGATTTTGAGACACATTTGAATTTGCTACAGTTGGTTGCAAGGAATTCCACTATCTTCAGCTAGTTGTTCTTCTCTTTAAAATGTTTACATTTATTTGATAAATTGAGTAGAAAATGGGGTAAAAACATGCCAGATAATTTCTGGAAGTCTGCTTCTGAGGATCCCCTGAAGACAAACCATTATATGAATACCACATCAGCCGCATCCCCATGTCAAGGACTTAAATTCACAGTTAGCTTAGGGCAGAGATAAATAGCACTCAGTGTCCTAAGGCATTGTTATAAATCCATATATATTTAATAGTATGTGTGTGTAGGGCATCCGTGTATGTATAAACAACACAAATGTCCTATGATACAGGAAAACCTGTTAGTTTACATTCTGAATACATTCTGCATTTTTCTGTATCCCCTAACAATAATCAATCTTGTTAAGGGTAAGCTGAAATTCCAAAAATACACTAGCTGATGGTCCTTTTACAATATATGTGAGGTTCTCTTGTGTATGTAGTCCTTGTCTTTGGATAAAGTCCAAAGAAAACATTTGTAATGCTGCACGTTAATACAGAAGGTGTCAATTCTCTGTCTCTTATTTTTCTGTTCTCAAAATGGAAATTGAACTTGTAATACCAATTACAGATACAGTCTTTGAAAAATCAAAGTTGTTAATGCAGTGTTATTAGCTGTCTAAGAATTTCGGAGGCTGGAATGTGACCACTTTTCAATAAGTGTAGCAGTAACCTCTATATTTTGAAGTCCTGGATGTTGAAATAATTCCCAGCCATCAGAAACTTGAATGATTTTCCTATGAGAACTGAAGTGGTTCTGAGTCCTTGAATAACTTCACAGGCAACTAAATCTCTCCTGTGAAGTGTATTTAGTTGCGATTTCACCTGAAAAAGGAACTTTTCAGACTTTGTGTTATGAATGTTGCATTTGGCAGGAGGGAGAAACATTTAATTGTTAATGTATAGTTTATTTGACATCACTGAGTTTAAGCAGTGATTTACCCCCAACTTCATGAGTTATACACACCTATAATTTGGAATCAAATTGGAAGACTGTTGATTATAGAACTGGAATTCCTGTTGCTTCTGCTTAGCAATCTGTTACGCACACAGTCAGCATCCGTAATATTTATTATACACCAGGATTCCCATTTTGTTTTTCTCCCCCCATACATATTTGCTGTATGTTGGAGCTTTGCCTCTCTGTTGCTTTCTGTACAGTAAGACATCTGTGAGTATCAGTGGGAGTAGAAGAGAGCTGGCACTACATAATTCTAGTGAACTTCTCTCTGCTTTGGTGACACAATCCCACAGCAGGAATACAGGCTTGTTTTGCATTTCTTTCTGCATCTGCACCATAGAGAAGGGATTTAGCTGAAGAAAAGAGGGAAGGGATATAATGCACAGATTTTAAAAAGTAAGGGGAAAATGAGCTAGAGGAAGCAATGTTCAAGTATAGTATTAAGAGCCTGCTCTGATGGGTTTGAAGTGATTTTGCTCCTTTGGAAGCAGATGACTAAATAAAACAATCAGTCATAGATACCTTCTTAAGTGTCTCCTACCAAATTTTTTATCCTGCCAGTCTCCACCATAGGAATAGCATGGATGTAAATACCAGCTAGAGCTATGAAAGTGGTGTTAGCAGCAGGAGTGTAAAACCTCAGTTTTTCAGCTGCTGTGAAAATACACTGAGATGTGTATATGGACTGTCCAGGACTGCATCTCCACAAGGATTTATACATATGTCCAGTTCAAAGCATATGAGTATTTGTAATAATACAGATTATTTTAGTGGTTCAGGCTTTTTTTTCCAGTCAGGCAAGTCCTACAGCTGACCTCATGGTGTTTTGTATTAGCTAAGGCTGCAAAATATGTTTTTTGATTGTGTAGTATAATATTTTGTGTGTTTACATTACAAATGTCATTCTTCTGTGATCATGCTTTGTTCCTGTAATTCTGACTTTATCTGTTACAATGAAGGTTTGGCTTTAGAAAATTGGAAACAGACTTGTGGTTATAATTGTATCCATAAACCATGCAGCCTTTAGTGCTCAAGTCTAAATAAAGAACAGAATTCTCATAAAACAGAGTAATGGAAGAAAGTAGCTTCTGCTGCGAAAAAATTAGAAAACCTGTTCTATTTAGTAATAAAAGTTTCAGTATGTTAGTTTGCAAGTATTTATTGTGGTCATTGATCTTGTGAAAACTTGATCTATTGGCTGATTATTGCAAATACAGAAAACATACAGAGATTTATTGTCCAAATGTGAATAGGTTCACAGAGTTTCACAGTCTTTTATGAAAGAAAAAAGGAAGAAAATATTCTAGGTTCTGGTTTTTACAGCTGTGTTCCTTCTTGTTGCTTTTTGGTTTTGTTGTGTCAGGACATAATAGGCAGGTCAGTGATAACTCTGAAATTCAATGGTCTTTTTAGATAAACTTCATAAAGCCCTGCCCTTAAAAAAGTCCTAGTAAACTGAACTGCAGTGATTTTGAGCTGGGGCAGAAAAAATGTGCTTTGAAGAACAAACCTCTAATTTACTGTTTCCCAGATTTGTGATGGTGAAATAATTTTAATAAACATCCAGTATGGCATGTCCACAGTGGTACAATTCAGCTATCAGTAAAAGCATATTATCTATTCAATTTCACTTGCCTGTAAATAAATATGGTAGATCTTAATTACAGTTTGCCTGAAAAGTAGAATTAGAACTTGTAATTTTTGATTTCTTTTTTGGTCTGGGAGTCAAGAGGAGATTTTTTTTTGTGGTTTTGAGATTTTTGACTAGCATCTAGGGAAAAAATTCTTCTAGCTAGAAATTTCCTTACCACAAACATATATTGTGGTCATTGCCTAACTGTTTTACTAAATGCCCATGGATTCATCATGTAAAAACATCTTGTGCCCCAGTGCCAGGCAGCATACAGAATGAGGTAGGCTGCAGATAGGCATCCAACCTGAAAAGTGATTTTGGTGCAAAAGCATACACCAATGCCTTCTTTGTTCATCTTCTGGTTGTTTTTCCTGCCTGTTAAAATGTGTCTCTAGTGTGATGTCGCAAAATGGATATGGTTGTTCATTAATCTCATGCAGTATTTCACTTATTTTAAAAATAGAAGTAGATGGAGAAGGGATGTTGCGTATTGTGTTCTCCTTTGCTCATCATCATCAAAATCACATGGTTGGTGTTTTTTTAGCCTAGTCTTTATTGTTGGCATCAATGTCTGATGATGATAGTACAGCTTTACTTTTTAGTTCCTATAAACTTCACAGAAGTCATGATTCCATAAGTGCAAAATCCATCTGTATCGTATTGGAGGACCACTCTGTGGCAGGAAGGGTTTTAATTTTACTAACTGAGTAAAATTAATTTTTCCTCACAAATCATACTGAATTGTACTGTCACAGATGCTTCAGGTACATGAAGTAGCTGCACCAAGGAATAGGCTCTTCAGATGAGAGGTGTTTTGTCTTGATGTTTGTCCTGGTCTGGATATGCCCTAGCTATGTAATGACTGAAATGAGATTTAAAAATCCATATTGTGGTATTTTTAAATTGTTTTATTTTCAGTGGTCCCAAAAAACCACAGCTGCTGTCAGCAGTTCAGTTAATTCAATGCACTGTTTTGCATTTAGTGACAAAACAAATGAGCCAGAATTAACGGAGTTGGTTGTTTTAGCACTACTTCACCTCTGATGTGGAAATACACCAGCAGCAATTGCTCCCATCAGGTTGAGTGTCTTTTGCATTATTTGACCTAGGTTTTCTGCTGTTGTCAGTCAGACGTATGAGAGGGTAGCAATTATCTACTACAGATACACAGTTTTACATAAAGGCATTGAGAGAACCTCTAAGATGGTGGTGGTGCTGATTATGTCAATATTCCTTTGTCAGGTGCCTATTTCCTATCTATTTTATAGCTCTTCTGAAGAGACTTGAAAGGCAAAGAGTTATCACCTATCTGGGTAGCCTCACTGCTTCCCTCCTCTTCAATCCTCCATGCAGACAATAGAGAGGAGCAACATGAAAGAAGAGGAGGTTATGATGTGGAAAACTACCAATTTTTTCCTGCTTCACCCATCCTGCTGTCAGAACGAAATGTTGATATAACATGCACAATTTTCAGTGTACTCACAGAATTTGAAAGTGGGCATATAAAACTCAGCAGGCTATGAAATCAGGAAATTTATAAACTTTCATGCAAGCAGGTGGCCTGTGGCAGGGTGAGACCTTCCATCTCTTCTTGGGAGAAACAGTTACAGCCCCTGCGCTCTATCTGCAGGTAAGAAGTCGGTATCATCCTTGTCCTACAGGAGGGTAAGATGTGCAGAGAGGGAGGCAGACCCCTTGCAAAATATTGCACTGTCAGCTAAATATTCACACTGTCCAGCTAGACCTCAATGATACAGAGCTTAATTCAAGGCTTGACAGATGCATGTGGCTCTCTACCTAAAGCTAGTATTTACTATTATTGTCATGGCATCCTCTGATGTAGTCTAAATTGCATTATTAGTGAAAAATATTACAAATTGAGAAGATTCTTGTACATGATGAACAGAATTCACTGTACATACTACAGTGCAATATACTGACCAAGTACTATCTTCTTACAAAGCTAGAATCTGACAGTCTAGTATGGGAGTTGCATTTCAGCCTTACAAGATGCACTCGGTAATTGGAATAAGAAGCATTCACTGCTCATGGTCTCTTTAAAAAAATAAACTTCTGTCAAAATTCTTTCCCATGCTTACCTCAGTTACACTGAGATAGGACTTGGAGTTTTCACAGTTACAGCCTAAATGTCACTAGCCATTTCTCTCCTAGTTACCTCAAGGTACTTTGCTGGATTTCTGCTTCAAAGTTTGGAAGGAGCCTAGCAGAAGAGCACTTAAATAATTGGAGAGAGCCCCCAGAGCAGCTCCAGGGCCCTTGCACAAGCCAGGAGAGACTGCTTGCTTTAGTTCTCTTAAAGACCCTTAGGTGGAAGGATTTGATGCTTGTGCAGGGCTAAACCTTCAAAGTGAGCAAATGTGAGTCTCATTTGCTAGAGTTTCCATGTGGAAGGCTCCTGTTTCATGGGATAAAGGGTACTCTGAGGCTGCATGAAACTCCTAAGCAAGTGCAGATTTCGACCTCAATAAGTTGGTCCTGCTGCCAGCATTCCCCGCATACCCATCCCAGGGAGGCCCTCCTCTGTAAACTCCACATGAAAGAGAGCAGACTAAAAGCCTTAGAAAGTACATCCAGCTTTTTGTTTCCTTTGTCATCAATACAGTGTGTTCTGGTGTCTCCAAGACAACCATGTCTAAAAGGCTGACTGCATCTTTCACTGCTGCTCTATAGCGAGCTTGCCGAGATGGGCTGTGAGGGCCAACCTCTAGCCAGTTTTTATCCATGGCTTTTCTGGGTAGTGCCTAAGTTACTTTATGTGCTTGCTTTGGTTTCAGTTTTAGAATTAAGCTCTGGTTTATCAGATACTGATTTTAAAGATTCTGTTTTGGGGTTGTCCCAGCTGATGTTTCTTTGAATAGTTGTAAGGAGCAGCTAGGATGTTCCCAGTAAGGCATGCAACAATGCTGGCTTTCTTTGCATTTCGGGTCCATTCTGCATCTGATAATAGATGCCTTCCTGCCACTGAATAGAGATGTACTGAGTCTTGCATTCTCTTTTGTTGCCCATGTGTGCCGCCTCCTTGAATGATTACTGGTTTCAAATTTAAGTTGAGAGAGTCAAAATACCTGGTTTTCTGATTTCTGTCTAGTTGTCTTGTCAGTTTGCAGATTTGCAAACCCGCACACTTGGGGGGAGGAGATGAGTGCTTGCTCACGGTATGTGTTCTCTGAGCAACATCATCACAATCCTTTCCCAGTGTTCAGCTGCCCCAGATCTGTGGCCTCTGTGTCCCTTTCCGTGTAATGTACTTCTCTGCCACTTGCTTAGTGAAAACTGGTTAATGGAATACGGTTCCATGAGGTCAGGGGCTTTGGGAATTACCATTGTTCAGTTTCCTTACAGTTGTCTAGGAGAAGCAGAATCCAAGGCATGTTTCTTCCAGCTGAAGTGAAGAGTAGTTAAAGATAATGTAATTATTTGTGGTTTACAGCTGCCACAGTCAAGAACACCTCCCCTTCCCTGCCATGGGCTTTGTCAAGGTAGTTAGCATGGTTAAGCATATGCTTAACTCTTAGAGCAACCAACTGTTGCTGTCACTTTCCGGAACGTCTGAGACCCACATGCTTAGACAAAATAAAAAGAAATAAAATTCTCTGGTAGCAAATTCCAGCCTGAGTAGTGGCAATTCTGTTTTCTTGGCAGCCTCAATGTACTGTAAAAAATATATAGATAATGTATTGCAAAAATATGGAGATAAAAATCTAGATAGATAGCATGTATATATACTGGGAAACCTTTAAATGGATGCATCATCTTTAATAGTGTTTGTTGCAGGCTGTTATTTATTTGTATGTCTGAATCCAGTATCTTAGAGATAAAATTGATTTCTGCAAGCACTGTATTGGTGTACTTGAAAAGGATAACCAAAGACTTGCCTGTAGACAGTAAGAAAGGACTGTGTGAATAGGACAGCATTGGTGGAGGTATAGTCTGCAATAGAATGAATGAGAGCAAGCTGTGGTGCCTGTGACCAGGGCCGTGTCTAACTTGGCAGAAGCATTCTCCCTTGCCTGCATGCAGTTGGTGAGACCAGTCATGTGTCCCCCTCAGCACTGTGTGGAGAAACATTTCCCCTGGGTTTTTTGCCAGGTCTCAGCAGAGCAGTCAGATTGAGAGGCGAGAGGATATAGTATAAAGGAGGGGACTGGGATGCTCTTCATGCTTGGCAACCTTGATTCCCGCACACACACAACCTCCTCCTCCCCTTGTTCTGTTAGTCATCAGAAATTTTAGGAAAAGCCACAGGAGCAAATCCTCCATTGGGCGGTAAAATTCCAGACATCAGAAAATGTTTTGGAGCTACTTTTCATTTCCCTAGGATGTTGTCTTGCAGTTCTCCTGCAGACCAAATGCCGCCAAATCAATACCAATGTGGTACAGAGAGTTTTCTAGGATCTACTTGTTTCCCTTTAGCACTTTGCAAGTACAGTGAATATTCTGGAAAAGCTGGCCTTTGGTTGTTGAAATTTTATTTATTTATTATCAATTTGAAATGCATGTTCAGAAAGATTTTTCAACTTTCATATGAAATCGCAAGTGAAGATTCATGCATTTTTCTGTAGCAGTCTGTTCAATTTTTCCTTTCTTGCCTCATTCAAAGCAAGAATAAATAATATCAAGATTGCTTAACGCTTTCAGCCTTTGAGGTGGTTTTTTTGTTGTTGTTGGTTTGTGTGGGGGTTTTTCTTGTTTTTGGAGGTTTTTTTCAAAACAGCATGAAATTACATTTCCAGTAGACACCGTTAAGAGTTCTAACTAAGCAGTAGAGTAAATAATACCTAAAAATTGGAGAGGGTGGGAGGACATGTGACTTTTAAAATATTTTTGTGGAGATTTAAATTTTATAAAAACTTGCAAGAACTTAAGGTTGGTATGGTTGGTCTTACTAGATTAACAGGCTTTGGCTGGTTGGTTCAGGCTTTTCAGGTCTTGCTTGAATTCACTGAATTCGCGTTCAGTAATAATGTGGCTGCCATCCTTTAGTTGTTCAGTTGCACCATAAATAATTTGTTTCATGCATGTTTAATGTTTTCAGTAAATTGACTGATGTGGGTGGGCATTGAGTTATGTAATAATGAAGAACTTGAAACTATAATTAGTTTTAATCTACTGTGCTATCAAAATAATCTGTAAATTAACTCACTTTCTCTGAGTTACTGTTCTAAGTTGCATTTAATAATTGCAGTTCATAATCTGTTAAATTTTTGATCATTTCAGTGTTTCATGTTTAATGTTTTCATTTGAAAGGTGGATTGTTTCTCTGTAAATGGATCGGTATTAGCTGAAGCCACCACCTTCTATGAATGTAATAATTTACAATTGACTTCAGTTTTGACAAAAAAATGCACGTTTTCCTAGATAAAGTTTGGGGGGGGAAGATAACTGATTATTTCAGGTTAGTATGAAATTATTCCCTGTTGTCACCAGCTGTGTTATAATCTCTTATTTTACATGTACTAATGGTACAGCATAAGCCACACAATGGCCCACAAATAAACTTCACAAATCATGCTTCTATTTTTATCATCAGTAATGCCTGTAGTGGGCACTGTCATTTAACTTCTACCTTGCTGTAAATAAAACTATTTTTCAGCCATATATTGCTTCCTTAAACTTGCCATGAAAATCTTTAGCCTGAGAGAGATTTTTCTCATGAGGAATCTCTGTGGCATTGTGGTTTGCTGTGAAGGCGAAGGCGGATTCTTGCTCCATTTGTAAACCTTTGCAAAAACAGCTTGCTAAGTGGTTTTGGAAGAATTTGTTTGCCTGCTTTCTGTTTGCTTTTGAACTGGCTTGCTTAGCACTCTTGCTAGAAGTGTTATGTGGAATAATTGGGGAGGGAGGAAAGAGAGGAAAAAAAAAAAAAAGTGCCACATGTAGCATAGAATTTGGTGGACTTGATAAAGAAACAGACCTAAGACTGCCGATTTCCCTGGACACCCATCAAGTGCAAACATTTTTGTAACTTTCACTGCCCAAGGCAAGCTGGAAGAATTGCCACCCCTCCTAGTCAAAAGCCACTTGCACAGTAAACAGAATAGTCACTAAACAATTTGCTGCCCGTGATATTTTGGTGCCCTGCGTGACCCCTTGTCCCGCCTGCGTGGCACAGCTGTGCCTGCAGCAGCGTCACTGCGGAACTCAGGGCTACGGCATTTGGGTGGCGTGTGGCATCACATTCCTGAGCTCCAGGTTTGTGGGTCGCAGCATAAATTCCTCACCCGAGCAGAGGCTGAGATGCCTTCTCTAAATGGGAGGACAGAGGTTTCTGTCAATTGCAGGAGGAGCAGAAACTGCTTGTGTATAGGCTCAGGTGGTGCTTTCCGTGTGAAACAGCCCAGCTCAGATGTGGCACCAGAAGCAGTGGATCCTCCTCACCTCTTACCTCCACCTCCATCTGCAGGGAAACTCCTCCTGTTGGCCAGGGAGTGATGTTCCTTGGGGTTACCCAGCAAAGCAGCATTCACAGGGGCAGGGATAAGCTCATTCCCTGCCTCTTTCACTGGATGGTTTTATTTACCTTAGATCGTGTTTTATAGTAGCTGCATTTGAAGCCCTTAAAAAGTTTGGGTGTTTTTTATTTTAATGTATTACATATTGTAAGAAAAGGAAATAGTCCTTTACTATATACCATTACTATATGTGCATGATGTTTATGAGTACATGAGAAATGCAGATGTGGTCCAGTAAATGTATTAAAGTACTATATCAGGAAACCTAAATGCACCTTTTAAAACCTTGGTAAATTTAATTTTGGGAAACAGTGATAATTAAAAACACAGCATTAAGCAGTATCAAAATTGTGTTAGTTCTGATGAGCCAGTTCCGTAATTCAAAGTTATATATATGTTTCTTGACCAGGCCTTCTAAATGTTTTTCAAACTCAGATGAAAAAAGGAAGGGACAATGCCATCTTTTTTTACTTTAATAAGAGAACTCTCAAATCTCAGCCTTCTGCAGCTGATGATCACAGTGAAGAAAAGTATCAAATATTAGCAAATATTTCAAAAATAAAATGTGCTACATGACTGAGAAGACATTCTTGGGAAAAGATGCACCCTGTCCATTTTTATCTAGAGAAATTAGATCTCTTTTTTGGTCTTAAACATGTAGTTTTTCCTTCAGATAAATGAAAATCAAAAGCTCACCTGTGCTTTTGACCTGATGAGACTACAAAGAAAAATGGTTCTCTTTGACAAGAGAGGAAACATTGACACAGATCATATTAATTTATTTTTTTCTAAATAAAACAACAAAGATTTCATTACATAGTTAAAGTGGTGACAGATTTTCAGGACAGTATTTTGAGAGTAATGCTGTGTTCCCTCATGCATTTCTTAATTACTTCAGTACAACTTTCAAATTTTTCTTCACAGACTTTGGTGGTGATTTCTGATTCCTTTGTGGAAGGTTTCTGAACTTATATCTTGCCTGCTTTTTAGAATTAATTTAAGAATAGTTTCTGATTTTTTTTGTAAACACAGCATGAATTGTGTTTGCTTTTCATCCATCATTAGATAACAGCATTTCTAGTTTTGATGGGGAGAATGCATTTGATCGAATAGTGGAAAGATGTGATGTGTCCAGTGTTGTTGTCCCCTAAAATACTCAGGTGAGGAAGATGTTTTTAAGACATTGTTGTTTGTCTTGGCTCTGACACCCTGCATCAAGGTTTTGGGAAGACCATTGGGTCTTCTACCTTCAGAGATTTTTCCTATTCTCTTTCCATCTTCCCCATTTGGGAGAATGATAGAACAAGCACCTACATGGCAATAGTACTGCCCTGAAAAACATGGGCACATTTTATGGCAAACACCTCTCAAAGACATGTAGCTGAAAAATGTGAAGGCAGAGAATAGGGTTGTGTTGTGTGTAAGAAGGTAGGCTGAGAAAAGAATGGTGGAGTCAAGCTGTATTAAGGATATCAATTAATACCAAAACAAGCTGACATTGCAATACTTGGTAAAAGTGCAGAAATCTACTGGATCTGAAGGTAAACTACTATAAAACCAGAGTTGTGTAGCGTAGAGAGATATGAGTCAGTTGAATGTGATTTGAAGACAGAACTGAATGCAATTACTGATTTTTGTCATGGATGCTTGTTGAGAGTAGTGGAGATAAATCATAGCTCAATGACTAAAATTTCACATCTCAGGTTCTGTTACCTTGGTCCTCAAAGAAAAATTAGAATTGTATATTGGAGACATCCAGCAATAAAAGAGTTAAGGTAAAATCATGTAGATTGATTATACCATTTGTTTTGAAAATCTGTAAGTTATGACTATAATGTACAAAATGCCAACAGATGTACATTAAAAATGACATCTCTGCATTTATAAAACAAAAAATCCACACTGTAGTGAACTTTATAAATTTTTAACTTCTAATAAGGAACAGCAGCCATGTTGTGTGCTTATGAGCCAAAAATCTGATTAATTTTCCCCAAATGCCTTTCTCCATACCCAGGGTACCGTATGTATTTCATTTGTGGCATCATGTGTATGTTCCTTGATATTCTTTTTTGATTTATGACACTACTAAGCATGAATCTGTTAAGAACTTCACATGAATGTTATTTTATGACATCATAGCATGTTGCTTTTTGTAACATCATTAAGTTATGTACACAGTACCACAAGGATTATTGAAAAATGGACTGGACCTCAAAATGAAGTTCAATTTTCAGTGACTCTTTGCTTTCCCTTGGCAGCATATCAAAGCAAAGTAATAACATTTCAGTGCCAGTATTTTAAAATGTAGCTCAGATGTTTATTGTAAGGTCAGATCTGTTCCGTTTCACTTGCTGCTTCCTCCTGCTGTGGGAGAGGCTGTTTTTAGTTTGCAGAAATCCATTTCTCATGGGAAGGTGAGCTTTAGATACCATGATCTTGAGCCCTGAGAGGCAAATCAAAATAGCACATCACTCATTTACTGCAGGCATTGCCTAACTTAATAAGAGTTGTTCTGGACTCCGAGTGCTCAGCTGAGATGGGCAGATCAAATTGATTGTATTGCTTGCTAACCTGTCTGATTACCTCATCAGAGTGTTGCACCAGCCATGTAGAGTCTCTCCACTGGCAGGAAGGTCTTCAGTGCAAAGACTGAGCAGCCTGTCCAGACAAAGCTGAAAATGTGGTTCCACGTGTTCTGGATAGTGCCTTTTGGACAACTACTGAGCCTGTGTTTGCAGGATCTCAGGATGTGTTCCTTGGGAGCCTCCTCCTGAGGGTAACTGAATTCCTCACCTTTACGATAAAATGGGGTAGGGTGATGTCAACATGGATCTATGTTCCAGTTACAATGTGCACCTTTTAATAGAGAGTACAAAGTAGTGCAGAATACCTGCACTAAAATTGCTTGAAATTAATAGAATGCATTTAGCTTTGGGGGCTATTTTTTGTTATTTTCAAGGTGTGCATGTGCAAGGGGATGGTTTGTTTTGTAGCTTTTTGTGATGGATTAGTTTGTGGTTTTCAGGGTGGGTTTTTGTTTTAGTGGGGGTTTTTTGCTTTTTATTTAACTTCCTAGAGCACAGCCCCAGATCTTAGTGAAATAGATCCTAAATATTGCTGTAGAGACTCCAGTCCTTGCCTATGGATGCAGACTGGCCACACCTGCATGCAGATGACTGTCAGTTCCCTCTGACAGAGGTGAGAGAAGAGAGCAGTTTTTTATCTGCCACTCACGAACTTCAGACTCCCAACATCTGATGACAGGTTGCTATTTCATGCTCTGCAGTTTTGTTTCAACAGAAACTCAGTATGCTGTTCCACTGAATGACTTTGTGTTCTCCCTGTTAGTAACACTATTGCATTTATGGACCAAAAGCATATTCACATGCCCACAAAGACACATCTGGAGTACAGTATTAGAGAGGAATTGTGCATCATGCACCAAGAAAGGAAAGAATTTTGCCGTGAGTAACTTTAACAGTCTTTCAGATAGATCATGAATCTGCTTATATTAGCCATCAAAGCACAGCATTTCGGTGATTTTTGCACAAGATGTTCACGGTAATGCTTATCCTAAGGAGAAATATCTCTGGATCAGCAGTCATTACTGTAGAACACACTGGATAGTATTTTCTGAAGTATACAGCAAGCATAGCATGGCTTTCTTTATTCCCTTTGCAAACTGGCATTGTTTTTTGGGAAGAGGAAGTGAAAAGAGATGCTTGTTCTCGTGAGTGAATGCCACAGGTGTCTTTTTGAGGAATTCAAACATTTAGAGGAAAATTGAGAAGAATACAGATGGCAGTTGAAATAGCCATTGAAATGTTAAAATGTTTATTACAATGGGACTTCTCCATTCAGATTCCTTTTGGAAATGAATATTTAGTATTCTGGTAAGCAAAACAAGAAGTGCCTTCTATTGGAATAACACAGTACTTGGGTTTCTAAAGGAAGATTTAGTTCTATTTTTGTGATGGATTGAGTCTGCAAGTTGCTGAGTGTTTGCATTGTTCAGGTATTTGTATTATGTTTGATTCATGTAAATGTTAGAAATTATCCAATTTTCACCTTGTACCCAGGACTCCAAGACAGGGAGCAGTCCTGTTATACCAGTTGCTGTAGAAATAATCCCCAGACACTTGGGATGCAGTCTGGGCATTTGGAGGGTGTTGCTGTGTAATCTTTGCTAAGAAACTTAGAATGTTGTGACTAATAAATGAAAAATTAAGACTGCATAGAGTGCAACTGCTCAGTGCTTCTCAGCAAAATAGTCTTGACTCAGACAGTAATAGGTTAATTGCCACATCCAGAAATGAATCCTAATGATTCCCTCTAGGAGCCATTATCACATGTGGGGTTTTCATTGAGATATTTATAACTGTAATCTTTGGTCTCAAAGCTCATGTAACTGTTCAATCCAGCAAAGGGGTTCAGAAAGGTAATACCCTGCTCTCATCCTTAGGCTTTGCTAAAAGTAGAATTTTCAGTTCTAGTTCAATCAGTCAAGCCCCTGCTATTTTCAGGCATTATTCCAATCTAACACAATTTGAATGTCAAGTGTCTTGTGTTTTGTGCTCACAAGGCCCACAGGAAAGTCTAGACACACAAAAAAAAAAAAAAAAAAAAAAAGCTGCATTTATCATAGGAAGAGTATCTTCAAATATATCAGAAGATCCATTCTTTTTCTTCTCTGTTCTTCTGTGACTAGACTGAATCATGATTGTAAAACAAGAGTCTGTTCAGCCAGGTCTGTCTCTTTTCTTTCCACCTGGAATAAATTGCATAAATTTGCACAGCATTGCTTTGGCATAGAATCCTAAAGTATGTTTAATTTTGCAGTACTGAAAGTTCCCTCTTGAATGAAGTCTGTCTATATTTCTCTCATTTGTCTGCAAATTGTATCCAAGGATTTATTTTCTTTTTGCCCTTCCTATATTAATCCTGGTACCATGTTGTGCTGCTGTCATGCTTGTCTGCATTTTGCTAAGAAAACGCTTTTTTTAATTTTTTTTTTTCCTGGTGTAACGCCTCTTTTATTTCTGTCAATTCTATTACTGTCAGTCTGAATTTGAGGGGCTTATCTGAGCCTTGTAATTTTGTAATGCCTAGACAAGATATTAAAAAATCAGTAAAAGATCTTGAAGGAAAGTAGTATCAAATAAATTTTGACTTACACTGTGTCACACATACACAAGTAACCTCATGTTGGTCATTCTAATGAGTTTGCATTGTATGGTGCAGTCAAACATGAAGCAACAGTGCTACTTCTGCTTGCAGCCAGTGTTTGTCTAACTTACCTACAGTCAGGTGGGCCTTACGTGAAATAAAAAAATAATTTAAAAAGACTGAAGTCTGAGGTCTTCACTCTGCAGCATAGAAAGAAAAAGTCTAAGTTTCTTCTCTTTTGTTTTTCCTTTGGTGCTCTTGATAGTTGGTGACTTTGCAAGGATGGGTGGTTTTCATCTCATTCAGAATATGGTTTAGATAGTCAACCAAGAAGATAAAAATAATTAATAATTGTTTGAGAACATTCACCAAGTGCCAGTCACTAGGAAGTATTCCAGCACTGGATTTTTTTTCCCGCTTATTGGACTTATTTTAGCTCTTGAGGAAAAAATACATAATATATGTACTAATTACTCTTTGCTCCCTTTTGTGGGCTGATGACAACATTAAGATTTCCCTATGATGTTGCAGTGCTTTAAGTGAGCTTCCATAGTCAGCAGTGTCAAGTAATTTCCTATTTCTAATTGAATCTAATTCTAATACTAGTGATTCTTCATTTATTTTTAAGGCATCTGCACAGATACATTGGATTGAGGGGGAATGTGAGGCATATTCAGAGAGATGCTATAACAAGATCTGTGAACAACCTAAATAATAATCTTTAAATATATGAAATCAGGCATCTTCTTGATAGTTCCCTTGATATTTCCCCCTCTTTAATGGTAATCAGTTAATTAGCATGTCACCTTAGCTATTTTAAATGTTGAAAGCAGCACACAGAGGGAGTGAATACCCATTTAGGGGTTACTTTCACCCACAGGTACTCCCTCATAATATGATAGATGCTGACATCTTATTGCAAAAGTTTCATACCTTCTTAGTGATTTCTCATAGGCAGCTCATCACAGCACTGACTCCTTCACAGCACAGCCAAAAAAACCACCAAAACTCTCTCCTCACTCAGCTAACTCACTCTTTTATAGCACTCATCCTTATTGGACACAGCTGTGGCCTGTTAAGGGCAGCCTAATCTTTGGTGATTAGTACAGCTGCAACTCCTCAGGTGTGAGATTACCTTCTGCACTATCTTTATTTTCTTATATTCTATCCCTCCACAGATGGACATGAAACTTTTTGAGTCCTCTGCTTTGTTATGGGCAGCACTACTGTGGCCTGGCTGGGAAATACTCTGTACTAGCCTGCACCAGTCACCAAAAGCTTTTTCTGAATTTTAAGGTCACATATCTCTGTTTAAGAATAATAATGATGAAAACCTGAGGTCTGACTAGATACTATTAAGCCAACTAGTTTTCTGCCTGAGGCCTACTGGATATGATCCAGTGATACTATAATCCGTGGGATTTATGGTTTTTATTGCTATCTAACCACATCAGTGTAAATACTGCTGGGCTGTGTCTGCTGTCTCTTCCACCCCCTTTGGCAACTGGCAGGTTTCTTCCCCTTGTTTAATACAAAAGCACAGTGTTCAAGCAGGATATTTTTTCACCATTATCCATTTGCTAAGGAAATGAGCATCCCTGCGTAACAGGGGGGTTCTGCTTTGAGATCAGGCATGCACAGCAAAATGCAGACAAGCTCTTTGCTGTGGGGATGCTGCTGCAGTTGTGTCCATGTCCATTGGCTGGAAGGTTCTCCAGGTTCCCCCCAGAGGATAACACCTTTCATCTTTTAGCAGAGAAGCAGTGCACAGAGCTGTCACAGTAACTACAGTATGACTAAGGACCTTTTAAAAGCCATAAAGAATAATTGCAACTTTGGAAAATTAGACCATAGTATGCCCAGAAGAGTGACATGTGGGAGAGTGACAAAAGCCACCAGTGTTGGGCAGACCAGACAGAGGAAGGAAGGAAGCAGAGGAAAATCTGCATTGGTGTTTGTGGAGGGTCGTTGCATTCAAATGTGTGCTGGTTTGTGAAGCTGAAAGGAGGGTTTAGGGAGGGTTGTCCCCTTTCCCCTTGAAGCATCCATAGCCACATGGGAGGGACTGCCAAATGTGATCTCTAGAAACAGGTGGTATCCTGGGGTATGCAGCAGAATACAAAATGTTAAGCGTTCCCACATCTGCTTCAAGACTTGTTTTTTTTAATGGATTGTTGAGAGGAGTGCTGCCATTTTGTCAGTGCTGGGAATTTTTGTTTGATGCAATGCAATTCAAGTACAACACTCACTTCTGCCTGAGCAGTCCTGTAATTTAATGAGAAAAATCCCTAACTTTATTTTGTTGTATTTTCATGGTAAGAAGTGATATATGCTTCTCTCCTATGTTCTGTTGTTGTTCCTAAACCCCTTTTAGTGTGGGGGCTTAAGCCACTGTTTAGGAGCTGCTGACTGATTGAATTTATAAAGTAGATCATCAGCTCATTTGTAAGTATGCACTCATTTGAAATTTCAGCAAGTTCTGGCTTTTTACAGAAACTGTGGGTGCCTGGATATTTAGTTTGTTAGTTAATTTGTTTATTTTTGTAAAGACAGCCTCCCATGATCTTTCTGCCTAGGTGTGCTCCAAGCCTGAGCTGCAGCCTGAAATTAGCAACGCTCTGATGCCTCAGCACCTCTGTCAGGGGCACAGGTGAAAGAGGGGTCAGGAAAAATGGGAGCATCAGGGAATAAAGTAAGGTTCTTTAAACTAGAAAACAGAACACCTGGAAAGGCAGGGAGAAGGAACAATAAAGAAGAAAGAGAGGAGAGCTAGGAAAAAAAAGCCTGAAACCTGAAGCCTAAAAGGACTTCAGGCCAAGAACAGTTAGCATAGAGAACATATAAAAGCATCTATTCTCTGTTCTCACTTTCCTTATTGCTAGTGAGAGAAAAGGGGAAAAAAAGAGCTAACTTTTTTGGCATTTTCTAAAGATAGAACAAAAGGAAAAGCAGCTTATCCAGTTTTTTACTAGATATTTAAGTCATTACTGTAGCACAAAAACTGCCCTTTAATTGCTGCACTGTAATTGTAGGTATTTGTTTCTTACACTGCTTAAGGTCACATAAAAACGAATAGAGGTAAAAATAGGTTTGTGTTAAGTGCCTCAATTTTGAAACCTTTTTCTGCTAGCTATCTGCAGAGACAGTACTTTCCCTTTAGTCTCCTGGTTTGACTGTTCAGTAGATACATTTTTTAATTACCAAATTGGATTTTAGCAGGTGTAGTCAGTTGATGCATTCTGGGTATAAGAGATTAGTGTTTAATCCTTCTTTTTATTACTGTGTAGAATGGTATGCTGGGGAAAGTATTAAAGGTGCATTGCATACTCCAGAGTACAGAAATGACATTTATTACTGAGTTTTCTTTCAGCTAGCATCATTTAGAAAAAAGCTGGTGCAGAACTCTGCAGGGGCCTATAGGCTCATCTATAGTGAAACTGCCTTAATACAGCGTGGAAGAAAATGGAAAGAAACCTTTTTGTGTTTTAAAACAAAGGCAGTTGTCGAAATACAAGTACTTTCCTTCTTGAAGATGATTATTCTCTTTTTCTACATTTTACTTTTTCTAAAATAAAGACAAAAGGGATGTGAAAAGCACAGATCTTTGTGCCAGTGAGTGGTAGAGGCAAAGACTGAAAAGGGTCAGTGAATCAGATATAATTTGGACTCTGTTTGAGATACCAGTCCTGTGTTTTGCTGATGGCGGGTATTCCTGTACTGAAAAGCTGCTGAGGATTTCTATCGAATAGAAAGAACATTATCCCCATTTTCATTCTGGCATGCCTGTTACGACTTTGTTCTGTAAACAAAGAGGATTATGGGAACTGGAAACTCGATGGCATTTTATTAAAGAACTGTGTGAGTCTTTCCCTGTGAATGCAAGAATTAGGCAGTCTGGTGATAGCTACCTGTGAAAGAAAATAGTTTGAAAATAGACCTTAATGTTTGAATTATTAGGGCTCATAAGGAGGCATTAAGGTTCATAAGGCTTCATGAATGTAGGAAGGAGCTTTAGTACTTCCCAGTTGTACCTTGCAACAAAATACTTTTAAAGAAAAACTTTCACAGTAATTGAACAAATTAGGAATGAAAAAGAATATGTTGCAGAAATAGGGAGAGGGAGATTCATGTCCAGTGTTCTTCTGTCATGTAGACTGCCAGATTGCTTTGAAAGTGTGTTATTTTAGGAAACGTACATATTTATTTATCTATTTAGAACTAGCAGTCTCAGTACTGGGGCAGGAGGGAGAATTGCACTGAGTCATAGTTGGGGTAACCAGTACAAATTACGTTTACCAGCATAACATACAACTTTTATAAAAAATTAGGGTTTTTGAACAGTAGACTACTTAACATCCTGTTTCCCCAGAGTAAAGTCATATATCAGTACTAGGTTTTACCTAATGCCTGCTGCAGATCACTCAAACTGCTTTCAATTAATGAAAAAAGTGTACAGTATGAATTAAACCTAATTCTGCAGATCACCTTTCCTTTTAATTACTGTTTTCCTAACTGAATAGAAAATTAGGAAACAGTTCAGCGTGGAAAAGTGGGAAGTTGAGCTGCTATTAGTCAGATCATGAAACAACTAAGGTTGGTAAATAGCTTGAATACATCCTCAGTTTCACCTCAGTTGAAACCACCTGATTTGACACTTGTTCACTGCTTGAGAGCCTCATAACCAGACTTGCCTATGGAAGCAGACCGTAGAGATGTTGAAGACAAGTGTAAATAGGATTTAGAAGCAAATGGGCTGTATTTGGCCCTCAGTAAGTGGCAAAACTCCAGTTGGGCTTGCATGACCTGCTGAAGCAGCCCTCTACTCCAAGTGGGCTGGGGTGGCAGAGCACAGGGCTCAGCGCAAGGCACAGGTCTTCAAAAGCAATTATTGAATTAGCAGGCTTTGGTAAGTAGCTGTCTTTTGACAGCCAGCTTTCTTTTCAAGTGTCACAGCTTGGTTAGTCCAGCAAGGCTCAAAATGAGTGGTGCTTTGAGATTGTTGGATGGTCTGGAGTATGGAATAATCTGCAGGTCATAAATGTAAAAGCAGAGAAGAAAAAGGGATTAGGAAAAAAGACTAGAAGAAATTCAGAAACAATGCTGGTATATGGAAATATCTCTAAAGGATATAATGACAAATGGAATTACAGTACAGGTAGGGAAATGCCATTGCCTGAAATAACCTGATTATATTTCATATTTATTTTGACTCGGTAATTTCCGTAGCTAATACTCTCAGTTTGCAGATGCAAACAACATTTTTCTGGCTGATGTAGACAACCCATATATCAGAAAATCAGATATTAAATAATGTTTAATAAGATTTCAAGATGGTTTCAGGAAGTTCTAAAATCAGACTGAATTTAAGGGTGGTAATGGAAAAGCCAAGTTAAAATGCATTTTAGTTCTTTATGATTATAACAGTTTGCCAGGATGTCAAAAACCCAGTTCTTTTGAAGGTCATCTATAATTATAGTAAAGGATGTCTCATGGGCATTACACATGCCACTCCAACAAGCCATGAACTGAAATATGAGCATGTGCACTGTGCCAGTAGGACTAACAGATCATCTTACAGATACAGAAGTAACCAGTATGAATAAATTACTAATTTATAAAGTTGGGGGGGGGGGGGCATTATATGGGGTTTCTCTTGTAGTTTTCTCTTGCTTCTCTCTCTGAGAAGTAAGGACTTGTTTAATACAGAGTGTTCTTGGAGAGTGTTCAGATATTAAATATGCAGATGGCTAGACAGTTCAAGCAGAATGTTTCCATATAGTTTCTCCATCTGTCAAAGGTAAAAGTGGTATCTAGTAGGTAGTTGTACCTAAGATACTTTCTTATTCTGTTTGTCTGTTGCAAAAACGATTCCAAGTGGATTAAATAGCTATAGGTTTTCTGTTTTATGATGCACACTCTTAACTGTATTGCTGAAGTACGTGTTGTTAGCACTTGGCATTTGTTGCAATTTTCCATGAGGTCTGCTAAGTGAGCCTTTGCCTTGAGGTTGCTGCTTAGGCATTGAGAAGAGCATTCAAGAGGAGTAGCATTCCAACAAATTTACAGAAGGAAACACACTAATATGCATGTATGCATGTGGATGTTATCTGGATGTGAATTGAATTATTTTCTAAGTGCAGAAAATCCAGATGGCAAACTCAGTCTCACGATCAAAATGAGTAATGAAAATTCTGTATTAATATTCTATGTTGCACATGAATATATATGTTCGTGAAATATTTTACAGTGGGCTATATTATGAAGAGCAATTTTTTTGCTCAGCCCTTGTTTGGATCAAGTAATTCTGATATTATTTTCCTAGGACAAAAAGAGCAGAAGCACATTGGCAAAGAGTGTAAACCAACATGAGCAGCTGTATTTTATAGATACTATGAATCATTCATCTCATTAGCCCTGAGCAGGAGTGGTGGGGATCTCTAGTGCACTTTAAATGAATTTGCATGTCTACTTGTTAGCGTTTTGTACACTACACCTGTATGCACATGTTGTAAGTACTTCCATGCAAGAGTGTTAAACTGAAAGCTTCCTTTAATATCATGGAGCTGTAGAATTTCATTGTACAATGTTGTAGTCTCTGAGGTCCTCTTCTATTCTTTACTTAATAGAATATGCTTGGCTTGTTTTTAAGACAAGAAAAGACTCAAATTAGGAAATTAATGGTCTTTTGTCTTGGGGTATAATATTTAATAATAGTCATAAGCTAATACTGAATACAATTTTTCTTCTGTTTAAAGACCCTACATTTATAAACCCTTGTGCAAAATCCTATTTTGAGCCTGAGAACTGAGTGCATTTACTCCCATGTTGCATATTGCTGCTTTTATATGACCAAAAGTGTTCTCTAAAATTGAAACAGTTATCTTTGAGTTTGATTGAATACTTCCCAGGGCTTTCAAATAATATACTTCTAAAAAGCAAATACTTTCAGAAGATGCACAGGATCTCAAAAATCCATGAGTTATTTTTACAGATTATGTTACTCTTATCTGATCATTTATGCAGAGTGTTATGAAAAAGCAGTAAAATCAGATACTTGATTACTCTTCCTATTGCATATTAAGTAACTAAGATTCTGCAGATTATATCTAGTTAATCTTTTTTTTAAGTGGAAAAAAAAAATCTGAGATTGTTCTGTCAACATAAAGTGACTTGTGGAAAGTATGCCTCCCTTTCCTGTGGTTTTTAGAAAAGAACATGGTTGCATAAGCAGTCATTATTCACAGTAAAACAAAAAAAAATATTTCCTGTAGCATTTTTGCAAAAAAAAAAAAAAAGTCTTTGCCTGAAAACTTACTGTCAGAAATCACTCTTTGTTCATACTAGTTGAACACTGAAAAATGAAGCAAAGTGATCTAAATCGAATTTACAAGACTGATAGCCATGTGTTTGGGGGGAGAGTAGCTACTGCACAACCTGTACTCTGTCAAGGGAATTTAATTATAGATGGTTATACTTGACTATAATTCGTTAATGTGTGCTCCTTGCAAAGGGAGAATAATTCTCACATTGACAATTTTATATGTTTTTACCAGGATACTGTCAGAGGAAGGGATTTTCATTGAATTTCATAATACAGTTGCCTGGGGGAAGAATATCAATGAAGTGGCTAGCAGGGTGGTTTTTTTGTTTTATTTTTGTGCTGCTGGAGTCTGTATGTAAGGAGATGGGGGAAAAGAAATCTTCTTCTTTACGAATTTGAATATCGAAAATAAGAATATATTCTGTTACTGTGCAATAGTTAGGAAATATTTTTATAAAATATTGGTGTGATATCTTGGTCTTTCAGACCATAATGACAAATACTCATTTTAGCTTTAATATTCATTTTAGCTCTCACCTTTTTGAGAAACAGTAATGATCAAAGTTTAGATTAATCTTCATTCTCTTTCCCACTCTTGTACTTCTCAGAAGTAAGTCTGAGAAGAACCAGAGATAGAGCTGACTCTAGAACTGTTTGTCCTTTTGGTCAAGACACGTTTTTGAAAAGCAGAGTTTGAGAGCAGTTGTAGCTGAGATGAGATGAGAGGTTAGCAGAGGCACAGAGCTATGAGTTATATTGCTGGCTGGTGTTTTTCTGGTTTGGTTTTTTTTTTCACTTATGTGAACTGTTTCTGAGAGGTTTGTTTGGGAACAGTGGTGGCACTTTAAGGATGCCCAGCTTCCTCCATGCTTGGGGTCTGAGTTGTGTGTGCCTCTGTAACCTAGGCATTAAATTCTTTTATTGTTAAATGTAGTGACTTTGGAGTAAACTGTTCTTGGACATCTTTTTATTTCTGTGCTGGGCAAGAATTACAGAATTAGGACTGTGATAATTTCTACATACTGGAGTAGTTGCTTTAAGTATTAGCTTTATATTCTTGGCTTAGAGTCTTGCATGTTCTCATTTGGCTGCAGCATTTCAACCTCGAGTTGCAGTGAGCTGACTCAAGCTGCAAGGCCCATGTTAGAAAAAGCAGGGCGTCAATGGGATGGTTAACATCTGGGAACTGGAACTTCGTCCTGCCAGTGTTCTCCTCCCATGTTACCTGCAAAACAGAGGATCTGACATCTCCAAATTCTGCAGATCTGTAGCCTGTAGATTATAGGGAAGGAAGTCATTGTACCTGATAAAGCAGGTAAGATGGACTTGAGGATCCATAGGAATTCTTAAATATATGAAAGCTTACACTAGAGGCTGAGTATTTACTAGAGTTTTAGAAAACCACTCTCTTGGCTTATGAGGAAGACCAGAGGCAACCTCTCCAAGGAGGATCACAGGAGCAGCCCTGCTGGTGAGGCTTCAGCCTTTTACCCAGGGAGATTTGTTCTTTCAGAATCAGTGCTTTGTGGACGTGGCATGCTCTTCTCCCCAAGGGGAGGCTGTCTTTTCACAGGAAAGGACCTTCAAACTCATGGATCTGTCTGGAAAGAGCAGTATCCCTGCTCAGTTCAGCAAGATTACAGTTAAGAAGGTTGATGCTGCATCATTTATTTAGAGTAGTGCTGTGCTTTGTCTCCTTTTTTATCTGATGGACTCTTTTGGACTCTTTAAAAATACTCTAAATGGACTCTTTTCTGTCAGGAGAGGGCAAATGGGGGATTCTGGATAACTGGAAGGGTGCAATAAGGAAAGAAATTTAGTCTGTCATCTGAACATCAGCCTGGTCCTTGAAGTTCGAATACAAAAAAGTATGATTCTTCTTAGTACCTTCCTGAAAACAGTGCATTACAGAAGAAAGCACATGATGCATGACATTTAGTAGTGATTTTTCTTGAGAGGGACCTTTAGGTTTTGAAACTAAATAGTTTTTGCATGGTTTAGCTCAATATAAAAAGTGCAATAACTGAAATGAGGCATAAAGCCTCATTTCATCTTCATCTTCACTATGTGGATTTCAGCACAACCTTCATAATGGTGTTTTGCACTTCTATTGCCCATGCAATCAAAATATTTCATAATGCTTTGGAAACATTAAAGAGTGATCATTGGTTATAAAAGCACACTTTCATTTTTTTACTTACTATTATTTGCAGTAACCCAGAAGATAACTGATGGTGAAAAGAATTGGGTAGAGAAAGCAGTAACTTGTTACCAGTTCTGTTTTGTGGACAACACATCATTATCTCTACATTTGGTTTTACTGACTTCTTCTTCCAGTGTGTGTCTTTCAGACACAACAAAAGGAAGGAGGGAGGAGGGAATTAAACAAGAATAGGTAATCCCTGAGAAGATAAAGGGACATGTGTGGTACAGAACATAGCTTTAAAAAAAACCAAAAACAACCCAAAACCCCAAACAAGCAAACACAAAAACCCAAACCAAAAGAAAAACTCAAGGTCGTTAACTTAGGTTTTCTCTGTGAGGCATTTACTGACTCCTCCATATTGTCAATGAGGGACAAGGAAACTCAGTCCCAGAGCTCATAAGAAATCTTCCTGAGATGGCACAGCTGAATCACAGGCTGATATGGGCACATAATTTAATATTTTTAACATATTTCAGGGTTTCTGCCTTACCCCCATTGGCAGAGAGAGTGTGCTGCAAACACAGTTGTGTTTGCAGTTATGGTTGCAGTGTAACAAAAATTTTTGAGTGTTTTTAATGAACCAGCTTGACTGGATCTTTGGGAAGCTTGAGATGCAAATCCAACAAGCAACCAACTGAAGTGTACCATAGGACATGGAAGGAACTGGTTTTCTTGCTGGTGGTGGGGTAAATTTGTAGGCAGGAGGCTGTTCCTGTCTAGGGTTAAAATCTCAGCCTAGCAGTCCACAGAAGAATATTATTGTTATGGACTGACTGGTAAAGTACAAGTTCTACCTTGTAACTGCATGTGATAATAGCAGTAACAAGTATTTTTGCTTTTGAGTTTGTTCTTAGTGCATTGATGTCACAGTAAATTCAAGTGAGCCACTTTTTCAATTTTGTTTTGTTTGCCATTTTATGTCTGTTTTACAGTGAGGTTTCGAACCTGTGATGGAAACAAAAAAATACACTTTGGTAGCAGTGAGCCAGAAGATTTCAGAGTAGGTGAGGATGGTGTGGTCTATGCAGAGCGAAGCTTTCAGCTTTCAGCGGAGCCCACAGAGTTTGTCGTGTCCGCTCAAGACAAGGAAACCCAGCAAGAATGGCAAATGAGGGTGAAGCTAACCCCTGAACCAGCCTCCACAGGGGCTTCAGAAAAGGTAAAACAAGAGCTCAATGCAGCCTCTATAAATGTATCTCCACAAAGAGGCATCAAAATAGGGGTTTAAATTTGCCCGTCATGCACCTCTCCATGAACCAGCTTATTAATGGACACCTAGTGCATGCAAAGCTGGAGCTTTAGAAGGAACTTTGATCATCTTTTATTCTGTAGTTTTGCTAAGGCATGAAAAGGCATGCCTATTTAACTATATAGGATTCTTTGTGTTTGAGCTTTTTATTTGTATAGCTTGAGATTTATACCTGAATTTAAGTCTCACACAGCCATTTCTTTATTTTAAATTGCTTGAAAGTATTATAGTATTTATTCAAGCAGTTAAATATAACCACAAAATAAACAAATCTGTGATAGAATGCATCAGTCAAATTTATTAGATGGGAACTGTAGATTTACAGCAGTAAGTAGGAAAGCACTTCTGGCAGGGAATATTGGCTTTGTCTTGTCCCGTCATAATCAAATTGGAGACGGTAAATTATTCATGATTCCAGCAGTCCTTGGTAAGGAAGATAGTCTCCCTCTGCTGGAAGCTGCCATAGGATAAACCAAGAACTGTAACAAAAATCAGACCTAGCAATGTGCAATTAGCAATGTATTTACTTTAGAAAAGCATATTAGGTTGTTTACCTTTTTCTGTCATATTACCTGTTGCCTGCTGCTTCTTGCCTTCTCCTTAGTGAAGGAGAAGTGTTAGTCTACAGATAAAGAACAAAATTTATTCATAGATTAACGTACCTATAATAGGTACACATTTAAGATTTAAGCATCATGTTAAAAGTAGGTAATGTGGTTATGCAATACATTTTTCCTGCGAACACACTGGAGACCACTGCTGTGTAATCCTCATTTGTTTGCTTGCTTGGTGATTGTGTTAAATTTGCTAAGGCATGATTTTAACAATGGAAATACTGTCATTTTGTTCGTGGAAGCATAGTAAAAGAGCAGATGCTTAGATGTGCTAGTGCATGCCCTGTTTATTCAACACACACTATTCCAGTGTCCTTACCATCAACAGAATGTAGAGGAGTAGAATCTGGCCTTCATTTGGTGTCTGTTCATGCTCTGCAATGTAGTTGCCTAGATTAAAATAAAGTTATTCTTTTAAAAGATTTGGAAGATGTTTTTGTCACCCCGTTCCCAACCTTAAGCAAGCTAGCTGTGTGTGCTGTCATCCAAAGGATGAAATGACTGCAGATGTAGAAAGGAATAGGAAGGGAATGTTGACACCTAGCAGAGATTAATGCCCTGTGTGTAAAGTGGGTCATCTACTGCATCCATCATGGCTGACATAGGTTTAAAATAATTACAGCATTAATTCTATGGGATTTAATAGGGTCATAAATATTTGAGATATTCCTTACCAGTACGTATTAAACTTCTCTTGGAACTCAAATTGCATTATAGCACACCCAGATCTAAATTTAGAGTACAGTAGCACATTACCTGAACTGAAGCTCTAGCTAATGAGAAATACATAAAGGCATACTATTAAATTCTGCAAAATGTTAACTACTTCTCAGAAAGTGCCAGATAGTATACACAGTAGTGCCATGTTATAAATGGTTTATAATTCCCTTTCTCTTCCTAGTTAAATAAGGGGAAAAAAGGGGGTCTTAAAGTTTGGCAGTGAAATTGTAAATGATATTGGTTATTTTCAAACTGCATTGTGAATGCAAATAAAACAGTTTGATGAACACAGAGAAAGGACAGTCTTTCAGTCAATTATGTAATTGTACCTGAGTTACTTTATAATGTCAGCTAGTAATTCTCCTTCTAACATGTGCTTAATTTTATCTTGTACCTGGGAAAGGACCAAAGGAAAATTGAAGAAATCATATTTCCATGGCAACAATACAAGCACAGCAGCCCTCTGAAGAGGCAGAAGAGAGACTGGGTTATTCCTCCAATCAACCTACCAGAAAATTCCAAAGGACCTTTTCCTCAGGAATTAGTTAGGGTAAGGAAGTTAATAGAAGTGTGTTTTCAGTGTCCCTCAGAGAGCTCTTGAAGAGATTTTGTGTAAATGATGTCTTGTTCATCATCCAGACATTTATCAGAGTCTTTTGGGTTGGTTTCTTGTTGCTGCCTGTGCATTGCATGCTGGGATGCGTCTAATTTCCTGGGGTTTAACTTGTTCCTGTGCATCTCTACTGGTGGAAGATGACCTTGTTTTGGGTGGTAAGTGTGTTAAGGGGCATCTCTGCTGGTGTCTCAGGAGTTTTCCAGTCTCCTGCACTGGAGTTCTCTGCCTGGGAAATGGTGTGGGAGTGAGCAGGAAGCAGAGTGCACCAGGAGACCAAAGGATATTGTATCTGATGGGGTGAGGACAGCAGCTCTTCCACAGGATTCTGCTGCCCAGAAGTGGCCACTGCAAGGAGCCACTGCAGGAGCCAGCCTCCTCTGGGCTGGCTTCCAACCACGGTACTGGCTGGTCATGATCAACTTGTTGGAACTTGGCAGAACATCAGCCCAAGCTGATAGGACACAGCTTCACTCTGTTCTGTCTTATGTGTGCGCTGGTGATTCAGCTGCTCCTCACAGATGCACTGCCCTTCAGTTGTTTCCTTGGAATATGAAACAAGTTCGATGTTTAAGCAAAAACTGCAAGTTTCTAAAGAGCTGGTTTGTCATGGAAGAGAGCCTGTAGCTTTGAGCTGAGAAGGTGTAGGAGAAAAGGGAAAACACAAACCAGGCTTTGAATTTCACGTGTAATTTTATGATACTAAATGTTTTCTCTAAGATCTAAACAATTCTGCCTAAAGTATTTGCTTGTTTTTGTTTAACACAAATAATTTTTATTTTGAGGGATAAACAGGGATAATTTTACATTTCTGAATATCCTTTGACCACTTTTTAACGAAGAGTGCTGTTAAGAACTTCAGGCTTTACACCAACTCCGTACCATTTCCAGAATAATTATTTTTGCAAGTACATCTTAAGGAGCAAGGAGAAGATAAATAGAGCTGCTGCCTGTCTCAGCAGCAGTCGCATCCTGCGCTTGTTTGTAGCTAATGTAAACGTTATCTTTTTTTGACACACAGATCAGGTCTGATCGTGATAAAAGCCTTTCTCTGCGGTACAGCGTGACTGGCCCAGGAGCTGACCAGCCTCCCACAGGCATCTTCATCATCAACCCCATCTCAGGACAGCTGTCTGTCACAAAGCCTTTAGACCGGGAGCAGATTGCTTCTTTTCATGTAAGAGTTTAATTTACCACAAATCAGATTATCAAATTGAAGATGAACATCTGCTTCAAACATGACTTGAGCAGCCAGCATTTAGTTTTGTATGAGATATGATTTGAGGAGTTTGTAGCAGATTTGTATTTATTGTACTTAATAAGGCTAACTCTTACTATATTTAAGCAGCTTAAATACATTAACATACGTAAACAGTGATTAAATGTATTTAGGTAAAGTAATTTTAAAATATGGAAATATGGGTACTGTGGCTTATATTTCAAGTACAGGCCATTGATCACAGTCTCCACTGAATTGTATACTTTCCAGAAGTTTATTTTTAATTCAGCAACTTAAATTAGGATGTGACTGCTATTAGAATTGCAGCAGCAGCTGTGATTTGAGAAATGGATGGGAAGAATAACATACCAATTTTTATTTTAGGGCCAAATCTAAGCATTTTAATAGAATTGTAAATTAGGCCTGTCAGCTTATGAAAATGATATTCTTTGCTCTAAAGAAATTGAAAAAGTAGACCACAGATTCCAGTACCAGTGGAAAAGGAAAGTTGCAAGGAAGACGGGGAGAGCAGGCTGTGACCTAAAGTGTCCTGTGCTTTTGGGAAACCGTGCTGAAATCACCCAGCTCCTGGAGAGAGTTTTCCAGCATGTTGTGGATTAAAACACTCCTTACCTTGTGTTCTGGGGAGATCTTTGAGTGCTGCTCCCAAACAGAGGACACAGCAGGAAGCATCTGGGGGGAGGTGTGGGTGAAAGGCTCTCATACAACAGCTCTAGCATCCATGAGATTTTAACTGAGAATTTGACATTGGCAATTCAGGATTTTACTGACTTAGGAATTTACATTTATATGAGTCATTACCAGAGTGGTGAGTTAATAATGCCATTTTGCTGCTTTCTAGTAGCTTTGTAGCCGTAAGATAAGTGTGTGTGTGTGTATACATGATGGGCATCAGCAGGACTGCTATAGGAGAAAGTTGCTCCTTTCCCTAGCAATGGCCATGCTCTGGTCTAAATACACAGATTTGCATTTAAATCTCCACCTTTTTAGGGAATGTTTTCTAATAACCATTATTAAAACCGGAATTCTATATGACAGTAGGCACTAGTAGTGATCAAAATTACATGATCTAAAATAATTTTCATCAAATCAAAGAAGGAAGTCTGCAACTTAGAATAGTTTGGAAGTCTGAACATCGGTTCCATTAGCAGCTTGGAAATTTAAAAGGTCGATATGAGGGAGCAGTGGCAGATAAGAAAATACACTGAGCTAAAAATGTCTGGCCTGAAATTTCCTGTCACTATTATTATATCTATTTGCACTTGTATGTTGTGAAAATTCTAATACTTTTAATGACTTTTGCAGCTGAGAGCACATGCAGTGGATGTAAATGGAAACCAGGTGGAAAATCCTATTGACATTGTTATTAATGTCATTGACATGAATGACAATAGACCTGAATTCTTACACCAGGTTTGGAATGGGACAGTCCCTGAAGGATCAAAGCCAGGTAAGATCTGGGCTTTTGGGAGGCAGAGGTATTATTTTGAAGTATCATGTTTACAGTGTCATTTTGAAGGTGTGATGAAGGGAGTGCCTTCAGACCTTGTAATACTTTGAAAGGTGTCTTTAGTGTGATGAGCAAAATCTCAGATCCTCTGTCTTCTTATTTCACCCTATTTTTAAAGCACTTTTTAGCATGCTGGGATTCATTTCCAAAAGGCAAAATTGCTATGTGCATTAACTAAAATCAGGGGAGGCTTTAGGGATATGACTTCTGGTTTATGGTTTTCAAAATCCTAATTATAACATCACAGTTCTTACATTTATTTTTATGATGGACACTGATGTTCATTTAGTTGACAGGTCAGGGTATAAGAGACTTCTGGAATGTCACTAGATACAGTTCTAGTTCTGATTCCCAGAGGCTTTGCAAACACTGGGATTTGAAATCAGTGTCATTTGAATTCTTGAGAAAACCTAAGTGTTGTTCAGATCTCATTAAAATTCTAATCAGCTCAGACTAAAGTTTGCACTATGGCTGAAACCACTTCCTTAATTTGTCAGAAGTGCAAAATGAAAGGTTAGCACCAGAAATGTGTTTCCTAACTTTGCAGTGTTTACTTGGCATTTGAGATCTATCTCAAAGACTTTTGAAAGAGTATTATTTATATTGATTTTCCGTCACTATCAGTATGTTCACCAATTCTGAACAATAAGTATATTTCCTTTGGCCCAATTAATAACATAAGTATCTAAACATGAAATGTTCTTTTGTTACAGAAATGTTATTTGTGGCAGAACTGTAGAGTTTCATTGTTTATGTAGCTTCTTCAGTTATAAGCAAATCTAGTCTTTTATAAACATAGAGTATTTTTATCTCCTCTTATGTATTTTAATTACTCTGTTGGTGAGTCTTGATTTTAGCCAGTTTGTTTTAAGTAAAGAAAGAATGTGCAGATTTTACCAAAAGAAATATGCGCTTTGACCACTGCTTGTAAAGTGATCTTGTATAATCTGAGTATAAACTGTTTACATAACATCAATTATTTGTCCTGCTGCTAGGGACCTACGTGATGACTGTTACTGCCATCGATGCTGATGATCCCAACGCCCAGAACGGGATGCTGAGATACAGAATCTTGTCCCAGGCCCCGAGCAGCCCCTCTCCAAACATGTTTACAATCAACAACGAAACTGGTGACATTATCACTGTTGCAGCTGGGCTTGACAGAGAGGTAAGGCAGGTCTTAATCCTGTGGGCTGGGTTGAACTTAATATTGTAAAGATTATGGCTCAGGGTGGTGGGTGGATGAGAGGGTGAGTGAGGAGCTGGACGTCAGCTGACAGTGCGCACCTGCAGGCTGTCATATCCAGGGCTGCAGCAGAAGCAGCGTGGCCAGCAGGTCAAGGGAAATAATCTCCTCCTCTGTTCTGCTCCTCCGAGACCCCTCCCTGGAGTGCTGCATCCAGATCTGGGGTTCTCAGCACAGGAAATAAGTGAACCTGCCTGGAGCAAGTCCAGAGGAGGGATGTGAAGATCATCAGTAGGTTGGAGCACTTCTTCTGTGAAGATAGGCTGAGAGAGCTGGGGCTGTTTAGCCTGGAGAATAGAAGGCTCTGGGGAGACCTTATTGCTGCCTTCCAGAACCCAAATGGGGCCTAGGGGAGAGCCTGGAGAGGGGTTTTTAATAAGGGCATGTAGAGATAGGACGAGGGGAGGTGACTATAAACTGAAAGCAGGTGCATTTAGGTCAGATAAAAGGAAGAAATTCTTTACTGTGAGGGTGGTAAGATGAAGGCACAAGTTGCCCAGAGAAGTTGTGTATTCCCCATTTCTGGAAGTGTTCAAGGCCAGGTTGGATGGCATTCTGAGCAACCTGGCATAGTTGGAGGTGTCCCTACCCAGGGCTGGGTGTCTGCAACTATATGATCTTTAAGGTCTCTTCTAGTCCATACAATTGCATGATGCTGTGATATATTTCTCCCCCTCCTCTGTCTTAACTTATTCCCTTTCACCCTGTTGACACCAGCTATTTTCCTAGTCTCAGAGTACAAAAGCTCAGAGGAGAGAAAATTATGTTAGGGATGATAATTGGACCTCTTTGTTCGTTCCATACATGTAGTTACTCCTGGCTCTCTGGGGTCATGGAAAGGATCTTATCCAATAAGCCTGTTAGCTCTTAAGAAACAGATACATCTAACAGATGCACACTAAGGCAGAGCAGTGCAATAATAATAATAGCAAAAAGAAATAATCTGTCAGTAATTCACTGCTACGTGCTGAGCAAGGTGCATCCTGTCTAGACAGTTCTTCACTGTGCCCACCACTGGAGAAGGAGCGTGCCAGATCCTTTGCTGTGAGTCACCCATCTGTGAGGTTGGGAATAAAAATATTTCCCTCCCAACTCCAAATCTGTCACACTAACTGTGCTTTTAAACCACTTGAAAACTTCACAAGAGATAAGCATTATTTTATAAACAAGCTATAAAATCCTAACAAACCTCTTTTGAATACATCTTGTTTCAACTTCTGTATTACTAACCTCATTTTAGCTCATTAAATCTGAAGTACTGGGTTTGCTGTTCATCTTTTAGCTGCTTGTTTATAGTTATTTAAAATGGAGAATAAAAATGCTTTCTAAAGTTCTGTGTTTGCTATTAATATTCTAATGCATTTCAGTTTGAAAGGGGCAATCAGAAGATTTGAAAAGCTAAACAGACTGTTAGATATTGCAATTAATTTTTGAGGTTTTATTAACATTCATTCTATTTAAGTTGGTTTTGAAGAGAAGGGATTTGAGCAAAGGAAAACCCTGAACTTTACAGTATTGCCCTGTTAAATTAAAAGAATGATGGGCAGCTTTGCCCTTGTTTTTAAAATCCCCTGGTCATCTTTGACAGATGAACTTTCAGAAGGACATAGCGATAATTCTTGAGGTTTTATCACTTGGTGACTAGCTGTACTGGAGGGATTTAACTCGGAAGAAACCAGCTGCCTGTGGAGCTTAGACCCTCACATTAACAGTTGGAAAAGCCTTGTCATTCACCATCAGTTTTCCTGATGGATCACTCTGCTGACACCCAGATGGGTATATATAAACATTTCTTGAACATGTTGGATATTAATGATTAACATTAAATCATTCAAATGTTAAATTAGACTAATATGAAATAAAATGGTTTCCTTCCCAAGCTTTGCTTCCTCCATTTCCTGAGTCATTTTGTGGAAGTCAATTAAATTAAAATGACTGGGAGTCTAGAGAGCCAAAGTTGAATTGTCTTCTGACAGTGAGCTGGGGAGTGCCTTGTTGTCCATGTACCCCAGCTGGTCTGCCCACTTCTGCCTTTCCACTCTTTTCTATAAGTCTTGTCTCACCTGATAAAGCTCTAATTAAAATCATAAAATGCTAGGCAGAATTTTAAATTCTTAAATAATATGACACATTTTTTATGGGGGCATAAGTGTTGTAGGCATTAAAAAAAAAAAAGTGGTTCCTCTGATAGCATTCCTCATCTGCTGGTATTTTAGATTAACATGCACAATGCATTATCTGTGCTAACATGCACAGGAGGAGATTTGCTTAGGTAAGGAAACTCAGCTTAAGGCAGAAGAAATCTTTCATTTGTTATCTCAAAAGATGCTGTTTCATGAGATCCAGCTGCTCTTATTTCTTCCATTATTGCTGTGGAATTCACTTCAGCATTAAAACATCTGCCTTGCTGCTGGAG
Organism: Melospiza melodia melodia; assembly: GCF_035770615.1. Taxonomy (NCBI): domain Eukaryota; kingdom Metazoa; phylum Chordata; class Aves; order Passeriformes; family Passerellidae; genus Melospiza; species Melospiza melodia. Next base: position 128,646,216 of record NC_086194.1, on the reverse strand, counting down.
GTGCTGAAGAAGGCAGGCAGGGTACTTAAATTTACACACTGACATTCCTGCCTCACGTGAGGTTAATTCAATGAAGTGCTCTTTTATTTGGCCTGTGTTGAAGTGGAAAGATGTGAACTGATGAGGTCTGCGTTCTTTCTTGGAGCTGCCAGTTTGCTTTTAGATGTGTTGCTGCTAAGTCTCTGTGCAGGCTGCTGACACATGCTCCACGGCTCATTCCTGGCTGCTTCTCAAGCCACAGTAAAAAGAGACCACCTCCCCCAATTTCCCCATGCCTGCAAAGTTGTGTGCTTGTTGATTTCTGAAATTTCACTCTCAGCACTTGATCTGCTTTATGTGAGTGCTGGAAAGAGGGGAAAAAAAACAAAGAACCGAACAAAAACACTGATCTGCTGTCTTTTGGTGCACTTTCTGGGGAAGTTTTTAGTGTGCTGGTTCTGTTGGAATTAAGTAAGACTACTGTAAGGAAGCTGAGTCTCTGTGTAATAATAATGGAGTTTTTTCCTTAATGAAATTTGCTTCTTGGGATCAATGTATTAAGACCCAGATGAATCAGAAGCACCTGCTGTTTCAATAACATAGAATCATATGGCAGTGAGATTTGCTTCAATACTGCTTTAGATTTTATTGCTTCACAGTAAGTAAAGTATGATTTTTACTTGGATGAAAGTGGTAAAAACATTTCTTTGATTCCCTCATGACTGCTACTCTTACTGGTGTCATGAAGGAAATCTTTAAGATGTTTAAAGCCTATTGAAGGTCAGTTTGCAAGTATATTTTCCAAGTCAGAATTCCTATACATCTATGTATCTATATTTATGCATTATTAAACCTGTATCCTGCACTTCTGTAGACTTAATACTAACTAGTCTTGCTTTTTTAAGGAATTGTGGGATGCATATGTAGCAATTCACATTTGGGGTGTCTTGTAAGGGTTTCTGTGTGAAAGAAGGTATGAGCATAAACCGTTATCTTCAGTGGGAGATAAAGATCCATAGAGCTTATTTTTAAAACTTTCTATTCCATGACTCATTGTTGCTGCTTGGAAATGTGCAAACCGTTAAACCTCTCATGTCTGTCTTACTGTCTGGCCAAAGTTTGAAAGAAAGCTAAATACTACCCATGGAATTATCCTTTCTTATTTGTTGTATCAATACCTGTAATTCCTGGTTGTAAATGGTGTGATTCTAGGTGTGTCCTGCTCAGAGTCAGGAGTTACACTCTCTGATCATGATGGGTCCGTTCCAACTCAGCATGTTTCATGATTCTATAAATTGTTTCCATGAGAAGTAATCTGTCATATACCCCACTCTTTAGACAGTGGAAGAAAATAGTGTACCAAGTGGAAAAAAAACATAAAAATAAGCTCTTTTTGAATTATTTTTATTTTGCCAAAAGCGGTAGCAAACTGTTTGTGAAAGTGCTGTTTCAAAGTAATAGCAGCTCCTTGTGTTTGTGTCCTTTCTTTTGGGAAGAACTGGATGGTAACACTTCTCTGCAAGGAAGGACGATGAGCTGGAAGAATGAAAGAGCATGCGCAATATTTGAAAGCAATGAGTTAAAATAAGCTAATAAACTTTTCAGCGACTTTATACAGAAAACATCTTTATGATTTTTTTTTTTTTTTTAATAGAACCTGGTCTAAGTTGTTTTAAGCAGCTCACCAAGCTGAGGTCAGGTCTCCACCAGGCATTTTGGGTGCTTAGGGACGCTGCTGGCCCCAGTCCAGCTGTGAGGGGGGAGCGAGTGCCCAGCTCGAGGGCCGTTAGCAGCACTGGGGGGAGAGGGGCCCATGGCTGCCATACTCAGCCAGGGTATTTAACATTTATGGAAATAGCCCGTTTGGTGCTTCCCTCCCCCTTTCCCCAGTGCCCTTACTCGTCTCTGTTGGCCTCGACATCTTTGGTTTCCATAGAGATCACAAGAAGTTGCCGCAGCAGTTTTATACTCAGGCTTGGCTGAAACAAAACCTTGGCACTTGTGGCCGTTTGGCCGACAAACCTACCTTGGCTCAGTGCTCTCAAATGCTTTTGAGGACTTTCCCTGTTTTAGTATAAAATGCACTCTGGCTCTCTTTGCGCCGTTTGAAAAGCATTGTTAAACCTGTGATCCTGCATTAACTGTCTAAAGTGGTTTGATTTATTAGAGTAGGAAGCAGTCAGCCTGTCCTAACCTTGATGGTCTTTCAAGAAGTAGTTCAATATAAGCAACCTGCTGCTGTATCCCTGTGGCACAAACTTTGCTTGCTCCTGTCATTTTGGGTGATGCTAACTAGAATAAACAGTGTGATAGCCTCCATTGCTTAGCAGAGTGCAATTTTTGGGAACACCTGCTGTCCTATGGTAATGTTAGTTTTGTCTAAAACTTATGTTGTCATTTTGTGTTTTAGAAAGTACAACAATATACATTAATAATTCAAGCTACGGACATGGAAGGAAACCCAACATATGGTCTTTCAAACACAGCAACTGCTGTCATCGCTGTGACAGATGTCAATGACAATCCTCCAGAGTTCACTGCCATGACTGTAAGTACAGGATAGGAGTTACTGAAGGATGTGCATATTTATAACCCTTCTCTGTTTCTCTCATTATATTCACAGACAGTAAATATTTATTACTTATTAAATACCATACTGGCAGGCAGAATCAAAATATGTGCAGAATATATATCCCTTACATGCTGTGTTCTGCTTTTGACCAAAAGGCAAAAGCTGACAAGGGAATCAAGCCATTGGTTCTCTGGGTGGCCTCAGGTAAACTTCATTAGATAAATTATCAGAGCTCCAGTGAGGAGAGGTGGGCTGCCCCGCTTTGATGAGTGTTCAGCCTGGTGTGGCCCATGCGTGCTCCCCCAGCTGAGGTGGAGTGTTTCCATGGTTTCTGCAGTTCTACGGGGAGGTGCCGGAGAACAGGGTGGATGTGATCGTGGCGAACCTGACGGTGACAGATAAGGACCAGCCGCACACGCCGGCCTGGAACGCCATGTACCGCATGACCGGGGGGGACCCCACCGGCCGCTTCACCATCCTCACCGACCCCAACAGCAACGACGGGCTGGTCACTGTCGTAAAGGTAAGGCCTGCCCGCCTTTCAGAGACTTCAGCAGAGATGGAGGAGGTGGGAGAACACCAGAATGGGGGGAAATGTGAATTCCTGAGGCCAGCATGAATCTGGAATAAAATGGATGCTCACCTTTTGGAATCAAGTCTGTCTCTTCGAATGTTACCTTGCTTATGCTATCAATAGTATTCCGCCTGCTCAGTTTTAAAAATCTGTCCAGGTATTAGAAATTGCAAATCTTGAATCTTTATTTGCTAAAAGTTAGAAATTACTCTGTGGAAAAGTGTCTGCTTAGTATTTTTTGCCAGTCTAAACAACTTCCTACCTCCTCAATTAGTAGTCATGCGTGTCGTCTGCACATTTTATGTCAAGATCTTCCATTAAGGAAGAGATACAGGCAGTCAAAGCACAATCAGAGAGGAAAAAATAATAGGTGGGAGGGTACTTCTACAAGAGACATTTAAAGACTGGCTATTTTTAAAACCTCATTTAAATACCTTTTATGGAATAACCTGTCTATCTTCATTCTCTAGCCAACACAGCTCTGGGTTGAGGGATGACTTATTTCAAGTGATAATAACAATGTGATTCTATAATTAAACCTGCCAGGCAGTAGCCACCTTTCCTCATGACCCACTGATAAATGTCTCATCTCTGAGTTGGCCTGCTCTGGTTTTGGCTGATCCGTTTCAAAGTCAAATGTGCAATGCCAGTAATCCCATTTGGAAATTAAAAAATTCACTTTTCCTTTTCTTTTTTTTTTTTTTTTGTTCTGTTTTGTTTGATTTCATTTTGTTTAATTTTATTTAATTTCATTTTGTTTGATTTTAATCCTCCCAGTATTTAGGTGACAAAAAGATAGAACATACATGCAGCATTAATAGTAATTCACAGTGGGTTTTTTTTAAGAACTGTCTCTGGTTTATAACTGCTCTTCCCCAGAGGTACCAATTGTTGCATTGCAGTCTTCCAGGAAGAATTATGTGAGTGTCTGTGCTTTTTAGCACTCCTTTAAGTGCCCAGACATGGGAAGAGTTGGAAACCTGCCTACAGTTTTTATTGGCAGTGCAATGAGTTATCTGTCAACCTGTAATGAAGATTAGATTGTCTCTTGTCATTTACTTCATACTGTCACATGCCAACTGCCCCAGTAAGGTACAGGGTTTTCTTCCAATCTGGGATCTGTGTGAGTAGTACAGTGCATAGTACAAAGGGAAATCCTGTCTCCAGGAATGCCTCAACCCTGTGCAGCATGACAGAGGAACTCTAGATTCACACTGTTGTTACTTCTTCTTAAGTTGGAATTCTGGCTCAGTGAGGAACTCTCCAAACGGAAGGTTATCTTCACTGGGAAGATGGAAGCTGTAGGTATATCAGAAACCAGGCTGACTGGGATTACCAAGAGTCTTTCTAGTGGGATGTTGAGGACATGAGAATCTCTGATCTATGGGAATAGCTATAGTCATGAGCTTGTTTGAAGGAAACTTCCATCCTTCCTTCTAACAGAAAGAGGCAGCTTTCTGTCCCCAGGAGAGATCATCAGAAGGCACATGTGAGTGCCTGGCACAAGGCCGGGAGTTTCTTCATCATTTTGTGATTAAACTACTCGTTTCCTCATTTGTCTCTAATGGCAGTACCAGAGTAGGTTAAATCCCAGAATGATTTCTAAAGGTTTCTAGCTCTTCTGACTTCAAAACTGCTGCTGCTGCTGTGTGCAGAACTGAAACCGCCACATGCTGCTAAGCAAAACCCCCAGCGCATGGGCTTGTGTTGAGGTGATGGTATTGTGCTCTCTTCACACTCTGTGCTCATTTTTCAGAAAAGTACAAGTAATCTTCAAAAATGTGCTTGAAATTTAAAATGTTGCTGTGTGTCTATTGCTACTGTGAGCGAACATTAACACTTCCTGCTCTTTGCTCTTCCCAGCCTATTGACTTCGAGACCAACAGGATGTTTGTACTTACCGTAGCTGCGGAAAATCAAGTGCCTTTGGCTAAGGGGATTCAGCATCCTCCTCAGTCAACAGCAACTGTGTCCATTACAGTCATTGATGTGAACGAGCCCCCATATTTTGTTCCAAACCCCAAGCTCGTGCGTCAGGAAGAAGGGCTGATGGCTGGGAGCATGTTGACAACTTTTACTGCTCAGGACCCGGATCGTTACATGCAGCAAACCTCCCTAAGGTCTCTATAAGCACTTTGCAATGTCTGTGTTATGGAATGGGTGGGGAGCAAAGAAGTGACTTGTGAAATGACTGAATGTACTCTAGCACACAGCTACCCAACATGTTGTGTGAGTTTTGTGCTCAAAAATCCCTCTCTCCAAAGGGATTTTTGGCTGTAGAGAAGGTGAACTGACCAGGTGTGTAAACTGGGTCATTTCCTCATCCTAAGTCCCATGCCATCAAGATAGAAAGCAGTTATGCATCTGTGGTAAAGTATATGTTCTATCCCAGCAAATTCAGTCAGGGCAGGCACATGCTTGTGTGAATTAAAATCATTTGCAATTAAAATTCACCAGTAATTTTCACATGGATTGTGGATAAAATCTGAAGGGTTTTCTTTTCATTTTTTCTCCAGTAATGCAAAGTGGTGGTGTGGTCTGTCTGTGAATTCTTGTACGGACAGCTTTGATCATTATTTGATCATAATTTTTCTTATGCCTAAAACTTTTCTACACGAGCGTACCTCATGTAAGAAATGGGCGTTATTTGCAAAGCTAAAGCTGTGACTCCCCATGGGTCAGGACTCACCTGTTCCAGCTTTTTTTTTTTTTTTTTAGCTCATGTAGAAGAAACTCCAGAGCTTATGTTCTATCTTTCCTTCCAAAATCAAGATGATTGCAATTTTATATTCTCTTGATTTTTTGGTTAGCTGTTTGTAACACTTTGCTCATTTCTGGACATAACCATCATAGAAATGACAGTATGAGGACTTCAACATTAAGAGAGCTTGCACCTGATTAATGTCAAAGACAAAATTTATCAGATAGAAGAATGGTGTTGAAAGACACTTCTCTTTCAAATTAAGATGAAAAACATGCAGTAAAACCAGGGCCTCTGAAAATGAAGTAATACTGAAGTGCTAGAACAATATGAGTTAGTGCAACTAACACTATCCATTTTTACTTCTCTCCTGTTCTCAAGCACTCTGACAATATGAAAATTAGTATGAATAGCTCTGTAGGTGTAGAAAAACCAAGTAGGATCCTGACTGAGTATTTTAATTGAGTCTGAGTATTAATGTTATATAGTTTATGGTAATTATATTATTTCCTCCAGTTACATGATAACTTACAGGGCAAGGCACTTGAAGAATCGAAATGCAGGACTGGTTTTAATATGTATTTCCAAGAAATTTACTGACAGGGCTTGATAAATGGAAATTTATTATGAAAAATAAAATACTATCTTTAAATTCCAAAAATATGTTCAGAATACAAATTAAAGTACTAATACTGTCTTTGTTGCTAGCATTTATGTTGGTAGATAAATAACATAACTTATGATTAAATACACAGGTACTCAAAACTTTCAGATCCTGCAAACTGGCTGAAAATTGACCCTGTTAATGGACAAATAACTACTACAGCTGTTTTGGACAGAGAGTCAATATATGTGCAAAACAATATGTATAATGCAACATTTCTTGCTTCTGATAATGGTATGTATCAATATTGTGGATTTTTTTTCAAAAAGCTTTTCATCTTTGTGATTGAATGGCATTCAGTTTTACTGGGGCAGAAAACAGGTTATGCTTAGAATACATCCCGTTGGAAATCTGTATTACTATCAGACCATGTATAATTTCCCAGCTACTTGGGAAATGGCTGAAGAATAATTCTCTGAGTTTATAGAGAAACACAGTCTTGGTTACATTAGTTGAGTTGACAGCAAATTGAAAAAGCCCTGCATGGGAGTGTGGTAGGTTGAGTGAATGCACAGCATGAGTGGGCTTTATGGGGGGGAATGTGTCATTGGAGGGGCTTTGTATTTTCCCACATTCAGGCTGCAGCAGTGCAGAGGGAAAAGTATCTTTTTGTTGTCAGTTTGTTAATGACAATTAACACTGCTCAGAAATGAGTCCTTTGATTTCAGCTGGAGGGCTGTACTGTTCATAGCTGATAGCAGAAAGATGGACAGGCACAGTTAGGGACATTCTCACATTATAAGGGAAAACTGAAACACTGGGGCTATTTGCCTTGGAAAATAGACGTGGTAAAAATTTCTGAACTGGAAACTATATCAGCTGTTTCTGTACTTTGGCTCTGTTCTGGAGAAAAGGCATAAATGGAACTGGAAGATTATGGGAGGTGGAATGAGAACCATTGCTAGTTATACTGAAAAATTCAGTGCCAAATGATCACACCAGTGTGATTCCAGCAAGATTTATAGAAGCATCACACATTCGATATGGATGGCAGGAATGTCCAGAAATAGCATGATGAAACTCAGTATTAGAAAGAATTTAAATAGCACAGTTATGGTAAAGAGTGATCTTAAGCCTTCAAAGTTAGGAAATAATTTTTCCAGAGAACAACCATCCCAATTTTGCACCTTCTTTGAAGCCTTTGATGTGGACCATCTCTGGAGATTTACTGTCTGTCTGGTCAATGAAGTGGGTGAGTCCATGATCTATGGATCTGCAGTTATTTGCTGAATTTTGCTGAGTAGGGCCATTTTTCTGAGTGCAGACTACATAAGAATTATTGTGTTAGCAGGGCCAGTGACAGTGTTAAATTGGTTTTGTAAAAAAATCCCAAAACTGAGGTAAACATGTAAGTGTGTTGCTACAGCTTCGTTTAAATAGCTTTGCAACTGGAAACAGGCTTAATGCTATTTTGTTTTCTTTTAGGAATACCCCCAATGAGTGGAACTGGCACACTTCAGATATACCTGCTGGACATCAATGATAATGCCCCCCAAGTGCATCCAAAAGAAGCCACAACTTGTGAAACACTGCAGCCTAATGCTATTAACATCACTGCTGTAGACCCTGACATAGATCCGAATGCGGGCCCGTTTGCCTTTGAGCTGCCTGACACACCTGCTAGTATTAAGAGGAATTGGACCATTGTTCGAATTAGTGGTAATTAACATTGTGGAAATCTTCATAGTTTTAAAGAAACTTCTGCAAATATCTTCTCTGTGGTATTATTTCACAACGTACATGAGTTTGGTTGATATGAACAAGAAATGACCTTAGTGTAACTTCTCCAGAGGAAAAGAAATTTTAAGAAAGAAAAGATGGTCACAGCAGTCAGGAAGTCTGTTACCCTGAGTATCACATAGCAGTTTGAGCAAGAAGTTAACCCCGAGCTGAAACACGAGCTATTTTTGCCAGTGCTATTTTAATCCCATGTGAGCAATATATTACTTTTTAACCAGCACCTTATTTTCACACACAGGTGATCACGCCCAGCTCTCCTTAAGAATCCGGTTCCTGGAGGCCGGCATCTACGACGTGCCCATAGTAATTACAGATTCTGGAAATCCACACGCATCCAGCACTTCCTTGCTGAAGGTGAAGGTTTGCCAGTGTGACTTAAATGGAGACTGCACAGATGTTGACAGGATTGTTGGTGCAGGGCTGGGCACTGGTGCCATCATTGCAATTCTGCTTTGTATCATCATCTTGCTCAGTGAGTAGATAGCTCTCCTATTTTTAACTCCTTTACCCTTGTTTTGCAAGTACAATATTACTTATTTTAGTATCAGGTACCTTGACAAAGACCGGGGAGCTATTAAAGGCTCAGGTCCAGGAATTGTTTCTGCATGTTTCTGTGTTTTGGACAAGTATGAAAACTTCCTGATAGTACAGGATTTAGAGTTGGACAGAGTACAGCTAGCACCTGTTTGGCACTCAGAGTCCTGCATTGGGTTTGTGAAAGAGATTTTCCATTGATACTCATGGACACTTGTGGCATTACATCACTGAGTGGCCAGGTTGAAGATGTGATTAGTCCCCAGGCTTCTAATCTGTCTTGTGCTGCCAGTACTCTGCAATTTGGTGCCACCCATAGCAGGTAAAAATGCTTTTAAGGAGTGCTCTGATGTTAATACTGCTGTGCTTCAGATTAATGCAAGTAGGAATTGCTGTTGCAAAGTAATGCATCAGAGCCCTTTGTGTAAGGCCTGACGAGAAAGACAGGTGTTGCAATGATGTGTATGTTTAAATACTGCATAAAGCTGTACTAGTATTTTATTTTGTGTGAGTAAGGGAAGTGACTAAAAATCATGAGTGTCTGTCCAGTGTGGTAAATTAGATAATTAGATTAGCTAGCTCTCCTACACATTATAGTTAACTGATTGCCTATTGTGGTGGAACACAAGGGAGAGATTCGCCTGGTCATAGTACACTATGCACCCATCTAGAACATAGAAAATTATGGAAAGGAGTAATTAAAAAAAAAAAAGAGCCTGGATAAGCACATGATTCTCCACAAGCACGCAGTGCATTTACTTTCTTGATAGAATAAATTTTTAAAATGCTAGGTATGAAACTAACAGAGCCTTATTGAAGGAAAGATTTCTTTCTGAATATAGTGGTTTAGGAAGCACAGTCTTTCTTAATTCTTTTCATGGGAAGTTTATTTTGCAGATGTGGAATGGATTTGTTCCTTACAACTTTGAATATGTGATTGATTGATTGATTGATTTCTAAACCGAATTGTCTATGGTGGTCTGAGTTGAATCTTCTCTTACTTAAGCTGCCTTCTGTCAAATTATTAATTTTAAAAACCTCCAGAACAGTCAAATCCAACTTCATTGCTTTTTTTGTTTTCTTCTTTTAAATCTTCACATTAAATTCCTACAGTTTTTATGGCTGTAGTTCAGAACTAAGGTGTGGTTTTATCTCTTCCATTTTTGCATTACAGTTTTAGTTTTAATGTTTGTGGTATGGATGAAACGCCGTGATAAAGAGCGTCAGGCAAAGCAGCTCTTGATTGATCCTGAAGATGATGTGAGGGACAACATTCTGAAATACGATGAAGAAGGGGGTGGAGAAGAAGATCAGGTGAGGAAAGGTTAATGGGTTTTATGTGTAGATTTACACTTCTCTCTGCACTTTGTTTTGTTTACATTGAAACACTCTAGTAGGTAGCTAATTTTTACATTAAGTACTGAAGGCAATAACTTTAAATAAAACATTGCTTTATCTTTTTCTCTTTTTTTTTGCCATTACAGATATACCAATTGCTTGCCATTAGGATAAGATGTAACAGCAGTATCTTGTCCTCTTGCAGTAAAAGCATTCTGACCAGATTCCAGCTAAGGCTGTTATATTTAAATGAAAGTTAACATTTACTGTCATTGCTGTCTGTAAACTTTCCTCGCTCCCTGTCTGGGAACTTGTACAGCTACACAAGTGCAGGGTGCCTAATATCATCTCAACCAAATACAACCCTTTCTTGGTGGTGGGTGAATGCCTTTCTAGATAAATAGTAATGTTGGCTATTGACAGATTTGCCACCACTGGGATTTCAGGCTTGGAAAGCATTTAGGTTTCAAGTAGCTGTCAGGGCACATCTGTGTTTATTCAAATGCTTTCCCAGGCAGGTGCCATGTGCATTTACTCTCATGTCACCTCTGGTTGAACCACTGCTGATATGTCAGAGGGCTAGGAGTGATGTGTATATGCTAAGAATAGTGGCTTTTCCCCCCTCTCTCTCCAAGTTAGTGGATTTAGAAGCAGTGTGATTTCCTTCCTTTAGAGGACGTTTATTAAGTGTGTTATGAACATGACAAACAGCAGATTTATGCACATTATCAATGGTAGAAGTGAGTGTAGTAATTACAAAGAGAACAGTGCATATAATAGAGTCTAAGAAATTTTCCAGTTAAAAGCCTTGAAAAATTAAGTGCAATTCTTCCACACATCCCCAGTCTCAGTCATCTGGCACTTGAGTTATCTGAAAAGTGTCTCCCTTCACTGGTACAGACTTCTATAGTTTCCTTCTGCTCATTTGTTTGTTTATCTGAAATTTGTGTTCCCCTTAGTAATTTCCATGCTTCCTGCATTTCCCCAAGTACTGTTCCTACTTCCTGGCTTTTCTGCATAATGTTCTTCTTAGGCAGCTTTCAAAGGAAACTTCAGTTTATGCAGTTTTGGAAAAATGCTTATGTTAAATAAAGTGAAAACAGCCTTTGAGTCTATGCATGTATTCCAGATATTTGTACATAGTTTCAGTACAAGAACTGCATCCTGTTCATGCATCTGTTGTTGTAGAGAAAAGTTGCAGTCTTAAAAGAAAATTAGGAAAACTCAGTCCTGTGAGAAGTAATTTTCCAGTTCACATATTCCCAGCTCCATCATCCCGAATTCTCTGGGGGATCTGTTCAGCAATTGTCATGGATCTTTGATTTTTAATTACTGTCCACACAACCCTCAGGACAGAAGTGAGTTAGGTTCACTGAGTATGCTGCATTGGGAAGCCATAGGTGATGGTAGGGTAGCTTTGGGTGGGATTGTGCTGCAGATCAGAAACATGAACCACAGTAACGGTGTACGATGAGAGCAACACAGGAATGGTTCCGAAGTCTCTCCTCTGCCCTTGTTGTGCTGTGCTCCTCTCCAGCTGGCAGTGCTGTCTTTGTGAGAGGTGCAGTCAGGGTGGTGTGGCAGGAGGCAGTGAGCCGTCCCGTGGGTGCCGCGGAGACGGGCGCGATGTAAAGCGTCCGTAATCGCAGCGAACGGGCGTGCTGCGCGCAGAGAAAGGAGAGCTGCCAGCGGGCGCACTGGCAGGAAAACAGTAAGGAATGTGGAATTAGGACCATTTCCTCTCACAGTGGACATAGAAAGCATCTAAACACAGAGAATTGTAAGGGCTTTACAAAAGATTGAATGATTTTTAGTCACAAACCCCCTTCTTACTTTCTAAATATGAATTTTAAAGCCACTACTGCCACTTAGTTATCTTCACTGCAGCCACTTTGTTCAGGTACGCAGGTCCCCTTTTTGATCCATTGACAATAGGCCAGTCTCTGGGGGTCTAAAACACACTTGTACATTCCAAATGTAGAATACATGTCCAGAAAAGAACAGCTTGTACAAAGTGTAACAAGCTTTTGTGACCATTTCTAGTGTAGCCAGTTTTATACCACTGGTGGCAAAGTGGGGGTAGGTTCTCCCATAGCTTCAAAGCTAGGAAGTTGTTCCTATGCAGAATGGATGAAGAGAGAGCACAAACTTCTCATCTTTTTTTCTTGTCTACAATGGATGATGTAAATATATTCTGTCTTGCTTTTCAGGGAGATTATTTTACTTTATTTTGGTCAGACATTTTTTTAAAATCTAAATTCTTCCTGTGCTTAACTAGATGGTAATTATTCTTAGATTTGTTTCTTCTTGTTTCCCTCCTGGCCCCCTCTATCTTCTGTGCCCAGAGGAAAGAGGGAGAATGATACTTCATTGGGGTTTATTTGGTTTTGCACACATTTATGAGAGATTTCAGAACTTAGAATGCAGAGCTTTTCGAATGTCCCAACAAGTTCTCTGCAAGCAGTAATATCATTTTTGCAAACCATGGCTTAGCAAAATACTGCATAAGCAAAGCTGCGTGCAGCACTGTGGGGAAAAGATATTGGCTAGAAAGATCTTTGTGTTTTTGTCAATGTTAATGAAAGTATTAAAGTTTCAAAGTGAGTGTTCTGAAAAAGTATGGGACTAACATCAAAAATGTATTTGCAGAATGAGGCCTCACAGGGTAAAACTGCCACTGTTCTATTAAAATCAAGAAAAATTGCTTTGTGTCAATCTTGGATCCATAAGTCATCAGCAAATTACAGGAAAATGCTCTGCATCAATATTAACTTTTTTTTATGGTGCACCATACCTAAAATCCTGAGGACTGATTAAACAAGCAGCTTCAGTAGAAGGCAGTAAACAAGGTGACTCAAACACAGAGCCATCCTGCCCAGGGTGCATCTCATGTGGTGAAATAAAAGGGAATTTTAAAGCCTCGTGTGCATCTCAGTGAAAACAGTATTTTAAAAGCTTCAGACATTTTCATAAAAGGTAAAGTTACTTTTATTGATAGCCAGCAAATTACTTTTTAAAATCACATGCTTCTCTAGAAGGACCGCTTGAATATTTACCCTGTGTGGCCTGATATTTCCCAGATGTTTAGGTTATTTGAAGATGAGACTGTTAGAGCTTGAAGGTAAGTGATAGAACTTAGGTCTCTCTGTATCCTGAAACAAATTAAATTTTGGAGGTTTTTTATCTTAAAATACTTATTTATTTGAGAGGTTTAATTTATTTGTATTGAAACTATGCAAGTTGGGGTTCTTAGCTGTCATGTCAGACCCAGAAACTCCTAAAACATGTTCAGCAGGTTCCTTTCAAACTCTCCGTACATTCTATCAGAGTGATGTCTCCTGTAAGAAATTAGATGAGTTCAAATTCCAGCAAATTCCTCTGAGTCACAGCAACTGCCAAAAACAAGTTGGAATTCCTCTTTCATTTTTTGTTGGTGTGTTTGGTTTTTTTTTTTTTCTCCTGTGCCAGCAATTCCAAGGAATTATGAAGTGAAATCTGTAATAAAAGAGCAGTTTAGTCCTTCGTGAAGGTCTTCTGTTAATCCCATTTGAGGCCATCTTGGCCTGCTTTGTTCTGTCTGACAGACTGAATGCTTGTCAAGAAAATTGAGGATCTTGAATGATTCATAGTTGTCTTCTACCCTGGCATGATGTACACAGGGTTGTGTGATCTCCACAGCAGCTGAGAAATATGCTATTAATTCTGTAAGCCAAAAAAGCTTTTGATCTGTGGGTCATAACTGAAGTCATCCTGCTCGCCTCCAAAGAGCATTGTCAACACTGGAAGTGTTTTGGACTTTTTTCACCTAGAAAAAACAGGCTGAAGAGCAGGCTCCAAAATGTTTACGGCACTCCTGTTGTTCCAGGCAGCAACTGTCTGGGTTTTCTGAACAATGAATGTACCAGCAGAATTTGGGGATAAGGGAGGAATTAGAAAAAGCAGAATTATTCCAGGTAGAAAGCTTTGGATTCCTCTCAGGATTCTGTTTACTGTTTTCTACTTTCAACAGTTGAGCTACCTGACTTAGAGGAGACGGGCCATGAGAGGGTTTGAGTCAGCATCATTCTGCAGAAGTCAATGTGACTGGTTTGGGAAGGGGAAAAGTGTTGGGGTTGGGGGTTTTTTTTTGGTGTTGGTTTGTTTTGGTTTTGTTTTGTTTGTTAAACCCTGGTGTTTTGTTTTGTTTTTCCTAAAATTATATCTGAATCTTAAACTCCTGCGGGTGAGGGACAGTATAGTTTTTTTATATTCTGAAACAGAAAGTTCAAATTAGGAAACTGGAGTGAGTGCCTCTCTTGACTATTAATGAACCTCATGATCCGTAACTTGTAGTTGTTCAGCAAATGGGGAGGTGTGAGGTGCAAATGGTGAATATTCTTTCCTGATATAATGTGCTTTGAACTTGTAACACCAGTCTCAGTTCCAGAGAACCCAAACCTGCTGCTGACTGAGTTTTGGAGCACTTAGCATGTGTCTGCAGTGCAGTTTGCACACACAGCACATCACAACCCATAACCATCACTAACTCATTTTTGTCACATATCTCGGGCCATTTGTGTGACTTACATCAAGGTGATGGGTGCTTGACTGGGATGTGTGCAGCATATGTTAGCCTGATAACTGTGATACTTTTTTTTTTTTATCTAATTGCTATTGTAATATGTCTCATTGCACAAGATGATTCTCTCCTTTGAGTTCATTTCTATAATGTTTTCTGAATTTTAGCAATACTTGCTCATGCAGGTAGTCCTGCTGAAGCAAGTTGTCTGAGCAAGTGGGTGGTATGCTTTTAAAGTATTGCAGATGAGCTGTTTTGAACATGTAGGGTAATCTAGCCCTCAGATCTTTTCAGCACTAGAATTTCAATGCAGTGATTTTACTATTATTCTAAGTCGTTTACTGCTGAGGAGTCTTCATTGTCCTTCCTACATCAGTTTTTTTTACCTTAATCAATAGCTTGCTTTTTGTCATATTTTTTACATATTTACATAGAGAAAATCGTAGCATTTAACGCTGTTAATCACATTAAAAATAAAAGATGAATGGTTTATTGTATGTGTGCAGGATCTAAATTCTGAACAGAAATTGCTCTTTTATAAAAGGGTAGCTGTGTCCCAGCATTTATGTGTCATAGATAAAAGCAAAAGTAGGTAGTCCATCTGAATTTTTGTGTCTGGGTTTTGGGGTTCCTTTTCATATTGTCATAACTTTCTGTATGCCCGCATTTTGAGATAACATTAGTCTTCTGTGCTGGATCTTTTTACTTTGTAAACATGATAATGGTCCATACCTACTCCATGAACTTTATATATCCATGTGATTAGATTTTCTTTTTCACCACCCTGAGTGTTAATGAGATAATATACTCTCGGTTTTTAACCTTCATTTTGCATTGTATTAAGAATAGAGCATGTTTTATGTTCTGAAATTTCAAACATAATGAATGAAATAAAGGTTGCTATCATATTCCCAATGAATATACAATGCTGTAATTAAAAGGTAGTTATTTCAGGGATTGTGTTTGCTTACTAAGACATTAGCTTCACTTTTTTGAATAAGTGACTCATACAGTGCTCCTGTGGAGGAATTACTGTCATTCCTTGGTGAATCTTTATCTCGTGATGTGAAAAGTAGTATTTTCATAATTCCATTACAAAATTGTTTTGTTTTATTTTATCATATCTAGAACCTCTGCCTGTTACTGCATTGTATCTGCAGCTGGAGCTTCACTTTCACCTTTCTTATTATGAAAAAGATAAGCCAGCTTCTTTGTTATCTTAAAAATTATTAACTTGTAGTACTCCAGATGCATCTATAATAAAAACAAATGGGAAAAGCAGTATGGCAGAAAGTAATCTAAAAGCAAGTGACAAAGAGCAACTGTTGGTGTAGGCATTTTAACTATCCTCCCACCTGCAGCCTACATCTAGTCAGTTCTCTATCTTTGCTTTTTTTGAAGTCTCATAGTTTCAGGAAATGTAAGATTTAGGGGAGGTTGTAGTATTTTGCAGAACTCAAGCAATGTTTTATGTGAAAATTTCTGATAGCCTTTTAGGATGATGTTTGCTGGGTTTGGGGGTAGAATATATAGCAGGATTGGTTTTCACATTTTTTTTTTTCCTTCTTTTTTTTCAGTGGGAACATGCAGGAGTAAAATATTTCTTTCCTTACTTCCCCATCTCATTTTTCTATTGGAGTAGACAGTAATTGCCTTTGGGACAAAAAGGCAAAGCAGAACACGGGTTTTATCCATAGGTACTTCAGAGTCATTATTAGTTCTGTTCTCTTCAGAAAATAAAAAAGCTGGGTTTATACTAAGGCTCCATCCTCTAAAAGGGGCGGGTAAAATTCAAATTTCTGCTACTCTTGCTTTATATGCACCTAAACCACTGCAGCTGATTGTGTTCAGTGAAAGACACAGGTCTTACCATCAAATTAAGTCAAAGTGATCTTTGACAGTTAAGTTGATTATTTCTTGTATGGGGATAGAGCTGAACTTCCATATTTCTTTGCAAAGGGTGCATCCCTTGAAAATGAGAAACAGGTATAGTGGTTTTATTACATTATTCATGTGTCCAGTCCTGTGTTGGTGGCTAGGCAAAGCTTTCCTTCTGCAGAAGGTGAAAACCCAAGTCACCCCTAGAAGTGTATCACACACAGTCTCATGACCCGCCAGGAAATAAACCAAGAGCTCCGAGACAGCAGAGAAGCCAGAGTCATAAATCATTAATGAATGTCAATCACATTCCAGGCACTAGGCTGTGGTAGTGGAAAGCTCAATTCAGATGTAACGTATTAAAATATTTTCTGCGTGTTCCTTTCTCAAAAAAAGTCCGTCCTGTCTCTGCAGAGCGTTTTATAGTTTTAGTTCATTGTCATTTCGTTGTGTTGTTTGCAGTTCTGCATCATAACATTCCAGGATACATTCATACAAGGCAGTTACCAGTTACTGTAAACATTTTTTACTTTGTTAGGGTTTTTTCCAAGAACTTAAGTAAATCTTCTAATTTAGAACAACTAGTGAGGATGACAAAAATAAAAGATGTTTAAACCATCTCCTGCTGTAACCAGTCACTGCTCTATGAGTGATTATTACTCAGGTGCTTTTCAGTGAATAGCTGCCTTGCCCAAGAGGAAGTTGTTTAAGGAGGAGATTTTTGAAGGCTGCATTGTCCTGTTCTTTCAGTGGTTACTGGGGAATGTAAAATGGCCTTTTCTTCTGTTCTGGATGTTTCTTCTATTCAAGTGGAGGTACTTGAACTGTGCTTTGGCATACTGTGGGGATGTTCTTAAAGAAGTGCTTTGAGGGGTTTTAGAGCCTTCTGCATACATTTTTGGTAATTCATAGGGCTTGGTTACCTGATTTTGACATTTAGCATTTTTCACTGCGATTGCATGTTTCAGGAATATAAGGTTTGAACTAGTAATGGTTGAAGTCTTTTCTTAAAGCTTGTTAGAACTAAGTGAAGAGCTAATAATTTCAATATTGCAATCAATTTGGAGGGGAGAGAGGGTTAATGGGGTTTGGGGGGAGAGGTGGGCGGTGAGATGGATTGATTTCACAAGATGCAACTTCTGATAAAATGTCCTTCTAGCACTTTAAAGTTCTCATCTCTTTAACCACCAGTTATCGAAAAGGCAACCAAAGTTTCTCCAGTGATAACAGATCCCTTCATAAACAAGCAGAAAAACAAAAAATCATTCAGCTTGCTTCACTTACATCCCTGTTGTAGAATGTGAGGTTTCTGTTTCCCTGTTGACTGTAGATTTGGACTATCAGACTAGTTCTGGTTTCCAAAGGCCTGAGTTTTTCTAGATGCAAAATGGGAGCAAACTTGCGTATGTTAGCAGTATTACAGTTGAGAAAAACGAAGTAGATTCTCTCTTTCATCAACAAATTTAAGTTTGCCCAAAAGTTTGACAAGGAGAAAACTTGAATGAAACATCTGTTTGAGTCTACTCAAATCCAAACTGAAGGAAGGGATTTTTTTCTAGAATTGCTGGAGTTAGGGCTAAACAGCCCTAACTAAATAAATACTCTGACAAAAATTGGCAGCTGTATGAATTAGATACTCACAACTTTCTCTGAAGTACATTTCCAATGGAGGGCCAAGACTTTTTCCCCAATGAACTGCCAATAATCCATAAGCAGATTTTAACTATAAATAGGTTATATGGGAAAAGACTGGAGCAAAACCAAATCACTGTAGAATTGTGGTCCTGAAATTAAGAGTTAAAATGATGACCCAGAATACTGATCAAAGCTGTCTGTCCCAGCCTATCCCACCATGTTTTGTTCTCTCTTTGATGTGCCAGTTTTCCATTTAGCCGTCACTTCTGCAGTTAACTATCTTAACAAACTCTGTTTGAGGCTAACCTTTAAGTCCATTCAGGAGCTTTAGGTAGTGTGTGAAAAGCTTTCCTGTCTGTGAAAGCAGCACTGAGTGAAGAGATGGGACCTCAGCACCTCTAAACAGCTTATGACCTGGCATTTTAAAGCATTTTTTCATCTTTTATGTTGCAATAATTGAGTAGAGTTACTTTAGACCGAATGTTGAAGCAGCTGGGGTGGTTGTGTGGTGCCTGGCACTCAGTGGGTTTGGGGAGGTGGTGGATGGGCTGGCCATTCCCCACTGGTGTGCAGCTAGTACTGGTTTTAATGATAGGAGGGTTTGAGAGTCCACAGTAGTATATGCAGTGGATCTTCTTTTCACATCCAGACACTATTAGACCTGCAAGATAAATTTTCTCTGATAGAAGGCTAAATGACAGTGTCGTAAATTACCCTAGAAAAGAAAACCAAAGTGGGATTCCACATAAGGACACGTTCTGCACTGCTGCTACCTCACAGATGGCTATCTTTGCTGACTTTCTAGCTATTAGAGTCTGCATATGTCTCAAACTACTAAATACATACAAAAGGATGCCTTAGATGTGGACATAATAGACTGACAAGCTTGATTTATATTTCTGTATTAGCACTAACCAGTAAAAGAATTGTATACAAATGTGTGTGGGTGAGGAAAAAAATTATAGAGTTGAAATGAATAGAGATGCTCTTCTGCTTTTAATACATTGTTATTTAACCATACCAGTTTGAATTCCTCCACAATGAAATGCTTAGATTTAAAAAAATAGGTATATTTTTCATTTCTCCCGGTTGATGTTTCTCACCTTTATCTTTTGGGTGGGTATGAAAAGCACTCGTGTTACATATTTATAAATTCTATAAAGTACATTCTTCTCTGTTTGATAGGATTTTCTGATAGCATGTCTCTAAACTATTTTGATTTATTTTACGTAATAAAAAGGGAAAGGATAAAAAGTTTGTTTACTTTTCTCTGATTCATACTGCTTCTTGGAGATCACTTATTATTCCATTTGGTACATGAAGTACCGAAGGGTAGGAGTTAAAGCTGTGCCCCAAGGAACTTGTAATCTAATTAAAGCATATGAAACTGCATTCTCAGATCTCAGTGGAGCTGTTCCACCTTTTTTGACTATATATTTGTGTGCAGTCATCTGAGAACGCAAGTAACAAATCAGAAGGTGTAGTGGATTTGATAATCAGTTGCAGTTCTCCCCAAAAACTACCATCACTGCTGTCAAAAAGAATTCTTCTCCTGTTGAAAAGTCTGGGTTTGGGTCACAGGAGGTCACAGTCTCAGAAAGGATCTACATCCTGTGAGATAACAGCAGCAGTAAAAGCTTGCACTCCTTCCCTTAGGAGCCAGTAAGGATCTAATGAAAAATCGTCTGAGCAGACAACTTCCAGCAAGTTGAGATTATAAATAAGATTCTTCCCAGAACAGCACTGTTCAAAAATTGATATTTTTGATGGGTAGAGTAGCCTGTTTAGGATGTTCATAACTGCTTGGATTATTTGTGGGGCAGGGTATCTGGCATACAGCAGAGTTGGCATGAGCCCCCATCTGCTGGTAGTTCTTGAATGGCTTTCATTTAAGCCTTGAAGTCCAGTTCTTTGTTGTGCATTCTCACCAATGCCCTGTGTGAAGGCATCAGAGAACACGACTTTCTTCTAGACATGGCAACAGTGAGGAGAATGATAATGACGAAATGCATCTCACTGTGCAGAGAGAATTCAGGAATATCTATGTTGAATGCATAAACATTGATCTAATTAAATTTTTCACATACATACATACTGCTTATTGGAATTCATACTGCTGTGCTAACTTCATCAGTCTGCCAGAGTTTGAAACTGCAGCATCAAGTACTTAATGAACAGATTCATGAGTAATCTCTAGAAAGTGCTTAGAATTAAGGCCAAATCTGAGGAGCTTTGTACTTCTTATGACATTTTTCACCCTTTGGCTTTCATATTATGGGAGCCACATAAAATCAGCAAGGAGTCTTAAATTCATTCTTTGAAGGTATTAGAAAATACTGCAGAACACTGTGCTTGCTTTTTTCTCAGAATGTATGGCATTTATTTTCTTAGAAAAATAAGAGTTGGATTTGGCATCTTTGCTCTGTGCTGTAAATCATCATTACTAGCTAAAGTGTTTAGTCCCTTAATAGTACTACTCAAATCCCTGCTTCTCAAGGGAAAACTTATGAGAAGCTCTACAAATCTGATGGAATAGAATCAAACCAGGAGATTCAGGGAGTATAAATCAAATAACATCCTGTTGGTATGCAAATAGCAGTGTTATTGACTTATCCTCAGTAAGCATTACAATCCTGAAAACAGGACTTCTGGTGAAATGATACTTTGCATTTTCCTATTTTTCCCTTCTCATGTTTCCCCTTGACAGATATTGTTTGAAATTCTGCTAACGTACTGTGTCTGTTTCATATTTTGCAGGATTATGACTTGAGCCAGCTCCAGCAGCCTGACACTCTGGAACCAGATGCCATCAAACCTGTTGGAATCAGACGTCTTGATGAAAGGCCAATCCATGCAGAACCTCAGTATCCAGTCAGATCAGCTGCTCCTCATCCTGGGGACATTGGGGACTTCATTAATGAGGTAAAGAAGCAGAGAAAGGTTTCCTCCTACGATCTGATAAGCTTTTATATTTTGTTTATTCTACTCCGCATGAGTAGCTGTTATGTTAGAACATAATAACTTTTTAAAACTTCCTCAGACAATTAAAATTGTCTCACTAGACAGAAGTAAATACAGTCTTCTAAAGTACAGACAAATTTAATTAACTCATTCAAACAGAAAAGGAAGATATATCAATTAACTTCTGTGCATCCGTATTAATTACATTCATAGTATGTTATCAGCAGCAACCACAATATCTCCAAGCAGGATTATGCAATGGGTTGCAAGTAATAAACAGAATAACAAAATTGTATGTAGCCTAAACTAATTTATTAATTCACAGTAATTTAATAATGGAAGAAGTTCATTTTCATTCTCCTCATACATTACCCTTTGAATGCAGATAATAGTGGAAATTCAGTACCTTCAATAAGACCAAAAGAATTCCGTCAAATACGATTAGTGAGCAGGGCAGCTAAATTAAATGTTATGTAAGTGCATTTAATACTTGTCTTGTCATAGAGCTTTCAAAGATTTTGCATTATCTTTGATTCTTCAATCTAATAAATGTAATTGAGATTCAGACTATACCAGAGTACTGATAGCTCTGAAAGAAATTATCCTCATTATTTTTATCACTGGTCAGCCTTAAATCATTGGTGTTGTGGTACTTATGATAGAATGTGTTTCTTGTGTTTTCTGGTTATAGGAAAAAAAAAAGCTAACCCAGGATTTACTTTTATTTTTACTTTATTCTGTACTGAATTGTAGTAGTTAATTATTTCTCATATCTTCCTTGTCAGCTGGAGCTGGACACATATTGCAGAGTATTGCAGAACAGTTTCTGCAAACGTGTTTATTCTTGTTTGCCTTGAAGAAAAGTCATGCTAATATACTAAAGTCTTTTGTGTTAGAAAGCTGCAGAAAATTGAATTTGCCCCTTTTAAGGTATACGGTGATACAATTGTCAAAAAACTCAGAGGGGAGTTGACCAGCAGGAAATGTACAAATATTCTTGTAAGACATTTTATTTTAAGAGACTCCAGTTTTTGCTTGCCTTACACTTCTAAATATTGCAGTTATAATTGGCTTCTGGAAAATAGTGGAGACACAAGACAATAAAAGACCCGCATTGTTGGCCAAGGCAGTGTACAAACAAGAACTTCTTGTGCTTCCAAACAATCAGAATTCCCATCCTGTTCTCACACAGCTGTGGCCAGACAGTGCCCACCTGGCAGGCAGTAGTGAAGAACCCTGTTTTGTGTTGTTCTCAAAGCAGCCAGGAGGCTCTGTTATGGAGCAGAGGCAGGGAATGGGTCTGATTCTGCTGGAGGGCCAGAACGGGGCCAGAGGTTGTCCAGCCTCCTAAGACTTTTTAATGACTTAACAAGCTGTTCTTGCAATATTATTTTTCAGTAGGTTATCAGTCTTGCAGATGATAGCATTAATGTGTACACATGGGGCAGAAGAAACAGTGCATGCTGTCTTGATTTAACCCCATACGTTTATATGCGCTACAGACGAGCATGGGGTCATTTTCTTCCTGCTGTCTACTGTACTGTATCAGTATCTCCCTTTATGCTTCCCCTTGCCATCCACCAAAAAAGAAAGCTTCTCCCAGTTATTCATACACAGTGAAATAATGTCATTTATTAAGAAAATATGTGCAAATATATATGAAGTTAAAGAAAACACTGCAATTTTCTTGTCTGCAAGTTAGCTCAGAATTAATTATATCCTCTGATTGAAAGGAACTGTGTGAGGTAGTTTCTGTGTTTTAAGGATTATATATTTAGCTTGTCTTCTTCATAAGGGTTTTTTTTCCTGAGGATTTTACAGAAATTGTTTTACTGTGGGGCATTCCATCTAACCCTCTCTCTAGCAGACAGTAGCCACCCAAAGATTATCTATGCTCTGTTTTCCCAGAAGACTGAGCAGAATAGGCATTTTATTTCCCTAAAATAGTGTCAGCTTAATTTGTGTTTTCTGTAAAAAATTTCCCATGACAGATGTGATTCTAAATTGTCTGCTGGATGTGGGAGAAAATGGGTCTGTCTTTCATAGGAATATTCCTATGGAGATTGTTACAGTTAAATTTCAAAATTATCAGTGTCTAGAGTATAAATTTTCAGGCTGCACAGGTTTTCAGGCTCTCCAGAAAATTGCACCTGCAGTCCTGGTATGATTAAACTCAAGAAACTTGGTAAGTTTCTCTCAGTTTTACTTGAGGTAAATTGAAAAAATATCTTGAGTAAAGCCTGTACCAGACATTTCTTAAGGCAGTTCCTACAGAAGATAAGCTGAGCTGTGGAAACAACATAGCAAGATAAGAAAGAGCAAAGTTCATATCTCTCTGCATCCAACTTCAATATTATTAGACGTAATTCTTCCCTTGAGCATCTCTAACCCAAACACCCACCAAACTAGTCCAGTCCCTGGCTGAGCAGGGAGAGGCTGCTTTTGGACTGTCAGCCCTTCAGTAGCAAAGTCTGCATTAGGCCCTTGGCTTGAAAAGATGCAACACTTTCGGAGATCAGTCCAATATTTTGGAGGACTTGACCCTGTTCTAGGAGATGTGGGTCACTATGGGCTTTTGGGATGCTGGTCCACATGTGGAAATTAATTTAGTCTGTTGAATGCTCACCAGCACCTCAGACACACTGTTCAGATTAGCTTCTGAATTACCTTAGCTGTTGACAAAAAATTGATTTCATATACTGGAGGGTTTAGCTCCCATTTCCAAGCAAGCCATGGGAGTTTTCTTCTTATTTTCCTTACAGAGTCATAGAAACAAAAAGAAAAAAAAATATCCAGTGGGTCATTTAGGTTTTTTCCCTTTTAGCAGTACTCCGTTTCTTCTGATATATTATTTTCTACCTATCATTCCTTGTATTAAACCTACTTAACTCAATGAGACATACATAAGTAAGAGTATTTTGTAATGTTCTGGTGATTTCTCAGTTGAAAAACAAGTTAGAATTACAATAAAAAGTCATGCATTTTTATAACACAAAGTTGAGATAACACGTACAAAGCTATGAACTGTTTAAAACAGGAAGGTTCCAGAGGTGTCTGATAGTCAAAATAGGTTTTGCAGGCATAAGCTAAATGACCTCAGGGACTTTCTTGTTTTGTCTGTTTCAATGGATAGATGAATCTGTAATTTAAGAGGGGAAGGGAAAAACCTCCTTTTCTTCCAGTCCAGTGTACAAACAAGTCAGTGAAATAAGTCATGTGTTATTAAGAATCCTCTGTAGACTTTGTTTTCCATTTTGAGCCTTTCAAAGCCTAACCTGCAGAGTGTGGAGCATAATTAACACTTAGAATAGTCAAGATTCGCAGGACAGTATAAATTAGACCTGTTTGAAGTAGTTTTGTTAATCCTGTTTTCAAGACCCACCTATATAGTCCCTAGAAATCTCAAGAAAGTTATATTGTGGTGGAGAATTTGTGGCTAAGAATATATTTATAATCAATAGAGGACATTGCCTGAGGTAAACTAAATTTAAATTGCAAACTAAAGGTCTCATCCCATGGAGACATGGAGGACCCTCAATTCATTCTTAGTAAATGGTTATTGATACAGTGCACCTCCATGCAAAATGGACTCCCTCGATGGTTCCAGATATAAACCAATTTGTTTTTTGTATTTCCCTGAAGATCTCTGTTCTTCCTTTCCTTCTCATCAAAAGCCTGCTGAATCTGATTAGGTAGTAGGATTAATGAAAATAGAAGCATTAGATTTTGTAATGTTCTGTGTTAGTTCAAAATTTGAGAGGGTTGCTTATCTTTAACTTGAGTGAAATGGAGAATGCCTGCCTGCATTAAGGCACGTTTACTGTTGTTCCTCAGCCAAGGCACTGTAATTTCTCCAGTTCTGCCCCTTATCACCTCCCTAGTGAAAGCTCTACTATGTATATAAAAGAGGAAAAGGAAATAAGTGAGCCTGTCCAAGGTCTCAAGCTGGCCTCTCTGTTGCTGTGGCTCTGCTGTGACTGCTTGTTGTGCACTGGTGGCGTAGCACACGTAAAGAAATGTGACAATTCACTGTCCCAGCAGGTTCCCCTGCTCCTGAGGATGTGCCCCAGAAATTCTATTGTTGAATGAGCTTCTCACTCTAATGAAAACTTTGCATTTTCAGATCAGGAAACTGTAAACCAAGTAACTATAACAGCTCTGTTGCTCTGAGGCTCTTGAACACATCTGGTAAAAACTGATACCTCTTTTCAGAAGTGACTGACAGTGAAGGTCTTGGCAACAAAATCAGTAGTAGCCACTCCTGGCTGCCATTTGTCATCTTTTTGGTTGTGCAGATGCAGCAGGCTGTGTATCCATACCACCTCTACCCACTGAGAGGGACAGCATAATAAAAGAAAAAAGGTGGCAGTGCTGAAACCAAAGGGAGCTTCCAAGCTGATGGCGCTGCCAGGGCTGTTTGGCATGCTGTAGAACCCAACAGCAAAGAGCAGCATTACACTGGGTATGCTCAAAGAATCAGCTCAGCAGAGGGAAAGAGAAAACATTGTAGTACTTCTCTCTCATTTTAGTATGTAACTTGTGACACAAATATAGCAGAAATCTTGTCATTTGAAGAGTTAGACACTAAGTTCAGTCATTACGCTGTGAACCAGGAGATAGGTGAAAATGTCAGTGTAACTTGTGCTCTGCAGTTGAATCAATACTTCCAAAACATGACCCGTAGCTACGTTCTCTGAATGAAATGGATTACACTGCCAGCACAACCTTTGAGAAAGTGAATTTGTTAGTGAGATCCTATCTTGTAAGTCAGTAACTCAAAACCAGTTTCCTTTTCTGAAATGCTATCATGATAGCAGCAGCAAATTGAAAAAAAAAATTACAACTTCCCCTTTGGAAAAACAGATGGAAAGAGGCTGCCTTCTGCCTTGTCATGGATGACTGATAGGTATCAGAACTTTTGCAGTGCTGTAGGAAAATGTTTTGTTCGCTGATTTTTTAAAATAAATTGGTATCCCATGGTTGGCTGCCTATTAGTAGACAGAACTGCAGGGAAATAACATTTTGTCTCCAAACCAACTTTCTAAATGACTTTCACACATGGATAGCTGGCATTCGTACCTCAGCACTCCTTACCCTCAGCTGGCATTTATTCTCCTTCCCTGTCACCTGCGTTCCAAACACGTGGGTGTCTGGCACCCCAAGCAGGGTTAAGGAAAGATCTGAATACCATGAGGCCAGTTACTGCCTAAGAAGTAAAGTTGTCTTTGTGCTTCAGCTGCAGAAAATAAGAGAAAGCCCTAGAACTTCCCCCTTGGAAGCTGGATAAGGGATGTCTTCCAACACTTGCTGTTGCCTTTTCAAAATCACACATCATTTTTGCTTATTATGGCCATCAGGTTTGAAAATGCCAGAGAGAGATAACAAGCATCACCAATTATTCTTATCTCATAATTCAAAATTGCACTTTAAATGCAGGCTATTAATAACCTGTTTGATGTTGTTGTACCACATGGAATGGACATTTCAAGGCCAAAATTTGTTCTTGATTGGAGGTCATTGGGTTGATAAATATGCTGGGCTTTTCCACCACTGATTTTGAAATTATTTTAGGTCCATTTTGCACAATTCTGAATTATTTAAATAGGTAATAAAGAGCCAGGATTCACTTCTACCTTTTCAATGCCAAATGCTTTAATTAATGGGTTTAATATGTATGTATTCCATAATACATATTTGTAGAAGAAAAATCAGCTTCTGGTTCCATTTTGTCATATTTGGACAGAACACAATTGAGAGTGAAATGTACTTTTCTAAAACCAGAATATATTAGATAATTTGAAGGAAGCTTACTCATTCCTTCAAATAAGTAGGAGTATAATAATGCCATTCTTTAAATAAATAAACATTAAAAATTAAAAGTAAAACCAGCACAAATATCACTGGTAAAAATTAATAGTGAGCAATTTAAAATCCTAGCACAGCCTTATGGAATTCTGGAAGATACATTATCCCCTGTCAGTGGCTGCCAGAGTAGATCCTATTCAAAATGGAAGATCTTGAAAAAAAGTGTTGTTAATCCCATGGAAGAAACTATGAGGTTAAAAAAATACAAATCATAAGAGAACTTTTTGGCTTCAGGCTTTTATATTCAGCTTGTAAATCTTCCCCAGATAAGCACAGAGAAATTGTCTCATATTCTAAAGTTAGTTACTCATACAAGCGCTTAGTTTGGACTTATGTAACAAAACAGAGAATGTAGAGGCTTTTCTCTGGAAGAAGTGTGGTTCTTTCCTGGCTTTTCCTCCTCAATTCCTCAGCATTTCCTCCAATTCATTTTGTGCTGCTTTTAATTTTGTCTATTCAACTCCATAGACTGAAAATGTAAAAATGCTGATGGCCCACTGTTCGTAACTTCAGTACTTTGAAATGAGGAAACAAAAACAGTCATCATCTTGTATTCAGCTTTGATGTCACTGTGTGTATTTTCTGAAGAGCAGGTGGATTTCATGGGTGGATGTGGCAAAACATAAAAGGCTTAAGACAACATACCATATATTTTTCTCACAGCAGCCTACAAAGGTACATGAGTTTACAGGACTAACTAAATATGGATTTTGGCAGATGCAGATGGACTGCAGGCCAGAAAAGTCAGTGGATATGCTGTTGACCATGTGAGATGGCTGTTGAAGTGAATCTCTGCAAAAATGCTAATTTCTCCTTCCTCATCTGTCTAACCATTCCCACATTGCCCATGGCACAGGTTGTGGGCTGTATATCTCTTAAACTGTTTACTTACTAGCTTCAGTCCCAGTGCCTTGATTCTCTCTTAAGGTTTTGTTAGGGCTGTGATTGTTGCTACATTCAGAATGTCCAGTGCTGCAATGCTGGAAACCTGGTCATTCTAAAAGGAGTTACAAAAATGTAAATCCTGTTTTGCACTGAATGGCAGGAGAGGAAGAACTCTGTTTTCTCAAGTGGTGCTTGATAGATAACTGCACTGCAAATATACCGGATGTGCTTTTGTCTCGCTCTCAGATACAGAACTTTATCTTCTTTTTTCCCCTCTCCTTCTTGCAGGGACTTAAGGCAGCTGACAATGACCCTACAGCCCCACCGTATGACTCCCTCTTAGTCTTTGACTACGAAGGAAGCGGCTCCACTGCTGGATCCTTGAGCTCTCTTAACTCCTCAAGTAGTGGTGGTGAGCAAGACTATGACTACCTAAATGACTGGGGCCCACGTTTCAAGAAACTTGCTGACATGTACGGTGGAGGTGATGACTGAACTTCAAAGTGAACTTTGGTTTTGGACAAGTACAAACATTTCAACTGATATTCCCCAAAAGCATACAGAAGCTAGGCTTTAACTTTGTAGTCTACTAGCACAAGTGCTTGCTGAAGGCTTTGGCTTAGGCTGCAAACCAATTTGGGCTCCGTGGAATATCAGTGATCCAATGCTGTTTGGAAAAAAATATTGAGCTCAGTTACACTTGAATTTTACAGTACAGAAGCACTGGGATTTTATGTGCCTTTTTGTACCTTTTTCAGATCGGAATTAGTTTTATGTTTAAGGCTTTAATGGTACTGATTTGTGAAATGATGCATTAAAGAGACAAAATATGTTGGGGTGGGGAGGAGTAAGGTGAAACACAATATACTTCACAATGCTTTTGTTACATCGCATTGCTTTTATTAAAATAAGGAGATTAAAAATAAACAAAAAAATCCTCATGGAACAATTTTATTATCTGGGAGAGAGGACCATGAGGTGGAACAATGTACATTACTTCTAGTTTTAGATGTTAGGGGACTTTTTTCACTAAAATTCTAAAAATTATGCAGCTGGTTGCAAATAAAGGGAGTTTTCATATCACCAGTTTGTAGCAGAATTGATTTTTTTTTCTTATGCTAGAATGTTAGACACATTTTGGTCTTAATCCATGTACACGTTTTGGTTTTTGTTGGTTTTTTTTTAATTTCTAGTATTTTTTTCCCACTTCACTGTAAAAAATGGTATGTGTACATAATGTTTTATTGGCATAGTCTGTGGAGAAGTGCAGAAACTTCAGAACACGTGTATGTATTATTTGGACTATGGATTCAGGTTTTTGCATGTTTATATCTTTCGTTTATGGATAAAGTATTTACAAAACAGGTTGCAAACAAGTGACATTGATTCAATTGTTGAACTGTAGTTAGAGTACTCAATATTTTTTTTATTTTTATTTTTATTATTTTTTTTGGTTTGGGGAGGGAGAAAAGTTCTTAGCACAAAAAAGTTTTACATAATTTGTACCAAAAAAAGGGGGGGGAGGGGAGTTGGCCTGATACTGGTGGCACGAGAAAATATACAGTATGTTTTTGGGGTGGGAGGGGGGGAAGGAGCTTTCAAACTGGAGAGACTTCTGAGAACAGCTTTGCCTCTGTATTGTGTACCAGAATATGAATGATACACCTCTGACCCCAACGTTCTGAATAAAATGCTAATTTTGGATCTGGTGCTTGGTTTGGCATTTTTTCTTCCACCTGAGCAGCCCTGACTGCAGTAAATAAAAAGTACCCAAAATGTGTTTGAATTCTGTGAGAAGTTGTGTGTGCTTCTTTGGCGTTTCCTACTGCCAGACTGAAAACAAGCTGCATGTAGAAGAAAGCCCAGCACAAATTTGGGAGTTAAGTTCCCAGGTAAAAGCAAAGTGATCTATGCTGGGATTTCTGGGAATTCACAATTTTCGGTTCCCCGGTGATGGCTAGCTCTTTGGTTTAACGTGCATTATCTAAATAAGAACTTGCATAATTTTTGGCTCATTTCTAGACTGACAGTTTAATGGATGTGTGATTGTGCTGCAGGTTGCATAAATAAGTTGCAGATGGTGGCAGTCCTCTGCTGCCTGGACTTTCTTGTGCTGAAGTGAAGACAAGCCCCTGGTAACCTGAGTGCACATCAAATCACATCCTTCATGAAGGTGCTTACATTCATGGAGGTCTATCAAAAAGCCCCATGAGGAGATTTGTCATTAGTAAATATGCTTCTGACCTGTCACCATGATTTACTTGCAAACAAAGCAAGCATAGTAGGTACAGTTCTGTCTTGGTTCTCTTGGAGCAATCTGCTCAGGTTTAATGCCTATATTTACAGACATTAAGGACCCAGTTGTAAATGGTGTGAGCCTCAACAAAATGAAATGCTCTCAGTGGGCAGGGAGGGGAACCAGGCTCTGGCAGCAAGTTGATCTGGGAGGAAAGCTCGTCGCTGGTGCCACTTCAGTGCTTCCTCAGCACTCACACCATAATTTACATAATTTGACTTTGGGACGTAAATCCCAAAACCGATTTGGGGAGCGTTAACACTGCATGGGGAATGTCTCCTTTTTTTGCTCCTGATGAAAGGTAGCAATCCTCTCAGGCTGGGATATACTATTTCAACTTTTGCACACCTGGCTATTATTTATATAATGACTTTGCAACTATTACTTAATGCTGTAATATAGCCTTGATTTTTGAGTAATGTGTCAAAGTTACCAACAAGCACTGTTAAGCTATTTCCAAATTCAATTTGTAGTATACAGAACAAAGGATGTAGATCAGGACATGAAAATAAAGTCTGACCATGCATAGTTAAGTAAGGACAACTTTCATAAAGGGCAGATTTTAAACTGTCAATGCATGTTAAATAAGCAGAAGACAGCTTTTAGCACACAAAATTATGCAAAAATGTATTTCAAGCGTATGATCTATTATTGTTACTTTGAGCCAACAAACTGAAAATGCTAAATGAACTTTATTCATTGACATTGAATGTTAAAAAACACACTGGGAGAGAGATCTGTGAAAGATTTCCAGTTTGGGCTATAGCACAATTTTTTGTTAAAAGTGGACAGAGGTCATCTTTTGTAAGCACTTGGCTGTTCTGCACAGCACTAGGAGCTTTATCTTGATCAGACAGACAGCCAGCTCTACAGCTCCTTTGAAATGGTAGCAACAGTTCTCAGACCTAGTGACAGTTCAGCATTAGGTCTGCTGAACAGAACAAAGAGATTTTATGCATCTCAACTGCTTATAGAAGAAGAAAAAAGATGTTTGAACTGATCATCTTTCATTGAGTTTCAGATTCATCTTTATTCTAGCAATGTGCAGCCAGGTTTTGTACCTGTGATACCTGCTTCAATGCCCATCAGAGGGCTGCACTGAGGGGAAGGTGGCTGAACATTGGTTGGGCCCTACAATATTTTTGAAAAATGGAAATTTTGGCAGCCTAATTTGTAAATAGCATTTGGTAGCAGCATATATTACCTCTGCTTTAGAGACACTGTATCCAAGGGAAGTTACTGACAAGAAATGAGGCTTGAGCAAGTTTGACCTTTCAGCCTTTCTGCAATTTATTATTTTCTTTCAATCATAGTCTTTCATAGCCTATATCCTTCTTGGCTTCAGGGCTAATAAAGGTGGGGAAGAGTGGTTTCAGGAAATAAACGCTGGAAATGGATACCGATGGCCTTATGGCAGATGGGTCTGCTCTACTGCATTTTCTCTGGGATTGCCAAATATCGATAGGCTAATACTCATCCCATAACAGTCTAAAATGTACTCACCATGCTCCCTCCAGGTAGTTGAACTCTGAAGTGGTTATTTTGGTACTAAAGTAACAAAGTGACTAAAAGCCACATGAAGGCTGCTACTTGGGAATTTTCTTTCTTGGTATGCAGCACTTTTTTGGACTAGACTAATGTTACCCAGAACATTAACATCTACTTTGCCATGGTCTCATTCACCTTAACACCTGAGGGGAAATATCTTCTGACAGCTGACGGGACACACAATCCCCAAAAGGGTCTCTAAAACCTTTCTGTAGTTACTAGAGATGTCTCATGTAAGCCACTTCCAATTCTTCCTTTACACAACTACTCCTACCTCCTAGGGAACCTTTCTGCTAGGCTGCATAATTTTGACAGATATACCTTTCTGGTTCAGGAGTGTGAAAACAAAGTTCCAGCTTTTACCTTAGTCAATATTTATTAGTCAAATAAAAATCAGAAAAGTCAGACGAATGCTTAAATACCTAATCCAAAGTGGTATATTTTATACACAAATTTCAGCCAGGGATGATCCACATTTGTATGGTGTCCTTATTTTTTATTTGTTTTGCATTTGCTTAAATAAACTTTAATGTTTAGTCTCTCTCTAGACAAGGATCTTTCCTAGGAATTTCTTCAAAGCATAGGATAATTTCTCTTTACTTAATATATGTCACAGGAATAACGAAAATATTTCCCTTTAACAACAAAGCCCAGCTGGGAAATAGAAGTGAGGAAGAAAGGCCAAAATAAAAAGGCTAAGTGTTCCCCACAGGGACCCAAGGTGCTTTCCATCACACAGATAGGGAAAGAGCATCCCATTTGTTAGGGACCCTTTGATGAATCAGTGCAAGACACACTTCAGCCCACCTGTGCCTCTGTGCTGGCCAGACATCTTTTTGGGTGTAACAGAGACTTGGACATGTCCCTTCTCTGGAATTCTCAGTGTCAGTGCTGCTTACTGTCATGCTGGGTTACATTCCAGCACTGTGCTTTCCCAGTTTTCCTCCTCAGTTTACCCAGGTAGTTGAACAGTGCCAAAACTCACGCCAGGTTTTATGTAACCTTCAGTTTACAAGCCACAAAGAATCAAGGTCTTAAGTCTTGTTTTGGTTTGCTTGTTTTGCTGCAGGCTGGAGCGTGCGTTCTCCACACAGCAATAGCTGGGAAGGCTTTGTCTTCTTTTTCAAAGTTCAGTGTCCTGATCGGTATTTTACCCCTGTAACCTCTGTGGGCTTCTAGGACATCTGAAAATGCAGCAATTGCCAGTGATACAGTAGGCACTTATAATCAGATTTCACATTTATGTGCTCTCTTGACATTTCTGCTGCAGACAGACATATCCTGTGGTGACAACATGACCCTGCAACCCCATCCAGAGAGCTTTTTGGAGAGATCAGTCGGGGTGAGGTGGTGGACGTGTGCTCCCTGAGCTGCTCTCCTGTTGCTCTGGCTGCAGAGAATGCATTCCTGTGTGTGTAACTCTTGCCTTTCAGAAGATTTATGCAGGTGTCTTGCCACTCTTCTCTGAGCACAAAAAAGCTGCCCATGTAGGACGCCTGGAATGCACCCACACATCTCATCTCCTGCATGCCTTGCCACCTCTACAATCATTTACTGCCTCAACAAGATGGTCATTATTTTCTATTTGCTTCCATCTTTATTCTTCTCCCCCAGCTATGTTTCAGAAAATACCTAAGAGCATTTGTCTTTCATTAACAAAGGCAATGAACTATGGTTTATTATTCTTGTTGCTTGTGGCATTTCCCATCTAATACGTAGTTTTTAAACCCTTTTGCCTTCCATGCGCAAATTCTACTTTCTTAGTTCTCTTGGCAAGGCTGAGAAAATGCTTCCACTTTTGTTTCCGTTTGTACTTACCCATTTTCACTTTTAGTAAGAATCTCTTTTCCTCTTGTTTTCAGACCTTAAATCAATATTCTGTGAAGAAACAATGACCAATCTCTTCTTCTTTAAATTGGCTATTTTCCCCTCCTAATAGAGAACATGCTTGTAGAGTTCCTATTTTCCTGTGTTGCACCCAGGAAAAAAGTTAGATTTTTCATTGTTCAAAATGGATTTTATTTATTACTATTTCTTAAAATATATTCATTTTGAGAGGCTTTTTTTCCAAGCACTAGTGCACAAGTGCATTTTTAAACATCATTGTGGTGCGCATTTATGCAATTTCTTGAAATCACCTTCAGGTTGTTCACTCCCTCCCAAAGAGCCTAAATACTGATTCTGAAAGAAACATATTTTGCTCTGGGTATGAATAAGGAATAGTAGCACTGTGCAAATTATTTTTATATTCCTGCTTCTGAAGACAAAATGTGTTGATATGGTATGGGTATATACAGACTGAGAGATCCATGGGCCCACCCGTTCTGGGTTCCAAATTACAGAAGTTTGATTATTGCATTACATTTGTTATCTGCAGTACTGCAGAGTGAGCTTATAAAAACCCAGCTGTCTCTGTGAGCCATAAATCCAAAGTAATGGCCAGATAATCAAAATTATATTCTGATTCTAGAACATTCATTACTGGTGGCATTGTGTGAAGCAGTTATAAAAACAAGCAGTGTGCTAGGATGATTAGAGGGAATTACACTAAAAATGTAGAATCATTGCTGGTGTGTTACTTGAAGTTAACAAAGAGCAGTTTGCTCAGTAAGGGTATTTCAAGATAAACTGAGAAATAAACAAAAATTTGTCTTTTAGCCTGACCTAGTCAGGAACCAGTATTCAGAGCCCTATCTTTCTGATAACTGATTTCTCCTCATTTGGGCAAAATGAAACTAAACAAGAAAAAAGGCCAAAAATAGTCAACCCAACCCTTAAAAACTCTTCATGGAATGGGAGAGGCAACTTCAAAGACCTGCTCTGCTGTCATGTTTCATAACAAAGAATTCCAGGCTATTGCCAAGTTTTTTGATCTTCCCAATTTTTTGCGTGGCAAAAGTTCACACTGACTAGAGACCAAATTATCTGCCTGCAGAATGTCTAAATCCAAACTCTAACTTAGTGTTAGTTACATTGGTGTTTCCCATTGTTCCTTCTTGGTATGACTCATTAAATACCTAAGAAAATACTGTAACACCTGAACTACTGTTTGGGATGTAAAAAAGCCCCAGCCCACGCTCAGGAGCTATGCCTTGGTGTTTTATATGCTGAGTGAATGCCATTAATTTGAAACTAATGAGTTTTTCCATTAACGTCTTGTGGAAATCTCTAGATTTTATTGTGAAGGAAACAGTTCATAAGTCCTCTGCATTTATTCACAAAATGAATTTTTTTCTGGTCATTCCCACTCACCCTTCAGCTATTTGAAGGCAAGACTTAAATGGCAATAAGATTTTAATATGGGTGGATGACCACAAGGAAACCTTTTGAGCCCTAGCCTTCAGGCTTGACCTTCAGAGGCTGGAAAGCAATCCTTTCTGCTGAATAGCAGTCCATCAGGTCAAGTTCTCAGGAAAAATGTTTTTCCTTTGAAATTGAGTAGTGTCAACATATATTGTGGAGCAGTGTGTTACAGAGGGTAAGTGAGAGTGGCAGAACACAGCCCTCCCAAAATGGGTTCGGACCCAAAACTCCTGAGTCAACCCAGATGCTCCCACTGGGGATGCCCCCCAAGCATTCAGCTCAGGAAAATGTTTACCATCTGTATTATTCCTGCAGCCATATTTGATAGCATTTGAAGATACACAACCTTGAATCACCAGGAATGTATGCATGAATACATTTCTTCCAGAAAATAGAGACTGACATAACAATTCCAAGTTGTTATCAATTATCGGTTGACTTCCTTTTGAAAAATGTCATTTAATGACTTCATATTTTGTAATAACTCACTGTATTCACTAAGGTGCTGTGTTTGCTGAACTCTGGACTGTGTTGTGATGACAGGTGACCCTGTTGAAATGAGCTTTTACAGAAATCTATTTCAGATCTGAGTATTTGGAAGAGAATTTTGATGGCAATTTTGTTGGCTGATGATCTCAAAGACCACTAGGCACTCAGACTTTTAGTAGATGCCACACGAATATCTGATCAGCTGTCATTCTAGAGGAGAGGGAGAAGATGATGCTGTTAAATTAGATTTTAACACTGCTCCACTCATAAGTACAGTAGGAAAAAACATAAAGTAAAATGCTGGGTCATGAGCTAGATGCTTTGTAAGTATTTATTGTAGGTCTGTGGGCCACCTGCACAGTGATGGTGATTTTGCAAGGATAGGATTCATATTAAGTCTCAAATAAAATACCAGGCTTCTCTGAAGATCATCACAAGGCTAATTGTCCTTTCAATTCACATGAACATGTTTTGTTTCTGCATATTTATGCCTCTTATTGCAGGGGAGATTTTCTCCACTACTTGAAAATCCTTAGTGAGTCTTAAGTGTAAATTTTTGTTAATTGAATATAACAATATTCAGCTTGTTTACTGAATAATGTGGGATCTCTGACAAAAAGAAAATGTTTGTGAATGTGCACTTAACAGAGATTATAATGAAAGTAGGTAAAAAGCACAGATTACCATAGCACCCCATCAACAACACTATATAAATTTGCCCATTGCAGACAGCTGAGGAGGTTTTTCATAGTAGCAGCCTCTTATTGTGACTTTTATTTTAATTCTAAAAAGAGTCAAAATGGGTATAATTTTAGAACCAGACAAGTAGAGAGAGAATGAGCACTTTTTCTGTGATCTTGAAGATTTGGGTCTTGTGACCCCCCTCAGTGAAACTAAAATTGCTAATGTCAACCCATCTTTGGCAGACAGCACCTCGCATTGATTTTATACATAATTCAGCACAATTGACAGCCTTTTCAGGACAAGCAGGAGACTGATATGTTATGGAGGCTAAATTGCTTCTCCACTCTGTAAAAGGGGATCTCTAGAGGCCATGATTTGTGTTTAATGGTGTAAAGAGTTGGAACTGTGAAGAAGTTGGACTGTGTTATGGCTGATGTGAAGATTCTCACAGTAAAGCAGTGGCACGGTAACAAACTGCCTCCACTGAATTTCTTAGTCTTGTAAGATATAAAAAGAAACCCTTTTCTCCCCTCTGTCTTGCCCCAAACTGTAGCAAAAGAAGTGAGTGCATTACCCATGTTTAGCTTTGCACATGCAGTACCAGATGTGTTATCTGTGCAATCAGCTGGTGACCCAGCCATGGTGAGACTAACCAGGCCATGAGAAACAGTGCAGCATCCTTGCTGATGCTCTTTTCCTTTGTCACCTGTTGAATTGCTCAGAGAAATGAGCATCTGTGGGGTAAACCTAGGCATAAAAATGAAATTTATTCATTTTCTCTAACTGTCTGTGTCTGAGTTTCCACCAGTGATCCTGGACGTTCTTTCTGAGATCTTTCCAGGGTAAGAGCAAGTGCTCAAGAACTTCTTCATGAAGTGCTGCTAATCCCCACCCTCCTTCACACCACATTATTATTAGCCCCAACCATCCTCAAAAGGGCTCCCTGTACAGTGGCAGGGGCAGGCAGATGTGAAATAATAAGACTAAGGCTGCATTTTTTTACTTCATCGTCTCTTAGAAAAATCTTGACTCCATGGAGCACCTCCTTTGCCAAAGAGCTGGTGCACAGCTCTCACCTTGGTGGCCACCCAGACTGTCCAGTCTCTGGTGTCTGTGCACCTTGTACAGGGCCAAAACCAGAACAGAAGAAACTTCTATTCCTGAGCTGGATTTCCCCAGAATCCCCACTGTTAATTTGATGTCCTAGCAAAACTGTCTCGCAGTTTAGGAACAATAGTAGCAGAGACACATTGTCCTATCTTATTTTCTTTTTTTTTTTTTTTGTTGTGTTTATGTGAGTCACTGACGCACAGAGTCTGTGTTCGTTGATGGTATGCAAAATTCAGTGCATGCAAGAAACTATTCTTGCAGTGTAATCAGATAATTAGATGTTTTGTCGCTGTCTTGTGCTGTTTAATATCAAGTACTTTGAATGACAATATGGCAGCTCCTTTCTAGCAAACTTTACAGGCTGCTTGTTGCAAACTGCAAGTTAAACTTTAATTGGGTGTCCTGAGATTTGCTACTAGGAAGGTAATAACCTCAGCACAATAACACGAAGCTGCATCTTTTCACTGCTGCCAGTGTTGTAAATAAAGGCTAATTTTCCAACAGACTCGCTCTTTCTTCAGCAATCAGGTATACCAAAAGAGGTAGAACCTTTTTCCATTATTTCTGCAGACTGTAATATGCAAAGACATGAGCAACCCAAGTGGCCTTGTGTGTGAATGAGTATATGGGGGTGGGGACTGACAAAGGAGAACTACATTTTGAAATAACAACATTAATTTTATTGAAAAAGCATTGAGTTGTTTGCCCTTTTATTTAGCCTTTATGATAGCAAATAGAAATAATTTGGCTCGCCAGCCAGACTTAGAAATGTGGAGGTAGAAAAAAAGGCAGCCCAAAACCTCAGCGTAATTTTGAGTCAAATGAGGTTTGGATCAAACTCAATGCCATTTATTTTTATATACTCCTTCCATGCAGAGTATTACAAAGCAGTTTACAGGGAGAGTTAATCATCAGAAGCTAAAGGGAAAAGTAAGGTTTTTAAAAGCCAAAAATAATTTGGTAGCAGGGAGGAATCATGGGGGCTTTTATTGGCGTTCTGAGAGAAATGAGAAAAGTTCCAGGTAGAGCACTTTTTTTTCTGGTTTTTGGAAGGCAAAGTCCTGTATTCAGTCGTGTCAGAAAATGGCACATTCTTTTTAATGACACTATCTTGCGTGGCTCATCTTGTCAGAGAAGGATGTCAGTGTCACCCAACCTGAGACCTGCTCCAGTTCTGCTCTGAGGAGCTGCCACATAGACTACTTGCCATAAATAGGAAGGAGTATTACTGAGATAGAGCTTCATACACTGCAAGAATTGCTCATTTTTGGGGTTTTTTTTTTCACCAAATAAAACCTGGTATCCTCAAAATATCAACTTTATCAATTTTGAGGTTAAATTAAAAAAATAAAAAAACAGAATGCTGCTATTGTATTATGGTCTTATAATACACATACCCTGACATGTATTTAATATTTAATAATTTATTTTAATAAATTGGTACCATTTAATACTTTGTATATTGGGAAAGATTCTCCGGTCTCCTGCTTCAGTTTTGCAAAACTGCTAAAGCCATTCAGGCTAAGCTTATTTACACTAGCTAAGAATTTTATTTATTTCACTTGCTTTGTGTTTACAGAAATCAGATATCTGTATCATTCAATTGGTGTCTCTCACTGTGGGGTTTTAGTGATG
The DNA here is from genome assembly GCF_035770615.1 of Melospiza melodia melodia. Taxonomy (NCBI): domain Eukaryota; kingdom Metazoa; phylum Chordata; class Aves; order Passeriformes; family Passerellidae; genus Melospiza; species Melospiza melodia. Next base: position 128,607,267 of record NC_086194.1, on the reverse strand, counting down.
CAGGATGTAGAAGGAGCAACATGGTAACCACATCTAGCCCCAAAATGATGTGTACCTTTGGAGTCACCACTTCCTAGCTAACTTTCCCTCCAGACTCTCATGGGCTGTCCAATACACAGAGTGTTTTCCAGACCTTCAAAACTCCTCAGGCAAAGCAGAATTTTCACCTGCTTTGTCTTCTTCTTTATCTGAGATCCTTCCTTGAAAGATCAAAACAATTTGTACTGCTCTCTATGTTATGTTCACTGGTTGGTCTTTGTCTTACACTGACAGCTTAGCCTGGGACATACCTCGGACACCAAGAGGAAAACAGATGTGAATGCTTTCAGCTTGGTTTGGTTAGCTTAAAAATTTAACCAAGCCAAACATTTGTTGCTTATCAAATTCTCCAAATTCTTCCAACATTTGTATTTATGAAGCGGCCTGCCAAAGGATTTGATGTATGAGTGTCAGCTTGAGGGGGAGACAGGGTCCCACCAGAGCCTGGAAGCTGTTCAGCCACTCCTCAGGAAGGGAAAGGAGGTGTGAAATAGTCGGGATCACTCACAGCCCCACCGTAAACAGAGAAAAGGGAAGGGAAGGGAAGGGAAGGGAAGGGAAGGGAAGGGAAGGGAAGGGAAGGGAAGGGAAGGGAAGGGAAGGGAAGGGAAGGGAAGGGAAGGGAAGGGAAGGGAAGGGAAGGGAAGGGAAGGGAAGGGAAGGGAAGGGAAGGGAAGGGAAGGGAAGGGAAGGGAAGGGAAGGGAAGGGAAGGGAAGGGAAGGGAAGGGAAGGGAAGGGAAGGGAAGGGAAGGGAAGGGAAGGGAAGGGAAGGGAAGGGAAGGGAAGGGAAGGGAAGGGAAGGGAAGGGAAGGGAAGGGAAGGGAAGGGAAGGGAAGCTGCAGGGCCCACAGTGATGGGGTACAGCAAGGCAGGGTGCTGCCCCTTAGATAGCCCTGGCCAGGAGAAGAGGCAGCCTTTTGTGCTGCACCCTGCTCAGCTGCTTTATCCCCATGTGGGAGTTGGGATGTGCTTCATTCTCACTGACCAGAAGCACGGGGTAGGGTATTGCAATAGAAAACTGTTAGTCTAGATCACAGAACAGGTAAGAAGATGCAAAATGCTTTTTCTTTCGTGTGCTTTTGTCACTCATTCATTAAGGGGTCATTTCAGGAAGCACTGATTATAGCAGATGCTATGCCTCAAGCCTCCTTCAAAAGCACTTTTAAAGAATATTGCAATTCCATTCATAATTTTTCTAAATTACAACCTCCGACGACATAGTTTTTACACAAATGTAACTTCACAGACCTTGACATTCACGTTTATCACCACAAGGCAAATGTTGCACCCAAAACCATCCATGATGATGGCATTAGATTGTGTGTGATATTGTGTTACAACACTTGTGGGTTATTACAACAGCAGCCTCTGGATGTTAAATCTCTTCCTAGTTCAAACTTTTTTTTTCTGCCAAAAGCAATTTTTGCCTCACCACTCAAAGCCTGAAGGTGCTAAGATTCTTTTTCATTCACACATTTTCACTTAAAAATAAGGGTGCCTATTACAAAAGTTTGCAGCAGTTAGGAAATAAAAAAGTTTGGCTGTAAAATTCAAATAAATGAATGCTTGCAATGAATTTTCTAGCTCAGAAACTTCAGAAAACTACTGCTGGCTCAGATTTACTCTGTGATCACACAGATCATGTGAGGTCAAAAATGTACAAAATGCCTCTATTTACTTTTATATATAAGGTTCTTCTGAAATTTCAGCCCTCACATCCCTGTCCCCTGTGTTTCCTTTCTTTTCAAACTCATGAACTTCCAGATTTATCTGTATCTAGTACAAACAGATCTTTAGGAAACTGGTAGGGCTGTGAATCACCTATTCAAGACAATCCTTCTTGGTTCAACAAGAAAGCAAGCCACTTGTAGTAGCTTTTGTTCTTAACCTTCTACTTTTCTCTTAAGATTCGGCTCACAGTATTTTGATATCAGTGGCAAAAAAATCAGATTTCTAAGATTTTCAAAAGTGTCCTTGATGACCACTACATTCCAAGCCAAATACTCTTTTGCAGTCTTAATAAAAAACCATTTGGTCTATGGTGCATGAGTTTGGTAGCAGAGAGGGTAACAGGAGTGATCTCTCTGAGAAGAAACCAGGAGTTGTCCCCATGTGTGTCTCCCCAGAGACATTTCCAGCTGGCTCCAAAAAGGATCTGCTGCTGCTCAAACCTGAGCCCCTCAGCAGCCCTGGTGGCATCTCTGTGATAACATATTTATGGAGAGTGAAAAAACATGGTGCAGCGGCTGCGTGAGAAAGGGGAGTGCAAAACATTTGCAAAACCAGCCCTGCAGACACCAGTGTGAGGGAGGAAGGAGAGGGAAGAGGTGCTCCAGATGCTGGAGCAGAGGTTCTCCTACAGCCTCTGGAGAAGGATGTAATGGAGCAGGTTGTCCTCCTGGAGCCCATGGAGGACCACGGTGGAGCAGGTGAACATGCCCTGAAGGAATCTGCAGTCAATGGAAAGAGCCCTTGCCAGGAGCATGTTGTCTGGAAGGAGCACCCATGCTGGAGCTGCTCTTGAAGATCTGTACATCCTAGGAGAGACTCCATGATGGAGCAAGGGAAGAGAGCAGAGGAAGGAGCAGCAGAGATGAAATGTTATGGACTTACCACAAGCCCCATCCCCCATTCCTCCCTCCCTGCTTCCTCCAATAAAAGAGTCAGGAGTGAGGGAGTGAAATTGAACCTAGCAAGAAGGAGGGATGGGGGAAAGTGTTTTAGTTTTGTCTGTTTTTCTCACTATCCTACTCTAATTGGCAATAAATTAAATTCATTTTCCCCAGGTTGAATCTGTTTTGCCCCTGACTGTAATTGGTGAGTGATCTCCCTGTCTGTATCGTGACCTTGTCTTATTTTCTCACCCATGTGTAGAGGAGGGATAGCAAAAGTGCAGCTGGGTAGGCACCTGGTGGCCAGCCAAGGTCAGCCCACCACAAAAACATACCACCAATAATATCAGAGTGGCAGTATCACAGCATCATTAACTTTTTCAAACATAGATAGAAAGAAACACACAAACACACATCACTTAGTTCTCTCAGCTCTGCAGCATTAATAGAATAGTGAAATATCCCAGGAATTTTGCAGCTTTAAGGATTTGAGAGAGGAGAGGCCAAGAAAAAACAACCCTGAAGGGAAGCTGATGAAACATAACCAGGAGATTGAATAGGTTTAAAAAACCAGCAAGTGGTTTAGAACTGTAATGAGGAAAACAACCCTTTGGTTCAAAAGAAACTGCTTGTCCATTTGCAGGATAATCAATATCTTATCCTAAAACATCTGTGAGCAAATAAAAAAAAAAGAAAGAATACTGTATTCTGGAAAAGATTTGCTGACCAAGCCCAAGTTCCATCAGAAATGGAAGCATAAATAACTTCATATTGATAATGATTCTTAGGGAAAAAGAGCTGAATAAACAGCACTGAATAAAATGTAAAATTGCATTTTATCTTTCTGCTTTCTTGTAAAACTCTGTGCTAGCAGACCTGGACTGTGTCTGCCTCTAGCATTTGATCAGAATTCTATCTCAGTCAGCCTTTTTTATTTCCCTGCCTTATTTTAAGCATAATTATCAGATTGATAAATATGTGCATGAAGCATAGCATTAGCAGAGCCTGTGTTCTGAATTACTGTGGCATTGTTGCTTCTAGGGAGCAGAGACAGTTTAGGACCAGAAAATGAGCATGTTTCACTGAACAGATTATCTTTTTCAGCTAATAATAGTTCATATCAAATACCATTTTGTGAAAGATAGAGACCAACTTGCACACTCTCTGTAAAAAAGAAAAAAAGTGGAAAATGTTCCCTACAGAACTCACATATTACAAAATCAATTTTGCCCTAAAGGACAATTTTAAGAGTAATTTCAATCCTAAAGTAGGTTTGTATGTTGCTGGGCTACTTATATATTTATATCATAGTGAGCAGTACAAGGACCCAACTGTGCTCCCATTTCAGGCCCTGTGTAAAATTCAGCTTAAACTCACAGTAATGAAAATGGAGACTGGATTGTTCACATCCTGAAAATTTTTGTCTTGAAAGTTCCAGTTAGATCTTACAATACATGCACTAGCTTGAACTAAACATCTAAGTCTTCCAGGACATCAAGGTGCTTGGTCTTTGTAGTTCCATTACAAATTGTTGTTCAATCTGATTTCTTCTCCACAAACCAAGGTTCACTTTCCACGCCAGTACTCCTAAAAAATGTCATCTTCTCCTTGGTAGCAGAGACTTTCCTCAAGGCAAGCTTAGCTTTGCAACTTTTAGGAATAGTTCAGCCTTTTTCTTGTAGAGGGCAACAACTTTACTGCCAAGAGAAAAGGATGAGCTGTCTGAAACAACAAGCTACATCCCACAAGTTCAAATCCTGCACACACTCTGGTATTGGACACCGTAATGGGATAGGAGGGTGATTTTTAGCAAAGCATCAACTACACTTCATGTTTCTCATGGAGTGCTCTTTCCCTCTGATATTTATCATGTCAGATGGGCAGTGGTGACAGCTTCTCAGTAATTGTCCTCCAGCCCTTGGTGCCTGCAGCACTGAGCTGGCTGAGGGGGCCAAGTGCTGGCTGACAGCTGAAGGCTGCCCAAAACATGAGAAAAATAAGTTTCTGAAGGAGACCTGTGTGGCCAATCTCTTTTTAGTCTCAAAAATGTGTTTTAAGCTGCTTAGTCTAATGAGAGCAACGTTTCCAGCCTAAGCCTTCCACAGGCCAGTATGCTGACATATTCATAGGATCATGGAATCGTGGAATCATGAAATCATAAAATCGTAGAATGGCTGGAGTTGGAAGAGACCTTAAGGATCATTTGTTTTTAATCCCTCTGCATTGGCAGAGACATCTCTCATTAGACCAAGTTGCTCAGGCTCCCATCCAACCTGGCTTTGAACAGTTCCAGGGATGGGGCATCTACAACTTCTCTGGGCAACCTGCACCAGTGTCACACCAACCTCATAGTAAATAATTTCTTTCAAATGTGCAATCTAAACCTACTCTCTTTTGATTTAAAGCCTTTGCCCTACAACTATCTGCCCATGTAAGAAGTCCCTCTCTAACTCTCCTGTAGCCCTTTTAGGTACTGGAAGGCTAAAAAATTGCATCTGGAGGCTTTAAATGGTCCAGCTGAAAGGTCTTGGACATGTGTGAGCTGTAAGATTGGGGGAAAAAAGTTTTTTGGATGTACTACAGTCACATACAGAACTGTCTTTTGGAAAGTTTCAGCTCCTCCCTTCACTGGGTAAGGAAAACCAGGTATTTTAGCAAAGAGATACTGAGCATTCTCAACCACTGGGAAACTGTTCACAAGCTTGTGTCCCTGGCTTAAAGCATTGTCATGTGTTACAGGAAAAAGGAGAATATCCAACAATGCTGTTCCTGCTCCAAAAGGGCTTTGCATTCTGTGTTGGTTGCATTCAGAAGCTACACAGACTTTGGTTGCTTGTGCAGCCCTACTGTCTGTATTACTGCACATGTTTTCCAGTTATCCAACTTCTGTGAGAACAGAAGGTCAGAAGACCATTCTAGATAAATATTTTTGTCACCTTGCACTTGATAACTAAGCTTTCCAAAGGGTAAACAGCCATGATTTCATCATCAATCTTGAAACGACAAGGTTCTGAAGTGCATGGAGTGCATGACATGTTGCTGCAATATCAGGGGCAGAAGATGAGCATTGACAAATGGGGCAGAGGATAATATTTTGATTGATTGTTTGCATAGGAACTTACTGGTGAGGCCTGAGAGCTTTGATAAGATGCAAAGATTAAGATATAAAATTTAAACTCAAGAAATTATATTTCTGTTGCATTTTCTGGCAGAAAATGTGGATGGAAGAGAATATTGAACAGTACAAAAAGACAAAATTCTCTAAGAAAGTAATTCCAAATGCAATAATAAACTAATTAAACACTGTTAGAAATATAATAAAACTAGCACTGTCTCCCAAAGACAACCCACTGTCTTAAATAAGCATTTTAATAATCCTCCTGGGGATTTTGGTACAATTTTGTCTGACCTTTAAATAAAGACCGCCAACACAGCAATTAAATATGATTGGCCAACCTGTGTGAATTGTCTTCAACCTAGAGTCAGTTCTCTTTATTTTGTTTCTTGCTTCCTTCATCTTTACTTTCAAATACAGCTGTCTTTTCAGGGAACTTTTTTTTCTTTATCAAAATCTGCTGCATTTTTCATTCTTCCTGTGGCTATTGGTCTCTTGTTTTATTCTCCCTAAACCTTTTGTAATCAGCTCCCGATATTTAGAATTTTTTTCCTTTGTTAGAATCAGCTTGTAAAACCAAAATATTTTTTAGCACTCTTAGAAATTCATTTAATATTAAGAAAATAGATGATTGAATTCACTCCCTGTATAGCTACAATCACTTTCAATGTACCTTGTGGGAGGAAATTTTTTGATACTGCAAGTGTTGTCCCCTTGCACTGCTGCTATATCTGGATCAATTGAGTCTCCATGTTAAGACTGATGGAGATGGGGTTCCATTCTTGAGAACATCCTTGAACAATTACAGTTGTTGCAAGATTAGTTGAGCCAAACTGAAAATGCATGCACAGCTGTGCATGGACAGTCATCCTCCTCCTGGATTTTCTCTTTAAAAGAAAAAAGGTGGTTCTTCCCTCCAATACCAAATACTGTTCCAAGCTTGACAAACTGCAGCTGACAACCACAGCCACCACAAACAAAAATGATCTGTCAAAAGAAAAGAGATTTTGGAGTAGTAGTTCGTCAGCCTTAATTCATACTTCTAAAGAACAGGGATATATATACAGCTGCTTTGCTGTCAAAGACATGAAGATTTGGAAGATGCCTTTTTTTCCTCCCACATTTAACATATGTCTTAGCCATGCATAAGACTTTTCCAGAGTGGAGGAAGCCTAAGAGGAGGAGGAGGGGCAGGGAGGAGGCAAAATTTTCTTCCTTTCCAAGATGCAATCTGAAGTGATTCTAGAAATACTCACTTTAGCTGTATATATTTTTGAAGATAAGACTTGTTCATATCAATCGAAGCAGAGTGGCAGCAGCCGAGTGGATTGCTTCAAGTAGCTCTGCTTTTCACAATCTGATGCAGCCCTTTGATATGTTTGTTCAGTTGTAGAGGGGCTCTAATGTCACAGGCACAGCTGGTTTCCCACTCTGCTATCACACTTAACAGTGGGGGGCTCTCCTCCACTGCAGCTGCCTCTAACATCAGTACCACAGGTATTCCAAAGGCCCTGGGTTTTCCGTGGGCCCCTTGCCTCTCCCATTTCACCTCCATCTCACTAAGCTGATAAATAAACTGTTCATGAGGTTTCTTTTTTAAAAAACTTAATTACTCAATACTGGTGATTCCAAATGAACGACATCTTGGGAGCCAGGATGGAGATATTGCAACTCTATTAATGGCAGAGGTAAGCAAAGAAAGGTGGTGGAACCAGGAGAGACCTGGACAAAAAAGTGAAAGCACTGAATGACATCCAGGTAGAAAGTGATGCAGAGCTAGTCATCTGAAGAAGCAGAGGGAGAGAGTGGCATGTAAAATTCCAATTTTCTGCTTTCTGAGCTCATTTTAACCTGTTATACACAGTGCTGCAACTGTTAGACCTACTAAGCCATTTCCACTGACAGCAATGCCAACCATTCCATTGCTTCCATGAGAATACAGCTAGGCTGATATAAAATAACTTTACCCTAGAAAACAACATTTTGAAGCACTTAATTTACATTTTTAAAAGTTTGTTTTGTGGATGAGTGGATTTTGTTGACATCTCTTTGGGTTTCAGCTAAAACTGAAGAACATCTAATTTTCTGTTAAGATTAGTTAAATTCTAAAACATTTTTAAACTAGAGAATTAAAGAATTTTAGAATCATTTTTCTGCCTTGAGTAATACAGAAAATATAGAAATTAATCTTTTCATAGCTGCCTTTTTATTTTAAATTCGTGACTAGTGGAGGTTTATGGCAACATTTTTGGCAAGTTCTGAATTGTCTTGTATCTCCTTCCATAGCATAAGACAAATGGCTATATATAGTTCTTATCTATACCTGTTGAGAGTGGACAGTCAGTAGTTGTCATAGAGAATGGTTTGGTTGTATTTATGTGTCAAATGTTAACTGTTCTGGAAGCAATGTGTCTGTATCCACCATAAGCAGTGCTGGTCATTCTTCAAGATCTGAATATTGAACAGGACAGTGCAGGGACTGGTGCAGAACCACTCTATCCTGGACTGACTTTCTTGGCCTGAAGACAGTAGGCTTCAGCCTTGCAATGCAGGATCCACCCTCTCATGAGTACTGCTGAAACTCCACGAGAAAGGAATCAGGACCTCTGTCCCTTGTGATGGAGAGTGCAAACTCGGGTGGCCAGGTAAGTGCAGCCTACAGAAATAATGGCACAGAGAGTCTTTCAGCTGATAGGGAGATCTGAAACACCTGCAGATATTGTAAGCAAACTAGCTCCTAACCACATAAAGGCAGAAATCAATGACTAACCTTGGGAAAAGCCTGGGACTTGCACAAGGCAGAACTTTCAGACATAAGAAGGAAAATAAGGCCTCTTTTCTGAAAAGCGTTGTAAATTCTCTACAGTATGACAACATCATCAAGTAGGTACATCTATGAGCGTGTTCAACAGCAAATTTAGCAAGAGAAACTTGTGCATGCCATGCAGCCACACTCTCACAGGCTGCTTATACCTTCCCACCTGAAAGCTGTTCTTTGGAATGTGGTTTTATCACTTCCTCCCGGCAGCTGTGTAAATCCTACAGTCTGATATTCTGGCACGGGAGAAAGGACTTGAAGAAGAGGAGGTGTAGACTACACTAGTCATTCAGTGGATAAATGTGTCAGCAGTGAAGTGCATTGAAAATGATGTCTCTGGGAAGAGTGCTAAGAAAAATAGATATACTCTGGTGGTCTGTAGCTTCTCCAGAAGCTTTTTCAGTCCCCTGATCAAGCTGCAAAACAAAGAATTTGCATCTTTGGGACAGAGAACCTGAGAGTATGGTGTGGTCATGAGAAGGTGTTACAGAAGCCAGTGCAGTAATTCCCAGCTTCCACATGGTTTTAGCAGGCAGACAGACACAGCTAGTTTATAATTGGCCTTCCTTGGACCTCAGAGGCAGGCCCCAGACTGCCATTCGAAAATGCTGCAATGTAGGGGGATACAGTATGGGTAAATGAAGGTGGTATAGAATGTAATCTTACCCCCTAAAGAGTTGCAGCTGAACCAATTACAAAAGATTAGGAGCAGGCCTGAGGTTAACAGGCTACACCTGTAGCCAATAAGAAGAGTGTTATAAAAGAGTGGATTGGTGGGAACTGGAGTCAGTTGGCTGCTGTGAGGACAAGGAAGAATTAACGCCTAGAGGAGTTGCCTACAAGAAATATCAAGGATGTACAAAGCTCTAGTGATATGGAACCTTTGCAATGTAATGGCAATAGAGTTCTTGTGCTGTAATGACAATGCTGCAATGCATAATAAAAAGAGTATGGGAAAACTATGGCAATCTACATTAGTGGTGGCATCCATACAGTGGCCATTCACAGAGCCAGAGAAATTAAAGTAAATATAAGAAGCCTGCCAAGTTGTTCAGAATGAATGCACACATATTCTCAAGTGTTAGAAACAGACAAAAACATTATATGTGTCAAAAAACAAATAGATTGCACTAAAAAGTGGTCATCAGCCTCTCTAGGAGCAATTTAAATTTAAGATGCAGATGGCGTAATCTCCACTATGATCTTCTGGAAAGATTTGACAGAGGTGGGTGCTTTGTTGACTGTTCTTGCACAAGGTCACAGAGCTGACTGTATGCTGTTATCGTCATTGTGAAAAGGAAAAGAAAAAAAAAAAAAGACATTAGGAGGAAAGGCAGGCTTTACATGACTCTCCCAGTCACCTACCCAATAAAAATTGTACTAGTTGAAAAATCATCAGGCATTCACTATCCCAACTGTAGATGCTTGGAAAAAACCCAGTGGGATCCTAGTGCTTTAATCATGCTATTGATCTCCCTTTACCTACATCATTATGGTATTCTGGATTTTTTTTTTTGTCTGTGTGTTTTTTTTTCTTTTTTACACAACCTGCTAAGATTTTGCATTCAGTTTCTGCGTAAAACACAGAGGACCAAATCTGTGATCTTTTGTACAGCTACACACAGCCCACACAGCATTAAAATGACCATCATTTTGCTAGTCATGTCCTGTGTGGGTGGCAATATGTAGAATTATCCTTTAAAGGCTAGTCTCCCTCAGTTAACCCAGGAAGGAACAGTAGACCAAAATAAATAGCTATGTTCTATTTAACATTTCTCAGAAAAAACCCCTATGATAAATTACAGAAATTACATCATGACCACGGAGATAGTAAGTGAATAACTGAAATGCATTGTTTAAGTGTACCTGGTTTATGTTTCTAACTAAGAACTAGTTCCCTATTTCATATTTCTGACACACAGAAGTCTCTGTTAAACATCCAGACCACCTATTTCTTCAATTAAGATGTGAGAGCTAGCAGTACATATTTTGTGGCATTTTAAATAAGCCCTTTAGCAGGCCACAAAAGATCAAAAACCAAAAAGTAATATAGTTTTACTAGGAGGTTGTTCTGGCATTTATACATCATGTTGAGTACATCAGAAAACAAAACCAGTTTAAGAACAGTTCTGTTCCTCCTAATGCACCAAGCAGGGCCTGAAATTATTCACTTTAAATTCAGTGAAAAAGCTCCATTACGTTTAATGTGTTGCATCAAATGTTGCTGACTAAAATGTCAATATTTACAGTTGCCACCAGGAAACATCAAACTGTCACAGCACTTGCCTTTTGACAGCAGCAAACTAGCTCTCCTTGGTTAACACCACATGGAAAGTGCTGGGAATAGCAGTCACAGTAGGGATAACAAAACGCTTGATGAAATCCAGGCACTGAAATCCACAGTGCTTTTCTCTTCAGAGGCACTCCTAATGCAATAGGTCTACAGAGGCACAGTAAGTAACTCCCACATCAACCTCTATTACATAAAATAATTAAGTCTACATCAATGATTTGGAATAAGAGACCATTGCCACAGGATCAATGTTGTGCACTTTGAAGAAGAACAAACCTGAGCTGCACCATGCCATTTATTTTCCATAAATGCTTTGGCTTTGCCTTGCTGTTCTTGCATCTGCAGGAGCCCATTATCCTGGATAATATTCTGTTCCATTGACAATTATATCTTATTTCTGTCCTTTAAGTAGCTGCTGCTTTGAGGATCTCTCATTATGTGATGCAATTTTCATCACTGAACTTCCTTTAACTTTTACTGCCAAGAGTACATTTTTATATTAACCCCTGCAAGTATCCAGAAACACCAGCTTGGAGTCAGCAATCTGGTAGAAATTTGATGGCTGCAGCACGATGATCACTGCACAGAGCTTGGGAACCAACTGATTTGTATTTAAGTGGTCTGCAGGGACAATAGAAATCCCAGCACTCAGTAGAAAATGAGTATATTTAGGCTTTTCCCACATGCTGTGTTCTCAATAATACAAGCTTTCACTAAAAGAAAAAAAAAAGAAACCAACTTCTAGCCCTTCCAATTGCAAAAATAGTCTTCACTAAGTAAATCCCATCACTGCTGTTTTGTTGAGTCTGCAGCTAGCCAGACTGAAACAATAGCACCCAAAGAGCCCACAACTCCCTGGTTGCATCTTAATGGGCTGTTTGTTAACTTCAAAGCTGACCATTTAAATGCTAACATTATTAGGCAAGTAATACAAAACATAAGCACCCAGCTTGAATCATTAGCATTTAATTGCCTAACATTTTCTCTTGTTTAATCTACAGCACTGTGCAAACTGGTCCTAATTTTGAACAGTGGAGCACTCATGGTTATGTTGCCCTGTGTGGAGGGACTCATGAAGAAAAAGCAAAATATTTGAGCTTCCAAAACCCTGTATCTTTTAATGCCACAAACAATGCAGCTTTACTATAAAGTTTTCTCAGCTCTTATTTTTTTTTCTTTTATTTAGGTTCTTTTCCTTGACTGGAATGCTTGTTACCTAGTCTGGGCAAGGACTGTTGTTAAGAAGAGAAGATTCAGCTGCTAATGAAAGAGTTCGGAGTTGTTTCCTTTATTCTTTGCTTGAGCAAATGGGAAAAAAAAAGCCCTTTCTACTGCTTTTCCAAGGTGGTGTAAAGGTCACTGACAATAGCTCCCCTATAGATGCCAATGTGTGACATTTTGCCTGACTAAAACAGAAACATGATAAGCTATGAAAAAATTCAAATTCTTTTCTAGATAAAGCTGTTTCTGAAACGTGACTTGTTCCTTAAAATAAGGTACAGAATTTAACTCTTATCTTCAAATCTTATCTGAAGCTTAAAACGTGTCCCCTGAATATAAAAAACCACCAAAAAAAGTGAAGTAACACAAATCATGTAAAATATATACAATGAAACCTGGATAAAGACCAATAGGCTAATGTCTAAATGGATGATTAGAGTAAAGTGATGGTTTGAAGTTTCAGTTTTTAGCAATTGAGATCAAGCCTGGAGTGTAAGGATGGAAATTCCATCAAAGCCACTCTCTCCAAAAAATAATCCCCAAACTCCTTTTTTTTTTATCGCTGAGAGACATGTTATTGTTAACTTCAGGAGTAATAAGAAAGATGATAAAACCAAGCATACATTGTGGTGTATTTTTGACATTTTGTCCTCTGAGATTTCCATTCTTCTGTTCACTTTTTTCCCATGCTTCTCTGGTGTCTGGTCTTCATTGTTAAAAAAACAGGTTTTTTTACTCTTGTTCTGAGAAGTGTTTTCTATCCCCCCCAAAAAAGCATACTCCATTTTCTCTCCAAGTTAAATTCACCTTGACCAACACTATTTCCCCCATGAAGTTAAGACTTCAGTAAATTTACCTGGCAGGAAATGCTACCCAACTGATCCTCATTGTGTGCCCTGCAATGAACTTCCCTGCAGTTCAAAGTACAACTTTTTGTTGTTGTTGTTAGAAAAGAAGCCCTGAGATAGATGGACATATCAAACCCATGTATGCAGGAGAACAAATCTGCCAAGTGGCAGGTTTAATACTTTTTTTACATGATATGGTCACTCAGAGATTAATTTATGGAAGATTATTTTATCTTAAACCTGTAGAGCTCTCTGCATTCACCATTACACAATGTTAGCCTGTAAGCATTACACTGATCCATTTGAAGAATTTTGTCTCTGGACAAACAAAGCATTACTAGGCAGATTTACCAAAAGAGTTACAAGGTGCTGATTCCAGCCAGTCTTCAAAAGAAGCCAAAGATGATTGTTGAAAAAAAAATTGAAATTAGTGACTGCAGGATTGGAGTTTGGATGAGAACTCAGGCAGATGTAAGCAAAAAGGATGGAAAGGCAAAAGAAAGGACAGAAAGGCAAAGGGTCCTAGCGACTGGACAGAAAACTGATTAAAGGGTTTCTTCATCCCTGGCTGCCTGTAGACCTTTTCCTTTCTCTCATCCATAACAAGCAATCAAACAAATCCCTCTATCAGTCTGCAGCAAGTTACACTGCATGGCAATCCCTTTTCCCATTCTCAAGCATGGCTTTATAAAGCCTCTTGTTCTTCTGGAGAAAATATGTGCTGAACTTCTGCAAACTAATCTCAGGCTCTGGTGGTTTCACCCCAGTTTGGCCATTTTCATTACACTGACATTTTCAATCCACTCTTTTCTAAACACAGTCATTGGAATTTTATGAATCATCTTCTTGGAGAGTAGCATAATATTGAGATGCAGTAATGGAGGGTGCCAGCAGATGGTGACATATGTAAATTTCTATAAAGATTATGTGTAACAAAAGAGTCTTTAGAGGAGGTGCAGATACTTCATGTATTTCTGCTTCCATTTCTTGTAATGCTCAGGGAAAAAGAAAATCTTCTTTTCATTATTTCTATCTTGGCCTGCTACAGCCGGTGGCAGCTGTTTGGGGACCTATTTCTACCACTCAGATAATTTTGTTTGGCATTGATGCCTGGGTAGCTGCTGCAAACCATCTTGGAAACTCCTACAGAGTGTGTCTACTTTATGCTTTTTTGCTGAGAGTTGTTTGTTTTTGGTTTTTTTTCTTTTTCCTTTGGAGAAGTTATTACCAAGTGCACTGTTTACTGTTTATTGTCGATATCACAGGGGAGACAAAATGCAAAATAGATGGCTGTAATAGCCACAGGGTAGCATACTGGGGGCCAACAGAGGAGAAATGCTAATCACATCTCCATTTCCTGGCCCATATGGTCAGGGCTTCAGTACACGATGGTTTGAAATGCTGTTATGAGTACAGGCTAATATCGATTCTACAGAGAAGACTTTGGCAAATCTATTACCAACCCTCTTAAATTGCACCTCACTAACAATTTAGGGTAGCCACTCATCCAGAGAAAAGAAATTCAGCAGTGGGCTTGATGAACTTGGAGAAGAGTTGACCTTATAGGAGGGGGAAAACTTTGAAACGTCACATTAGTGTTTTTTCTTGGCAAGAATGAACTGCATATCTCTTCTGAGGGAATGACTTGCTCAAACTGCAACCCTGTCCTTGTATCTCAAACAGGTCTAGCTCACTCATTCAGTGTGAAAACCCTTTTGGCCACAGAAGGCATTTCTGCCTCAGCTGTTATTGTCTCCCATCCACCAGAAGCTTTCACCCCAAAATAGAAAGGGCCATGTGTTGCCATGCCAGTTCTCTTCAGCAATCTTTCCAAACTTCCCTTTCTGGTGGTTCAGATGAACGGGTGGGACTGAGAAGTGGGTACCAGTGAGGGACAGGAATGTTCTCTGAGGCTTTGGGGGGGACAACAGGAGGGCAGAGCAGGCAGGTGAAGGCACCAGTTTGCCATCCTGTGCCAAAAGTGGTGCAAGCTCATCTGCTGGAGCTTAGCAAGGCTACCCACAGGGCTGTTCTGTGTTAGCACTAACTGGTGCCATTTGAAAACAGTGGAGAAAATAAAGCAAGTAGCCAGTGGTAGCTGAGAAACCAATACATTCTGCTGAACCAAAGAAAGATTTGTGCTCCTACCAGGCATTATCCCACATATTCAGATGAGGGAGAGGAAGAACTTGAGTACAGTCAGTAAACAATGGAAATGGACTATGGCAGTAGACAACATTAAAGCGACCAGAATGGAGACAATTTTATTTTCAGACGTGGTCAGAGTCAGCAGTGCACACAACCTGTGTTCCTAATGTGAATCAGGCTGTTTTGAATTCACTTTTCCCTAGTCAGCTACCCCTCCTTGCCCTAAAAGGTGGTCCTTTCTGGTACTAAGCTCTACTGACTCCACAGTGACCAGATATAAGCAGGAGGTATCCTCAAAAATTATTTACTCTTCAGATTCCTAAGCCATGCAGCCTCCTTCAGACGATGGGAATGGAAAGTCCTCTCCATTTCTAGGTACCCCTTGGAGACTCAGGTCTCTTTCCATTCAAGAGCACAGAGGAGCCAGCCACTGCTGCCACTTTAGCATAGTGGTAACAGCAACCCTTTAGAAGAGATTTGCTTTGAAGGCCTGGCCTTAAATGCTTGTAAGGTGCAAATTTAGAAAAAAAGCATTGTGATCTAAATCCATCCCTATTACTGGGGAGTGAGTAATTTTCAGTCTTCGGGATTAAATTTTCTTTAATAATACAAAGTGCATGCTTTCAGCTTTGGAATCATTCTGTCTGGAAAGATGCTTTCTTGCTTCCTGTGCAGTCACTTTTTACAGTATTTTCTATCTCTAGTTTGACTGTCCCTAAAAGGCATTTACTCACAAAGCCACTGCCACATAGCATGTGTTCTTCTGCCTAGCAAGCTGTGTGTCCATTATCACTGATATTTTTGTACCACTCATCATGACCTGAGCAGTTGTAGATTATCCTGAGATTTTGCCTCAATGCATACATTTTCCTGCATCAAAGACTTGTTGTTTTCCATTTATGGCCCTTGTAGTGCATTTTGAGATTGGCTTTTTTTGCTGCATAGCCTTGGGAATCAGACACATACACACACAACGTTGTTTTTCTGTAACAGGCAGCTTACAGAAAAACATATGAAGAAAAATATGTGAAGAAAGACATATCCTAATATGAGGTTACAGAGCACTGCACTGAAGTCATCATCTTGCTCCATTCAGAATAATTCTTAGAGGAAAGTGTATAATTAGGAGCACTGTGTATATTTGGGGAATGACGACATCATCGGCGAGGACGTTGATGATGGAAAACCTAGCATAATTTGTAGTGTGAGTAGGTGTGTACTCTCCTTTTCAGATTTACACTTCTTCCTAGGAATAGATTTGGTAGCAGGGCTGGCTTTGGGGAAGAATCAAGCTGACAACTGTAATGGGCAGCGAAGCAAGTCCCTCAGAAAGGGCTGATCATTGTCCTGTTGTGTGAGAGCAGGGTCATTGGCTGAGCTAGGGGTGTGGAAATAAATCTGCCTCTGGTGAGAAGGAATAGGCAATGAAAAGAAAACTGACTTTGCTAGTTGGGCCTGGCAGGAAAGAAGGCAGCAGAGGAGAGGTGGCAGAGGTAAATGCCACAGCTTCCCTGTGCCAGCACCTGCCTGTTCCACACAGCCTCACTGTCTGTTCTGCACTCCTCCAATATTTCAGTTTGCCTATGCTGCTGATAAACTGTGAGCCAACTCTGTCTTGGAGGCACAGTGGAGTCCTTGCTTTTATGGAAAGCTGTGGTTCTCCTCCATCCTGCTTCATAACACTATGTCTGTGTTTTTAAGGATCAAGTCCTCCAGACCAGGTGTTTTCTACCATTCTCATTTTCCCAATTTTACTTTCACCGTGTTGCAGTTCCATCATACAACACACAAGAACAATAGATTTTTCTGTCCTGTGTCATTGTCATCACTACTTAATTCCTGAGTCTGGAGTCCTGCTGAGGTTCCAAAGCCCCTACTCACTGAAAACAACATCTTGATAGGATATGGGTAGAGTGGGATAATTTTGAGATGAATTGTAGATCTAAATTAACTATGTCTTTTAGGATACATTTTCACTATATGGCCAAGCTGATGCACAAGCTCACCAGTGACTAAAGGGAGAAACTGTGGTAACTTTTCTTCTGACTCCTCTTCTCTCTGCCCTCCCCTTTTCCCCTCCCCATCTCTCACCACAGCAATCAACTTTCCCTCCTGATTCCATTACAATGGCTCATCTAATCTCAAATGAAACTGCTTTGTCTCGTCCTTTTTTGCCATCTGATTGGGCTGCTGTGTCTTGCTGTGTGACTTACATGAGTATGAAAGTCATCTCAAAGTGAGCAGTAGGAGAGCATGGCTAGGAGCAGGAAGGATGGAGATATTCAGGAATGAAGCTAAACCTGCTACTTACACAGTGGTACACTATTGTCTCAGATCATATCATAAGATCAGACTCTAAGTGTGCCATGCCAGAAATCTTGTCATTAATTTGGACATTTCATAGTACAATAGTCACTGAATTAGTTGGGCCGGAATGGACATGGGATGTCTTTCAGTCTGCTCTCAGCAAGGTGAAAGCGACCATTAAAGGTCTCTTTGGTTAAACGTGTGCCAATGGACTTCAGGAAACCCCATTTTGGTTGCAAGATTTGCCTGCTGACAGTCTGTAGAGCATAAAAGTACCTAGACTGACATGAAAGGAAGTGAGTGGGTTCAGCCTCCCTGCAATTTCATGAAAGACATCCACTGTGTAAGTGGTATTCATGGCCTCATATTCTCCTTCTGAATCTGCAGGTTTTCTGAAGGGTTCTCTTGGTACACACTTTCTTCTATAAGGGGTCCCTTGAATGCTGTTTTCCACAGTAAATCCTGGCAGATTTCGCTGAGAGAGAATGCAAAGATGTTCATACCTCATAAATACATAAGGCAAAGGATGTCAGGGAAGGGAAATATTCTCTCCATTCTATAAAGGAAAGCTTTGCTGAATATTTTTTCTCCTCCAGAGTCCCAGGGAACATGTGCAGCAGCATAGCATTGGGGACACCAACCTCCTGAGGCTCAGCCCAGTACCTTTCCTGTAAAACTATTTTTCTTCAAAGCTGCCATCTAGGAGGATTTTGTTAGCTGCTCACAGCTCTGAGATTTGTTGGGGACTTTTGCCTAAGCTCATTCTCTTTCTTGAATACAAGTGTGCATTTGTTTCCTTGATCTGCTATCACACAATTTCCTTTTAAACAGAGCTTACTGTGCAATCTTATGTTAGCCTTCCATTTGTTCTTGTGCCATGAACAGATTTGTCTTTGCCTTGTGTGACTGCACACACTTTATGGAGATTATAGCTGCTCTAGTTTGTGCTATCACTGCCTTACTCACTGCCTTACTGGCCATTATTCAAATAATTTGTAAATCCATTATAAATTATTCTTTCTGCAGGATGTTCCAACATCAGTATGAAAGAAAGTAATCAGATACCTTGCCTTCTTTTGCCAGCTGTTGGGAACACATGATGACCAAGTGCAGAGTTTTCATCTGGGTGCAACAATCTTCTAATGTTTTGATTGGAACATTTATTTTATTCACTCTGTAAGTTCAAAGGTGAATGAATTTTGTTAATCCTATTCTCCTTCACAGTGTGAGTTGAGATTTTCAATTTTTCTCCACTGGAGACCATTTTTCTCTTGTGCTGATATGCACTGAAATATTCTGCCTGGCTTGTTCAGTATTTCTCTGGGAATCCCTCTAATCTTAGCTGCTTGGGTGGATAATTTCACCCATCCACTGTTACTGCTCTCACTTACCATTTGATATCTGACATCCTTTGCCCATCCTCATTTATGTCCTCTTTGCAACTGGTATAGGAAGAGACCCTTTTGACTTCTCATGTTTGCCAAAGTTCATGAGCCTCAGAGCTCTGTGTTAGGAATAAAAGTGGATGAGAGAGCTGGGTATCTCTTAGGTAACACCTTTCTACTCCTATGGCCCTTAATGTTGAAAGAATTAAACACTGGGAGGCAAGGCATTTGCTCACAGTTCAAAATTAGTTTCAGTCAATATTTAGCTTCAAGCTCTTGATTTTTTTTTCAGGTCAGTGTTTCTAGGAAATAAAGAAAGGAATGTGGGTTTTTCCTTGTATTGTTTTACTGTTGCCCCCACTCAAAACCAGTCAATATACCCAACAATGAAAAATGTTCTAGTGACTTCATCTTGGTGTTTCTGCAGGGTAGCAGAGGTATATATAATGGTTGGAAAGAAAGGTGGTTTTTTTATGTGAGAAAGATATGGCTTTTTTACCACAAAGGAAGAGCTTCAACTGAATTCATTGGGGTCCGTGATATTTTCCTACCCTTTAGCTGTACTCTTGGTGCACCAAGAGTGCCCCTTTTGGGAAACATCTACAGTGCCCATTCTAAAACACTAAATTGTTTACTATATTCCACAGTTTGTTTGAAAAGGCAGACGGATTCTCCAGTATTTCACTGTGATGGAGCAGCCCAACTTTCTGCAGCCTTAATTAACAGTAATATGATACAGAAGCAATAACACAAGTGCATCACCAGTAGAGACAGTGACATGCTCTGGGTTTTCAACCTGACTGCTTTTTCTGCTCATCTTTCCCAATGCTAATTCCCCAAATTAACTTTGCAATGAACATTTACCACTCTGGTAATATGGCTGCATCTGCACTCCCAATTATCAGAAGGTGTGGCCAAAACATTTCCTGAATCATCGCCGGGTCTCTGCGCTAAGGATGTGTGAAAGGATTTTGGAAGGTCAGACACTTTCTGTGTAAACAACACTGAATGTCCTAAAATACGCTGTCTCCACTGTGAATTCAAAAACTTTTATTCAGCACTTATGTTAGCAAAATTTACTTGCTTAGAGGCAAGTGAAAGGCAAAGGCAAAGTGGGTTAGAACATGGCCAGACCTAATTCAATTTTGTATTTAAGTGATTGTCCTCAGGAAATTTTTACTTAGTACGACTAATTTTAAAATTAATTTATTAGGAAAGAGATGGGGAAAAAAGTAATTTATATATAACTCAAGAACTACTGCGGCACTGGGATAAAGTGCAGTGCAAAAATGCCTGAGCAACTTATTTAGTGCTTGTAAATAGACTGAATCCTAACTCATGCTTCTGTTTAAATGGGCTATTCCACAGGTCATATTTCTCATTTTCTGCAGCCAACTTGTCACCTGGTTATATTGCAAAGATTTACACTACATTCACAAATGCCAGTTTAAAGTGTCAAGGCTCCTTTAAAAGAAAAATAAAGTTAACCTGGGCAAAATTAATAATACATATTTTATAGCCAAAGAGTGGATTTCTTTTAAGTTTCAGAAGAACTGTGAGTTCCTACAGCCTGTGATTGCAACAATATTTTTTCCTAAGGAACAGAAAGCATTTATACCTTGATATCCAATTCCTTAAGGTACGCCTATACTTGTAAATTTTAGTCTATTTCTTCTCCATTCATTGTGTACTCTGGCAGAAGCTGGGAACTATGTAAATTTTTACTTTATAGCTGCTGAAACACAAGCAAACAGCATCACCCCTAACACCTCCTGTGAAGCAACAGTCCTTGATTATTCTTCAAAATTAAACAAAAATAAAACCCTTATAAATTGGTACCCCAAATTCTGATAGAGTTTCTTTCCACAAGGCACCAGTGTCTCACCACTGTGGTTCCTAATGGCCATACTGGTTTACAAACATTGTCACACATGACAATACTTATAGGCTGAAGATCCTGTAATGTAATGTAAATCTCATTTTCAGATTTTAATTAACAAATAAAGATTGTAGAAATGGTAAAGATGACTGCAAATTGCAGTTCAGTTGTTTTCAGTTGATGGAAGATAGGTAGAAGCTCTTATCAAAACAGGTCGTACAATGCCACTGATGGGCTGAAACTGAAATTTGCAGTGATTTGGAAGATAGGCAATCCTGTTGTTCTGGGATAACATGACCATGATTCACTGCCTCAAAAGCAATCACAGATCAGCAACTCCTTTCTGCCCCCAGCCACTGTATCCCATGTCAGAGTGAAGGTCACAACAATGTTCAGCAGGCTGGTGAATGCCTGCAGATTTTGTGGCTTGTGTTTGTCAGGAGTATGTGAACACAAGTTTGTCGTCTAGTCTGCAAGTGCTCAGGGCTTACAGCTGCAGCTATTATAGGGTAAAAGTAGTTAAGGAAAGCTGTGTCATGGAGCATAAGAGTGCACCCCCTCTCTTTGTCCAAATATAGTTGCATTTGTAGACTAAAGATCCCCTGGGCAGGAATGAATTTAGAGGGCATCTGGACACAGTAGACTCAGGTGAGAAAACTTTATTTCATTTATTGAAAAAACCAAAAAATTACAGTTGAAAGTAGAAAAGAATTTGAGGCCTTACAAACACATAGGTAAATCATCAATTTACAGCCTCTGCTGGCCTTGTGAGGCAATGGGCAGCTCTGGAGATGGAGAAGCAAAGAGTAATGCTCTTCTGCTGCCCTTTGTCACCCACTCATTTTCCTGCCAGGTTGCTTCTGAGTGTCCCTGTTCCAGGGTGGGTCCCTCATGGGTAGGCCTAATTAACTTCTGCCCCTCACAGAGAGGAGGACTTCAAAGGGAAGAGGGTAAATAAAGAAGCTGTGAAGAAGCTCTTTTGGAAGGAGAATATGTCTTCCAGACTGTGAGAGCTGTATCAGCACCAACAAAGCAAAATCAAAAGTCAGAGTGACTTCATAAAACCATGCCATGGAGGGACACTTAGGGAGGGTGAGGAGAGGACTGGTGTGAAAGAACTGAGAAGGGGAGGGTACAGAGCAGCAGAGTGGAGGTGCAGAGGGCCCATGAGAAGAAGATTTAGGGATTGATGTGCTTCTTGAGGAGAGGGATGGCCCCAGTGCTGCTGAGGGAAGACCACCAGCTGTTTGGAGGTGATAGGTTTAGCTCTGGTATTGTGTGTTTGTGTTAGGTTGTGGGTGTAAATACCCCCACACCACTGGTCTCACTGCAGGTTGTGCCGCCTCGTCCCGTAGGGATGGATCAGCTAATCTGGGGTGTTTGAAACAGCAATCTGTTCCCACCTGTTCTGGAGGCCATGGAACGCTTACCTCAGTGGATACTAGACCCTCTTACACCTTGAGACACACTGATACTCTCACCTAACCCTAACCCTAACCTCCTCTGAAATTTCTAGTTGTATTAGTCAACTTTTCAATTTTTTAAAATTTCGTCCTGTTCCCCAAGAAGTGCAGTGTAATATTACTGCTTCAGTAAGAAAATCAGTGGGTATCCCAGGTCTGGAGCCATCTGTACATGACAGAGCTCAGGGAACTCATGCTGAGGAAATCTCTTTAAACTTAATGTTGCCAAAATTCAACTAAACTGCAAAAATTTCTTTAATTCTTTCAAGAAGTAATTGGAAACTTTGTGAAAATTATACTGGTCTCCCATTTCTGGTTCTTTTCTGGGGAAAAAAAAAAAAAGAAAGGAAAAGTAAAAGCTTTTTTCTATGTATTCTGGTTGGGTTTTTTTTTGTTTTTTTTTTTTTTTTTTTTGCTGAACATACATCCATGCACTTCCTTTGGTATAAATATTTAAAATTTATCCTTTGACGGCTTTGAAGAAAATGCTAATATGTATACTTGCCCCCCTCATGAATGATGAATGTCAACATGCTCTAGGAATCATATTTTATATTTATTGCTGCCACGTGAAGTAAAAGTCATGCAAAAGACACAAAAGAAGAAGACTCTAATATAAAAATGTCAAAAGCAGAAGGGAAGCAGGAAGAATGACCAACTACCAACTCTGAATGGAGGCAAGTTCCAGGCAAGCTGACTACAGAAGCGGTAGAAAGGGAAGCAGAAAGGGAATCCCATTTTATCCCTCAAATGCTCTGTGAAGATGTTAGAGGAAGGAGGCAGAGAGGCCTCCCATCAGACAATAAACATAACATCCGTGTTTTCTGCAATGCCATCTGTTTCTGCATCTTGCAGTGCATTGCAAAATACAGCTGCTGCCACCAAATGCCCAGCTAATTTTAGGGTACTTATCTGAGCTTGGGTAAGTAGTCTCTCAGCCTCCATTTGTAGGGGATGACACATGAGCTCTCCCACCTGCTGTAGATTTCCTCACCATTTCCCTTGGGAGATCATAAAGGCAGCTATGCAGTTGTGGGATAAGAAAGAAGGGTTATACAATTAATTAGAAATTGTGAAGTTGTCAGCAGCATAAGCTGTAGTAAGCAGTTTGTTTTCAGTCCAGGGAGGGGCTGGCCTGCAAAATAAATTAAAAAACCCCATCCCTTTGACTGGAAGAGTGCAGCAAATTCATCAATGTTTGTGTAAAGAAGCAAAGGAGGACAAAGCAAAGCTTGTGAACAATGCTAAATAGCATAGTTGCAGGAAAAAAATAAAGACCCGTCTTAGGAGCACAGACTGTGCCAATCTCTGGACAATGGAGCCCCTCACTCCTGGGTAGAGGAACTTGCTGCTGAAATAAGAAGTTGCATCCTGGGAGCGTGGAGATCTCTGTGTGTAGGACTTCTGTTTGTTTTCTTGCTTATTCATAGGCATTTGTAGCATGCAAGCGGAACAGATATTTCCTACCTATACATTCAATGGGACTGTCACCTTAGCTGGATGGCCGTGTGGAGGATGCCCTAAACTGTACTGGGGAACAGTGGAAGGAAGGATAAACTAAATGGGAATCCAGCCATGATCTGATGTGTGGATGAGTGCCAGTGTTTCTCCATGTTTGAACCTTTGGATTGAGAAGGGCTTGAGAAAGATAAAATGTTAGTAGTCAAGGAATTTGAATGGAAGCAAATTGACAGCAAAATACTGAACTGCATGATGACTTATGAGTTCCACGTGGCAGAAAAAATATAAAGAAGCCTTCATCATAGTCTCTCTGATGAAAACCACCTGTTGATGGAAGCCAAGATTCAAATAAAATAAACAAGTCTATCTTAGGAAAGTAAAGGAATGCCACTAAGAATGTCTCATAATGTAAACTGAGAGTGTACATTCACCTTGAATACTGCTTACAATTCTGGGCACAGCACTTCAAAAAGGGCAAAGCAAATGGATCCAGAGAAGGACAAGAAAAAAGTATCAGAGGAATAGCAAGATGTCTCCTGTGTGCATGGTGATTATAAAGGTGAATGCTTTAGAAAGGAGCAAATAACTTATGACATAGCATAAATATATCCAGTACTGACTAGAACAAAGAAGGTTAGACAGAGGCACCTGTTTGCTTTCAAACTTGAGAAAAAAATTACAGAGACACCATAAATGATAAGAAAAACAATTTAAAACTTTTAAAAGGATAGTTCTGGAAGCATGAACAGCATGCAGATGTATATACACTGCAGTAAAACACAACTGAGAAAAAGAGATCAGTAGGATTCCAAAGAGCCCTTAAGACCATATCTCCAATGGTATTCAGGGACTAACTCCTACTGAAACAAATGTAGTGACTTCAATTAGCTATGAGCTCAGTATTGGGAAGTTCTGAGCATGCTGGCTGTACTCCAGTGAGACCCAAGCTTTGCTCTCAGCAGGTAAATATTGTCCCTGATGAGTGCAGCAGAAATTATACCCCTGAGGTTAAGCACACACTTATATTATTTGCTGGACCTGCGTGAGTATGTTGAGTAGAGAGCTTTTCATAAATAAAATGCCCACAATTATTTATCCTAGGGGAAAAAATTGCTTCATTGAGGAACAAACACCCAGTGATCTGTATACATTTAACTGTAACAATAGAACTCATATAATAATGTACAAGAGCTGACTGAAATATGAGGAAGAATTGAGCACCAACTGGAAATACATGCTGGTTGTTTATTTCACTGGCAAGAAAGATGTTACATAAAAGAAAAAAAATTCCTTAACTTAAAGCTTCCTTTCACTGTCTGACACTCTATTTTGGAAGAAATGAACAGTCTCTTGTCAGTATGCCTTAGTGAAAAAACAAGAGAGAATATTTTTTTAAAAAATATACCCCTATACCTAGATTATTTAAAGAGTCAAAAACATGAATCAAACATAGTAATAGCTTAGAAGGTTTGAAGTTCTGATTCACTGTTGCTGAGAGCTGCTGGGATTAGTTACATGGTATGTGCTCCTTGGTGGCAAAATGATCTGCCCTTCCTCCACCGCCCTCCAGCCCTTTGTGCCTGCTCCCACACTCATTGAGATGTGCCAGCACCACTGCTTGTGGGATCATTTCATGGACCAGATTAGGGAGATCTGTGCTGAAAAGCAAGCAAACAAACAAAAACCAAGAACAAAAGCCTTTTTCTCCTGGTGTTTTTCTTTTTGCCCTGGATTGTTTCGAGGGTCTGAGACACAGAGTGTTTGACAAACAATTGCATTGCCTCCATCAAAGAGACAGCAAACTACTGCAGAGGGGCAGCAGTTGAGTCAGGGCAGTGCTGAGGAACTTCCCAAGGCAGTTTTGTCAGCAAAAATATATTTAATTGCCCCAAAAGTCTCTCTCTAGAATCAATTACACCAGAATTTAATTCCAAAATTGACATTCATCCCATTTTTCTGTAATTGTACTTTTATACATATGTATATATGCATAGAAATCTACATTAAAATATTATATATGTGTGCATGTGTATCTCTAAATTTTGAAAATACTCACTAAACTGTGAGATTTGTCTTCCTTGAGGTAAAAAAAATCAAGAAACAAAGCCACACAGGCAAACTATGCGTTTAGAGACAGAGCTAAAAATGCCTGGGAAAACAGTGCAATGTTTGTAAAGACCTATACAATAGAGTCCTAGCTGCCTGCCACACAAACATTCCTCTCTTGTGAATGGATGCTTAACTATGGAGCAACAGACCATAAGCGTGGGCAGAGCAGCAGATGGCAGGTCACTGTTAATATGGAGAATTCAAGCGATTCCAAACATTTTGCTGTGCTTTTACCCCCATGATGTGAAACTGTATGACAATGGAGTGAAGTTCCAATGGCTCCATTTGAGGAGCAAGGAATGTGGAGATAGACTTAATTAGATATTACCCATTTACTGCCAGCTCATATTTACTGTAACTGAACCACCCATTCTTCCCTGCCCGCTGAAGTGTGTTTGTGTCTGTCAGCAAGGTACTTTGTAGAGCTCATGCATGCTGAGATGCAGAATCAGTCTGTGTGCAGACATTCTCCCTGTCCCCGGGACAAATGGCAGAACAACATGCCCAAGAAAATGAAACAACTGATGGATCTAGAAAGACGACTTTGGTCTCCAGGCTTCAAGACAGCATACTGTGTGCTGGCCTGTGCCTGTCAATGGAAGGCCTCATGACTAAAGTTTCCTTAAGACACAATGAGAATTGCATCTCCCTTTAAACTGCTAGATGACCTGCGCTTTAATGTGGTTACCCTTAACCACATTAAGTGGTTTTCCACATTCTAAATCTTCTTAATATTTTGTTACCCGGAGAGCTTTATTAGCATTCACCTGTCTGAAAATGACTGGGGAACAGAAATGCAAATTACTCCCAGATAATGCAAATACATGGCATTTTGCAAATGAACCTTGAAAAGCTTATGCACATGTTGGACCATATTCCTTGCAGCTTCTGTCCTCAATTAAGCTGGTGATGACCATAATATATTATATTGTATGTCAGAGGTTAATTGTTCTCACCTTTTTTTGTCTCTATCTCATCACCTTCTCCGTTCTCCTCCCCTGACCAGTGACAACAGCAGTTGGAAGCAGCTGTCTTAGTTTGCTGTCTTGTGTCAGATGTGTTAAAGGCAGGGCTGCTGAAGATGCAGTTCACATCACTACAGGGGAATATGTTGAATATCCAGGGCTTGAGTTTGGATGCTGGACTTCTGCTTTTTCTTACTTCTCCATGGAAGTAAAAGCAGACTTGGAGGGGTATTCTGTGAACTTCATGATGTAGGAGTTGCCCCCAAGGTTTTCTGCCTTCAGATTGTCTTTTGTCATGCCCTCACTTCTCTGGATTAAAATCCTCTTTGTTCAATGCTTCAAATATGATAGGCATTCCACAGTGAAAGGAATGAGCAACTCTTCCCTGGAAAAACTTCAGAAAAACAAATAGGTACCAAGCCCCCACTGAAGGGCCAATCTTCAGGTATAATTATACACTGGAGCATTTTTATCTGCCAATATAATATATTTTCAGGCACAGCATTACCTGACCACTTAGATAACACTCATTGTATTCTGCACTGTACAGCAGAAATGGGATTTTAGAAATAATGCATGTAAATGCCACTTCGTAGTATTTAAGTTCTGCTTCTGAAACTATACAATTCTCAACAAACACTTTAAACTGTTCCAAACACTAATACCTATTAAATGGACCCAAATCTTCCAGGTTGATATAATGAATGCATCAAGAATGTTGCCATAAGTAGACCCTTAAAATATTTTGATTTTATGCATACTCTTCCTATAAAATTATATAAAAGAATAAAAATTATAAGAATGTCAGCCTTTTAAAAATTGAATAATATGTGCAGAAGCAAGAACTTTTGCAGATAGTCAATAAAGGGCAGAAATTTTCTATTTTTTTTTTTTTTTTCACAAAGCATCTCTGGCTCCTCAGTAGCATTCCTCAAGGGAGACCCACAAATCCCTTCAAATAATAGGTATATATTACAATTTGTAGCTCCCTTGGTTACTCAGAAGTAGCTCTCTTGGTTACGATAATGAATATATTGCATTATGTGCTATTCCAGTCAGACATCTGACCCTATTTTCATGGACATGAATGGTTTCTTTCTTGTGTCTGTTCCATAGGATCTGTCAACTCTCTTCCTGGTAATGTGTGTCACATCTCTATCACTACTTTCCTCTCAAGTGATCTAAACAATTAGCAAAATTAGATTACTCTATGAGCAAATATATCAAAATTGTTTTTATCTTTCTTTTCAAGGTGATGCTTCTTACCAGCGTTTATAAGACAACTCCAAAATCTGTACTTTCCCCCCCCCCAGTTGTTTTGTAAATCTAATAATAGTTTTTGCAACCCTAGATCTAAACAAAATGCTGGAGAAAAGAGTAAGTCTTAACACTTACATTCTTAAGGTCATCAGTGTGAAGATGTAGGAAATGGAGCAAAACATTTTTTTTTAGATTACAGTGATGTGGAATATTTGATGGTGCATCTGCATCAAGAAAATACTGTGTTTGGCTTTTTCATAAGAGTAGGAAGGTGACTTCTTCTGCCTGCTGATTTGTCATCTCTGCTGGTACTGACAGGTGCATTGATCCTCATACTGATCTTTCCATTGGCACAAGAAGTTTAGTAAAAGGCTGCTACAAATGCCTGTTAACCAAAAAGAGGTTTTAGTAACTAAATATTGCCTATGCTGAAATGTAGAACAGGAAAGAAAATATTTTCGAGTGTATTTTCTGCCTCCATTGCTGTTTTGTAGATAAGGTTTCTGTGACTTAAAATTTAGAACTCCAAGTAATGGATAAGATTATCGGGGTGTTAAAAGAGATCTTTTTACCTTTTGACTTCATTAGGCTTTGCACTTTTATTTGGTGATCATTTAAGAAAGAAGCCCCCATATTTTAGATACATACATGTATGAACTGGTTTGGTAACTGCCACTGTTTCTTATTCTCTCATGTGAAAAATCAGAATAATCTGGGGAAAATATAGGGGCTTTTACACTGCAGAAATATCTTCCAATACTTCTCAGATCCCTCTACTAGTATGTGCAATATGGGATGATATTTCATTATTAAAAAGGTCACAGAACACTGCTTTTAAGTGAAATACCTTCCTTGAAAATATATTAGGCATATTTCACTACAACAAGTTTCTAAAGAATCTCTTTAAGGAGCGATGAAAACAGTCTTTACTCTTGCCCAGATCATGAAGGAAATTGCTTTGGGAAAGAGAATGGTAAAGAGGGAAGGGGAGGAAGAGGGAAAAAACCCACTATGCAAGCAACCTAATATCATTATCTCTTTCTTTTTTCTCATTGTACTTTTGCACATACACTTTGAAAGTGTACTTGTTGGACTTTCCTGGCTTTGCCTGAACTGAATTTCACATCAAGCACCCAGCCCAGCAGTGGTTTCGCAGCCCTGTCTGATATTCCCTTTGTGCGCCAGGCGGAGGTAGATTTTGTTTCATTCATAAACTCACTGCTGAGATTCCACAAGTTGCTGCATCTCCAAGTCCTATTTCAGAGGCTTAAAACAGAAAGAGATGACTGCACTTCTGTGGAAAATGGTCACATGTGCCACATCATAAGATGTTGCTGATGTCAAAGATGACACTTATTTTGAATACATGGTAAAAAGAAATAGCTCTTTACTGTTGCACCCATGTCTTAAAAGTTTTCTTGAGTCTTATTGTGTGCTGTATTCACATGCTGACAGAGGAGACACCTGTATTCCCAGCACAAAGAACAGGATAAATAGAAACCTCTCTTTATGTGGAAAGCTGCTCCTTGAGAATGTTGGCAAATCACTTAATCATCCAGTCAATCATAGCCTTTTCTCTTACCCAACTATGTCACAGTAAGACCACCTTCCCTTGAATTCAGCCTATTCTCTGCACCTATTGGGCTTCTTTCCTCTCTTTTCTTCTTTTTATGTCTCCACAGTGTGTGGTAGATCCTTTCCTCCTGTTTTTTCCATCATCTGGAATAGCCATCAACCATTATGTGGCTGATTGAGTTGGGCTTATTTCATATTTGGTGACCTTACACATCTATTGTCACTGGGCTATGTCTCCTTTCTCAGCTAGAAAAAAAAACTAAGGAAAAAAAACCAAAAAACTCCCACCACAATACCACCACCACCACCAATAATAATAAAGGCAATAGAACTTTCATTCCTGAGCTTCTTTACAATCCTAGTATGAAAGCCTCTAAAAAAGCCAACAGACTGCAGCAATCACCCTTACCTCTACCTAGACTGGGTATAAGATCCATTTTAACAAAGAATATCTGTATTTGTGCTGATAAATGTAGCCCACGGAGACATGCTCTCAGATGTTTTTGGTAATGGCATATATAATCCATCACAGTGAATTTTGAAGCGGGGCCTCAGGAAGGGTGATGAATCCCTGGACTGAATTAATTTATAGCAAGGCAAATGTGTACTCCTGCCTGTAGCCCAGAAACTGTTCCCTACAGATGGCCAGTCACATCTTTCACTGTGTTTTCCCCTGATTAGGCAGAAGCATAGGACATCCCTGGTGGGGACCCCATTCAATCAAGTGAGACAGAACAGGAATTTGATGGTGCCCAGGAGAAAAACCCATGTTCACATTTCTGACTTCACATTGCTCAAAGCTCCCCAAGGATGAGAGGACATCAGCTTTGATCTTGCAATGGGCCTTGCAACTCTCCCTATGACCACCCCTTCATCTTAGACACATGACTGCTCTTGTTTATCAACAACAATTTGTGCATAAATGTTAACAGGACCAGAACAAAACCCTGAAACATTTCATGCTTTTCATACAACTCTTCAAAAAATTTTAATAATGTCTTCCTCTGCTGACCTTATAGAACTTGAAATAAATGCACTTTTCGGTACACTAAATTACAGAATTAAAAGAAGGATTGAGAGAAAGATCTGGGGAGCTACACTCTGATCTCAGTGCTGGAAAAGGTCATGGAGCAGATCATCTTGAGTGCCACTACACAGTACACACAGAACAATCAGTGGATCAGGCCCATTTGTATTGGGTTGTATGAGGTAGGTCTTGCTTGACCACTGTACATCTTACCACTCCGTACATCAACCTGAAAGGAATTTGTACGGAGGCAGGGATTGCTCTGCTCCTGGGGAGCAAGCAATAGGACAAGAAAATTGGCCTCAAGTTGCACCAGGGGAGGTTTAGATTAAATATTAGGAAAAAATTCTTCACCAAAAATGTTATCAAACATTGGAACAGGCTGCCCAGGGAAGTGGTTGAGTCACCATCCCTGGTGATATTTAAAAGGTGTGTAATTTGTCACCTGGGGACATCGTTTCATGGTGGACTGGGCAGCAGTAGGTTAAAAGCTGGAATTCATGATCTTAAAAGTCTTTTCCAAACCAAACAGTTCTATGATTCTATGATAACACACAGTTCACCCCAAAAGTCAGCAGAAGAGTATTGGTGTCTAATGTAGTATTAGTAAATAATACTTACACTTCTGAAATTATACTTCTGAAACCAAAATTATAAATGTGTCATGGAAGACAAGCTCAGAAAGATGCCCTGCTCCTCTCTTGCTCTTCACTGAGATGGAGGTTGCAGTTTCTTCCTGTTAGGGAGCTAATAAGGACAAAAAGTAGTAATAAAACCAGTATTAGGTTTGTGCTACCCTGACCTTTCTGCACTTTCTGCTTAGCGACCACTCAAGGAATTTAAAACAAACATGTTCATTGATGTCACGTTACCAAGAAACCTGGCCAGACATTCAAGAGCACAACTGCATAGGCTTTACTTTTTTGTTTTTTTTTTTTTTTCCCTAGCTCACTTTTATCTCAGGTCTGTTTGGGGAGGGAATAGCAATGGCCCAGCTGAACCTTCAGGCAGGTTTTCAAGTCAGCTGGAGGAATTCCATGACTGAATAGTATTTATATAGCACTGAAGATTATGTTTTGAAAGGTTTTTAAAGTATTTTTCTAATTAGTCTTCTGCTAAATTTTTGGGTAGATGAGATATTACTTGGATACTGGTTGTCTATACTATCAGGCAGCTTCTGAACTTAATTCTGGTTTCTTTATATGCAAAATCCCTCTTAAACAATGGATGAATTAATGTTTTTTTGACAAAACTTACAAAAATAAAATAGGATGGGGGCATGCATGGGGTGGTTGTGTTATTGTGACTGATATCATGTTTCCCAACATGCAGCAGAACTTGCTGTGTGTTAGTTTGTGTAAAATATGCTTTTTGTTGATGTCACAATGAACCAAGGATGATAACACTGCTGGCATTCGGTACTGAAGAATTCATATCTATCATTTGGAGACATCTCCATTCATTTTATATCAAAAGTGTGGGAATTTTTTGTGTGATGATAGGATGGTACATTCTGCTATCACATAGGTCTTTCATTCCCAGTGCCTGGGCAATGTCTTTAAAGGTTTATGTGAAGTCTGTGTTTTGCCCTAAGTGGTTCCCTCATTCATGAGTGCTTCTCCACATGCTGCAAAATGAAGACATTTGGCCCTTGGCCCTAGGAATTAACAACAGCCTTTCACTCAGCTCACATTTAATTTCTGTGCAAGTCTTTTTCTGTGAGTCTTTGGACCACATTGTGTGCTGGCATTACCCCGTGCGGAGCAATTTGCATAACACAAAGTATCAGAAAGTGTCATTTTGATTCAGTCTGCTCCTGTTGAAGTGTAAACAGCCACTCAAGATGTAAGGCAGGGGTATTCTCTGTTCCTTCCTTGCCTGATTCAGAGCCTCAATGGCTCTTCAGGCAGACAGGTCAAGGTTTTCCATGAGGAAAATTGAAGGGCAAGAAACACTACAAATCCCTCCTTAAAGCTTGTGTGGTATGTGAGGTAACTGGAGTTTTTCACAAAGCAGTAATTAAAACGAAGCACATACTTGGTGCAAATAAAATTACTGTATTAGAACTTTAGCCCAAACTATTTTCTCTATAGTATTTGTTACTATAATTTGCCACATCCAAAACAGTTAACTGTTGGTGAGGATTTGGTGCAAAATTCATTTTCTTTGTGAAAGGACTGTGTTTATTTAACTAATTTTAGGTCTGCTCCTATTAGTCATCATGGGGGTATAATAAACCCTTTTAAATTTTGTAAAGGACAAAGAGAGAAAGGAATTTTCAGTTTCTGTCATCATAGCTCAATTGACTTGCATTCTCTGGTAGCTATGCTGCATCAGCTCCTTGCCAAAGAGCCTGTCTTCCCTTCATTACAATTTTCTAAATCTGCTCCTTGCCTCCTGAACTGTCTGGCACTTTATCTGGAGGACATTTCAGTTCAAGGAAAGGGACAAGACTATAGAGATTTCTCTCCCTGAAGAAATTTAACCTTTGTGCTGGATTGACATGTCTGTGCACTTAAAACCATTTTATACCTAAATCATGTACAAGTCAAATCCCTCAAGCCCCATTGTTTCAATCTTGAGGGAAGGGGGTAAATTTACATCTAATTTTGAGGGGCTGCTGAGAGGAACTGTGCCAAGAAAATGCCAGTTATGAACAGGACAAGCTGTTATACCTGCTTGTTGAGGTATATGCATAAGCAAATCCTTAGCTGCTGTAAATTAGTGCAATTCCACTCACATCTAAAGACTCTCCACGTTCATTATCTGGATCTTTATTTTCAGGTACTGTATGTGCTACAGAATTTCCTCTGCGAGGTAATTTGCATTCAGGCATGCTCCAGCTGCATGATTCTGTAATATTTATATGCCTGTCATTATAAAATGCTGAGTGAACAATAACAGGGACTAAACAGGAGCATATGAAGAGCAGAAAAGACTTGGGATGAAGTGCATGTCTCACAAAACTATTCAATGTGTTAACTGCTTCATTATTATTTTCCAGTATTTCTTCGCTAGACATGGACATGGAGTCTGCTGTAGTGGAAAAAAGATAGTTTGTCCAACAATTAGAGGAAATTTAAAAACTAAAGCTATGGCACAGCTGCTTTTTTTCTTCCCCTCGCTGCAAGTGCTGAGAGAAAAACGCACTTTGAGGCTAAGCTTTTCAGTGTAGAGAAAGTAAAAAAAAACAAAAAAAAAAAAAAAAGCCAAGAAGAATACAGGAGAACTTCAGTGTGTGCAATAAGGTTAACCCTGAAGGAAAAAGATATTCACTACAATGCACAAAACATCTCCTCGCTACCTGGTCTCTGTGTTTTACCCTAAAAATCAGAAAATACTGATGAGAGAAGAACTGGGAGGCAAAAGTGCAGCAGTCAGAAGGACCAAGTGAAAGCAATCCTCAGGATGAGAGCAGGAAGGAAACAAAGGAAGAGAGAAGCAGCAGCAGGAAAGCTTCTGTTCCTTTATGCAGTCGTTTGCAGTCTCCCCTTCTGCCAGGGTCTGAGGCATGCTGAATTCTGGCTGTCAAAGCAGCCCAACAAAACCTTTTAGAGACATCAGATATCTGTCC
Organism: Melospiza melodia melodia; assembly: GCF_035770615.1. Classification (NCBI taxonomy): domain Eukaryota; kingdom Metazoa; phylum Chordata; class Aves; order Passeriformes; family Passerellidae; genus Melospiza; species Melospiza melodia. The sequence continues at coordinate 128,573,167 of NC_086194.1, read as the reverse complement.
TGCTGGCCATTGGCCTGCAGTGGGATTTTGTGATGCTGTCATTTGAAAGCCACTGCCAATGACACCTAATGAGTTAACAAGAGTCAACATTGGTAGCTCCAAGTGGTTGTAACATCTGGGTTATGAAGTTTACAAGGGAAAAGTATGAACCATTCAAGCACTGTCACAATGTCTTTCATCCTTCAGCAAAATCTTTAGACTTCTGATTAAGCTATTAGTGCAGTCCCTAAAACAAGTACAGTTTAATTTCAGACATAAAACACTAGGCAGCTCACAACCACACTTTTCTAGTAAGTGTTACCCTTGAAAAATAAATCAGTCCTTTGGAGTGTTGGTTACTCCAGCACAGAAAATGCTGGGTATCCCAAGAGCTCTCTTGCTCCTTACTGTCTAAATTGCAATACCTGCCCTCCAAGAGAGGGAGTAGAAACAGCCTCTACCATTCAGTCAATCAGTCACAAAACTCAAATAGCAAAGAGCATGTTGCTTAAGAACAGCTCCCATTTTGGGATAAGATGTTTAACAGACATTTATGGACAAATATTGCTAAACAAAACCAGATTACTAAATTAAAATACATGAAAATATGCAAGAAAATAAACATGTATGATAAAAAAAAATTAAAATGATTGAGCATCATTGAAATCCAAGATGAATTTCCACCACTGAGAATAAACCTAAGAAAATTCAAGGAAGAAAAATATTTCAAAGAGAACACAGATACTTTAAATACAAAATTAAGGTGCAGTTCCATCTGACCCCTGGGTGCTTTCCTTCAAGCAAAGTGGGTGCACCAGAGTCAACCAAATAGACATTGAACATTAATAGACATAACATGTTCTTGAGGGACCAAGAAGGATTTGAGAATGGGGAGATGAACAAAATGTACCCAAGTAAATGGATTATACAGCATAGTAGGTGTGCATCTGAACTCAGGGATGTTAGGTTCAGACTTGCTTCAAGCTAGCACTAGAACTATAAGCAATATTTCTGCATCTGGACCAATTATTTTCCTCTCTAAAGGAAAGAAAGTGGAAACAAAACTCTCTTCAGTGAAAGATGTAGCTAAGTCCCAGTTGGGATACACTTTAGTCTTCCTTCATTTTTAACCCTTTAAATGTGTTTCAAGGTTTTGAGATCAAGAGAGGATAACATTTTTGTCTGTGCTGGGTTTGAATGACCAGTTGGTGGTGGTGGGAGGTCTACAAGGAGGGCTTCTCTGAGAAGCTGCTGGGAATTTCCCCATGCCCAAGAGAGCTGATGTAAGCTGTCTCCAAGATAAACCTACTGCTGGCTGAGGCTGATCTCCTCAGTGACCCTAGTTGTGACTCTTGGATTTGGTTTTACCTCTCTTGATTCTCCCCTGCTTTGATTGGTAGTAAATTCAGTTAATTTCTCCAAGTTAAATCTCTCTTACCAGTGACGGTAGTTGGTGAGTGATCTCTCCCTGTCCTTATCTTGAGCCATGAGCCTCTCATTATATTTTCTCTTCGTCTCCCAGCTGAGGAGGGGAGTGATGGAGTGGTCTTGGTGGGCATCTGACATCCAGCCAGGGTCAACAATCAAATTATCTAAAATGAGGTCTTCCACAATTAGATGATTCTACTTCAGTCATTTTATTTTTAAAGACATGAGAATTGGCCAGAGAAACAGAAACCTCAATCCAAATTACTCCAAGCACACTTTATATTGTAAAGGGGGAAATAATGTTTGAAACCCTAAACTCACAACTGCCCTAATTTCTAATGAACCAACCAAAAACCCAAGACCTTCCAGATGTTCCAAGGTTTGGGATTCAGATTTGACATATCAAGCCACTTTTAAAAATAAATATGAAATGTGGTACAGATTTAGACAATTTAATCCACTGAGTTCCACTCATATCCTGTATAGACAAGTTGTTTTTGCTATTCCCATCCGTAATGACTTTTGTAATTGGATAGGCTGTGAAATTCAGCTCTTCTTCATAGCTCCATCTATTACGAGTTTCTCTGTTCTCTTTTTGATGCCCAAATTATATTCATCTGGACTTTGTCAATGCAAAGCTGTTCTTATTACTAGCTTTGTTGTTTCCTGACTGGATTTTGAGTCAAAGTCCTTTCTTGTAAATATGCATCATTAACATACTTGATTAACTTATTAAACATTGCAGCACAAGCTCATTATGTGTTTGTCTGATGTGATTTAACTTTCATTTGGAGTGAGTTCATTGCAACAGAAAGGCTGTATGATGCAGGCTACTGCATAATGCTCTCTCCCGTCAAGCAGTGGTTCAAATCCAGTCTCTTCAAAAGCAGCTTTAATTATCACTGTCTAACAGTTTTGAAGAAGGATTTTTTGGTAGCTGCCTCATAAAACTAGGAGTTGTTTGTACACAGGCTTTGTTGCAAAAAGTGAAGAATGACAGAAAATTTGCTTTCTTCTAATATTGAATAAAGGACTTTATTTTAATAAAGTGTTATTCCCCCTTGCTTCCCTGTTTTCTTCTCTTTTTACTGCACTATAGAATTTCTGCTGCGAACTTTTTCCCACCTTCCCTGTGCTGGTATTCTGCCTATTAACTAAAGCAACTGTAAGTCTCTTTATGCTACAGTACGACCCTGGGCAAGTCACTGTGTGAGCGCTCATCCTTTCTCCAGCTGCAGCAGCATTGCCAGCTGCAGAGGTTACCAGCACAACCCTGCCTCCTAGCTACCCATCCTTGCCAGAGGCAAAACAGCCTCAGCTGCTCTCAGGAAAGTACCTGAATCCAGATGGGGCAGCAGAGATTTACTCATCACCCTCTCAAACTGGGCCCACCTGTCTGAGCTGGATTGGGCTGGGGAGATTTTCCATGAGCAGCTGAAGGAGCCTGAAGGAGCAGTAGGTTCTGCTGTGAGAGCAGTGATTTGCAATGGCACTGGGAGAGCTGCAGTAGCTCCATTTGTCACCTTAGGTGTAGGCACAAGGTGCCACGTGTCCACACACTCTCGGTCAGTGTGCTCTGTCTGAAACACGGGCTTGATGCCATTCTCTGAGTTTCACGCAAGGTAGAATTCATCAGCTGTGCCAACCCCTCCAAGAACAAGGATGGAAAGCAAAAAGAAAAGCCAAAGCATGATTAAGAATTGCTATGTCAGATTCTAACAGAGTGATGGCAGGCATAGCTGCTGCATTTTAGCCATGAAACAAAGTAAATGGTTTCCATGCTAACTATTCATGGCAGATAAGAATTCCATCTCCCAGTGTCCCTGGAGGAAAGGCTTCATGTGTCTGTCCAGCTCCGCGTGAAAAGTGCACGCCAGACTATAGGTCACAGCAGCCCCCTCCACCCCCAGCCCTGGACTAGGGAGGAGATAGGTCAGTTTTGCCTTCTAGGCTCTTCTATTTTCTTGTCCATGCAAGCTCAGTTGAGCTTTCTTGCTACTATATCAGGGACAAGAGGAATGTCCCCCCTGTCTGCCTGTTTACTGCACAAGACATAGATTGCTATTCTCCTGTAACAAGAAAAATCCCCAAGGGAATAAGAGATTTCTCTACCTCCCTACTGTGCTTCTCTACATGGATGGACAGGCCAGGTCAAAATGTGATTCTTCATGATTGCCACATCTTTCTGCTGGCGCCTCATCAGCAGAGAAGCCCCAGGGCTCCTGAATGCACTTGGCCATCACACCGCCCTGCAGACAGGCAGCATCAATGCACAATTCCTGGCGCATCATTTGTCTTCTGCCTGCATTTGTAAAAGAGTTTTTTTGCAACCCAGGGATGCCCTTCCAGCAGGGTAGGGCAAGCTTGTTCTATCAGATTTCTGATGTGGGAATTTGCAATTAAGTCAAAAGTGTAATTTCTCTGCAGTGTGTGTGTACTGAGAAAATCACTAATCTTCTTGGGAATAAATCCACTCACTCACTCACTGTGGTATTCTCAGAAAGACAGTAGGAAAGCTATGTCTGTGTTTGGAGGGCTGGGACACACTGTCTATATTAATTAAGAACTGAAATTGATACTCTCCAGTAAATATACCTGTTTCAAGATTTACTCAGCTCTGGTTCACATGATCCATAAAGAATCTAAGAATTACTAAGGAACTGTTCAGATTTTGTTTTGTCAAAAAATGAGATGACATGGCACAAGGTGACACCATCCCTTTGCTGTCTAAGAGATAAAATACCTCTTATGCTCCAGGAAGAAAAATTGTCTCCTTTGGAAGAAATAGTGAGAGAATGTAGATGGTCTGTATTGTGTGGGAAATCAGTCTTGATGATTACCACTGTCTCTACTGGCTTCAAGCTTGTCAGTCTCTGCAGCTGATAGTCTGGGGTCCTGCACAAGAGCTAAACTAGTCTTTAGGAAGTGCAGAGCTGTTATTTATGATATAAACCACAGGACAACCTGACTGTGTGATGGCAGCTTTTCAATTTGCAATATGTCCTTTATAAAGAATCACACTTCCTTTTAGAACACACAGGGAAAAATATATTCTTGTGTTCATCGAACTGTTGGAGCTACATGACAACAAGCAAGAAGTCTGGAAACCATGGGAAGGAGGGCATCATAATCCATAACACTGCATAATTAATTATTTTTGCAAAAACACAATCTTAAAAGCCTTGAAGTGTTTATAAGCTTCCAGTGGCCTATTAATAAAACACAGTCAAAATGGAAATTAACTCTTTAAAATATGATGGTGGCTGAAATGAAATGTTCCACAGAATAATATTAGTTAGAGGGCATGCGTATCTTGGTTTCCTGCTCTTTTAGAAAGAATCACTGAATAAATCTAACTTTTGCTTTAAACTTAAGGTATTTGCAATAGTGTATGGGATGGTAATTAGTTCTACAGAACAAGAAAAAGGTTAGCAGAGGAGCCATATAATCTAAAAATAAAACAGTTCCAATGGTTTAGCAAAATGACTGAACAACACAGTTTCCGATGGTAGGAGCTATCAAGAAATTCAAGCATTTCTCAGTGCTTCATGATGTTTTTCCATAACCTATCACAGTTTCTTTTTAAAATGAAGCCTAATTGGTTTACAATACACACTCATCATTTCATGTGCCAAAAATACTGTCTATTAGAGGAACATTAAGGTGATAAAATAATCCCACAGAAACAAGAAAGACTAGTTGCAGATTAGACTTCTATGGTGTAATATAAAGGGCACCACAGGAAGACATTAATGTGGAACCTAATTTTGGAAACGTAATGATAATTATTATTTTCCAACAGGTAATAAGAACAATCAGCATTTATGCTGGTGTCTTGCCTCCTGCATGATGTGGATGCATTCAGTATGGCTGAGGGGAAGGTACTTTTTGGGTAAATGAAGGAAGTAGGGGGGAAGCAGATCTGTGACCTGCAGTGGAATAGGGCTGTTAGGAAGGTCTCACACAGCTGCCCTCCAATTGTCACGAAAAGGCCAGGGATGTTTATGTGGACAGGTGCTGAACTCGGGGAATTGAGCTAAAACAGTACTGAGTGCTTTATAGAAGCTCAGGTTAATGTTTACATAAAGCGAGAGGAGCTGGGAATATGGAGTTTTTATAGTCTTTTAATTCCATTTGTGCTTGGGGAATGTTTTTCATTTCACTTTTATTTAGATAATTTTCCAGCTTTTATTATGCTAAGTAAATACTGAAAAAGATTGTACTATTGATTTGGTAGTCACGTAATAACAGTAAAACTAATGTAAATGTAGATACAATTTTGTAAAAAGGACATAAAACCTCTTATTAAGCTTCAAAGAAAGAAGCTGAAGTTGAACCAGATCAAAGATTCATCAAGTAAATCAGGTCTCATACTACTATGCATTGGTCATAGCCTGAGTCAAAAACTGAGTTCTCAGACAAACATAGCAGATTTCAAAGTGATACTGGTCATCACTACACCATCACACCTGAATTTTTGAGCCACAGATCCCGGTACATATTAAGTTACCTTCAGCCAGGTAACTTAATATTACAGCAGATTACTCTGCACTCTCCTCTGCTCTGCTCTCTCACTGGACCAGCATCAGATCTTACTGGTGGATGAGACCATAAGTGTTGATGCAGCCAGAACGAAATAAGATTGGGAAACCAAGCAGCTTAAAATGAGCTGGGAGGATTTTTTGTCTATTTTTTCCCCTTCACCTCTGGGTTGGTTTTACCAAGGATCCATTCTCCACTCCATACCACTGTGTGTCTCCACTAGCACTGATGCTCTCTCCTCAGAGAAGGAAGGGCTGTTGAGCCACAAGCTGACTGAGTTGGGGAAAGAAGTTGTGTTTTGCTGGATGGAAGTGTTGGAAGTGTGTCCGACATTGTGTGTGTCACCCATGACATTTGCTCTTCCCCTGGGAGCAAAGCTGACTGCAGGTGGAACATTCATGGTGGTGACCTAGTTAGCCAGGAACTTGACCCAGATACAAGCTCATTATTCTGTCCCTAGGGAGCCTGGTTTCAACATCAGACAGGTAAAAATGGAAATTGGGTTGCTTTTCTCAGTGTAACCATCCAACAGGTCGTGAGCCACAGTTTGGCCCAGAAAGCATTTTCTCCTGAGATGCTATCTACACAATCACATATAGATGGCCACAAACTATCTTCTCCTGCGCTCTGCATTAATCAGGTGTGAGCCAGAAAATGCTGGTTGCATGGTTGTGCTGAAAACAGAGTTATACTGAGGAGAGCTTTGCAGTCGGTGCTAACACAGCCAAGTGGTGCACACTCCATCACGGGGAGCACAGGCAGAGTTGGGTCATAAATAATGACATCTGTCCAGCCTGCACATGCTCAGAGGAGCAAGGCAGGTTATGAATCAGGTTTGATAGACACTGGCACCAGCAAACCCCTCCAGTACCTGCTGGGCTCTAAGCTGTCAAATGCCATGGGAATGGGATTGAGTTATTGCATTTGCAAGCATTAATCTTGAGTTCAGATGAGTTGTGCAAGATCATAACTGAGGGCTTGGAAACTTCTTGCTTAGTCTTTGCCTTTCTCCGCTATAAGATGGCTGAATGATTTTTTGGAATTAAAAACAAAACAAACAAAAAGCACTGCTGTGCTAAAATCTGTGTTCCAGATTATAGTACAGAGCATATTTTTATGGCAGAGTTTAAACTAGAAATGTGGGTGGAATCTTAATTAACAGATTGCTATAGGACTCACATTATCAGTTGCCAATAACTGTCATACTGTTTACGGTTAAATATCACCTTACAAGCCTGCATTTAGAAATATCCCTGACATTTAATGTTTCTTTTTTTCATAAGTGCAACAAAACCCATAACACATAAGCTGCATGGAACCTTATTAACATGTTTACCATGATATTCTGATTCAGTTTCTCTCATTCTTCAGTTAAGGTCTGTGGAGAAAAAGGAGATGGAAAGTACCCAGGATACTTTACATACACCCGTTGCTATAAACAAGGAATCAGAGAGCACACAGCAACCAAAGTTCTTTAAAAAATATTGTTCCTTGATTGTCTGCACACATGAAATGTGAATCACCTGTGTGGATATGAAATTACCCAAAGATGGGGTTCTGATATTAAAAAAAACCCCATAAAAATGGGGAGAATTCAAAGCATGACCCTGCTGAGTTTCATTCTACTGCATTGCCACATGTTAAAGAAGATGTAGTTGGGTGAACAGATCACAGTCTGTAATGGGAATATATTGGTTAATGAAAGCTCATAGCGCATGGGGCCAACCTCATCACAGGCCTAATTGGACACAACAGCACCGATCTCAGTGGTGTTGTACCCACATATGCTGGCATCAAATCTGGCCCCATGCCTATAAGCAGAAATGATCAGAAATGAGCAGAAATGTTAGAGCAAATATGAAAAAAAACAACTCCACTAATGATTTTGAACTGAGATCACTGGTGGCACAGTTCAATTACAGCATTAGTTCCTGGTGTCAGAGAGGGGTTAAAATGGAATGTAATGACTCTTTAGCAGATAGATTTGGAGCAATTAGAAGTCTGAAAATGTCTCTCTGTGTAACTAAAAATATAATTGCTTTTGAATAGCTAGGCTATAGAATCTTTTTTCTTCTTTTCCTTTCTCTTTTTTTCTGCTCTGAAAACTGTGATTTTTACTTCTATTACTCATCCGCATGGATTTAATTGACTGAGGTTCTAAACCCCAACCCTCTAGTGAGTACTGATGAGGTTTTAAATTACTCTGAATTGAAGCACTTTAAAATACAGGCAAGGAAGTGTGCTAAGGCAATACAACATATGGAGTGAAATGTGGGTTTAGATTATCTTGGTTTCACATCTCTGCATGGTGCTCCACTAGGGCCACCTTGGAAAAGGCAGCATTGCCCACTGTTAATCACTGGGTACTGCTCCTGTGCTTCTGTCAGCAGCAGTTTCCAAACAGTCACCAGAAGTGTGTGTTTATTATCCCTGGTTGCAGCATTGTGATGACTGAGGCCGAAATATTTTCACTGGAGGATAATCCTGCTGTCCCTTCTACATTTTAAAATGAAGACATGAAGGTAGGGAAGAAATGGGTGAGAGTGGGAGAGGACCAGTTTCATGTCCCACCCAGTTTCTTCCCTTTTTCCTGGCTGCCTTCTGCATCTAGGTCCAGACCAACACAGCATACCCCACAGCAACCCTTTGGGATAACTTTCTGTTTTCATTACTTTATTTCTGGACCTTCTGGGAACAAGAGTTTCTGGGATCTTTTGATCACAAAAGGTGCAGGTTTTGATGAGCATAGCACCCGCAGCAGGAGTTTCTGAGTGTTGAATAGATTCATGTGCACTGCACTGAAACAAACAGGGGTGCCAACAGGATAAAAAGCAGTCATACCCTGTGGATGGGCTGTACTGAGCATGTATTTCAGGCAGCTTTTCAGCCCAGCAACACTCTTTTGCAGTGTTACCCTGCCTTTAAGGGAGGAAAAGCTCTTCTAAATTCCATACTAAGATACTCTCAGCATCAGTGTTTCCACATGACAAGGAGTTGTAGAGCCAGATCTCACACTTTCCTCCTTCCACACCTCAGATGTGTCAGACTTCAGGAAAAATGCAAAGCCAGAGAGAAATGTCTTTCAGCTGTCAGTATGTGATCATAACCTATGGATGCAAAATAGATCCAGAAGTACTCTTATGAGGCTGGGAGTCAGGCAAAGGAACAAGGAGCTCTGCAAATGACAGCCATGCACCTCAAATGAGCTGGGGAGGGTTGCTCCTGCAGGAACTGGTGAGATGCTGCTGCTCTTCCACACCCTCCAAAGAATCTGAAAGCAAAGCCACTGGGGAAGAAACTCGTTATAGGGCAGTAAGAGAGGAGATCAAAAACTCTAGTGCTGCAAAGGCATCGTCTTTTCTTCCAGGTTTGTTACTCATTTTCATTATGGTGAGCAAACGTTGCTGATGGACACAATGACAGAGGATTGCCAATAGCTCTCCAATAAAGAGCTACTTTATTGGTATCAGGTGTGTGAGACAAAATCCATGTCAGATTGGCTGGGCCATCTCTGCCTGAAATCTGACAGTGCTGCCAAGCAGCAAGAGATGATATTTTCAGCATCCCCATGGTTTTGTTTTGGACATAAGGAATTGCAGAGACCAAGAAATCATTTGAGCCTAATCTTAAACACTGAGAATAGCAGCTTTTCAGAACATTGACCCAAAATTAAAGCACAGGCTCAACATCGACATGAAGAGTTAAGCAAATATGCATACATTTCTATCTTTATTATGGCACTACCAGATGTTCTGCCTCGTCTTCTACAGTGCTAATGTGGGTAATGAGGCTGCCTGGAAACATCAGATCACTTGACCTTGAGTGGAATTTTCCTCATTCCTTCGAACAGCAAGGTTGCATTTGTTAGCTAAGGAGGCAATGAATGTTTATGCCCAATTTAAGCAATTGCAGACAGCACCTATTATGTGTGGAGTAGTGGTTTTTAACTGCAAATTTGAACTGAAAAAAAGATAGTATAACTGCTGTTTTATTAAGACATAAATCTATGGAGGCTTAATTGGAAGGAGACAGGTAAAGGAGAGCAGTACTCTGCCTTGGTCTAGAATTTCTCCCACACAACATTCCCAGCAGAGCAGTAAGTGCCAACATATTCCACCACAGAAACAAAAGGAAGAAAGTTTTTATTACAAGCACTGTCTTCAGCGGATGTTCAGTGATCAACAAGTAAGATATTATTACAGAAGCTTGCCACTTCTGAGACTTGATTAATTGTTCTGAGGGTGCAGATATGTCTTATCAGAATCCAGCCTGTTTGTTTAAGAAGTGATCAGTGTTGGAAGCTTGTTAATGATTCCCAATAACTCAATTTTTTTCTCCTGACCACATTTTTAATTTCCACCTATGCGACACTTATATCAATTTTAAGTGATATTATAGCACTTCAGAGTTCCAGGAGACAACACAGTCAATTGCAGAAAAAGTCTAATAACTAGAAGTTCCTGGATTCAAACTGTGATTAGCCATTAACCTATTGTGTGACCTCAGATATGTCCCTTAATTCTCTTTTCCCTCAGCTTAGCTATCTAATATTTTTTCACAGAATTACATCATCTTGCCAAAAGATTAAGAGCCTCCTGTGAATCGGCTATCATGAGAAAATGGAATTAGAAAACAATGAAAAAAGGAGCACAAAAGGGAAGCAAAGGAGGTAATGGGTGCTAAAATAGTTACCAAAAAGGGAGTAAAAAGTTCATCTCCATTTGTGTGAGTGCCTTATACTATACAAAACTTTTTCTAAGCAATCTCATCAGCATTTGCTTCTGAGGGATTTCTTTTGCTTCTTGCAGATTTGTTGTCTAATAAATTTGGCATCCAGGCTTCTTTTAGAACTAAATAAATCTTATGACTAGATGAGAACAAGTAAATTCCTATGTCTGGAAAAATCAGGTAGCTCCCCAACACCTTCCTTGGGAACTTCAACTGTTCTCATCAGAGATTTCCCTCTCCCATCCCCATGTAAAGTTAATGTGCATAGGAATTAAAAATGTGGATTACATTGTTTTGCAAATGATGTGAGCTCAGTTCTGAAATCCTTTTACACCATTCCAAAGACAAAAAGAGATTTTTGACACAAGGAATTTCAAACATAACTGCATGCAACACCTATTTGTATGGATTTAAGTATGGCCTGAGATACAGGTGCTCACAGATTCAGTTTTTCTGCACATTTTGGTAGAGCAGAGAGTGATTCAAGGGCATCATAAATAGCCAGAAAAAAAATGTTTTTCAAGCATGGATGCCCTCTAATACCACAAGAGTCCTGGTTGCTTCAGTTTCACCACATCCATAGCTAAACCCATAATCTTGGTAGAGTAGGGATTACACCATATCAACCATATTGCTTGGATCATTGTTTCCTTGGATATCTTTCTTGCAGAGTCCCCTTTGCATTGTGTGGCCTCAATGCTGTCTCTTCCTGCTTCATCCCCTGCACTTTATTGTCCTGGCAGACTAGGAACCACAGACCTGCCTTTGTACACATTTTAATGCCTGTTGCCAGATGCAAATTCGCCTCCAATGGAAAAAGAAACACAAGCTCAGAGTTAAAATATCCAGATTGGTTCCATCTTCTCCCTTTGCTACTACTCTGCTCTCATTTCCTATGGCTGGGATCCCTGAAGGGGGGTGGTTGCTGGTCACACACACATTCCTGCGTGCCACAAACCTCATGATGAGCTGGTATTTCATCCTTCCATCTTTCCACCTGCTAGTCCATGGCTCTGACACTCCTCCACCATCACCACTTGAGCCTTGCTAGTGCCTTTCAGCACTCTTTGCTGATGCTCTGCTGAATCACTGTGCTGCATTTTCTCCTGTTCCTCCTTGGCAGAAAGGAATTCTTACATGTATATTTTTGTTTCCTTAATGTGAATTTTCTTTTTCTAGTACCTGAAGGGAGAGAGCTTGTTTGTGATCATCTAAGGCCACAGACAGAGCAAAATTTGTTGGTGCTGACATTTAACAATGCCATTAGTACATTGTAACAAACAAGCTCTTAGGCATAGAAGTTCTTTTCCAGAACATCTCATCTATAAGGCTTTTCACTCTCAGGCCTCAAAGATCTTGACAAATGAAAGCATTGTCATTTTGCAGATGGGCAAAAGAGGTGTGGAACAGGAGCCTAGCACAAGAAGGGCACATTCTCACGGCTTTTAGGAAGCACTGAAATGTAAATAATGAAGAGAAAGGCAAAAGGCTGCATACCTAACCCCTTCACCTCAGCATTATGCACTAGGCTCTCCCCTGCCTGACACTGCCAACACAGCAATATCTTCCATGAACCAGTTGGTAATTCAAGATATAGTGTTTTAATTATTAATAAAAGACGCTTGGAGACATCATGACCTGTTAGAGACACCTCTTAGAGTGCAACTCTGCAGATGGAGCAGAATATAGTCTTAAACAGTATGATTAATATTTATGCAGCTTGATAAGCTAGTTTAGATCCTGACCCTGACTGGGTTTCTGTGGAGATGTGTCTCTGCTTTCTTCCCTACTCTCCCTCCTCTTCCTCCTCCTGCCTCTGTCCTAGTAATAATTGTGTGGCTGCTGCTATAGCTCTCAGACTTCAAGGTCAAATTTTGAAGTTAAAAGGGCCCTGAATACTATTGAGCCTTAAATTGGAGCTCCTGACCACTTCTGCTTCCCCCTTTTCTGCATCTCTTTGCAAGGAAGAAGTGGGGGTTCTGTTGGCATCTATTTAAGTGCAAAACAGGAGGTATGAAAGCACAAATCTTGGGTGCTCAGTCTTGGATAAGCATGGCAGTTTTAAGTTTTCATAGGGTTTTAGGTGATGCAGAGGGAGAACAGTAAGAACCAGTGTAGGGAAACTCCTGAAAAAGATTAAGTGATCCTGTGAAATGGTTCTGCAAGATATAATAGACCACGGAGCATCATTTCTACATGCTCTAAAATTTAAAGACACAGGAACCTGACATGTCTATCACGATTTTGTAAAAGGATGGTTCCCCTATTTTTCCCAGTTGTGTTGAGTTGCCTTATTTTACCTCTCAGTGACACTGTGAGCCTAGGGCTTATCAATACATCACAGTGGGACAATTCACTCATGGCCCACTCCAAATGAAATATCCACAAATTGGATTACCGCCCCAAAGCACTCCATAATTCATATTATAATATGCATAATAACAAGTGGCTTGCACAGGAAAAGAGACACGGAATTTAGTATAAAGCTCTGGTTTTCCAATTTTATGTGATGAGAGCAGACACAAAACCAGTGGTTTGCTTATTAAGCAACAGTAACCTCGAACCTCTCCATCCACGAGTGAATGCAAGGCTGTGAGCATTAGAGGGCAGCACAGTAACACTTTCCTTCCTTCAATGAAAAGGATTTTAGGATGCCATCATTTCCAAGTGGTCCAGTTCAGAGAGTTTTGTCAAACCTCTGGGAGTTTCATGTATCCCCCATTAAGAGATCTCTTTTCTTAAAGAGTTGCAGAACAGAGTATGTATCAGTCCAAGGAAAGGTGAAAAAACTGTACTTTTCACATTTTGGCTGCTGATAAAGCTCCTGACCTTACAATCTCTCTATTGGTAAAGACTTATTTGTCCACTTGCACCTTGCTTTCTTAGCTCACACTTTATGTAGCTTTTAATCCTGTTTTCTGGGCAAGGGCAGAATCAATACAGTGCAATGACCAACAGACCAGCTGGGCCTTAAATGAAGCATTTTGTATCTTCCAGACACCCAAAGGAAGTCTGTCTTTGTAAAAGGGCAAGTTTAAACATGAAAAGAACTAATGATCTGTAATAATGACAAATCACCCTTTTTGTTATCTAATTTACTAGTGCCAGGCACCTTCACAATTTCTATACTATGAGCAGAAGACTAGATCTTGGTAAATAATCCATAATTACACAAATGTCAAATTAGGATTGATTCAAGAAGGCCATTTTTATCCAGCAGGTTGATAGATTTATTCTTTTTCTGCTTTTTTTACATGACTATGTCACTTCAGTTGTGACAAAACAAGTCCTTCCAAGACAAGTCCATACAGTATTGGATACACACACAAGTGTTACAAAACTCGTCTGTTGTCCAGACAAGCCAGAAGACTGAGCCAATTATAACAGGATGAGACAGCCCCAGCTCTGAATTAGGTGTCATGACAAGCCCAGCTGGAGATCTAGACCAAGAAGTGACCCCCAGACTGTCATTCTGCAGACCAGTGGGCTAGAAACAAGATCAAGGAGGAGATCGCTGGCTTAATTTCCAAGCAGCCAGAGTTCCCATCCCCACCTCCTGCCCACCCCATCCTCCTCATGGCACAGCAGCTGGCTCACAGAGGACAAGCACTGATCAGAGGAAAATGCTGAGCATCTCACAGCTTGCTGCACTAGGCTGTGAGAGTCCTGAGGTGATATAGCTGGGGGAGGTTTAGGAGGCATGAGTGACACAAAAAAAGGCATGCCCAGAACCAAAAGGAGGCAAGAAAATTCTTTCACAACTAATGAGAGTGGTGTGGTGTCCTAACTCCATCTTTCAGACAGGTGAGAAGATTTTTCTCCACAGTAAGAAGAAGAAAGCCTGTGAACAGATGCCTGAGGCCTGCAACACACATTGAAAAGACAAGGAGGAAAAAAAGAAGTAGAGAAAAAAAGTCTGCTTGTATACTTTGAGCAAACCAGCTGAGTGAAGGCTTGTATCATTGAATTAGCTTTTAAATCAACCAGACCTTCCATAGTCAAGGCCAATGCATTCATTCTTGTACTCAGTTTGACATCCTTTACCCACTCATTCAAACACTACCCGCTATCACTGAACTGTGCTGCAGGGTGCTTGACAAAACATTGAAAAAACAAAAACATACACAAATGAAACTTGGCATGGTATGTCTTTCTGCCTATGCAGATCAACAGCTTTGCCTTTATTGTGAATTTCTTCAAAACAACTTTCCTTTCAGAAGAGAGTAGTAATTTAGTATTGTCCAGGGAAAGCTCTCTTATTTCATGCATTTAATTGTACCACAGATGACTGGAATCTGAGTGAGGAAACAGACACTTGTGTGAATAAACTGATTATGAAGAGTCTTCTAAAACTTGATTAGAAGAAAAAAATGATACAATGTCTGATTCTTGATTGCCTCCTGGAGCCAGCTCTGGCTCCTGTTTGCTTCACATGTGACCTCACTGTATATGTGGAGGCCAGGTTATCTGGAAGGAAAGAGTGTGTCAGGCTTCTTGTTGCTTTACATGGACAGGGAATTCAACCAAATGCATGTATGGATCATGCATATGGTTGTATTTATAATCATCATAAATCATATTATATACCTTAGATACTGATTTTATATATATATATATATATATATATATATATATATATATATATAAAAAATATATACATTAGATACTGATTAGAAACATTACTTGATCTAGTGGAAGGTGTTCCTGCCCATGGCAAGCAACTCAAATCACTCTGTGATTTATGATGATTATACATATACTGCACGATCCACTGTATGGGGCTTTCTCCAACAGGATTTACCCCTTCATGGTAAAGCCTTTGGAAATGCTAACAGAAAACTAAATAAAACCCAAGCATGAATGTCAATTACTGTGAGATAAATAAAAAAGAAATTAAAAAAGTGGCAGTTGGGGTAAAAGGATGAAATTTTTGTCATGATAGGCTGTAACAAGTTCCTTCACTCTTGGTCAAAAATACAGCGGGAATGTATCTTATCTAATATTTGCACTCCACCTTCCCTTTTTCACTCATCTCACAATTTGTTTTGGTTCTCCATAGAGTCCTTCAGTTTCCTACAAGATTTTCAAGAGCAAGAGATGAAACAGTGCAGGCAATGAAGGAGCTAGGATCCACAGGGGATTTAAATGGAGCTACCCTCCACTTTCTACCCTGAGATGAGAGAAATTAACTGGTGTGACAACATAATATTTGAAGCCATGAAATGTCTTATTTCCAGTCTTAGCCTGTAAGGATTATCATGAAAAGCCATGAAGGTCATCTAAATGTTTATTAAGCCCAAACAATGGCTGTTGGTCAATATTTCTAAGATTAGCCTGTGTCACAGGCCACTTTTTAGATAACTTCAGCTCAACCCATCAAGTGTACAAAAATCAAATCAGGAGCCTCTACTCCGATCTGGCAGGACTATGGATCCTCTCCCAGATTTTCCCATGGAACTGGTTTGCTAAACATCGCCCATTTCCAGATTGGGAGTTCCAGCAGTGTCATTTTCATTTACATCCACAAAAAACCCTTAAAAGTACAAAAGAGTACAGCAATGCAGAGAAGCAAGCACCAGTAAATGGACTGTCAGCTATTAAAAGTCTACTGCTTCTTTTTAGAAGGTGAAGACTCAGCTGCCTGCACCACCCAACCAAGTGAGCTTGGCTGACCATATGCAAGGTAATCATTCATCATTCAAGGTAATCAATCACTCTTTCCAAGGCACTGAAAGAGGGGAAGAAATCTTTTATATGGGACCAGAAACTAAATGACAGCAATCCAAGCCCACAAAAGGATTTCTGTTCCTAAGACTTGAAAAAAATCACGCCTAAAGCCTGTCTTATTCTGCATCTGAAAAACTGTAGTCAATTTTGTTTTCTTGTGCAAAATTCTCCACTGCTGCATACAAATTTAACATCATAGCCTAACAGACAGTTGCCTGATTGTCCAGACAAATAATTTTTTTTGCAGCTGTTTGCTGGTGTGTTTCTGTGGTAGGAAGGCACTCTGGGCCCGTGGTTGGAAGGCTCCCTGACCTGGAATTTGAGAACTCAAATGCATCTTCAGTGATGAAACTCCCAGACATTTTGCTGTTCTAACCACTCCACTTTAGGAGCTGTCTCCTGCGTAAACTTCATCACAAGCCTCATCAAAAATGTGGAAGTTTTGTGGCCAGCTTCCCTGATGTATCTGCTTTTCACGTTTGCCAGAAGCATTGTGTTAAACACAAGGACCCTGGCAAACCTTTCTAAAAAGCATTGAAGATTTGAATCCTGCCTCCATTTAACAGAGGAGGCATATCTATGATAGCATTCACCCAGGAGATCAGATGCCTGGCAGAAGTACAGTTTTGAAGAGTTAGCAATTTCAAATTCTTGCCTCCTACGAAACTACCTCACCAAACAGACTGTACTGGGGGTAGTATTCTGCCTCCCTTGTTGAAGAATGAAAAAAGATTTCTTGGAAAATGTGACGCACAGAGAAAAGGCACAAGACTGAGAAATGAGCTTGCTGCATCCTGATTATAAGAATACAGTAGATATGCTTTAGGCAATTATTTAATAATACAGATAGTACTGACACTGCTTTTCTTCTCAGCATGGAAATAAATTGTAACACATTCATTTTCTTGGTAATTCCTTAATTTCTAAGTTTAACCTGACTTGGAGAGGATTCATGCTATTGGAAGAGACAGCAGAAGACACTCTTACTCTCTTTGGTGTCTCCTTGTGGTCTTCATGACCTGCCTGATGATGAGTTTGTAAAGCAGTACTCAGGCTTTTCCTTTGGAGTTGGTCGGAAGAATGTATGGATGCATGATCTGATGTGGCTTCTTCCTCTGTAGACCTCAATAGCTTTGTATGTCAATCTTGCCATCTGCATGGAGCACCCTACAAACCTGGGACCAACATTTGGATGAGTTTTCCTCTTATGTGAGATGGAGCTGAGGTGGATGCTATTGTTTGTATAGGTTTTCAAACAGGTAATATTTGTCCTTGTTTATGTTGTAATATACTTTTTCCCCATCTTGAGTAATCATCCAGTTGTGGAGGTGTTAAAAACAGTTGTAGTTGCCCCACTGAAGCTACTGAGTAGAGCATGCCTCCAATGGTTTTTGGGTTTGTTTGTTTGTTTCTTTTTGGAAAATCACAGGCAGCGCTTGTCTAAGACACGTGGGTTGTGTATTTTGGTGATGAGATTCCTGTATACTGGAGACCCACAAACCTTTTCTACTCCATTGAAAGTACATGTTCCACATAAAGCATTTATGTACTACAGACTGAGGGAAAGGCCTGAAAATTTTTCTTCTCCTAAACTGAACACACATATGTCATTCATAATTATGGAAGCAGAAAACAACTGGTAAAGACATACCACAATGAACTCTGCTGCAGAACCACAATATATGGCTTTGGGGAAAAGATATGCAGTGCTTATGCGGCTTCACTTTTAAGGTGAATCTTCCCTCTGGAGTATTGGATTTATTTTTTCCTTGAGAACATGTCTGAAAATATCTCCAGCATGGTGTAATCGATCTCATTAGGAAAGCAAAGAGAGCTCATTGGAAGTGCATTTTATGATCTCCAAGTATAAAAGCTCCCTCAGATAGGGACAATATGACAGCTGGCAGACAAGGAACTCAGACTCTGTCAGAGATGAAGAAAGCTATTCAACAGTTCTTTAAATTGAGTAGCAGGACTTTTAACAAGCAGGGCCTGCGATTCCCACGACGGTACGTTTAGTGCACGTAGCTCTGCCATCACCTTTGTTTGAATGGTACACTGCTTCAATCAGTCCTGTTTTGGATGAACACACAGTCCCCTTCTAATCACTCCCTTGCAGAACACCATGTGTAATTCCTGGATTTCACGGTTCCACGTGATCCAGTTGGGTGCTGCTCTGTAGGAAGGCGACCGCTGTGCGTGTGAAGTATTGGAATGATTGGGGTGGCAGGGCAGAGCTGTGCCAGCTGCAGGAGATGGGCAAAGGTGTGAATGAATGCAGCATCAGCTCAGGGACCCACTGCTCAGGAAGGGACCCACTGCTCAGGAAGGGTGAAACCAATCGGTTGGAGCATGATATTTAAGGGATGGAGAGAAAAGACTTGGAGTGACTGAGGAGAAAAAAACACATTGAGACAGAAAGTGAGTCCCTCTGGGGAAAAAAGCCCAAAACCTTAGAAACATGTCCTCTTGTGGCAAAACTACAGTGACATTAAACATGATGGAATGAAGCAACTATGAAGGAATTTCTTTTAATGAATCTTAATTCATAAATATACTTAAATATTTCTGTTTTGATCTGTTCTCCACTAATTACTTTTAGGGCAAATTCCTGACCTTTCAACTACTTAGTCAAGACCTGAATACAATTATGATGAAATTCTCTTATTCCCTGGACAATTGTAAAAAAGGGGAAAAAAAGGAGGGAAAAAAGGAGGGTAAAAAAGAAAAGCATGCGCTTTTTGCAGTATAGCAAATCAAAGTCTTACAGTTGTTTAATATCTGTCTTTATTTTCTCTCTATCAGCCCTTTTTGCCACTCCTTTATTTACTGTAAGGAAGATGGCCAGCTGCCTAATTAGGGCACAGCAGCTTGAAATGCAGTTTCTTTGTGCCAGAGATCTACCTGAAGTCCCAGCCCCTGCAGAGCATTCAAAGAGACGTTGTTCCCTTGGAAGCTGCTAGCCTTCTCCCTGCAGGTTTCTCGTGAGGAGGTGAGGATGCTCCAGGCTCCTCTGCTTTGTCTTGCTTCACTGTTTCTATTAGTGTTATGATCCTTACAGTCTCCTCATCATTTTTTTACCCTCCCTTGTGGCTGTTTGTTTTCTAGGCCTGTGGCAGTTTCTCAGTGAGGAGACGGACTGTTTATTTCACATGGACCTTCCCTTGCGTATGAATCTGGCCTGGGGAGTTTTGATACTGGCTAGAAATAAACCAGCATGGGAATCTCGATTTGCCAAGGCCAGGCTGTGCTTTATCTTACTTTTCAGCTTTCTGGTCTCTTTCCCTTTGCTAGTTCTCATATAAATCTTTCTCTTTTTCTTCTCTTTCTCTTTCTCTCTCTTTCTCTTTCTCTTTCTCTTTCTCTTTCTCTTTCTCTTTCTCTTTCTCTTTCTCTTTCTCTTTCTCTTTCTCTTTCTCTTTCTCTTTCTCTTTCTCTTTCTCTTTCTCTTTCTCTTTCTCTTTCTCTTTCTCTTTCTCTTTCTCTTTCTCTCTTTCTCTTTCTCTTTGTCTTTCTAAAGGAAGTCTTTACCTAGGAATCCCACTAGGAAGATGGGGAGGGAGAACTACAGCATGAAAGGATCAAGTGTTTCAGCAAACAGATATCTTGCAGGGAACGTTGCATATAAAACCTGCAGGAATATGGCTTAGGAGCCTCTTGGCCAGTCAGTCAAGCTGCAGGAAGGCAGAGCTGCAGGTTGGGTCAAAGGTTCTTATTGCATTCCTTGTGTCAAGGACCATGGCATTTACATTCATCTTTCTCAACATTTCAGTGAAAACCATCTCTATTGCCTCAAGAAGCTAAATTGCATTTGCTGTGCTGCAAGCAAGATGGTAGTTTTGAGGGGATTGCTATCATCTTTTACATGGGGACTCATTAATTTCTGTGATGTGCTAAATCTGCTCACTTGCTTGATGGTTAGTGCAGGCTTTTTCTAATTGCTACCCATAATGCACTTCTAACCCCAGAGAAGCTAATTTAGCTGCCTTTATTTTCATCCCCTTCCATTTTTAAGTGGTATTATATTGATATCATGTAAATTTAAAAAAGAAAATTATTTCTGCTTTATAAGGGTACTGTCTGAACATCCACAGCAAAGGTAAATGCTTTAAATGCTTATGAATGGCAGTAAAGTCAATATTACAAATTTAGTACAAAATATTCTTCCTCTTCGATATTGAAAATATATTGGCTTCTTTCAGATGCTATTCTGTCTTTGTGCTGTCCAACAAAGATCCAGGTCTAGGCTAAATATCTACCTCAGGACTTTTCAAAAATGACTGTTTTTTCCCTTCTCAGTGTTTTAATTTTTGAGGTAACTGTCTAGAGATATCTGACGGAATCAATTTTTTTTAGAGAGATGGATCATTTTTTCTTGCCAATGAAAAAGCAAAAATAAGATAGGAAGCAATGTCCACATCTGGGACAGCTGGCTTTGCACATGGCTGTTAGCATGAGTGCAAGAAGCCTGAGTCTTCCAGATTGCATTTGCTTTGAAGAGTCAAATCTCTGACTCTGATTTGAGTCAAAAATGAATGGAGCCTCCAGCCTAAACTAAGCTTGCATTAGTGAGCTGCTGTCTCTACTGATGAAGAGCTTCCTGCTGTATTTTCCCTTCTTGCAACATTCTGCCGTGGGGTTGGATGAATAGCCAGAGCTGATCTAAGGGAAGAGTTTGCAAGAAGGCTGGGAAAACCAGGGATTGAATTTTTGGTGTCTGATTGATCAATTTACTGGTAACATGAAGATTCATTTTATACCCATCTCACTGAGCTGCTAAACTTCAGCCAGACCACTCCAATGGCACATTATGTTCAAGATCTGAAGGGCCTCACATTTTCATGTGTCCTGTTACACACAAGCTCCTTGCTGTTACTCTTGTGGGCAGAAAGTTACGCTTCCAAAAAGTGTAGTGTATTGCCTCAGTTATGGTCCAAAAAAAGGAGCAGTGAACCAGAACCCAGAAGAATACTCAAGCACTAGGTATAAGAAAATAGAAAAGTTTGAAAATGGACTGCCAAAGGTACTGGCCTGCACTGCAGTCTTTGGTGAGGATTGGTCAGAAAACACTGGACGAGGTGTTATGATATCATTTGGGCACAAAAGAACAATTAGCTTTGGAAGAGAAAAAAACCAGAGATGCTGGGTCTCCTCACCTGGTTTTTAGGGCTGCAGGCAATTTTCTGTACCTCTGGCTGCAACCTGCCCTGCCATTAATCCAAATAAGTGGGGTGTTCAGTGGAAAAGAATGGGACATGACATGGGAAGTTGCTAGATGTAACAGATAACTGTGTGAGGAAATGGCAGAAGTTAGAGGTAGAAGCAGGAGGGAGGGATGGATGGATGGATGGATGGATGGATGGATGGATGGATGGATGGATGGATGGATGGATGGGTGGGTTTTGCAGGTGGCTAAGGATGATATACACAAGGAATGGTCAGTTTTCACAGATAACTGAGCTGAGGAGTGCTGGGACCATCCTGCCCACAGTGCTGCAAGGTCACCAGTGCCTAGGTAACTGCATCAGTAACACTTTATTTGGGAGCAGATGCAACAAAACTGGCAGCCATGGGAAAATGAAAATGCTGCTGTTTATTTGGGAAGAGGCTGCAGCAGGCAAGAGCAGTTGTGAGAATGGCAGAAAGGAGGGAAAAGGGATAATAAGGTGCACAGACCCTGTGAGCTGTCTGGGGGACACTTGATGGCCAGCCCTGCTCCAGTAAGATAAACCTGTTCTTCTGAGTGTGCCACAGGGGCCAAAGCTGTGGCTGTGAGCTCCAGGCTGGGCGCTCTTCTTATCCCACAAGGGGATGGCTGGGTGACCCAGAGCTCCATCCCTATGTCCCTGTGCCCATGCCCGTTCCAGTCTCAAGAGCACTGGCAGCTGTCACTTCAGACAGCTATCACTGTCAGGGACAGTCCCTGGAGACCTTACCTGGGACAGTAACAGATGAACCTGCCGGCCCCAGATTGCAAACTGACATTTTGTCCCAAGAATATCTGTGGAAAAAAAGATAGTAATCTCCTTTCAAGTGAAAACATTTAGATTGTTCTGCAAAACGAACAACAGTATATCAGAAAAGAAAAAATAACCCATAAAAAGTGGGAAAAGTGCATTTATTATTTTACTGGGGAGCAGGGGGTTACTTAGGGACAGGAGTACAGCAGGTTAATTTCTCAGTCTTCTTACACTGATCAAGAGGGAATGCTTGGAGGACTAATCATAAATAATCATAATCACATCCTGCCTAGATGGATATGGATTTAAACATAGATGCAGTTGCTTGAAAATGATTCTATAAAGATACTGAAGGCAAAGAGGGGATATGTGAAATTAACAGCAGAATGGACTAATTAAGATCTTCAGATAGGTGCTTAAAACTGGGTTGTTATGTAGAATGTTGCTTACTTGAATGCGCCTTTTAAAAATACTGTTTTCTTCAGTACTTTGTTGTTGTTTTCTTTAACTTAACAGCCCCCCCACCCTGTTTTGACCTCTCAGGGACACCGAGGTGTACGGGGCAGTTCTGAGCTTGTGAACTGTAGCTGGAGAACGCTCAGCCCACACTGCAGTTTCTTGGTCTTGCTGCCTCTGTAGTATTTTACTGAGGAAGCCTATGGGAACACATTGGCACTGAATAATATTGAGAAGAAAAAAAATACTTTGAAAGCCACTTGTTGTTGTCTTAAGGGTCACTGGGAGAGTCTCAGTCCATGCATTCTGAACATTGCCTCCTGAGTGAGCCTGAGTTAAAAGCTTGATTGGTTAAATACTCCTTACAATTTTTCCTGAAAATATGCTGTCTCTCTTTTAGCTTCCTATTTCACCCAAGGGTCTCTTGGCTAGCTCATGATTTTTTTTTTTAATAGAAGCCACAGGAAATCTGGAAGAAAGTGGACAAGAAAGAGCTGCAAAAAAAGCATTGGCTGTGGCAAAGGAAAGGAAATTATGCGTCTCCACATCAGCATTTCTGCATGGAAGGATAAAAGATAAAAGGTACAGAGCTAATCAGAATTCATCAGTGACCCCTTTTCCATAAATAATTTAAATTGTTGTAATTTTTTAAAGAAAAGAGCAATTTTCTTAAGATATAAAAGGGTTCTGAACTCATGCCAAAATTGTTGAATCTTCCCAGACTGTCTAGGAGATCAGCAGCAGTTTCATTTCCTAGGTAATTGCAGGTACCATGTTGGCACAATTATTTCAAAACTACTTGTCTGGGACAGTACTCTGGAAAACAAATGTTCGCATCTTTCCATATGTGAGGGTTCAAGTCTGAGCTCCAAAGGGCAGCCAGCAGCATTAGAGGGAATGTATCTCCCAGCTGCTTTACTACCACTGCTTTTAACATGGAAACATTTTGCAGTGCTCCCAAAACACAAGTTAAACATGACCACATAAATTCACATGCTGCTTTCAGAGCAGATGTTTTTTTTCTTTTTTCTCTTTTTTTTTTTTTTTTTTTTTTTTTCTGTCAGCTGTGCCCCTCACAAGAATTGATGTTTCAGATTGAATGCATGTTGTTATGCTATTTTTATGTGTGGTTATTGGGATTGGTTCTTGTTTGCATGTCAGTAGCTGCCTGCCAGCTGGTGGCTACATTCTGCTGGACAATTAGCAATTTTCCCCATCTGGTGAATAGATTTACTCCATGTGCACCTTGCATGTGATAACACCTGAGGTTCAAACAGAGATGTTTTGGTGAAAGTCTGCTCTTCCCTATCTACAGTAGGGCTTTCTGCTCTATGCTGCTCATGTTTTCAGAGAACTGTGGCTTTTGAGAGTGATGGAAGTGTGGTTTAAGTGGTTTGTGTGCTCCAGTTAGACCCTGGTGTTTGCAATTCTCCTAGAAATAAAGCAGAAGTACAGAAATTATGTTCCTAATTTGATGAATAATAAATATTAAGGATTTTTTCCTTTTCACACAAACTTTCTTCATAATGGGCTTTATTTTTTGGTGATCTGCTTTGTTTCCACCTCCTGCACAGCTCCAAATTAACAGATAATGTGTAAAACCTATCACTGCAGGATTGAATTGTTTCAGAGTCCACTTCACTACATCTCATCCTACCAGATTCTAACTGATCATAAGAGTCATGCTGTGCACCCATTTAAATTGAAAAGCTTACAGGGTCGGTTGGGCCATTTCAAAGTTTGCAGAGATTTAGCTTTAATCCTCTTAAAATATTAGGCCACGTGACCTTGCATACCATATTGTCAGTGGGATAAAGATCCCTTTGATTTTTATTTACACTTCTTCACATGGGAGGAGGCAGGTTAATTCATTTCATCTCAGTGCCACCTTTGGTTCCCTCCCTAGGTCACTCATGTGGATGCAGGAATGCTTTGGCAAGTCGAGTTTGCATTTTTCTGCAGCTCAGTGCTCCAGTTTATTCTTCAGAGGCACACTTACGAGATGTCAGCTTTGCAGGCAGATAAATTGTTTTATTTCTGCATAAAAGATGTCCTTCCATTTATCTTTACGAAATGGAGTTTTTCACAATGCATGTTTCATGCAGACAATTTCTACAATTCATGTACTTGCTTTTACTTTATAACTTTTCAATTAAACAATGGTTTCTGAAAGCTGGCAGTTGTTCCAACCTGCTGTTGTTATGAATTTTGCCTTCAAGTTTTGGGATTTTTTAAATGTTTACTGTGTAGCAAAAAGAAGGCATAAGGACTAAAGAGAAAAAAAAAAAAAAAAAACCACTGTAAAAAACCCACTGTAACCATAGAGAATAATGGATTTGAAAAAAACCTTGAGTACATGGAAATCCCACAGCCCCTTCCTTCATCACTTTGCCTAGATATTTACACACATGCAAAAGCAGTAAAAAATATTGATTAACTAGTGTCCTTGGCTAGAAATCTAGGTTCCATGGAAGGAAAAGTATAGGTCTTTCTGTCCAGAAGAGGGAAGGGCAAGGAAGAGTTTTCAGACATAAATTGAGAGAGCTCTGTTGCTATCCAAGCATTTAGTTATTTTGACAATGACAAAAAAAATTGCAAGAGGAGGAGTACTTTCTGCAAAAACATGTCTTCAGCCTAAAGAAGCCTTTTTTTTCATCTAGTACTGCACTTATAATTTGGCTAAGATTGTTTCCCTGTGGTCTTCCAAAGTCCATGGGAGGATGGTAAAGCAGTGATGATTTCAGGCCTAGTGTTAAAATTAAACAGTTCCTTCATAAAGTTAATGAGTTCAAATTCAAAATATTAACCTGTCTTGCCATCTGCTAGTAGCCAAGCTATTCTAACACCATATCAATATTACAGACTTTGTGCATTTTCTCTTCCTGCGTATCCCTCCTTATGGAAGAAGTAACTCCTGTTACTTCAGTGACTCAGTATTTGCCAGTGCTTCATGAAGCAACAGCACAGTTTGTAAATTATTTGAGCACATGAAGCCCATTAAACAAAGAAAATTTACCAGGTGATCTAATTTACCAGACAACCCTGGTCCAAACTTTTTCTCTCTAGCTACATTTCCAAATGACAATGACCATTTCAACAAAAAGCTGTACATCCACAGCCTTTCCCAGAGGTGACAATCCATGAGGATTTCTATGGGATTTAACACCCTGTCAAATGTGCAAAACTCTATTCTAAAGAAGGACATCTTCCAATTTAAATGTCACCTTAATCTAAAAAATTTCCAGCTTTCATTACTGCAAGTACTATCTGCATGCTCAAACCAGCAAAGGTATAACAACTCTGTTTTTAATTTTGTTGTTTATTTTCCACATGCAAACACTTCTTCTTTTTCGAGTGAGTTTAACATACATAAATCTTTAGAAGAAATACTTTCATTTTGGGGGTCAGGGGCAGGAGAATGAAGCTAGGCAGATAGTTATAGCAATTTGGAGTCTCAGCTCAATTTCTGACTGAAAAGAAAGAGGTCACATTTAAACCACTGGGAAAAGTCTAAAGGCTTTGGTTCACTTTTCCTTTCATATAGCTGCAGCTAAACTGATTACCTTCTCCCCACCACATCCACCCCCAAAAGCAGGAGTGAGGGTTGTAACAAGGGCAGCTAAATCCAAGATAGATGATGAGTCAGAGGCTTCAGCTGGGATTTGTGCAGCCTGGCATATTAATGTAAACTGATAGCAGCTTATAATGAGCATCTGCTAGTGCCTCCTGTTAAAGATGAGGTATTGGACTGACTGGACCTTTGATGTGACCCAAGTACAGCTGCTCTGGTGTTTGTAAGGGCTCAAACCATTAGTGGAGCTGCTGAGGAGAAGAAAAAATAAAAACCGCAAGGGGTGACTGTTGCAAGTTCCTCAGACATCCCTGTAAATTGACAGAGTTTGGGAGTCCAGTTCCAGAAAAGTTAGAATTAGGGATTAGTTTCTGGGAGAGGAAGAGAGGGCATATTCACAGAAAGACTTGAAGCTGCAGATGAACTGCAGCCCTGGAATGGGGTTACATTTTTTAAGCTAAATTGAGGTTTGGTTTCTATTTGGACTCTGAAGGCTTAAAAAGTACCAGATGCAGAGAGATGAGCTCCCAACAATACTGTGAAAATGAGTCAAAAGGAAGGCCAGCCTGTCATAGGTATATGTGAGAATGACCACTCACACAGCTCCTTCCTGCATAATCAGATTTAATTTGTTATCTTGCATGTCTTATAGTCCAAGAAAGGTGATATCTGTGAGAAAGGGGGGAAAAAAGTGTCTAAAGAAAGCAGAGGTTGAAAATTTGCAAAGAGATTTGGGATTGGATGTGAAAATTGAGTCTCCTTTTAATTAATTTAGAATAGCTGAATGGCGAGGCAATGATATTTCTGTGTAGTTATAAGCTGAAAAGATACAGAGCACACATCAGGGCATTAGATCACTACTCTGGAATGGTATAAAACCTGAGCTGAAAATTAAATGTCATCCCATGTTTAGTATTTGATACAGTGAAATATGGCTTTTGAGACCTGGGTAAAGAACTGAGGACTAAGTGAATACTTTGAGATCCTTCTGCTGCCCTGTGAATGAGGAAGGCAAAAGAAAGGCTCATGCTGGAGTGGGTGGGGGTGCCAGAGCCTGTTTCTTGCGATGAATTGACTGGATTAGACAGTTTCCACATAAACAGATGTGGGGAAGGTTATTACTCTCTGAAAGCACTAGTGTCAGGCTGCAGCCATGTGAGAGAACTGCCAGGTTATAAGCAGAAATTTTTCTCAGGATTCAAGCTGTTTCTTTCTTAGTTTTCTATCCTTTCCCCCTTCTGAGAGATATGATGAAATTATTAGTTGCTATGATAGGTGATAAGTGGAGAGAGATGGAAATGACACCATCTAGAAATTCGGAATGGGCTTTATTTTTTATTTCCTTCCAAAACCACTTCTTGCTCTTCAACCCTTCCTCCCTTTTCCTCTGTACAGAGGTTTCTTTCTCTCCCCCTTCTCCTCTCCTCTTATGCCCTTGTCAGCCACACTTAGTCCCCCTCTCCCTTTGCCTGCAGGCAAGCAGGGCCCTGCCGTCCCACCTGCACCGAGCTGCATTCCCAGCTGCCGGCTGCATGGCAAACCCCGCGCCCAGAAATGCACCCCAGGTCCTGCCATGCCTTCTGCAGCTGTCCTGGGAGCAGCTGGGACCTGGAGGGAACAGCCTGGTTTATGGGTGACAAAAGGACTGGGAGCAAAAGGGGAGGTAATTTCCTCATTGGGGATTCTGGCTTATTTTGGGAAGCTCAATAGCTGTATGTTTTGTTATTTTGTGATTTATTGTGTGATGTGATGGAGGGGGGAGTCTCACTTAAGCAGGACATTGAGTGGATTTTTTTTCATTTGGAAAACAGATTCAAAATTGGCAAATAAAAAAATGTGTCCCAACATTTGTGCTAGAAATACAGGAAGTTAAAAGGAAAACCAACACTAAATGACAAATTCATCCTGGACAAAATGACCTGTGGAGAACCACTTCCATGGAGAGGGAGTTGGCAGATGCTCCTTTACCCCTTTGATGTTCACAACCAAGCAAAGAGACCTGGGAACAAGGAAGTGGAAATGAGTGGAAATCTTGAGATCAGATTGCAAGGACTGAGAGGACAAAGTTCCTTAGAGATGGGGGAGAAACAGTAGAAAGAAAAGAGTTGTCAGATCACAGACATTGTTGGGGTAGGAGTCCATCAAGTTATTCTGTACATGCTGCCAAAGAAAGATTATTAGTGAATCCTTGCTCTAGCATAAACATCACCCAACAGGCTCTCAGGAAAAGGAGCAGATCTTAGAAAAGTACTTTTTGCCTTTTGATTGAGAGTGGAAAGGGCTATGGGTATAACAAGCACAAGCTGTTTTAATCCAGTGCTGCTTAAGAGACGATTGCTTTAAGTATAGCAATGCCTCCTGGCTGTACAGGAGTCCCTGGAATCTCTTGAATTGGCTTGAAAATGAAAGGTGACTGTTGTTCAGTGCAAGGCATTCTCCCTAAAGTCTCTCTCTGACTGTTGCAAGGAAGCAATGTGATGGCTGAAGCAAAATGTTCCAATAAACTCAGCTACCCTGGGAGTGAATCCCTGTGGCCAGCAAAACTAGCGCCCAGACTGCTGTGTCAGAAGGTGAAAGCAGGTTAGATTATAAATGCAACAATAATTACAGTGTTGTTGAAAACAATTTCACTGAACATGAAAAATTCAGAGTATACAAAGCAGTCAGTAAGGCTGTGAGAGACTGCTCTGAGATGTGAGAGTGAAACAAAAAAGAAGACTGTCGCCGGAAGAATACTGGGTCTAGAAAAACAAATGCGACAAAGCAGTTGGTCAGCAGTTTCAGGGAGAAGATGCAGGCAGACAAAACAAAAAAGAATAAAATATAATCAAAGATCTGAAAGGGAAGAAGGGTTTTCCATGTCCTTGGGGTGAATGAAGTAATCATTGTGAAACAGGCATACTAATGAAAGGCCTGGGAAATGTATGAAAAAAATTCTGAGTAGCTTAACAGATGCTTTTTATTTATGGTCTGCTAGAAAAAAAACTGACAGCATGGAGAAGACTCAGACTCAGGCTTGGTTGGACAGGATAGCATTAAAAAGGGTGAGCCCTGGAGGGCAAAGAAGGAGTCTGCATGGCTGTCAGGACACATGGGAAGGGCGTCCTTGCCTGGGAGGGGATCCACAGTTCTGTGTCTCAGAGGCAAGGAAACATCTATGACTCCTCCTCCAGAGGAAGTGTGTGGCTTTTGCTGCTGATTTAGCTACAAAATGGATAAGTCATTACAAGACATTTGCTGTGAGCTGAGGTGCTGGTGATAGTGGTTCTGGCTTCAGGCCACCAATAACCTGTGCTGCTGAGGCCAGGGGATTTACATCTTGCTGTGATGTGGCTGCCTGGCTCTTCTGCACAAGCTCCTTCTCCATTGTAGGAAAAATGGACCTATTGTTCTTAGTGGCTGTGTTGTAGGCTTCAAGTCACTGAGAAGTGTCTGAATCTAAAGATCCTGTATTTTGTGTGCAGACACTCCTCCATTTGGAAAAAATGCAGGACTAAATATAGCAGCAGACAGGCTTGGACTGTGCTCCTTAATTCCCTGACTGGAGATCTTGGAGATTTTACAACCCCACATCAAAATGCTGAGCTATGGTTGTACATAAGATCAAGAGTGGTTGAATTTGACAGTGATGAAGTAAAAATCTGAAAATCTGGAGCCTGTTTGTGTGATTCCTGAGAAACAGCTGATGGCTTTTCCAATTCGTCTCACTGGCTAATGTATAAGCCAGGGGTGCATGGCACTGGTGGCTGCATGTGCTGTGTGGCAGCCCCACATCAGAGGGGTGAAGTGGAGGTGCCTGGCTCTCTTCTCACACTCCCCTTTCTGGGGCAGACACCCACACCTGCCTGCACACCCCAAGAGAGGTGTGTGCACAAGCTGGGGTCGTGAATGGATGAGTGGAGGAAATGGGGTGCAAGGGTACATTTGGGTGAGTTGCTCTGCTTTGTAAGTGCAGCCTCACTTCATCAGCTTCCCAAATTTAAAATGGAGGGAATATAAACTCCTCTCTAATTTAAAGATAAATTAACTTTTGCTTCTGAAGCATTCAAGTGGCATATTGAGAGGCACCACAGGAGAGTCCATGAAGAGATAAATTATTTTATGTAAAGGGAAGGGATTTGGTTACTGTACAGTTAAGCAGAGGCTGGAACTAGATGGTAGGTGAAGGAATGAAACAATACACTGCACAGCTGTGCATTGGCACCATCTATTGCACTGAGTGAGGCACAGGGTTTCATCAGAAAAAATAGTATGTGGCCTTATAATGAAAGGCTTTTTTTGTGAGTGGAAGGGGACTAGAAAATCTTAAACCTGCCATTTCCTAACCTTTAAACAGTTGACTTTGCACCCACAATGTTCTTTCACTGTTGTTGGTTTTGCATGTAGCACAATACAAAGCAGTAAGGGCTTTTATTATTAAACAGAAGTGACAAGAGGATCTGTGGCACTGGGTTGCACAGGAATGTAGTGGAGTCAGCAGTTCAGTGCATGATTGTTTAATCCAGGATTTGGGCAGTCTGCAGGCAGTAGTCCAGCACTGCACAATCTGTGTTCATCAGCTTGCAGATTAGACAGGAGCAGTTCAGGACTGCATCCCTATATTTCCCCTCCTCTCCCAAATTTTTTTCCTCACATTATACCAGTTGTACCAGTTGTAAATCGGTTCATACGTGTAGGTGAAACATTTTGCTTGTACCTCAACACACTGTTCAAGAGGCAAGCAGAGTATACACTGACTTCAGCTTCCACCTTGTGCTTTGTGCTCTCTTGCAGCACCCTTTTTGTGTTAGACAAGGGTGAAATGTTAACATGAGGATAGTAAAGAAACAGGCTGACTTTTGGTGCTTAGAAGCAATAATAGATGCTCGCCTCTCTATGAACTTTGTGTAACTCAAGTTTAACCTTTACATGCTTGTGTAGAATAAGAGATAGATTAGGTTTGCAGGAGAAGTGAAGGTTAAAAAAAGAGAAAGACTTTAAATCCCAAAGGCATGGAGAAGAAGCCAGAGGTCTGATTGCATTGTGTCAGATGGCAGTTCTCCTCTTTGAAGCAGCCCTGATACACACAGGATATTGTAATGCTGTGGTGTTACAGCCTCTTCTATTCTGTGAACCCACAGAAAATGTTTTAGAGGAGCAGGAGATCCAGGAGATATTTTAGCCTACAGCAATATCCCCAGTTTCTCAGTCTATTATTTTGTATTTTCTTTCAGGCAGTGTAAGACTAGTGCCACAGCCAGATGAAGCTGTGCCATGCTCAGCCTTCTGGTCCTGCCTCTGCATTAGCTTCTTTCTTGCATCCCATCAAAAGATAAAATTACATGGGGGTTGAAATGAGAAGCCCAAGTGGGAAGACAGATCTGCTGCCCCAGTAGTTTCCTGGTGGCAAGACAAGGTTATGATGACTTAAGTCCCGGAGCTTCATTTGCTTTGTGGACTATCATGAAGTGATATAAACCACCAAGTCTCTACGGATCATGGGATGAAAATTGCCCCAACAGATGGGTCAGAAACATTAATGAAGAGAATTTATAAATAATTTATACATTAATGAAGTATCCCCAGGTTATTAGGTAAATGCAAGTAAGGGGAACTGCAGGATTAGGAGTGCACAGGCAGAACAGTCCAGTTGGGAGATACAGAAGGTACAGATACCTTCAGTATCTCCCAATACACCTCTCCTCCAGGACTGGGGGCAAAAACCAGCACAAAACTCCACAGTCTTCTCAATGTTATCAGAAGCCTGG
This sequence comes from Melospiza melodia melodia, assembly GCF_035770615.1. Taxonomy (NCBI): domain Eukaryota; kingdom Metazoa; phylum Chordata; class Aves; order Passeriformes; family Passerellidae; genus Melospiza; species Melospiza melodia. The sequence goes on along the minus strand of NC_086194.1, from coordinate 128,541,029 downwards.
TTTTAGGGTCCAAGTCAGACCCTTCCTCAAGGTGCACATTTGTTTGCATTTGGGGACATGAGGAGACCCTAATATGTGGAGGTGTGAGGACTCTGATGTATGTTGAAGTCTCTCTGCCCCCCAAAAGAAGTGTAAGAGTAGGCCCTGAAAAGAGCAAGAATGTAATGTTATGCAGCATAAAACATTCCAAAACAGAGCTGCTCAGATTCTCTTCTGACCCCAGCTGCATATTCCCTCCCTTCCTTTTTTTGTTGATACTTGTAAGGTCATGGCATGAGATCTGAAAACTGAATACTTCTGAAGCTTTTTTCCTTAGTTTTAAACAGTTAGTTTCATCTCCCCAAACAAGCTCTTCATGCAGCAGTGTGGGTATCTATCCTGGTGCAAGGGAGAGGGCAAGATCACTGCTGGGGGCAGAGTTGGTGGATGTGAGGCTGCGCTGGGGCACAGCTGACTTAGATCAACCTCATTTACTAAGGAATTTCATCTTCGTTAACTATTCTGAGTGTTTAATGTTGTTTCAGGCCTGGCAGAAGTGAGCTATATATAGCCTTTGATTACAGACTATGCCTAAATAATTGTCTAGTCCAATGACATGCCTAGAAAACTCTATCACTCCCATGGATCCAGAATTAAAAACCCCGTAGATCTTGTCTCCAAATTCCAAAGCAGTCCTTGCAGTGTTTGTTGTTTCTTGCAAATCTTAATGCTTATAAAAAATTTGAGGCTTTTCTACTCCTCATGTGGGATCCTAAGAGGCTGCAGTATAAGTGTATGGTGTGCTTGTAATACAGGGATTGTGCAAATTAATTCCAGGGGGTTGAGAGAGTACAAGAAAAAGGAGGCAATGAAGAACTAGTGGAGGAAATAACAGAAAATATTAATCCAAGCCATCTTTATAGATCAACCAGTATATTTACAGCTACTGTTGAGAGATGAGTTATTGAAAGATACCTGTTTTCACCCTGGCCATAGATTTCAAAAATGCATGCAAGTACAATTATCTTCACCCAAGCGGCAAACATTTGGACAGTTTTCAAATCTAAACGTTGTTTATGAATTGATTTTTGCTTCCTTAAGTTCAGCTCAGCTATCCTTGCAGCATACCAAGTGCCATAACCAGCCTGATGGATCACACTGGGGTTATGTTTTACATCTGGAATCCTGCAGCACTCATACTGGAGAGATGCTTTCAGACATCAGCACTTGGAGTGGGAAGAAAAAAGGCAGTCACAGGAACATGTACCCGTCTTTCCTGTAAATATAAACTAAAGGCTGTGTCCTTTAAGGGCGGTGCTTTGTTACTGTGCAGATAACTCTAGGACTGCTTCTGTGTTTTCAATGTTTGTTAGTTTCATAAGCTCTGAGGGTAACGGGGACTCGACATTTTCTTCTAGGCCAAATCCGATGGTCAACTCTCAGTTTTAACTTCTGCAAACTGAATGTGAAAACTGCAGGGATTTGTCTGCATACAGGCTTTCACAATTCTGTTGGCTGTAAAATTGTTTATTATAAGGACTTTAGTCTCTGAAGAACCTGTGCTGGCTGCTGTCAGGAACAGAAAGTGCATTAGATTGGTGGAGTAATCTGATAATGCAAATTCTTCATATTTCATCAAGGGAGCATTTACTCTGCAGTCCCAAATGCTTCCTGGCAAAACAGACTGGCAGTACTGATCTCTGGCAAGATGGCAATGCTCTTATTTCTTCCAGAAGGCAAGAACTAAACTACCTCCCCTCCCCTCTGGGAAAGACTATAAATAGAGGTCTGCTGGGATCCTCATCTCACATTCACAGAGGCAGCTGCCATCTGGGATGGCAGCTGACCCCCTGTCCCTTCTTCATCTTCTCTCTTTCTTCTTCAGTGGTATTTGTGTGATTTTGAGGTGAGCTCGTCCAGGCAATTAAAACAACTGAAAAGCAATGGTAGAAAAAGAAGAGACTGGTGCTTGCGCATATTGCACATTGCTTCCTCCATATTTCTGGCTACCCCCAGAGAAGCTGACTACCTTCCACAAGACATTCTGAAGTGCTGGGCAACAAAATTAACAGTATGTGAGGTGACCTAGGATTTAAGCTTAATCCACATCTGTGGAGTAAACTGCTGAAGAAAGGCACATATTCAAACTGGAAAACATCAATCATATACTATTTATTAACTGCAGGCACAGTTACTATTTCTGTACCGGCAAACCACAAAGAGAATGAAACCTTGTGGTTTAAATTAATGGAAACCAAGACAGACAGCAAAACAACTAGCTCAGAACTACCAAGCTGTACTTAACTCAAGAGTCACCCTGAACTCATGAGCCTTTGCCATATCCCTGCTTTCCTGAGAAAGTGCTGTGTTCCTGTGCAGGAGGGAGTGTGTCCTCAGGGAGGGACACAACCTAAATGAGAGCAGGAATGCCAGTTTGGGAAATAAGCAGTGCAACAGATGCAGCCAGCTATGAACATATATCTGTTGCATAATTTTTCCCCTAAATGTTTAACCTGTTAAGAGCTAGTGCCTAATGAAACTGCAGGAGGATATTTTTTAACTGACTGCTATGGCATGTGTTGGAAGAAACCTTTACTAAAGATGCCCGTGGTGCCATGTATTTTGCTGGAGGGACCAAGTGACATTTGCTTTATCAAGATGCAGGAAATGCCATTTCCTGTCTGGTCAGGGGCATCAAGCCAAAATATTGGTCTCAGTTTTCAGCCAGTCAATTATTTGATTATGAATGTACAGCCAGCTTGTGTTTGTAGATCATCTTCCAGCTAGACTGAAAAGATTACATATATACATTTGACAGCCAATGTGCTCTTATTTTCAGCTTAAAACCATTACTTATTAACACAGAAGGCTGGCCTCATGAAAGTGAATTGTTCTAAACTTCCCTGCTGTAAAAAAAATTTGATGTGCCCTGATGAGCTTGCTCAGATCCTCATTCTGTGGTTTTTGCAGAGACAAGAATCAGTTTCTTCTCAGTAAGATGAAAGAAGTAACATTTTTTCCCCTATATCCCAAAATAAATTAAGGTTTTCTGTCAGTGGCGCTCATTTCACCCCTTGGTTTTGAGAAACACTATTCATCCTGAGAAAACAACTCTCTGTCTGTTGGCTTGAGGATCCAGCTGCTTGTCATGTTAAACCATGTGGAGGCTGCATCTGAGTCCATCTGTATTGCCAGGATCAGTGCCCCAGGGACTCAGCACAAAAACACTTTGATCCCTCCCAGTGACAGGGTTTTTGCTAACAAGCCACCAGACATTTCAGTTGGTATGTCATCACCCTTGCTAAACTAGAACAGAAGGATGAAACAAAAGTATCTCCAAAGACCTTTAATAACAATCAGTCGAAGGGGAATGAGTAAAACATCCCAGGTGAGGCACTTCTGTAAAAAGCATTAGCATTGGCCGTGTGATTGTAACGAGGACAGAGAGGCTTTTTTCCCCACCTTTTTCCTTTTTTCTTGTCCTTTTCTTCAGAGATGAAAGAGAGGATGGGAGCTCTGGACTGTGAATTGCAGGGAACAAAGCACTTAACATCCTTTAAATAGCTTGATAGGGTCAAAGTAAGGCAAAAAGTCTAAAACTAGTAGAAGAGAGAATGAACCTGAAAAGTCCTAATATGTTTTATACTGAGTGGCCCCCCTGCAAATTGTACCTCTTGGTGATGGCCTGATTAGTCCAAATTTTTCACACACTTAACAGCAACTACGGTACGAACCTCCTGTACACCCTGAGAGGATTTATGCTTTTAATTCCCACCATTATAGAGCTGCAAATATACCCCATTGCTTTTACCTTTTAAAATCCAGACTGCATGTGCAGTGGGCATGTGATTTGTGCCGCCAGAGTTTTCGATGAGTGCTTCAAAAAAGCAATCACCTGATGCCTCTGCACTAGGGCAATAAGTAAGAAGTTACCTAATGCCTTGTGTTGATGAAGCACTCTGGTCAGTGGTAGAGTCTGGTCTACTTGCAGGTAGAGTTGAATTTTTTGCTAGACAGCTGAGACCTAGAGTTTTTACAATTTAAGTGCATGACTTGAGCAGAAATCAGATTATCAACAAGGCAGTATGTGATTAGTGTCAGCAGGGCAACTTTCAATAGATCATGTAAATGAAGCAAGGAGGGCAGCAAGGCCAAAATCCTTGTCTTAATTAACAGAAAGCATACTTTGTAGATGACTTTGTTGCTTAAAGAAAAGGAACAGTGAAGGAGAGAGAGCATGAAAATGCAAGGTTTTATCTAACATGTCCAGCCATGTTCCTCCCCCTTCTGCAAAATAATTTTGCAGAAGACAGGCAATTTGATCTGAAACCCCAACTCTGCGTCCAAAGGCATGGGAAGTTTTGTCACTTAGAGAATGGAAATTTCTAAGTGCAGACAAGTAACAATCCAGCATGACCTAGTGGAGCAGAAACATTTAAGTAGCTCATCAGCTAGGCTATGATTCTTCAAACATATGGCATTAGAAGCATCCATTTCTGAAAAAAGAGCTACCTACAAGTCTAGGAAATCAAGGCACAGGTATCTTTTCAACAGTGTGATAGGGCTGATCAGTTCATCTTGTCAAGCACCATTCAATAGTTACCATGACTACTTATTATTAATAATGTTCTACTTTGTGAGCATTAAAATATATGTAAATCAAGCTTTAGATAATTTGTCTCTAAAAAGCTGGTGTTTCTGGAAATGTACCTTTCATCTTCATCCAAGATTTTTATTTGAAAAATTATTTTGTTCTTTCTAAACAGCAAACAAGAAACCAACCCACCTACCTCTTTCCTCCTCATCTTCACCAAAAGATTTTTTCCTCCTTAACAGCATCAAAATATTTCTATCTCCCTTCTTGTTGAAATATGGAACTGCAGAAGAGAGAAAACTTCTTGAAGCACTTACTCATCCTTGCCATGTAGGGCAAAAGGAGTCCATATTTCTCCTGACACTCACAGTTTTTGGCTCCTCTGAGGTCTCATTAACATTCCTTTTTTCATCCAGAGCATCTCTGTGTTTTCAAGCTGGGTAATGTTTGCATTACAGTTAAAACAACCCAGAAAAGTTGGATTGCTTGCATCATGTATTTCTTAGTGAATGGCACCCTAAGAAACATTTTCCTGCCAGAGCTCCCAGCTGTCCTCTTGACAGAAACTCTTGTGGCAATGAGTGCAAATAGCTCAGTAAGTGGTTCTAGGGTAAACGTGAAAACTCTCTCCCATGCCAAAGGGAGATTTCTCAGGAGCATTTCACAATGTCACTCTCCACAAACATCAAGCCATGCCTGATGGCAACCAGGCTGACATTGCCTCAGTATTCCTCTACTCCTGAGAGTACTTTGACAGACTGTTTAGTTGTGGTTTTTTTTTTTTTTCTCTTTTATTTAATGGCAGCTTTGCAAGGTTCATTTATGTTAGCTAAGTAGCAATATGCCCACTGGTGTGTTAGCCAGTCTTTCCTGCATTGGCAAAGCAGGGATGTAACTGGCTGTACTACTGTGCTTATGGCACACCCGGATCAGAGTTTGCTTCCTTGTGCTTTATTTTATACTATTACTCGGGAATATGGGTAGGTATCAATCTTGTCAAGATTCCTGAAGACATTGTATCATCCTTGCCCGTCCTTTTGAGCTGTAAAGCAAAACAGCATCATTATATACTGCCCTCCTACATAAGTCAGGTGATTCAACTTCAGGAAACATCTGAAATATATTGATCACATTGTTGAGCTGTCCAATATTGTTTTACAACTAAAGAAGAAAAAAACCTGTACCTGAGAAGTCAGATTCATGTCTCAAATGACCTTCAAAAACTTCCTGGTGACACACAGTCATAAAGAAGAGATGGATAGTTAATTTTTCCTTGCAGGGGCACCTCGTCCTTTGGCGTGCGTTGAACAATACCCACTCACTCATAGGCTCCTGAGCTCATTTTCAAAGGTTATGGATGGATTTTTTAGCTCCCTCCTGCTTGTTCTATCCTAGTGTCACAACCATCAAACAGCTCTGGCACAAGTAGAAAGCAAGAGCCAAGGGGATTCTCTCCCCTGTGTCTCTAATTCATGTAAATTAATGGATGCCCTTTACCTTTTGATTTGTACCCTGAAGAGACACCTTGGAGTTTGCTCAGTATTAGCTGAGGAACACTTGCCTATTGTCCTGTTCTTCAAGTTGAATGATAGGCATTTGGTTTCCTTCTTTCAGTGCATGAAGCAGAACTTGGTAGCTTACTGCCTGTCTGTGAAGTTTTTCGGCAGTAAGTCACTTCTTGCTTCCTTAAATTCTGAAAAGTGCAGCTGTTTCTGATCATGATTTTGCAGGAATCAAACTTTTTTTTTAATTGACTATTCTGGAGACAGAGCATCCTTTGGTAAAAGTTGTGTTTATAGACAGTAGCTGAGTCAGCTGAAATACCAGACATTAATAACTGCAGAGAATTTGTATTTAACTAAGATTTCCAATTTTGTGTAAGCCAGAAAAGACTTTTTCTTTTTCTTTTTTCTTTCCCCTGAAGTACTGTGCATGTTCTCATTCTAAGTCTATCCCTGAGAGAATCTAAATTTACTCTTTCCTAGCTTCTGAGAAACCCACAGCAAGACATCAGCTATTGGTGGGTAGGAAAGCTCTGAAATGAGGGAAGAGACAGAAGCTTACAAAAGAAAGTTCCGTGTCTGTATTCACTTGTTTGCAATAGCAGTCTGCAGTGTCCTGGGGGTGCTCTGGCAGAGCTGAGCACAGGAAGGGCACTGTGCTGGGGGTAGGCTGGCTGTGAGTCAGATGTGCGATGAATTGCATGAGAGCCACAAGATTCATCACACATTTGTTACTCTGACTGCGCCATCATCACACGACTGGCACCTCTGTGTGCCTTCCCAATGGGAACGTGGCCATGTCTCCCAGGGCAAAGCTCAGCACCCCTTGTGTGTGTGTGGGGCTGTGCATGGGAGGAACCAGGCCCTTGCACGTGTCCTTTGCTTCCACATGACCTTTGTGAGGAACTGTAACACCGGCGTGTGCCAGCTTCTGCTTTGAGACTCCTTTCTTCCGCCGCAGCGGTGTGAGGGCAGACCTTCATTTACACAGAAACCTCCATGAGCAGCAGGCCCTAACCTTTATAATGGAAGTGCCTGCAGACAAGAAAAAAGGAGTTCTGCTTTTATGCTTTTGTGTAACCTAGGCTTTACACTCAAAGGCCTTCTCCTGCCGATAAGAACAAAACCCGACACGCAAATGGCTATTTCTACCACCGTCCCCAGAGGTGGCAGCTCCTCTGTCCGCTCCTGGCTTGGGATACACGGGCTACTGAGGGCTCGCCATCACCACGAGAAGTGCAAGAGCTTCCTCAACCTGTCCAGCTGGCTACCTGCCTGGGAGGACATGCTGATCTCTCTTCAGAAGAGAGATTCTAAGTGTCAAACTTTTTCTTCTGTTTGGTAACAGCTCAATCTAACTGAAATACTGTAATCATGACAGATTTTGCAAACATAACTACATTTTTCTGAATTTATCACAAGCTGCACTTTTTTTCTTTTACATATTTTTTCTTTTTTAATTTTGATTTTTTTCCCTTTACTTCCTTTTCCTTTTTCTTTCTCCTTTTGGCTATTTTTTCTTTCCTTTTTTTTCTTCTTTTTTCTTTTATCTTTTTTTTTGTTTTCCTTTCTTCTTTTTTCTTTTCTTCAAGGGAAAGCTGGTTGTGTTCTTCTTACTCTCAAGTTACATTAGGACAGTGGCCCAAAATTCAACACCCTTCTTTTTCTTTCTTTAAGACAGTTGGCTCCAAATCTTTTGTTTTACAGATTATATAGCCTTATTTGTTTATTCTGCTTTAATTCTGCTGGTATAAGATCTCCCTTTCCCAAGAATGTGGACGTAGATATATGAGATAAAGGTGCTACACAAGTTTTGAATGTATCTCTAGTGGCATATCTAACTACAGATGAATCCTGTATTAAGTAGTTTGTGGTGGTAGCAGCAGAAGGGCCTAAGGGATAGGGCAAGGATATCAAGGTTGTAGCTGTCCTGTTGGGATTTTGCTAGCAGAACCACCTCAAATACAGGATATGAAAGTTACGGTGATATAGAGTGCTTCACCTCGAGCAACTCCAGCAAAACATAGAACTCAAGGCTGTTGCAGCTCTGAGCACTGTAGAATGACAGGTTTGATGTGCTGCAGCAATTTTGCCTTCCATGAGGACACTGTTGGTTGTTCCCAAGAGCACAGCAATGCTTACCTGAAATATCAGTGATGATAACCTCAGTCACAGCATGAAGTTAATGAGAGCATGTGGAGTCGGAGAAATACTGATGTCAATTTATAATTGAAGTTGGATCCAAATACAGAAGTTATTCCTATATGCTGGAAATACCAATCACATTGCAATTATAAATAAAAGAAATATAAATAAATTAAAGAGGTGTCTGTTGTCAATGGCACAGGTGCAGACAGGGAAAGATTTATAACTGATTTACTTTCTTGCCCATAAGGGAACTGCTCTATTGGTATGACAGATTTAACTGCATTCAGACTGGAGAAACTGTGCTGGTTTTAGTCCATTATAACTAAAGAGCCTGCTATACTAGTGTAGATGAAGACTTGAGTTTAAGATATACTGAGGGACAGAACACCACTTGCATTCTCTCTGTAGTTAACAGAAAACATACACAGAAATGAAATCCTCTGCATTAATAATTTCCATTAATTTACTATGTCAAGTGCAGAATAGGAAGTCATTATATTTCCACTGTACATCACTCTAGTGTAAAAAGTTCATAAACCATTAGGATAATGATTTCTACCATTAGTTGTCAGTAATGTGTGAAAAGATTTTGTTATCATCCATTTACATTAATTTCAACATGCATGCAGTTCGTCAGGAATGCAGACTTTCTAAAGTGATTGCTTCCCATTGATTAATGCAGCCAGAAGTTTCCTGATTTGCCAAATGTCACGGAACACTTTATTAATGGTGCCTGTTATGTGTATAAAGCTTTGCATCAGAAGAGGTTTCATCTATGAATTAGTACAGCTTAGAAACATTCAGTTAAACAAGAAAATATTTCTAGTGTAGTTGCTATGTTGGGGACTCACTCCTAATGCACACCAGTAGAGATCCTTTGCCTTGGGATGAGTGAAAAGTGTGACTCTTAGTGGCTGAGTTTATGCAGTCTCTAAGGCAAAGAACCATTTGGATAAAAGTGATCCATCTTTATGCAATACAATTTTGAAATGATGTTCATCTTCTTCTGAGAAGGAACAAGCCCTGCTACTCTTGCATCCATTCAGGGCTGGATGTCAAAATTCACAGGTAAACTTCAGTCCGGGTGTAAGGAGATGATGTGCACATAGCTCACCGTCTTTTCCTTTTAAAATAGCACCTCTCTGAAAAACTCAAAACTGGTTTTTGCTGGGAATTTTTGATTCTTTAACATTAAAATTTTTCAAGGGAACAAGAAGGATTTTCCAGAAAGAACAAGGATAAGATTCTTATCTTTCGATAAGAAATAACCCTACACTAGAACAAGCATCAGGCAGGGATTTAAATTTTCAGGGTTTGACTTCTCAATTCGAATCAGTAACACAAACCTCTGCACCAGCTGTGTTGTGACAGTGTCAGCTCAGGTCTTCCTGCAGTTCTGTTTTGTAGAGTTAGACTGAGACTCAACCTGATCCCCAGTAAGTGGAGACCCTCATTGCCAGTTATTGAGGCCACTTTTTCATCCCAGTTTGAAATGTTTTCTTTCTCCCCTAACTGAGAAAGGGGAGATATTTGAAACCTTTAATTTGAGGCAGTAAAAACATTTTATGTTTACTCAATAGAGTGATTTGAAAGCAGCAATATGTGCCTCCACTCCTTTTGTTTTCTCTTTCTATGAACATGCAAGTGAAAAGGATTTTGTCCTCCATGTTTGTAGAAAAACAATTTTAGCAATTTATTTTAAAGTGCCCTTGGAAACCAAATACTATATCTTGCCAAGGTAAGCACTGTTGCTCAAGGAGTTTGAATATGCACTCATCTGGGTAATAGGAACAACACCATGTGACTGATAAAATCAATGTCTGCTAAGTAATGTGGTTCAAACTGGAAATGTTTTCGATCACTCCAGGAGCATGTGTTTCTCCTGACTGGAGAATAAAATAGAACTAGTCTAACAGCAGACATTTTCCTGTGGAAAAAGTTAATTTATATAAAGCAGGATATTAATAGATCTGAGTAGCTTGCCATGAAGACAGCATCTCTGATTTGATGCTATCTTAACTTTGTCAAAGTAACATTAGCCCTTGCCTTCATATAAAGTGTTCAATTAAGCCAATTTCTGCCCTTCGTCCTGACACAGCTTGTTGTTAAAATGCACTTTGAGTATTGAAAGGCAGACTAACCTGTCATTAGACATAGCTGGGAAGAGATCTGGCATAATTATATACTTTCTTATTGCTGAAGTGATTGCTCAATATTAGACCTGCAAATTGCCAGCAAACCATGAGGCATTGGTGCACTGCAAATGTGGAAAGGCAGCCTGAAGGAGTAACACTGACAGAGTGGAAAAAGTTCAAAAGCTTCTTCAAAGTCAGGTGAGGGTATTTCATACCCAGGTTTAGATGACACTGTGTGCAATGTGGCTGAGGAAGAGGCAATCCTGACCTGTACCAAGGTAAGAGAAACAAGTTAGCAGTTTTGATTCACTGGGAATCATCTGGAAATATTTTTTCTTCAGAATATGGGCTTTTTTTTTCATTTCTACTCATGCCTCCTACTTGGAAAATGCACTAATTTCAGTCCAATTCCTCCATTTAAGGGCTGTGGTTTTTATTCCCATGAAAGCAGATGGAGAGAAAATCTCTAGTGTGTAGAAAATAAAGCAAGCTGTCCAATTAAATCACCACACTGATTCCTAATTCCACTGTGGCCTGTCTGAGAAGGCCATTAGGAACAAAAAACCTCTCTGAGGAACATTTTTCTGGCACTTCACACTCATGAGGAAGGTATCTGCAGGCAGCCAGGCATGCAGAGTGCCTGGAAAGGGGGAGACGCTTAGCAAACTGAAGTTCTGCAGCACTCTGCAGCATTTCCTTGCAATGGTAAGGAAGAATAGAAATGATTAAATAGAGCAAGCAATCCCAAGCAGGAACTGCTGTGATTAGGGTGAGACCTGAGAAGACACTTGGCATCAGACCCCCACCTCTTTGGTGCCTATCACTTTCACAGGGCTGTGGGGTGCCCAGCAGGCAGGCAGGCAGCTGTGGGGCACAGGCAGGCACCTGAGGGGCAGAGGCAGAGAGCCAGGGGTGCAGGCAGGCTCTCCATGGTAGGCAAATTAAACACTCCTTTGCAACTGCTTTGAATAGGGCAAAATAGTATTTACTTACCTTACTACAAGGCTGCAGTAAATGTCTTCAATACATAATATTATACAGGCAATTAATAGACAAACATTTCTGTATCTAGAAATGTGGTAGAATTCAAGTTAATCCCACTGGAACAGAGCAATAACACTAACCTTATTAAACTTCATATCCAAAGGCAGTAGGTTCACTACAGAGCTTTCATATCTAGCAGTGAAATTCCAGGCAGTTATAGCTTTTAATTTTAAGGTAAACACTGATAGATCCATCATTTGGAAATAGCCAGTTGCAAACTGAAAATAGAGAAACAAAATACTGTGGATGAAATGTGGTGCTTATGTGCTGCCTTCTATCACCATATAGCAGGACACTGTTTCAGAAACTATGAGATTTGGCAACAAAAAGGAAGATTATAGAGGAGCACATTTGTTTTACGGGGAAATGCACTCCAGAGCTGTGTACAGAGTAGGAAGCCAAGCCAGTGAATTTCTGCACCAAAGTCAACAAATAAGCTGATTGACAGTGTTTGTTGATAACAACCAGTCTTTCTGTTACACCCAGCCAAAGCAATCAAAACTCAGTAACCATGAAGGGACAGTATGAGTAAGATCTACAGTTAATGGACGAACAACAGCAGCCATTCAAGCTTAAAGAGAGCTTGCTCACCAGAATTTGAATGTTTTTTCTGGTCCTGGTAGCAACAGAAGTGGTTTCTTCCTGCAGCATAAGAGACAACCCTCAGGATACCTGGTAGAGAGTGAATGTTATTCCTAGGGCTGTTTTACTGTGTTTCAGCTTGTTTTCTTGGCAGCATTACAGTGTAATTCTGTGAGTCATGAATACAATTCACACTAGCCAAACTGACCTTTGAAATTGGGAGTAGGCAAATACATCAGAAGAAATTCAAGCTCTAACAAATAAGCTGATAAAATGAATGAATTATATTTATAGAGCCTGCCAGTCTATTAAGAGGTGACTTTGACAGCCCTGGAGGTCTAAATGTGAGAGTTTCCATTCTCTCCTGCATACCTGAGCAGCCATTCATACATATTTAGTAACCAGGTGCATTATCACTATTTTGGCTCTTCATGCAAATAGCTCTCGTATAAATCTCTTTGTAGAATGCATTGTGTGGTACACAAAACTGTGTTTTTGTGGGTCTGAGTGCTTATGAAGTTCCTGAAAACCTTAACAAGACTAGCCAAGACAAAGAGGGGGAGAGATGAAGAAGATTATGGCATATGTCTAAAACAGCTAGAGCTGACCTTGACAAAGGGCTGGACAAGGACCTGTTTTGAGCAGGCAGCAGCCCCCTTTCCAGCAGCTCCTGCAACCAACACATCCCTGGGCCTGTGCAAGCCTGTGGGAAGAACCCAGCTGAGCAGATGTGGCAGTGAGTGGGATAGGTGCAGGACATGACTGCCAGCATAGGGTGAAGCAAACTTCCACCAAAAGATCATTAGAGTGTCACCACTTTAAAAGTTTTCATCATTTAGTGACTGTAGGCAGTTTCAGCAACGAGATTTGAAAGACCCACACCCTAGCTCAGGTTTGTTTTGTGTGAAATTGTAGACTCCAGAAGTGCTGGAGGAAATTTAAACCATGTCTTAGCTGGACTATTTTTCTAATCAAGGGATCCTTGACATGAGTTGAGTACCTGACGTGCCATGATCCTGGAGCCCATAGCTCCATGTACAGTGACAGACTGTTCTTCCAAGCGCCCCAGGAATAATCTGTGCCATTAGTGGGTTTGCAACCTCAGTTTTCAGACATTTAGAAAAATTGGCACATGCAGTTGGTATACTTCTGAAACTGTGGCTTCACTCCATAGCTGTATTTGATTTCTGTATATGAGCACTTAAAGCATTTTGGAATCTCTCTCTAGAAGAGAAAAGCAGTTTAATATGAAAATCTGTTTCCTTTTTTTTATTCCTAACAGCAAGGTAAATAAGAAGTGCTGAGAATTGCATGCGACTGGAAGATTTGAAGTTTGCTTAGAGCCATTTCAGTGGTTATTTTGAACTTTCATAGCAAAACAATATCATTTCCTTTCTTCACATTCATAACTTACCAACATGTTTACATTTTCAGCTGAACATTTCCATTCTTGGCTGTGCTGAAAGGTGATACTCTGTTTACTGGATAATAACACTGAGCAAAATCCCTTCAACCTTTTGAATTACCTCCGGCTGAAAAGTATAATCCATTATCCAAATATTCTTCCAGTGTTTTTCTAGTAGAATAATATAGCACAACTAGTTGAAGATAAAAGCTTGGCCTGTATATAGCAATTGCTAAGGATTTCTTTGGCTGGAGATGAAGGAAGAAGGTTTAAAATAAGACCACCTCTGTGTGTGCTCAATGAGTGTTTTGCTTAGATTGTAACACTGTGCAAAGCACCATTTGCAACCCTCTCTATAAAAATTTCCTCTGCCTGTGTGGATAAGAGGCTGGTACTGAGACCACCATGCTCAAATTGCCATTAGCAATGAATAAACACTATGAAGATGTAAAGCCAGAGTCCTTTAATGTCATTTAAAGGAAAAAGAAACAAACAACACACTCCCCCCCAAAAAAAGCAAAAAAAACCAAGCCCCTCGCTGAAAAAAAACCCTCAAACCAAAAAACAATAAACCAACCAAATAAAACATTACTTTGATACAATGTGAATTTAGATATCAATGTGTATATTGATAGAAACACAGCATGTGTGTGTGCATGTACACACATCCACACTTGCAGAAGCACACCCTTCCTCTATTAAAAAAACAAAAAAGTAATAATTTAAATTCCTTCAGCACTCTGATCTCGATTATTCTTCATATTAAATTGACTGTCTTTCATTGTGAGGCTGCAGCCATGTGTACAGATAATTAGTCTCCACACAAATATTGGTTAGTCAAAGAGGGGACATTGCTTATTTCCTGGAAGATATGAACTGTAGTGCACTACTGGAGTCATTTAAATGGTATCTTCTTATTATGAAGAACTTGTGTATAGCTCATTATTAATTTTTTCTTTTCAATAAAAATCATAAAACATAAACTGCTTCATGTCTTTTTAGCTGCATTTTTAGCTGTGCAATGTAACATGATCATTTGAACACAGTAGCATTTTTTGCTTCTGCCTAAACATTTTGTCGAAAATTAGAGAATCAAGAGATCATCCCATCTATCCTTTTACCCACAGTAGTCAACTGTACATTAGCTGACAGATGCCCATCTATTTTGGGAGGCTTCCCAGGAAATCTATCCATGCGCACTGCTATATTTACCGCTAGAAAGTTTTTCCCTGACATCTATGCCTAATCCCTTGTGTTGCAAGCTGGGTCTATTAATATACACTTTCACTCTTTTTTCTACCCTGCACCCTTTTTGTAACACACTACCTAAAAATGTATAGAGTGTTTCATCAGAACCTTTACAATCAGAAGAAAATTGCCATTTTCTTGCAGATTTTGCTCCTGTTTATACAGTGCAATAAGCTTTATTTTGTTGCTTTTTTTGGTCAGCAGATATTATATTATTCACTCAAACAAAACATATTTCCACAATCTTTTCTGCAAAACTCACATGTTTCCATAAGTTTGCCAGGTGTATTTACACAAGTCAGTGCTTCTGCGTGTCCCTAAGACCATTTTGTCTGTTTGTGTTTCTAATTTGTCAGAATTTTTGTTCTCTCTTCCCTTTCTCTCTTTCCATGTTGATGTACCCTGTAGATTTAGGAATCATTATCCTTTCCACCATCCAGCCCATTAACAACCACATGGAAAGCTAGGGGACACAAGACAGATCCTTACAGAACACCATATTGGTGCCATTAGTAACTCCCCTGCTTGTAGTTCAGCCAGTTTTGTGCTCACAGTCTTATTTGCAACTTTATCTGCTCCTAATGGTTTTGAACCTGTCTCAACCTGCTGGTTACCTTCTGTGGGTGTACAACATGGACCCCAGTCTGAAGCTGGGATTGGAACCTCCCCTAACAGATGGACAGTAGTACTACTGCAGCTGTATGAATTAGTCAGAGAGTCAATAAGGTTGGAAAGGCTCCCAAAAGCATCATGCCCGCTCTTTGATGCCAACCATTGAGTCTACAGTCCTGTTGATGCAGATAGTGACTGGGGGAATCAGGTAAATGTCACCAGTTAATTCACCTTCTGAATTAACACTTACAGGTCTGTCACAAGAGGAGGTCAAGTACTAGTAGTTTTCATGGAAGTCTGAGGTTTAATCAAAGAGATTTAATCCAGTTTTTGTCAGTATCCCAAGGTCCTGCAGTTACAATTTTCCATGTGTGCATCTACATCTCTGAATGAAGGTGATGTGAAACCTGCCTCCTCTGCCTGGGGTTGTTTGTAACTACTTCTGGGAAGAAGGGCACAGCTAGATTAGGGCTTCATCTACCATAAAAGCCTGTGTTCTGTGAGGGGAGACACACCACTGGGATTTCTGCCTGCTCACAGGTGGAGAACATAATCTCAACCTACCACATACACAAAGCCACTTCACAGATGTAAAGGACACAGAGGTTTGTGTGCCCCCTTGCTTGTTAAAAAAAAGAGACAGTAGAGTGGTTCTGTTTACTTTTTCATGGCAGAGCTGCATTAAAGTTCATGTTCTCCCTGAAGGTCAGAAGGCTTGCTTGAATCCGGAGCACTCTGTGTCTTCTCTTGTGTGCACATGACACATGATCAGGCTTGACACAACACAAAGGGTCACGGACTGAGCAAAGACTGCAAGTCTGTTGGCCTGTCAGTCTCTAGTGATGGCCACCTGTGAGACTGACCTGTCCAAAAGCCACTCCTCCCTGTGGAGCTTACACAGCTTTCTTCACTCCTCACTGCCTCAAGGTCTTACAACATGCTTGTGGAGGATTGGGATGCAGACCCTCTCCTAAGCAGTTTTCCAGCTTGGAAACACTTCATTTGTGCTTTGGCTGCTTGCAGCTTGGGGAATGCTTGAGGGAGACTGATGTGGGCAGACAGGTACATAGGATTGATTCAGGGTAATGATACTATAGTCAAATGCCACCATCAGGTTTTTTGCAAAGGCATCCTGACTGTGAGATTATCTAGAGCCTGGATAGCTGGATGTTATTCTTCCTGTCTTCCTTCTTGTAACTCCCAATGGTAATCTCTTATCTAAATATTATACAATGAAAAAAACCCAGGAAATTGGCAATGATAAAATGAATAACAAAGTTATTGACAGTAATTATTCTGCAATTTATCTGTAGTCCACAGCCTCACTTCATCTGATGTTTATTTTTTCTGATCCAACCTTTTGCTCATTTGTTTTCTTACTTGAGTAAAAACATCCTTAATGACTTTTTCTTGTCCACAAAAATAAAGTTCTTTAGCAGAAAAAAAAGGCTGACCAGAGAACAGCTTTCACTGGCATATTTGTTGTGAGTGCTTCATTCTTTGTAACATATGTGGGAATAATACGTAAAGCAATACATGATAGGATCTCCTACAACAGCAAGGGATGCAAGTTCTATGATACATAGGAAAAATCAATAGACAGTGCACTGTAAAATACCAATTTGGCACAATGTGTCAGGGTGAGCTCCATAAAACAGCTGGGACAAATCTAGCAGCTGTTAATGGGTACTGATGATACACTAGGACATGAAGCTCAATAGGAAAAGAGCTGTGGAGTGAAACAGCTGAAATTCCTAATGTAGACACCATGACCAAAGAGATGAAGCAAAAAATGAGGAAAGATATTAAATCTAAAAAAAGAATAGCTGAGCTTAAATTGTTGCAGCATGCAGTGATGCTTTTACTGCTCTGGATGACAGAATGTCTTGTTGCAGTCACTTCATTAAAGTGGCAAATACACAGCAGCCCAGCGCTACTTAAGGACATGTTCGAATCATCCCAGGCTATTTAGTTTAGATTTCAAGCACCTGTCCTGAAATCAGGAAATTCAAAATAATGCCACCACAATAGAGCTTCAGGTATGTAGTCAAAAAAAAACGAAAGGGGAAATGAAGACACTCAATGCATTCAGTACTGGGAACATGAAACCAATTTCCTGAAGAATAAAAACACACAAAAACAAACACTCCATATAAATCTTCTACCTCTATTTCTATTTTCTGTTCCACAGAGGCTTATATTTCCTTCACAAGCATAACCTCTGAGCATTTTTCCATATTGCCTAAGCAACATGTCTACCATCTTTCATCTAATTCTTTTGTTCCTCTGCAGAGAAGCATGGACAGTGGTGTCTCTTCTTTATGTTTGGTTTCAAAAGGATTTTTGATTCATTTTTTACATGCAAGCTACTCTAAAATTCCTAGGGGAGAATGAAAGTGCTGGGATTCATGATTGTCTGTAGCTCTTTGGAAAACCTATATATGTAAGCTTCTGAAAAAGTTCTGTTCATTCAGGAACACACACACACACACCCTCCCCCAAAACCACTAAGAATTGCTGTTGTATATTTTATCAAGCTGCATTAATAAAAGCCTTATACTTTTGGGGGCAGGTGGGTATCTCCTACACCTATTCCCTGGGAATGGAGGGAGAGAATTGCAGAGTTTTGTGAAGATTGGGATGTGAAGGGAGTTTGTAATGCAGCAGTGGCCACTTTGTCCCTTATGCTTAATACTCCTTGTGCTTTTCTTCTCAGGTTGCTGCTACCTCAGGCCTAAAGGCAGATGTGATGACACTGCAGTGAAGAGCTCAAATTTTCCCTAAAGTAGACTCATTTAGCTTGTCTCTATTTGCTAATCATCTTCTGCAGCCATAATAGCCAATGAGAGGAGTAGCAAGAAGTGTGAGGAAGGTGCAAATGGGAAATGAGAGTAACCAGGTGCTTAAGGCACTCTGACCAGCTGTACAAAATCAGTATTTCCAACCCAAGAATCAAGGAGGGAGAGGTGGGCCTGGGATATGCTTGGAATCTGGAATGAGAAGTAGCTGCTGTCTCCAAGTTTTTAGATGGAGAAGGGCGTGTTCTGGAGAGTTTGTGTGCTGAAATCACTCAAGCTCCCCGCTCATAAATGCTAAAACAAGAACTCCCCCAGCTGTTCAATCCAGCTGTTTGGAGGGCTGGATAGCTAAAAGCTTCATGAGCTTCTCCATCCTGCAGCATGCCATGAAGTTGAACAGGCTTACTAAGCTTTATCTCACCATTTACGTTGCATATACCCTGCTTCTCCCTGCCACATTACTTTGTTTCTACTGAGCTGGCAGGAAATGGAAAATCTGTGTAGGATTCTTGCATGTTTTCACAGCTGCCTAGTCACAAATATGACAAAGTGTAATAAAGTTCTCATAAGGACTAATCCTTGCTGTGACAATATGCAGTAGCCAACTTGTGTTTGTTCTGCAGCTGCCACTGCAGTAATTTATTTCTCCATGAAAGGTGGGTCTTCTGAGGGTACTATAGGAGCACCTGTTTCATCAGGGCTGAGGGATGCACTCAAACACCTATCAAACACACATAAGGGAAGGCTGATGCGGAAAGTTATGCGTGCTTTAAAGGGAAGAGTCTAAACTCAATGTTAAACAATGCTGAGCAAGGCCTGTTCCAATCTCATTTTCATATTTACACTTAGTATTTCGCCATAAAATACTGCAGCTTACAACTGGTTGTGTTGGCACCATTTTGGAGTCCTGGCGTTAATAGTTTATGCAATAGGCATTAAAGTTAACTATGGAAGTATTTTTAAAGAAGCAAGCATTCATGTGCTATAAAGCACATGATGGAGAACCTAATCAGCTGGAATGTGTTTTGCTTATGATGTGCAAGTCCAACCTAACTTTGCAAGTTTGAAAGCCGAGAATTCCTCCGTCAGAAAGTTTACAGTGGGCCCACAATGCCTTTCTGCATTTTCATTCCCAGCTAAAAGGTGTAATTATTCCTTTGTAACTTTCAAAACTAAAAATGAACATTGCTGTGAGCTCACGCAGACAGAAAAGCTCTTTAAAACCCTTGCCTCAGCCATGCAGACTGCTCCTGTTGTTATCACCAAGTTTCACACAGCTTTTGTCATCACACTTTTCTGTCTGTCATCAAAGAAAGTGTAAGTTTTGGTTCTTTTATTCAGCAACTGTAGATGCTAGATCTTAGCTGTGATTTAGAAAACTCTCTGTTCTTCTTTTTGAGAGCAAAAAATTCCTGCCAGTACAAAAGTAAATTTATAGAATTAGAGGAAATATTTAATACTGGAAGGTAATAAAAGAAAGAGAAAGAAGCTAGGAATTTTAGAGGTCTAGTAGGAACTTAATTTTTCATGTGATATTTAATATAATCCCCCTCTTCAGTCCCTTGTCTTCCCTACGGGCTTTACTTGCTCGATCTGAAGAGAATCAATACACAAAATTGTCCTTGTATCATGAACTGTTACTGGCCTTCCCTCTTGCATTTCTACCTCTGTCCAAAAACCTCTCCTGGTTATGTTGCTCCATCAGGAATGGTCTAATAAGTGATAGCCAAGGCTCAGGTGTGAAGGAAAAACAACACTAGCAAAAAAGCAGACAGGCCCACTGCAATGGTTTCCCCGATAGCTTGTTTCATACATTTTCCTCTGCAATACCTTCACTTCATAAAAAAAAAAAAGCTTCATAACAGCGTGACTTAGTGTCATGGTTTGACCCAGAAACAGGATTTCTGGGATGCTGTGGATTGGGCCAATGGGTGCTCAGATTTGAATATTGCCATCTGGCCCAACCACTGGGCATTGGATCCACCTCTGAGAACACAGGGCTTTCCCCCTGGCAGTTTCTCTTTGGATTTCTGGCGGGAAGGAGTTGGGTCTCTCCCCCCGGCCCAGTTGCTGGCTGGGCGGAGGGAGGGGAAAAGCCATGCGGCCCGGCCCCAGAGACGTAGGCCTGGCCCCCACAAGGGTGGAAGGAAGAAGTAAAGAAATGCCAGGAAGCAATGGGCAGCCTGTTCCCCCCCGCCTTGGAGACAGACAGAGAGAGAGAGTGCAGCCTGTGTTTGTGGTCGTTATCTGGAAATTTAGTAAACATGGGCTGGCAGCAGGCAGCCCGGCTGAGGAGATGGGGGGGGCTGCAGCCAGGAGTCCAGCCGCTTAGAGGAGTTTTAACCCTTCTTGGACAATGAAAACCTTACAGAACATTAACCCTTCCTAGACGAGTGATGAAGGTCTGGACCAGAGAGAGAGAGAGTGAGAGATGTTGGAAGAATGGAGAAGAGAGAGTGGCATTTTATGCTGGACTGTTTTGTGTAGCCATGGACAGAGCCATGTTTCCGTGTGATACAGAGACTGAGTCCAGGGGGAGAAATGTCCCAGAGCCAAAGAAGAGTCAGTGTGGGGACCCCTCGGCCCCAGGGGGTATATAAAATATGGGGGGGACAGATGTCCCAAAGGTGAGATACTGTGCTTTTCTGGAACTGGACAAAGCATCCTTAAAAAGACAACCCTGGAAGCAGCCCTGATTCTGGTTCGGTGGTGAGAGCACCGGAACAAGGACGGAAAAGGCCACCACGACACATGGAAGGACTCCCTCTCCTCTTGAGGAATTGAAAGTTGAGCATTCTAAAGGGTGGTGCTGGACCCAGAACTGGTGATTTTGGAAGATGTATTGTCTTGGGAATTGAGGGGGGAGGAGGAGGAGAGTGTTTTTGTGAGGTTTTCATTTTCCTTGTGTTTTCTTTTTCCTCTTTTGTGTGTAGTTTAGTAATTGTTTTTGTAGTTTAGTTAATAAACTTTTCTTTTTTTCAAGTGAGAGCCTGCTTTGTTTATTCCTGGTCAAAATCTCACAGCAGACACCAGAGAAGGTGTATTTTCATGGGGGCATTTGGCCTTGTGCCAGTGTCAAACCTTTGACACTTAGCAACTCCTCTTCATGTTTTGTGGTTTTTTCTTTCTCATTTTTTCCTAGGAATCATGTCTGTTGATAATGGCAGCTAGCTAAAAATCTTGGAAATTATCTTTCCTCTTTTTAAAAGGAGCACCTAGCTCATAAGGAGCTGTACATATAAAGGGGCTCTTGGAGAGCTGTACATATACAGAGGCTCACCAGTCATTCTGGTATGATTCATTCACTAAAGAGCTACAGTTTCAAGTTAGTAGGTCCAATTAATTGAATCATTTGAAGAAGCAAGTAGATCTTTGCACCCAAATGCCTTGAGGTTGCATTTTAAAATTGGTGACTAGTCCTGCAAAGGAAACATCTTCTTGTTCTCCTTTCCTTTTGTTTAGACAGATTGGATGTGTTTGCTTTTTCCCTGATTACTCTTTGAAATACAATATGTTGTTATCATCAGTGTGAGATACTGTGAACAGATCTGAAAATCACTACTAGCTTGAGAAAGGAGTCAGATTGTGTATCTGCATTTCTGTAAATCCAGGTTTCTATATCCTCATCACCTGCACTGACACCCAAAGGGACACCTTTACCAGTGTAGATTAGGTCACTGTCAACCAAAGCCAAGCCCACCTGGAATGGGAACAGGGTTTAATGGATGTGAAGGGTCTGCAAAACATTTGATTATAAGGAAAGCAAGAGAAATGCACCCTGCCTTCAGACTTGTGAGGGCACTGATCCTTACTCTGCAGTGTGGGTGATCTTTGTGTCTTAAAAGCTTTTGAGAAATCAAAATGCCAGAAAAGTTCTTTTGCACATTTAATCCAGTCCTGTTAATTAGGAATTTTGCTTTGAAAATGTAGACCAGGTCTTAGAAACGTAGATCAGAGGTCTTCTGCGCTTTAAATAATTAATTTTCTGTCTGTTTACTTTCTAGGGTCATTGTGAAGTGGCCTCTGTGAAGGAAGCATCATGGAAAGAACCTTGCAGTTTGCTAGAATAGAGGTGATTTACGTGCAAGTACAGAGAGTGAGGAGGGACAAAGAAGGCAAAATCAGTCTTTGACACCTAAGAAGTGATGGCAGGTATGTGATGAGTGGCACGTCACATAATAAATCCTAAGAAACACCTGTTAGCATGGTAAATTGAGTGGAAGAGCTACGTGTTGGGCTGAGCTGGTGCATAATTGGAATCCTGGAATGTATTTGTGCAGCTTGCAGCAGGAGTCCAGAAATATGTGAACTTGGCAAAAGCCATCAGTAGAGTCAGATAATTATGAAATACTTGAAAGCCCCAGGTAAATAACCTCTTCAGAATTGGCAGGCATCAATGGGTCATTCTGTTCTTTCCTTCTTTATATGGTGAGCTGTTGTAAATCCCCAGTGGAAAATCCAGTGAGGCAGACAGGGAAGAATGCAATCAGCAATCCAAGCAATAAGAACAAAAAGAATGGCACTTACAAATTTTCCTACCAATGCCAGAGTTCTTTCCAATTCCAATCTGATAGAAAGGATTTAGCTGAGTAGCTTGGCTGGGTGAAGTGGAGTTTTTACAAGTCTAACACAAAGGACCAATACATTTGATTTGGTGGATGTGTAAGCTCTAACAATAATATTCAGCAAATTCAATTCCTTAATCATTGTGACCATAAGAACCAAGAGTTTGTAATGTTCTCAGTACATGCAGAGAGTAATTACATCGGATTTTAATAAGACTTGCTGTGAATTGTTGACCAATGATTCACTATGGGGGAAAAATTAATTAAATTTTAATGTGAAAAGTTATTGTTAATTAAAAGTTGTATGAAAAACAGCCATAAAAAGTAGTTAAGGTGTACAGATTTGAAATTACTAAAAGGGCATATAAAGAAAAGGAATAAGACATTTTTGAACTGGATTATATGCCTACAGGTTATATGCCTAAAAACACCAATCCACATGCAAATTGGCTTCTACAGCCATGAAAAATCTGCCTCAGCAAGATGAGCATCCTGTGAGAGATGACAGCTTGCACCCATGGCTGTAGAGATAGGAGTGGGCTGTGGGATCAGTGGATGGGTTGGACTCAGGAAAGACATTTACTATCACATCTTCTATATATTGGCCTCTGCAGAGCTTACAAAGAAAATCTCCACCAGATATGCCACTGACTTCACCCATGTTTCTATCCCCTATCAGACTTTGCTTTCCAACCCCTAAAACATCCTTTTTACAGGCCCCTTAAAAAACACTCCAATTATGCAGAAGCTGGAGAGAAAACACCAGAAAGAAACTTGGGCACAGATCCCAAAAGTGACTTAAGTATATTTTATGGTTCTCAATGAAAAATTCTGATCCTCAGGGTTGCAGCTGTGTTGCTGCCCAGCACCACTGTACTTGGGCTACTGCAGGTTCCCCCCAGATCAGGACCTGCTTTTGAGGATGACCAGAATACAAAGAAGGTGTGGTTAAGACATGGTAAGTCCAGAAGCCAGTTCATAAATAAATCTGATTAGGATCAATGTTTTCTCCATTTTCTGAGAAGCTTGGACAGAGCCTGGTGCACTTTTGTAACAGCTACTTCACCAAAATTAGAGAAATGAAATAACATGGTTTTTCTGCTGGATTTTTTTTAAGGAGGGGAGTTTGTACAGAATGTTTGAGCTGATTGGGAGGCTTTTTGTTTTCCTACACGTTGTGTTGTCACTCTAGGGGGTGTTGTGGGCCATGCTTGGAGGGCCAAGCACCTAAGTTAAATAATGTAACACCAGCACTGTGGAAATGAAGTCCTCTTATAACTGCAGACCTTTGTGTTTTCCTTCTCAACAAACCTATGAAAGATCAGCAGGGTCTCAAATTGTTTGTGTGGGTGGCATATTGTGACTCCTTTTACAGATTTCTTTTTCCTTTTACAGTCGAGAAATTAATGTTTTCTAAGTTACTTCATCATACATGTCTCATTCAGATCATTATAATGAAATCAGCAAGGTTAAATCACGCATTACAAAGTGCTTTTCCTTAATCATTGGTTTATCCAAAAGACTGACAAGTGAGCTATTGCACTGGGTAATCCAATGCCCATTTTCCCCTTAAGGATTAGGATTTATCTACTCACGAAGGACAAGCATCTACTGTCTCATTTTGATGGTATTTGTGCAAATGAAAATTTAAAGTCTTTCCCATTACATGGTAAATTCCTACAAAAACAGCTTCTTAAATTCTCAAATATATGCATCTGTATAGTCAACTTTAAAAATCTCAGTTCAGTGGTCTGAAATACATTGGAATATAACACATTACAGGTGGTGCAAATGCTTTACAGTAAAATATCATTCATTTAACTCTCTCAAGGGGTCAGTGACCAAAAGAGGAAATATAACTACTGAGATTCAGTTTTCCAAAAAAAAAAAGAGCTTGAATTTCTTCCCAATGCTCAATATTTCTTAAAGGGCAAATAAATAATTAGAATTAAATCCCAGTTTTAATTTAGCTTAGTGAATACTCTGCTTGCAGTTCTAAAAGAAACCCATGTGGAGCTTTTACAGATGTTTGCAGAAACCTGTACCTCTTGATTGCTGAAAGCATCTCTAAATATTAAATCAATAGACACATATGTATGACCTTTCAAAGAGCAGTTTGTATGTCATTCTCAGTAGCCCCATGAAAACGTTCCAGTTAAAATGTCAACAGCAGGATTGCTCTTAGCATCAAAGGTTATTCCTGCTACACAGTTCTATGAAGATGGTGACCCTAGCCACACATGCGTAGCTGCACCAACAAATTATAACATTAACCAAATGTAACAATTTATTTTATCATTATGCTGTTCCCTAAATCACATCCTTGTGTGGCTATTAATAAGCATAACTGAAAAATAGAATTAGTGGAGAGGTTATCTCACAAAGAAAGATCATGACTGCCTTCATGCAGCTCAAAATGCAGAGCATGACCTTTGAGAGCAAGGAAACAGTTGAAGGCAAATTATTTCTAATACTATAATTCCTTCCAATATAATAAAAAAATCCAAGAAAGGCATTTGCACAAAAATTAATGGTTGATCCCTGATCAGTGTACACTGGCCTACAGCTATGCAATTGCACCTGACCTACTCATGGGAGCAATTGCAGTGCCAAAAGCTTTGGAGCAGG
Organism: Melospiza melodia melodia; assembly: GCF_035770615.1. Lineage (NCBI taxonomy): Eukaryota > Metazoa > Chordata > Aves > Passeriformes > Passerellidae > Melospiza > Melospiza melodia. The sequence goes on along the minus strand of NC_086194.1, from coordinate 128,515,789 downwards.
TGACCACCCAAGCTCTTCTTCTCCTGTCCCTTGCAGACTTGCTGTGGGAACACAAGAACCTCTGCGCTGGCACAGACCTGCAACTTTGGGACTAGCTGTGAATGGGGCATTCCCAGAAATGTGGAAAATAGGGGAGGGGCATTTTTTTTGTGTTGTTTTGACATTAGTGCTTTGTTCCTGCGTTGTGCATTATCCAGAACCAAATTCTTTCTTATCTTGCCTGATTTTGTACAATTAATTCAAGCCATGCGTAGCTGTTCTCCACTGGCAATGGACTGTCAGCCACTGCACCCATTTTGTCACAATTCTGCATTTGAATGTAATCATACTTCTTAGTCTGACAAGTACCTAAATATCTAAAGTCTACTCACTTGTCCTGTGCCTATAATCAATAATTCATTCTCTGAATAACTCCATAAAAATGGCAAGGATGATGAATATTTTTTTCTCTCTCAGTTTAAAATAAAATCCATATTAGTTTCATCAACTGGCAATTATTAATGTACCTTACTTAACCAAGAATTGATTTGATTCTGACAAGTTCTTAAAGTCTTTAAATTGTGGTGAATAATTGCTATCCATATTCAGCAGTTTAGTGCACCAACATAAGATGATCTTTCTCTAATGGGAGACATATCTGTGAAACCTTGAAGATTATCAGGTAAAAGCCTTCAGCTATCTCTTTTGCTTGAATGCTTGTGCTGGACAGGCTGTAGGGGTAGCTACAGCAATAAATGGAGCCTAAACTAAGCTTGGGGCTCAAAACTCAGAAGCAAAATCAAGCTGTAGATTTTTAGGCTGAGACACAATATATATGAAATATCTCATCTCTATTTCTATTTTTATTTCCTAATAACCTGGAAGTTGTTGTATAGATGCCAACCTTTTAGAATTCCTCACAGGTTTAGCATACCTATTGATAATTAAGGAGTTTAGAAGGATGCCCTGTATGTGACATTAGCTTGTCATAAAATTGTTATGTTTAATCCTATGGATATGGCTGTATTACATATACCTCATATGCACAATTTCACTTCTGTGGCAGATATTTAGCTCAGCTATTTATACTTCTTTGTTTAGTGCCTTGCCCCTGTAAAAGCCTGTGAAGCAAAGTGGAAAGTACTAATAAGAGGGACTGTGGGTAGGATAGGTCTTATCTGAATTGTAAATCGACTGTGGAATTACTAAGTAATATGGATGAATTGGGAAGTGTAGTCAGTATAAAGATCTCATGGCTTTTAATTTCACTACTGTCTTCCATTTTTGGCTGATGTACAGCTGCATTTGGCTGTCCAGTGATCGACTTGTGAGTAAAGGATATTAAGCCTAAATGTTTGAGGTTAAGTACAAACTTTACAGTAGTTGACTGAGGGTTCCTAAATCAAATGAATATTCCTAATCTAATGTGACCTTGCTTACCAATCTGTCCCAGGTCTTAACCAAAGTCACTTGTCCCTTCCTGTTAGAAGAAAAGTGGTTGTCCTTTCCCAATATCCCAGCAACGAGACTTATTAGAAGGAGCTAAGCTCATTGATATAAGGTGAAAATCCTTGGAATGAGGAAACTATGACTTGTTAATGCTTTTCCTTTGTATGGATGGCATTAACCTGCCCAGACCTCAGGAAAGTAACAATGATTAAAAAAAAATAAAAGTTCCGTTTCAAATTCATAGAATGCGGGTAAAGGAGTGCTGCATGGATTTTGTAATTTGTTTATTTAAAATGGCACTGCAGGCAAGAATTTCAGCCATCCCACCAGAGTAAATTGTACTAAAGTGGGCTACAAGTGTTGTTAAGGCCCCAGACATAAGCCTCTTCCCAGCAGGATAGCTTACACAAGCTTTCTGGAAAAATGCCTGTATTCAACAACAAATCTAAATTCGCATTGAGTAGTAAACCTTGGTATAGTCTGAAAAGAAGAACAAACAAAGCACAAACTGTAAATATACCCCATAAAGATACAGAAGCTCACATTAATCATGTAAGCTAGGACAATAAGTGACCTTTTCTAATAAGAAATGAGGCAACTAAAGCAGCCATTAAGTTTTGCAGCAGCCCTATTTAATGTCTGTGACATTCATCATCGCACAACATAAACGTCCTCAGCCTGTCGACATTTGCCAATCATCCTTCACTAAGAGGGAAATTGGTCTCAAGCTTTTAGAGCACAGCTTCCCAAATTCTGGCAATGCCAAGGCCATTCTAACTCCTTTTCAACCCTAAAATGACAGAGAGCAGCTGTTTAGCCAGCAAGGTTAACAAACCTTGGAAAAGCATTAGTGCTACTATGGTTTTAGCACTTTTCAAAACACAAAAGTGAAAAGACTGTATGACACAGGCCTGCTACTTTTGCAGGAGTCAAATGAACAAAATCACTGTTAAGATATCCGGGCTTTGTCTTTCAATAAAAATGTTTATGCTTGCAATTCTAATACATGAAGAGTTTTCAAGAAATAAAGGACTGAGATGTAGCTACTGCTTTAAGCTTTGTGGTTTAGTTTCAAATTCTGCACAGAGATGGCAACTAGAAATGTTAGAAATAAACATACCATAATTCCGTGTCCAGGGAATACATTCTCTTATTGAGCTCATGAGCTCTCACTGTGACTTTGAAAACTTGGACATCTACCACTCTGCCAAGACAGTCTTCCACTGGCTTTTTGCTTGTTTACTTGTGTGTTTGTATGGTTTTTGCCACCCTTTTAGGATTTCAGGGTTTGAGTTTAGCCTCAGGCCTTCTCAGCTTCACAGAAAAATCATTTTGAATCAGCAGTTAGGATTGTGCAGATAGGGTAGGAACCTTGAAACCAAGCACCTGATATAATCCCGGTCCATTTCCTTATAATCAGGGAATTTCCCAAATTTTGATTTTTCTCCTCCAATTGCAATTCCTTTGATGCTATCTCCATTCCAGCGTGTTTGTAAGTCCTCCTTTTCTGTTTTGGCCTTCAGTGGGGATCAATTTTGGCAAGCTTTGCTGCATGTGCCTGCACCTAATGGCATATGGCCTGCCTGCATTTTGATGGATTTCACTCAGGGAATTTTATTTTTTTTCTTTTTTCATGTATCCATGCCATGTCCCTCATATCTTGTCCTCCAAGTTGTGTCTTCCTCCTTGACAATTTCCCCTGCTTTTGCAATATCTGTGAGCTTAGTTTTGGCATGTGTTGGTCCTTTCCAATGCAGCTCATTTCCTCGCAGCCTAGTTATTGAAGACACTAAAATTCCCGATTTTCTGTTTTTTTTAAATTGCATTTCATTTGATCCTATCTCCTTTCCAGAGTGTTTGTAAGGCTTTCTTTTCAGGGTCGCAAGATTCCCTTTCCCTCCCCGAAAGGAAATTTCATTTCCTTTCGGGAAGGGAATGGGAATCTTGTGATTTCAATGGAGACCACTAGAGGAATCTTTGGTGCTTGTCCCTGCCCTTGATGGCATGCCATGCCTTTTGATGGCTTTCACTTTGGGAAAGATTTTTTTCTTTAATTTCTTGTTTCATGTATCCATGCTATGTCCCTCATATCTTGCCCTCCAAGTTGTGTCTTCCTCCTTGACGATTTCCCCTGCTTTTGCAACATCTGTGAGCTTAGTTTTGGCATGTTTTTGTGTTTTGCACTGCGCCTGATATAATCCCGGTCCATTTTCTTGTAATCGGGGAATTTCCCAAATTTTGTTTTTTTTCTCCTCCAATTGCAATTCCTTTGATGCTATCTCCATTCCAGCGTGTTTGTAAGTCCTTCTTTTCTGTTTTGGCCTTCAGTGGTTATCAGTTTTGGCAAGCTTTGTTGCATGTGCCTGCACTTGATGGCATATGGCCTGCCTGCATTTTGATGGATTTCACTCAGGGAATTTTATTTTTTTTTTCCCCAAGTATCCATGCCATGTCCCTCATATCATTCTCCTGTTGCTGTGTACTCCTCGTTGACTTTTTCCCCTGCTTTTGCAACATCTGTGAGCTTAGTGTTGGCATGTGTTGGTCCTTTCCAATGCAGCTCATTTCCTCACAGCCGAGTTTTTGAAGACACTGAAATTCCCAATTTTCTGGTTTTTTTCAATTGCATTTCATTTGATCCTATCTCCTTTCCAGAGTGTTTGTAAGGCTTTCTTTTCAGGGTCGCAAGATTCCCTTTCCCTTCCCGAAAGGAAATTTCATTTCCTTTCGGGAAGGGAAAGGGAACCTTGTGATTTCAATGGAGACCACTAGAGGAATCTTTGGTGCTTGTCCCTGCCCTTGATGGCATGCCATGCCTTTTCATGGCTTTCACTTTGGGAAAGATTTTTTTCTTTTTTTTTTCTTTTTTCATGTATCCATGCCATGTCCCTCATATCTTTCCCACCAAGTTGTGTCTTCCTCCTTGACGATTTCCCCTGCTTTTGCAACATCTGTAAGCTTAGTTTTGGCATGTTTTTGTGTTTTGCACTGCACCTGATATAATCCCGGTCCATTTTGTTGTAATCGGGGAATTTCCCAAATTTTGGTTTTTTTCTCCTCCAATTGCAATTCCTTTGATGCTATCTCCATTCCAGCGTGTTTGTAAGTCCTTCTTTTCTGTTTTGGCCTTCAGTGGGCATCAATTTTAGCAAGCTTTATCCATGGGCTTTCTTGTTTTCTTTTTTGCCTTGTTGATTTGCTGAGTTCTTAAATGATATCCCTTTCTTCTGGCTAGGAAGTCATCACTGACTTCAGTGCCCTGCACAGCCCCAGCCACGTCCTGTTTCACATCAGCACTGAGGAGCTGGTGCCAGGCCAAGTTTTGCTTCACTGACTGCCAGGGAAGTTTCATGCTGGCCTATTTGCAGAGGCAGAGAATCCTTTGCCACTGATAGATGATCTGCTTCGCGCTAGCAGCAGGTAAGTCCTTGCTGTTCTTGCAATTCTAGTCCTGTTTTAGTTTACTTGGCATTAGATGCAGCTTACTTGCATGAGAAATTTGGGAGAGTATGGAGATCTCATCCCTTTTAAAATACCTTTTTTCTATTCCTCTCAGAAAAGTCTGAAACTCTTTGCTAGGGACTTCCTCTACCTCCTTCCCCAACTGCTCTCACCTGGAAAACATCTCTTGAATGCCACTTTTCCTAGTTTTGGTGAGCTTACATGTAATACTGTGTCACAGAATATAACGTCCGTTTATAGTGCCTTAAATGTCAAACATGAATGATATCCTAATTCACTGAAAAATGGGATTTGAGATGAAAAGGACCTGGCTCAAGGCAAAGAAATGAGAGTTGTAACTTCTTAAAAGGGGGACATCACTTTGATGAGAGGAAAGAGCTACATGAAAAGCCTCACAGGTGGACTGCTGCCATCCCTTGTTTAGGTTATAGCACTGAATTCAACTACTCAGGCTTTCCTCCACTCTTGACTGCTTATGACCAACACTGAAAGGAATGCCTGTGGATGGCAAAGAAATCCAGCTTTGGAGGGGAACCAAGTCTGTGTAATTCAAGTTTGGGATTTTTATGATATGGATGATTGCAATCCTTACTCCTTAGACATACCAAAACAATCTCTGTGAAAGTTTAGCTGGTCTATGATGCAGCTGCACCCCTTCTGAACCAGACTGCTAAGACAGCTATCAGCCCAGTTCCCCTTTGCTTGTCTTGGAAATATATGCAGTTTTGCTTGTACTCAAAGTGTTTTGCTTCAGTTTTAAGTCCTTGAAGAGAAAGGTCCTGGTTGTGTCAGTGTCCACCTGTTTGCCTGTGGGTTGTGGTGGCAATGAGCAGCTACCAGACTGGATTCACTGGTTTTCAGTGTCTGTGGGCAAAACTGAGTTTGTCTTTAAAGGCAGAAGTTTGCCCTGGGAATGCTACAGGCAAGATGCAGCATCAATCTCTTTATGACAGTTTCTTTAACAGATTGACAACATGTAAGCCAATCGTTATAAATCAAAATTTCCACTTATTTCATACCATGTAAAGGCAGTAGGAAATAACAAGAAGGATTCAGTGAGCTTCTAAATTTAGGACAAGAGTAGACAGTTTGTGTGTTATGCTTGAGCAGCTCAAATGCAGCCTGTTTGCCTTGTCCTGTGCCAAGCAACAAGCTGTTTTTGTCCAGGAGTTGCTGGAAAATTCAGACCTCCAGCTATGAAGGAGGCAAATCACTAATGATCACCTGGTCACCTGCATCATCCCAGCCCTTCCCATCCTGGGAAGATATGAAATGGATCCTGGGAAGCCTGCACTGCAGAACTTCAGGGAGACAGCATGATTGTCGTACCTGGGAACCACTGATGGTGCTTCCCTACCCTACTGCTTCTCAGTGCCCTTAGAAAGAATGCATGGAGATGGCAAGAACCTGTCAACTCAGGGTATGTCTGTGACCTATGACCAGGATCCTCTGTCAAATGGAGAGATTAACAGAGGCTTTACATCAGCTCTATGAAATGTTTAATAATATTTCCAATAGTGGTAATCACTATTAATTGAAATGAATGTGTGCAAATACTGACTAGAGCCTGAAAAATTGGTAATTAACTGGCTGAAATGTTTGCTTTTTTTGAAAATCCAAAGAATTAGATTCAGATAACTTGTTTTTCTTTTATATTTTTTTCCCTATTATAGCATGCTTGCATTTTCCTCTGTGGTTTGGAAATCCCAGCTGTACATCCTCTGTTCCTACTCCCCGTGGGGAGGGATTTCAGTGAGGAAAAGATGACATATGATCATCACTGCAGTTCCAATAAGAAGTTGATTGTGTAAAGGAGAGCTGCTGCCTGGCTCTAGCTATGAAGCTTCATTGCAAGACTTCTGAATAAAAGTATCTGAGTTCTGTATGACCTTTTTTATACCAGAATCCCACTTGCTGGCAGAATATGCATCATAAGGACTTTTTTGTTAAAAGGTAGGAAAACATTTTCCAGACAGTTAACATTTTCCAGACCTCTACTGTTTTGGGTGAAGAGTGACAAATAGCACTACACATCAAAAGACTATTTTCATTTCAGTTCCCATTCTTTCTGACTTTTTTTCCCCCTCTCTTTCTCTCTGTTCAAAATAGAGAAAAAAAAAAAAAAAAAAGCATCACTGGCCAAAACATGGGACAACAGAGAAATAAAAGCTATCAAACAAAGCCTTTATAAGGAGAGAGTTGCAGAGACTGGCTATAACTGTGGTAGAGAAAATACCATTCCTCATGAAAGATTCAGTCACTGTATCCGTGCATTCCTCACTATATCAGCCACAATCCCTGCCTGTCCTCGAGCACTGAGTGATGTAAAGTTGTCAAAAGCTCGGACCTTGAACTTCACACAGAAAGCAAGTCCTATGTCCACATGCAGGGTCTGTCAGTGTTGTTTTTCACTATGAACATTGTTTTCAGCTTCTACCTAATTAGTCCATAGAGGGATACTATTTCTATGCACAGAATTTTCTTATTTTGTAAAAAAATAGTGAGAATTCCCTGCAAGTGAGTAATGGTAATTTTTTTCTTCTAGTCCACCCCAAAGGCACCTTTCTTTTAAATATTAATCTGCAGTGGTGTTTTTCAGATCTTTATGCGAGGGATTGCTAAATTTGAAATCAAGTTATTTAATATAAGACTAGATTGCAGAAAACTTCCTTGATTTGCTCTTTTGTTTTCTTTTATTTTCAAAACATATTTTAAACATGTTAATTTAGCACAGTTTCTTGTTAGCCCTTGGAGAAGCTCAGCTTAGCCATCAGTTTCGTTGTAGAGAGACCATTTTTCTTCTGACAAGCTTGTGAGCATCGTAACCTATAATTCACCCAAATTTGTGAGACATTAATTCTCTCTGGCAGCTCAATCCATTAAAGACAGTAAAGAATTTGGACCAATTAATACATTCTTTTGACAGACGCAGTAATGAAATTGCTACTTCCATTCTATTTGCCCTTTGACGTATGAGCCCAGATCAATCCCAAGAAGTTATGAGGGGCCATTTTTATGTCTGGTCTCCAGCAGTGACTTTCTATTCTCTGCACATTCTTGAATTATGTCCCTGAGATTATTTACATAATATATATCACACTAGCATGTTAAAGCTTCCAGAATTGTTCCCAATCTCTGGATGTAAAAATTTGCCATTTCACTCTTCTTGCATATGGAAATAGTACTAGCCTCAAGGCAGGGAGAGGTACAAAGTAGAACTGTCTTCCTGCTCTTGGTGGCAATCAGAGTGTAATTCTGTGTAATTTCTGGGGTGCAAGACTGTTACAGGGAAAGTCTACCTGTGTCTGAGTAACGCAGGAATTCCCCTCATACACAGGTATGGTATTTGCTGGGTCCCCAGGACAAAGGAGGAATTGAGAATCTGACTCCATGTTCTTAGAAGGCTAACTTATTATTTTATGCTATTATATTACACCATAGAATGCTATATTAAAACTATACTAAAGAATAGAAAAAGGATACAGACAGAAGGCTACAAAGAATGATAATGGAAACTCATGACTGCTTCCAGAGTCCCGACATGGCTGGACGGTGATTGGTCATTAAGTCAAAACAATTCACATCAAACCAATCAAACAACTACCTGTTGGACAAAACATCTCCAACCACATTCCAAAGCAGCAAAACACAGGAGAAGCAATCAGATAATTATTATTTTCATTTTTCTCTGAGGCTTCTCAGCTTCCCAGGAGAAGAAATCCTGGCGAAGGGATTTTTCAGAAAATATGACAGTGACACCCAGGGGCCCATCAACTGAATTTCTCAGAATGGAGAAATAGAGGACTCCAGCAGGCAGGACATAAAATCATTTGGCATTGTGGCTGGCTGCTGGACCGCCCTGGCCTCCTTCTCTGCTCCTCTGATTGCACAGACATCATTCATAGCTAGACCCAACAGCAGGACAGGCCAGATGAAGTGATCATATTAGACACATTCTTTATAGTCAGGCAACATATAAGAATGTTTTTAGTGCTGTATTTTTGCATCTTTCATAATCTCTTTTTTCCCTAGGTTTTTTGTGACTGAATTAAAAGGGCCTTTAAACTCAAGTCATAGGGGACCAAGGGTGTTGTAGACCTTGCTAATGATTTATAAACACATACAGTTGGCTTTGCTGAGATTCACTGCATGTTTATTTGTGTTCATCTCCTTCCCAAATCCCTGAACTTCTGCACCTCATATGCTAGAATTTGATTTTAGAAGAATTCAAGTTTCTTTCCATTATTTTGTTTTATTAAAGATAGAAAGTATCATATACCTTTTTTTTTTTTTGCATGTTTTTTTGTGAAGCCCACTGAAAATTTAAGGCTAAATAGGGTGCTAGGAGAAGGGGTTCAAGTGAATAAATATTCTTTCCAACTGATGCCATTGCCAGAAATGTAGCAGTCCCTTAATTTTTCTTTAAATTTAAGTGGATCAGTTGATCCTGATAATGACGTGGTGACACCCTTTTCTGTACAGGAGCAGCCATCAGGGTAACTAGATGTGTGACAGCTTTTTAACGGGTACAGTTACGCTGGTAGACACTCTGAAAGGGAAGTTGTCACCAAGAAGTTGTTTGTGGTGTACCTCAAAGCTAGGTTTTAGAAGCTCAAAGCAGAAAGAGGTAAATGCATTGGCAGTGAGTACAAGTGTGGATGACACAATGCAGGGAGGTGCAGGCATAAGCAGCACTTGGTGATGGAGCCAGAATCACATGCACAAAAGCCAAAAAACCTTGAAAATTAACTATGAAGAATGAGATCATGGATAACAGGAATGCATCAATAACTGTTGCAGTAATGTCTAAGCTCAAAGTCTTAACAATTAGAGATAAGCAATCAGGATATGCTGTAGGGAGTGAAGCAAATATTTGGACACATTATTTCTGGCAGAGATAATAAAAAACATAATGTTGTTGTGCAAGACACTGACACAGTTCATCAGAAAGTCTGTACACAGTAGTGGTTTCCTACATGCAGTGTGAAAAGGGACACGTTCAGAAAAGAGCTATGAGCATGCCCTAACATCTAGATCATATTTCACAAGATCCTGTTTTGCTAGAGGACCATGTCAGATATAGACAAGCTGAGAAGGAAGGTCACTATTCATGCACCACAGAAGTAAACTCTAAGAAAGAAAAGTTATTTAAGGTAGCAGAAAACTTTGGCACAGTTTCCAGGGAAATAATTCAGAACAGAAGTTAGAATTAACTGACTTCTGGTAAGAGAAATGAGGTCTGATAGGATCTTCCATTAAGAGTAGGAACTAGGGTAGGAAAAAAAAAAAAAGCAGAACTGTTCTGAAAATAGTTTTTACTGGTTTTAAGAAAAATATATGATCATATATTCCAGGATAGCAGAGTATTAGACTTAAAAAACTACATGTGTTCAAACCCATTTTCTGTACCAATAGAAGTTCCTTACACTCATACAAGTTATTTTGGTTCTTGAATACAATCAGCGGACTCATTTACATCTGCACTCATACTAAGTGCAAAGTGTAATTGTACTTGAAATTAAGATACAGATGTTTTACACACAGTAATTAGTATTTTGCAGAGCTAACCCTCAGGATTTGTTACAGATGGTTTAAAGATTTGTTTTCAGGAGCAGAAGGTTCCTAGTTCTTTCCCTTTTTTTGAGAGCAGACAATATTTATTGAACAGAACAAGGGAAAAAATCCCACATCTATGGGTACACACACTCTATATTTGCTTTTAGATTTCAGGCTCATTCAGACTTTTACTCTAGATTTGGAGGATTCATTCTACATGGAAACCAAGCTAGCTTTAAATTTTAAAGTAAGCTTTTAAAATTCTAATTTATTCTTCCTGTTTTGTATTTTTCTCAAAGCATAACTGAAATGGCATTCTGAAGAAGACTCCATAATGCTGCTCTTTGCCTATTGAAAAGAAAAGACATTCCTCATGTTTTGTACATTGGCTCAGAAAGCCTAATACTAAATGCATTTCACTGTGGGGATGTACATTATAAAATGGTCTTAGCTTCATCTTCTGAATAATTCTGCTCAGAAACAGCATTAATGAACTGTCTGCCATCTTTATCACTCATTGTTAATCTGTCTCCCACTCAGTTCTCTACCTGTCTGGCATTTCATTTCCATAGACATATTTTCCTCTTTGTAATACTGCTTGCACAACTTTATATGTGTTGTGTACTTCAGATAACAAGACGCACTCTCCTCTTGAAAGAGCATTTTAATAGATTACAGAAAATCTTTCAAAGTTACAGAGTCCTGAAAGCATCTTTTAATGAATCAAGGGCCATGTTTCACTATCTACTGGACTTTTGGACACATCTAGATTTTTACATTTTACATTCAACAGAAACATCTGAGTGTGTTAGCAGTGCAATATTCATCAGTAAGAAATCCCAAATATGTCCTGGATTTAGACAATGGCCTGGGAGGGATGAACCTTAGAGACAGCAGAAAAAATCCTTCCTTTCTGTGTGTTTATTCACTGGCTGTTTTATTGCTGTTCAATGCATGAATTTGAACAGGGAAAGAAAATCTAAAATACCTTGGTCATATTCATTCTGAAAATGCCATTTCCTTTCCTTTAGTGTGTCTTTATTTAGTACCAATATAAACCTTGAAAAGAGAGTCTTTCTACAATTGCAAATTATCTCTGAAATGTAAATAACAGTGAAAATAATCCATGGTATGTATTGATGAACAGAGTGCAAATATGACTTCTATCCTGTGTGTATATTTGGAAAACTTGGGTATCAAAAACCACTGTTAATAACTTTCAGGAGGTTGTGTGATGAGCATAAATAGAAAACAGAGTTTTCTATTACCAAACTTTAAAAACTTCAGGGCGAGTGAGGTAGTACATTAGCCATGGTTTTGGTACTGGGTTTTTGTTGTAGATCACTGTCTGAAGAGAGAGCATTGCCATCTTTCTCACTGAGCACTGGTATTCCATACAGATAAGCCTTGCCACATTGCACCCACAGTGGCTTTGTAAGCTGAAGGAAACTCCTCAGTGAATTTCACAGGACCACAGAATGTTTTAACTTGGTAGGAGCTCACAAGGATCATTAAGTCCAGCTCTTAAGTGAATGGCCCATAAGGGGCCCTAGCATTATTAACACCATCCTCTGAACTAATCTCAGTGGCATATTTGAGAACCTATCGCAAAGATGGGATCTTGAGAATGAATTTGAACTGGTATGGGATTGAATTCTGGGTTTCAGGAGAAAGGAGACAAACTAGGGGGAAAATACTTGAGAATAAATTGGCCTCTTAAGAAGAAGGCATTTTGTGGGAAGATGTGAGCTGCAGCCTGGCCCAGGTGTGATCCAGACCAGAGCTCTCACCAGACTTGGAAAGGAGTGAACTGATTGACCAAGCAGTCTGATGGTTTTGTGAAGTGTGTGGTGGCCTCTACTGGTACATTGAAACGTTACATGGATATTTGTGCTGTCTCAGAATTCTGAAGAACTCTGGATTAACATAAGAGATGTTCAATATGCACCAACCAGCCAGTTTGGGATCCTGTCCTGGTTTTTATTTCTGCTGTAATGTAAATGAAGTCCTCTATTAGATTATGTCTTTTAGTCCAAGGGATTTCCTCTCCTCAACTTGATATGGAGCTTGCTAAATGGATACATTCTCTCTTGTTGGTGAGAAAGGCAGTAGTCTCCTTCAATTATTGTTGATCACATCTAACATGACCATGCTTAGCAGAGGGTGCCATAATTTTTCCTGTTGTATTTTTATGTCTTTTGATGGACCATGAAGATAATGCAATGAAAAATTATTTCAGACTGTTCTATTAATAATTCTTTCATTGCAAAGACTTTATGCCCAGTTGTATGAATTAATTTTGTACCTCTTACCTGTGCACCCCTTGTAAGATCATTTAATATTAAGGTAGTTCTTACATGGTCTATCATAATTTATTATCAATGAAGCAATAGTTAATGGGCATTTAAAAGGAGGTTACTGCTTGTGCTCAAACTCTGCTAACATTATTTGCTCCTTCATTGTTAATCAATTTGCTACATCGTCCCAGAGATACCACTGTAATGGAGTAGAAGTTCAGTCATAATTGCAATTAAATAGCCACATATAATTTCAATTAAATAATGAAAGCTTAAATAAGCTGTTGATTTTTTCTTCTCTGATAGAACTAACTTGTCATGAAGAAGAAGCTTTTCATTTTCTTTCAGAAGAGCCAAAGCTTCTATATAGATAGTATTTGCAAAGGGCTTGCAAAATGAATGAAGACTGGGACATGAGACAGGGAAACAGAGCTGGAGCTTGTTAACTTCAGGATGTACTCTTGCAGAACTGGTTGAAGTAAGGGAGTTTTCTAAGACATTTCCTTCAGTCTTTCAAGTGCTCAGATTTCAGAATTCACACTCTGCTAGCACTAATCACTGGGGTACTAGGAAGGATATAGAGATCCAGGTTTCAGTTTTCTCTTACGTAAAACAAAAGAAGGAACTAATAATAAACAGTTCTTTGTAAAACATTTTAATATTTATGAATAGCATTCCAACATAATTCCAATAAATTTTTACATTAAAATGGACCCATATTTAATCATCTACATTTGGACTTATAAGTCTCTTCTTACTGCTCTTCTGCTTGTGTTATCAGTGCTTTCACTTTCTATCACATGTGCTTATTGACTTGCCTGCATGCTGTATTCATGCTGCTTTGAAGCTTCCTTCTCTACAGAAATAATGGAGCCTCAATTCAAACATTAACTTTTCAGAGTTTTGAGAGGAACAAGAAGCACAAAGATTTGACTTGTTTGTCACTGAAAGCTTAACAGGAACATTGAGCCTCAGCCATTTCTTCATAGGAACTGCCTGGCTATACAGGATCTCTGATTTAACTTCTACAGGCCATTGTCTGAATTCCACTAATGGATTTGATCATAGAATCATTAAGGTTGGAAAGACCTCCAAGATTGTGTCCAACCTTTGACCAAGCACCATCATGTCAACTAAACCATAGCATCAAGTGTCACATCCAGCTGTTTCTGGAACACCTCCTGGTTTGGTGATTCCACCACCTCCCCATTTCCAATGTAGCACAATGCTTCCCATGAAGAAATTCCTCCTGATGTCTAATCCAAACCTCCCTGGTGCAGCTTGAGGCTTTATGTCCTGTCACTTGTTGCTTGGGAGAAGAGGCCAACCCCCACCTGGCTGCATCCTTCTTCCAGGCAGTTGTAGAGAGCAATAAGATCTCCCCTGAGTCTCTTTTTCTCCAGGCTAAACAGCCCCAGCCCCCTCAGGCACTCCTCACAGGACTTGTGCTCCAGACCCTTCCCCAGCTCTGTTGCCCTTCTCTGGACATACTCCAGCACCTCAATGTCTTTCTTGAAGTGAGGGGCCCAGAACTGAACACGGGACTCAATGTCAGGGTTGGCTACAATATGACATGAAGAAGGAGAAAGGCCACCCTCCCTCCCAATCACTGTTGGAACTCTCTCCTCTGTTAGGCTACTAGGACACCTAGATGAGCTCTTGAATAACCTGGGGTCCTCTTTGGCACCCGTGTCTAGATGTTGCTTAGACAGCAGTCTGGTGACCGGAAGGATGGCTTTACAAGTTATTGGATCTTTCTGTGTCAATATCTCTTTTTCTAGGGCTTATTCCTTGTTTTGCTCCATTTCACTTAATACTATCCTAGGAAATCAGGGTTCATATTAGCTTTGCTGAGAGAAGAAGGCAGAAGAATAAGAGTCCAGGTGTCTGTCAAGTATGAGACATTCTGTGATTCTGTGTCTCAAGATGATTATTTGAATTCACTAGTCAACAGCTTAAAAAGATAAAATCAGTGTTCAACAAGGGCTGGTTATCCTTTCCTTCCTGTCAAGACAGGAGAAGGATGTGCAGCTGGAAATGCCTTGTTACCATACAGGAGCTGGAAGGGTGGATATGCTTATGTAAGCTTTCATAAGCAGATATGTTCCTTAATTTATTTTTTAACTGGCAAGGTCGAAATACCTCCTGAAAAATTAAACACACTCCCTGCTGTGAGAGCTGATAATCAACTCCAATCGCACCGACATTAGTGAATATGTCCCCATTTCTTTGGTGTGGCTGTCAATCTCTGCTCCGATTCCAGAGCCAAATGTAAGTTTGTGTTGACAGCCTACTCTTCTGTAACTTTCTCCCCAGAATAGAGGTCTTGTTGCTGTTTAATGAAGACATCTTTACTAAAGATGCAGTCTCAAAAATTATACCTAACAATTAATAAGGCTGTTTGCAAGCAAAGCACTGATAGCGATGAGTTGCATGAGTTCTGTAGCAGGGGTACTTGATCCTTGCCTCCAGTCTTCCTACTGCCCTTGTTTTCTTTCTGCTATCTGCAAGGCTTATCTAGCCCTGCTGAGAGCCAGTGCATCTAGATAAAGACAACATGATAGAGTAGTGAGTGGATTTTTGCCATTCTAGTGGGCTGAATTGACTCTGCAGAGGATGGACCAGTCATGGGGGTCAGTGCAAGGAAAGCAGACTCACCAACTCTGATGGAAGAGCTAGAAGGCAACAGTTTGGTTTAGCCTGCTGGAGGAATTTCACCCAAGCAGTTTCTACTTTTTTGGCTGTGGTTTTCACAAATTTCATGACAGGCTTTGGAAAGTCCAGGGATTGGAGGTATCTTTCACAGAATAAATTATTTTGCTATTTGTTTTTAATTTTTTTTTTTCCAATCTACATACTGTGTCATTCGTAAGGATGGTGAAGGTTTCTGCTGGAACCTGCCTTATGTTCTAGCAATCAAACATGGCTATTATTTCATGCAAGAAAAGCCCAGTAACCCTACAGAGCTAAATTTCTGCTCCCTATTTTTACATTCCTACATCGCTCCTTCTCAAGAGGATGTGATACAAAACAATGTTTAGCTCGATTTCCTCTGAACAAAATGAAACCCTACCTGTCACAGAAGAATAACTCAGTGCAAAACTGAATATAATGAGTATGGTCTGATGAGCAGAAGTCTCTCAATCACAACATGCTCCCCACAGGACAGCATATTAACAATATTGCATTGTGAATTGTCTTGAGAAAAGGCTTCTGGCCAAAACATTGACATTCACAAGCAGCTGCTGCACTCGGAGAATGTAGGTTTTAATTATCTTGGGTAAAACAATCAATTTGGAGTGCAGGGCAAGTTAGACTCCTGAATATTACTGATCACCTGGAAAATCACAATGAATGGATGCTTTTCTTCTCAATCTACCTTTCAAACTGCAGCTCATTCCCTGGGCTGTAACAAATGCATTAGGTTTTGCTTAGTAAAGCAGCACCACTGAAGAAAATTCATGAAATGAAACTTGAAAGAAAGTGGGTTATTTAAATGAAAAGAGGTATGATATTGCTAGTCACCTGCTCCTCACTCATTTCCTGGGGATTTAACATGCTTGCATGTGATTCCAAATCAAATAAAACAGTCTATCTACTGATTGCTTCATACAGACAATAACTGAACAACCAGAGTTATTTCTTCTTGTTTCCCACATTTTTTTATTTTTCTTAAGTTCATGCCAACACGATGCCTTAGATAGCTGGGATTAATATGTACACACACAAATATGTGCATACATTGCCATTTCCTCTATTGTCTTCTTCCAGAAGCTGTGAGCACCTATCTTGGGGCTCCCGGTGTCGCAGGCCAGGTCCACTCCTTGCTCCCAGTGACTGCAGGCCGATGCTGGCCGAGTGACACCGGGTGGCAGCAGCGGGTTTCCAGCCAGTGAGTTGAGCTGAAGCGAGGCTGTTGTCACAAGTAATGAAGACATAGAAATTAATTTTGTTTTGATTTCTGAACTGAGCGCTTGGCATGTTATCCAACTCCAGATTTCTTCAGTTTGTAATTTGTTCATGCCTCACAGTCCTAGATCCCTTCTTTTTGCTTAAGCTAACATTGTAATTGCTGCATGAATGACAGACTCATTGGGGTTTGTGATACTGGAGGATGTGTGGTGCATGTGTCATCTGCTGAGAATTTGGGATTGTAGCCAGCTGGAGGAAAATCGGACAGCTATTTGTCTTTAGGGTATACATCATGTTTGTCCTGCTCTTTGTCCTACTTAACATGTCAAGAGTTGTGACAAGCACAATAGAAGGAACCCTTTCAGAAACATATTTTGCAATTACTGCAAACTTTGCTGGGCAGACGACAGACCTGGGGAGCAAACTGCCTGCCAACCATTATCTTCTCACAGGGGGTTTTCATCACTTGGCAAGTCTCCTCTGAGTGGGCATCACCTGGAACTTGGGAGCAGAGCCCTGGGCTTTAAAAGACAATTTGTTGGGCTGTTTTCTTCTTTCTAGGCAAGTTTAAGATGAGGTCAGACTCCAAAGCCAGCAGCCTATTGCTTTGTCTGACCTACATGTTGCCTGTTATACTAATGGTTCCCAGATGCATTTGCTTTTCAGCAATTTAGAGACTAAAATATACTTCTTGCAGGGAGACAAGTGAGAGATGTAGACGTCTGAAAGCCCACACCTCAGAATACATCTTGGCTGCCACCTTAGCCATTAGTGAGGCACTCTCACTGCAAACTTGAGGCACAAACAGGCTCAATTTTGTTTCTTAATATCAGTGGTACAGTAGCATGACTCAAGATACTATTTTGGTTGAGGTTTTTTCCTCCCCAAGAGCAGGCAAAGATTTTCCAAGTGTCTCATGCTCAGATTTCTCTATTTGATTTAGCTGAGGAAGCTCAAAGGAGTAGCATGTTATGTCTTGCTTGCATTCACTGCTGATTAATGCCCAAAAACCATGAGTCCCAGCTGAAAGCAGTTACGACAATGACCTCTGCAAAACCCAAATGTTTTCATTTTAGCAGACTCTTCTTCATGCTGTAAATTCCTCTTTAAAATACAGGGCTTTTCATGCAGTCATACCATAGTTCAAAAGCCAATTAAGCCTTTTTTTAAAGATTGGTAATGTGTCTGTCTGCAGTGAAAATCTATGTGTTCAACAGCTAATGCCTTGAAAGTAATTCACTGCCTTCCAAAAATTCTTTACTCTTCTATTTTCTCTCAACAGTCATCAGAACATAATCTGGGGCAGCTCAGTTCATGGCAGTATTGATAATCCTGCATATTAAATGTCTTGATGGTGCACACAATTAGGGGCAATATGCATAACACTGGCAAACATAGTGATA
Source organism: Melospiza melodia melodia (assembly GCF_035770615.1). Classification (NCBI taxonomy): domain Eukaryota; kingdom Metazoa; phylum Chordata; class Aves; order Passeriformes; family Passerellidae; genus Melospiza; species Melospiza melodia. The sequence goes on along the minus strand of NC_086194.1, from coordinate 128,497,731 downwards.
CAGTGCCAGTGGTCAGAAGTATGAACAACTAATTTTCTGCAACTGCTGTTGGGACTTGATGATTTAATATGAAGGTGAGCCCCATTGTTTGGTTTTTCAAATATTGAGAAGCAAGTGTGTTTAGAAGACCAAACTGGACATTAATAAATTGAATTTAGTTATTTTTTTACCAGCAGCAACATCAAAAGTACATTCACTGTGAAAGATGGATGCAGCCTTATGTGGGAAAACTGTTCCTGCATATCATGCCAAAGTAAAATCTGAGGATGGATTTCCATTCCTAAAAGAATAGAATTATATACTATGCAAAATATAATAGTATACATGGCATATACATCAGCTAGAAATAGGCCAGCTAGAAATGAGAGACAAGACTTTGAAAAAATTGCAAACATCGCAAAACATATATTGGACTGTGATGAAGCGGGGCAGAAGAGGATCAGAAATATCTTCTCTCTTGCATGTTGCTTTCTGCCCCGTTTGCCACCCTCGGTAGCAGGTACCCACTGTTCCTTTGTGCCACCTCCCTGCTACACCCTGCCACCTGTCCAGATACCACACAAATCCTCCCACCAGTGCCCTGGGAGGTTCACTGAAACATCCTCCAGTGCTCTAGACTGGTTCCTGAGATATTTTGCTGGCAGTTCAACCAGCCTCAGCCATCTCTCCTAGAATCATCTTTCTTAATATTTCTCTGTATTTCTTTACCTGGGTTTTGACTATTCTACCTTGTCCCTACTGTGCTTCCCTGACCATCCCTACACACGGTGATGTCTCCTCTGTGATGCGAGTTACTCAGAAGCTGCAGATCCCTGAACCACTGGTGCCAGGAAGAATGCTGTCATGAGACGTGGGAGAAGGATCAAAGCCTCACTGGTGATTGAAGAGAGGAGGAGATACGAAAGGACATCTTGAAGGATAGGGAGAGAAGGTCTGTAGCAAGCCAAGCTTTAATCAATAGAAACTGCTGCATAATCTGCCCTAAATCTCCATCTTCCCACAACACCCTGAAGCACTTCACACAGTCATAACTGCTGACTGTTCTCAGCACTGGGGAAGCCACATTGATCATCCGTAATGCATGTTTACATGAAAGTTATTTACACAAATGCAGAATACAGCAGCTCATTAAATAATTTCTCATGACATGTCACTTATGGAGCAGAAGTAAATTTGGCTGCTACATAGCAGTTTCTACTGAAGTGGCTAGTATGTAATGCATTGACATTAAGCAGAAGCAATCAGCTTGAGAAATTTTGTATTGAATGCATTTTGAAGATTAATTAAGCTTCCTAGAGTAAGCAATGCTTGTTAAATTGTGTGTTAGTACTCGTTACTTAAAGTAGATAACACTACATTGTTTTAAACAGCTTGTCTTATCTTCCCTAAAGAATATCTCCTCTGTCTTGTTCTTCTCAGTCTCTCATGAAATACACTCTGTGTGTGTGTGTCCCTCAATCTGTTTTTCATGTGGCCTCCCATTGTAATGCTCAGCTCTCAGAGCAGCGGCAGGCCAGAGATAATGATATTTTCCCCTTTCTCAGGGCCTGCTCTGCCACTCTTGCTCACACAGGTTAGTTTCTCATATTATTGGGAATTATGGGACTGCTCAAGGAGTAGGAGCAGTGGAGGCACAGAGACATGGGTAGGATGCTGCCCTAAAAGTGAGAGGGCAAAGACCTTGTTGTGGTTTAACACTGGCCAACACCAGGCACCCATGAGAGTTGTTTGTTCACCCTCCCCTGCCATGGCTGGGTAGAGGAGAGGAGAAAATTAAAGAAGGTTTCATGAGTGAGATAAGGACTGGGAGAAAGGGCAAAACATGCTCAGCTTAAAGTTTCAAAGTGAATTTATTGCTAACAGAATCAGAGGAGGATAATGAGAAGTAAAATAAGGCCTTAAAACACCTTATTTCCTCCCAGCCTCTCCCTCCTTCCCACCAACAGAGCAGGGAGACAGGGCAGGGGGAGTTTGGTCAGTTCATCACTGGGATTTTCTTCCCCTGCTCTGGTAGAGGAGTTCTTCCCCTGTGAGGCCATGGGGTCCCTTCCATGGAAGACAGTTCTCCGTGAAATTCTCTGCTGTGGGTTCACTCTCACGAGCAGCAGCTGTACGGCACCTGCTGCAACATGAACTCCCCCCATGGGCAGACAGTCCTCCCAAAACTGCTGTGGCATGGCTCTCTTCCCACGGGGTGCAGTTCCCCAAGGTCAGGCTGCTCCAGCCTGGGAGCAGGGGCCTTCTCTCTCCACTGGGTCTTCCATGGATCACAGCCTCCTCCAGGCATCCACCTGCTCTGCATGGGCACCTCCCCCACGAGCTGTGGGTGGATCTCTGCATCCCCCATGGATCCCCACGGGCTGAGGGTGGATCTCTGCATCCTCTGTGGATCCCCACGGGCTGTGGGTGGATCTCTGCATCCCCCATGGATCCCCATGGGCTGTGAGTGGATCTCTGCATCCCCCATGGATCCCCACAGGCTGAGGGTGGATCTCTGCATCCTCTGTGGATCCCCATGGGCTGAGGGTAGATCTCTGCTTCCCCTATGGATCCCCAAGGGCTGCAGGGGCACAGCTGCCCCACCATGGTCTCACCACGGCCTGCAGAGGAATCTCATCTCTGGTGCCTGGAGCAGCTCCTGCCCCTCCTTCTCCACTCACCTTGGTGTCTCCATGTTGTTTGCCTCATATGTTCTCACCTCCTCCTCTTCTCTGACTAGAAGAAAAATCCCATGACTTTGTTTTGATTTTCTTCTTAAATATGTCATCATAGAGGTGTTACCACCACCTCTAATTAGCCCAGCTTTGGCCAGCACCATGTTCATCCATCTTCCATGCCATCAGGGGTTGGCTCTGGTGGACGTGGTGGAAGTTCCTCAGAGGAGCCGTCTTTGTGGCCACCCCTGCTAACAAAGCCAGGCCATGCAAAAACAATACAGGCCTGCATAATTAACATGAATTACCTGATTAGTCAGGGCAGAGAGAACAAAGCCTAAGCAACTTGATGAGCAGGAATTTGCTGCAGGAATTTTGCTCTGTATCTCATGACTTGTTTATCTAACTTCAATGCCCATATTTATTCTTATGGTCCAGGACCAGAAAGTGTATAAGCACTAAAAAACAAAGTTTACTGCTTCTCCTGTAAAACATTTACTGCTTTATTATAAGGCTCCGTTAATGTGATTAGAATTTTCTCCACAACTAGAGTTTACATTGTGGGGCACCTTAAAGCATAAATGACACTGTTTTTGATACCATGCAAATATGTACTACTTGAACATGCATTATTTGTAAGCCCCGAAGGAGCAATTGAGCCAAGTGAGCTAATTCTTCTGAGCAGGATTAGTATATCCCATGAGAAGCCATGTCACATTACAACTGATCTCTTACTTTTTTTTTATGAAAATGCAGTTGCTGTGGTTTTTAGGTACCATATATGTTCCATTTTCTTACATTTCAGCTCTGGATGGCAGTCACTAGGGAGAATTTTTAATCTCATGACTTTTATTGAAACACAAGAGCAGAAGCATAAACCACATTATTGCTGAAGGAAGTTGCTCTGAGAAGCTGTATTCCCACATGCATATGAGTAAGTGAATTACAAGTTAATCCACGTGCAAAAGAGTTTTAGTGATCTCAGTCTGCCTTCTGCAATTTCAGCTCTCTTTGGAAAAATGAACCAAACATCACTAAAAACACATATTTTTCCACTGTCAAATATTTCTCATTCCTAGACACTGTCCCTTGGCACCTCAGTAACTTTGTCATTCTCTGAGTGGATTACTGGTCACTTAGGCAACCGGCACAAATTCCAGCGTCTGAACAGATTTGCCCTGAAAACCTGCCAGCTAGTCAGTGAACAAGTGACTTCTTCATGACTGGTGGAAGGAATGTCACATGATCTCCTTTATTTACATCTTGACAGAAGCTGCTAAAGCAGGGAAGATCTGAAAAGTAATCCAAGATTATCAACAGCTTAAGGCAGACACTGTGTGCAGCAGTTCTCAATTTGAGTGTTTATCATCAAGTTAAGCTTTTCTGAAGTGTAAAAGTGACTGGGGGTCAAACTGACATCCTTTTTTGGAAATTCTGGAAATTTTCATGCTTTCCCCACAAATCAGGTGCAATGTTTGATTGTTCTAGAAACTGCTTGAAATGTTTGATTGTTCTAGAAACTGCTAATAATACAACATATCTCATCTTTTTGCACTCTTGTAAAATCACTGATATTTGGTAAAGTCACTCATGTTGGCAATATGACATAGAGATTTCTCTGCAGGATCCCCCTTTTCAAAAGAAAAGCTAAATTCTTTAAGACAGCATGTGGGCAAGTTCTTTGAGGAGAAAAGGTGTTAAGTTTTTCCCGTTTTAGGTTTTCAGCAGGATTTCCTATTTGGTGGTATAATCTGTCCACTGATTTTCCTCTGCAAGGCCTGAAAGGTCAGATGCTAAAGTCATGACTACTACACCATAAATTGTTTCTGGTCAGAAATGTCTTACAGGAGAAATTGATGCTCACTGACCTGATTTTGCTAATGGGTTATTCTGGACTCCCATGAAATAACTTTGGTGAAGGCATTGGCAGTAATTCCCAGTGCACTCTTGCATCTTCCAATGTGTTTACTAGCAGATATTCATTTAATGAAATGTAGAATATAATTCTAACTGTCATGGCCAAGATATTTTGTCAGAATTTATGCTTCCAGAAATCTAAAATGTAGCTATGGTCCATGCAAAACTGAGTCTAGCTTTTTCACAGTTGCCTCTCACATACCTCTACCTGTCGCTGCTGCTTTTAGGAGGAAGCATTGAGTTTGCAAGGAGCACAGTATTGCTTGCACTTGTCTTTCATTCTGTGAAAGAGAGGTTAATAACATGAGGTACTTTTCAGGATTATCTGTAGCCTGGCCTCTTCTTTTTCTGTGGTTTAAAGGATCCTTGGACAGGGTGTCAACACTGACTGCAAATGTCCTCAGTTTGAAAACCCAGAATAAAGAATACGTAGCCACTAGATGTAGGGGGTTTTTAAACCAAAAACCCAAAAAACTACAGCTGTGGCCAAAATTTTACTTTCTTTGTTTTTCTTCCTGTACCTTACTGTGAAGGCAGGGAATAGATATTCCATTCTTTTTAGCATCAATGTGATTTGCAGCCAGTTGGTTTCCAGCTTTTCCAAGGCTCACACTTGAGATGATGAAACGCATGGATATGTAGGTGAAACCTGAGTGAAATATTCAGAGGGTTGGTGGTCTTCAGCTATTTCCACAGAGGAGCCTTAGACACTGGATGAAACCTAGGGCAAAGATTACAGTCTTGACTATCTGCACTGCTTATTGAGTAAATTGCTTCTTTCCAATCTAGTATCAGTGGCATGGCATTTTTTTGGGTATACTGAAATATGTAACTGAGTATATGGACTTCTGTCACTCAGTTGGAGTTCTGAGTGCAAAGAGAAGATTACATTAAATGAGAAGTGATCAAGAAATATCAGAAAGACAGAAGCATCTGCTGAAGCTCAAGACCATCTCAACTCAGGAGGTTCTGCAGCTATGAATGTGGAGAGTTATACACTAAGGAAAAAAAAAATCTCACAGTCTACACTTCTTGGGAATTTCCTGGGTTGTGTTTTGTCTTTGAGAACTTCCCTCATACTGAAATGAGGCTTCTTCTCAGCCTTTACTTGAAGTCAGCATTGAAAAGCATCTTGGAAAAGCACTGTCTATTGGGCCAAGATTCTCAAAATAGCTAAATGCCTAACTTGTCTATAATTCTTTGGGAGATTGATTCCCAAATACTTAGTCCTTATACAGAAACATTTTTGAGAAGGATAGAGAAGACCTGTGAGAATACTGATTTGCACTAATCCATGCAAATGAAAACATCTCATATTTTTGTAGGAGTCATGAAAAAATATACAGGGCATCCTCAAGGCATGTTGAGGAAGTTCAGAAAATGTAAAGTGCAGTAAGAAAATTCCAAGAAGTATTATTTTATGAGCAAATGCCAGTGATATTTGTGCCATAAGTTATATAGATCAAAGAAAAACATTGTTTAGCATTTTCTATACATGTATTTCAGTGGCTTTGCATCAAAACCTCCCCAAATATTTAAAAAATTGAATTGCTCCTGGGCTCCTTCACAGTACCTGACAGAAATCTTTCTGTCAAGTGTGATTCAGGAAGAAATACAAGAAACAAACCCACAGAAAACGTGATGTGAAAGTTTTACATTAAGAGGATAATAATTATGTTGAGTAATATCCACTGTCTGTTAGACACTTCAGTAGATACTTCATAAGGAGGAAAGCCTTAGCTGCAAGAAGCTCACAATCTCATGACTGCATATTCAACCTTAATGTTTTATTTATTTCCTTTGTTTTGAGTCCTACTGTGAGTTTGAACATTTTCTCAGCATAGTTGGAGGTTTGGGGTTTGAAATACATAAATATGCATTTGAACTATAGTAGTGCTTTTAGTCTAAATGCTTTTATCTCAGAAATTCAATAATAATTACTCTATAAATAAATATCACAGTGCTAGATATATACAAGGAATTTAATCTGAACAGTTAATTTGTGGTCTTATCTAATTAAGCTTCCCTGACCAAACTATTCCTTGAGTATATTCAAATCTGTAAAAAAAAGGAATAAAAGGACAGAATATCAATAATATTGGGACTTATTTTTTCAAGGTGCTGACTCTGAGCAGCTGACCACACTGGAAATTTGGGAAGCAGAGCAGACTTTAAAGGAATTCCGTAATGCTAAAGAGGAAAAGCATTGGTTATGCTGATACTTCGTAGTGTTGAATACAAAACTGTCCTCTGGGGTATTGTTAAGTTGAAGACAAACACATCCACATCTCTGCTGCAGCTCTAATGCAGCAGGGAACATACGTTTTGGTTCAGGACTGTCTGCCTTTTTGTCTCTGCTGCTCAGACTAGGGATGACAGCATGTGTTAAAGTATTACAATCATTTGGATCGCGCTGCCTCCTTCTGCTCATACAAGTCTTAGGTCTTGTTCTACCTGCTTTCAAGTCTCCATGCGAGAGTCGGGTCAGTGCACAGAGCCCATGCTGGGAGAGATGTGCTGCCACAAGGAGGGAGGAGAGCCGCAGCGCTCAGCGCAGTTGGCTGGTGGCAGCTACAGCTGCGTCGGTGCTGCAGCAGCCTGCAGAGCGCAAAGTGAGGCCCTGGGAATGACAGCCTGGGAGCCATTTGTGACACTCCACACAAAAGGTGGTCCCTAGCCCTAATCGTCCTTTTAGCCCCCTAACAAGATCTTTGCAATAGATTGAGGCAGTTCTGTTATTGATTCAGAACGTGCTCCCCAGTGGCGAGTTTCCTTCTCCACTCTGTGTTTTGGTCAAATTGACAGATTTTAAAGTTGTGCCTGCACTGCAGGCATGCATGAGAAGAAATCTGGCAGTCCAAGCAGGTGCTGTTTCACCATCCATTTCACCTCATGTTGGTGCAGGTTGCTCCTTTGCCAGCCTCAGTGACATATTTTGAACTCTCAAGTGCATCATCAGAAAATCCCTTACTTATACTTGATAGTGAAGAACAAAATCATAGAATCATAGGATCACTTAAAAAAGGCCTGTAAAGATCATCTAGTCCAACTGTCCTTCAATAATCAAGGACATCTTAAACTAAATCAGATTACTCAGAGGCCTATCCAACCTGATCCTGAATGTTTCCAGGGAGGTGGCATCTATCACCTCTCCGGGCTGCTTGTTCCAGAATTTGATCATCCTCATAGTGAAGAATTTATTCCTAATGTGTAATCTATACCTGCCCAGATTAAAGCTAGCCTGTCTTGTCTTGTCACTACATGCCATTCCAAAAAGTCCTTCTCCAGCTCTCCTGCAAGCCCCCATTAGGTACTGGAAGGATGCTCTGAGATCTCCTTAGAGCCTTCTCTGTGCTGAACAGCCTCAGCTCAGACTGTCTTTATAGGATAAGTCCTCCAGGTCTTTGATAATCTTGATGTTTTCCTCTGGACTCACTCCAGCAGGTCCATGATCTTCTTGAGCTGGACGTCCCAGAGCTGGATGCAACACTCCAGTTATGGACTTTAACAGCAGAGTAGAGGAAAGGAATCACCCCCCTCAGCCTGCTGGCCATGCTCCTCTTGGTGTAGCCCAGGACACAGCTGTCGTTCAGAGCTACAAACACACATGGCAGGTTTATGAGCTTCTCATCAACCAACATCCCAAATCTTCAGGGCTGGTCTCCCTCCATTCACTGCCCAGACTGCGTTTGTGCTTAGGATGAGCTCATCTCTTAGCTTAACTTGCTTTTGTGCACCTGGTTTATCCACAGTTTTGTCTGTGTATACAGACATAACAGGTGATTTGGAAGGGGATTGCCTCCATTTTTATGGAGGGCTTAAATAAAGCAGTTTGTCCTGGTGAAAAATAGGGATAAACATTTTTTCCTCTATTGACAGGTAACATACTTTGAACAAGATGGAGGAAAAAACTCCATATCTTTCACTTCTCCATGGAGGGAAATGTTCATGCTTTTCAGAAATTGTGAATCAGAGGTTTGTAAAATGGTTGCAATATTGAATTTACATGTGTATGACAAATGTTTTTTTCCTTTTTATTCCCTATGCAGTGTATTTCCAAATCCCTTTTCCATTGTTTTAACTTCATTATATTTAATCCAAAATTTACAATTAAAAGGATAAAAACACCCCAAAAAGCTAAAATACAAAACTGTGGGATTAAAAAAACCCTAAAAACTGATGTGACTTATCTGACACATTTTTCATTGGAAAAGCACAAGAACTAAATAGTGGAAATGAAAATTTCAGGATAGTGTAACTTACACCTGCTTACACAAAATAGTGCTCTCTAATACTGCATACCTTTGTCAGAACAGGGCACCACTAATTTGGTGCAGAGCACAATCTCAGAAGGTAAATATGCAGTATATAGAGAAATGGCCATGCTTATCTGGCATGCATAAAAATCTATGTAGAATCTAAATTTATAGCATAGTGATGCAGCACGCCTCCTTAGCAAGATGTTTAAAGCAGTATTGGCATATGTTTTTATATGATTTGCACTGACAGTTGAAGATTTCTTATTACTGGATATTCCCCAATTCAAAGTGTTGTAGGAGAGCATTATTTGTGTCCCATTCTGGAGGAAATGTCACAGTGTTTCTGAACAGCGTTTTTAAGAATCATGCCTGTCAGTTACATTTTTACTGTTACATGCATCAAACAATTTACATTTGATACATGCATCAAACAATTCAATAGCAATATAGAAATTTTAACAATAATAATTTGATTCACTGTTAATTTAATTTCTTTCAACTTCTTAGGTGTTGTGTATTTTGTCAGGCGACATCTCAAAACCAAGTTTGCTAACTGTAGCTTTTTGAAAGATTACAATGTACTCTCATTTTAATTCAATTCCATTTCATGAAGATAGAGTGACTGCACTGGAAGCAAGGCTTGTGTTTTATTATAAGGGGAACCAATATTTAAATTAGTTCATAAGCTCAGCATCAAAGAAAAAAACGTTGCATGTAATGATTTGCATATTACCCTGTGTATGCATGATAACACTAGAAGAAACAGTTCAAGCAAAGTAACTGCAAGCTATAGGGATGTAGGCTATAATCCCTTGGTACAAGTGCCTAAAAGAAATAGAGTGCTGTCAAGACCTTCCACCAATTTATAAAATCACACAGAATGTGTGTGGGTGAACAAACATCAGAGACTGAGAAATGCAAAGCTGCTTTAAGAATAAAATTATACTTGTGGGGAGGCCATTATCCAAGGAGAATCCCACAGTTTTGTTAAATTCCTTTCTTTATTTGTAGATTCCCCAATGCTGCGTGTTTTGTAATTTAGGAACTAGTGAAGAAAGTGCAGATCACCAAATGAGAAAAATCTGCCAAGAACTTGAGTGTGCGTGCTGATTTAGACAGAAGCTGTAAATTGATACTTTCTGTTTGATTTTGTTTATGTTATTTTGATAATTTGGTAAAATTATTTTGATAAGGTATATTAACAATCAGACACATTTTTAGAGATATTTTGAATACTAAAATTAAATATATTACAGCATATTGCCTAGAGAGTTGCCTAGGAGGAATTAATTAATTATTGGTATTGAAATTAAGGAAGAATTAAGTAAAAATTTGGTTCCCGATTTTGTTTCATGAGAATTTAGAAAATCCTCAGAATATGTTTTATTTTTATGATTCTAGAATACCTCATCAGTGAATTCACATTTCTCCAGCTGTGGTACTATTTTGTGTAGGTTTAGTCTGAGCGCTGATAATCCAGCTGAAGGAAATGACTTCACTGAAAAGAATTTACTTATTGTAATGTATAGTGCCTTAAGGATTTCTTGTGGTGTGGTTTACTAAGGGAAGAAGGGCTCTGGTCTTGATTTCCCTCCACACCTCTCCTCAGGTGTCAGTTGAACACCCAGAATAATTTCAAGGGGCAAGAGGACAGATCCAAGTGAGGATCATGGAGCAGGCTCAGCTCTCCCTGAGGAGCTGCCTCTCCCAGTGTACTCACAGCCTGCCCCTACATTTCTCCCTACAGGGGCTTCCCTTTGCCCAGCAAAGGAATGAAGAAGGAGATCATCACCTCAGAAGAGTTTGTATGAGAGGTATTCACAGTTCAGGGCTTGGCTGCACACAGTTTTGCATGTGCGTGTCCTTCTCGTGGGCTGCAGATGGTTACACATTGAACCTTGAAACCTCCTTCCTTTCTCATCCCATGAACAAATATTCAGGATGAATGGGGATGAGGATACAAAAGGAAAACATGGTAGCAGAGAATCAAATCTGCTTTCTTTTTCACAATGACTGCCACTGCAATCCTTTAATAGTCTCATGATCCAGCTGTATTAAATTCCCTTCCTTATTCCATGTAACTCAGCTGGATCATGTAGGCCCCTCCACTGACGACACTGAGACTTTGCTGGTGCTCTTGGCATGGGAGGCTGCAGACTGTCAGTAATCCCTTTTGCATTTTTGGTGTTGGTTTCTGATAAGATAACTGGACCCAATAAGTGAATTAATTTTGAAAGATTCATTGAGCTAGCAAAGCCAAGTGTAAATCCGATTCTTTAGTCTTGTAATGTGAGTCCCAGCATGGGGTGATTTGGGCTCTACCCCACTCCTGATGGCAGTTCTGGTGGAGGAAACACAAAGGCAATCTGAAAAATACATTGGCTTCTTGCATGAAGGCAAATAATGTTCATCTCAGCCTTTTTCTGGATGTATACCCTTTCACAGGTGAGATCCCTAGGACTAAGTCTGGTCCTAGTTGAAACAAGGATTTAGTATTACTGCATAAAAAATACAGCAGCTCACACATGGACGTCCAATAATCATAAGTTTGTGCAGCAAGAAATACTGTTATTTCCCTGTTTTCTTTAGGTCTACAGGCTGCTGGAGATGTTGGTTTGTGTGTCCCAGCACCATGAGAGTTTTGGTCGTTTTGAGGAGCAATGAAAAGAGGAAGGGAATTGGCTTTGTCGATTATGCTTCTTTATATTGAAGGAAATCCCTGTAATATTTCTAACAATATTATTTTTCTCCTAGGTTTTTGCTTAGAAATATGAAATGCAATGTTCTGGAAAAACAGTAGGCTCTTGTTTCCCTGTTTTTGTCAGTCAAATTTGTACAGAAACTGAGTACAAACTGCCAAATATTTAATAGTTCAACTTTCTTAAAGGGAATCATGAGGATTGTTTCAGTCAATGTTAAGGGAAAAGATAAACTTTCCTTGTCATATCTCTCAGATTGAACATAATCTTTTATATTTCTTATTTAATATGATACAAACTTCAATATTAGCTGTAATATATAAAAACATATTTCCATTGGTCTGAAAAGTATGATTATTCTCTAAGTCATCCTTGTCCTAGGTACACATGTGCACAATTCCTGAAATTATTGTCAGTGCATCTCCAGTGTCATCACAGGAAATTTGAAAGCACCATCTCTACAGAGACATTTACTTCCTTACTTTTTGCTGGCAATGAGTCTGTGCAGTCTAGCTTATTGAAACCTAGAAGAGCAGAAAGGTATTTCAAATCCCAGGCACTCAATGAATGAGATGTGAAATGAATTTCATGTGGATCAGCCCCCGGAGGCTTGTCACAATAGATAAGGCAAAGTGGATAGATGCTGCATTAGTTCATGTATGCTTCTGAGTAGCAGAGCTAATAACTGAATCATAATTTCACTTCGGGACACAAGGCTACTATATACTGTCCTCCTTTGATCTCTTCACCCATTCCAGCAAGCTAGGAAAATACCATAATAAAACTTCCTAAATACATGCAAGGAGAGAACTGGTAAAGCCTTATGAAATAGCCAAACCACTCCACAAGCAGCACTTATTATTAACCCCTTCAAACTGAAAAGAGCCAGACATAGATTTTATTTCTAGTCCTCAAGACATGTAAGCCTATATTCAATTATTTGTATGTGGGATAGCAGTAAAACTTCATACATGACAGACTGTGTTTCTATTTGACAAATCCTCCCATTTAACTCTTGTTGAGAAGCTGATGTGGAGACACCTGAGCTGATACTTCAGGAGAAGAGCACGTTTAGCTCAGACCACAGCAGCTCATTTATTTTTATTTTTCATGAGAGATTAGATATGTAATGACTGGAGTAGTGCTGAGGTGTTGCTTTTCACCAGCTCTCAGTAGCTGAACACAACAGAGGCTGTGTGGGAACAAGATTTGTTTTTGGCTCTTGTTAGCAGCTGTGCCAGTGTTAGCACTTCCAAAGACCTGCTTCCTGCTCAAATCTCCAGGTAGGAAGCACCTCTGCTGGCAGCTAACATCAGCCTTGCAGCTGACCAAACTCAGATTTAATATGAGAAAATGCCAGGGAGTATCAGCTGGTCTGGTGACTCTTCCTCCCTCTACTCCAGAAGTTATCTCCAAAAAATGTTTTACTGTAATCCCAGGAAACATTAATGCACAGTTCTACTTGAGATATTCTGTTCCTCCAAATTCCTTTGGTTATTGATGCTGCCTCTGTGCAGGTCACACACCATTCAGCTGCCCCGAGGAATCCTTTACCTTTTTTGAGGTAAAAAGGTAACACACAACTAGTTAGTCCTGTAATTATGGATTTAAAAAATTCCCAAAAACTTGCAAGTCTATTTTGTGAGTCACTCACATGCAAGAACCTATCACATTATTAATTTTCTACAAATTATAGGTAAATTATGGACTAAATATTTTAATGCTATGACTGTGATTTTGTGTGTGTGTGTTCATTCCAGCTGTTTAGATTCACTTCTGCACCACACAGAAAATCCCAGCACAGAATGCATTGGCAGTGGTTTTAGATTGTTGGGCATTTTATAGCTCAGCATTTCGGCTGACAAATGAAGGAGGGGTAGCACATATGTTATTATTGTCTCTAATCTGAACACCCAGAAAGTGACTCCTGAGGAAATCACTGCCTTTGCAGTCAGAGGTAAAATTACAAACCATCACCACTTGTATGTGGCTTCTTGCTGTGGTAAAGAAAGGGAGGGAAAACAAAATACCATTTCCATATGTTTTTTTTTATTTAGTATAAATTCTCCAACAGGTGGGTTCCAGAATAATCACAGCCTGTGAATCATGATATAAATACAAATAAAATTACTTTCCAAACCATCTGCATGCACACACGTTTATAGAGTTGTAGTTGAGCCTCTTTCTGTGAATGCTCTGTGAATGCTCCATGAAAGAGGTAAAGTGTGTTCCTTGACTCTGAATAAAAGCACAATGAAAGATGATTAAACAGTGGGTTTTAGGTGAAAGAGAAGAATATATAAATGAAAGTCCCTCTTGCTCTTAAGAAAAATGAGGTCTGAAATGCTTTTGAAATCAAGTTCTGAAATAGAATACTCCAATAGGCCATAATTTGAAAGACAAACAGTTGTTCCATATCAACAGCCTATTTCTTGCTAATGAGATAATTGACATTATAGTGCCTATTGTCCACAATTTTGCTTTGGTATTAGTCATCTTGTCACCACAAGCTGAAAATTCCCATTTCAGAAGAAATCCTCCAATCTATGTTAATTCTTACTCTGTTGATCATTATTTGTTTTCTTGTTTGTGTTAATGACAGATTTTCACTTCTATTAACTACATTGTATTGAGAGTTTAGATGACATCTTTCCACTGAGTCGGGGAACACGTAGATTTCTGCTTGCCAGGTTCTCAGGTCTCTTTTTCCTAAGTCATAGTTGTTTATTCTACCACAAAAACCTCCAGGGTTTTTGCACCTATTTCCCATATAACTTAAGAACTTTAGGGGTCTATTTCTCTGGGCAATTAAATGCTGTGTGGAGAATTTGCACACATTTCTACGGTGTTGATAAACACCATTTCTGCAGTGAATAACTGCTGATATTGATAAACTCTTAGCAACTGTTGATAAACGCCATTTTAACAGTGAATTAAAAAGAACCCCTAAGACCTTATAAGTTACAACTCATAAGGAGACACCCTTGCCTGTGGTTACACAAAGAGCACTTTAATGTGTATGAACACTGATAGTTTTCATTTCTCTAACGATTACTTAGGGTCTGCAAAATGAACATACTTTCCTGCTTATGTAGTGGTATGGCCAGTGCTTTTTCTGTACCACATAGATGTTCATAACACACAGGGCCCCAGGATTTGGTCCTTTATTTCTAAAAGGTAACCTTTTTTCCCTATTATCAATGGCCCTTGCTTCATAGGCCACCCCTGTACAAGCTGATTCATTTTTCACTGATCTAGATGTTGCATTGAAATTAGATCATATATAAGTGTCTTTCACCTCTCTTGGGGGCACTCTGTAAACAGCCATTAACTAAAATGCACACAAGCAGGTAGGCATGTAAATACATAAACAAAGACCCTTTGAAAAACAAAGGGATTCTTTTCTCCAAGAGAATGTTCTTCTGCTTCTCTACTTGAAAGTTAGGAGATACAAATATAATTAAGTTATGAAGGAAGTAAACAGAATGACTAATTAAGATCATTTGTTGTCCTGAGGCTGAGCTCTCCTGATGATCTGGATGACCTGATTATGAAGTTCCATATATTTCAAAATCCAGGTGGTTTTGTGCTCACAGAGCTAAGGACAGGATTCTTATGATTCATGGGTTACTGTCACTGTGCATGCCTGCTAATGGAAAACATATAGGATACAAGGAAATGTGCAGTAACTCGGGTGCCTAACAGCTTGGAAAACAGCCATTCACTTGTCAAGTTCTTCTTGGAGAGTAGCTGGAAGCCTTGTCAGCCACACTTTGTTCTCTAATGTACCTAAGCTTGTTTTATTGCTGCTTTCTCGGATAGACAGGTACAGCTCAACTTGAATCATGGTTTGGTTTTTTGTTGTTGTTCTTGCTTCAGATTGGAGGGGTTTTGTGGTTTTTCTCTTAGTGCAAACAAGCATGTCATCACTGTCCTTTTTCCATCTCTAGTGCACAATCTAAGATTACATTTGTGGCAACAGAATGATCTTAAATAGCGTTAGTGATACAAACCATTTTAACTTGCCAGCAATGAGTTAGAAATGTCTGGACTTTAAATCAGGCATGTAGCAGTGGTGTAGAGCATGCATGCTGTTCAGGATGTCCTGAGGGCTTGGAGATCAATTCAGCTTTGCTCAGCCGTGTCAACAGCGACTATCTAAAGATGCTGACATGGCTCAGCTTGATAGGTTGAAGAAATTTAACTGCTTTGATAAGGTTAAAGGGGGAATCCAGGCGAGAATAGAAAACAAAACAAAACACTGCTTAGGAGCTTGGCTACACACTGCAGCAACCCACTGATGACTGACAATACAACCAGTGTAAATTACCTTTCTTCCAGAAAAAATAATTAACAAGCTGTGTATGGAAAAGGAATCAGCTGGTGTCTACAATCCTTCCTACACTATCTGGTGTCAAGCAACAACACCAACAAAACCAATTACATTGTTGCTCCTGCCTGTATCATAAGGCCTGTCAGTGTCATAGGGCTGAGAACTTCATAAGAGGCTGCCTCCAAAATGCAAAATTTAATCCTGAGTTTAAACTTTGCTACTGGAGAAGAGCTCAGCAAATAGGTTTAGGGATTTAAAACCTTTTTTTCTTCCTGTGGAAGAATTAAAGCAGTGGCTTATCACAAAAAATGATCATAGAGCTGCAGGGTAAAATTGGAAGCCCCCCTAACCAGTGCAAGGGTCTTCATAGTAAGACCTTTGATAAATTGGTTTCAAATGCCTTTTTGCATGCACAGTTCAAGTATGCCGTTGAATGATTTAATGAGTGTATCAGTTTGTCAGTGTATTGACTTGTTTTCTAAATGGAAGTTAGTTTTTGCTGAAGAACTTACTAATACAGTGTTACTCTTGAAATTACTTTTGTCTGCATTCCTACCTCAAAAATAAAAGAAAATATACTTTCTAAAATTTGTCTTTTTTAGCCATCCACCACACAATGCAACATTTACCAAGGCACATTAGACATCTGCCATACCAATTGCAGGAATTAAGCCTGTCCAGAATGTTTTATTTCTTTTAGTTTTCACCAAAGCTTGTGTCCTTTGGACTATTTCTAGGTTTTGTGGTCTGAAAAAGAATAGCAAGCAGAGAAACCAGAAGCTTGTCACAGACCAGGCTGGCCTTTGTGAGTCCTGACACTTTTTTCTTGTCTGACAAAATATGGTGTATGGAAAAATGCTAACCAATAGCAGGCTGCTGAGGTTTACAAAATTCCCAGTTAAGTGGGAAACTAAATTACAGATCAAACCAGTTGGTAAATTCAAGAAGAATTGAGTGTTAGAGGGATGGAATGGAGTAAAATGTATGAGGAAGTGCTAGGAGAACCACAAGATAGGCAGAAAATAGTTTTTAGGGAGTTGCAGGAAAGGTCAAGTTGCTGTAACTCAACTTGGAATAACTAGTCAAGAACTGCAGGCAATGCAATACCTTCTGGAGAGCAAAGTGATAAAAACCTGTGCTTTTGAGATTGGACTGGACTGGACAGAATTATGTGGCAAAAAATATGGTACTGGCAGAGATTCAGGGATCCAGTTAATCTCTTTTAAATAGATATATGATGTGAAAATCCTTGTGCATCTAATAACCTCAAGTATTGAAAATGTAGATTAGTAAGTCCTATTAAAAAAATCAGAGTTGTTAGGCAAAAATATGGATTGGAACTAAAATGCATAGGATCACACAGTGCATATTTTGTTCAATATTATGTTGAAGCAGCTAAATCACAGACATTTCAGAGTTATGATAAAATGTCTTTAGTCATGCTGGTTATAATTTGGAAGAGTGGTTCTTTTACTGATATAAGAGGTTGATGTAGTGCTTTTATACTGAACTATCAGCTTAAATTCACATGGTGCACACCACCAGCCTATTCAGACTAACTTTGATAGAAAGGTTTAGGAGCTTATTTGGTTCATTTTTTACTTAGAGATTATTTTTTATTGCTTCTTTCAATGAACATTGTGGCATGGGAGGGAATTCTTTAATTTGATAAATTTTAATTTTGGCTGATTTTTTTTTCTGCTGGAAACTCTGAAGCAAAGCAGGTGGCATTGTTCCCTGGAGATCTAAGAGAACCAGAAACTGAAGCAAAACATAAATTAGATTTGTTAGAATAAATTTTAGGAAATATAGCTCAGAAAGAAATTATTCTTGTTTTGTTGTCTTCAGAATAAAAGATACAATGGTTCCTACATTGCACAAAATGAGAGTATATCTCAAATACAATCACTTAAAAAAATTATTTTATTTTATGACAGTCAAAGTGTGGTGCTGACCTTCAGAATGCAGGCTGGCTATCTAGAAAGAGGTGCCCTTGTAATTTGAATGACAACCTTGCCACTACTTTAAAAAGCAAGAGATGTTTACAGCCACTTCAGGGAATGCATCTTATAGGAAAGCTTGACCCTGATGCCACATCTCTTTTTGCCGGGTAACCTTGCAGGCAGCAGAAGTTACAAAACAGAACAGAATGTGCTGTGATCTTGTCCACTGAGGTTCTTGAACTAGTTTTCTATTGTTTCCTACATTGCAATGACTCTTCTGATATTACACTTAAATGCCCTGAAGATCAGTCAGTCTTCTCACCCAAGAAAATACTAATGGGGTCAATATCACGTTTATTGAAATGTTTATGTTTCATTTGGTCTCAAATTTCTTGCTAAAAAGAAAGAAAAACTATGAGACAATTGTCATTAGTCCAAGATTAATTTTTCTTTTCTTTTTGGTTTGATTTCAATTCTTACCATTCCCATGTCAAAAGACTACATTTGTATATTGGTGTCATTACATCATTTGTTTTTCTTTGTGTGTGGGATATATTGTCATGTTGACTTCCCCTAATGTTAACCAGTAAAATGATGATGCAATTATGCCTTAGTGTTGACTCTTCAAAAATGTTTCAATACTCCCATTTCCATACCGAGCTGCCACTGGTTTTGTGAATATACTTGGTTAAACCACTTCATTGCTTTGCATGTGATATTCCTCTTGCAAAATGCAGGTAATGATGTCTGCCTCTTTTGCTGATGCTATATTGGAGCAAGATAATGTCCATACATACATTAAAAATAGCAAAGCTTGGCATTCTCACAGCTGAGAATCTGAGGTGCAACTAAAATCTGAAATGTAAAAATCAGTGGGGAAATATGGCTGGAAATGTATTTAAACCCACTTACCTAGAATATAACATGCAGAAATTACAGAAATCACTGCTGTCTGGGTTTTATTATCTGGGATTTTTACCTGATACCCTGGAGATTTGCTGCAGGAATTCCTGCTTCTGAGAAAATTTTCATTCTATATTTAATCCCAATCTCTTTATCTTGATATGTGTGATTCTATAGAGACACAAATGCATGTACAGCTATCAAAGTTTATAAAAGTAAGCGTCAGGAGCAGGGGGTGCCAGTCACATCAACACACATTTTTGTTTTGTTTCCATAATCCTTTAGACAATCTTTGTTTATTTGTCCAATCCTGTGCATTTTTAGTGCTCATATACCACTTCTTACTGTAGCAGAACTGTGGCAACCCAGCACTGACCCTTCCCATTAATTTTAAAGGAGCAGCTGTATTACCATTTTAAAACTTTGTCCACTTTTTGAAAACCAATCTTAGCTTTCTTTTCACTTTCATTTGTTTAGCCCAGATGAAGAGGTTTCTGTAACTCTCGTTTTTTAAATCTACCAACTTCTTTTCTCTAAGTCAAGATTTTTTCATTTAATTTTTTTTCTATTTTCTATGCTCCTGTTTATTTGGTGTAAAATAAAATAAATTGTGCATTTTTGGAAGTAAGTCCAAGTTATTTAATTTAACATTGTGCTTTGCCTAGATTCCACCTCTCCGCCCACATTATGTCATTGTTTTGAATAGATGATTTTAAGAGTGTCTTGAGCTTCCTAGTGCAGCAATTGTTCTTTTGGATGATGCAGTACAACTCTGGAAGTTGTGAAACTGCCATTTAAACAGGCATCAGCTACGTGTGCACCCATGGGCACCAAAGAGCTTTATGAAAGCTCTGGCTGTTGAGTGTCAGATAATAAATCCAGGAGGAAAACAATATGAAAAATTGCTTAAATGATCAAAACAGAAAAGATGAATAATGACACAATGCTGAGAATTTCTGATTATTGAACCAGCAACAAAGCACACTTCTCAGTTCTCCTCAAACAGACCCTGTCAGGAAAACAAAGCAAGTCAAAACCAAGCAGCACAGAAAGGTCTTCTTTCTCCCCATTTTGATCCTTTGCCTGCTACTTTGAAGAGTGAGTTGCATAATAGCTTGAACGAACTGTTAGCATTTTAATTATTTAAAAGGTCATCAGTGCGTGGGAGAGCTATGCTGAGAGCTAGAAAAGGTTTTTCAAATCAAACAGAAAAGGCAGGAATAAACTACAAGCAAAGCCATAAAGGATAGCTGAAGAGGAGGAGCAAGCCTTATGGAAAAGTCTGCAAGAGACGCTGCCCTTGACTTATTCACTTGTCAGTGGCATTGAAGAACTGCTCTGGATCTAACCATGTTTACAGTTTCAGCATTCATATTTCCTTATTTAATAGAATATAACTTGTTTAAATTTTATCTATCCATCTGCTGAGCCACTGATTTAATATCCAGTTACCTTTACTAATTTTAGAAGCCGTATGGTAAAGTGTTTTTTTTCTAAAGAGGAAGGACGACCTATAATTTTGACTTGTGTCAGAGCATGTGCCAGTATTAATTAGAAAGCTGGAGTTAGTTCAGAGACCAAAACATTCTACATGTCTAGGAAATGTAAAGTTAATTAAAAAAAAAGGTGACTAAATGGGTAGTAACTGCTACTGACAGAATAATGTTCAATTGCTGTAGAACTGAATTTCCATATTGGCATAGAGTAGATGGCAGTCCTCCTCTTTACTAGGCTGTCTGCAAGAATAAGATCATGTTTTATGATAAAGGTAGTGCAGCCTGATACTCTGAAATACCTCAAAACCATAGAGGCAGAAGTTTACATTGTGCTTGAAAGAACTTGCTGAAGAGAGTGCAAACAAAGAAGTATTAGAAACTCAAAGTATCAAACAGAAGTATGGTATTACAAACACAGTTACATAACAATGGCAGTTAAGTCTGCAAATATGTGAGGTTCCAGTATCTTCCTTTCTTAAAAATCCCTGCAAAATAAGTTTGAACCATTATTTAGTTTCCCCTTAAGACTCAAAGAGTGTTTTACTGGAAGAGAGGCATAAAATTTATCTGTGTTTTCCTAAAGCTTTGATGTATTTCAGGTAGTTCCAATAGAAAGATTTAAGCAGTCAGCTCAAGCTAAACTCATTCCTAGAGCTCCTCCACAGGCACGGATGTTCAGCATCATTGCTTCAGGTCTGGCCCATCTAACTGTCACAGATGCTATTATCTTCCTGAATTTGTTCCTGAAAAAGGCAGTGGCTAGGGGAGAAATATTTCCCATAAGAATTAATATAATTGCAGTGGGTGAGGGTGGGATGCACAGAAGGTGCAGACAATTTAAGAGAAGGACGAGGAGGATGGGGAAAGCAGGAGCAGGGCTGTCTGCTGTATTCTGAGCTACCGGGTTTTCTGAGCAGAACACAGAGCTGAAATATCTCAGATGCTTCACCTCTGAGATTGAACACACAGTTGTGTGAATCTTTCGGAATAAGCACTTTTGGTGTCTCTAAGTGCACTATGGCATTTCCATAGTTGCTATCATCCTCTTCAGATGAACCATGAGTAATTAAGGGTGAAGGACAGAAAACCAGGGTAATGATAATGGTAACAAAGAGATGCCAATGATGTTGAGGTACTGTTGCAATGCAATTGCTTCTCTGCTCCTCTCTCCAAATATAAGCTCATTTAAAGCTCTATTTTGCTCTTGTATCTGCATTGCAGAAAAATAACAATATTTGTCCAGGGAAGGAAATCAGTTCTCCATCCTTTTCAATTCAGAGAACTAAACACAGCTAACTTTTATGGTCTTCCCATTTTGGAGAACTACCTGGGTCTTCCCTTTGCAATGGGTCTGAGCACACAGATCCCACCAAAAATTTTAGGGAGTGACTTGACTTCTCCAGGTGTTAGGTCCAAGAGAATATCTCATTTGGAGGTTTCCTGTGAGGTAACCACAATAGTTTCATAAGAATTTTTGGTCATGGGTTTTGAGAGCAGGTTAGTGTGAGTAATGCAGAGAAACAAAGTGCTATGTGGGAAGTGGAGAGTGAGCAAAGGCTGCAAATTTCACCAGAATGTAAGCATGATGGGTGAGCCATGGGAGTTTGGTGAAGAATTTAGAGAGACGTAAAGGAAAATGCAATATTTTGTTATCTACATCTGGGTTTATACTGTAGTGAGCATCCACATGTAATACTAAAAAAAGTGTCCTGCATTTTAATTGAAAATGGCACACAAGGTCAGAGAGGTGTTGCTCTTTGCCTCTCACTGTTTCTTGATGAATGACCTATTGGAAGGTACAAGAAGAGTACCTTATCTCCTTACAGCCCATGTATGTCTTAATCCTTCTATCATAGGCTATTGTGCCTAGGGTCTTATGAATGTCTTTTTCAAGGTGAAGCTGCCTTTCTTACAATGAAATTTAAAAATAGTCATGAACTACTTACATTTCCTCTCTGCTAAGCAATCTTGCACAGCTCAATGGGGTCAGTGGGGTCATATTTTCCAGGTTCTCAGAAGAAGCTTGATGTGCACAGATTTTCTGCTGTTAACAGTGAAAACCTTGCACCTACATCTGGATTGCAGAGCAGGTGTTTTATTCAGCTCATCCCACACACCCCAGCCTTCCAGCAGTGCATGAGAGGGGAGTGCAACACAGCTCCCTCCCAGCTGCTCTGTTCTTCCCCAGGGAAATCAGGACAAGGAAAACAAGGAGCACCTGGGATTCTTCCTGGCACAGGGACGGCATGTGGCCAGCAGATATCACACACCTCATGGGACAGATGTGGCAGGGAGTGAATGAACCCTGCACTGTAGTTGTGCCCCTGTGACTTTGTACGGTTTCAGGCTTCTGCTGATGCAGCTTTGCTATTTAAAGATGAATATGCTCCTAGTGCCTGTCTTGCCTTTCTTCCAGCTCAATTCAAACATGTGCTGCAGGAACTTGATTTTGTTCAGCTGAAGCAGCTGTTCCAACAGTTAAATCAGAAATCTCCCCTTGTAAGGCATGATCCTTGCCCTGTGCCTGCACAGAGTGTGCATACACACTTTCCAGGGGGAAGCCTGCTCTGTCAGGCACACAGACACTCAGTCCCTCTGTCCCCTTACACTCCAGCCTAAACTTGACTAGAGACTTGGACAAATCTGCACCTGACAGCCTCCAGACAGAGATAACACACTGGATAAATGGCAGAAATATGTAGTGGCATAAGAAGACAGGCCCACTTACAACGTATCAGAACAGAATGGTACCTGGATGGGCCATGTGACTCCTGCTGCCTCTGCACAGTTTTGCAATAAATGTTTGTGTCTGAAAAATATTCTCTCCACTAGCTTTTGTTTCAGATTTAATAAAGGAACAGGGGAATTTCGGTTGCTCCTGATTGTCTCCACAAGTCCATAACTGAATTTTCAGAGGAAAAGCTGTCAAGTCTGGTAAAAAACATTCATTTCCAGACATTTCTGTAAACACCTGAATTCCTGCTGCAGCATTTATTACCAGCATTTTCCATGGAAAGAGAGGTTAACTATTGTCCAAAGGAGTTCAGGAATGGAGTGTGCCGTGCCAAGAGGGATGCTGAGAGATGAAATGGCATTGAATAATTACACATATGTTGTACTTTTACACAAAGCAATAAAAAGTAGGCATGCTCACCAAGGAACATGCCTTGCGGACCTTCTGTGTAATGGAGATAATTAGGAAAAACTGCGAAGCAAGAAAATTAATGACTGATCAATTAACCTCCCCATTGTTATCAAAATGAATTACTTAAACCAGAGTTCCACTCAGTGCAGCAGCTGTGGGTAACAACTATTTCATATTCAGCTTGCCAAAGAGCTGGGAGGGTTGGAGGGTCCAGAGGCACCTCTGGAGCTCTGAGCACCTGGAAGGCCAGGAGCAGTGGGAAGTGGGGAGGTGGCAGAGCTGATGGCAGCCAGCACCTCAGGACATGGTGCTCGCTGCTGGGTGGTCTGGCTTCTTTTAACACACAGCACCATTTTCTGCCTCTGAGCTGATTTCCCTTGTGCAATTCAGGAGAAACGTGGTCTCAAAAACTTATTTTGGTTTTTAAGTCCCCTTGAGATGCAAAATTAGAGACCCCTGGTTTTTTTATTTTTGTTTCTAAGCAACACTTTTGTCTGCAAATCATCTCAGTACTTCACAGACTGTGAAGGTCTGAGAGCTAAGAAATATTTATAGCCCCATTATACATAAACTAAAAAATCATAGAGGTTTCTTTAAGCATCACACAGATTATTTAGGGGAGAAATACAAATTTCAGGATTGCAACACAGCTGGCCTAGCACAGAGCATTTAATTTTCTGTAAGAGTTTTATCTGGCTGCACATTTTAACAATCCACATTTTGATGCAAGAGCAAAAGCAGTGAGTAAAAAATGGATATGTTGTAAGTTTTGGGACAATTTCGGGTCATTTGGACATCAGCTCTCTGCTCCCTGGTTAGCCATGTACTGGTTTTGACAATGACCAGGAGAGCATTAGGATTTCCATGGCATTTTTGTGGGTATTAATGCTTTGAGTCCTATTGTTGAAATGTTATAAAGGAGCAGTGGATTTGCTCAAAACTAGTCCTAGTTTTTATTGGTTTTAGTAGTACAACATATTTAGGAAGGCAAATTTTTGCATTGTACTTAGAAGCTTTTGATGTATGGGGCTTAGGGCTCTAGAGAGAAGAAATTAAGACCTCAAATATGTAGGCGACTGAGGGCCAAAACCACCATCTCTAGCTTTATGCTGTCCTAGGAATCAGCTCCTTGTTTGTCCTGGCACAAGGCTGCTTGTAAATTTGTTAACATAGTATGGTACAGAGACACCTATAATTCTGGTTTGGACTATTTTTCACCTTTGCCCTTACTCACAATAATTTTCTTTGACTAAGAGAGCTGACAATGACTCATAGAGTGCAAATGAATAATACACTGTGCTGTCAGGCTTTTGGTATGTTCACCAAAAAAAGGTGCAAAAAATGCACAAGCACACACATACAGCCCCCATCTCCAGAGTAAAAAAGAAAGAAGTACAGAGAAGTTTTCTGCTTTCCTGCATCAACCATAGTTTAATCTTTCTTGCTTTTCAGCTTCTCCAGGAGAATTTTCTCTCTCTTCATATTCATAGGACTCCAGGGTGCTCTCACATATATCTTGTGAATGATTGAGGCCAGAAAGAGAGATTAAATTCAGACATGGTAAACTAACCTTCAGGTGATACCTGCCAAATGTGGTAGAGGCTCTGTTTAGCTGATACCTCCTGCATAGTGTGAAGGGGTGAGGAAGTCTCTTCCTCTACAGAGACTGTAACCACTCAGAATGGGAGCCAAAGGGCTCTTTTACATTTGGAACTCCATGTAATAACCAAGAATTTATGAAACCCCTTTATTTCAACCCCTCCCCAGTTTAAATCATACTTTCACAATCACTTAGCCACACAACCATGGTCAAAATTGAACCATTTCCACCAAGCACTTTTCTTTTGCCAGAATTGCAGGGATAGAAATGTGCCATCAGAGTTTTCACAGCCAGTCCTATTCCCTGATGGTATCTGCTGTTTCAAAGGCAATGTGACAGGAGTCCTGAAAGCTACTGCTTAGGATGGAACAATTGAGAAATATGGTAATTTGTGTGGAAGAGGGGATCTGAGGATACTGTAAGCCTGAAAACCCAAACCACTCCAGTCTCTGTAGTACTGCAGTCAGAGCACAGAACAAAATTATGAGTGCACACTTAGTCTTTTCTAAATACAGTATTGTTAGTGGGTTGATGCTGCTGACGTTTCTGTCTGTTCGCACTGCTGACATGGCCAGTCTGCAGCAATCTGTAACAACAGAGAATTCTTGGCCTCTCTTCAGGTCATAAAGCTTTTTTTATATGCCACTTGTCACTAGAGTTCAATTAATTTAGTTTGCTGTTAGTAATGTGTGATTTGTTTTTCCTCCTGTTTCACTGGTAGCTGGAGTGCTTAGTACAGATAGGTTCCTTTCAGCTCTGTTCTGTAACTTAACAGCTGCTCATTTTAGAAAGGAGTGGGGGATATGTTAAGCTAACCATGATGCCAGCTTTTAGAGAGTTGTAGATTGGCTCAATTTTTTTTCTTTTTCAAGACAAGATCCATCACGAGCCACTCTTAAAACAAATCTATAAGCATAAAAATTTTCTGCAACGTTCTTTAGCCTGTAGTCAGAAGAAGCTTACACTTTCACAGTCCTAATTTAGTTCTGCCCTTACATGCTTATCCTTGTCTGGCTTTCTCAATAAACTCCTATCTGCTTCAAGCATGTAAATTTTTCTTCAGTGATGAACACAGGCTAGCCAGGCCAATGAAAATATTCCTAAAAAAGTACAGAACAGCGCTGTTATTAAGATGGATATTTGTTATTGGTGAAATTCAGGAATTCTGCCTGAATTCTCACTCAGATTTTCTCATTGCAAGCTCTTAATTCTGAACCTACCACCTCCAGGCACATAGAAGGTCGTTCTGGAATATGGCTCATTTGAGACCCATGTTCCTAGTCAATCTTGAAGCATATAATTAAATCTAGTGATGCTGCTTTTTCATTTCCCCTTTATCTGAAAACTCTGAATCAATTTATATTTCCTTATTTCTCTCTATCCCATCCATAACTCCCTCCTTTAGCTTTCTGTATAATTCATGCCCTTTGTGTTGACCTCAGATCTGTGCCTTTTTTTGTTGTATAATTTAGGCTTTGAGAAAGATCTGAGTCTTCTGTCGTCTAGTTGCCTCACATCAGATGAACTATTATGCTGAAAGCCATCTTGAAGTGGTGTTATTTGACTTTAAGTTCAGCATGTAGAGGAGCCTAAACTATGTTACATCTGCACACACACACAAAAACATGCACAGAGTAAAAGTGTAGAGCAATTTAACTCTAGGTGTTTCATATATAGTTACCTTAGAAAAGAAACAGTGTTTGAGTTTATTGACAGGATTTTTACTGAGGTTTCTGAAGTCAAATACTTTGAGGAAACATCAGATTTGATGAAAAGTCAGAAAGTCTCTGCATACATGAATATCTTCAACTGCCTGATGATATGTGTAATCAATAAGCTCTATAATCTGAGGTCTCTGCTCTGGTCAATGAATGAATGAATTATGCTCAAGGAATTAGGCAGGAACACTTCTGAAAACAGCTTTTACCTGTAAGATGCTTGCTGGTGTATGGCAGAAAGGAGGTGGCCTCTCTTGAGGAAGATGGGGCTGCAGTTATCCAGCTGTGTAGCTTTCGCTGCTCCCTTGGAGACCTATAGTCTACCAGGGGCTCTGAAGCTAAACTTCCAAAAACTGTCCGAAATTGGGAGCCCAAATTCTCTGTGCATTCAGTAGAGAGAGGTGCTGGTTGACAGACAGCTCCAAAGATGTCTGCATGTTTGAATAATTCTCGGTATGTGTTTCACACTTCCTGGGTGCACAAATTTAGCCTCTAAGGCTATTCCTGGGCCCAGCTAAAAACTTCTGATAGTTGCTATCTGAATGTACAATGTGCTATGGAAAGCTAAATCCTGTGAATAACCAAACTTACACATTTTAAATATAACTTGAAATCAGCAGAGACAATTCCACATCCGAACAATTCCACATCCACCGCCTTACCTCTCCCGGGGGCTACAGAGATTAAAGCATTGCTACCTGCATGTGACAGAAGTGAGCTCCACTGAAAAGCCTGTGCTGAAATACCCACATCTCTAATCAGGAGAACTGAAGAGCATGCAGCACATGAGTCACAGGGCCACACACTGCACAATTAAAAAGAAAAAAGGGATATTGCTATGAGAGAGGCCCTGGGGCAGGAGTGTGCAGCAGCACCAGTGTTCATGAGACAATCGAGCCATAGGCAGGAGGCATTCTGGTGGGTTTGCAGTCTTGTAAGAAGGGATGCAGAACAGAGGGAGCCTCTTCTAGCAGTGGCAAATGCCTTCACTCAGAATCCATGTGCTTTAAAGATGGGGATGGCAGCATTCACAGGACATTATGGTCCGGCTGGGTTCACAACTAGATGGATAAAAAAAATGGTTAGATGATGGGTCACATGAGGCAGGCTTTAACAGATTCACTCTACTGGTGTACCTGTAACTACCTTCTAGAGTAGAGATTTATCCTGGGGACCATCCTGTTATCTTTATTGATGTTTAAGATTAGATGATGGCGTGTACTCTTATCGCGTTTGCAGGTCACAGAAGATTGGAAAGGATGGCTTGATACACTTGAGGGCAGAATTATCATCCACTGGGACCTCAACAAACTGACAGGAATCTTATGATGCACAGCTCTGCACCTGTGAAGAAAACCCTGCCATAATTCATAGTCTAGGGACTGACTGCCTGGGGAGCATCTCTGCACGAAAGGACCTGGGGATCTTGCAGAGCATCAGGCTGAGGATGAGACAGCCGTGTGCACTGCCTGCAGAGAAGGCCCAAAATACCTAGGGTTATATTAAAAAGAGCACAAACAGTGCTTCCAAAGTTTAGAAAAGTGATGATGCATTTCTACTCAACACTCATTGCACTACTATTTAGAGAACTGTGACCTTCTCTGCCCTGCCCTGCCCAGGGAAGAAAAGGCATTGATAAAGTGGAGGGAATTCAGCAGAGGGTCACCAACTGGGACTTGAGCACTCACCCTGTGAGGAGGAGCTGAGGGAGCAGGACTGGCTCAGACTGCAGAAGAGGCAGCTTTGGGAGCATCTAAAAGAATTCCCCCCCAACCAGGCACTTTTGGGGAGGCTGCAAAAGGCAGTGGGGAGAACGGAATCAGGGAAGGTTGAGACTGGATTTAAGCAGCTGCTTTTCTTAAAAAGAGGCAGCGGACAAGGCTGCCCAGAAAGGTTGTGAGCAACCACATCTTGTCTTACAGCTGACCCTTCTTTCAGTTGGACGGGAGATTTTCTGAGGTCCCTTCCAATCTGGCTTTTTCCAGCAACTTATGACATAAGGAATGCTAAAGTCTGAAGCAGCACTGAATAGCATAAGTATGTGAGTACATGGTACATAGGTATGTGAGTAAATAAATAAAAATTCACTGAATAATGAGGCTAAATCCAAATATTGAATAGCCTCTAACTCACAGAGCACTATTGATGCTCTGCTTTGAGAAAGGCCTGGGTCCTATGCAAAGATACAGCATGCAGGTATCTAATTACTGGGTAATAATGAATATTACTAAAAGCACAAAATGTTAGTGTCACAAGCAGTCTGAATTCCATTATTTCCTGACTTTGAGAAGCTTGACTTTTCAGCCTTAATGTCCTTTCAACACAGTTTTCATGTAATTCTCTATAAACAACATAAGAGGTTTTACACTGAAAATGTGTTTAGATGTTTGTTTTATCATTGTGCAAGAGGTTCTTCTCCTTGACAGATTGTCGTACCGATATGGCTTGCTTTCTTTGCACTTAATCATGCGTGAAGAATAAACAGGGTGAAGGGTGTTTCATTTCAAAGTCTATGAAGGGTATTCTTGCTGGCTGCTGTGCTGGCCAAGTGCATTAGGATGTTATGCAGTTTGTTGGTTCAAGTGGCAGGCTTGTAAGTCTCAGGAGATAAATGCCCATATTTTTTTTTCCTGGTGTTGTTCTCTGCAAACTGGACCTGTGTCAGACAGTTTTTGGGCAGATCAACCGATCAATGCTTCTGTTTTCTTACTCACATCAATCATCTTTTCTGTTATGAGCCATGTTCCAAAATCTCTGTCTACACAAAACTCTCATTGACATCATCAGGAGCCCTAAGGACAGCAGGGTTTGATAAAACAGTGACTGATAAAAACATGGAAAACTGCAATAAAACATAAAATACAGCTCTATATTTAAACAGTAAGTCTCCTGATACAGGAGTAAGGAATTTACCTGGCCCAAATCACTTCTGTACTTCTGCAGAGTCTCTGCTGCTGGTAACCTCTGCTCACCTTGGCCCAGTGCATGCATGGAGCTGGTGCAACCCATTCCTCTGGCTAAGGAGGTGGATACACAGCGTGGCTGTGAATGCCACTTTGCATGCAACTATTTCTTCGTACAGTAAATAAGGGTTACTTGTGTGTGTGTATGTGTGTGCATCTAGGTATGGCTGCATATGTATGTAATATGCTCCCATCCTGCAAGATAAGTACGCATCTGCTAAACTGAAAGTGCTGTTTCTTTACTGTTTCTTCATCTGCTAACACAGAGCAATGACATGAGCAAGGTTTGCAGAGATGATTACTATAAATTATCTTCCCCTTAGGTGGCAGAGTGCCTTATATACCAAAAAATATGTACACTGGAAAATATTATCTCTATCATATCCATTCATCTCTCCTCTTATTTCACCATAGTAGAAATATTCACTTATTACAATAATTTTTTTTTTGTTTTTTAAAATAAGATTTTTTAATCATGAAAACATTATATTTTTGTCACATTCTGCTGCCACTGGTTTGGAACAAGAATATTGTCAGGGAATGAACCTGTACTTGGGGAACTTAAAGCAGCAGAATATGTCTCATGAGATTGGTATCAGATGTCACAGAATCGTTTCTAAAATTGCTGATGTTCTATTTCAAAATGGCAGCTAAAAATAACATTAAAAAGCCTTTCTCTATTTGCTTGCCTGTTTTCAATTGCTAAGATTTTCAAAATCATTGGGTCACATCAATTGCAGTAGGCCCTTCTCACCCAGTATGTGTCTTCTGACAAGGCCAGAGGAAGGAAGAAAGGTGGACTTGAAAAAATGAGTTGCATTTTTCTAATCTAATTGCTGGTGGCAGAAGGTTTACCCCATCAGTAGAGAAGTATGATGCAAAATTGTTCAGCAGCATTAACAGCCACCCCTGCTCAAGTTACATTTTAAAATATGACATGTACTTTTGACATCTGGGAGCAGTAGTTGAGGAGATGCAAGTGCTGCAGTGATTTGACCATGCACTTACTGGTTTAAGACATATGCATGTATAGGAACTGCCATCATAACTGCTGGGAAGAAGTGAACCAGCCATTTCCAGCCCTAAAAATATGATTCTCTGTAGCTTGAACAGAAGGACTGCATTGGGAGATGGAGAATGTAAAAGCCATATAATTTAAGGATCAAGAAAAGAACAGGAATTAAAAATCCAGTAGGACAGGTGACATATGGATACTTTAGTAGTCATAGTTAGAACATAGGAATTAAATTATGATTTAGTAACACTATTTTTGAGATATGCAATTTAGTATAAAAATATTGTTCCTGAATACCAAATTATATTTCTGGAATTAAACATTTTCCTGACTTCTGAGCACAAGACACATTATTTATTAGTTTTTCTCAGAAGTATAGACATTTAACTGCTCATCCCTATTGAATAGCATGTTTCATTTAGTACTTAAAGAGCCTACGTGCATGCAAAATTGATAACTACAACTGGGTTCACAAGCTGCTCAGAATGCAAAGATGCCCATTTTTCATGTTCAAATGCCAAGTGGAACCCAAAAAGATGTATTTTATGTATGACAGGTGCACACAGTCAGATTCTACAGACGTGCCTAAGATCTCATGCTTTCAATAATTTGGCATCTCTTCTGTAGTAGATACAAAACAGACCAAAGGATCAAAGATATCAAGTGTTGTGGGGCACTGAAATATCATCATGCAGTTTCCAGTGCTGTAAATACTCTCTTGAGGTCCATATACCCTGTAAAAGAAGTTGTTTGTCTCAACATGAGTTCAGTTGACACAGCCACTTTACTTGAAAGGTAAATACAAAGCTATTTTGTCTGATAATCCTTTTAATGATTTTTAAAAGTCCTTGGACAGTTGAATATTCTAGAAAGCTGTGTAATACACATAATACAATCTTCTGTAATGAGTGAGAAAGTACATTTTTCAGTATTAGACCTAAAAGCGCCTTCAGAGCGTCAGTGTAGGATTTTTCATTCTATTGCTAAGAGTTTCTGGCTGTTTGTTAGAACACCATTGGGGAGGCATGTCAAATGGATAAAGGAAAAACACTTCTGACTACAGGTGGTCTTTTTGGTTCTCTTCAGCAATAGGAGAGCTCAGGCAAACCCC
This sequence comes from Melospiza melodia melodia, assembly GCF_035770615.1. NCBI lineage: Eukaryota > Metazoa > Chordata > Aves > Passeriformes > Passerellidae > Melospiza > Melospiza melodia. The sequence continues at coordinate 128,465,975 of NC_086194.1, read as the reverse complement.
AGGTGGTGCAGAGCCTACCTTAGGCTAGGACAGGTTGCAGCAGAGTTAGGTAGTCCCCTCCTGCCAAGTTCAGTCACTCCAAATTTTAATATTTCATGGAGAAATAAGATCATTTCTGAGTTGAGCAGATGGGTGAAGGAGCCTGTGATTAATATTTCTTTGGTTAATTTTGCCTCATAAAGCTTCACATTTCCTCAGTTTAAAAAAATCCAGATGTGAATGAGGGCAAGGCAGACATACCTTGATGCAAAATATCTCTAGGTCCTCTTCCCACCTTGAATGGCAATGGCAGGGACAGAATTGGAAGGCCCAATCTAAACAAAGGAGGAAAAAGTCACATATTTTAATAGAACTGTATGCAAAACATTTTATTCCTTAGAGCTATTGCTTCATGTTCTCTGTGCATTCAGGTGAGTGGCAGTGTTACAGTGTGTTAGTCACATTTTCTAATTCTCCTTTCTTCTCTTTTCTAACACAAGCGCGAATTGTTGGATTGATCTAGATCACTCCAGAGCCTCAGTGTGGATGTTACATTCTGCATGCCTCATCTGGCACTTCTCATACACCCTGTCCAAGAATAAATGACTCTTAAATGTGGCACTGTTTCTTTACTCCAGTGCTGATGGAAAGCGAAAGTATTGCTCTGACTGACAGAATAAAGGCCAGAAGCTGTCTGAAAATATGGCAGACCCTAAATGTGGGACTCAGATAAATCTGTGCCAGAAGTATTAAATTCATTCTGTTCACATCTATTTTATAGCATGAGTTGAACTTGCAGATTGCAGTTGCCTCATTACTTCAGGACTTTTTTTAAAGGTCTTTAAAAACAGTAAAAAAGGTAGGGGGTTTATTGGAGAATTTGCTGTCCAAAACCCTCTGTTGTATGAGAGGTCAAGCCAAATGAAAGCAAAGGTTCTTCTTGGATCCAAAAATCAATAACTCTTTGGAATTACTGCAAAGACTTGGTGTACTACTGCCAACCCTTCAAAAGAAAAAAATCTATTTTCTGTGCCCTTATACTCACCCTGTCCACTTTGAAATTATACTGCTCATTGACAGAATTAATACAAGTGCAGTTTCCAATTTAATTGATGCAGCATTTTTTCAGTGGAGAAAATACAATTCTTTGTAGTAACTGATTTGTTACAAGTAAATAAAGGGTAATTATGTAGCCTGCTGTTCACATTAGACAATCCATTTCAGCTCCTGCTCTACAGATGTTTAAGTCTATACAGATGCTTGGCAGCAGACTGAGGGCAGATTTACTGCCTATCTGCAGTGAGCAGGGACTAAAGTCACTAAATCTGCAAAATGTGGTAAGAGATCATACTGATTTTCTAACAGCCATCCAGCATTACATAGATACTTTATCATGGAGCTGTACAAAAGTTACTTAGTCCTGCCGATGAAGGCATTAATTAGGTGAGGAAAAGCAGCCTACAGATGCAACCAGTCTTGCACAGATGCAAACTGTGTGCCTGCAGCTTTTTTGTGTGTCACAGCTTTACAGTCCCCTGCAGTTCCAGCTTGGATGCTGGTCTTTTAGTTTAGCAAGTGTCAACAGTTTGAAGGGCAGCTTTGGAAAAGAAGAGAAGCAATGTAAAATAAAATTCATATTTTTGAAGGTTTAGCTTTGCCTGTGTTAAAAGCAAGGCTATGTACAATGAACTGTGAAAACATGGCAAGAAATGACAGTGTCTCAGCTGATAATATCTACAGGAAATAAAACCCTGCAGAAATCTCAACTTGCTGTCAAAAACAGTCCAAACATTATACACATGGCTTGTACAGTTAAGAACCTGGAACCAGAGTGTGCTGAAGTGCTAAACTGGCTTTTGACAGCACTAGCATCTTGCAGGACAGAGGATGATTTTTTTTCATTTCACTGCTTTCTCTTAGTTCCATTCAGTGATTATTTAATTCAAACCTGAGAAACCAGCTGGGAGTTGAAAAAGCAGAGAGGCTGATATTCCTCTCAGAGCTTTCAAAAAGTATGGGAGGGGAGGAGGAGGAGATCTACCACCACTTCTGAAAGCTTAGTGAGATCGTGACCAGAAAGAACTACTGCTGTTCAATTCACTGGTAGATATTGTTCCCTTTAAAAAGTTGGCTGGTTTTAATGTAAGGCTCTTTTCCCCCATTTAAAAAAAAAAGGTTCTAGGCACATTTTAGGTAGTTTTTTCTTTCTTTATGTGAAAGCTAAATGTCCAATTGATATCCATATGCAACTTGGTCTAAATCATAAGAAAAAATCTAGCACTTGGTAATTAAGCAGGGAGGTCTTGGTATATATGATAGAAATAATGGGGACAGGCAGTAAGAATAAACGCTATTTATTGTTTCACTGTTTAAGTCAGGAGAGCTCAAATTGTGATCCACAGGTTTTGTGCAGCCTGCCAAGACAGCTCCACTGGCGAACAGCCCTTTTCCTCTTTGCCCAGTTTCCTACTGATTTTTCAGGAACAACATGGAAGACAGATGAAACACTCTGCCTGCAATAACCTTGTCTAAGAACCCTACTTTCCTAGGGATGCTGCCATGGTAGGTGCACAAAATAGGGAGTGAAGGAACTCACAGAGATTCACTACTGCCAGTGCCACACAAGTGTGGTTACATGTGGTGCTCAAATACTCTTTGAACAGAGTGGAACATAATTCTCTCTCCCAGGATTTTTCCTGGAGAAGGCAGTGAGAAAGCTCAGAGAAAAAAGAGAAAACAATTCTTATCTCTGTTTGCTGCTCCTGTTGTTTGGCACATGTGGAATGGGTTATGGAGATTGTTTGCCAAAAGGGATTTGTTAATTGGACTCTGTTGATGGTTATTTGGACTGATTGATCAATCAGGTCAAAGCTGTGTCATGACTGTCTGGTAAGGGTCACGGGGTATTTTTAGTGTAAGATATTTATAGTAAAGTATAGTATAGTATGTAATGTAATATAGTATAGCTTAATAAAGCAATTGTTTAGCCTTCTGAATCAAGGAGTCAGAGCACATTATTCCCTGACTGAGGGCCATCCTATATCAATAGTCCCATATTAATTGTCCGGTTTTCCTCTGACTCTAGAAGAAGGTCTGAGGCCTGCTCTATGTAATTTGTTTTTAAAAAATGTGAGTACGTTACAATGTCTGGTAGCAAAAAGAAACAACTTTTTCTTTTTGCAAAAAAGGTATATGCAAATGAGATAAAAATCAGCTACTTAAACTGTAGGTTTCAGCTTGCTGATTTAAAATAATGATATTTAAATCTTTCTGTTTTAACCAGTGTGCTAGCAAGTAACTGTGTCAGTAGTCAGAATTTATCTGTACCTTCATTTTTAGGTCAGCAAACCAGCCCATTTCTCAAGTAAAGAACAAATTAATTTGAGATTGTTGATTTCCAGAGAATTGTCTGTATGTCTGTGTGTGTGCAGAGGTTCGTTAGGAGGTCATGTTACTTTTAGCACATTTGAATGAGAATTCTTGCAGAAGAATTAGGGAAATGAGACATGCTGATTAAAAGGAACAAAAGAAAAAAAAAGGAAAAAAAGGATATTGCTTTTTGAGAAGTGCAAATTGCAAGCCAGGCCATGGTGAAAATCTCCTTGTCTTCACTGTTGATTTCATAACCTTCAGCTATCAAACCTCTTAGAGAAAAACTGGCAGATTACTAGAGCTCTGCAAATACTTTGGACTTCTCAGCTTTAATTCATTTCAAGATGCCTCTTCTCCCTAATAAAAGGTTTTCTATATTTCAAAAACAAACCTAGCAATAATACAACCATATTGACAACACGTCTTATTTAAAAGACATACAATGTTTTCAGGGGAAAAGACAATCTTCTGTATAAGGCTATCAAAAAAAATTTGCAAACCCTTTCTTTCTGGAGAAGAAATTTTCAAAAAACAGACACACACATATAAGAAAAAAATATAATATGAATTGTATATAGTTTCTCACTATGATTGCATAAAAGCTCCTGTTACTATATATGAAGGAAGCCATATCTGTAAATTAGATAAGGCTACAAATTAGATAGGCTGTCTTGGCAATCATGGGTTTATATCCTCACATGCCTTAAGGCATGCAAATATAGGCTTTCATCCTGAGGGACATGGAAGTCTCTCTGTCAGTTTGGTAGAAGGAACAGCCAGTTGCTGGTGAGGCAGAACACTAACCTGCAACTGCAGAAATATTTCTCCTCTCCAGCATCAAGCCAGTGCCAAGTAAGTGAAATTGCTAGAATTAAGCATTCACAAAATGTTAATGAGTTTGGTCTGGCTTTTACTAAACTCTTGATTGTCTTCAGCAAACTATAGATTTTCATCACACTGTGAAAAAAGTTGTTTGGATGTTTGTCAGCCCTGTTGTTAAAATAATCTTCATGTTATATACAAGACAGAAAACTCACTCTAACTTTGATTTCTGGAAGTTCAAGAGCTTCTTTTCCTCTTTCAAAGTGGTACTAATGCTTTCTTACACTCCTCACATGTGAGAGGATTACAAAGGGAGATTTCAGACCACTGGCTTCCTAGAATTTTTTAAGCCTGAAGAACTGGTCCCTGATCCAGACCTCCCATGCTGGAGACAGACAACACAATCAGGCCTCTTTTAATTAGCAAACTTAGCTTATCTTGGGGTTGTCTGAAGCCATGTGTCTTCTAGTCCTTTCATGCTCACCCTATCTCACCTGCATTCTCTTCAATTTTGCTGAAATATAGCTAACACAATTTTTTTTTTCCCCAGAGTACTTTTTTGTGTCAGAAATTTCTTTTGGGATTCTGCTGGGCATGTACTTAATTTCACAATTTAACATTTGGAATGGGCTCTGAACCACAACCAGGAGGAACACAGGAACACTGACAGCTACAGCAGTGCCTGATGCAGGTGAACAGGAAATGTGCTGAGTTCTCCTGCAGCTGTTGGATAGCTTCCTCTATTGTAACCTTATAGGTGACCCACCAAAAGGCTGTATATACTGCCTGACTAATTGCATTGCTCCATTTTTTTTTTTCCAAAATATTTGGCAAGTTTTGCTGGCATAGCCAAGGTTTTGGGTTCCAGTGAAAAGCGGTGCTGGTCACCCCCCTCTCTGTTGAAAAGAGCTTCAGTTTCCCTTGGTGAGGCAGGTCCAAGAAGGTTGAAAAGACACAAATAATAGTCAAGAAATGATAAAGACATGATTAAAAATTTTGGCTTATGGTATAGGAAGATATGGCTCTCAGAAGTGATATGACAGAAATGTTGCTGCTGTGAACAAATCCACAAGCATAAGACATATGAGAAAAAGGCTTAAGATCATGGATAATGTCAACGTATAGGCAGAAGAAAAGTTAAGGGAACTTATATAATATTTTGTATGTATTTAGGCACAGACTTTCCAGCTATGATTTCAGATGGATGTGAATGTTGATAGTTCCTGACTCATGCTTTTGCTCTTTTTTTTTTGTTGTTTCTATTGATCATCAGTCGCTAATACTACAAGATGGTACAATTGAGGTCCCATCACTCTGACCCCATATTATCTGTGTCATCCAGCACCAGGACTGCCCATGGATCCTACACAGTCCATTCGTGCAGCAGATGGAGTTAAAACAGGAGCAAACCTCTCACATGCCTTGTGTTGTGACCGCGGTCACAAGGGTTTGCAGGTGAAGAGAGAGGCGAGAATGTTGATTCCGTGATCAGAAGGCTTGATTTATTATTTTATGATATATATACTACATTATGACTATACTAAAAAGAAATAGAAGGAAAAGATCTGAGAAGGCTAGCTAAGCTAAGAATAGAAAAGAATGATAACAAAGGCAGCTGGCTCAGAGCGAGAGCCAGCTCTGCTGTGACTGGTCAGTAAATCCAAACATCCACCTAAGACCAATCACAGATCCACCTGTTGCATTCCACAGCAGCAGATAATCATTGTTTGCACTTTGTTGCTGAAACTTTTCAGCTTCAGCAGGAAAAATCCTAATGAAAGGATTTTAATGAAAAGATGTCTGTGACATTGTGTGGTCATGGTCTGTCTTCTCCCAGTATTTGTAGAGAATGGAAGAGAGGGAGGATTTAGGAGAACACCATCATCATTCTCATCATCCATCTGGGTTTGCTGAGGTTTTTTTATTAGAGGGTGAAGATTATGATGGCTATAAAACTTCACCCAGAGCTAAAAGGCAGAGCACTTATGGAAGGCTGGAAGCTGTTCATGCAACCCTGCACCACACATACAAATAGTTGCTCAAAATTGAAATTCTCTTTCCAGCTGCATCTGCTTTTTGTGGCAAGAATATGCAGTTTTTGTAGATGACTATGCTATGATCTTGTTAGAAAAAGGGGCATTTTGTAAGTAGGATGTGTCATAAACAGTCATTACTTCCAGCACTCACTACAAAAATACCAGTATTGACAAGGATGTGAACAACTTCAAAAATTAAAGTTAGATGATGAGAATCTTAGAAGGCAATAACTAACAGCTCTTCCAAAAGTGGTATGATGGAATAATTCTCTCAAATGTGTTACCCAGTCATCTGGACATGCTGCAAAGTATAAAATACAGCATGATTACTGATCTTTAGCTCCCAAATCAAGATAATTTCCTTTATGATTTCCCCCCAGCTATACAGCAATGCAATTATTTTGCTATATTAACATTTCTTGCTGAATATTGCATTCTCACACTGCAACTATTTAAAGTCAAATGCAAAGGTTTAATCTTCTCTTTAAAATAATTCAGGAGGTAAAAAAAATTACTTTTAAATAAGTTTGTAAGTTTGTTTTCCTTTGCTTCTGAGGCATAAACAAAAATATTTTTCATCAAAAAGCATGGGCTGAAAGTTGACTTTATCTGGGAGAAGACAATACTTTAAATGAAAGAGGGAACTTCATTCCGAATTCAGCACACTCTTGAAAACTCAAAGTAAGAAAACACATTTCCTGAATTTCCTTCAATTTTTATGCCTTTCATTCAGAAACTTGGCTTCTTTTTTAAAAATGTGTAGGAAAATGTTACTGTGAGGAAGACAACACTAAAAGAAGAAGAGGAAAATTTTCACAAATAGTTAGCTCTGCAGGTTTCGTGATCAATTTTCACATTTCCAGAATATTTGCAGATGGGAATCTGCAATAGCAATAGCTTCCCTGGATACTTTATTTTCTATTGTTTTGGGTTTTTTTGTTTTGTTTTTGTTTGCTTGTTTGTTTGGTTTTGGGTTTTGGTTTTTTTGTTTGTGGATTTTTGGTTGGTTTTTTTTTTTTTTTTTTTTGGTTTTGGTTTTTTTGGGGTTTTTTTTGGTTTTTTTGTGAGCAAGTAACCATTCCTATTTATCTTGAAAGTCTTTTAAAATGAAGCATCCTGAGATTCAAGGGATGGTATCTGCAAAGCAGAGCTCCAGTATCCCATAGCAGCTCTTTGTCCTATATAATTAAGAGTTCATGAAAATGGGTTTGTACAAAAGCTGCATCCACAGTTATGTCAAGGACATAACTAGAAGCCCTGGCCCATCATGCCCTTGATTTGTCTGTGTACTTCTCATGCATATTTTTGACCAGTGATAACTAGCACTTTCCTAGTCAATGCCAGTCTAGGGGGAGAGCATAGGCCAGGGACCGTTCTCTTGGATGTCAATGAGGTCCAAGCTATGTCCTGGAAGAGAATTTAGCTACTGAGTGACACTGCCTGCAAGGCTGGAGAACAGGTCACAGACCATTTCCTTTACTAGCACTCCTTACAGACTTACCATGACTTCATCCCTAACAACATACTAACCAGTTTGTGCTGGGATCCTTCTGTCACAAAAGGCCCACAGGTTTTGATGAACATGTTTAAACTTAAGTTGCTGAGAAAGTTGCACTTAAAATGGCTTGGCTAGCTGAGGTGCCCCAGGTTAAAGTACAACAAGTACCAGAGTTTGACAACTCAATGACTTTTAAAATATTGTTACTGTTTGGGGATGTAGCTGAGCAGTCGCTGATGCTTATTAAAGGAAATTACATTTTTTTCCAAATTCTTTCACTTAATTTTCCCCACCTGTTCTAACATGCACTCTGGATCAGAAAGAAATCAGTGCTCAGGGTTGATAACACAAAAGTGGGACAGGATGCTGGCTTACTCCAAGGCATCATTGCTACTCAGCTCTCTCTTTCAGGCCTCTACACCCTCCCATTCAAGACCTTTTGGTCACTATTTCTGAGCCCAAATACAACTGTTTTACTCTCTGTGTTTCAAATGCTCTCCTTTCAGTGTGCCTACTATATGGCCCAAATCAGCTGCTAGCAGAGCATCCCTGTCCTAGGGTGATGGTTCTCTCTTTCCCCATGGGAAATCCTTCAGTATTTTAAACTACAAATCCCATGTATGGAACTGACAGGAACACAGCTTCCTCTGAAGAACTCTCCTTGAGGAGGTGAGGAGAAGGAGCCCACCAGCCCCTTCCTCAGCACAGCACTGCCGGGCAGGGATAAATCTTCCGGCAGCCGCCCATCCTCCCCTTCCCGCTGCCGCTGCAGCGGCTCCGTGCCAAATGCCCACGCATTGAAAAACATTTGTTTTGCGCCATAAAACCCAGTGGCTAACAGCTGCACATGTTGTCTCCAGTGTCATAAACCTGTCATCAGCCTGGTATTGTTTACATATGGCTACAAGGCCCTCGTAACTGAGCGTCCCTGCGCGGTGCGGCGACAGCCAACGCTTTCCTGACAGCTGTGTCAACTGGAAGCGGCACAGCCAGCTTATTTGCTTCAGCAAAAGCCTCAGTAGCCCCCACCCTAAAGACACAAATCAGATTCTTTCATTTTTTTAATGAGCTCAATGTTAATAATAGATCAACTGCAGTGCAGATGCTGGATTGGAAATAGCTCGCATTTCACTAACAAGGCACATAATTCTCCCAGAAATAATGGATTTCAACTGAAATAGCTGCAGCCAGCCAGGCAGTACTTATAATGCATGACCAAGTGTCCAAAATGAAATCAAAATCTGGGAAACATGCAAAGGTGCTAATTTTCTACATCAGTGGGATTTATCAAGTTCCTACTGATTAATATGAAAAGTTGTTTTGCTGTTCAACTGATAGAGCTTTGTTTTACTTGCATAGACTTGAAAGAAATTGATTTCAATATTACAGGAACTTCTCGATTGGCAGACTGCTTTTAAATCAGTAAATCAATTCTCTCTGAATTATAAATGGTGGTTATTAAATAGGGACTTTTTTAATCTCCATCTTAGTGACAAGGTTCCTATATATTGAGAGAACAGCTACAATATTTTTCTTTATATACACATACCAAGACATTTTTTGAAAGATCTGAGTTTAATTCACTGTTTTTTTCCACCATCTTTCATTACTTAAAAAATATTTATTAACCTTTCCTGTCAAAAGGGTCATTTACCCAGGATTCTTTACACAGTATGATTTGAAATTGCTTGGCAAGAGGGAAAGATAAAAGAGAAATACATAAATCAGCATTTGCTTTAGAGCACATGCCTTCCCAGAGAACTCTGTCCCTGGATCATTAAAACTGAGGTTAACTTGCTTACCTTCACAGTGGGTGTTATTCCCTAGTTATCTCTTAAATGTGAAAGCTGTAAAGTGGAGGCACACATTCTAAAACTCAGCCGGTGTAAATAGCTCTAAATGTAGATTTTAAAAGGGTCTCCAATTCTTCCATGATGGAGAAGATGGAATGCTCTGTCACAGAGCAGAACAATTTCAGATTGGGAGTAGCTATTCTTACAATTTCAGGACCATGTTAGTTTCTCTTTACTTTCCACAGGATTTTAGTTTGCACTGTTTCAGGACCTGCGGGCTTGTTGACAACCTCTGATGAAATGCTGCAGCACTCTCAAGTCACTGTCAACAAGAACTGGTCCCAGCACCCAGCACAAGAAGAACAGTACTGTGAATCCTCACCTGGGCTTTGAAGTGACTTCATTCTACTAATACTTTGTTGACATTATTATTTTGGATTGGTTTCTGGAACAGATCTGGCCAGCAGACACAGGTTCACTGCAGTGTGTAGTGTGGATTCTCCCTGAGGTCTGTGGAACAGGTAAGGCCTGAACCTACAGCATCCTAAAGAAGGGAAAGGCAAACTATTCCACACTTCCAATGTTTATAGCATCTTTCAGGGTTGGTCTCTTATATTTCAATGTTACCTTTAAGCATCACTAATGCTGCAATTATTACACGTGGGATATTTAACCATGACCATAAAAAGTCCTGGGTTTCTGGTCTCTGCCAATGGGTGCTGTGGAAGCCATGAACATTCAAAGCCCTTAGAATCTCATCAGAAAAATGTAGAATTAAATGCTGTAACCATTCTAGAAAACTTCACTGTTAGAAATTACTGGGGCTGTGGTCTGCACCTGGAGTCTCTACGTGACATTACCCTGTTCAGGAAGGGTGAACAGTTGCCCTGCTCCCTGAACACATCTTGGGGAAGATCAAATACCTGCTGAGCCACCTCTGTGCTCAAATGGACACTTCACCAGTGAACATCCACACATGGTGGCTGGGGTTTGTTCTCCTGGTGGCCACGGCTCGTGGTCACTCCTGACAGCCCACTCCTTGTTTCCAACAGGCAATTTTGGCCCTGCTGTCCCTGGGTCAATGGGTGGTCACCCAGCTGCTGACTACTCATCAGTCTTTGCTCTACCCAAAGGGCATTGATCCTAGTTTATCTAAAATATTTTCTCTAAAAGTTTCATCTTTCATTGAAAGCACCAGCCTGAACTAGCTCTAAATCTTATGTATTATGGATTATGTTAAATTAGATAGAATTTGAAAAATTACCTCTAAATGTCTCATAGTTATTTATCATCATCCAGGGTCTGTCAGCCCCCACAGGATGATCAAAGAACCTTTTTTTCCTTGGTTTTGCTGCACACTGGTAAAGGTTATGACATTCTCATTCAATACTTCTTACTTCCTTAACATTAATGACCAAAATGGGCAACAAAAATGTAACACTTCTAGAATAGATTAATTTCAACTCCCTATTTGTATTCATTGGTTTTATTATCAATATCACACATTATCTGTTATAGTCTGGCATTTTAAAAGGGAGGATGACTTTATGCAGTGAGGGCAATAACTAATAAAATAGTAAAATAGCATTATGTTCCAGCAGATAAATATATATTAGAGTTTCATAGAACTAGACTGCCTGACCAGCCAATGAAAAGGGAATTAATCTAATTTATTGTTATATCATTTTTATCTAGGAATGTGTACATTAGTCTTTATGTGATTAATATACCTTAGTGCTAGAGCACCCTTTTCTTGCCCTTAGTAATTAGCTGTTGCTTGATGTGAGCCATAACACTGTCTGCTTAAAAGCAATTATAATCTATCATGTATTGGCCTGTTCAGACTTTTAAGTTTGGAGGTCTTTCTCAAGAAGGCTTCAGATTTTTTATTTGCCCGTGTCACTGCTGTTCTACATGGGGAGCCTAAAAATTGTCGTGAACACCTTCAGTTGAAAGAAGAGTGTGAAAGCTGCAGTAACAACAGCAATAGCCAGAAAAAGATTTCAGTTTGATTGAAGCTTTGGGTACCCTCTAAATAAAACAAATATTTCTTCTGTGGAAAGAACATATAGATGGCAATATCTTTCACCTGTTTCAGATGTTAAGTTTAACAAGTAGGGAACTGTGGTTTAGGATGCCTTCTAAACTTGATTTTTTTTATTAGCCCTCTTTTTCCCTCTTTCCACTCTTCTCCAATTTTTTTTTCCTTCAGAATTCAAGGGTGTTCTCCAACAGCATGATAAATTGCATATTTAGAAGTTAGTCATATATAACTCCAAACTCACAAAATATGAACTAGTGCTCCTGTCATGGTTTAGGCCTAGCACAGAGCCAGTGCCCCCATGAGTATACCCTCTCCCTGGTGTCTGCTGTGAGATGTGATCAGGAATAAGCAAAGCAGGCTCCAGCTTAGAAATAAAGAAAACTTTTATTACCTAAACTACAAGAAAAGAAGGAAAAAAACTGTAAGGGAAAAAATTGAAAACCTTACAAAAAACACTTTCCTCCTCCCCACCACCAAAATTTCCCTATCCGATACATTCCCCCAAATCACCAACTGCCCAGTCTGGCACCACCCTTTAGAATACTCAAACTTCAGTCCATGAAGAGGAGAGGAGTCCTTCTTGCACCATAGGCTTCCCCTGGAAACATGCTGAAACCTCGTGTGCTCCCATGTCACTCAGCACCGCCCGGAAAGTCCTTTTGCCATTTGTGACATCTTCCTTCCATGCCCAGTGCTCTCACCACTGTGTATGGACCAGAGCTGCTTTTAGGGTTGTCTTTTAAGGATGCCTTGTCTCACTCCAAAAAAGGCACAGTCTCAGCTTTGGAACATCTGTCCCCCCCAATTTTTTCCACCCCCTGGGGCCAAGGGGTGCCCTCAATGAACCCTCCTGGTTCTGAGGCACTGCCTCCCCCTAAATGCAGTCTCTGTGTCACAGGAATAAAACTGGTTCAGTCTATGGCCAACAAGAAAAGTCCAGCCAAAAGGCCACTCCAATCATCTCTCCCCACTCAGCCAGTCTTCTTCGGGCCTAGTTCTTGGTTATCTCATTTCCTATCTTTCTTCTTATTCGGCTCCGAGGAGATCAGCATTTTTGCAAGGTCCCAATCATGTAAGAAAAAGGGTTAAAAATTTCAGTCTCTGCCTGTCCCAGAGCTCCGGCACTCCCACACTCGCTGCTGCTCCGGCTGGCACCTCCTCGCTGCACTCCCCCCCTTCCTTCTCCTCCTGGCCGGCCGCTATCGCATTCCGTCGTCGCCGGCTCTCCCTCTCTCTCTCCTGTGGGGGGGGAATGGCTGCCCGATGTCTCTTGGGGCTCCTCCGCCCTTCCATCCTCAAGGGCCTCCTCACTCCCATCTCTGTCCAGCCCCAGGCCTACCACATGGCTGCCCCTCCCCTGCCCAGCAGCAGCGGCTGGACGGGGGAAAGAGAGATCCGACCTCTTTGCCTTGAAGTCCCAAGAAGAACCTCCCAGGGCCGAAGCTCTGGTTTCAATCCCTGTGTGTTCTCGGAGGTGTGTCCAAACGCCACTGGCCACATCAGGTGCCAATATCAAAATCCGAGCACCCATTGGTTTGACCACAGCATCCCAGAATTCCCACTTCTTCCTGGTCAAACCACCACATTTTGAAAATATTTTGAAAATTTATTAGAATTATTAAGATTTAGATAAGAAGAAATGAATCAATTTTTGCAAATATTATTACATAAATTTTCCAGGCATCTGTGTTTGAAGCTTAAATGTACATGAAACTAATTACGTGAATTGCCTTAATCGAGTTCAGTCTTCATGGACCTTGCAAAGGGAAGTTGGGCAATGGAAGAAGGAAGATAAACCTAAATTTGTCCTAATAGGGACGTGAATAAACATAAAGCCAGAGTATCTGAGGCTTATTTCTGAGCAGTAGATATTTTGATTTTTCTATTTAAGTAGATACAGTCTGATATCTGCATCATCTATGGTTTCTGTTCTTGTTTGATCTTTAAGTAGGAATCGCACTGTTGATTTTGTTTAACTGACTTAAGGATCTGTTTTCATGGACACCACCACACTGACTGAAAGCTCCAGTTCCCAGGGAATGCAACTGGGCCATACAAAGGTGCTATGTCTATATTGGTTACTTTAATAACAGAATATTTCCCCAAACCAATGGTGTTAGAGATGACCAAAAAAATTACAGATAACGAAATCCAAGACAGATACAATCTAGTGGATCATGTCAATATGAGGATTTCTTGTTTGCTGAAATAGGCCACAAATATTAGTGTAACTGACTGAATGATTTATGGGGACCGGGCTGACATTTAGGAAAACCAAGGGATTTATGTGCATGATACCTCTGTTTGCCTTTTCGACAGCACATACATGCTAAAATCATGGCACAGTTGTGTAAGAAGTCTTGAAATGGCTCCCCATCTTAAAGGTTTTGTTGCAGGAGCTGTGTATTGCCTATACCAATAGATGTGTGTAATTGTGTTATGCTTGGCTGTGGTTGCAAGCTATGTGTTGTTTTTCTTGGCATGCTGAAAATCTGCCCTCCTGAATGTCACTGCTTGCCTGCACACCATTCTCTGCTAAGATCTTGTGGCTCCCCTGGTGACCTGCTGGTTTAAAACACAGCAGGGGAAACATGAAGAAAGCACAGAAATTTGGATAAAATAAAATTCAAACCTTAAGACACTGAAATCACACAACCTTTTGCAACCAGCATTGCTTGGAATGGTATCTGAAACTTGCTCTCATGGAGATGGGTATCTCACAAAGCTGAGAACTGAAAATTCACTGAAAATGCCTTACTATAAAACAAAATTCTGGCTTTGACAGTAAGGGAACATTTAGTCTCCCTTAAAATTCTATATAAGTACAGATTTCATGGGAATGTTTACAGTAAACCTCACTTCAAGTTTCTCACTCAGCTGATATTTCATCATATACAAATGCTCATATGAAAAGCTCTTTAAAATCAAAATGAAAAATGATCTGCTTAACATAATACATTGTCACAAGCACAAATAAAGTGACAAGAAATGCATTCAGACTGGAAACAAGAAGGTTTGAATAGAGCAGAGCACTGAAATTCAGACAGCTTTCAGGAGGGGCAGTGCAGATCAAAAAACTTGAACAAGTTTCATGATGAGTTTCATAAGATGTGTTTAAGGCAAATGTTGTCCATGTTAACAAGAACACCCTTAAAATTTTCAAACTACATTTTTAGTATATACTCCCACCTTGAAGTAGTTCTGGAGCAGACTAGATTAATTTCTGCAGCTTGGTGGGCTCTCTCATTTAATATTGGCCAGAGGCATAGATAAAAAGTTAAGAAGCAATATTTTCAGAAGACTAGGTAAGCTGAGTGACAGCTGAAAAGAACATGTTGTAGTCCTTTCCTCCTTGTGTAAGGCTAAGCAACACAGCTTGTGATTATTTATTTAGGTTGTGTCATTATGGGATCCAAGTTAAATGCAGAACTTTTGATGAAGTTGAGTGGTTCATATGCTTCCCAGGATTCTGGTCTTTCTAATATTGCTGTTACCATCTGGGCACTATGACTAAAGAAATGCACAAGCTAAGTCAGGTGGGTCTTATCCCCCTTCTAGCAACTAAACACCTCTGAGGTGTAACACAGTGAAGTATACAATTTCTTTTTCATTCAGTTTGAGTGCATGGGCCATACTCTGAATTCTTATAATAGCAAAATCCTCTTTGAAGTTGATCAGTTGTCCAGCAATTTACATTGTTAGCAGTTTTCTTGGATTTCAAGTCATCCTTTCCTCGGGATTTGGGTTGAATGAGAGCTTGCCTGAGAAAGAAATCTGATTATGGTCTTTGTTGATTGAATGAGAGGTCAGTATTGCTGCAAGTCATGAAGTGGCCAGGTCTCACTGGGCTGGCTTCTTTAAAACCTACACAGCTGTTGCCTCACAACATACTTATATACATACATAGATATAAATAAGCACTTGTCACACTCTTGCCCTACAGCAAGGAGTAGATACAAAGCAAAGCTTTATGATGCTCATGACACTGCTGGTTTTCACATCAGGATCTTCCTGGGCCCTAAGAAAAGCCTTTATGAAACTAGTTCCCCCTTGAAAACAGCACCTGATATTATGGTAAAGATCAGGGACATGGTATGTAAGGAAGACCAGCTTTTACAAATTTTGGAATGATATAATATCCTGCTTTTACTTAAACTCATCACTACCTTAGATGTCTTTTTGTCCTGCTTTGCTTTCAGTTTGGTTGATGGCATAGAAGAGTTACTCAAGACTATGTTTTCATATCATTCCTGTGAGTAACTTACAGTAAATATATTACATGGGGTTTGTGTGTACTGTAAAAAAAAAAAAAAAAGGAAAAAAGAAAAAAAAAAAGGAAAAAGTTTCCAGTGTATCATTTATTCAGTTTATTATAGCCATAAAATATATTGAGTAGGAGTAATATTAAGTCTGTGTTTTTCAACTCATTTTTTTTGCTACTGCAATAACGCTTCAGCAAAACTATTTTGTTCTCCTTCATGTTGCATACTTCCTGCACGCTCATTCTTCTGCTAATAAAAGGGGGGAAGTTATGATGCTGAAAGCACAATTTTCACCTTCTGGTCATTCATACTGAACAGGCTTTATGATTTAGTTGCTGTCGTCATTAATGTCCCTGAAAAAGAGTTCAAAATGTGCACGTTTCCAGCAAAAGGCAAAAGAAGAACTATCCATAAATCATTAAAGGCTTGAGGACCTTTAAATTATTTATTTTTAATTATTATAGTTAATAATATTTTAATGTATCCTAGAATAAGTGAATTGATTATTATTGATTTTTGTGATGACTTCAGAACAGAGAACTCTCACCCCGACTTAGTAAATTGACTGATAAACTGACTACATTGTTCAACATTAGCCTGGAAGTAAAAGATAAGAAAGCACATGCTTTGTACTCTGATCAACCAAGTTGTCAGTCAAAGCTGCAGAAATATAGCTAAGGAGTGTAAGAACTGAAGGAGCATAAGTTCGAGGCCCAGGAGGGGAAGCATACGACCAGACAATATGCCAATTAATGGAATTAAAGCAAAAAGATTTAAAAAGGGTTTCCCTCAGGAGACAGCATGAAAGAAAAGACAACAGTTGATTCAATAAGGACAAAAGCACAAATGAGCTGGCTATGAAAAGGATCTGAATATTTACAGATGATAGTGTCTGAAGAATTAAGGAACACTAGCTTGCAATTACTGTGAATTTATTACACCCCAGTAGCATCTTCTAATTTGGTCTCGTCTAGCCTCTGAACAAATATGTTCATCCTTAAATTCCAGGGCAAAAGAAATAATCCCTTCTGGTTTCAGTCAAACTATGAAACTGATTAAGATCAGCAAAAATTCAAATACTATAACAAACAAAGGAAATTTCACTGAAGTTTCCTGTCCATCATCTGTATCAGCATTTGCAGGCTTCACAGCAATTTATGGTTTATTTTAGCAGTGCTATGTTCGTGAGGTCCAACAGCAATACAGGTCCTCATGCTCACCTTCCCACACAATGCAAGGTAGAGAAGGATAAGATGAAGAGAAGGGCACAGAAAGTTGCCTTTCACATGAGAAGGTGTGCATGCAGATAGGAGCTGTTCCTTGTGCTGGGTTTATTTGCAGGTCCTTTCCCAGGAATGATGTCTTATCCCCCAACAAGAGATGCCTTTCAGAGTTTCACAAACTGTCCAAGGGGCATCCTTGGTTTTAATACATGTATAAGGCTCACAAATTATATTTTCCCCAGCACATTTTGAAGAGATTTCAAAGTAGAAAATGGAAGAGAATAGAGGTAAGTGGGAGAATGTTTTAATGTCTCTGTGATTGAGATTCAAAGGGTTTCAAATTATCAACTTTACAGAGCTGTATGTTTAGAAATCTGCATGAACCACCATCCTTCCTGAGGTCAAAACAATTGCTGAAGTATTCTGACTATCCCAAAAATACAACAACCCAGAGAACAGCCACATCCCTCAATGAACCACAGAGCTCTCTGCTGAAAAGGAAATAACCCTCAGTGGCCCCCTCCAATGATACAGGACCACACTGTCAGTGAGTCTTGCTCCCCTCCCTCCTTTTGAAGCAGGAAAATCTCATCCTTTTTTTTTGCATCTGGCTTCCCACCCTATCCCGTGTTAGTCTGGTTCAAATCAAATCAGAAGTGTAAATTACTCATTAGCACACTGCTAATTGCTCATCTTCTTGTCCTTACCACTGCTGCCCACCTCACATAGGAAGCAAAGCATTAATGATCTGGATTGCAGCTCCAGTGGAGCCTCAGCATCCCATCTTGTGAGTCAGGGCTGAGGAACTCTGTAGGGCAGAACTTTCTGCTTTCTACTGCCTCACCTCTGCTACCCACAAGGACCAGGGGACCAGTATCAGGGGGTTCCCAGGCCTCTATTTTCTGTGGTTAGTTTTCTGTGTTTAGTTTTCTGTGTTTAGTGAGCTTCTGTCATCATTCTGTTTCCAGGTTTGCAATACAGAGCATCCCCCTTTTCTTGCTGGAATGCAGTTTGTTTTGTATCAAACATTTGAAGAAAAGACAATAAAAAGTGAGCTTCATGAGGTAATTCTGCTCCTCTGGATTTAGCAAATCCAAAAATGCGGGCATAGCAAATCCAGAAATGTTTGTAATGTGAGGAGATGAAAGTAAAATTTTGTTGGGGTCAGTTTGCTAACATGAAATTTCCAGGACCAGGGGAGAATTTCTACAGCAGTAATTAAGCTGTTGTGAGAGTCTGTCAGAATTTTCCCTCATCTGCCTCACGATCGTCCTTGGGAGACCACTGAAGAGAAGACTCCCCCCCCCCGTCTATACCTGGCTCTGAAGGAGAAAGTCACACGCCACAGTCCCTGAGACCTGAAAGCTCAGTGTTGAACTATTGTTTTCACAGGTGTTGTTTGCTGTATGCTAAGAAGAGGGCACCGTGCCCCATTTGCAACAATAGCAGCTCTGGAAGCTGTCCCACCTCGTGGCCTGGCTGACTTCTCCTGAGTTCCAGGTGGTCTCCCACTGAAGACCCTCATCTGTTTTACAACCACCGTGACAGACAGACTGAGATGTAAGAAGCTTCTCCACCAAGGACTGAGACATGAAACTCCTAACAGGCCCCCCTGCTCCTTCCAAGGACTGGGACTGAAACCCCCAGCCCGGGGGAGGTGTGTGGGGAGGCAAGCTGACCAAAGCGAGATGTTTGCCTGCAGGTTGTGACCACTGGAGCAAGAAAACAATGGCTCTCATCTACTGCTGAGAACATAGACTACCTGTTACATCTATCAAGCTCATTTACTGCTGAGAACATAGACTACCTGTTACATCTGTTCCCTATTGTATCTGTTTCCCCTCCCTCACAATTTTCAGTCATAAAAACCTCTGAGTTAGCTAGAGCCTTTGAGATCTCCCCAGCGCAGCAGGCGGACCCTCGGCTGGACTGCGCCAAAGGACTTCGTCTCTGCGTTGGTAGCTATATCCCCTCTCTCTCTCTCTCTCTCTTTCTCTTTCTCTCCCTTTTTCTTTCCCTTAATCCCTCTATCGCATTTTTGCTGTGGTTGTTTCAATAAAACTGCATTTGTTTTGATTATCACTGCAAACCCCCTTGTACCGTGTTGGTGTTTTGCACTCTGAGATCATTCCTACGAACCATCAGGTCATCTGTCCACTAGGACAGACCCTGACAGCTGTGC
This sequence comes from Melospiza melodia melodia, assembly GCF_035770615.1. NCBI lineage: Eukaryota > Metazoa > Chordata > Aves > Passeriformes > Passerellidae > Melospiza > Melospiza melodia. The sequence continues at coordinate 128,446,764 of NC_086194.1, read as the reverse complement.
CTATCAGTATAGGGACAAGCACAGAGGAGATCACACATGTCTTAGGAAACTCTGCACAGTCACAGGCAGGTACCCTGACCTCACACTGTGTATTTCTCTGTTCTAACTAAACTTCTACCAAAAAAGAATTGCAAACACATTACTCTGTTTTCTGAACTAATAATTAGGCAAATTGATTCCAATAAATCAAATCCCGACTAAATGATATGCAGAATTATGTGCTTGTATGGTAGAAGAAGAGGACAGGAAATATTGACTCTCATGAAGCTAAAAAGAGTAAACTGATTTTTTTTCATTTGTTTAAACAAAAATTGCTCCCTAGATTGCACACTGTGTTTTGCCTGGAGCAAATGTTTATGGCTGAGTTATAAAATAGAAGTTTGTGGCATCTCATAGTGCTGCTCATGCTCACACAGACACAAAGATACAAGTCAGTTCCTGTCCAATTGCTTTAGATCACATTAAATCTCTGCTGTCTCAGCTGTTAAGGGGTATCTTGGGAAGCATCAGGTTTGAAAAGGTCCTTCATCTAACACTTATCTATCTTTTGTCAGCTTGTTAGGATGATGTGTGGTATGCTTTTTTATGCTTTCTATGGCACCCATCAGCACTCCAGGTAACAGCACAGGGAACCAAAACTAGAGTAGTCATGTCCAGAGGAAATATTTTGATGGCAATTCTAAAAGCAGAGATGGGGCTTTGTTTCATCACAAGATTCAAACAAATGCTCTGCCTTATCTTAACTGTGTGTTTCCATAGACAACTCATATAACTACTCATATTTCACCAATGTCATTCTAAACAAACATGAACATAAGGACCATCAAGAATTCACCTGATTTCTTTTTCCATTTTCATCACCTATGGAGAAAATGAAGACTTAGGGCTTCTGCAATTTTTTCCTAATGTATACTGTGTAGCAAATGATCATTACATGGAACAGTGCTAGCTTGTGGTTCAGCAAATTGCAAATGTTGCAGAAGAGTTGTTCATTACTTGTCTTGGTCAGTGTTGCAAAACTAATTTTCTTTTTATATTGAGGGAAGTGCTCACTGCTTTGACACAGCACAAGCTGTTTTGCCTGCACTGTATAATAATGAGTTTAGTCACCAAGGTATAATTTTAATAAGCAAAACAAAGAGAATAATAATTCAGAGTTTGCACTGACTGTGGTCTCCACACAGATTTTGAACAGCCTCTGGGGCTGTTATGTACACAAAAATCTGTACTGTAAAGGTATCTTATGTGGAGATCAAGTCTTGCTTTAAAATGGTCTCCTGAAAGGTGTGACATTCAGGCTGTGCTAAGGGTTGCCCCTTCCCATAAGTCTAATTCCATTGTGTCCAGAATCACACATGGAAACTCTATGCCATAAAATGAGTGAGAGCCTTGCTGTGGGGAAAGGCTTCTCAAGACTTTTGAGGTTGTGATGTAGGCTGAATTTTAAATGTCTTTGTCTGACAGCTCCATTACCACTGAGTACTCTGGAGGCCAACCAAAACTCCCAAGTTGGAGCACTAAAAAGTATTTATTTCCCTATACCTTTCTCTTTGGCTCATGCAAACACTTTCTGTTAATAAGAACAATCAGCAAGACACACCCATGTCTTTGGGAGATGGGATCTCAATGTCCTTCCAAAACATTTTGTCTCTTCCTGTGAAGCCTTTTTTTTTTTCCTCTTTCCTTTTAACATAATAATAACATTAATTACTATTGATAGGAAGGGTAATGCTTGCAGCACCAGACAAGACAACCTAGGAAAATCCCTGGTGAAAATGAATGTGGTCAGAGAGAGATGAGAAAGCATGGAAGTACATATCCTTCATTCCGTATTTATTTTGCCAATGTCTAGGGCATAAGTTTCATTCCACAAAAATTTTGATGTGATTTTTTTTTTCTGAAAGCAGGAAATTTTGAAGTACTTTACAAAGAAAAGGATCTTTTTTGAGGTGATTGAGTTGAGATTTTGCTTGAGGTAAGATTTAAAATAAAAATTTCTCCTGTCTACTTCTAAGGGAGCACTCACAAAACCACCCACCTCCTTGAACAGGCTAAGTAGCTGAACTTGTCCCTGGAAGTGTTCAAGGATGAGTTGGAGGAGGCTTTGAGCAACCTGGTGTAGTGGAGGTTATCCCTGCCCACGGCCAGCAATTTGAACTAGATGATCTTTAGGATTCCTTCCAAATGAAGTCGTTCTATGATTCTATGAAATTTCCTCACTGCTACTTTATAGAACTCCTCGGCTCAGGTACCTGTGCTCTTCCTCCTCCTCAACAAAGGCATTGATCAGTGTTCTCCAAAAAGCAATGACTGCAGCCAGAGAAACCTAGCAAATGGATTCTAGCACAAGTGGTTGCCAGGAAAACATGTCTCCTGGCAGTATGTCTCTACAATAACAATAAGAAACCTGAAGTAATTATTTTCCCAAAAAAATTCAATTTTTCTTGACTTCTCAACAGGTATCAATCAAATGGCTTACTCTTTTTGCTGAGGTCATAAAGGGATGGTCTTTTCATACTAGACTATTTTTTTGGTTTTTCTAGGTCACTGAATAGACTGACTTCCCTAATTGCAGGTTCGAGCCTTCAGATCAGTACCAGTTAACAAACCTGATTCTCAATTATTTTTGATTTAAGTTAGAACAAGTCACATTTAAAGCTAAACCCCTCAGTATGGCAAAAGGCAAACCAAGACCAATATATGAAGCATTCTGCAAGCATTGTCCTAACTGCAAATTAGTTCTGGTTCATAAAGGGCTCTCTGGAATAATAGCTGAATTACAAATCTTTGTCAGTAGGATAGTGATCAGCACCTGCTCATAGGCAGTAGCAGCTGCCAATGGAGGCTTTCTGTTCTACAAATAATAATGCATACTCATAAATGCACATTCTTCTCTCCCTGTTGTCAAAAGCAGTGAGAAATAGCAAAGCAGTGAATTTTCACCAGTCAGTTTCACTTTGATGTCTGTCAAATGCCAAATGTCTGCCAATCAGTTCTGGGGTAAGGGCAAGAAAGGAAAACCATCCGACAGATGGGGGAGCAGATGGGGGAGAGTGGGAGAAGAGCCACCCACCCCATCAAACTACAGGCAGTAGCCACAGCCACAGCAGGGCTACTGCTTTTTGGAGGCAGGGTGTTTTGTTGTTCTTTTTAGGTTTGGTTTTTTAACAGATATGGGCCCCATCACTTCCACCACAATACCACCCATATTTTTCAAGCTGGGTTTCCCAGGGCGTCCTTCAGTGCATGATAAATAAAATCATTGCTTTCACTTTTTTATTACAGGTAACCAGAAAGAAAGAGAATTTTGTTGGATTCAGGACTTTGAGAAAGAGTTCTTTGCCCTCCTTCCCATAGAGTCACTTACCTAGCCACAATAAAACTGTCTCTTCTCTGTCAGTTTTACCCTCCCAAAAACCTTTCTCTAATCAGCAATTTCTTGAAGTGGACACTAACAGTGAGGGATAACTGAGAAACCAAAAGACAAAATAGTGGACAAATTTAACTCATTAAGCCCTTGAAAATCTATTCATCAAGTTTGGTTTTGTGTGCAAAAAGCCCATGAGAAGACTATAGCTTCCTCCCCTACTTCCTTCCCAGAAACTGTTAATGAAGCTTGTTTCAGCCTTGCAATCAGAAGTAGCAGTCTCACCCCATAGGTTTTTTCTTCTTTGAATAGCTGAGCTATATAATACATATGTCACAATAATATATGTCATATAATTCAGTCTTCTAGTGTAAATAGCATTTCCTGTGATTTTTTTTCTATTCACTTTCAAGGTGTATTTCTGTGTAACAGCTTTAAAGTGTTTTCTCAGCACTGGTGGTTAATAGAATTTGTTCACAGCAATCTGTCAAAATCAAATCAAACACGGAAAAGAGTGTCAACACAGCAATGTTTTATAAATGTACATCTATAAGCAGCAAGGTTTGGGGAGGGAATTACTTCTCAGATGACTGGAGGTGTGGAGTGAGAATTGTCCATCTGCATTTCCAATGTCTCTTCAGCTCCAGCATATTTTGTAGACAGACTTATGAAACATAGAATACATTCCAGAAGGAAGCTCAGAAGTTTTTCATCTCCAGCTCTTCATTTCAAAGACAAAACTGCTGCAGAGTTTTTCATCTCTCCTGTTCTTCAGATAGTACTAGAGATTCTGCACCCAACAATCTATTTCAATCTTTATATTCCTTTAGACCTTTACTTCCCTAACTAAAATTTATTTCCTAATGACTAAATTAAATCTCCTAAATTAAATTACTGCAATTAAATTGCTGCAAATTAAACTTATTACCTCTTATCCAACCTGCAGTGGACTCAGACGATGGTAATTACCATTCTCTCTGGTTTATACATCCTTTTCTTTCTCTTTTGTAGATTAACCAAATCCAAATCTTATAAAAATACATCATGTTTGTAAGTCTTCTGTTCTCTTATCAAATACCTTTACTATCTTTCATAATTGTGGCATTCAAATTGAATGTAGTGTTCTAGTTGAAACCTTGACAAAAAACCTGCTATAATTTATTTAGAAGAAATCACATCTCAAATCTTAATTATTCTCATCTAATGGGATTTATTTCCGTAATTTGTAGAGAGCTGTTGAAATATTGTAAAACCACTTGAAACCCTGAAGAAAGCGAATATTCTGAGCAAGTTTAATATATCTTCCATGTGAAGTAATCATACTACATTAAGAACAGTCAGGATCAGATACAACATTGTACTTTTATTATTAACACATGGTGGTTGAGAAAGAGTATTTCACTGCATTTTCTCAAAGAGCTCCTTCAAATTGTTCATCAGGAGAACAGAGAATCACAGAACCAATTAAGTTGGAAAAGACCTCTGAGATCATAGAGTCCAACCTGACAGTTTTGGTCTGTCAGATATCTTGTGTACATGAATTTAATTGTAAGTAAAGAAGAGATCCCAAATTACATCAGTCCCTGTCCTGTACTTTAACTCAGTAATACATATTTGCAAGTTTCTATCTTTGGATTGTATCTGGCTATATGTCAAGCCTACTCCAGAAACAGGTGATTTGAGCAGTTCTTAATGTCTGTACATAAAAACAAAACATTTCTAAAGTTAGGCCAATTCTAAAAGTAATATACATAGAAAAAAGATCTCCCAAAACTGCAACACAGAAGTAAATTGCAGCAAAGGCAAAATGTCAGATTTTCATGGCTTCATAATAGATGATTTCAATACTTTTCTTTCAAAACAACTCTTCCGTTACAGAATAATGTTTAAACTATATTAAATATTTCACATGCAAAAATAAAATTCTGTAACATCTCTTTAATGGTGAACTGGCATTATTTTTCTTCAATGCAGCTGCAAAATAAGGTTTATTTCTGAGATCCTTAGTGGCATGAGGAAGTCCTCTCTACAGCTGTACTGAACTCTTATGGAAAGAATACAGCTCAAAACAGCCTACCTTCACAATGAAATTTCTTGCCAGTAAAGTAATGTAGTATTTTTTCTGTGTATCAGCTGCATCCTTATAAAGGTGATATATGTATATAGTGATGCCAAGAGTAAATACAATTTTCTGGTATGTGTCCATTACTTCTATTCATCTTGTATAGAATCAGAATTACTAGAGAGCTGGCTTATGGTTTGAAGGATCTATATTTTGCTAGGACAATTTTAGAGCACCAGTTGCAGAAGCACAGTCAGAAATAAGTCATTAGGCCAAAGCAAACAGGCAGAACCATCTTAATCTGATGGTCAAAGACAGCAAGGCAAATACCTTCTGGAGCTTCACTGTTCACTGCTCTGGTTTTCAATCTGTCATTTCAGTTTATATTTAAGCCTATCTATGTAACTGCTTATTTTGGCTAAGATGTAGTTTTGGGTGCAACTGAGAGGTTGGCAGCAGTTCTGTTCTTCCAGACTCTGCCCTCCGGTGATATCCTTCATCAGAAAGGTGACACAGACAACCAGAGAGGTGAACAGTGCAGCAAAATTTGTCAAGGGTTATCTGTCAGAGCCCATTAAAAACATGCTTTAATACCTCACCAAGCAACACTTAAAATCATCACTGACCATGAATTCCCATAGCATCTCTCCCTCTGTAGACTTCTGTTGTTTCTTACTTTTGCTTGTCATAAAAAGAGCTTATGAACAACCCAGGCTTTCATACAGTATTTATATTTTTTCTGCCCTCACCCCAAGGCTGGAACATAAGATGAAAGACCAACAGCAAAAAACAACTGTTCTTGAATGTCTGAAGATCCAAGCTGATCATACAGCTTTCAACTTGTTTTCTTTTCCAGATTGGCTCATCTCTGTCTCATTATACTGTATAAAAAATAAAAACCCTAACCCAAAAAGTTGAGTGCATGCACATTTATAAGTAATTTTATAAAACTTTACATAATTGCAATGCTAATGTTTCCTGAAAATCAACAGCCTGAAATAGCCATCTTCTTTCCCCCTCTCTGTTTTTCCTTTCCAACTGTTAAATATTTTTTGAAATAACTATAACTTGATTTTCTGTATTATTGCTGCTTCATTAATACTGATGTCGATGCCATTCTACATTTATCACCTTCTTATCACATTTCTCATTCAATAGTTCACATCATAAGACTTCATACAAAGGAACAAAGACAAATAACTATTGCTAATTTAGTGCTCTCCTGAGTAAGCTTTATGATGGCATTTTTGAATGACTTTTACTGTTAAACAAAATTCACTGTAGGACGCATCTGATTTACAACAACTATAAATTCAGATACCAAAACTATTAAATGTTTTGTATAAATACTGGTATAATTGCAAACAAATCTATTTGGAGATGAAAAACAAAACAAAACAAAACAAAACAAAAAAAAAAAAAACAAAAAAAAAACCTCTTGATTTTTTTACAGCAAAGTATTATACCAGAATACACAGTATTAGATTACACAGTGCTACATGGTTGGAGCTGTAGCTCCAGGCTGGTTCTGAGTACCTTGGGGGTCTTGAGGTTCTGTGCTAGAACCTCTCCTAATGAATCTCTATCAAAGACCTGCAGGAGGAGACCAAGTGTAAGTTTGCAGATGACACCAAACTGGGGCGGGGGGCAGTCAAGGGGCAGAGTTGCCTTTCAGAGAGACCTCCAGAAAGGAGATCTCCAGGAAGAGACCTCCAGAAAGGAGGAATGGACCAACAGGGATCTCAGGAAATTCAACAAGGGCAAATGCAAGGTCCTGAACTTTGGACAGACTCATCCCCTGCAATAGCAGGGGTTGGGGACCAGACTGCTGGGGAGCAGATCTGATGGATAGGGTGTGGAGGTGTTGGCAGATACCAACCTGGGCTAAACAGGAGTTTTAAGGTAGGACAGGTTTAAGGTACTAACACAATTTGCCCTTGGTTCTGTGGATTTGATGTGCTGTGAGAGAACTAAAAGACCAAGAGAGTTAATGTAAAGTTGCCAGACTAACAGCTGAAACTGTCACTTTCAAACATGACTCATGGCCCAACATTTTTAATTTCAAGATGATTAGGAGATAAAGCTGACTCATCCATCAAAAGGGTGGCTTTTCAGAAGGAGCTATGTGTTATCTTGACATGAATTTGAGAGTGCATTTTCGAATTCAATGTATTTACGAATAACATGGAAAATACAGAGAGCACTGAAGTATAAAATTTGCTGATTCTATGAGGTTGATAAGTGTAATAGGGAAAGAAGGTATTGGGGGGAGTGCCCACATTAGCATTTTAGGTTTTATTTGGAATGTGCTTTCAAAGCAAGTGTTTTGATTCTGAATGACTGCACTTTATTTCCCATTGTCAAAAAGTCTTAGAGAGCACAATCTACATTGCAGTCTAAGGGAAACTAAGCTGGATGTCGTACTCTGAATACAGAATACTTTTCATTCCATGAGCTCAGGCTAGTCCCAAGTAACCTCCCTCAGCAATACATAAAATGTATATATTGTGACTATTGGATTCCCAGCATCAAATGGTTCACTCTAAAATTGGGTCACTTTAAAATCTTGTTTTACTGAGCTGTACCACTTGCTGTGTACATAACAAGAAATGGAACTGAAATTTAGTTTATGTAACCATAGAACAATGCACTGGGAGAAGAAGGAGCCACTCCAGTAGTATGTGCAAAGCAAGATTTTTGGGAACAGGTTAGATCCATGAAAAAAAGAGCTAAATGATTCTTGTACCTAAAAATGGGTAATCAACAGCAAAGTATGACTGAGCAGCCTAGGGAAACAGATAAAATATACACAGAACAACCTGAAACAGATGATGTTGACTCTTCACTGACTTTCCTGTATTCTTGTGCTGTCAGCCAACGAGTGGCACTTAGCAGAGTCAGGTTTGAAATGAAAGTGGTTCTTTACCCATCCACAGTGCACTGGTGGATGTCATTTGGGTGCAAATTACTTTTTCTTCTCTTACTGTCTTCTCATACTTAATGCTAGAACCAGACTGGTTTGACCCGCAAGCTGAAACAGACAAGGTAAGAAAGACAAGTGAATCCATGGACCTTAGAAAGTTGTATTTTAACCACCAACTGCAAAAAAAAATTTTTTTCCACAATCAAAACCTTTTCCTGTCCTCTTAGAAAGGTCAATAACAAAGTAAAACTGCAAAAAGAACTTCAATGACATATTCTATACTTGTGATCTTGAACATACCGTGTGTTATTTAATGCTTTTGCAACTGTATTCTTGGTTGATTGCTTCCAGTCAAAAAAGGAAAAGGAAAATTTAAGGCAATGCACCTTCTAGAGCAATGTTCCCAGCCTGCATTCTAATTCCAGGAAAATCTACTGTTAGTAGAGGCTTAAATCACTCTACAAGAATGTCCTCACCTTTGCTGGAATGCTTTAGGGTACCTTGGTTTGAGAGCTACTCTCTCCAAGGTTGAAAGGGAGACCTGTTTCTTTCCATTTCAAGTCCTTGAGTGCAACTGTTGAGTAATAACCAGCTTCAAGAATAGCTGTCAGTGCATCAGACTGAACTCGGAGCTGGAGGTGATCAGAAAACAAGAGAAATTTGTGCAACTTAAAGAGAGATAGAATAATGTTTAAAGACACTTGCCCCTGAGCAAAGCAGAGTCCCGTCCTGAGCACTGTTCCAGACGTGCTGGCGGGATTTGACTGGGAGCTGGGGGTGTCAGACAAGCAAAGATAAAAGAATTAGTTTAATTGGACGATGCCTTTTGCAGCAAGACAAGATTTGAGCTCTTTATTCACCATTCAGTTTGTGCTGGCTGAGAGCACTCATTCTCTGCTTGTTTCTGTACTATATTGTTCTTTCTACTCCTTTCTTTAACTTTGAATATATGCTTCCTGGTCTAGGAATTACTATACCATTTGGGGCATGGCAGTTCTTAATAGAAAAATACCTCAAACTAGCGCTGTAGTATACATTAATCTCTTGGTTCAAGCCATTCTGATGGGAGGCAATCAAATTTACAGTTAACCCAGGGAGGAATTTGGCCCATTTAGTCTAGCAAGACCTTACGGTCTATCAGACACATATGTCTATCAGACAGCCTTATAAACCCAAAAGGTAAAAATCCACCTATATTTTGTCTTCCCTTTTCAAGTCTCATAATATAGGTAGCTGTCATTTTCCAGCGGCCTATTCAGATGATTTATACTACTTGTATTGATGACTTATGTACTGTGTTCCTCTTGTGTGAGGATTTCACTTGAAATGCTTATTGTCTACTAACTGTTTTAAGAACTTCAGTGCCATATTTTAAGTACTTGCAAGGGAGCACAGTGAGTCTGGCATTTAATTTCCTCTTAGCTGAATGCTGTGACTTGTGTTGCATTTTCTCAGCAGCTTGAACAGCTCTGATACCTTTGACACAGCCACTGTCAGAGGGGTCCAACAGGGTCATGAGTGGAGAAGGTGGGACTCTGATAGCTTCTGAACCAGAGCCATGGCAGAGGGAACTTCACTGCAGTGACCAAAAATGTATGGACAATGTGAAGGATGTGATTCTAGACAGATAAGTTTATAACTGGAAACAGATGCTTATATGTACCTGTTGAAATGGAAGATAAATCAACAGTCTGAGACTGTTCTCAGTCCTTATCAGGTTCCAAGAAATATTTTATATTTTTTAAAACCCACTGCTGCCTTTTTTCCATAGTGATTATGAATTCTGTGCTCATATTATTGGTTACACAGTTTTTATTAATATTTTTCACAAATGTTTGTGGCATAAAAAATCCAGAAAAAATTTGTCATGCTATAAAATGCAGGACTGTTTGCATACATCAACATGCAAATTTAGAAGCCCAAAGTGTAAGGAGTACTCACATGGAGGTGTGTGATGTTCTGAGAAGTACTGAGATGGCAGCTGCTTAATACTGACTTATTTCAACAGCCAGTGACTCTCCAACCATCACTGCAGAGAATTCTCTAAGTTGTTTTGCTCAGTCATGCAATGATAAATTTCAGGGATATGTTGCACTTGTGTGAAAGCTAAAGGCTGGACTATGTGAAAGCAATTTGTAACAGGAGGTGACCTGGGGTCTGACTGATGGGTCTCCTTTCCTCCTCACATCTGCTTTGTAAATCCTAATGGTTAATGAATCAGTTAACTGCTAGATATGACTTGAAACTAAACCATGTCCCCACACTAAGGACATTGGAGTCACCTGCTTTGTCATTGCTCAGAGAAATCTGCCGAGAAATGGGTACAAAGCTGACCTTGCAAGGGGGCCTGTGCTCACTGTGAGGCAGAGCAAGCTCCTGTGGGTGCTGTGAGATGGGTCAGCCACAGCCAGGGTCTGCCTGTGGGCATCTGGGGATGCCTCCCCCCTGCCTTGCACAGGCTGACAGCTGGAAACAGCCACCTGGGATGCTCTGAGGGCCTTGGTAATAGTGGTGTTCTCATAAAAGTATAGTTTGTTTGGGGAGCTATTTTGTTCCTAATGACCCAGACTCGGATATTGCAGTAGCACAAAGGGATCAGCCACACAAAAACTCTCACTGTGCAGTGGTGCATTAAAACACAAAGATTGTCTGAGCTAATGGCCTAACAATAAAGCTCACATTGCTCAGTTTTCCGCTGGAAGCTGGTGCAGAACAAAAACATCTTGCTATGTAAAAACAGTCTTTTTGTTAAGGTCAGTAATGACTCCAAACTGGTATCTGCTATGTAGTTTTACAAATTTATGGCAAGAATGTGTGGTTCCATTATGAGAAATGAATATTGATGTCTGTAGTATATAGAGACAAATTGAGCTCTAATGATTTCCTAATAAAGTAATTTGTTCATAGATCACAAGGGGATACGAACAAGAAATTTTTAATGGTAAGGCCAAAGTAATTATTTTTCAGCATCTAATTACACCTATGCAACTGATCTGGGCTACATTTGGTGAACTAAATGATGATACAGAATGTCCCACTGAGGTTCATATTCATCATTAAAAGCCAGTTCCTGGCCTTTGACAAGAGGGCAGAGTAGCTCCTGAGAGGTAATTTAATATAATTAGGAGGATATTATGTTTACTATCTGCACGCTGTGCTTGCTTTAGATTAGACCTGAAAACTGGAGAAGTAGAAGGACATTTTTTTTCCAAATTAGCCTTGTCATCTCAGATCAAACTTTGTAGTTTTTCTTCTTTTCCCATCTCTAAATTGTAGCTAATGAGAAGGAAGAAGCTTGTCACAGGAGTCACAATAACAGTATATGCTTGATGGTGCTGGAGATACAGAAAGATTTGTGCAGGATTTATAGGGACATGCAGGCAAGGGCCAGCCCTACTCTGCTGGATGCTGGATACAGGATATTTTCATATGTAAACAAGTGCATTTTTAGTGCATAATGCATGTGTCGCTGGAAACTTGTAGAGTTTAAAAATTTTTGCAGTGTTTTCAGAGAATATCATATTGACCAAAACAGGGCTTTTTTTTGTTTTTTTGTTTGGTTTTTTTTTTCTGTAAGTTTGTTTATACAAACAAATCCAAACTCTTTTTCATGTTATCAACAGCTTTTTAAGACTTTTTGTGGATTGCTGTCAGCATGCTCCCAGTGAGCTCTTTTGGGTTGTATTTTTTTGCCATGAAGGAGTTCTTACACCTCCCAAATATATGGGGAAGTTGTGTATATGAGAGAGTAAGTGCAGTTTGAGTAATACTCAAGTTTTTCCATTTTTTGCTCTCTGTAACACCAGACTGACAAATTTACACTATCCTTTTCAGCAATGCCTTGAGGGTTAGGGCAGTGAAGAAGCCAGCAGATCTGAAGAGTTGGACAGAATAGAACTTTGGAGTGGAAATTTTAAGGCAATATAAACATCAAAAAGAAAGGAAATTCAAGATAGTTTAATGACATCTAGGAAAGAGGTTTTCAGTAAAAGATTAAGTAATTTCTCACAACATCTTGAGCACAGGAAAGTTTCTGAAAGCCAAGGCATCAAGGATCTCACAAGTAAGAATACTAAGAGAGAGACTAATAAACATGAGGTCTGGTGGAAATTCATTCAAATGAAATTACTTCTTATTTCAGCAAACCATTCACTTGTTGTATTTCTTGCCTCCACTCTTTAGGGAAATATTTCCAACAAGGTTCCCTGGTCCTTTTCTCCAAGCCAACCTCCTCTGCACTGGAAACAGACCTGGATTTCTGCCATGAAAGGGAGTACACTGGCTGGTACTTTAGAGATGAGGTCCTGGTGGTAAAGTAAATGAGCCTTACTTGGTCTTATCCTAGGCAAGCTATGACAGCTCCAGAGCTCAGCTCCCAGGGGTACTGAGTGCCAGAGGCCAGCTCGCTCAGACCAAGGCTGCGGGTCAGCCCCTAGCAAGCAGGGAATATTCAGCTCTTAGTGATTAGCCAGCTCTTATGATTTCAGCTTTGCTTGCTAGGTAGCTTGCCCTTGGCTTGAGGCTCCAGCAGACGGTAGAGAGAGGAAAAGGAGAAGATGCCGGCTGTTCCACGAGTATGGCTTTATTGGAGGGTCCGTGAAGGGTCTCAGCACTTCTTCTTCCGAGTTAGTAGGGGTACAGTATGCTACTTTTATAGCCTTGGCCTGGTTCCTGTCTCAACCAATGGCAAAGGTGTTAGAGTGACCATAAGTGACCAATAGTAGGGTTAACAAGATATTGCCTTACATGGCTATAGGGATAAGGTATAGGGCGGATGTCCCTGGAGTCAGGACTTCTTTGCTGCTGTGTCAGCATTCTATTCTCCAAGGGGCCCTGGCTAAAGCTGAGGGATTTACTAGAGTGAAGAACTTGAACTCTTTCCTCCACTGCTTCTCTTCTTCTGCTGAAGTCCATTGCACTTGCTGGCCAGGAGAAGGAAGGGTTTCTTCCTTTCAAGCAGGTCCTTCAGTGTGCAGATAGTCCAGCTTGTTTTGGCACCTGTGATTTTTTCCTTCCACAGACTTTGCTGGAAGTTGATCCCCCATCACACCTGGATGCAGGCACAGAGCAAATCCTCCTAGCACCTTGCACAAGCAGCGCTCCCTCCCACTGCCCCACACCCATCTCTGTGTCTTCTCCTCTTCTCACACCCACCAATTAATCCCTTCATTCCTTGTGGCACAGTATATTCCCACATATCTCCCCTGAGAGCTCCTGTGCTGCTGGTTCTGCATGATGAAATTCAGCTCCAGCCTCAAGTCAGCCTCAATTGTTTTCTGCAATAAAGGTGTGTTCAGCACCCATTAGAAATTTAATTTATAATTTACCTAGATTTTTAAACCACTTCTTTCAGTTACTCAGTTCAGGATAATAACTATGCTCTATCTACAGCAAAGTACAACTAGCTAGATATTAAAAGGAAAGGTTTTTTTTACTCTCTGTCTATCTGGTGCTGCAGTGCTGTGCAGGGCAATGTCACTCTGTGACACATTTTATCCCTATAATGCTATTAAGAACAGTATCAAAACACCTTATTTGCTTTGCTAGTAGCAGTCACATAAATTAAAGATGCCCAGAAGCAGCTTACATTATTTCTAGCAGCTTTGAAAAATGATCTAATTTTGATTGCAAGGAGTGTAACAACCTCCTCTGTGATATAACTCTTTCTTCGCTTTTTTTCCCTTCATTCTCCAGCCACAAATTTTGCAAACTACAAAAACTAACAACTGGTTTTTATTAACACTAGATTCTCTCCAGAAAGTCAGAGCATGGAAAACTAAAAGAATTTCTGCTTTGTTTCCCTGTTTTCTCAATGAAATTCTGGATCTGTTAATTTAAAGGGGATTATGGAATTTACTGCCCCTAATGTTAATCTCTCTCTATCCAGGGGAACCTTTTTCTGTTTTCAATTACAAAAATTCCACTTCTTGTTTGAAAACTGTTACTAGGTGTATTTATTAGTCATGCAATGAGTTTGCTGTTTTTTAAGCAATGTGACCACTTTAGCAAGTTAGGCAAATGAAAGAAGCATTTTTGCCCTCATGTTAAACAGTGTGGTCAGGTCTTCTTTTTAGTTATTCTTCCATGAGTATCAGGAAGAAACTTGCCTGTGTCTCCAAGTCCTGTGGTTTACTAGGTGTAAATCTATGACATCTCACTGATATGAAATTTCTATAAATATATGAGACAGCTCAAAATTAAAATAAACAAACAAACTAAGAATCTACAAAGAGTAATATATTTCAACCTTCATTGAAATGTTGTGTCAGAGCCTGGAATATATCTCTTTGTGGGAAGATCTGCATGATTTAGTGGTACATCTGTAATCAGATGTCTTAAAATTCTGATTTATTTTCTACATAAATTAAGAATTTCCTATTTTAACTTTGAAAATGCTTTCACATCCTATTTTTTATCTCAGTGCACCATAAACTCCCAATGCAAATTTTGTTCAGTCTTTCATCCAGGACACATCTAAGCAATTGCTGCTGCCTTGCCCTGCTCTCAGAACGGATGGCATTCGAGATGGCTTTTTCCCTTCATCAGATGGATTTAGTACTAGACTGGAAGATGACTGTTCTATGTGATGGCAACTTGCAAAGGGTTGAAATTAGTCTGTATTTCATGCCAGTCATTAGAACTGGGTAGCCTGGGCTGCGGGTAACATAAATACAAGGCTGCCATCAAAACATCAGCCAGTAAATTAGTTCAATGGACAAAAGCTCTGGGCCAAATCTCCTATTACTCTCCATCTTTTCGCAACCTCATTCTTCCCCTCATTTCACAGGGGCAGTGCTGGGCCAGTGGCCACTGCTTTCTCACCACAGCTGCAGACTAGCAGGGCTGACACTCATTGTGTGCAAAAATCCACTGTTCTCTTGCTCTTGAGCCCTTTTCCCTGGCACTGGCACACCTTCCCTGGGAGGATGCACACATTGGTGGCTCCCAGATGTATCTTTAAAGCAGACAAACCAAAAGGCTCAGACACAGTGCTCAGAGAATAAACCATGTAAATGGATGTGTCATGATTTATAGCAGCTAGGGAACTTGGCTCAGGAAGGCAAGCAGTCTGATGGCATTGTAGAGGTGAAAATGCAGACAGTGAAGCCCACCATGTTTATTATGCACAATCCTGGGATGCAAGCGCTGTTCTCCACGGAGGGAAGCGTCCTGCTCAGGCAGGTGCAAGTGCTGTCTGGAATTCATCAGTATGTGAGTGCTCACAGCCCCCTGCTATGGTGCTGTAAATCAAAGGGATGCACACTAATGTAGAGGAACATCGCGTGCATCAATTCATTAGTCAATGGAGTGGGAAAGATTGGCGTATCAGTCATGAAGATATATGAAGTCTGCCTCTTAATGATGTTAGCTTGTAGGCAGTTTGTGATGGAACCTTTGTGGCCTGATGACTGTGTTTAATATGTGCAATCCATACCCCAATAAATCTGTGGCTGGCAAGAGAGCACAGACACGTTGTTAGGTTTATGGAACAAAACACACCAAGTATTGTGGGCAGCATTAACATTTAACAGTGTTAAGCCAGAATACAGAGAAGCTCATTATTGGATCCAGATTAAAAAATAATAATTACATAATGAAAGCAGTTGGTGTGGGCTGTAATACTTTTCGGGGCAGGATAGAGACCCATCAGATCCTGTTGCTGTTGCAGTCACGCCGGTGTCCGTAGGAACTGGATGTTCTGTGGAGTGTGTGCAACATTAATCAGTCTAGAATTTGTCACTGCTCAAGGTGCAGCAGCTCCAAGTGCAGGCAGGAACTGACTTGCATCAAAAATGTCATACTGACACATTGCTGAACAGAAGAACAAACCAACAAGCAAACAGAGAAGAAGGTACCACATAATACGGATTTTAAAAGCTGTTCCTTCTTGGTGTCTATACTAGTAAAATAATCCTCATCAAAAGGAAAAAATCTCACAGAAAATCTACTTATTTATAAGCAATTATTTTTCAAATCTTTAAAGACCCAGAGCCTCAGGTGAAGTGAATGGACTCTTCCAAAGTAAATTAAGCAGAATAAATGTATACTGACCAAAGAACTGGCCCTACTTAGTGCTCCAGTTTCTTTCTGCTATGATTTGCCATTATGCAATAATATGTGAAGTTGTCATCTACCTCTGCTTTTTTCTGCTCCCACATGAAAAATGGGGAGTTTCTCCCAGTTCTTAGAAGGCATTAGTCTTCAGGCATGGCTTTCTGATAAAGCAGCAGGAGCAGGTAGCAGCAGTGATCCCACCCACACAAAGTCCCTTCAGTGACTGGAGAGCAAAAGTAATTGCACCACAGCTAGGACAGGAGCAGCATGTACAGGAGTAAGGCTGGATGCAGGGGTGAATTGCAAGTGTTCCTTTAATCACTGTATCATAAATGGTGAACCCTGGTTATGCTTTATAAACAAACAGCAGTGAGGTAAACAGAATAGCTGCACCTCAGAATGGTTTACTGTGATCAATAGATGAGACCATGCACTTTACAGAAGAGGTTTTAATTGCTCGAAGTCCTGGCATTAGGTTCATATTTAGAAAAAGGTTTCTCTCCTAATAATTGTGAGCTGTTTCTTTTTTTTTTTTTTTTTTAATACAGCTTAAAGTAATCAGGCCAACAGAAAGACTAATTCAATGCACTACCAAGCACTGGCTTAATCCTGCCCTGGCACACACGTTGATCCTCAAAGATTTTTCTGATTGAACTGCAGAAAATGTTGAAATATTTCTGTGAATATGAGGTAAGCAGTCACTGAACTTTGTAGCATATTAGAACTCCAGATAAAGGTATGGGGACTTAGCTGACAGCACTGAAACAAGCTTATCTTCTTCTTAGCAGTGATTTTAAATACTGCCATTTGAGTGTCAGGTTACATAGAACCATATTTTAAAACCTGGATAAGAAATCCAGTAGGCAAACATGCTTGCAGAAGAGAGCTTTTTAAATTTGTCATGTGTCCTGAATGACTTTCAAATATTGTATTTTTTCATATGTATGTTTATATACCCATGACAAAGAAAAATGAAACCCAGAATTTCTCGAGCATTTAAAAGTACATATGAAAATATAAATCCTGTCTGGAAAAAAATACATGGTATTTTTTTGCCTGCTAGTTGTTTGTTTATAACGTTTGTCCTACATTTCCTATTCTAAACTGCAGGACAGGTAATGTAAATCCAGGATTTGGCACGTTTCACCATACAAGTATGTACCTTTATTCACTTGGCATTATTCCTTTAAACCACGTATGGATCAGGGTGAGGAATTAAACTTGCAGCTAATTTTAAGTCTGCTCCTCCTTCATGTTGATCATCCAATCAAGAGGGAAGTGCTGGCAGAAAAAAAGGATGGTCATGACTGATTTGTGTGTTTCCTTCAGGGTAAGATGGTTAGAAGACAACTGACCACCATTTGGAGGACTTAATTCAGCTGCTAGGGATTTGGAGCTGAAGAGGGAGGTTTTCACCCTGACAAAGACTGAGGTGTATCACTCTTTTAACCACCATTTTATGAAGAGAGAGGAAGCTTAAACCAACGAATCCTTTTTCTTTCTCTGCAACAGAGAACACATTTGGTTTCTGTGAAGAAACAAAGGCACTCACTTTCTTAAATGTATTTATAATTTTTTTGATATTTTAAAATTTGTTACCAGTATTGTTTGAAGCAGAAAAAATGTTTTATATACCTCTCTGCAAAATCCATGCTGGTTTTATCATAAATACACAGATATTTTGAGTTAGAGTGAAAGATGATCTAGCCCAACATCCTGCTTTGACAGATGACAATATTGGCTGCCCAGGAAAAAGTTTTAGAGCACACAGTAACACTTATTTTGCCAATATCCAGGGGTCTGCAACTCAGTGATTTCACTTAATGTCTTCTGCTTGTTTTTAACATGTGTTGGAGGGACTGGCTATTCTTTGGGGTTTGAGGGGACTTTATTGATAGGCATTGCAGTTCTGTTTGGCATCCAGACCACACCATGGCAAGAATTTCCACAGTTTGACTCATTTTGTTTCTTTTGAACCTGATGGGGATTTCTTTCATGTGATGCCTCTGTTATGCTTCCACACTCACCCCTTCCTGGGCACCCCAAAGAGTCATAAATTTGGGAGGGATGGTGAATGAATTCACAAAAAATCACAAAAATACGCTGAAGGTTTGAGTACTGAATCAAGGGAGTGTCATAGGGCAGGGTATTTCCACAAAATAAAGTTTGAGGTTGAAGACCAAGGAGCCTGTCCAGAATAAAGGGCAGCCAAAACACAAATTCAGAGTCTGCACCAAACATTTAAGTGTAAAGAATGCTGGGGAGGGAGGAGTTTGAAAATGGTGACAGCAATTTGGAAGAGAGACAAAGGAAATGCAAGTTCAGGATTAATACATACTTATATAAGACATACTCCCAGGTCAGGTTTTGGGCAAAACTCTTTTTGCTGCAGGTGCACAGCTAGTGATCAGAAAGTTAATGCAGCAAAGCACCTCTTATTAGTGCTGGCTCTCTTACTCTAACTGGCTGTCATTCAGAGAATAGGAAGCTCAACACTGCGTGGAGAATTGTCCTCTCCACCTGTCAGTGATTAATTTCACACATTCAGCCATCAGGGACTCTCTAGGAGATTCTGGCTATATTTCTTTCTTGTCTCAAAGCAGAATTTACTGTCTGTACTTTGTATTCAGTTGTCAATGAATTTTCATCGTTTGTGGGGGGAAAGGTCTCATAATTCTTTTGATTGCCTTGGAATTAAAAATATTTGCATTTGTTGCATTTGAACCAAACTATTTATGGACTTAACTTTTCAAATATGTTATTAAGCATATTAACAAATAATTTTCAAGCATGATAAAGAGTTGAGGTTTTTCTCTAAATGAAAAATAACAAATAGATTTTTTTCCTCCTCTCTCCTCAGTGCTGCAAATGTGGATTCCTTATTATTTTGACTAGTCAAGCAAACCAAGGCCTAAGGCTGAAATTGATGATGTTCCTCTTTTTGCTTACAGTACAAGATGCCCAGAAAAATCTCAGATAGGCAAGGCACCGAGGAGAAAAGCTGCTGACCTTGATGCAACACCTCACACACACCAGTTCTGAGAAACCATAAGGCCTCCAAACCACTTTGTGTTGCAGGCAAGCAAATCTTTCAGCTACTTCAGCCCCTTCAAAGTTGCTGTTGTTGGCCAGAAGCTTTAGCTAAATTCATTTTCTGAGAGACTGTGCTTCTAACAGGATTAATAAAAGATTAAGTTGTAGGGGAATAACAGAAAGGGGTAACAAGGCAAAAGTGGCTGACATCCAGATGAAAAGGACAATGTTACTGGTGAGAAAGCAGCTGAAGGGGCAGGGCAGGACATAACTCATGCTAAATGAGAGCTTGAGCAGGAGGAGGGAAGAATAGGAATTTGGACGGGGAAATTGATGGGAAAACTGGCATCTAAACAGTGTTTGTGTCCAGCTTGGGGGATGTCCATATTAAGTTTTATCTTGAAACACAAACAGGAATAGATTGTTGGACCAAGTTCTGTGTTAACTTCATAGTAAAGTGATCTGTAACTAGTTAACATTTGTTATGGACAAACAGAATAAAACTCATGCTGCTAATAAACAAAAGCTTTTTGTAAAAGATAAAAGTTAAATTGAAACACACAAAACATTCAGAAAAAACACCCGTGATTATTCTCTGGGAACATATGAGTTCATTCTACCACTTATAGAAAGCACATGGACCTGTTAACATGGAAGTCAAATATGATGTTTAGAGGGAAGACAAGAAAGTAAAACAATACAACATTGTTTAATTTCTGTTTATGCAGTATTATGGACATATCAGAAAATGGGTATTGAGGAAAACAGGTCACGTCCAATGGCAAAATCGTAGCAATGGAATGAAGAGGAAATTCCTGTGTAATTCTTCAGAATCTTTGTGACAATGGCATGATTTCTTTACTAGAAGAATTTGATAAAATTTTAACAGTGTGGAAAAGACTAAAAATAATTACATTTTCCCTCATTTGGGAAACCATTCTAATGAAATGCCCATGCAAGCAATTTGATTTGATGCATGAGACTGGTAAATAAATAATTGTCTGGCTGGAGAGTAGTTTTGATTAGCTGATGGTTTGTCAATGGGACCTCCACTGGTTCCAGTGGTCACTTCCACTGATCACAGAATTTGGAATTCCTTATGAACTAGGAAAAATATCATGCACATCTCAAAGGAGAGCCTAGATTTGTGACAACATGTTAACCAACACTTTCAAAACTATTCAGGTGAAGTGGAAATTAAGTAAGGAAATAATGTCAAGGGCTTTGTGAATTTCTGCAATCCAAGGGAGAAATTATGTGGAAATTTATTAGAAACCCCATTTTGAAACGTGTTTTTTTCGCTTCTGTCCACAGGAACAGGGCTCTTGGAAAGTTTATCTTTCTAAAACTTGAAGGCCTTGGGATCCTGGTACTTATATTGAAGTACAAGTAATGCAGATAAATGAATGGGAAAAGTTTTGCTATTCGACACAGCACAACCTACAGTAGAAAATTGTATCTGTGTCCAACCAATTGTGCTTTCCACTACTGAAGAATGGTAGAAGGCTCTGAGGGCTATTGAAGTCCTCGAAAACATGACTCAGAGCTTAGGGTTCTCAGCTGATTTATTCTAAGGAAAGAGGAACACAGGAAGTGTTCCACTTGAAGGACAGAAGGCTCTTTGCTCTCCAGCAAAAAGAAAAACAAGGTCAAATGGATGAAAGCTGGAAGTAAAACTCTCTCCAAGTTGCAGTGAACCAGTTTACCAGTGTTTGTGGATTCTCTATCAATAGAAAGAATGAAAAAGTAAACTTGGAACATTTTCGAAAGGATCTGCTCTGAAATAGAAGCATATTTCATTTTTCTCTGATGTAACAGAGGTCACCTTAGGTTTCTGTGGTGGTCCCTTTATTCTTGCAATTGGTGAAATCAATTTCTCAGTAATGGGGGTGCTGTGACTGAAGAAGCAGAAGAGGGAGACATGACCCCTCATTTTCAGGGAATGAATTTTACTCAGCCAAAGGGGTTGGTTGGAAGAATGGAAAAGAGTGGGTTTTGCAGGCTAAGGAAGAAGAAACATGATTTGAAGAAGGCAGACAAGAATAGGAAGTAAGTGCAGGGAGAAGTAACACTAACTTTTGGGGCTCACATGTTTGGTAGCAGTGTGAAGCGTTTAACTGAACACAGAAGAGGAAATCTTGATAAATCAATTTCTGGTTATTGAACCCTAAACCCAAGTAGTAGATGTGACATTCCGACTGCTCAGAACAGGATGCCAAGCAGTGATCTATGGGCAAGGCAAAGGTTTGGCAGTTTCCATGTTGGGAGGCCAGGGTAGTTTTTAAATGGGTGTGAGTAGAGCTGACTGACCGCCTGAAAGAAGCAGGAGAACTCACTGTCCTGTGAGGGCCAGCAGAGCCAGCAGGGCTGACCCTTGTGTGGAGCCCTGGGAGCACCTCTAGAGCAGGGAAGCCCCAGAGAATTGGAATTTTGGACACAATGTTGCTTTCTCTGCACTGGATTGAAGGTTCTAAAATGCCAGAGATGAAGGCAAGAGGAAAGATGGATTTATTTACAGCTTGAAAAGGTTGTTATTTTTAGAGCAAGTAATGTGAAACGCTGTCTGAGGCTGAGTGGAAACTGCTGGATCACAGAGAGGAGTTGAGAACAAGTGAAAGTGAGGAAATATGACAAAGAGCAGAGAATCTCAGCTCTCTGAAGGAACATGGGTTGTGGATGTATTTCTCCTAGCTGGAAGTTAATGATGACTTTGAGTTAGAGTTTAAAACTATTACAAGTGACTAAGAAACAACCAAGTTAAGACTTAGAGAGAAATTTGTGTCTCAGGCAGGCAAGTTGCTAGCACATTTTACAAATGACATCTGCTCTGAGCAGGAATGTTCCAGGGAGGGTTACATTTCAGCTCAATCAATTTTTTTATACATAATTTATTTCTATAAAGGGGACACATTGATCTGATTTAATTAGGCTAATTAGAGGTCTGTGTCAAATACAGGAGTGAAATATATGGAGGTGGGTAGAAGGCGTAGGAGTGGAAAGATAGGGGGAAAAGTCCTTGTAGGGAGAATTAGTTTTCACTTAGAAGAAAGTGACAGGAATCCAGGCAGCATAAAATCTGGAAATCTGGATGCTACAGAAATCCTGAATGGCTGAGTGCTATGGTGCTCCATATTGAAGCCTGAAGTAGACTGAACAATGGAAAAGGATTTTGTTTTTTTTTTTTTGCTGAGCTGTAATAACTGCAGGTATACATGGAAAAGAATGGATTTTCAGACAGCTGGATTTGAATAAAGGAAGTGTAGGAATAAAGACCAAGAAACTGAAAGCCATCTGGAGATGTTAAAGCAGAAATTACTGGTTTATCTGTTGAGTCTAAAGGATCAGACCAGCGCTAGGAACGAGAAGACTGACGGAAGGAGAGCTGTCAGGAAGGCAACAAAGCAGAGCTTCTTATTCTCAGTGGCCCCATGCAGGAACACTGTCCTTCATTTCAGAAGGAGCAGGAGATAGTGGAACAAGCTTAGTGTCTCAAGTACATGACAGAAGTGATTTAAGCCAAGTTTCTACCACAACTGAAAATAACAATTGAACTAAATCCAAGATACTGACCTCTGCAAAGGTATTTACTGCATCCTGATGAAGACTGATAATGTAGCCATAAATATAGCAAGTAGCTGGAAATTCACAGTTGTGAAATACCAAGAGCCCTTGAGGCTTTTTTCCCCTTCACAGCGAGTAATGTATTTCAGTGAAATGTGAGAACAAAAAGATGATATCCCAGAAAGATTTATCTCCTTGCTCTGCATTGCATATTGAGCCTGGATTCACTTCAGCCAACATTTTTGTGATCTAGTGTTGCTTTACCAAGGAGCTTCAAATAGAAAGGAGCTGTACCAAGGAGACTCAAATAGAAAATTATGCAATCAATATATATGACTTTAAAAAGCAATAAAATAGTTAACTTGCTTGTAACAAATGTTAATTTGTGGCTGTCCTGGAGCATGAAGGGGCAGAAAAATCTTTAACATTTGCATTACATAATTTCCAAACTAAAGCAGTGGAGGCTGATAGTCAACATGAGCACTTTACTGTTGTGAGAAAAAAACATTTTGTCACATTTAATAAATAGGGAAGCTCAGTTACCAAGAAGTCCTGAGAGGCACTGAAAATGGAAAGGGGGTTCAAAGTACAAGACATTTCATGCAAGGAAAATACTGTTTGTGCTGCAGGTATTGAAGCTGGGATACCGGATAACTGGGGAAAGGTGTGAGTCCCTGCCTTTTGTTTCTTTGAAGAGTAAACAGTTAAAGAAGATTCTATTGCACCAAAGAAGTTAAAGAAGATTCTATTGCCCCAGATTCTATTGCACCAAAACCTCTTTTTCACTTTTTTGTCAAGTGCCTTTAAGCACTTGGAATTTCCTTGAGAAACAGTCATTGGAAACAGATTCTTAGCATTAAAAAAAAAAAATTACATCTTAGCAAAAGTATATTTGAATTATATTCTTGCGCTGAAAGGTGTTAATGACCACAGTCAAGTGGGACTTTGATCTGCGGATTATCAACAGATTTGAAGCAGATGGGTGTGTTAATCACACAGGCTGGTGAATCTCACAGATGGGCCTGCTAATAACCCAGGCTTGTAAGGGAGGATGAAAAAAGTTTTGCAGTTTGATAACTGAAAATAAAAAGCTGTGTCTAATAGCTTACGTGGTACGTGGCTAAATCATCTCAGATCCTTATAAATGCCAAGGCTACAAGATTCACTGTGCAGAAGGTGATGGGAAGGACAAAGGAAGCTGCAGCATATTCCAGGGAGCCAGCATAGCCCTGAGGTGTGGAAGCAAAGAGGCGCTGCAGGAGTGGGGGCACACGGGGACCGGAGGGTCGGAGCACAGCGGGGAGGAGAAGGCGGCACCCCACCTTTTGCATCCCCACCAGAGCTGCTGCACTCTGCAGATGGTGCTGAGGGATTGATTGTCACAAACACACCACAGATTGCTCTCTGAATTCCTCAGAGCATCCTCAATTGCTGGTATTGCTATTGAATACAGGGTTGGAGCTGTCCAGTGCCAAAAGAGCAAGTATTTATTTGCCTCATTGGTGTGTAGATTAGTTACTTTGTGAATAACACGTTTGGGGTAGGCTTCTCTCCTGAAGAAATCAATGAAAAAGATTGATTACTGAAATTTATTAAAAGAGTAACATCGTCCTCAGTCCACAGAGAGACAGAGATAAAATGATGGCTTTGTTCAAATTAATTGTAGAGTTCCTAGTGATTTCAGTGTCATCAGCATTTCATGGATAATGTTGAAATACATCAAACAAAGGAATGGTTGGTTGTTTTTCAAAATCTGTCATGTTAACTTTCTGAGCAAGTAGATTAAGTTTATATGCAAAATTAAGTGTACCACTGGTCAATCACCACTTCAGCAGAGATTTAAAAGTTGAAAAATTTGGGAAAAAAAATGAGTATGTGTTTACTGGAGATAATACAATTACAATGATAATAGCTTTTTTATGATTTTGCTATTAGTGAAACTGAACACTTGACAGTTGTTGAAATAGATTTTGAGCAATGTGGAGAGATGGATTAGGAAGGATACTCATACTTTGAAAATTCTTTGCCATTAAGGTTTTAGTAAAAATTTTCTTGATTAAGACAGGAGGACATAAATGTTCCTCTGTGTGGCACTGTGCCATGAGGACCAGATATGCTCTTCAAGACAGGTAAACCAGTGGTTTTCTGAAGTATGTGCCCATGAACATTATCATCCTTGAAAGCTGAATTAGATTTTCAAATGTGTGACTTTTTACCTATATCAGCATTTGAGAGTCAAAAAAGTCATTAATGAGAATCTCCACATTAGGAAGGGGGAACAAAAAGATTGGAAAATTTTTGAATATTTGTGTATTCCCTTTTTTGATCCTAATAACAGGTTAGTTCTGGAAAAAAACCAAAGCTCAGTTTGCTTTCTAAATGCAACATATTTAAATAAAGATTTATTGAATTTGTAAAAGAAAATTTTATGCTAATCCACTATATAAATTTGTAATGTATTTTAAATATGCATTTTTACTTGGTTGATTTCCACGTAAATAATGCTTTTTGTATGGGACCTTTGCACAATGAAAGGATAAAGGAAGAGTGAACAATTCAGAAATAAAGGTGTATTTGAGATTTCATCCCTCAGTGGCTTTATCTTGAAGAGCATAATTTGTTTTCTACTCATTTTCATTTCATGCCTAGCCAGAATAAGAGAGCTTGGGCTCTGCCTTTTTTGCTTTTACTTCAACATAGAGAGACCTCTATAGGAGTAACCATTGTTTATGTTGGTGCCAGTGGTGGTGACTCCTTAAAGCACTGTACAAAACCAATTCCTTATCCAGCATTTGAAGTGTGGGAAAGGAAGTGGAGATGAAGGAAACAGGGTGTTTGGGTCTATTTTCATTTTTGGAAGGGAACAATTCCTGAGTTTGTAGTGGTTGCAATTCTGCTCCATGTGGCTGATATCTGATGAGACTCTGTATTTGCTCCTTAAGATAAGGGAATGGATGTAATATAAAATTATTTCTTTCCTGGCTTGCATCAGATGCCCCAAATTATTCTGAATGATGAGGACCACTCCAGTGACTGACTTGTGTCAGAATGGAGAGAATCTTCAGGGGCTCTTTCTGGGTAAAAGGAACTTTCAGAGATGGACACAGGGTGTGTCCTGAATAAAAGCTGGGTGTGATCGCCTCTGTATAGGCACAAAGAGCACCTCAGCTCTAACCCTAGAATTTATAATTGTTTTCAGACTTTCTGAGGTCATTAAACAATTTCATTCTTAGCACAGTGTATGATACCTAGCTCACAGTTGGTCAGATGCCTGAGCTCAGATATTTACATAGCAGTTTTTATGCTTTGAAAAACTGGGGACACCCCACCTCTCTGGTCACAAAAGAAAAGGGAGAAAAAGAAAGGAAAAACAAACCCACAAAAAAACTGAACAAAATAGGCAGGGAAAGTCTTCTGCCAGTTCTTAGACACACTCTCATACATGCCAGATCACTTTCAGCTCTCCTTGACTTTTGCACTGAGGGACAGCTGCTGTCCTGCCTGTTGCCAGCCTGCACTTCACTCTGCACATTTCCCAGTGCCTGGCAGCAGGTCCTGAGAAGAGGATGCCTCAGTTCTTTCCAAAGGCTATCATACAAGCAGAAATGTACCTTCCAGTTTGCCACTGGGCACTGCTTTTGTTTACCTTGGCCGCGCCAGGGTTCCAGGCTGCTGTGACCAGTCACAGACTCACTGGAGAGAGAGGAAAAGCCTGCACAGAGTTTGAACCTGCATCATGACTCAGGAGTCTGTTGCATAATCCCTGATACAAAGAAGTTGTTAAAATGTGCCCAAAGGATAGAAAAATAACCAAGATGATTTATTCAAATCTTATTTCATGATCAAGGTAATTTTCTAAAACAAAGCCTCTGGCAATATTTGAATTTGATTACACTGGAGTTAAAGTGCTGTTCTTGTTCATGGCTTTTCCAAAGAAAATCTGCTTTTTTGCTATTTGCAGCATGGGTAAACAGGTATGACCTGATTGCTGTGCTGGACAAACATTCTCCTTCAGAGAAGGGACAGAACCCTGTGGATTAGTTTTTATCCTTAATGGCAGGATAACAGGGTAATAAATTCTTTTCTACCTGGGTAACTTGTACTTTTTTCCTGTACTAACATGTCTGTATGAGACCAATGAGAACACACAAATGCAGCCAAATCCACTGTTCTGAAAACACTTGCACTTGCTGCTTCCCAAGCAAACACATTGTTTGGGCAGTGAGGGCACTGAAAACACCTCCACTCCTGACCTGAGGAAGATTTGGAGGGGTCTCTGCCAGTGAGGTGCAGGCACCCAAAAAGCTTCTGCATTTGGGTGAGGGGCTGAGCAAGCACTGTGCAGTCAATTCCAACAAACTGTGTTAAGAGTATGCCAGTGACATCTAGTGTTTAATATAAAATTCCTATAAAACCCGGTAGGTTTGCTTTGCAAAACCCTTTGCTGCAACTGGAGTGGTCAGTGTTGTCAGGGTGCCTGATGCAAGGGACAAGGCAGAATGGCCATGGCACCTTTGGCAGGGGACAAGGAGACCTGGGCTGTCGTCCTGCAGCCAGGTGATCTCACAGCAAGCAGTGTGTTTGAGAGTTAACACCCTCAGCAGAAAGCCAGTAGCATTGGCAGGGATGTTCACAGGGTCATGGAAACACTGTGGTCTGCCCTCTGTGTCCTCCACATTTTTCTGTGTAATGTACACCTTCTTATGTAATCAACTGGCAGAATAGTTCGTCTTGCTACTGTTTTATAAGTGTTGGAATGAAGTCTGGCCACTGACAAGCTGTCCATGTACATACACATAAAAAAATTGCAGTGGGTGCAGTATGGGAGGTAGCATACTATAGTTTAATTTTAACAAGAGAAGACAATCTCTCAGAACTCAGAGCAGGATTGCAATTAGTTCTGAAATAAAATTCCAGCACAGTAGGGAGCTCAAAACTCTGGGTGACACATCAGCCAGATTCAAGGCAAAAGAGAACAATATTCCAAGGACAATTGATATCACATTCATCACATATAGGTTTGTGAATTCAATGTTTCTACAATTAATACTGACAGTCAAGCAGCTCTTGCAGCTTTTTTTTAATGTTTGGTTTGTTAAAACTCCTGGTTCTAAAAATAAGGATAAAATGGACTGTGTGATCATAAACTGTATAAAAATAGATGTATGCCTAATGTTGTGAAACACAGTTAAAGAAGTTAGCATATGAATGACTAATCATCATTGCAAGTATCTCAAGACATCATTAATGCAAAAATACTATAACATTGACAGTAGAAATAGAATATCAGCTTGAACTATATACAGATTTATGACATTTTTATCCCTTTTGATATTTACTGAATCATAGAATAGTTTTTGTTGAAAGGGACCTTTAAAGGTCATCTAGTCCAGCATCCTCCACAAGGAGCAGGGACATCTTCTATCTCAGCAAGCCCTAATAAAAATCTATCCCCATCTTTCTTATATGCTCCCTTTAAATATTTAAAGGCCACAATAACATCTCCCTGCAGCTTTCTCTCCTCCAGGCTTAAAAACCCCAAGTCTCTCAGCCTTTCCTCACAGGAGAGGTGCTCCATCCCTCTGGTCATCTTTGTGACCACTCCAGCATCCACGTCTTTCCTGAAATGTGGACCCTGAACTAAGTACAGCACTTCAGGTGGGATCTCACCAGTGCAGAGTAGAGGGGCAGAATCACCTCCCTCTCTCTGCTGGCCACACTGCTTTAGATGCAGCCCAGGACATGGCTGCCTTTCTCTACTGCAAGTGCGCATTACTGGCTCATTAAAAAAAAAAAAAAAAAGTAAAGAAATGGACAAGGTCACAGGCTGATTCTCTATGAAGAATCCAGACCAACTTTAAAGACAGTTTTGGCTGCTGCAGACTTGCACACACCCATGCATCCGTACATGATTAGATTACTTCAAGGCTTCAAAGATGCAAAGTATATCTGAATCAGAGGCAAGCTGTAGGTCTGGTGTCTTACATTAGATGAAGCTAATATGTTTAGTGCTTTGAAAGCCATACAAAGTCACTAGAGACATCTCGAATTACTTTTTGAAATAAATTCAGCATCTGTGGTGTTTGATAAAAAAGAGACACAGATGTCTGAAGCTTCTGAAGGCAGGGAGTATCAGTGGAGGTCATTTTGAGAAGATTGTGGGACACAACAGGAAAGGACAAAAGTGATTCAAGAATTATCCTGGGATCAGAGGAGGACTTTGTTGCAGGGCCATAACTTTCACTGTTCTGTTCCTGAAGCAAATTAATGCTGCTGTATAAGTGTGATATTTCAGTTTAGACTGCTGCTGAGAGAGTTAAAAAAGAATTCACGTATATGGAGACAGCAGTAAGCCAACATTGTCTGTACTGAATGGGTGAAGGCACTTGGTGGGACTGAGTGCTACACATTGAACTTCAGCCTTAGCATAAGCAAAACTAAAATGCATCTTTAAATATAGGTCATAAACCCAAGTAATAATTAAAATACCCCTTATTTTTAATGACTCTTTTTTCTGTGGTTAAGGTTAGGTACTCCCAGGTGAGTGGAACAAGTGAAAGCCTCACACAGACTGTGCTGTGCTTGATAGTTGTAGTGAATTCTTATTCAGTACTCCCTTCTTGGGGTTCAACCAGAGCAGGAGGAAAAAAATGTTGACAGCTCTATACTCATTTTATCTTGGTAGGGTTCATTCATTTTGATTACTGCTGTTGTTACCGTGATTATTTTCTTGGTATCAGAAACAAAACTGCAGTTCTCTACAGTTCAGCTCCCTTTAAGACACCATCAAATTGGTATGACTCTCACAAGCTTTTGTTAAAGTCATGGTGACAGCTATTGAGCTTTAACTAGCACTGTTGTTATGCTTGCTATAAATAATTACTTTCATCAGCCCTTTTTCTTGACCGTAGATCACTGGAGAATGATGAAGCACATTCCAGGTCTCCACACATATTAGCACTGACTTATTGCCTCACCTTCTTCATCTGAATGTAAGAATAGTAGAGGGAGAGAGTTATCCATCCAGGCTTTGATCTCCTTTTATTTTCTGTCTAGTTTTAGAGTTTGACTCTAGTGACTTTGGGGATGGCTTTTGTGTTGTCTTCACGTGAGCAACATTTTAGCAAGGGTCTGTTGGGTAGATTCCCTTGTGCAGCGCAGCTTTTTGCACTGCTAAGGCAGCAACAAGAAGCTCTAACAGAGACACAAAGTGCTAGCAGAGTCCCCCAGGACAGGAAAATCTGCACAGCTTGACTCTACCACTGCATATCTGCCTGCCTCATGAGTAGGGGGCAGAATATTCTTCAATGGCAAGAGAGGACACGCTGGAGATGTGGCAGAGGAGGCTGCTACTCTTGAGGAACTCCACTGGGGCTGATGGAGTGGAACAATTTTCCAGTAAAAGAAATACTATAATTTTTAAGAGTTAGATGGGTGAGAAGGCTTACACTACATCATGTTGGAGGCCTCCTTGTCCTTGCAGTTATATTGTGGATCCACATTCTAAGTTGAGGTTGCAATTCTAGGTAACATACTGTCCTCATTTTCGATACAGTGGGATTGATGGTCATCTGACCAGGCTCAGGGGGAAAAAAATCCAGTAACTATAGTTTATTCACATTACAGGAAGATCAAATATATACTTATGCCAGTGCAAGGAAAATGTAGGACAAAGGGAGCTGGGGTGGGAAGAGAGAGAAAGACAAGGAAAGCAGAATACCACCACTGCTGTTAGGTAACTGCCCCACTGAACTTTTTCCTGATATTTTGAGATAGAGTGTAGAGCCAGTATGGGACAAGGTCCCCTTATATACCAATGTGCCATAATGGCACTACTGTATCTTTTTGTGTCATATAAAAATTTGGCATACAGAACTAGGTGGAGTTGCCTGCTCTTGTGGGAGGACTGGAAAACAACCAAAGCAAAGTATAATGAACTAATTTTATTAAATTCATTTGCAAATTCAGTTGTGATTTAATGTATACAGATGGGGTTTTTTGTTTGGTTGTTTTTTGGTTTCTGAATTTATGAAATAGCTCTGTCTTTCCTTTTTTCACAAAACATGAATGTCAATAGGATTATTACAAATTAAAAATATTTGGGAGATTTATTTTTTTATGAAGCAGGTAAGAAATTAATTTCTAACATATGCTTTTCTTGACAGTGTCACTTTAATTTTCTCTTAATCAGTTAGTGGAATGGCTGTTTCCATGACAGCACAGCAAATATACAGTCAGGGCACTGATAAACAGTGATGAATAACAGATCATTAGACTTCAGGGAGAATTCTTCACAAATCTGTTGCTGCTTTTTACATTTGTCAGATAGAGACAACACATTTCACCACAGTCCATGACACCAAGATAAAAGTTGTGCAACTTCCAAAGGTCCTGTGTGCTAAAAGACAACAGTTACTGCCTTTGAAGGTAGGTCAAATGCTGGCTTTAAACTATGTTAAAGTACCTCTTCTAAGGGTTAACTTGCTAACTACAATGATGTACAATACTGAATGTCTGATCTAGCCTTGTCAAACTAGTCACAAGCCCCTACCAAGCAACAGAGCTTTAAAGACAGAAGCAGCTTCTCCTGACCCACTGTCTCAGTCATGCTCTCCAACAAAAGCAAACTCTTACAGAAAGCAAATTTACCCTCTGGTTCACTGCTCTGGGGTTCACTGTGCAGCGTGTGTGAAAAGGTGTTGGGATAAGTCGTTCTGCTGAAGGCATCAAAGGGGCTGCTCTCAGGGGGAGATGAAAGCGGAGGTGAGGGCTGTCGCACACAAGGTAACCCCACCGCCACAAACGGTGTTTAACCAAGCCTCACTCTACTTCAGCCTTGAAACATACACACAGATGTCAGAGGCAAATCTGTAATTGCCTTTGTATGGAGAAATAGCAGCTGAGACATTGCTGTTTGAAGGAGGCTTGGCAGCTCTAGATGCATCCTAGCACAAAATTAAAATAAACTTATGTTTTGCAAGCATGTAGATAAGCACTGGGGGAAAAAACCACATCTCCTTCCTCTTTAAATCAATGATAATTTTGAGAAGAACTTCAGGGGAATCAGAGTTTTATCCTTGTTCTCTTACTTTTTATGATAATTCCCTGTTCTGATGAAACCAGAAAAGGCACTATTGAATTAAACATTAGAACAATAACAATTATCTGCTTGTTTAGAAAATCTGAAATGCAGAATGAAACAGGAAGGTCATCTGCATGCTCACAAATTTTGTGAAAAGTTTTTCTGAAGTTCCTCATATTCTAACTATATATGATGTATTTAAATTTGCTAAGGAATCAGCTCTCACTGTCAAGACAAATTAGTACCCAACCTGAGGCAGCTGAAGCTTTGCTGTTCTCATAACAGAACAACTGGTCTTAAATGGGTCCTCTGGTTTACCTAGATTGCTATCTATCAGATTTTAAGGGTATAATTTGCCAAACATTTATTTTGGTAACAGTCCAGCATTCACAGCTTTGCACCAGTGACCAACCCCCACTCCTCCTTCTTCTACCTATTCCCCAAAGCACAGATTCTGCTAATTCATAAGACTACACAGTTAACCAAATCAGAGATTTAAACAGAGTGACTTTTGGCCTCACTTCCATTTAAATACACATAAGTTCTCATCTCATTAATTGCTAGCATGCGCAAATTACGGATATTTTAGAAAATGTCCAGCTAATTTTTTTAATTCTTGCATCCTTCAAAGATAACCAAAGTCGGGCTAAAGGTTACAGAAAGCACTCAAATACTATTCCCTTTTTAGGCTTAGACTACTGCCCAACCCATCAGCTTTAGAGCTCATTGCCAATTCCCCCCCCCCCCCCAGAAAGAAATATTTTATTAGCAGTAATGATCCATAGGAACTTCTGTTTTGTTTCATATCACTTCAGGGCAATGTGTGACTCTCAGAGAACAAAGATTGTTTCTGTTGTTCTAAGACACTCAGCAGTTGTTATAAATCACAAGGCTTTTCCTCTGCACTTGAAACATAAGTGATAACTTTCATGCTTTGGCATTAGAACTTCTGCATTGGAACACTGTGCAGGCACCCAGAATAATACAGTGTAATAGAAATGTGTGGCATTTTTCAACCATTCCCATTATACCAGACAGAGTGAAGAACCAGCATGGTGAGCCATCTGTGCTAATGCCAATGATGTTATTAAATCATTCATTAAATTTCACCATTTCATATTGGATAATTTAAATTCTTATTTTGGCATAGTGCATAGAATTCTTTCTCTAGAAATATTAAATCAGTATGCAAATGTGTTTTCTCTGCTTTCTAATAAATTTATGTCTGCACTGAACATCCTTACAAGTGCTGTGGCTCATGTAATTATGCCTTCAGATCTTGATAGTAGAAATAGAGTCTTCCTTTATGCCAGATAAATTGATCAGTTTTTAGCACAAGTACATTTGTGTTAAATGATGCATCCATTTCTGCCAACTTCTTCTGCCTACAAAGCACATTGTCATCCAGAGGTCTACACTAGCCCAATTCCTGCCTCTCTTTGCCAGCAAGGAAAGGTGTTTTCCTCTCACATTTTATATCATTTAAGAGCAGGAACATTTCCCTAGGATCATATTACAGCAGCAAAGCAACACTGTGGTTTCACTGGTCACCACCCTGGTATGCACCTATCATACTGGTTGACCTATTTCTTCTAAGTGAGAGCTGAAGATACTGGAAAGTGGACATCCCTCTGGGCACTGTGCACACACACAGCCTGCCCTAGAGACCTCACAGCTCAGGTGAGATGGCAGCTCAACAGACAGGGCTGTTAAACAGGTAAGGAAAATCACAAACTCAGAAAATTATTTCACTGAAAATTTTCATTGACTACCTGTTTACACACCTGAGAATTGCCATGGAGACACCAGTGACCTCTGTGTAGCTGTGTTATGGTTTTCATTTGAAGAAGAACAAAAAATCCTTTTCCATGTAATTTAGTGATAGTACAGTAAATCACAATTTTAGTGATAGTACAGGATAATCACAATTTTCTTGTTTAGTTTTGAAGATGGAATAACCCTGCAGATGAGACAGAAAAGCATGCATGTTTCTGTAACTCCCTTATGAATGTATAAAATATTCAACATGAGGTTGTCATGAGCAAGCCAATGCAGAAAATTACCTCACTTCACTGTCACAGGCAATTCACCAGAAGAAATCCTAACTGGAGGTGCTTTACACAACTGCACATTTCATGAAAAAACTGTATATGACCTGCAACTGCACAAGCCCTTATTCTGTTTTGGTGTTGTGCAGTCCCCTTCAGCCTTCTGACTGAAATAAATAACAAACACAGCCATGAAGTAGGAGAGAATCATCACAGGGTAGATTTTGTACTTGCTTTCCAAAACATGCATATGTTTAAGGACAACAGCCTGTAAGACGTCTTAAGTCCTTGGTAATGTTTCACAAATGTTTGCCCATGGTCCAGGCTCAGGGAAACAATTGCCTTCCCCAGCAGAGTAGCTTTAAGTCACTTTTTGTGCATCTCTAACGGCACAAAGGAGTTTCTGCAGGGTCCAAGGTCTGTCTATGGCTCCAGCCTAAGTTTGTGAAGTATATATAGTACTGTACTAGAAGAACAGCTCACAAGCACTGTGTTTTTTGAACTTGAAAAGGCAGCAGGATGCAGTGAAATCCTAAGAGAATAATGTTTTCTTCCTCAGTAGGCTGCACTTCAAAACCCGAGTGTACAGCGTCTTCTCCCTCTGCAGAGGCTCCCTGACATGGCAGGGGCTGGTTTGTGAATGAAGCCTTTCAGAACCGGCTGAGAACATCATGCAGCACAAAAGGCACAATGGGTCATGGTTTAAAGTTGCTGCAGTTATTCCAGAAACTCAAGGTAAGCATGAAAATAAAGCAGAGGATAAAAACATAGTCTTCTTTAAGGTGAGTCTCTGGTAGGTTTCTGATGAATAATAGGTGACAGCCACATTGGAGCAAATATTCAGACATTCTTATATCCAGCCAGAGGACATTTTTTTCCAACCAGTCCATCTTTACACTTTTTATTCTTATTTTATAAATTATCACCTTACGTGTCAGAACCGCAGCCATCTCACAGAGGGTCCAGTTTCAGGCTGAGTGCTTTCTGCTGGGGAAAAGGGAAGGAAAGACAGAATGAATGCAAGAAAGGCAGAACAAGACCATCACTGAGATTTGACACAGTGAATTTGTGTGTGATTGTTCTCCAAGCCACGAACCAAACAATGCCGGCTCATGGGGTTTGCTCTCGCTCCTCAGTGAGAGCAGTAGCACAGCTCTGGCTGACTCCACTTGCTGAGATAAATTCAGCTCTTACATGGTAGCATTTTCTTTGCTAGGAAATCCTCATGAATCTTCTGGGGTCCCCTTTGATTTTAAACACATCCATTCTTAGAGGATCCTGCTGTACATGCTTGGAGATACAGAAAAGATAGAGAACCATCTGTGAGCATCAGTACAGCTAAGAAAGCAATGCTGTATGAAAAGCCTTGTTCTTTTGACCCATTTTCATCCCTATTTTACCAAGCGCAGAAAATTCTTCATTCTTACTTTGTCCACTATCATTAACAATGCTTCATGATGTTAATTAATACTGCAAGTTGCCAAACCTCAGGCTGTCTCACGTGTGGGTATTAGTTCTGTGGATTTGCAGAGCAACATCTGCCTGTGAATAGATTTTTTAAAATAATAATTAAATTAAACAAAAGAGAATCTCTAAGCTGAATTTGTGGCTAAATGATTAATATAAATCCACGTTTAAAATTTTTTTCCAGCCTATTTTGTTTAATGATTTTTAAGTATGAATATTACATGTCATTCTGCAGTTAATTATTTATGCTGGTGAAACATGGTATTCTCTGTACCCTTTTTGGATTCTAAATGGAAAGGAACATATTTTCTAGACAGTTCCTTCTGAATAGTGATGGCTCACAAAGGCTTCTTTCATCAGAGACTGAATCATCCTCAAGTCAGTTTAAGAAGGATTGGAATTCACTGGAGAAACTCTGGTGAGAATAGATTATTCACTGCTGGCCACCAGTGGTGCATGTCAGGCTGCTAGCTCTGGGTGGGCTTCAAAGAGCCTGACCTCAGAAATCCTTTCCTTCCTGGTGGAAAAACCTTTCACATGAAAGATTAATTAATCATCAAGGTCTATATTTCAGAACTTTTGGGGCTTTAGGAACAGTCTTCATCTGCTCAGATGGATTTTGAACTGAGCTTGCAATTCAACGAAGTAGAACTTTGACATTTTGAGCTTTTATTTTAAATCTTCACGAAAGCAGTCATCAAATATTGAAATGCTCCAGGAGTTGGTATTAACTTTTTCCACCGAGGTCCAATGATTGCTGTTTACAGATCACTTTGCAGCCAGATATCCCTCATTCTGTGAGTTCTTCTAGGCAAGAGTTTTGGCTGAAAAAAATCTGCAGATATTATCTCTTTTATTGTTTAATTTCAGTCACATAAAGGTATGGCTCTCCTGCACCATAAATCCCAGTTAATCACCAGATCCCTGGAGTCAGGTCTTGAGAATTAGACTTCATAGTAAAATTATGGCACTTGAAGAGCCTGCACCATAAGAAATTGAACGAGACACAGGTCCCAGAAAAAAATAAAATTGTTTTATCTGGTACGACTACAGGGTCTTGTGGCAACCAGTCCTACTCATAAACTCAATGTACCTCTGCATTCAAGGGAGCAGAGCTAAGTGTTACAAGCTGCTAACTACACATGTATTGCTATTGAGTTAAGGAGGCTTCTTCTCTGGGGACAACAAAGCACTAATACCAGGAATTAGAGAGCATATCTTTTACTGAAATAAGCAGTGGGATATAAAAACAACAGTTGGTGAGACTTCTCTAATTTAGTATGGCAGGTACATCACCTGAGATTAGTCCTTTCTGGAGATGAATTTGGAGATACTCTTGAGCAGCCACAGACACCAGGTGATGTAAAAACTGTGCTGCTGCTGCTGCTGCTGTTAGGCAAAGACAAAGACAGAAGCAGACTTGGAAGCAGGCTTGGAAGCAGACCTGGATTAGCACCTGGATCTCAAATACTCCCCAGCGCCCCAGATGCAGAGACCCTGGAAAAGGTTCAGTCATAGCAGGGCTCTATCCCAATGGTGCCCCAAGGCTCTTCCACTGATGTCCTGACAAGGACCTCACTGTCATGTCTGTCTCTCTGTCTCCTTGCTTTACTCATCTCACCCACCTCTCATCAAGAGAATCATGACATTGGGCTGATATTTTTTCTGGGAAGTATAGCCTCTCAGTGCTTATGCCCATTGCTGCAAGGTAGAGAATACTCTAGGGGAGGGTGAAGGTATTCCCAGCTCTGTTTATGTGGCAACTGGGTTTTCAGGTGCTTGTTCCCCAAACCACTAATTCAGCTCTAAATGGTGTAAGCACAGCCTGTTGGCAAGAGGATCTCAGGTTTCCACATGGGCTGGGCAGAGAACAGCAAGAGACAGGGCCTGGCACTCTACCTGTAGTTCCTTGCATGTATTCATCTTGGACTCCCTGGAAGTCAGCCCAAATTATGCCTTTAAAAGAAACTCCAAAACCTGAGCTGCATGTATGAGCTATTCATAGGGAAGTTTGCTGGTGTTTCCAATGATATCCTGAGGAGTTTTTTATTCCATACAAAAATTTTCATTATTAAATAATTGAAAAGATCGAAACAATAAAAAGTCATATAATGGTGTATCCTTTCATCCTCAGATGAAACTTTCAAAGAAAAAAGAGAGAGACATTTGAAAGAGTATTTTTGGATACTTTTTAACTCCCCATGTTTTAACAGGACTGCTTAGCCAATTTGAAAGTCAGTGCTAACACAAACTGTATCAATGCCTGTACACCAAGCTAGGCCATCCTCAGCTAACTCCAGCAGCTGCTGGTGCCATGTAAACATATTGTCAGCTGTTTTCTCAATTTCCCCGAAGTCCCTTTTGCCTTGAAACCTTCCTCGTCTCAGGATCATCTATGTTTAAACGAAAATATGTTTTCTGACTCCTAACAATGACATCTTAAATAAAATAATTTCCTGTTATTCTGATAGCAGCTACCACCCTTATTTCCATAGCTTTCATCATTCACCTTTAATCCTCTTTCTTTCTTGCTTGTCATTATTTGTCTTTGCCTTTATTCTTTCTGATCACTATTGTTATCCAATTTCCTTTCTTCTTTCATCTTTCCCTAGCTCCCACTGCATTTATGTCCTGTCATTCTATGATTTTGTTTTTACTCCCCACGTAGCTTTCTATGAGATATAGAACTTTGTAACTGACTTTACCTTCATCTTCCTACCTTTTCCCCCTTTTTAAGTCATGCTCTGAGGATTGGACAAAGACCAGCAGTGCAGGCAGTTGCAGACTTTTCTCTCACAAAATCCACAGGGCACAACTGCTCAGTTTCTTTTCCTGATGAATGGAAGAACAGCCTTTGGCTTCGTTTGTTATTCATATTAGGCTGCTATCCCTGGGAGATAACAAATCTCTCTTACACTGGAGCAGGCTCCCCAGGGAAGTGGCCACAGCACCAAGCCTGCCAGAGTTGAAGAAGCTTTTGGGTAATGCTCTTGGGCACACGGTGTGATTCTTGGGGTGTCCTGTGCAGGGCCAGGAGCTGGACTTTGGTGATCCTTGTGGATCCCTTCTAACTGAGATTACTCTATGATTCTATGATTATCTGCAGTGTGCAGTGCCTGGGATGTGGGAGCTCTGATTGTAAATGGAGTAGATGCCATTGTAGTAATAATATCCAGAATTGGGTTCTGGCCTCATTGTCAGGCTTTGGCTCACTTGAGTGATGTGGGAAGAGCTCGGAGGAGGCATCTGTCCTACATGGGCTTCTCAAGCATTTATTTATTCTTTAATTAGACTATTAAAGGCTAGGTGGAACGAGGTAAGAAAATATCCATAACTCTTAAAAATCTTTGCCATGCATTTGAATAGCAGCAAAGTAATGATCAGAAGAGAAAACTTCCACCACCAGTCTAATAAAAACAGAACAAAGGAAACCCAAAATCTCTTAAGAGATTACTCCATTCCAAGAATCATTTAGATCTCTAACATGATGTCCATCACATGACGTTATGATATGTAAGAAAGAGGTCAGAAGTGAATAAGGTTTTTTTCAGTTTCTCCCACAAAATTTCCGTATGTGGGATGTATCTGTCTTACTTCATTGAATTTGGTATTTTAGACCACTTGGCAGTATATGACATACAGCTATTTCTGAAGGGAAGGATTGCTCCCATGCCAGCAATTACACAAAACAGAATAAATCTTCTTCTGAATAAATGAGGGAATTCCCCTTTCTCCTTTTTCTTTCCCTAAGGGGAATGGCCTTCCAAATTCAGAGGTACACTCTGAAACAGATCTGAAATGAATATTTAATACACTTTATTTGGGATTCAAGCTAATGGAAAATGGGTCATCAAC
This sequence comes from Melospiza melodia melodia, assembly GCF_035770615.1. Lineage (NCBI taxonomy): Eukaryota > Metazoa > Chordata > Aves > Passeriformes > Passerellidae > Melospiza > Melospiza melodia. The sequence goes on along the minus strand of NC_086194.1, from coordinate 128,407,311 downwards.
TTTTACTGAAATTCTAAAAATTTCTGTGATACAAAGTTACTTAGCTGAAGTTCTGGGATACAGCTGCTTTTCTCTTAGCTGTCAAACATGGCCATACTGAATGATGTCGTATGCAGTTCCAAGAAAAAGAGATTGTGTCCTTCTCTTGAGAGAAACTTGTCCTGACAGAGGTGTCAGGGACAATCTAGTTCACTCAATTCAGGATTCAGCTCTTTGTCCCTGAAGCCATTTGCTCAGTGGAGACAGACAACTCCAAGATGTTTCTCGAGAAAATTGAGCTCACAGACTGTGAGACTGGCAACAGACCTGTCCTAAAATACTCACATTTGGCATGAAATCCCACTCGCCTGTACATTAATCATTCCTTGGGCTTAAATAGCTAATGTCAGCAAGGCTCAGACCTAGAAGGTATTGCCCAAACAAAGGGGATGTGCTGGATTGCACCCACTGAGTAAGTTCACTATCCAAACACACAGGACCACAGGCTCCCCAGAACTTGCAATCCTCAGTCTCTCTTCTCTGCCATTTTTGTTCTTGTTCTTGCTGCAACTCTCCTCTGTGCCACTGTCTCAAGCAAGGAGTGTTTGATTACAGACAGGTTGGGTTTCAGGGGCTCAGGTTGCAGAATTGTTCACAGACTGAAGAAATTCCCTCTTTGTGCTAGTAAGCACCGACTCTGTAACCCTCGCTGATGTATTTTCAGGAGCTGTAGAAGAACAGAATGACTGTATGGATCTGCACGTATGGTTGTTTGGGTGTAGAAATCCACCACTCAAATACAGGAACTTATGTACCTCCTGGCTGAGCAGGCAGGCCCTGAAAACTTATGGTTTGATTCTGACCCAATAGCTGTCCTAAAACATTTGTAAGAATTTTAGGGTGCCAACTTCAAGTACATGAATTAATCAACTGAGTTAGCCAGGTGGTCTCCCTCTGCAGCCAATGAAAATGAGAAGGTATCCCCCTGAGAAACCATCCCAGACCTAAAAGCGCTGTCTGCAATAGCCCTGTTGGGGAGAGCTGTGTTTAGAAAGCACTCATGGAGATCAGCTCTGTGGGCTGGTGTTGAAGTAGCACAGTGATTAACCAACCCCTGCAGTGGGGAGAGGCAGCCAGTGCAACACACCCAAGGGCTAAGCACAAGCACACCATGGTCCCCAGAGTCTGTGGGTCAGAGCTGGTGAGCTCTTGCCCTGGAAGAGGGCAGGCTGCAGGTATGGCTAGGATGGGGAGGATGCGAAGTTAAACAGGTGCTCGCCTGTCTTTTGACCTGGAGAGCACAGTTCACTTTAGAGTGCTCATTAGGAGGAACAACAATTTCCTCCTTCAGCTTGGTAAATCTGCTTTCACTCAGACTGCACACTCAATAAAGTTATTTCTCCTGTAATGAGTACCAATTTAAACTTCTCATGCAAAATTTTGTACTGTAAAGTCGTCCTACTGCATGGGGTGTAAGCATGGAAAGCATCTCTTTGCATTTGTGTTTGTGCAGCACCAAGTGCCAGTGTTTTCAGGCTGGAAGTAGAGTTCTTGGCCCTGCAATAATGAAAACAAAATTGACATTATTTGTTTTGTGGTACTGCCTCTAGGCCTCAATCAAAAATGACACAAGACAACAGATGGAGGCAAGTACACGGGGGAAACACAAGACAAAACATTTATTCATTTAGTAAGCATCGGCCACAGTGCACCAGCTGCTTAGGTATTAAATATTTTGTAGGCATCATTGTAAAGATATAAAAATCATAATAATTGCTGTTATAACCCAGCCTATATGAGAGACAGAAAGGGCTTTTTTAGAGTATTGTATCATGGGAATGGAAAATGTGGCCATTAAAAGCAAACATTTCTGTGAGTGTACACATTCAGTCATTCTTCAGCTGTAAACATTACATTATCCTAGATTGTGTTGAAGCTGATAGTCGTGTTCTCATTTAAAAGCTGATAAATGTCATATTAGAATTTTCTGACAAGTTTGTCTGCAGTACACAACTGGTTATACTGTCAATGTTGGCCAATTTTACATCTGTTCAGATATTTAAACTGTTTTGAAAAGAAAACTTACCCCTTCCAAAAACATCCCAAAGTGTATTAAAGTGTCACTGGTATATGAAACACATAAGAAGGAAAAGTGGATAACAAATTTCATTGCAGACACTAGAACAATATTTTAAAAATGAACTTATGAAAATGTAGAGCATGTGATTTTAGATTTTATGATTTCAATCAATATTTTATTGACTGTTTTTGAAGCCTGGCTCAAACAGAAAAATATTAGGTCCCAAACCTATTGCTCATCAACCCCTTGAATGGTTTGGCTGTTTTGCTGAGTCCATGGAACCACAGGGAAATTTCCAATGAATTTTCTTTTTCACTTGGAAAAATCAAAAGTACCATTTTCCAGGGCAGTGTTCCAAGATTGATTAAATTCTGTACAGGGTTATTTTCTCATGCATTTAATTTTATTTCTGCTGCAATCACAGGAGAAGAGTTAGAGGTGTCTGATTTCCACGTTTCTTTTCATGTCAGAGGTCCATGCTCATGCTGTGGGTGGCCCATCAGGTATGACTATCGTGTACTATTCCCATTTCCAAAAGTTAAGCTGAAAGATGCTTCCCTAATATGAGAAGACAAGGATATTTGGTTTAGGCCCAATTCATTTATGTCTATAGCAAATATATTTTCCCAGGTGATTTTGCTGCCCACTTACGTTGTTTGAAGCTTAAAAGCTCCATTTACTTGCTCTCAGATTTTATAACTAACAGTTTCCATCTAAGGTAGTTTTTGTCACCTTCTTTTTCTTTTTTAAGGGACAGAAAACATTAATGGAAATTATTCCCTCTTACTTTTCACGGACAACCTAAGGCAATTTTACAGGAAGCACATGAAGCAAGTGAAAACATACGGAGTGAGGAGTTTATGTATATAGTACATGGTATGCTTCACCAACATACATAACATTTATTCATTGTTCCAGCTATTTCTTAATTTTTTTTCTTTTCTTTTTTTTTTTTTTTCCTTAAGAAGGGGAAGAATGACAGCAATACTGAATTCATTGAATTGGTTCCATGTGTGTCAAATAGTCTGGAACATATTTCCAACTAATATAACAAACCACCAACTCCAGAGAAGGCACGTCACATAAGGTAGCAGACTTTTAATCTTTGCAAACACTAGGGAAACATGACATGAAATTTAGAACTGCTTATAGTTACTTTCTCTCATCAGTAAACAGTAACAATCTTTCAAATACTAATTGTGTGTTTTGACAGCCGACAAAATCTGTAAAGTACAATTCCTAGGTATATGGATCATGTGAGATTCAGATGTACTTTTTCTGTATAAAAATCAAAACTGCAAAATTTGCTACTCCCTCCTTAATATTTTCCTTAGTTATGTTTTTCCTCTGAAAGTGATCCTCTTTTTAGGACAATTGGAAGTAGCAAGAAACTTGGCTTGTTCCCAAGTGACAGAATGTTTGCATATTGAGTATGCAAGTATAAAGCATTTACATCTACTTGAAAGTGAACATACATTACAGTAATTTTAATATTTTTTTCCAAATAGATATTTTTTTAAATTTTTATCTTTCATTGAATTTAATATGTACTTTGGAAAGGCTTAAAGTTGGAATATCTCTAACCACCCCTCTTACAGCTTGTCCTGTCTCTTATTCTGGCTGGCATCTAGACTAAATTACCCAACAGAGGGGCAATTCCCATCTTTGAATAAATTCTCATCTAAGTGCTGAATTTAGGCTTTGGAAAGACATTTATGTAGACAATGGCATTCCCCAGTAGTGCAAAATAAAAGTTGCATACATTTGCCTCTACTTACATGCTTGGATTTTGGTGGATGGAGTTAATTACCTAAATTTCAGTCTCAGGTTTACATGGTCAGTACCTGTTCTTTGGAATTGCAGCCTTGTTACACATACCAAGCAGTCCAAAATCTTCCCCCCATGGACTAAGAAAAATGTTTGAATTTTGGCCATCTTCTGGGTTCTTGACAACCTAAGAGTTTGTTGCTCTTAAGAGGCCATTGACATGGTCAGAGTCAGCTCCTAAGACTCTTCCTGCCCATGGTAAACGCTTCCATCCGTGAGGAAGCCAAAGTCTCCTTCAGCAGGATACGATAAGCAGTTTAGGTTGCCACAAGGGGTCAGTAGAAATCAGTGAGAAATATTCCCTCCTTCTCCACCCCAGAAACTATGAAACGCTCACAGGCACTATGTCATTCCCTGTTAATTTCAGGAATCCAGTGAGGGAAAACCAGACGTGATTGTTTTTTCCTTTATAACCAGACAGCCTTTCCCACTAAAATATATGAGTGGTTTTCTACCATTATATAGAAGTTTGCTTTTGATCAAAGCTAGCTGGGGTTCAAAAGCTGGGCTTCAATAATTTTTCCAGGACAATTTTTCTCTGTATTTGTTCATTACATTTGTTAAAATGAGTGCTTCAAACATAGCACAGATTCGTGATCAGGGAGCAAAATTTTTGTTTCTTCCAAACTAGGTTTTGAAGAATTATTCTTTCTTTCTGAGTTAATAAGATTGAATTTAAAATAAATTTTAAATTTAATTAAATCATATGTTCTAAGCAAGTAGTTGAGACCAGTTGCATACATTTTCTCTCCAGATGTTTATGTAACTCTTTTCTATTTTATTCATGACTGCCCCATGAAAAGTATTCATCAGACTTGCACTCTTCTCTCTGTATCACATTCCTTTCATTCCAAAGGATGCTGGGGAAAAGTGGGGGGAAAAAAGCTCACCAATTTGAAGTTTGATTCTCTGTCACTTCTGTGACAAAGCTGCATGCCTAGGGAGCATTACAGTCATAAATGACAGCAAATTAAAGACCTGCCTACGCCACAGTGGGAACCTGCATCTCATAAACTTTACCAAAGACCATCAGACCATTTTCCTTCAGGCAAGTAGCAGGTCAAGCTGATGTCAGTTAATCTTATACTGCAGTGGTACACTAGGCAGTGTTCATGGAGCCCTTGAAATTCCTCTCACCTTTTCTTGCTGTAGCCATTCATCCTGAACAAACCAGACATAATGCAGGAAAATAGATTTGGAAATATTCTGATTTTAATTTATTGCAGACATGTACAAAAAGGCTCAAAATACTGTTAAAAAATAAGTCCAGTGGTTGAAGCTGTCAGGGAATTATGGGATTGTAGAGTCATTTGCAGGAAGTATTATTATATTTCAGTTCATTTATATGATACAGACAGAAAAAGTAATAGAAAATTAAACTAGATGGGGAATTTTGCCTCCAACAAATCAGAGTTTGGCCAGTCCTGTTGATGCTTCAGAAAAAAAATTTCCATTGGTATCACTGTGCTTTGTGCAGAGCTGGTGGATAATGAATGTTCGTTCAGTGTGTTGTGCAGAAAGTGTATGCAGAGTGAAAAAGGCTGATTTTTTATGCATATTGCAAAACCAAAGCAACATTACTCTTTTAACCCAGACAGTGGCATTCCCTAAGCCTCTTGTTGCTAATATGTGCAGCAAGCAGAGGCTCTGAAACACCATTTTTCTTTTGCACCACTTGCAATTCATTATGTCTGTAAAATGCATGCTCATCAAAAACAGTTTAAAAAACCTAATTGGAAGACATAAGAAGCAGTAGATTTCGAGTTGCATTCTGTTTTGTGCATTGAATGTTGTGGGAAATCCTGCTGAAAATGTAGCAGAAACTGGTCCCAATCTATGTTGGAGGGCAAAAAGTGCAAATTCTGCCACTTGCACTGTGAGAGGCTCATTAGTCCATGGCAGATGGAAGTGGGATTGTGCCATTGGGATGCTGGTTGCACACACTGTGTTCAGCAGAAACCTGTAAGAAATTGCTTCCTTCCCTGCACCCAAGAGAACCTGGAGAGTCACCTCTATGGATGGTAGTAAGGGAAAAGTGAAAATAAAATCAGGAGGTCCAGAGCTATTGGTGGGGAAGAAGTGCTGTGTCTGCTCCTTGTCGTCAAGAGGGGTGTACAGACAAAGGAAGTTATGTCTTGGATTCAGAAATAATAAAAAGTTGTTTTGTTTTGTTTTGTGGGGGTTTTTTTGGGTTTTTTTTTTTTTTTTGTTTTTGTTTTTTTTTTTTTTTTTTTTTTGCATGATAGCCTGGAAAACTCAAAACTAGATTTTTTTGGGCACCAGAACTAACTCATTTCCTCCACTGTGCAGAATGTCATTCTTACTTGTGAAGATCTGTTCAAAGTCATAGGGTTTAAAAAACTTTTTGAGGAACAGTTGTGTCTGGAGGCCCAGAATGAGACTGGACCCTTGATGTGCTGCCTGATGTAAGTAAATATTGCAAGTGATAGCTCATCCACTGCAGACTGAGTAACCAAGGTGGAGGTAAACTACAACCATCACCATGCAGACTTGGAATGCCAAGATACAGGTAATGCATACATGACTTGCCTCAAGTCACATCAGAGCTCGAAACTGAACTTCAGCATCCTGAATCTCTTTTCTGCCTCTTAAACATCCTGTCTTTATCTACTGACTCCTGCAGTCATGATCCCGAGTGACACATGTGGCCTGACAGATGCACCTGTCTGAGGACAGACATTGTGCCGGTGTCCTCGGGAGGGAATGTGGAAGGGACCTCTGGATTGGAGCTCCAGTGTGCCAGGTGCTCAGAAAAGAGCTCAGGTTGAAAGCTTCAGAGGAGCTGTGAGGTGAGGGAAAAAAAGGAAAAGTTTGTACTCAGTAGGGGGGAAAAAGGGAACTCGCTTGATAAATACAAACTCAAGACATATTTAGAAGCTGGGTATGCAAGCTGAACTTTCCCTGGGGCTAATTGCTGTAATGGCATGTTAAATAAATCCTTTCTAAACTTGGCTCTACCACATGAACTGTTGAAGCTGTTTAAATAATGAAGTGCTTATGGACAAATTATCAAAAATATTAAGCAGAAACAGGCTTTAATTTAACTGGAATTGAAATACATGGTGGCTTTTGTCCATCTAGTTATTGTGACCATCACAAATCAGTTTGGGTTTTTGTTTGTTTTTTTTTTTTTTCTATTAAACTTGAGGCTTCCTCTCCTTTTGCTGTCCTGGTTAACCACAAATACAACACATGCTTTTCTTCTTTGCTGTTTTGTACTGTTCCATGGCAGACACAGGAATGTTCTTTCTCCTTAATGAGCAGTTGGTAACTCATGGGCCTTTCCTTTTCCATTGTGCACACTCAAGACAAGGCCAAGCTGCTGGGAAATGGAAGATATTTATGAAATGGTACCATGGCCAAGCTTCTTGAAGAAGGATACTTCAGCTGATGAGTTAGAACAGCCAATGCCCCAATTAAATCTGAATGATGGTGTTCCATTCTGAGGAAAATATAAAAGAAAAAACTAGAGTAGAGGATATTCCTGCAATCTAAAATTCTTAAATCTGGAAAGTTTCTCTCATTCTGGGTATATGGAAATAACTAGATTTCTAGATACAAATTTATATGTATAAATTTATAAATAAGCATTAACTCATAATTTTAGATATAATATATATGCAATACATAATTTTATATGATTTTATCTATCACATATGCATGCATATTTATGCATTTTATAGAAATATAGAAATAACTAGATTATCAGTCACAGATTTCCTGTCATGTTTATTGTAGTGTACAAATGACTAAAAACCAGCGCGGAGGCTCAAATGGCTGATTGCTCCTGAGGACTAACAGACTGCTAATGGAATTCTATATTAATTTTAAAGGTTTCCCTAGTCAATGAAATTATAGGAATGACCACCCTAGCTGGAGAGCCCTAAGTGTCACTTGCAAAACCACCTAGTAAAAGGAGGTGCTTTGTACTGGTTCACCCCTATTTCTTACCTGTTTGGTGGTCAGTTGTGTTGCTGTAAAACAGTGGAATCACCATTTAAAACATGCACAGAAGGGGTCCTTGCAAGTGATAAGAAGGAGAATCTCTTCTGCTATTCACCCTTATGATCAGACATCAAGTAATCACAGAATATCTCAAGTTGGAAGGGACCCATAAGGATCAAGTCCAAATCCCTACTCCTCACAGGACTACCTCACACTAAACCATGAGACTGTGTCCTGCAGACAGCCTTAGTGCTACTTCACACAGAAGAAATCTTGCAGATTCATGTTTTTAGTGTTCAGGGATGCCTTTTATTTAAGGTAAAATTAGGAATGTATACATACACAATGTGAAAATGTAAGTTATATGTTTGGTGGCTTTTTTATCTGGGAACATACACAACATTTCATTTAATTCTTTTGATAAAATATTTTTTCAAGTGTTTTCAGAAGACAGGCGAAATAAAAGTATATGATTCCTCTAAGCCTTAGAATAATGTGTTTACATATCAAGGAACCTCTTTCACAGAAATCAATATCTTTTCATTTCATCTGGGGAAAAATAATATTAGACACTTGTTGGTTCTTGGCATTCCTAACACTCATTTGCAAAGGGAAACAAAAAATTTTACAGTAGCTTCCAAGAAAGCATATTATTAGATCTTAATACTTAACAGCATTTCCTCATAAACATTGATTTACTGTTGTTATTGTTGTGACTGCATCCAGGTGGTCATATAGTTTGAAGGAAATATGCAATTAAATTGATATCACTAAATTGTACTTGGTACATTTGCGCCTGGCTAGGTCTCAGAGTGAAAAGCAAATCATTTGATTTTTCTTCAGAAATGGGAAACTCAATTCCCTCTTATGAACTTCTTGGCAGTTAACAACCATCAGGAGTGATAGAGAGGGAGACTGCTTCTAACTAATTGGCTTCTGGGAGCTACCGTGGGGCCAGCAGAGTGGTAGACATCCTCATTTAGATTCCCAGGCACATTCCAGAAAACTGTCATTATCCCAGGCATGGTTTGGGCTGGGCTGGGGGCAAGAAGGCAGTGTGAGGCAGAGGAGCTGGGGCAAGGCAGTGTACAACTCTGAATGTGCCCCTCAAAGTGCTTTCCACTTCCCACTTCCACCAGGATCCTGGGAACTCTGAACCAGAGGGCCAGGGCCCTGGACAAAATGAGCTATAGAAACAACTTTCTGTTCCTTCTCCCCAGAGGCAGCTGCAGTCAGTGGATAATTGGTTGAACATGTACTTTCACCAGAAATTCTTTCCACGCAGAAACTGTATATAAGGTATTGATGAAAGCTTTCCTTCACAAACCATTTTTTTTCTGCCTGAAAAATTGCTTCCTCTAAACATGCCCAGCCAACTCCATTGTGTATTTGATAAGATGTGAATGCATATGCATTTTTGTTTTATTATTATTAGACTTTTCTCTCTGTTGACCTTTATTCTGTGTCTGTTCTAATATCAGACTTGCAAAGACCATGTGATGTGAATATTTAAGTACCCTACCTAGAATGCATTAAAAGAGCCTGAATTTCAGAAATCTGGGGCTATGGTTTCCCAACATGAGAGAAGTTTGGCAGTCCATTTGAGCTTTCAGGCAACGAGTTGCTCCATCCATTTTTACAGAGGTTGCAACGAGGACATGAATTTTAATTTTCTCTAAAAATCCCCGTGGATTTTAATTGCAGAGTAATAGGATGTGATATTCTTTCTACTGAAAGGTTTGTTCTTGCACATCAACACCGATCACAGTCATCAGAAGTCCTGTCCAAGAAACAATCATTTAAGCCAGGCCTTAGCTCTGTGGTATCTGGATGAAAACCTGCTCAGGTGCGCGGTTATGGCACCTTGTCTTTCATCCGCTGCTGCAGGGAATCTCTGCCCACACCAAAGGGCAGTGGGAGAGGATCAGCTTTGGCAGAAGAAAGCTCATTGAAAATTCATGTATTTGTTCTTCCTGGGACCATGACCTGCCGATAGAACACGCTCTGCGGTGCCGAGGGCAGGGGTGGGTTACATGGCACAGCTGCCCTGGTGCTACCCTCAGCCATCCACCCTGGCTGCAGCTGCACTTTGCCACCTGGGCCATGCACAAACATTCCCTCCTAGGGCAGGGGCAGGTGGCATGGGATGAGGGGTCACTGGGCAGAAGGGTCAGTCCCTCCTGCCCATGGGTCTGGGCACACAGAGCCCACGTGTGCAGCGAGCTGGAGCACGTCGCGCTTCCCGGCGGGGCTGCAGCTCACAGAGTTAACTTTGCTCAAGAGAAAACTATGCCAGATGCTGGCCTTTGAAGATTTTGGTAAGCTCCTTTTTCAGGGAAAATGGGTTGCCAAGTGGGATTTTTCGTGAGTTGACTGCTTTTCAAAGATCTTTGTGAAGGGGCTTGGTTAAGGGCATTGCTGGGGGAAACCAATTATAATTTTTAAATATGTTAGACTTAAATAAACATTTAATTAAAATAAGACCAGCTTTTTCAGCCATTGCCTGTCTTCTCCTGTTTATAGAGTTGGGGATTTCTGGGGAATTCCTGATACTACACATTTTTTGAGAGTGTCAGCAAACTTCTCAAACTAACCTTCAATACTTCCCTCCTTTTCTCTTCCCTCCCTCCCAACCCTTTTCCTTAGACACTTCAAGCTACTTTTTAGTCTCTCATTTTTCTGTTTTCCCATATTTCTTGCAATAACAAATTTTCTTCTAACCTTTTCCTCCTTGACCATTTCTCCCTTGTCCCTTTTCCATGCATTTTCTCCTCCGGTTCAACCGAACCTCACCACAACTCAAATTCTCTCCATAATAGCCCCTTCCTAATGATGGAGGAAAATACCCTGGAACATCAGCTTTCAGCAGCTGGGAGCCATGAGGGGATATGTGACATGATTTTTCATTTCCACCTCAACCCATATAATACTTCTTCAAAAGTCTGCCTACATGTGGTGGCACCAAGAGCTGTAGCTGGGCTAGCAAGGGGAAGAATGAAAAAAGAAGATGATTTCATCGCTTGAGCACCTCCAAACCACTGTATTTATTTATGGCATTATCAGCATTGTTACCACAACAGAGAATGCTGCATTAAATGCTGAATGTGAGTCTTTGCACTTATTAAAACCTATAAATATCTTTCATAAAAGCAAAGAGAAAATATTTGCCACACGAGGATTTTCTTTCCAAATCATTCAACTGATATTACTTTGACCCAGGCTGAAAGTTCCCTCACCTGCCAAAATGATTTAATTCCAAATTGTCCTGCCCTTTTTTTTCCTTTTTTTCCCCCCACTCTTCTTCAGTGACTTCCAGTGCTTGTGTGCCTGCTTGGTAGGACACGATTAAGGAGCACCATACTGCATTGAAATAGACTCTAAACAGTATTTTCATCCCTGTTTTGCTGAGAGACAAACATGGTTTTGTGCAGCAGCTTTACACTGGCCGTTACTGGACTGTCCTGGTTTTGTCTAAAATAGAGTTAACTTTCCTCCTAGCAATGTGTTTTGGATTCGGTATGAGAATAACATTGACCAAACACTGATGGTTTAGTTGTTGCTGAGCAGTGCTTGCCCTAAGCCAAGGACTTTTCAGTTCCCCAAACTCTGCCAGTAAGCAGGTGTGCAAGAAGATGGGAGGAGCGTGGGCAGAACAGGTGACCTGAACTGGCTAAGGGGACATTTCACACGACAGGACATTTTGCTCAGTACCTAAACGGGAGTAGGGGGTGGCAGAGGGGCTGATTGCTGCTGGGGACAGGCTGGGCATCGGTCAGTGGGTGGGGAGCAATGTAATGTGTGTCACTTGTTTCTCTCTCCTCACTACAATTGCTGGTTTTGTTCTATTTTACTTTATTTCAGTTATTAAACTGTTCTTATCTAAGCCTGTGGGTTTTACCTTTTTCTGAATCTCCTCACCTCACCAGGGTAGGAGTGAATGATTTGCTGCATGATGTTTCACAGTAAAGGGAATTAAACCACAACAAAGACAGACATTAACACAATAAACCATTCTAATTTTTTACAAGGCTTCGAAAACACAGTTTAGCAAACATGGGAAGCAAATACATATGATTACCAACTGCAAACAAATAATCAAAGCATAGCTTTAGCCTTTCCCACAATTTATAGTTACGACATTATTTGCAAAATAAAAATTAATGTCTAAAACAGCCCAATGAAAAGCTCCAATTCTGTTGAAAAGAATGAGACTGAATTCTTATACACAACTGCCATGCACATTTCTACTCAAATTTGCCTTTCTTTGCTCCACACTAAGCATAAAACAAGATTTTTTCCCCCTATTTTGAAGTATGCAAAGCATACCAAAAAATCCTGCGTACTTTGCCTGTTGACCTTAACTTCTAGACTTTCCTAACTTTTAAATGTTTGCTCTTATAAATGTAAATTACCACCAATCTCAGCATTCTTATCCTTGTTCTGTAATTAAGGTTTTGGAGACATTTTGTTTTACATCTGTGGGTATTCTGTGAACTATCACTTTTTAACTTGTCAATTCATTTTTAAAAGCAGAAGTTCTTTTTAAATTTTCATAATGTACAAAAGTTACTCCAGGGAGATTCAGCAGACTGAGGATTCAGTGGCAGTCTAAATTAATCTGGATCAGGTGAGAAAGTGTCACACCATGAATGCCAGCCTGCTTACAAATTCTGTTTCAGCTGTGAGCAGACTGCTCAGACTAGAGGCATTTCAAAAGCGAAGAAAGCATTTAGGTCCTACTAAAGATAAACAATTTCTAGGCATCAAGAAAAAATGTAAAATCACATTCAAAGTGACAGGTTCCTCTGCCAGTTAAAATTCTTGAATAGAGCTAGCAAGATAAGCCTGGGTGGAGATCACATACAATGTTGTTTGTGAAATGGATTTGATAATGGTGCTCTGAATTTTGGAAAGCTTATAGATCCTAGATTGGAGATTTGGCTGCAGGCATTGTTTTCTTCATTTTCACACAAACAGAAAAAATCTGTAAAAAACCCAATTGGATGATAATTTTTTAGGAGACCTATATTTAGCTGTAATAAAAAGTCCAAAATATTATACTTAGCAATAATCTTCTCCACACCACAAGACAAACATTAACAGTTTCTACATAACTCCTGTCCCTCCGGTAAGTATTAAATTATATCATCTGTTAAAATACAAAATGTAGCATAATTTAAAAACTCATATAGAAAAAGACATGAAGCATAACTCCTGTTTTCCAGTTTCAAAGGTAAATTGATCTGTAATCAATGTGGGAATTTTTAGTCCCATTCAGTCTTTCAATCACTTCAATTTTCTCTGCTTTTCAGACACCATTAAAATACAGATTCATTGTTCTATAAATGGAATGAAATTATTCATTACACCTATTAATACACATATGCATTACCTTGAATTGCACACATTGGTTATTACATAGTTCAGACAAATCACTAAATACTTAGTATATATTGTATTACTTTTTTTCACCTATGGAAAATAATCCGATGCATGGCATTTACCAAACTACAGAAATTTGATACACTAAGCATGTCTGAAAGAGTCTGCCCTGTCTGATCAAATCATCAAACTAATGATGCAGCCATGTAAAATGTCTCCTTTTAGTTAAAATTTTCATCATATCTTAATAGGCATTTTATATGTCATGTCCATCATTTAGAGGAGATAATTTCCATACAGGCTATAAAAAAAAAAGAAACCCCAAACCATTTCTCTTGTACTTAGTTATACAGGTCTTCATCTCCTATCTACTTCTTGCTACTAAGAATTCATGCACGTGAATAAAGAATAGCATCCTTACACTATTTTTAAGACTCTAAACATTTTCCCCAATGTAAGGAATTAATAGCCAGTGGGATTTGATATATCTTGAAATATTAATAACGACACAGAGCTTTATCTGAGAAATTAGACCTTGTATGCCATATGTTTTTCAGATTTTTACATCTTTTCATTTTGTTATAAAAGTTTAGAGAATATTATACCCATCTCTGAGGACGTGTTTTATTTAGCTCTTAAGTGTCTGCATTCATATTTCACTTACAACACTTCCCAAAAATACTGCCTTCAGCAACCTGAGAGCCAAAGCAGAGGGGTGGCTTCAAAAATGGGAGCTATGGGAGTTTTTTTTACTACCAAATAACTGCATTTCAGCTCTCATCAGTCAGGGGATACCCCTCTACCCCACCCCCAATACTTTTGATGTGTCTTGCAAAGTTGTAAGTGACTGTTTGCGAAACCAGGCTTTTAGATGGTGAACTCGCTGTTGTGAACCACAGAACTGCCCTTATCTATTAAAAGGTCAAATGGATTGTCAAACCACTAAATTTCTGCTAAATTCTGACTGCTGGCAGAAAGGCACTTCAGACAATGCTCACATGACTCTAAGATTTTGTCCTTAAAAGAAAAGGTGATGTTGGCTAAGTTTTGTCTTAGGCATATGCAGTAGTGGCAGATGTTCTTGGCAATTTTTAAATGAGCGCCAGATGGTAGCTTAGAAGCTTGACCTTAAACATTTTCTCTCCTTCAACCATAATTTTTAAATGAAGAGATGTGTAGAGCTTGTTAAGTTTTCTCCAGGATTCAGACTGAAGATAAAATGATGAGGCTCATCAAGAAGATGGATGATGATATTATCTTGTCTTGAATGCATCGCAAGTGAAGTTTGACAGAATCATCTGTTCACCATTATCTATAAAAAGATTTTAAGGGAAAAGAAATAGCCTGGTAATTTTGTTCTTTTTACACCTCTTAGAAACAAAAGAAAATATATTTTCTGTTTGAATCTTTTATTCATTGTTTGATAAATTTTTATCTATTTATGCAGATTATTTTCTGCTAGGCTGCTCAGGGTAAACCTTAACATGATGTGTTTATCCTAACAGAGAACAAACAGCTCTGCTCTGGGATTTAAAGAACTCATGTAAAACTTCCTTTCTACTTCAAAAGATGATATACATATTTTTAGATCATTTACTACTCTTATCACAGTAATCACCAGATAGTTTGTCAGAGATTGTAAGAAAATTCATCTCCACAGGAAGCTTTATCATTTAGAAAATAACATCTTAAATCATCAAACTCTCCTGCCTGCTGGACTTATTTTCTACATGCAAGGTTAAAGGAGGATAACTCATTGTTCATTTCCTCATTAGAAAAGAAAACAGCATGTCATTGCAGTAAAACTTCTGTTTGCTACTTCTAGAATGGGTACATGTAGTGAAGTGGGTGATATCTGAATGCACAATGGATGTGTGCTGTAAAATCATCATCTGATTTAATTTTCTCCATTAATTTCTTTTTGCTCTAATGCACCCACAATTCTACCGTTTACACTGAAAATTGTACTCCAGAGTCACATTTCTTCCAGCAGAGAGCAGGCTCAACTCCATCTCAGAAGGGCAGCAGGCTCAGGGCAGGAGTTGAATCCTTTTGGGGCACAGGGACAAGATCAGAACTGTGGGGACACAACTTGGCTGGGCTCTGCATATCCCACTTCCCTCCCATGGGTATGATAGTGGTGCGAGCAGACAGGGCCATATCCATGTCTTATCCCAAAGTGAGCTTGAAAACACAGTGGAAATGCATTAATAGTGCATCTAGTAGTTTATATATAAACATAAAAGCATCAGATATAGTCTGAACTTGCAGACTATGGCTAACTTTGTCCCCTTGTAGGACAGTGTGACCCACTTAGTGGACAAGAGAAACACCGCAGATGTTGGCTAGCTACAACTTTGGTGAAGCCTTGACACTATTCTCCACAGTATTCTTCTGGAAAAAATGGTTGTTCATGGCTTGGATGAGGAATGCTTCAGTGAGTAAAAAAGGCACCTGGATGGCCAGGCCAGAGTGGTGATGAGTGGAGTTAAATCCAGTTGGTGACCAGTCACAAGAGATGCTCCTCAGTGCTGTTTAATAACCACCAGTGAGTTCACAGAAAGCACCAACTTGGGTGGGAGTGCTGGTGGGCTGGAGGGCAGGAAGGCTCTACAGAGGGATCTGAACAGGCTGGATTGATGGGCTGAGGCCAATTGTATGAGGCTGAAAGGGCAAAATGTTGGGTGCTGCGCTTGGGTCACAACAACTCCATGCAGAGCTGCAGGCTGGGGGAAGAGTGGCTGGAAAATTATCTGAAGTAAAAAGCCTCAGGGGTGCTGATCAACACCCATCTGAACATGAGCCAGTGTTGTTTTGGCCAAGAAATGCACTGGCTTGTATCAGAAATAATGTGTCCAGGACCAGGGCAGTGATTGTCCCCCTGTAATTAGCACATGTGAGGCCACATGTTGAATTTTGTTCAATCCTCCTTACAAGACATAGAGAGGCTGGAGGATATCCAGAGGAGGGTAAGGGAACTGGTCAAGGCTCTGGAGCCCCAGCCTTGCAAGGAGTGGCTGAGGGAGCTGGGTTGTGTAGCCTGGAGAAAAAGAGGATGGGGAAGATCTTACTGCTCTCTGCAACTACCAGAAAGAAGGCTGTAGTTATGTGGGGGTAGGCTCTTCTCCCAAGTAACAAGAAATAGGACAAGAGGCAATGGCCTCCAGTCACATCAAGAAAGTTTTAGATTGGATATTAGGAAAATTTTTTCAATGCAAGATTTACCAAGGACTGGAACAGATTGTTAAGGGACTGATATCTCTGAAGGTATTTATAAGTCTTATAAATAAGATGCTTAGGATAGGGTTTAATGGTGGACTTGGCAGTGCTGGGTTAACTATTTGACTTGATGATTTTAAAGGTTTTTTCCAATTTAAATTATTCCATTATTCTATATCTTACTGCTTCAACCATTTTTGGCACCACAACTTCAGGATCCAAATTAACAAACTTTAGAGGAAAGAAAGTGAGGGCTAAATAAAGCCGGCGAGTAGAATCTGAACCTTCAGTTGTAAAACACTTCTAGGCCCTTCTGAATGAATAAATCTCTGGAAATATTGACTTGGAAATATTTAAAGGCTGCCATTGATCATATATTTGATCTATAGATAATTCAAGATCTAATAACACATCCTATTAAAGCTGATTAATGTAATCAGTAGCTTTCAACCTGACTGAATATTGAATATTCCTTTATATAGCAATAACTCAAAAGAGGGGGGAGTCATTGCCCAAGGTAAGTGGAAATAAAACCATGAGGCCAAAAAGGATTCCTTAAACATAATTACAAAAGTCAGGCTGTAGTATCCATTTATGCAAATGCCCATTCCTGTATGTGCATTAGCCAGGCAGGGGTACATTTCACTGAGAGAGGGGCCCTGGGAGCAGGGAGAGAAGTCTGGGACAATCCCAGATGGCTGAAATGGGCACTTTGGTGCCCATCATCCATGCCTCATGATTCCAGGGAGTAAAGGTGGGCCCATAACACCCAAGCAGCACCTGGATGTAACATGCAGGTAGAAGATTTTCTGGTCTTTGATGAAATATATGAAAAGTACAGTTAATCACCATCCACTACAGACATAACCATCATTGGGTTCAGACAAACAAAATTAACTCTGCTCTTCTGCCTTTTCTCCCCAGAGTTGTCATGAGGTACAGGCTAAGGCCAGCTGACTGCTACAGTACAAGTGAGTATGACACAAGTTTGGCCTGTGCAGAAGGGAGAGAAAGCAGTTTGTTTCTTTTTCAAGTTGCTGGAGAAAGGAAGTTTGTATATCAATAGTCATGACGAATTCATCTTGTGTAATTTGAAACCAACCTGGCCCAAAATTGTCCAGAAGACTGTTAAAATCAATGTAACCATGGAGTGAATAATTAGAATTCAATCAACAGGGAAAGGTGCTGATTCTTAAGATAGAGAAATCAATATATAGTATGGCAGAAATCATAAATTGTAATGGCTATACTCAGAAGGCAACCTGCTCTGTACTTTAAAGATTACCAAATAAATACAACATTTGCTCCCTCTGTGGGTACACAGTACACACAAAGCTCTCTCTAGCTGTACTTAATCTTTTTTTCTTTAATACAGAAATTTGGCCCATGATAACCAATTTTAATGTTCTGGTCAATTTAGAGAAAATGTTAATTTAAAACAAAAAAGCAAATGGACACAAAGACAGCTTTCTTCATGCAAATGAAAAATTCACTCATGCAGATCACTGTAATAATTATATTAGCCATTAAGGTAAATACCAAGATTTAGTCTGAAGGCGTCATATCAGAAAAGTTGTTCTGTTGGTATTTCAGGGATTTAGGGCCCTGCCTAGATATTCTAACAGATTTATATCTAATGGGCCTAGAGGTGTGGAGATGGTTAACTAAATGGTAACTAAATGGTAGCTAAAATGGTCACCATCTCATGGTAGCAACTTGGGTGTTCTAAGTTATTAGAATTTAAGTACAAAGTGTGCAATATCTGAAACTGTTAAAATACCCTTAGATATTTCAGGAAAAAGAAGAAGCAGGAGAAGCAGATGTTGGCATCAAAGCTTCACAGTAAAGCTTTGACACAAGCTTCTATGGTATATTTTTGGGTTTTGATACAAATTCCACTTACAATAAAAGCACAGGAAAACCATGTGAAATTATAAGCAAATATATTGTGCTGTCTGTCTTAAGCTGTCTCATTAAAGATGAGCAATAGTAAATTTGGGAGGCTTTCTGAGCAAGGCCCACCAACTCCAATTGCTAAAATTAAGTTCTGGAGTGCAGCAGAAAAGCAAGCAGACAAGTTACTGGAATAAAATAAGCAGAAAAGAGATGAGAGAACAGAGTGACATGTTGACCTAAAAATTTGCTACATAATAGATTTTATTTCTGTGATCTGTAGGTGATCCTTAGCTCATCTGCACATGGTTTTGCTCATAAAAGAAAAAATCCATTTCTCAATCCTGCAAGCTAAGCTTAGCAGCTCCTCCATCTGCTGAGCTACAGTAGCAGGCGAGGCTGTGCTCAGTCTCTGGGTGTTATTTCTATCCAGGATACAGCGTAAGGTTGCAATTGCAAGCAGTGACCTCCTTTTTAGCTCTCTGCATGGGAATTTGTACCAGGAACCT
Source organism: Melospiza melodia melodia (assembly GCF_035770615.1). Lineage (NCBI taxonomy): Eukaryota > Metazoa > Chordata > Aves > Passeriformes > Passerellidae > Melospiza > Melospiza melodia. The sequence continues at coordinate 128,388,456 of NC_086194.1, read as the reverse complement.
CCACACAGAGGCAACATTTTGTAGGTGGGCCCTGCCATAATTCCTTTTTCCCCCTGGGGACAGGGAAAAAAAGATCAGTGGGTTGCAAGTGGGTGCTGAATTTCTGTCCTGGGCTGGTCAAGCGATGCTTTCCTTTAGTCCAGGGTGCAAAACCTTGCTTCTCTGCAACTCATCAGACTCCAATTCAGGTCAGCTGCATGACTATAGGCTGCTCTGAGCAATCATGGGAAGTTATTGCCGATCCCAGGATACCCTGGTTTGGCATTAAGAGTAACCATTTTAGTAATCTAATATAAATCTCAGTTTTGTGCTTGTCTCCAGCTCTGTCCTGCAGAGAAGCATTTAAACTCTTTATGAGTCTCTGCCATTTAATATTATACTATATATGATCAGCTTGCAAAAAGGAAAGTACATTGGCAAGAAGTTTCTTTTTTATCACTGCTAAATATCGCACTGGCAAGACAGATAATCTTCCCTGATTACTTCCTTCATGTTTTATTAGAACATGCTCCCGCATTCATTCAGATATTTAATTTCACTATTGATGGCTGCTTCCTAAAACATAAACAATTCTGTCTTTGTTTGAAAAAAGGTTTATATGATATCCAATAATTGCCTAAAGTGGCAGCAACCACTAGCTCAATGCATTCTCCAAGGTTACTGGACTCAAGAGCATTTTCAACTACTAATTGTTTTTCTTCATGCTTCTTCATTTTCCCTTTAGTCTGGTAATTAATTTCATCATTCCTTCCTCAGGTTTTCATGTTCACACACTAATTTTCTTCCTCAAGCTCCTGAAATCTTTTTGTATACCTTAACCTTTAGATAAAGACACTGTCCTCCTGAGCATGCTCCCCATTTCTTATGCGGGGCTCTGCTAAATGAGGTAATTCTAGGGCTGTCCTGTCAGACTCAGAAGGGATCCTGCAGATTTACACAGGGATGATTAAATGTGGGGTTAGTTATTCACAGTTAAAATACTTTTTCCCTTGCAGTTCCATTAAGCACTTAGCATTTGATAGTTAGGTGTAATAGTAAACTCTAAACTTTTTACACCGGCTTCCCGGCTGGCTGCTACCTCATGGGAGAGAGCCTGAGGATCTCTTCCTTCACTGCTTGAGAAAGGGATTGACAACAGCTAAAGGGAAATTCTGAATAGTCACAGCATCAGCTGGGCTTACACTCCCTCTGAGAAACAGATAAAGATCTAGGTGCTCCCAAAGAGGATGTAGCAAGGAATTGCAGTGGCTGCTGTGGAAATAGTGACTTGGTCTCTGTGAATGTGGAGGAGGATGCTGGGCTGGGTGATGGCAGTGAGACACAGCCATCTCTGGCCTCAGGACTCTTCTCCCAAAGGTTTTGGCAGCATTAACCTGACAGCTACTCATGCTCATGCAGGAGAGCGCAGACATGTCAGAACAAAATGCCTTACCTGTAACCATTAGAAGCTCTTAGCTGGCAACAGGTTCTCATTCTCCCAGCACCATAAACTGCTACTTTTGCCATGACATGTGCTCCCCATAGCTTTTGCAATAGCTGTGTGCAAACACTTAAGAATACTTGTGCTGATTTACAAGATCACTGTACACAGTAAAAAATCAGAAATGTGAAATCGTTGACATGCTCTGATCAGGGCTTAATAAAACCTCAAATGCAAAACTGTGTATTTTTGGAATACAAGATATTTCATTATCACATTTAGAGGGAAAATGTTTGTTATAAAGCATCAGTCTTTGTGTTGCTGGTGACTAGAAGTGAGCCATTTGGTCTGAATGTTGAACCTACCCATACACTGTATTCTACCATACATGAGACAGATAGAGAATACACTTTATCTGTTCATTTCAGGATACTAAATTGTGTGTACTTGATACAGCAGCTTTTGCTGTCAAATTATCCCATCTTGTGGTGGTGGTGGTGGTGACAAAGGTAATGGTGGCAGGTCTGCCTTTCTAACACTGAGCTAGGGGAAGAAAAGACAGTGAAGCAAAAAGTGTGAACATAACAATGCAGAAATGAAAAAGGATGTTCAGGGGCAAGTGTAATACCTGAAAGGTGTTGTAATTCAGCTATTGAAAATGACCAGGTTTCGTGCTCTCATCATCTTCTTAAAGGATTGAATTCAGTCTTCTTTGACGGCTTAGAAGCCTCTTTTTCTATACAATGTAATCTTTACAGGCAGCTGCTACAGAATGCACCATAATGAAGGCAGGTGCTGAATACAAGAAACACTTATGTTACAAGGTGAGTTTCCTACATTTTATTTGAAGTTGATCGAGCAATTGCAAACCATGATCTGATGTAGATAAATGAGATGCCCCATTTTGCCAGTAGGGTGGAAGAATGGAAATTGTAACTTCAGACTGCAGACCCAGAATAGTATTACAGCACTATGCATACACTTACTGGGGATGAGGAGGCCTGAGCAAACTCTGTCAACTCATTTATTCTGACTGCCTATAGAGGATAAATTACCCCTATATTAAAAATATACTCTAAAAGCATGTGTGCAGATACTTAGAAAGAAAATATTATCTGAAGAAAAAAACTATCTCATTTGCCAAATATAATTTATTTCCTCTATTAAAACCTCTCTTCTCCACTCCATCCCAATGTAGCAGTTGGAGAAAGTAAGGTTGGTAGTTCAGTGGGAGCCTGAATTTTTCCATCTTCTTAGTTCCTTTTGATGGCTTGGGAGCTGCCCACTCTATAAAACTGGTTATTTCACAGCTGGCTACCAGTAGCTGGCAAGTTAGTCCATCTGGAAGAAGGGATGTGGCAGTAATTTTGTTTAGGTTCTGGACCAGGAGAAGAGGAATCACAGGTGAAAAATATGGCTGCAGACACAACAGAAGTTTCATGTTGTGGAGCTCTGAACTTCTAGGTTAATAAATCCAAGCTTTAGTGAGAGAATGCATTTGCTTCTGTGCCATGTATGGACTTCTGACAGCAGGGAGTCTGTGGGATTTGCTAATAATGGCTTCCCTGTAAGCTACCTAACATACGGATTTTTTTTAACTGCAGATGATCCTGAAAATCCTGACTACTTCAATCTATTTGCTTTTGAAAACATAACTTGGCAGTCAGTGTTGTTACACTGACACAAGCAGCAACTGTGCACCTCACACCAATTTGAGATTAAAGAAAACAAACAAAAACTCCTGCTATTTTAATTCACTGCTGGAAGTTTCAATTGTTTTTATAAGCTAAGCTCTTTGTAGATGACTTGCAAATCTTGGCAATGGAACACACAGATGCAGAAAGACTTGGATATAAATGCATCATGTATACATACAGACTTGCACATGTGTTGACTTTAACATATACAATCAAAAAATAGTTTGATGACAACCAACTAATGTTTGGTCAAGGATGCTCCCATGTGTGTACAGGGCCCACCTTTCTTGCTCCTGTTGAATATTAAAATAAAAAGACTTCCAGCTCTACTGACCAAAACTTCACAGTTTATAAACAATAAAATAAATAGTGGTATCTGTGTTTTAGTTCTACAAGTACTGTCAAATATTTGTCATGATGACTGTAAAGTTTTCCTAAGCAACATATTTTGTACTTAAGCATTTAGGTTTAAAGGAATAATTACAAAGCAGAGCATTTATTTGTAAAGCAAACAAGAGAATAACAGGCTGCTTTGTTTATTCTTTAGCTGTTTTCCTATAGTAATTAGATAATCCCAAAAATTACAAAACAGAAACATTAATGCTTTTCCATTTCCAAAATCAGATTAAATTCCCAAGCACACATTTAAAAAAAAAATACTTACGACAAGTATAAACAACCCCTCCATTTGTGCAGCCCAGATCAGGTGTGTGCTGGGAAAGCCACCTGAGAATATGTCCCTCAGGGTCACAAGTCCTGCCAGCAAACCTGCTCCAGTGTGGGCTTCTCTCCATGTTTCCACAGGTGCTGCCAGGAGGCTGCTCCAGCACAGGCTTCCCATGGGGTCACCGTCTCCTCCAGGCATCCACCTGCTCTGGTGTGGGGTTCTGCACGGGCTGCAGGTGGATTTCTGCTCCACCATGGATCTCCATGGGAGCAGGGACACAGCTGCCTCACCATGATCTGCACCACGGGCTGCTGGGGAATCTCAGCTCTGGTGCCTGGAGCAGCTCCCCCTTCTTCTGCACTGACCTGGAAGTCTGAAGAGTTGTTCCTCTCACATATTCTCCCTTCTCTGTTTTCCAGCTACAACCTACTCCTGTGAAGTAACTTTTTTCCCCTTCTTAACTCTGTTACCCCAGAAGTGCTGTCACTGTCACTGATGGTCTCAGCCTTGGGCAGTGGTGGGTCTGTCCTGGAGCCGGCTGACACCAGCCCTGTCACACATGGGGGAAGCTTCTAGCAGCTTCTCACAGAAGCCATCCCTGTAACCTGCCTCCCCCTGCCCCCAGATATTGTCATGCAAGCCCCTCACATTCCCCTCTCCAGATGTGGAGTAGCAGTCTCTAGCAATGAAAGCACTGCATGAATGTATTTGTGGAAGTTCATGATCTGCCCCAAGTTACTTATTAAGTGCTCTTACATTTCATTCCGAAGATGGGAGGGTAGGAAATTATGATGCCATCTGGAAAAGATGACTTTAGTAAAGCTTAAAAAAAGTCCTGGAGAATGGGTAATTTAAAGCATCTTTGAGAAAGTCACCTTTTTTCAGCAAGTTACAATGAGACAGAGACAGAAAGAAGGTGGCTGGCACTGGATTAATGAGTGAGATAAATTCATTGCAGAATTCAAACATAGGATGAAGGATGATTGCTTCCTATTAAAGGAAAAATGTGCTGTGAGCAATGGTTTCCTTGGTAGGCATTTACCATGTAACATTCTCACAAAAAAGGTAGTGAACTATCCTGTGTCCTTTGGGAAAAGAGCAAGAAGAAAAGCACATGAAATAAACTATATTGGTTATGAGGAAAAGTTTCCCAAAAATAAAGAAAAACCTTCCTGTGAAACCTCATTACTGAGAGAAAGTAAGCCAAATCCTGGAGAGCATGGTTGATATACAGTTGAGTTGAGCCGAGCCAAGGGAAATTAGCAGGAATCCTGTGAGATGTGTTAGGATTTTATGATCCTGAGGCTCCATCATGGCATTCACTTGCTTTTTCTTTTTTTTTTTTTTTTTTGCAGCAGTGGGGCCTGAGGGCAGGAGAAATGTCTGTGGGTATGTGACAGGAGGGAAATGCCGCTGGCTAGAGAATTTTCTGCCATTACTCACGTTTCCAGAATTGCTCCAAGCCTAGTTCCCAGCCTGAACTGACACAGCTTTTCCAGATCTCTTTCTCTTTGAACAGTCCAACATTAGAGGCATGTTAGTTTTCCCAGGCTACTCTTCCATTTAGTGTGTGAAGTTATACCCTTTAGTGTTTGGAAAGCTTGATCATGCTGTAATGAAGATGCAGAGTTTTATTGCCCATGCATGCTGCTGATTCCCAAATCCATCTCATATCCCATTCTTAATGAAGAGTTTTAAATTCATGAGGATATTCTCAGAATGAGGAGCACAATTCTAAACAATGACATGGCTAGCAAAAGGCTTAAGAGAACGAGATGTGCAGCCTTATCTACCCTGCTAGATCTTATGTTAAAGAGCACCACTTAATGGTCAACTCCACCAAATACTGCCAGCAGATTTACCCACATTAACACAGTTTTAGTTAGACTAAAATTTTGTATCTGAAAGAAGATGACCCACCAGAGCAATCACTACTTTCTCAGTGAAAAATCTTCATCTAAAAACCCAGCTGTGAGAATATTTTTTTGTATAAAATAGGCAATAATAGGTTAAGCATTTCAGTTGTGCCCCCAAAAACTGTCTTTTGTTTTATATGTACCTCAGCTTCTAGCTAAAGGGAGGTCTCTGATAAGCAGTAAAATTTCTTGCAAATCTTAGGCTGGCCAGCATGTGTCCTATATCCAGTATAGAATATTTGACCTCATTTTCCTTGGACTGACACTGTAATAAAACCTTGTGGAGGTGCAAAAGCATGGGACACTACTTGGCCATATGTGAACAATTAAACAACAACCAAACACTTGGAACTAATGTTCACATGAGATTTTAGATAATGTTTTAATCTCTAGTTCTTTTGCTGTCTCTTAAATACTACGTTTGTGTCAGTCTGCCTAGTATTTATTCTACTTTCCACCTTCATTGGTCCCAGAATTTCTCAGGAACTTTTTTATTCCTGGCATATATGAGTACCATAATGTCATAATTTGCTCAGTGTTTGATTCCAAGCTGTCAGAATGGGTTCAGGATATGTCCATTGGTCTTAATAAGCAATGCAAACATTCAACACAATGCTGATACTGGTGAAGGAAAAAAACATCCTGTTTTATTTCATTCAGTCCTCCTTTAGCTTCAGGACAACTGCCAGACTGTCATGTCACTGTATTTCTGCTTTTTATTCCTGGTATTTTAGGGTGCAAGAGGAACCAGAGCATTGGAATTACATATTTACTGGTATGGTGTCTTGATTCAACAGATTGTGAATTACTTTGCAGGTACCCCCAGTTTCATTAATCAGTTTGTTTCTCTGTCGATTTATATAGACAGCTTGTCAACAGATGTTGAATTAGTGCAGAACTCTGTACTGTCAAGCATGGTGTTGGGAATAAGGGAATTTTGTTTGTCTCACATTCAGGGGATGTGTAGAGACCAAAGGACAACATATAGAATTTACTTCTCTGACATTTAGTAGTCATGTGAAAGATAGTAAAATTGGTCTAAAAGAGGTTTTTGTAAGGTTTTTTTTTCAGTGTTTGTAATATCTAAGAGCAGTCAGTTGTAGCTGAGAAATCCAGACACCACAGTGAGGATGGAGATGATCAGCAGTACCCCTTAGTGAAAATTGGAAGACAAGAACATCACCTTCAAGATCTTTATGGATGCTTTTAAAGCATTTAAATCACACAGTTAAGGGTTTTTTTTCAACTCATTTTGTGTGGCCACTTTGATACCAAAAACTGAAAGACCAAAGAAACTGTCTCCCAGCTTAGTGCTCTGGTACAATAGGCTATTCTCTTCCAGGAGGCACCATAATCAAGTATTATTTGGTAGAACAAAGATGAATCTTTCCTCTTCTCTAGAATGAGACAAACTAGAAATTACAATGTTACACAGCTTTTACAAACATATTGCAAAAGCCTGGAAGAACAGGCTTTTTTTTTTTTTTTCAGAGGAACTTCCTCCTTTACAAACCACATTTCAACAGAATTAAGGACCTCGTTAATGCATTTGTGCTCTGTAATTCTGTAAAAGGCATTCAAAACTTGTTTCTGTAGTGAGATGAGACCACTTTGGGCAAAGTGTGACCTCCTGATTTTAGATGGGTTATCCAGGAAGGCAGCACAGGACAACTCCCACAGGAGGTGATCACAGGAAACCTGCAGTCCCACCTGCCGCACATGAGTGGGTCAGCCGTGGGGTCAGGCCAGGATGCTCAGGGGTCTGTCCAGTCTTGTCTTGGAAAGGCTCTATGCATGGAGCCTGTAAAACTGGACATACCTCCTCTAAGATACAAATGCATCATATAACAGCGTGAATACTCACATAAACCTGTTCATCCAGAGCTAGGGCAGAGGGAGTAAGAGAAGGAGAGCTAATCTCCACCTTTCCATTCACACCTGTTAGTGGAATTCCTCACCAGTCACTCAAACACAGAATTAGTTCACCTTTTTTTTCAGAAATAAATTTTTCAGGATATCCTAAGGCATTTTGTAGCCCTGCAGCACTTCACAGACTAGTATCTGCTATTTGAAGAACATTTTGGAATTGGAGTAAGATAATGTACCAACCTTTAGAAAAAAAAACAATTGCTGCTACTGTTTACTTTTGGCTGTCTTCTGAGAACAGGAGCCCATTAGGATAAAATAGCTTCACAGTCAACTCATTGAAGTGTTTAAGTCAAGTTTTTGGAGACTGCTTAAAAACAAAACTTTGTAATAGCTGTAGAACCACAGACATTTTGAATTGCCTAATATTTTTGAACGAGCACACAGCTTGGTTAGAAAAGCTGTGATAATTACCCCGGCATACCAGTTACTGAGCAAGTGAATTTTATACCTAGTTGCTAGTAGTTTTTTTAAAGAACAAAGCAAATGCCCTATAGCAATGCTTGGTAGAGGCAAATTTTAGCCTCCTGACTGAGGAAAGGGGAATATTTTAGGTGGTGTATTTCTAGCTAATTAGCTGAAAACGAAAAAAGCTCAAGGAAATAAAATGAAACTTCTTGCTGAATAGTTTGTACCCTGGAGCAAAAGACACCTTCATAATGATAAAACGTTTTTAATCACCAAAGCCTTGTTTAATAGGCTCTATATTTATATATAACACACTGAAACTGTGCCAGTGTGGCCCGTCCTAGAAGTCAGTGCAGCAAATGATAACAGCACTTGGAATGAATTTGGCTAATCTAAAAATTCCTCTGAAGGTCTATTCCTTCCCCTTTGGAAAAAGATCAAGCCAAACAGGCCCTGCTACATGAGCCAGGGCCTTTATATTAAATTATTTTTCAAACATAAGAATCTCAAATTCTGACTCCTTGAAATGTGTGTATCTGTGTAGATGGCTGTGCTAGCTTTGCAGAAATTTTTGAAAAATGAAAAGTGGAAACCTAGGCTGGGTGGAAATTTCAGCAAGTGAGGGAGGTTTCTTAACACATTACAGCAATGATATATATGGTTTCTGCCCCATGGTTTGAGCACCCACAAATTTAGGGGCCATACACAGTGCACAGTCCATGGAGAAGCAGCTCTGAGTGTGGGTTACTGCGACCTAACTAACCTACCTACCTACCTACCATCCACACCATACTTTCCTCAATGGCTGTCCCTGAAAATCTGCACAGGAAGTGTGTAAAGAGCATAAATTGGTCTTATTGCAGAGTAAAGGTAGTTTTATTTCAGCAAATTGACATCTAATTTTTGGCAGGTTGCAGTCTTGATTCACAGCCGGTTACCTTTCTCCTCTAAGTGCACCGACCGCTCCTGTTCCTGTGAGAAGGCATCACCACCTGGCTGCTGTCTCACTGCTTTCAGAGGATGCTGCTGCTTCTTTAACTCTTGAGCTACTTGTCTACCAGAATTCATGGGAAACATGCAGAAACCTGCCAAGAACAGAGTTTCTGATGTAGGTGCTGGCTTCACATCAGCCCTGCTGCCACAGACAGACTGCCGCCACCCTTTTGTAATTTGCTTCTTTTTTGCTACATGTCAGCCTTCAGAAGGTGCTGATTACAATTACATAGTTGATGAGCTTCCTAATCCAGTGTTTAATTTCACCTGCATGTTGAATTTTTAATCTTTAATCCGGTAAAGATTCTTATATCAATAGCTGGACTATACCCTCTGCACCAGGACAATCTGTGTGGAGCAAGTATTATCAAAACTAAGTGCACTAGTCTGGAGTTCTTTGTGGTTTGGGGGTTTTCTTGTTTGGTTGTTTTTTTTTAACTAAGACTTGGCTTTATCCCAAAGCAATTAATTTATTCCATTAACTGAGGAAAAATAAAAATAAAGACATCTGATCTATTCAATGTTATATATAAGTTTATTTAGTTGATGGATACAGCCTGAGTAGATCAATCTGAAGAAATATGCTTGATGCATGTACTTACTGAGTGAAATTAAATCTACAACACCCAGAAAGTTAATCTGTATATCCTTACTAGAAGCTTCAGTGACCTTCATTACAATCTTCTGAGTGTACTACATCAGGAAACTAAAATTCAGTTGGCATGCTGTTTTTCTCTAAAATCTCACTGGCCATCAAGGACTAATAGATCCATAATTTAAATATGACGTTGCATTTTTTGTTGTTAAGGCATATGGTTAACCTGGGATCACATCCCTACCAGGTTGTCTAAAAGGAGAAATATGCTCAACTCTCCTGAAATAGCAAAAAAATGCCATATTTTACTTCACACTCTCCTTCTTCCCCTTTAACTTCTACTAGGCAGCCAGACAAGCTACGGGTGTGAGGGATGGTCATTACTCACTAGAACTTTAAAATGGATCCATGATTGGGTTTAAGGGAAAAATCTTCTCTCCCTAGGCTTTCTCTGAGCTGCTAGCTCCTATACTGAACTGTGACTAGGGAGACCCTGAAGTGAGATAAACCAGAGAAAATGTACAGCACCACGGTGAGGTTATATGTAGTCACTCAACCCAAACTAAGCAGGGGCAGGACAGTTTAGCGGCTGGATTGAAAACCCAAGGGAATACTCCTGCACACTTCAGGTCTTGGCTGCCTACGGCTGTTGCAGATCCTGGAGCACTTTTCAACGAACATCTAAGCTTTGGACAGGGTAATTACACTCTCTGCCTAGTTAACCCCCCTTGGAAATCTGAGCAGCACCCAGCTCTCCACCCTCTGCTCTGAAACACTGGATTTCGGCTGGTGGGCGTTGCTCAGCTTCCTGCCGAAGGCAGTGCTGCTCTGCTTGGGAAGAGATCCCTGCGTGTGTCTCAACAGCGCGTGAGATGATTTGAAACCTGATGGAGTAAAAGATGTTGCAAAAACATGAATGGTTACAATACTGTTACTCCAGGAGAGGCCTCGATGCCGTAAGTGAAGAATGGGGCAGTGAATTAGGAAGCATTTTAGAAGTATCTGTCTGCTGGGGTAGTTCTAGGAACACAACCCTGCCGAGAAATGCCCAAAGGAGACAAATACAGAAGTTGTTTGAGCGTGGCTTTGGAAAGTCAGAACTCCTCTGTTCTTGTCTCACCTTAGCAAGGGCTAAGAGCTATTTCTTCAAGGACTCCCCTGAAGAAATGTAAGCAAAGCGATATTCCCGTTAAAGAGAGATAATGCCATTTATCTACACGGTTGGTCTATTGTCACAATAAGCAGATAAGGTTTGCAAGGCACACGTGAAGCTCCAATAAGCACTAATTAAGCATTTTTCTCTGTCATCCTGTTTCCCATAGACGGCAATAAAGTTTCTACGCTACTTGTTTTAGTAGCCAATTAAAGCTATGAGTTGCCTCTACCTGGCAGCTTAGACATATTTATTCGCTAGCACGGGGAGAGCTACCCCTGGATATGCAGCAGCAAACAAAACCTTTGAGCAAAGCTCTTCTCTGCGGGCGGCGGGCGGGAGCGCGATGCCGCGGGCGGACACGGGGGTGGCCGGGGGGACTCACCTGCCCGCGGGGACCGGCCCGCTGCGCCCGGGGGTGTCCCTGCCCGCCGGGGCCCCTCCCCAGCCCGCCCGGCCCCGAAGTTTGGCCGGCAAAGTTTGTGTGTGTGGGGGCGCCGCGGCGGCAGCGCCTCCCGGGAGCGGCGGGAGCGGCGGGCAGGTAAGGAGAGGTGAGGAGAGGTGAGGAGAGGGGCGGCCGCCGGGCACCCACCCGGGGCGGGGGGAGGTGGGAGAGCTTGCGGCCGGGTCTCTCCCCGCGGCCCCGGCACCGCCCAGCCCCGGGCGCCGGGACGCGGAGCGGCGGGGCCGGAGGCGGCGGCGGGGCCGACCCGGAGCCTTCAGCGCGGAGCGGCCCTGCGGGATGAGGGTCAGCCCCGGCGTGTCCCTGGCGAGGGTTCCAGCGCCGGGAGCGGCCCCCAGGCGCTGCGGGGTCCCCAGAAGTTGAGGGGATCGCAGAGCCCCCGCTGCGGCGCCGCGCACCGAGCAACTTTTCTGCTGACTCCCGACAGCCGCACACACCCCGCTCCTTCGTCACACAGCGGGAATCGGGAATTCGTGGCACGTCTCCAAAATAAAAAAAATGGACTGGTGTTTTGCCTGTGCGTTTTCTAGCGGTAGAGTGAATGACTGGGGTAGGCTGCGAGTCTTGTTGGCACGCTGATAGACCCTCGGTTCGCTGCAGTCCGTAAACAAGACCATATCATTTCAACAGTTCAAAAAAGGAAAGATCTGGCTTTGACACAGTGCTTTTGCTGATGTTCCTTACCCTGACAGTGGGAAGAAATCCCACCTATAATCCTGTTAGAAGACTGAGAGCCATCAAGTTGCTGTCTTGTGAGCAGTGTTTTTGTTTAACTTCCCAAAATCCAGGTGACTTCCATGGGACTGCTTGCTGACTCCCAGGAGTGCTACAGACAGGTAAGAGCTAAGCATGCCGAACTTGCCTTTTTCTGCTGAGGTCTCTCAGTCCTGACTGGCAAATGTTACTGACAATAATAATGATTTTTCCTTTTTGAAGCAAGATGTCCAGCAGCTGTAGGATGAAACCCTTGAAACTGAATATCCTGGTGAACTGGTGAAGTTCCAGACCTGATGCTTTCCATGTCTTCTCTGCTGTCTGTAAGTAACCAAAGCTTTCCATGATGCTGATGTGTCAACCTGCATACAGATGGCTAGGTCAGCTTGGCATTTATCTGTTCTTAACACAAGCATAACTTTTGTTTGTCTAAAGCTGCAGCTTTAAATTAATCTGCAAGTGTCTGAGGCAAGTTGCTATGTGCACTAAACTTACATGCTCTGAAGTTTAGCAGGATTTATGGTGGAGCAGCAGGACCAGGTAAATGGTGTGCGTGTCCTCAGAAGCAGACTCTAACTTATGCCCCTTGTTTCATTAAAATGGATTTTTTTTTCCCTTTGGAAATATATCAAAAGGATAATGAGAAACTAGTGATGTTAATAGATTAAAATGGCAAAATCAAATGCAAACCATATTTTCTTTGCCATGTTATTAATTTTGTATAGTATATTGTATGTTATGAAGTACATTTAAAACAAAATGTAATTGCTATAACAACATTGTGGTCCGCTATATAACAAGGGAGAATGAGGTTGAAAAATGTTAAATATGTACAAGTTGACTGGGTGGGAAGTTACTTTGGTGATGTTGATGTTTGGAATTTCCTGACTGCTATTAAAATTTCCAAATTTTAAGCTCTATTTTTTAAAGGGGCTTTATTGTTTTATAATTGGCAGCGGGTGAGTAAGAATACTCACTTTGATGAAAACAGGTCTCTCCTTGGAAGAGAAATCCCTCTATATTTCATAAAAAATATTTCATTATTTGTGTCTTATGGAGCTCTTACAGAATTCTCTTAACTTGATTTGCAGTGTTGGTAGGTAGTAATCTTCTGTTATTGCCAGTAATAAAAGTTGTGCAGGCCAGATGGTGTCTTCAATTATACTTTTACACAGCCTTCTTATAAGCAACTCTTCAGATGAAGAAGTTGCTGAGATGTCAGCAGGACTGATGTAACAGTGGGCCCATATGCTGTTTCTATACCCCTATTAAATTCCTATGGACAGGAAGAACTCCCTCATGGGAATTTTGGTTTGGTTTGGGCTTTGTTGTCTGCTTTTGTTTTGTTTATCTGGGGGGTGTTTGGTGAGGGGTTGGTTGGTTCAGTGTTAAGTTAAACTCCGAGCTTAACTTGCTTGGAGATAGGAAATGGCAAATACTGTATGTTTATTTCTAGCAACCTCTGTAATAAACAAGAACAAAAAGTAGTACTGCCTGATATGAGGAACTGTGCAAGCATTGTTCAGAGCCGGAGCTCTGCCGTGCGCCAGTCATTGTGAAGCCAGAAAGTTGAGATGTGGGCAGTGGAAAGGTGATCCTGGAGGATCATCTGCGTGTGAAGTAGGACATGAGCTAACAGATGAGAAGTGAGGGAGGAGGGGGAGCGTTGAAGTGAGAAGATATCCTTGCTTCCTTCTACTGACTGAGCTGATAGTCTGGGCCAGTGTCCAGCAGAACATTCCTCACTGCAAAATTTTCTTGCCATGATAACTCCAGTGGAGGTACCTGAAAATGTAGTGCTTCTTGAGGTAAGGATGGAGGGAAGAAAATAAAAAACACCAAAAAATACCCAAAACTGTGCAGTTGCAGTAGCTTTCTGTATTCTTTTTCTCATTTTGTTTTCATTAATTCAGTTGTGTCTAAGGAGATACTGAGTGGGTGGGAATTTGTAGTATCCCACAGTAATATGAATGTTTTGACCATTATGAAGATTATCTGGGTTTTTTCATCTGAATTTTGCTGGTTAGCCCTGCATTTTGATATTCTTTATTTCCAAGTGAAGGAAAAAAATCTGAAATTAAAAGGAAAGGTTTCTAAATAGGCAGCAACCTAATGTTTTGCATTGATTTTGGAACTAGATGATGGTGAGGGTTACGTTGGCAAGAAAATCTAAAGTTAGCCAAACATACTGACCAGATGCCATTGGTTTTGTGTGGTCTAGAATAGGAAGGAGCCAGGAATGGTACCTGAATGCTGAGGTGCCTCTCCTCAGCTGCAGGTATATTTGATTGAAAGGAAGAAAAATTGGATGATGTGCTGAAAGGAGGAATCATACCAAAAGCAGGAGGTATACTCTTCCCCATTTTTGGGTGACTGTGTTATTTCAATTGTTCTTGTTGGCTCTGTACAGGAATGAACCTATTTGATCCCAAAACACAATGGGGAAAATGCAAGGCTTTTATATCAGTAGAATGAGGATTTTTGAAATTCTTAATATTTGACAAAAGTTAAACAATTTGGACTCAGAAGTGAATGATTATAGACTTGTAAAATATCTACATTTTTGCTATGCTAGTCATTTAGTCATTTAGGCACATAGTCCTATTGTCTGCCAGACTTACTGCTTCTCCATGATGGATAAGGATATGCAGTAGTCTCTTTCCAGTACTCAAAAGAACTTGCAATTTTGGGGTGCATAGCTTGAGCTCAAACAGTGGGGACATTGGGGTCCATACATCCCAAAGAAATGGGGGTAATGTTGGGCAAAAGCAAGAATCTAGTTCAGCACAGGTGGAAGGCACAGAGCAGTCTCTCAGGCTACGTTAGTTCCCTCATAGCAAAAACCATCCAGCGAGGATGGTCAAAGTATCACCCAGGGGAGCCATGTCCCCCAGAACTAGAAGCAAAAAAAAGGATTCACAGCTTAAGCAGGGATGCTGAACCTGTGTCTGGATATGGCTGATCTCTTGTGAAAATACTTGGGTTGAAAGTAACTGCTTCTTGGCTTTTCATAGCCACGAGAAAGCATTTATCTTGATTAAGGAATATTTACAAGTATTTCCTCTTGCCCAGATTGCCTGAGAGTGTAATCCATGACCATTGCTTTTTAATACAAAAGAAGAATATTTGTCAGTGTTGTGCAGCCATTTTTCAAGTTCTTCTAGAAGACTCACAGATGCAGACTTTTTTAAATGTCACTGTAATTTTTTCATATGGGGGTTACAAATCACTGTGTTAAATAAATTAAACTACTCATTCAAGCTGAAAAGCCTTTAAAATCTTATAAGGTAGCCGAATAGTTGGGTTTGATGTATTTAAGAGTCTAACATGAGCTAAAATCAGTAGTCTTAATTTAATGTTACTCTTGTTTAAAACTAATCTTAAAACTTAGTCAACATGTAAATGATGAACACAGTTTCATATAAATTAAATTAAAATAAATTAAACTAATTGCAAGCAGTGTGTAAACTCTTGATACAAAGATAATTACAGTGACTGTGATGGTGGAGTGAATGTGCCTTAGGGTGTGTTTGGTAGTTCAAAACGAGAAAAAAAGAAAAACACCTTGAACTGCTGTTTCCTTTTACAGACTTCTTTCTGCTCAAAACCAAAACTAACCTAGCAGAAAAACATCTGTTTTCTTATTAACAGATTAAATAGCTTTAAAAAAGGAGATTAAAAGTGCTCCTTATTTTACTGTGCATTTTCATCATCATGTTTCAGGGCTTGTAGGTGGTGCTGCATGCAACCACGATGGTGTTTGGGCTAGGTCAGCTCTATATCCTATGCTGTCATGGGTCATGGATGTATGTGATACCAGCTACTGCTAAAGGAAAAACCATTGGCACCGTTGCTTGGGTAAATTTTTTTGTGGGGTGTAATTTGGTTAAACCTGGTCAGAAAGTGCTCATGATGGTGGCAAGAGCTGGGCAAACAGGGAGAATGAGAGCAAGTGGCTGGAGAGAGCAGCAGTGGCAGCCTACAAGTGTCAGAAATCTTCATGGAGATGTGGTGTGAGATACTTTCCTTTCAGCATCGTCCATGTGATCTGAGAAAGCTTTCCTTGCCCACTCAAGAATGCTGTTTTTCAGAAAGAAGGGCTGAATATATGGGAGCTTTGTGTAGTCAGAGATAGAAGAAAGCAACATCACAGCAGTGGGCTTATTTGGAAGCATGCACTGTCATTGTGTGTGTCTGGATTCCTCACCTTTTTATTATGAGAGAAACTTGCAAATCCCAAACAGCAAGAAATTGATTCCTGCTTTCTAGTACCTATAATTTAAGTAATCTATTTCAAAGATATATTCAAACCTTCATATCTTTTTATTTGCTGCTTTTTTTCCCTCCTAATCCAGATGCTGTCAATGTCCTGTTACATGAACAACACAGCTTTTGTTTGTGGGAAACAGAAGAGGTTTGTATTCATCAGTTCTATAACTGATGGTTCTTGAAGCATTGCTTGTGCTGGGAAGCTTCTGTCTCATCAGCAGAGTGACTTCTAAAAACATGCAAACAGTGCATTTGCTGCAGCACTGAAGTTAGGTGCAAAGCCCTAATTAGTTTTGTAGCATAGATAAAGAGCACTGCAAGTCTGAGAGTGCTGAGAGCTCTGTAAGGAAAAAGAGGTGCAAGTGATAACAGCTAATGAAGACCTGGGTGAAAGGAGGCTCCACTACCCACAGCATTCCCCAAGCATTTTCTTGGTTTTTGCCCAATTTTCACTGCTTCCTTCCAATCCTGTGCATCATCACAATAGCTGCAAACAGGTACTTGTATATAGATGTAAGATATTCCCTCTCTGTAGAATCAAAGTAGAAAGAGTAAGATTGAGAAAAAAGCCTCTGTCACCTTCCTTTCATGTGCATGGTTTGAACCAGTTGCTTCATGACCCTTATAAAAAAACTTCAGACAGAACAATTACATTTTGTTAATGTCTAGCTATCTGTCTTCTACAGTACAATTACACATAAAACGATTAATATTTAAACTGTGGCTTACATTTTCTGCAGGCAAGTTTGTGCTTAAGGGATGTGTATAGTTTAATAGCATGGGATTGGAAAAAGCATATGAAAAGTCCTGAACGGTTTTGTTGTTCTTGAAATCTTTTGCATCTTTCTAACATAGTTCCTTTGTTCATTCAACAGTTGTTTTTAATGGGAGTTCCTGCTAAGCTTTATGTGTACTGTATTTTTAGAAACTCAGCAATTATAGATGTAACAGTGCTGAGTTATTAAAAAATACAAACTTGTGGAACATGGAGTACTTGTATGATTTAGAATAACTGTTAAGTGGCTGCATTTTCTTTTCTGTGTATTTAACAGATTTATCTTTCAAATATCTTTCAATTGGCTGTATTCCTTTAAAAGCTCGAGTTTTTCCTAGAATTCTATGTGTTAGTTCATCAGACACTTCTGTCATATGTAATGCCAACAGTGTCCATTATGTTGAATTTTAAGGCATTTTCTTTTGCTGTGCAGACCAGTTTCAACAACAGCTCTTCTGCTTCTAATAATGCACTTTCAATTGAGCACATTCTTATTCAGGTTAAGGAGCTATCCTCTAGTGATCCATGTTCTGATTTTATAAAATGAATTTTATGACCCCTTTGTGGCACATGCAGCGTATCAGGTAAATCACTTTCTCTGGGCCCACTGCTGTTCAATAAAGAAATCTTTCTGATAAGTTTTTACAGTTGAGCTCATTTCCATTAAACTTTGTGGCAAGAATTGAGTTCCTGACAAGTCCCTCTCCATATTGCAAAACAGAGCTGAATGAAAAGATGAGCCATTAATTAATTTTTTGCTCTTTTACTGATACCATCTTATGCTGACATTTCCTAATCCTGCAAAACTCAAAACTTGGGCTCATATTTGAGGGTGGATATCATTGTATGACTCCTCGATGCACAGGCTGAACCAATGCTGGGGTCTGCGAGCCAAGTGGTTGTGTTATGGGGTCACCAGTCCTTAAGGACACATGATGGATTGCACAGTCCAGAAGCAGAGATGCTGGGTTGCCCATCACAGGGGGCTGGCAGCCTCCTGGAGTGTGACCCAGCCACCTGGAAGGCTCCAGCTGCTTGCTGCAGCTTCCCAGCTGTGGTGGTTGGTGGGCAGAGTGGGGCATTGGTGTGACACCCAGTGACCTCATTTGGGTCATCACCTCCCTCTGCTATGACAGCAGGTGATGTTTGCTCTGCTGGAGGTGGAAGGGTCTTTTCAGCCACTTTGAGAAACACATCTGCTTGGAACTCATCTGGGGCTAGAAAGAACATTGAGACTATGAGCAGAATTATCAGCATTGAAAGCAATAGCTTGTAAGGGTTCCAGCTTGTTTATAGTACGCTGTTAACACGGTCTCTGGTGAAGAATAAAAGTGTAACATGAGAACAACCTCCCTCTCTTGTTATTCCAGGTTGGTGTCTCTGGGGAAGATGTCTCTGCAAGAAGATGCAGGCGTGCTGAAGACTTCAGAAAAGTGAGCAATGAGTCCTTCTGAACGCTGAAGAGAAGTCCCCTTGTAGGGTCATGAACCTAAGACAAGTCTTCGTGTCTGTACTGCTGTTTGGAGTAGCTGGTCTACTCCTCTTCATGTATCTGCAGGCTTGGATTGAAGAACACCATACAGGTACACTAGGCTTTCTCTCTTGGCTTTTTTTTAACATAGTTGCATCTGTTATTTTAAGATGACCATAAAACCTATTGAGGGCAGTTGGGGGTGGAGTTCTCATTCCCCCACTCCTACTTTGGAAGTAAAATAGCATTGAAAATAAACTTGTTTCAATTGCTACACTTCATTAAGAAATTTCTTCAGTCACATGAAAAGATGCCCCCAGCTACCTAATTGTATTGTATCAGCTTCATTTGCAAAAGCAAGTGTTGCAAAAGCATTCTGCATGTCCAATTTAGAAATTATTCTCAATGATGATTTGTTGTGGGATTTGTACATTACATTTTTTGTAGTAACGTAACTTTTGGAGAAAAACAGTTGTGTTTTGTAGACAAAAGTGGTCTTCTAAGCAGCAGTGCTCACGGAATCATTCTTTCCCTTTCTTTTTTGTTGTTGTTTGTTTGAGACTGGGCTTAGAAATCTTTTTGTGTATAGCATCAGGGTCATCTAGCAACTTCAGGTAAATCTGTGTTAGCACTGGCTCAAGATTACACTACTGAATTGTATTTCTGTTGTTTCCCATTTGTGATGTTTTGGGTTGAACCCCAGCTTAATCTAGATTATCTTATGGACTAAACTAAATCAGGTCATTTACCTCGACCCCTACTGGAAGCTCAGTAACCTTCCACAAAATGTCAGTAAGATCCTCCATGGTTTTGCTCTGCAGGTCCACTTCTTATTGAGGGCATATCTTTGCTTTTACTTTTATACTTGTATTGGAGGGGGTTACGGTTTTGTTTTCAAGGTTTGGGTTTGGTGGGGGTTTTTTTTGATTATTTGTTATATATGCTTTGGGTTTTTTTGACAGGGGTTTTTTGTTTGTTTCTAACTTGTTGAGTCTTGACTTTCAGATCCTCTCATCTCTCTCACTCGGCTTCCATTTCCTCTGTAAAATTCCTATTTTATAGTATGTTGATATCATTGTGAAGAAATATATCTGTAAAAGCACATTAGTCTCTGGCTTTATTGATTTGTACTATTATTCCATGAGCTGCTAGTCTCCAGTATGTTTTAGAGAGCAGTGTTGAGGGGGAAATACAGTGCATCATTTCTGCAGATGTTTGACAATGACCTTGAGGTTTTTTTCAACTAAGTGCAATGATCACAGCATTAATTCCGGCTTGTTAATTTTTTGGGGCTGTCCCAAAGTATTCAAGAGCTTGTATTAATAAAACTGTTGTGAGAGGTAATACAGGTTCCCTTTGGAAAGGTTCCCTTGTAATCAGTTGTTGACAGAAAGGTGTTGGCAGAAACTGAGCCTGAAGCAGAGGGGGGTCTTCCTTGAAAGTCTCTACTGTTGTCAGGAATGTTAAGGGTAGATATCCTTGCTTTCAAGGTAGTTCAGGAATGTAGATGGTGACTGTAGATTATTGATTTATTTACTTGCTGACATTCTTCACATTCCTTGCATCTTTTCTTGTGCTGTAATTAGCCTTTCTTTCCTTGCAGTGCTCCTTGCTGCGGTTTCTCACTGCAGTTTTTTTTACTCCTTTCTTTTGTATGTATCTCTCTACTATTAAAAAGAAACAGAAAAAATAAAATAAATGTTGAACTAGGACAGACTCTGTTGTTTTGGCCAACCAGTTGCTTTCTTTGGGGTTTTCTTTGATATATTGCTATAATCATCTTCAGGAGAGAGGCTTCTCCATGCACATATAAGTCATTTCAATGTGCAAACTTTTCTCTAATAAAATGGAAGCTATCAGAGAATAACAGAATGGTTAGTGAGCTTAAAGTGTGACTGCAGTTTTGAGTGCCCTTCTATCTCACTGGACTGCTGTTGTGACAGCACTTCATCAAGATCCAAAAAAAAAAGAATTCTGGCATTCTCTACAGCAGCAGTAGAGAATGTGTATGGTCATGCACATTGGCAAGAGCATGGAAAAAACTCATTCTTTGGTGTCTGCTCTTGCTTCTTCTTCCAATTTAGCATTTAGAGAGCCATTCTTTTTTATTTCAAACACCTGTATCTCTCCTAAACCTTCTGTGGCACAATTCTCTAATGCTCCTCTCCTGTATGCTGCTTTAGAGTTGACATGAAATAGAACATATTTGCATATTCACAATATACATTAGTTTAGTTATGGGCATTTTGCAAATTTTTTTCCCTCTTCCACTCTGTTTTCATATTGCCACATGTTGTTCACTGTGGCTTTTTTAGGGATGAGCTGTATCTGGAGAATCCTAAACTGACAAGCATCTTTGCAAGGATTTAATGTGTTCCTTTAATCCTCTCACTAGCTGCACAGCTGTAAGACAGCTAGTTTTAATCTGCAAGTGGCTGAGCATGTGAGGTGAAGTTCTGTTAGGAAATGGAAAGTGCGCCTCGTGCTCCTCAATTGCCATGCTCAGAGCCTGTAGAGACAAGTGTTTGTTGTAGGCAAAACTATTTTTATCTTCCACAGTGCCCTGCTCAAGACCTACAGCATTCATGTTTGCATTTGGTTGCTGAAGGGGTGGAAAGCTGGATGTGTTTGAGTTAAGGGAAGTATCTGTTTTGCACCTGTGAAATGCTGCTCCTTTACCACCCGGTTCTTCTGAATACCCGGAGCCTTTATAAATCACAATCTCTGGAAAAGACAGTGCATTTTACTCTTTTGTGGTTTGTAGTGTTCATGCTTATTACTCAGGCTCTCCTAACTGTAGTGTGAATTATTCCCAGATGTAGATTTTTTAGGAGGGAACTGGAAAATTATATGGTAGTTTTCAATTCCTTTATTAACCTTTGGCCTGCTGATTTCAAGTTGGACTCTTTTCTTTCATACTTGCCATTCTTATTGCCACTTTTTCTAACTATTCATAATTTTTCACTCTAGATCCAATGCCAGTTTTTATTCATAGTTTGCTTTCTCTCTTTTTGGGTCTCTTATTTCTACTTCCTATTCACATCACTGAGATCTCAACTGTGATTTCATTCCCATTTGTCTTATTTTGCTCTAGACTGATCTTATCCAAGCATGTTTTTCTCTGATTTATTTTTACTAACTTCCCTCATTACTCAAATGTATCCAGCCCAGGAACACCTCTAATTTTTCATCCTGTCCATCTACTCCATATGCACCTGCAGGCTCAGCAGCTGGATGCACTTCTCAGCACAGCCATGTCTTCTGCTCCCTCCCACTGTGCTTGGACTCTTCAGGATATTTCTAGTCATGTTTATCATCCCTATACCTTAAAAAAGGGAAAATCTTTCATTTAAAGATGTCTAAGAAACAGCTGCTAGCTAGGTGGTGGTCCTCTCTGATGGCTTCTCAGAGACATTAGCAGACTGAGAGAACAGGGGAGTTTCTTGGTTTGGCTCTGGCCGTGGAGTGTATAAAGACAGGATGATACATCTTTACTTCTGTTGGGTAGCTTCAGTTCAGCTCAGTGGAGTAATTGGGAACAGACTTGTCAGTATTCCAGTGTGAGCATAAATATGTACAGACTACATCTGGATGAAAATTTAATTGACAACATTGATAATCTGGTATATATGGAGCACTTCATGTTCTCCATATATAAATATATTCACTGTATATAAATTCACATACATGAATGAAGCTTAATGTGAATTCAGCTGGATCCTACTGTTTTACTTGACAGTTCTCCACACAGTCTTGCATTAAGCAGTGCAAGCATCAAAGATTGTGGCATTGATTAAGAAGCAAGCACTATTTGTTACATGCTTAGGAATTTCCAGCACTGTTGATCTTATTCAGATGAAGAAAACTGCTGGGTGTCATGGCTGATGTTGAGTTCTGTACCATGAATTACCTGAATTAGGGGGTTGTGGGGTATAAAGGACACTTACAATTTAATCCTGAAATATTAGAGACCTGAATTGGAGTTTTAAGATAGGGGTTCTAATTTTTTTACTTTAAAACTCTTCCTTTTTATGTGGATTGATGTGATTTAGTGTGACTGATTACTTCAAAATAATCTGAGAATATCTTTAAGGTTAGAACTCTGTGCTGGTTTTGTTGTTTGGGGTTTTGCCATGTCTTGTTTTTTTTCCCTTCTCTCAAAATTTGTGTAATTATTTTTTTTTTTGTGTAGTAAATCCATGATTAGGAAGGACTACTTTAGAATAGTGTGGTCTTACCACTAATTAAAAGGCTGCACGGTCCTCCCATAGATTTCTGGCTCCCAAGGGTGAAAAAGTCTGCATCTCCTCTTTCCCAGCAGTTCTGTATCTCACCTTAAGGATAACAAGATTTTTCCATGTGCTTTCCCTTCCCTTTGCAGAGTATCCATTCTGTAGCATCAGTGATTGCCCAGGCATCCTTCTGCAGGCAGTGTGCTTTCCTGCAATTTGTGCATCTACCTCCTGAAAAGCTTCACTACACAGACCTTATACCCATTCCTCAGGCCACAGGTGCTCCTTTTGTAAAGAAAAAAAAATCAGATGAAAATCACATTTTAAAAAAAGTTTGAGCTTTCATGCAATTCTTTGCATGAGCTTTCACAATTTAATCTGCTATTGTTGTAGCCATCTGGGTTGTATCCTTTATACATATTCCCTGGCATACACAGGTGGGCTTTTATTTCCCCACCCTGCCAGATTTTGTTATCCAAGGGGGTCTTTTGTGTCCTTTGGTAATCTGGTGAGATATTCTGAGTTCCTTTCTTCCTTATCTTGATACTCTAAGTAGCAATTGAATATGTGTGTACACATGATAATATTTACTCTTAGGGTTTTTGTGGGTTGATTTTTATTTAAACTTTGTCTAAGCAAAGAAACATTGATGTGGCTTAAAGAACCATTCATATGCGATGAATTGCAAAGGCACCTGTTTCATGGAGGTCAAAGTTTTTCTAGACAATCATCATAAAATACAATAAAGTAATATATTTGTGGAAAAGAGGTTTGTAGATAAAGATGAAAAGAACACTGCTCAGCAATGGTTATTATTTCTGAATAATTTAATTCTTCTAGTAGGATTGAAATATTTCTGCTGTCAAGGTCTTGAGCAGTTTACGGGAGTCTTCCCAAGTCTGATGGAACATCACTGGTATGGAAAACAAATCTTCAGGTTTACAATGCCCAGTCACTAATGAGGCTGCTCTAATGAGTCTGGGTGTACTTAGGTTTTACCCTTCTGGCTGTAATATGCTGTGTTTTGTGTGTGAAATGTTTCTGTTTCTTTGTTTTATTTTTTTAATCTGCCACGTTATTGGGCTAAAGCACAAAAGAAGGAAGATTCAATAGGATCATGCTGCTTGGTGAACTATTACACAGGTATTGAAATCCTAGAAATGCTACAAAATTTTATTAGGGAAATTTCTCTATTATAACATAGAATGGTTTTCCTTTCTTCACCCCCAGTTTTCAGTAGAGGGAAGCTGTAGGGAGAGAACAGTTGCCTTTGCAGGAAAAAAGCTACTAAGAAACAGGTCGAAATGGATACTTTCTTAAACCATAATTGCCTGAAAACACAAGTAAAATTTGAAGAGATGTTTCCTGAGCTTCTGACTGTAGAGTCATACCCTGTCTTCTGCAGTTAAAAACCCCAGAAGCTTTAAGAAAAAAAAAATAAAACTTCCTATTTTTTAACACTTAAGGCTGTATTTATCTATTTCTGAGGATATTCTTCCCAAGTCTGCTGTTCAGCAGCCATTTCACTCATTTTTTCATTCAGCCATTTTCATCTTGCATTTCATTCATTTTACTTTTAGCATTCCTATAGCTAAATCCCATTTAATTTTATAAATGCTTCTGCTTTAGAAGAAATTCCAGCTTCCACTTTCTGGTGGTGTAAAGCAAACTAAATGGAATGAGGTTTTGGGGCTCCTCATAGCTATATATCCAATTTCATGTTTGAGTGGCAACTGATGACATTTCATGTATTACTGTGCATAAGCTTTGAACAGCCCACACAACCTTGTTCATACCTAGACCACAGAGATCTAGTTCTAGAAAGGTGCAGCACATACCTTAATTATACCAAGGTCATCTGAATATACTCTTTCTTGCCTGTTTTCAAACGGAACTTTAAGAGGATTCTGTAACTTTCTTGTATCTATGGGCATGTAACCAAATTCACTTCAAAATCTGAATTGTAGTTACCCCTGGAGGGCTATTTGCCTTGATTAGTGAAACACTTATGAATTGGGGTATCCTCCTTCCTGGGAAGGCTGAGTAACAGTAATGCTGTTTTCAAAATTACTCTTTTGAATTGGATAGAAAATATGTAACAGGTGCTCTTCATGCTATTTTCCAGTTAGTCAGACCCTCAGAGTGAAATATCTGGCTGATGTTTGGAAATGTGATTTTACAGAGTCCTTAGCAGTCAATCTTTCTGTTAAGTAGCTATGCTTTTTCTTTTTTTTAGCATGATATATGAGTTTGGGTTTGTTTTCCAACATTTTTTTTAATTTTCTGACAGATGTACTGTTGTTCAGTAAAGTGGTCAGTTTTCAGTTATTGCCCACCATTGTTACTGCTTTTAGTAACATTTAGTTCAGGGCACTTCTTCAGTTCTAAAGTGTCTTTTGCTTAAAAGCTTTTCATTCGGGCAGTACAGCCCTGCAGTCTTGTCTCTTCTGGGCATGGACTGTATGATGCAGTACCATTTAAGACAAACATACAGTCTTACAGAGCAAGAAGGGCGGAGAGGTCTTTTTCACCTTGCAAATCATCATTTAGATGTAACTCTAGAAAAAAATTGAGATCACAGAATCATTAAGTTTGGGAAAGACCTATAAGATCATCAAGTTTGACCTTTGACTAATAACCACATTATCAGCTAAACCACTGCATTTAGTGCCATGTCCAGTCTTTCTTGAGCACCTCCAAGATGACTTCACCACCTCTCTGGGTGGTCAGTTCCAATTCTAAAATACCCTTTCCATGAATAAATTCTTCCTGATGTCCAGCCTGAAAGCCCCTGGTGCAGCTTGTGGCCATGTTCTCTAATTCTGTCACTGGTTGCCTGGGTGAAGAAATGTGCTACACTCTCCTTTCAGGGAGTTGTAGAGAGTGATAAGGTCTCCCCTGAGCCTCCATTTCTCCAGGATTAACAAACCCAACTCCCTCAGCTGCTCCTCATATGACTATCTAGGAACTATGATGAAAAGATGAATGTTTTTCTTTTCCTGGCTTGTTCCATTTTCCTTTCGTGCAGTGCACATTTTCAGAGGAGCAAGTGGTTGCTGCTGGAGTATATTTAAGGCTGCTTACCTCTGTGTCTGATGCTGAACTGCTTTGATATGTTACTTGATTGAAAACAGACCTGTTAAAACATGTGATGTGGTCTCTGCAAAATTCCAAGGAAAAGCTTTAGTTTCTTACTGGAATTAAATTAGAAATTCTAATGTTTGTTTAAAGGGTGAGTATATACATATAGGTATGCATGGATATATATTTATTTAAAGTATCCCCTTTATTTTCTTTTTTTTTTTTTTTTTTTTTTTTTTTTTTTTTTTTTTTTTGTGGGTATAGAGACTCCTGCTAGGAGAAATGTTTTAGATGGAAACCTATCTCCTAACCACAGCCAGCTGCTGGGGTACATGGAGATGAGTTTATATGGAAGAATTTTAGAATTTTTTTTTTATATTCACACTCTAGAGCCTTCATTTCTGTCTCTTTCATTTTACTCATTTGGTCTTACTGTTAACAGGTTATTGCCATTAATTTGGGATACTTCTGGATCATCTTGCAATGTGTAAAACAAGCATTTAAGGATCAGAAGGCTGAGAGGTTTCAAGTAAAGGGAACCATTTTATTGTACAAGGAGTTAATGTCTGACAGATGATGTGTATGATTTAGCTAGAAAAAAACATTATTTGTGTCAAGGAGCAAAAGGTTCAAGGAAGAAGAAAAGTGCCTTTAACGTCTTCTTTTTTTGTTGTTTTTAATGTGGAAGAAACTGGTTTTATTTTTGGTTCTTGTTTATTTCTAAGGGTAATCATTATTTCACATCAGCATGAATATTGGCTGGGCTTTTAAGTTTGGGTCCCTGTCTTACTTCTTGTATTTTTTTAAACTTTATTTTAATAGCATATTCAAAGAAAAAGAATGTTTCTACATTCTACAGTATTCCCGTGCAAGACATTTCCTATCTGTCAGTTTGAAACTGGGAAGATGCATGACACATCAGCATACAGTGTTTTTCTTCTCAGCTCCTTCAACCTTGAGCCTTGTGGCTATATGTGTGGGAGGGAATGTTGCTGTCTGCAGCCACAAAGAAGGGAGGGCTAGCTGGGTGCTATCAAATGTTTAAAACACAACAAAATCCAAAATAAACAAACAGGCAAGCCCTTTTCAAAACTACCACATTTGCTTATCTCTGTTGAAAGTCAGGGTCAATAATCAAATCAGCTTGAAGATTCTGCCTTTTGTAAAACAGTAAATATTCATTACTCAGGAAAACTGAAAAATATGCTGTATTTTAAGCACTGCCCTGTATGTAGATGAAACCGTTCCCAGGCAAGTGTGAGCCTCACTTGATGTAAAGTGATAGGGGATGGAATATCACGCACATCCATTGGCTTTGGATTTTGTTTGGTTTAATCTTGGTTTAGTGAAGAGGTGCAGCAGCAGCATCCTATACTGGAAAGTCTGGAAAGCCATACTTGGCAGCAAGTGCAACCTAGAAAATACTACTGCCCACAGTAGCTCTTCAGGAACTCTCACTCCCCCCCAGTTCCACTCAAATCACCAAAAAACGATTGTTTCCTTATCACTTCAGAGCCTCCCCATGGTAACAACATCCAAGACTATTGTTGACCTCTATTAAACCTGTGTGAAACCTGTGTGCTAGAAGTGGAATTTGTCCCTCAGAGCTTTGTTGTTTCAAGTGGCTTTGTTTATATTGACCACTCAGCTTTATATCACACAATCCTGCCAGGAATTCACAGCACATAGCTCTAACAAAATCAGGCTGAATAGGCACAGATTTTGGCACCATCTATAAGGGAAAATGACATGAGTTATCAAAATATTTGGGGAATATTTTGGGGATAGACTTTTTTTTTTTTCTGGACAATGGTAATAATAATTTTCATGTTTACAGTTCCATAATATTCTAATTAAAAACAAGCAAATAAGACTGGTCAATGCCAGGCTTTTCTAAATGAGCAATGATTCCTTTTTTATGGTTGAGTTTTTTGATTGGTTTGTTGGTTGGCTGGGGTATTTTTGTTGTTGTTCAGGGATGCTGAAGCACAGAAAGTCCTGGAATGGCAGGGATGGGTCAATGGTTGCAAGGACTTCATTTCCCATGGACAAAATCTCCTATGAGCCAAGCAGACAATGAAGGGGGAAGGAGGGGAGGAGCTCTTAAGAAAGTCATTGGCTTTGGAAAATTGACTTTCTTAAGTAACAGTGATAGTGAGACAAAACTTGTCTCTTAGTGAAGAGATTCATTGCCTTAGAACATAATTGATGATGGCCTAAAATCCACAAATTTTGACAGTCACATCAGGGGATGTCTTCTGCATGTCACGGACACTGGGTAATATCCAGAAAATAACTGAAGATCAGCAGCCAAAGGTTAGGAATAATCAGAGCCAATATTAAATTTCACTGTGGGTGTATGCCAGTGTTAGCAAGGTGTTAACTGATTTTATATTTAATGTGATTGGAATGGAGCAGGTCATTTCAGTACTAATTACAGTCCAACAATAGAAGAACTTGCACAGCTTTGTGTACATGTGTGAGGGCATAGATGGAGGAAGAAGCTGTTAAAGGTTTGCAATACTTTCTGTGACAGATGTGTTACAATCTAGGCCTAATACAAGCATGCACTTAGGATCAGCTCAAGGGAACTTGTGGTTGTTTAGAATTGTGTTATTGGGCCCTGGGTGTGGGCATATTGTCTCTCAGTAAATTATATGCAAGAGAAATGAGGGTTTGGAGGTGTTTGGGTTTGATTATGGTCAGCTAGGGAGATGTGGTGCGTGAGTTCTGCTAGCTGTAGCTGGAAACATTCTGTTGTGTTAAACTGGAAAATATCAGTTCCTGATGCTTTGCCATTCACCCACAAAACAGCTCTGCTAAGAAAAGAAAATATGTCCGACAGGAAATTATAATTATAGCAAATGTTGTTTGCCGAGACAGTTTTGATTATACTTTATATTCTTGCTTAATTTTTTTTAAAGAGCTGGCTCTTCCTGGGAAGAGTAGAAAACAGTTGTTTCAGAATTGTTGCCATACCCGGATAATGTTTCTGTTTTTCAGAAGTGCATGTCATGACAGGTTACTTTGACTTTGGCCTTACAGTAATGGCAGAGGAGAAGGATCTTTAGTTAGTAAAAGCTTAATAGAACTGGGTAAATAGAATTTCACTTTCTGGTCCACTCGTCTGTGCAAAATCATTTTTTTATTCCAGGAAGAACACTTAGTGGCCAAATAATGCAGTGGAATCTGTTGCAATAGTGTTATTTCATTAAAAAAAAAGAAAAGAAACCTACTCTATATTTCACACTACAGTTTTTGAATGAATTCTGGCAATACAAATTAGGAAAATACATAGATGCATTAATTTATTTTTCTTTTTCTTTGTTTCTGTCTCCTTTTTGCTCTCATTAAATAGCCATTAATGTATGTATGGCTTGTCCACTACTGAGAACTAACAGGGAACAATCTGTTAACACAGGTCATGGTATTTGAATTGTGTGCAAAATACAGCCTGTTACTTTAAACATTATGCATATAATTCATTAAATGTCATTGCTTTAAGATGATTCTGTACTTGCAGTCAAGAATTATGGAGCACTTTCCAGGAAGCACTTTTGTTCTTGATGTTGGGCCAATGAATCCAGACTTTTCATGAACTTCAGCTTGATTTATAAACTATTTGGAAATGCTCAAGCCAAGTAGCTCTATGGGACAGTTGTTAATAGAGGTGACAGATATTTGTTTTCCTTAGAAACTGAAATTTCTGTGGGAATATAAGATTCTCAAGTTCTCTAACCTTTTCTACCTACCAGCAGTCCTCAAAGAGGTCATCAAATATGTAAAATTCTGGCCCTGGTGAAGAACCAAATCTGTCATGTTCTGTGATGGGAAGGAAAGAAGAAGCTCAGGCAGGCTGGTAGAGGGATGGGAATTTATTTGGATGTGTTTTTATCTTTTTTACTCTCTTGTTGTGGGAGCTGCTGAATTATTAATGCAATAATAGAGTCCATTGGATATGAATAGAGTCCTAATCACTAAAGAAGTTACTTGTAGGATCAGAATCATTAGAGTGAGAGTTGGCTGACTGGCTTCCGATTAAATTATATCAAATGAAGCAACAAACTGTAGAAAAAAACCACTATTTTTTTCCCAGTGAGTATTTGATGAGTTTTCTTCTTCCTCTGTGCAATTTTATGTTAAGGATTTGCTATTGCAGTCTGATGGCAGGTAGAAGATAATGAAAAACATCTCAGAAAACCTCCTGGCATTGCTCCTGGATTTCAAATTACTTTCATGGGATGGAGACCAGCACAAAGTATATGTGAAATGCAACAAATAATGTGGACTTTGGGGATTTTTTAAAATTTGCTTTATCCTCTTAGAGATGGCAAAATTAATTTCACCCTGCCTCTTTTCTGTTTCAATCTTTTCCCTTCAGTGTGCCCATTTTGAAGACGAACAGGCGGGTGAGACTGGGGTTGTGTAGGCTGTGGTAGGTGCAGTGAGGTATAAATACTTGATGATT
The DNA here is from genome assembly GCF_035770615.1 of Melospiza melodia melodia. NCBI lineage: Eukaryota > Metazoa > Chordata > Aves > Passeriformes > Passerellidae > Melospiza > Melospiza melodia. The sequence goes on along the minus strand of NC_086194.1, from coordinate 128,358,208 downwards.
TATTTAACCTTTAAGCAGAATTTTCTTTCTGGTGGAATTAATCTGCAAATAGCTGAGGTGCGCTACCACTTGAGTTATGATTGATCATGCACTATAACAAAACTCTATTGGCATCAGGTTTAGGACTGATGTACATATAAATATAATGCAGATAAAGCTGCCAGATGCTGTGACTGACAGGTGGGTTCAAGGTATTCTTGGAAAGAAGACTCAGCCTTGTCTCTCCAGTTAATAAAATGTGCATATTGGGCAGCTTGTATTAATATTCTGTAAATAAAATACAGTTGAATGACAGTTGGGAAGCAGTTTAAGCAAAGTCTAGTCTGTGGTGATCAATGCACACACAAATTAATAAATGATTTTCTGGAAAGTTAGAAGTTAATCTTGCTATTTTAAATGATCTAATCCATGTGGACCAGTATCCACTTAAGGCAATCATATTAATTATTTGAGGGAGGTAAGATGTTTATTTGCAAAACTTTGCTGTCCTTTCAGTTTTCATTTGGGGCTGAGGACCAGGTATTTTGCCTGGGTCAGAAGGGTGCCACAATGTCTAGCTCTAGAGCTGGTAGAACAACATCTTTTTGGTTTTGTCTCTCCACAAGGGCCAAAGACCACATAAATGATCAAAACCATTTGTTCATTCTCTTCAATGTGTTTCTTGAAGCTGACACATTCACTAACAAATGTGCTTTGTTACTGTGTATCCCCTGAGGTAAGCCCTAGAAAAACAAGAGCAACTGATCAAAAATGGCAGAGTAAAGCAAATGGTTTTTGGAACCTTGATGATAGGAAAGGAGAGCATGCCATAGATGTTTAATTCTAACTTCTATTATGACTTCTGTTACAAGAAATGTGCTAAAGTTACTTTTTATTATTGCATATTTGTTGTACATGTTTATATTTTTCATTATTATGTTTTACTTTTCTCAGACTACTGCTTGGCAGTTCCTATTACTGAAATATTTTTATCCTTTAAGTATGTTGTTTCTCACATATCAATCATTAGTTAAACTCTCTATCATAAAATCATTCTCTGGTGACACCATCTAAAGAAGGCTGGTGTCACACAGTCAGCCATTCATTATGAGTAACCTGGCCACAAATGTGGTTTTGCCTTGAAAAAACTTCTGACATTCCAGGTTTTTCCAGAACTCTGGTTCTCACCAACATTTCTTTTCTTGCCCTCCAAATATCTGGAAGCAGCTAATGTGGCTGCAGTCTGTAGAAGTTTTAAATGGGTGTATTTGTAGGAATAGTATCTCCTTGTATAGTGCAATTTAAAACTATCTTCCTCATGTTAAAATAACCCTTAGCCAAAAAGATCTGTGCTTCAGAGATTAAGTAGAATTATTGAAGATTTTTTTATGTGTGTGAGGAATACTGAAGTTTGACCAATTGAAAGTATCCAAGTCTGTTCCTGTTTTTTTTTTCCTAAATACTCTTTGTCTTTTGATGTTCTCCTCTGATGTGATATTGCACTTGCACAACAGTGTTTGTGGCATAGAGGTAATGTTTCAGGGAGTTCCATTGCTACAGAGAGTCACATTTTGTTTTTCAATAAATATCCATAAAACTGAGCAAATAATTATGTTTGCATTTGATGCAATTTCAAATACTATATTATCAAATATGTTCACTTGAAACTGTACCTATCTAGGAGTATTTTCCAGTTACTAATAAAACAAAATATTTGTTGTGGGGGAGTGAGGTCTGATCTTATGTCTAAACATCCAAAGTGACAGTAAACATTTGTATGTGGAAGCCTTGTGATGGTGCGATGCTGTGAGTTGGGGAACAGGGGGTTGTGAAGAGGAGGGAAGGCAGAGCCTGAAGAGGAGCTAAAATAGTTTTGGTGGTGAGACATTCAACAAGCTGAGTCCAACAAAAAAGCCCAACCCACACCGCTTTGTTTTCTTTTCTGAATAGGAAGACAGTGTAATCAAGTGGATCATAAATACTCTTTTAAAATGAGGAATGTTTATAGGATGTAATGACTTAGCCTTAGACTGCCGTGAATACCAATGAGGGGAGGCATTCAGACTGATAGACCTGAAAGTTGTGAGTTTCCAAGAGAAATGCTGCTTGAGCCAAGCAAGTATGGTAGCAAGATGATCACCTTCTGTCACGTAGGACATATCAGGTCACCTCTACCTTCAGGTAGCTCAAGCAGAGGCTTAGGAATCCAATTTTCTGTGGCAGACAAAAAGAAGCAATAAATCAGGTCAGGTTCAAAGGTCTCTCCAGTGTCTCTGCAAACAGTGTTTGGAGTAGACTATAAACTAGAGAAGTTTATAATAGTAATTCAGAGAATTTTCTTTGCCTTTTGTGTTTTATAATTTAGAGGCCTTCTAGATTTGAGGTGTGTTAGTAGCCCTGAATTATTCCTTCTTCCATCAGTTTGTACAGTGTTGTCTTAACTGATGCCTTTCCTCTGAGATTCCTCTGATGAGAAATCCAGCTAGAATACTGGATACTACTGGAAGCATTTTTCCCATGATGCTCTTCAATTCTATGGAAATATTTTCCAGAGTGTGTTATAATTGAATCACTAAAAAAAAGTTTTCCACTTTCTGTCCCTGTGAGAATGTTATTTACTGATCATAAAATTAAAATGTGACTAATGGACGAATGGCTCAGCAGAACATCCTGGCTACTTTTATGGTTTTGGCACTTTTCTGTGCTTCTCTTTATCAAAAACTAATCAGGAATGATTGATTGTATCACTTCAGCTTTATACCTATCAAAGTGTTGATAGTAAATTGAAGAATGTTGTTTTCCAATAATTCTTTTTGTAAGAGGGAAAGAGATATATATTTAACTGTAATCATGAATGTTCTGGGATTGACTTGACACATGTGTAAATAAACTGTCTTTCAAGAAGAGAAATTTGGATTAGAGCAGATCAGAGCTCTGATAGATGTTTGAGGGGACAGAGGCTTAGGTATTAAGGACTTTCTTCAAAAGACAAATTTTAGTTGTTGTTGTTTTTTTAATGAGTAACAAGCAAACTCCTCTGGCAGTCAGGTCAGTAACGTGACTGAAATTATTACTTTTTTATTAGATGTATATTTTCTCCATACATTTGGCAAAACGTGCATCTCTTAGTGCCTAAGATTGAGAGGAAGTGAAAAATAAGTGAAGATTTCTGCTTTTTTTGTACAAAGCATCAAGTGTTCCAAATGCCACATTTACTTAATGTTACTTTTACAGTGATTAGAAATGGACCTGACAGTCTGAGCTGGGCAAAACATTTGCTGGGTAAGGATAGCAAATAGAATTGTGTGATAGCTCGGGGTTTTTCTCGCTATCTGGAATGAAATTTGAGCGTATCAATCAGCTGCAACACCTTTGGGAGCAGAATAACAATTAGGCAGTGTTTGTGAAGCCATGGCCATTGCCCTGTGGATTGCTTGGAGGAGCTAACCTGCTGCCATTCCGTCTCAGAAGAGCTGTCTGTCACCAGCAGGTGTAGGTATGCCAGTGCACTTCCGCAGCTTAGAGAAACTGAGCAGCTGACAGCAGCTGAGGCTGTTCTACCCATGAAACCACCGCCTAAACTTCAGCAGACAAAAATTCAATTTTCTTGTCTTAGTCGACAATTAATGGGGAAAGTGGCTGCACTGTCAAGTGCTCACTGTTGAATGATTTTCTCAGCTGAGACAGGTGCATGAATGGGAAAAATAACTTCACTAATTTCAGGCAATTTAGCTCTAATGACTTTTTAAAAGCCCCACAAGCTAGGTGGTCCAAAGAAAGGCTCTAGGAGAAATTACGTAAACACTAAATAGATGCAATCATCTACATTTGCTTTCTTGAAAAAAATCACTTATTTTCCTGGCAAGAGTTTATGGTTGAAAAAAAAAGAAAAATGAAATAGTGAAGACATTTTAAATAATTCTGTAAGGATGTGTTTGAGGTTTTTACCCCAGAAGAATAATGAGGAAATAGCTTAAAGTTGAGTTAATTTGAAAACCTTCAGAATGATTTTTAGTGTAAAGTATAATTTTATCAAGGTAGAAATTAAATGCAAATAAAAAAATAAGGGTATTTCTTGTTTATTTCAGAGGAAAAAGTAATAAAATAAAAAATTTTTTGTTTAATATCTGACTTTGCTTTTGAGGAAAATTTTGATTCAAAGAACTATATGATATATAGCTTAAGTATAGAGTCTTGTTAAGAATGGATAAAAGATAGAATGTCAGATTTTTCTTTAGAAGTGTAATTGAGGTTTTTACTGGCTGGAACAAAGGCCCCTTTAACTCTGCTGATATATTGGAGATGCATTATAGATTACTGAGAAAGCAAATGATAATGTATCACTTAATTTATTTGACAGATGTACTTTCTTTAATTAGCTACAGTACTTCATAGACTATTAGCAAATATTTTGCAGTCTGTCCTTTAAAGAATGATTTCTCATAAAGAGACCTTGCAACATCAATTGATTAAGTCCTGATTTGAGATGAAACGTCCTCAGAATTTTGTGAGCAAAGTCTGCCTGTGCAGTTTCTTGAAGCATGAGTTGGAGAGTTTGATGCAGAAATCAAGTTTTTTCCATCCTTTATTAAACCTGTGAGGCTTTTATTTTAATTCTAATAATTTATATTTTCTGATAGAAATTGTGCTGTCTTTTGTTGGAACTGTTAGATAGAGGTCACATTCCACTATAATTCAATTCCTGAAAGTTAGAAAAAGACAGCATTCTGTCAGAGATTAAATAATCTCCAAAGCAGTTCTAATCTAACATTTTAAAGCTTTCCAAAAGCAATATAAGCCATCTCATTCTGTTATTGCTTTCTTTTATGCATTTGTTGTTTGGAGGAACCTCATGTTTGTAGCAAAATATATCCTCCTACAATAGGAAACTTTCTAGGAGGAAGAATTCATCAAGAAGTCTATTTTTGGTCACCATCCGGTTAGGAGGTGCAATGATGCATATTTCAAGCTGCTGAATATCTCTGCCAAAAAAGTTCAGATATTTTGTTTGTTTAATAACACAAGTGTAGCTGCTGCCTGAACACATGGCAGCTGTTTTGAGGGAGATTTCTAGCCTGATGGTTTCCATCAAACAGCCTGTCCTAGTGGGCACTGTTCTGAAACAGTAAAGGCTCACTCGTGAACATAAAACATGATTTGAGAAGATACAGAGCATCATGCCTTCTCTATGTGCAATGCAAAGGGATAGGAGGAGAAAGTGACATTATGCACTTGCTTCTCAGGGGGACGGTGACGAGCCTAGACAGGACTGCAGGTTTATGCACGCTTCACACTTTTTTGCCTGACAGTAGAAATGCCAGTATGAATTTGACTCCTCTCTTGCTTAACTTGCAAAATGTCAGTCAGTAGCTGCAGTGGTTTATGGAAATGAGGGTAATGTCAACTTCCTTCAGTGTTATGCTTTTCATGCTTTAAGCAAATAAGACCACTTCCATAGCTCACTTTTAGTCTGAAAAGTTTGAGGTATTTTGGATTTGAGCAATAACTCATTGTAACATGTTCCCACATGATACTGGACATGATATAGCTGTTGCCAGCAAGATCTTTTGATGAATGCTTTTAGCCCTGGATTACAGAATTACAAAGTAAGTGACTCTGGACGATCAAATAAATAGTTCTGTAGTGGGTGGTGCTCCTCTTCCTTCTCAGGTACGTGGTGTTAGTCTTACAGGTCCTACAGAATTATTTTTTTTCTTTTTAGTGGACCTTTGCTGTATCATTTTAGCCTCAAACATTAGTAGATTATGGTTGTAGAGTCCTTTAACCCTGAATTTAATTGCAGAAGATCAAGATCTTCCATGCCCTAATAAATCATGGTGGTGATACATGAATAAGGGAGAAGATTTGTGTTGGTCTAAGAGAATTTATGTAAGGCTTTGTAAATTATGTATGGAGATTCATCAAAGAATATGTAAAAATATTTCCATTCACACTTTGCATCTTAAGCCTTGGGATGTGAATCATAAAATACAGGAGAAGAAAGAAGACAAGATGTGTAGGAGGGAGTTGAAAGAGAAATGTTGGGGTTGGTAGGCTGATCTTCCTGACCAGAGTGGTTTGTGGAGAGTGGTTATCTTCCTTTTTGTCCTGCAAGATAACATCAGTTGTCAGTCTTTACTGTGGTGTAGTGTCAGTGGGGCTGGACTCACACACTGGTTCAGATTAAGGCTGGGGAAGAGAGCTCATAATATTTGTTGTTTGGGGTCTGGGTAGACTGGGAAGAACAGGAACACTTGTCTGGATGAAGCTAAAAATAAGTGGTGAGCAGGCAGGTACAGGTGCAGGTGTGTGACTGGTTTCAACAGGGCTTTTGTTCTTTCCTTTTTTTTTTTTCATGTTTATAATTACAAATCCCCTTTAAATATCCATTTCTGACCATCTTCTATGGAGTCACAGTCTTTCTACAGGCTTAAGAGAAAGTCTAGAAAGAGGCTGGTTTCCACTGCCTAAAATTAGCCTTGAGAACACCCCTTAGAGGTACTACAGTTTGTGTTCTCTCTCTATAAACTTTTGTAAGAGGGTGTGTGAAGGAAATCTAGCCAAGAATAGAAAGAGGTTTCATATTGCTAGGCTATATAAAACTGCAAAGGTTTGCCAGGTTCTTCTGTAGTTCTGGGGCTTAGTTAACCCTCTAAGTATGTCGTGTAGTTCTGTCCTGGTATAACCCCAGGCAGAAACCAAACACCACGCAGCCTACTCCACCCCAGAGCAGGATGAGGGAGATAATCAGAGAAGCAGAGGTGGGAAAACTCAAAGGTTGAGATAAAGACAGCTTAATGGGCCAGAAAAGGAAGAAAATAATAATATTGATGAAAGAAACAGAATATGCAGAAGAAGTGATGCACAATGTGATTGCTCACCCTCTGCTGACCGATGCCCAGACAGGTCCCACACAGTGGTCCCCAGCCACCTTTCCCCATGGTTTGTGTACTGAGCAGGACACCATGTGGTATGGAATGTCCCTTTGGCCCAGTGTCCTGTCTGGCTCTTCTATGAACTTCTGCCCCTGCAGCCCTCTTGCTGTCACAGCACGAGAAGCTGAAAAGTCCTTGCCTTAGTATAAACACTCCTTAGCAACAACTGAAAACTAAAAACAGTGTTTTTACAACATCATTCTCATACTGAATCCAAAACACAGCACTGTACCAGTCTCCAGGAAGAAAGTTAACTCAATCCCACCAAAAACCAAGGCAAGTTCTAGTTAACATTTTAAGATCCTTTTGAAAGACCAGTTCAGGTGCTGATCAAAAAAGTGCAGATAGTTTTCTGTGAACATAAAAGAAAAATAATGGAAAAACTACCTGCTGCATAAAATGCTGCAAGTAGAAGTGTTATATGGTGTGTTGCACCCTCTTGCAGCCATAAGACATTGAGGAAGTTTCTTTCTGTTTCATGGAGGTAAATGGCTTTTCCTTTACATGTAATATGCTTACCTGGTAAACAGGAAAATCAGAGGTTCATGGCATCAAACTCTTTTGCCTCCCTTTCCTGGGGGAGAAGGAGCAATCTCTTATTCAAGGTCCTAGATATGATGGAAGATAACATGTTCTGTCTGAGTTTGACAATGATTTCTTAAGAAAATAATAAAGAAAACTTATGCCCTAGTTCCCTGTCGTCAAAGCAGAGGTGGTGCTAGGTCGTACTTTGAAGGCTTCTTCTGGTATTAGAATCCTGTGCTGACAGAGACACAGCACTTCAGGTTCAATGAAACCTTGTGCCATGTTTGTTGTGCTTTGAGACCCTTCCTTACAAAGGCAAGAGAACATTCCTTACAGAAGGATGAAGTTCTCTTTATTCCACTCCTTCTTAGTAACTCTAAAAATCCTTGTAATTAAGAATTTAGTCCTTAGATAGAACTTTGTCTCTCCTCAAGATTTATGCTCTTGTTTCATTGCTTACAAAATTCTTTTAACCAATTCATTTGTATTATCAAAAGGCATTGTCAAGTCAGATAAAATGATTTCTTGTAAATGACAGTGGTCACTGCATTCAGGTTCAGAAGCTCTGGTTGCAAAGCAGACAGGTGTTGTATAAAATCAAAACTATAAGAATACTTCCAGATTTATCTTTGTTTAAGGTTTATAACTTATCAGTCTGTCAGTATGAGTATTTAGTTTACTGCATTTAGAAGCCAAGTCCGTTCACTGCCTCAAATTTTCTGGGTCTCTATGTTCTTTTATATTTGGCTTAATAAAACAAAATTAAAAATAAATTTAAAAAACACCCTCAATAAATATTGATTTAAAATGTTAAGTAATATTGAATATGTAATTAAAATAATAAATTAAACATTGAACTAAAAATCTTACATCTAATAAATTCACAATTTCTAAATTTGCAATAAGTATTATGTCAATATCTGCAAGGCAGTTGTATATAGCTTGAGCATTTACATATTTAAGAGCCAAATGAAGTGGGAAAATACAATTTATAGTTCACTAACCACTTAAGCTAGGAATGTATGCAAAGGTTACAGTCTTGTATTTCAGCATCCATTCCCACAAAGATGTGGTTGGAGATGTTTCAGTGTTGTTTATATTAAAGGTACTAATGCTGATCACAGTGGTCTAACCAGAAGCTGTGTTATAACCTTGGTATCTTCTTCTTTACATATCACAGATCTGTATTTTATGTTTACTTCTCAGGTTTAATGTTAATATTTAAACATTTTGCATCTGGTATATTAAAAGTCCTCATAGAGTCTGAATCTTTCTGCATATAAGTTTTTGCCGTGTTCTATTTCCCTTTTTGTTGCCTTTTATTATCAAAATCAAAGTAGATGCATTTTTGATGGGAGTTTTTTGAGTCTCATGTAAAGATTTATGGATTTGTTCATGTTTTCTACGTACTTGAGCTATAAAGTGCTCAATTGTAAGAAAGATTGTTCTAAAGACTGGAGTAAAGACAGTGGAAAAGGCAGTGAGAGAGATGATAATTTGTGTTAACACATCAATTTGACATGACTACAGATACTTCTTATTATCAAGGAAATACCATCAAAAAAAAATTGTTACATTTTCTGTGAAACATCCAACTACCACCCATAATTCTTTGAGTATTCTTTTTATCTGAGCTTGACAGATTCATTGTTTCTTTTTGTTCTCACATTTCTCTTGCAATCCCTCAGGCAGAATGCTCTTTTCTTATAATTTGAATTCCAGAAGCTATATATAATAAGGAGAAGGAAAATATTGAGAACCAATAGGCATGAATAAATAAAGGAGAGCAAGTTAGCTTAAATGCATTAACTTCCTTTGCTTTTCTTATCTGCACCCAAGAGCCTCAAACTACCTCCTTTTTGGAGGTAATGTTGTTTTGATTTATTGCTAAGATGTTCTTTTGTACCAAAAAAGACTTAAAAAACAAACGTTTACAATATAAGCTACAGTAAAAAAGGAGTCCATTTATACCAATAATCAGAGTGGGAATAAAAGTTATGCTCTTATTAGTGGTCAAAGATACAAAGCATGGCTCTTGTATGTATCCTTGTATGTATCCTCTTGTATGTAAAGTCACCATAAAGCCCTGGTTTGTTGCACAGGACAATTAATTCTGATAGTAAATCTAAGATAATACACACAAATGCACATATACACACTATACACACTATGCACACTGTTGTCTTTAACACTCTTTCTTGTCCCTTTGACGTGGATATCCAGTAGGATCTCGGGGTGCTGTGAAGAGAGTTTCTTTTTGGTTGTAGGTGAGAGATGGAAAACTTTTTGGATTTCTTTTCCAGATCATCTTGGGTTTAGCACAAATTGTTCATGGTTTATTTTCTCTACTCTGGTGCATCCATAACTTAAAACTGCTCAGTGATTTGGGGTTTTTTACTATTTTTGTGTACAAGTCATTATAGTTCATTATCTTGTCATGCTTACTGCAGGAAAGTGTTTATTCCTTATGAAGCATTAGATAGCTTCAGCCACATTTTTAACTTTTTATATACAAAAAAAAATAGCATTAGTGATGTATAATAGCATTGCAAGTGATGCAAGAGTTAGAGGCTGGCAGACAGAAGTATGCTTTGTTCCTTTTGGCTAATAATTGTAGGTTTGTTCTCCCACATCCTTGCTTTATGTATGGAGCCTGCAGAACTGTAAGATATTAAAAGGTTTAACTTCTGGTAGTTTAATGGTTGGTTGGCTGACATAAAAAAACAGAGTACACTTTGCTCATAGGTGCTATAGAAATAATGAAGTGTAAAGTATTTTTGTGACTCCTTATAAAACCAAAGAGCAGAAAACTGAGATGGAGTTATCTGCAGATGCTTTGTTATATTGTACTGCCTTCTCCATGTGTTACTGAGCTTCTCTGCAGCTTCATTGGAGCATAAATGTGAGGGTATATAGAAACAAATCAATTGCTCTTTATTCTTGCTCTTTTTGTGTCTCCAAACATAAATAATTTCTCCATTCATTACTATGGCATCTTAAAAATACATAATTTGGGTAAAACTTCTTCGTAGTGAGTCAGGCTTTCCAAGAGACTTGAGATCTAAATCATCTAAAAAATCACACCCATGTTTAAAAGAGACCTGAGAAGCAAAAGACAACAAAGTTCATGCTTGTCTATATATGGACATAAAGTTTTTTAGGTTGCTAAATTCCTAACTGGATGTTGAAACCTCAGAACACAAGTCTTCTCCTTTCTTTCCTTCATAAGATGGCAGCACAGCCCTTCCCCTCTTTGGAGAACAGTTAAGCTGTGGTATAAAAAGTGGATTTCTTAATGTTCTCTTAGCTGTTTTTCTTATTTTATTGTTCTTTTCCTACATGCTTGTTAGAATGTCTTCAACAGTCTATAGGGGATTAACTGTGTTGGAAAGTTTGCTTCTAACTTATATATACTGCTTTTAGAGCTGTATTTTTGCAGTACCTTATTTTTCAGAGTTGTTTTTTTCTAAATGTCTGTGGGTTTTGCTGTAGCAGCAGTGGAAACTCAGCTTGGAAAATTCTGTAGAACACCATAGAAGTTTGTTGAGAACACTGATTTACATATTTGATTTTCAGCAGAGTTTCAAACATTACCTGAAGGCAGGTATCAGCAACATAGATGTTGGTTCTTAAAATTTGCTTTAAAAAGTACTTTTATTCAGACTGAGTTCTACTTTCACTTGTTTGGTACACAGATTCATGGATGCTATTATGGAAAATTCCTAGAAAAGTTGAAAATCTTTGTTCTTTATGCATTTTTATTGTTATTAATGAATATAGAAATAATACAGAGGAATACTGGGAAAAATGGGAAACATGGCTGTGAATCTCAAAATGTGTGGAGAGAAGGAAATATACAGGAGAAAAATAGCTGCAGCTATGACTAATTAAGTTAGTAATCAATGTTACTTTAATAAACATTTTCAAAATATATATAGTCCATGACATGACCTTCATATTTTGCAGTAAACAATGATTTAAACTAAAGTGTGTTTCAAAGCATGTCTTAAAACTTGTATATTTCTAGAGTCCTGCAGAGATAAAAATCTTTTTTTCAATTATTTTACCATGTGGAAGAGTTCTGTTACAGCCCTCTACCTGTTAATAACAAATGTTTATGGGTTGGAATATAATCATCAGCTCAGACTGCAATTATTCTGCTATGAACAGTTGTACATGGCCATCAGAGCTCAAATGCTGTATCTCAAGGCCAGATCTCTTGAGCCAGTGGAACGGAGGTTTTTTGGATGGGAAATACACAGGGATGCTGTCAGGTGGAACCAGAGTGGAATTCAAGTGGAAGGGGTTTTCCACTTGAGAAAACATGTTTCGTGAGGGATGAAGATAACAAAGGTTAAGAAGGACAAACTGTATTTTAGATAACTCATTTTCAATTAGAAGTAGAAGAAAAGAAACACTTCTCAAACTTGGAGCATGCCAAGATATCTGGGTGTTGCTGTAAGATGGGCATGGACTGTAGCTCTGGAAAATACACTGGTAGTATTAACTAAAAATCTTACTTCTGTTATAGAAAACTGGGACTTTTTGAGGTGCTGAGCTGCATGCACAAAGCTAGCAAGACAGGAGGTGTTGAGGCTCCTGTATATCCAAGGAAAGAACAAAAGGAATAGATCTGAAATGTACTACAGGAGAAAGGAGAATGCGTTAAACAAAGCCTACCCACAAGGAAAGGGCTTGTGTGTGAAGACTGAATGCATTGCCACAGGAAGCAGAATTATGTTTGATTGGTTAAAGGAGGAGTAAAAAGAGCATCAAAGGTGGAAAGATGTCTCTATGATGCCTGTGAAACAAAAGCTGTTCTTAGCACTTAGGAAAAAGGAAGATGTAATTTTTAGCTGAACAGCAAAAAGTTGAATGTCAATTGTAAGGTGAAAAGGGTGTCATGAAAATAAGGCATCCTTACTTGTGTGGAGAACCTCAATGCAGTAGGTGTTAGCACAGACCTGAGTCCTTGCAGGTAGGATGTTAAATTGTAGAAATGATCACTAAAACTGCATGCTCAGCATAGTGTTGTAAGCAGCTGAGTGTGGGAGTTAAAAGGTCTGGTTGTTAAAAATATGAGCAGTAGGAAGATTACTCATTAATCCCTTAATAATTCATCTCATTAGGTGAAACAGCAGGTGTGGTGTGTTCAGGTTCTCAAAGAACTACCTGCTCATTAGGAAATTAATTTCAGTTAGCTTTAAATCACTCTCACATGCACTTGATTGAGGGATACTTTTTGGAGAAGCCCCTGGCCATAAATTGAGCAGTTCTGGAGGGATACAGAAGTTACCACAATGTGTTCATGGACTACAGAAGACTCCATGTGACACTGCCTACACAGCACTTCACTGGCATGGTCCCCATGGAGGGCATTGAAGGGTGGGAAGTTACCTTCTGGTGGGGAGGAAACTCTCCACTGCTTTCTCCCTGTTGTATTTGGGGATGCTGAGCTGCAGCAAAGGTACCCTCAACTACATCTGCCCTGCATGCTTTAATTAGGGTGCCTAACATCAGGATGCTACCCTGTTGACATTGCTGCTTCTTGACTAACTGATGGTTCTTGGTTTCACAGCACCTGCTCGTTGAAGTGCTCGTGTCATCTCAGTCTCTGCCACCCTAACATCTTACTGATGAAACAGCTCCCACAGCTGTAAGATGGCATGGTAGCAAAAACCCCTAAATTTAGGGAACAAGATAAAAAAATCTGCATACAAAATCCTAGGGTTCCATTCTCCAAACTACTAAATCCTTTCCAATAAATGCTATGTTTAGCTTTTCCCACACAGGAAGCAGAGTTGTGATATTTTCTTGGTCCCCCGTGGCCGAGAATGAATCTGACTCCATGTCCTTAGAAGGCTAATTTATTATTTTATGATATTATATTAAAGAATACTATGCTAAAACTATGCTAAAGAGGAGAGAAAGGATACAGACAGAAGGCTACAAAGAATGATAATGAATCTCGTGACTCTCTCTCCAGAGTCTAACATAGCCTGACCATGATTGGTCATTAAGTTAAAACAATTGACATGAAACCAATCAAAGAACCACCTGTTGGATAAACAATCTCCAAACCACATTCCAAAGCAGGAAAACACAGGAGAAGCAAATGAGATAATATTGTTTTTCTCTGAGGCCTCTCAGCTTCCCAGGAGAAGAATCCTGGGCAAAGAGGATTTTTCAGAAAATATGATGGTGGCACAGGGTGCTACTGAAGTGGGGGCGGAGCAGCCTCTAACTTAACATTGTAAAACTTTGAAAAGTTTTACCCTGGATCCAGGCTGGTTGCCCTCTATACCAGCAAGAATTATTCATTGGCTTTGAAACACCAGCTGACCTGTCCTGTATATCTGGTGGGAAAAACAAAGGTGTCAATTCAGAAAAAGAAGGCCAAGCCAAAAAATAAGGATAACATATCAAGTAGTTTTCTCAAAGTGTGAGTGGAAACTCAGGAAAAGAGTATGAAATTAAATGTTAGGTCTGTTATCTATGCTGTAAGGGTCTCCCTCAGCAGTACAGAAGTGCAGAATTTGTTCCTATTACATGAGTTGAGGAATCAGGACATGTGGACAAGTATGTTTCACACCATAAGTGTGGCAGTAGTGGTTATCAGAACACCAGGCACAGCACAATTTTAAAATTGTTTATTTCTTTATTTTTTTTCCTTCTGGTGAGATGTAATTGCCATATTACGTTTGTTGCCAACTTCAAAACACATTCACAGCTATCCTTTTTAACTCCTTCAAGTGGGATATTTTGTTACACTTGTTCTTTATAAAGTAGTAAGCTAAAAATGATGCTTTTTTGTAACTGTAGCCCATTTCAAGAAAGGATGTTTTGGTTTGGTTTTGTTTTGGTTTTTTTTAATTCCCGTACCCAGCTAAAATCTGAATTAAAAGGGAAAAAATAACTTGGGTAGCAATCTGGAGTTAGTACTGCTACAAAGCATTATTAAAGCAAAACTACCAAACCAAAACACATAGTTTTGTAAAATTAGAGTGGTACCACATTTGTCATGGGTGTTTTTCTCTCTCTGAAGAAGAGCTTGGTCTTTTAAATGAAGCTGAACCTTATCTTCCTAGAATAAATTTTTTAAAATTGCCACAGTGTCAGAACAATTTATTTGTAAGATTTTAAGCAAAATAGATTTTCATTGCAGAAATCGCTGTTTGGTGCAACACTTACCATAAAAAAACAGTGACAGAGGTACAGGTCCTGGATCTTATGATGATAGCAGCAGCACTAGCTTTTTCCTCAGCATTGCCTGTTTGGCTTCATCTCAGCCTTCTAACAGGAAAACATGACTGCATTTAGGAATCTTAGACCAGAATTGGTGTTGGAAATGTACCTGCTGGCCTTTAGGTTTGTTTTGGGCAGCGTTTTATTGTCTTTGTCCATAAAGAATAAATTGAATATTGATTAAAACAAATTTTTTTAAACTAACCAGTACATACTTCAAACCCCAATGCCACAGATGCCACTTTGAAAAAAAATCTCTTCCTATGGACTTTAAAATCCCATGCTTAGTACTTCTGAAAATGCTGAATGCAAACTTTTCTATGCCTATAATGTTAGTGCAGAAATGAAAGTTAATTGGAAATAATGTCTCTAATAAAGGAAACTAAAAAATCACTTACTCTTCTACAGAGCAGAAGACATTTTTGTAGTCTTTTTTGCTGACATATCAATGCCCTGCAATAATGCCTTCCAGAGGTATTTTGCATCTATTTTTCACATGAAAAATCAGGAAGAGCATTATTTGCAGTTGTTACTTGGAAAGCACCAATGTAGCAGGAGTTAGAAAAGGAATCCAGCGAATTTCACTGCTGGTCTGTGAAAGTAATTTTTTGTTTTCCTAACTCTGTAAAGGGTGAAGACAACTTTCATTATTGCACCCATGTGTGTTTCTGGTGATAACCAGAATCCAAGCCAGGAATCTGTATTGAATACTCTGTAGCACTGCTTACTGTCATTTTGTCAAAGTGCTATGTTGGCTTGCAGGTCCAACTTCAGAAAAAGGCTTACTTTCCCCAGAAACAGAGAGGATTTGCCAGTCTATTATGGTATTCAGAATTTTTGCATTTCAACACAATGGATGGATTAAGAAGTTATGGGGCCACCATCCTGAGTAGGTGCTGCTGCTTATATGTTTTTAAGGGCTACAACCCAAATTTCCAAATGAGTGTGTGCACCAGATATTGATACTCTCAAAGTGGATGCTTTCTGTCTTCAGTAATGGAAAGGGATCCTACAGAGAATTAAAATGAGTATCAGTATTCCAAAATACTTGGAAAGTCATTCAAGAACGTCCAGGTTTTTTTTTTAGACAAGCTGGAGCAGAGTGAAAGGGAAACAATTTGGACTGTTTTGCTTTAGTTCCCTAACATGATTAAAGCTGTAACATAGGCAAGGGCTTTTGCAGATTTTTAAATGAGACAGCTGGTTGTATAGGGACATTGAGAGAGTCAGAGAAGGTCATCCTGCCGTCTTGGAGTAAAATTTTACATGGCCTTGTCTTTGCGAGGATTTTCCTTCATGTTTTCCAATTCCACTGAGCGACTGCTGTTCACTGGGTTAAAAGAGCCATTTAAGTCACATCTCACTCTTAGGCTGCTCTGTCTCTTGTTGCACAGAACTTTGTAACATGTAACTTAAGCCCCGGTCAAGTGCTTGGTAACTCTTCCTAGATGTGGCAGATATGAATGGATATGAATCTTTATGCAGAAATGTGAATCTTCACATAAGCTAGAACAAAAATCCTTATAAATAATATGCTAATTTATATGGGCATATATAGTATTTTTCTTTACTTTGTGTGTAATTCATACATTTCTGTTTATTTCATTGAGTATTAGATAATGCTCTCATTGCAAAATTATTTCTATTTAACACATTGTATGTCTTTAAAGCTCTTCCAACAGCTATGCGGCTGAACACTAAACCAGTTTTAATTCTTATTGTGCATCAGTTATCTAAAAGGTTCATGTGCATCAGTTATCTCAAAGTTTCATGTTAAAATGAAGCTCTCCTATGCAAACTGTAGACTATACTGGGGTTTTTAAAATTATTTTTCTTATTAATGCGTATTCTGTTATGAGAGCCTTGGTTTTATTTTATTTTTTTAGGCAGCCTCTGCAAGGTAGTTTTCTTGTCTCACATCTGTGTGTTCCTCATGGCACTTTATAACAAAGAGAAACATTAAGCTTAAATGAACATCTCCAGGTAGCCTAGCAACAGGATATGATTAATAATACCTTTCACCTAACTGTATGCAGATAAATGTCTGAAAGTGAAAGCAAATTCAGAATTGGCTGGCCAGAGCCTGGCAGTGCAGTGAGAGAGAAAAGGCAATATGATAATATCTTGTGATCTCTGTTGAAAAAAGGAGAGAAAGTAAAAGATATATTTAGTGGGTTATATCTGCCTTATGTAGTAAAATACAGAGCATAATGGATTTTGTTAATAATAATTGAATGGTGTACAAAGAAAAAGTATAAATGCCCTTGCTTCTCATTATTGGTTATCAGCACTAATTCACCAGCCATGCTTTTTTATATGTGAGAGATCAGAAACAATCAGGAGTAATTACTGGGCCATCACAGCTAAAATGAAATGTAGTATAAATGAAATGTAGTATAATTTAATATAGAGTTAATGGCTTTATCGAACCATACCAAGATTTTTGGGCCTGAAATGCACTTCTGTATTGAGTGCTGTATTTAAAAATATCCAAAACACTGGATATGGCATTAAGCTTGTAATTACAGTTTTCTAGCAGAGAAAAGAAGGAGAAGCTGCAACAGATGCTTTGTCTTAAATGGCACTGCATTTTTAGCTTTTCCTTAAAATTTCATGTATGCATATAGACAAAAATAAGAACTGAATTTTCTCTATGCATATTTGAATGTTATGTATTTATAAAATGTTGGAGACATTTACTTTTCAAGCACTCAAAAGGTGTTAGAGTATGACTTGGCCACACAAGCTTAATTCTTTCACATTTTGTATTCATTCAGTATAAAGAAGAGGCACTGTGGGAGTAGAGCGAATATGAGATTCATTGTATGCTCATTTTATAATAGTGGGAAATTGCTGTTTGTATAGGAATAAAATGGAGTAATGTATTTGTGTGCTGAATGTAGAAGAACTAGTTATCTTGAGACAATCCCATGGACTGGCATAATGTCATAAACATTTTCCTTTGGAGATGAAACAGCCTATTACAATGCAGAAGCACAGATTTCTGTCCTGTGCTTTAAAACCTGCCGAACCTGCCTTTTCTCAGTTTTCAAATTACCTAATTATACCGGTCATGCCCTGTCTCCTATGTGAAATCCATAGAGATCTTTATTCCCAGTCATCAGAAGGTAAGTATTTATATTTGCTGCTCAGTGACAATGTGAACCTTTCAGAGTGTTGCAGAAGTTGTAGGGGAGGGGCTGTGAAAGGTTAGCTGCTGATTGTGCTCCTTGTAGCTGTCCTGATGCATTTTCATGGGCTAACATCCATCAGCAAACATTTTGGTTTTCACTTATTTTTTCCTTTACACAGCCTAATGCTTTAGTGTCTGGTAGTATTCCAGGTTTTGTTGCCAAAACAGAGAGGGCAGATTTTTGCATTTAATAGGCAATTCCCCGGTTTGTTCACAGTTGGTAGCCTACTGTTAAAGTGTGGTGGGTGTTTTGATTTAGCAAGGATGTCTGTTTAAGTCCAGACTCCTTTCAAAAGAAAATTTGCTTTTGTTTTGCTAAACACTGCTTTTTTCTCTAACCACTGCCACCTGAACTTACCACACAAAGATCTTAGTGTAGGTGTGTTATGGCATTTTATGGTGTTGCAGGGGTTCTCTGACTCATCCTTCTGAGGCTTGTCCCTCATTACCTGCTGCAACATATCCCTCCTGCAACATATCAGGCCTCAGTATTTGGCTTTGGCTAGAGCTGAGATTATTCTCCGTTGGAAAACTGCTTCTGTAAGAGTCCCCCTGCCTCCTTTCTCCTCAGTCATCACCTGGATTGGTCCCACCTGCTACATCTCCTCTTAACCCTTGTGAATAGATCACTTAGTGGGATGACACAAGCATAAAAACATGCCTTTAGTTTTCTTTTTTTTGTTTAGATAAGCACCAAACCCATCATTTTTGAGAGATGCCTCTAACATGTCTCTCTAGTATTAGTTGAAAGAGTTTCTGTTTAGGAAACAAATGCCATCCTTACTCTTGAGATCCAAGATTCCTCATTTTGAAATCACCATAAGTTGTGCCACTGATTTACCTGAGATTTACCCGTGGGTGCTCTTTAATTCTAGTTTTGCTGAATGAAAACTCTGAACTGTCTGCTTGCAACCTATCCTAACTAACTGGTTATGCAAACAGCTTTTGGTGCCTTTACTTCTTTAAAAGTGCATTCAGCAAAGAAGGTTCACAGAACTAGTTTGACTGGTATCTGGGATAATTATTTATTTTCTGAGAATTACAATTTCTAATCAGTATAAGATATTCATGCAGCTGTTTCTCAGCTTTACTGACCCTCTAGCTTGAGTCAGCTGTGCTTGCTTTAGGTCTTTTGCCCTTAAATACATTTTTTAGGTTTTTGGTTGAAAATGACCCAGTATGAAAAGAGTGAAAATAAAATGCCCCTTTCATCCTGCGCTGCAGTTTTAGCCTATCATTTATTTATGTGATATCACATTTTTAGCTCAAATAAGAGGGACTTTCATAGGAGTTCTGTAAACTTAAATGAGTTCAGAAGTGATTGTTTTCAGGCAAACTTCATTTTCCAACCAGTCAATTTTAAAATGGAGTATAAGTAACAAAACAGCTGTGCACTGCAATTTTGCAAATGCATAAGATTTTTTTTGTATAATGCAGCTCTGAAACATAGTACATCTAAGCAAGCAAAAGAGTTCTGCAATTAAAAATTACTATTGTTTAAAAAAAGATATATAGCTGCACACTGACTAAAGCCAGATTTGAAATTTTTTATGCATGGTTCTTCTCCAGAAGCAGTTGTATTTGTAAAGCTGGGTACAATAACAATAAATGAGAGTGTAATTAAATTCTATGCCCTCTGAATAATTAGTAATTAAATAGTGCTCACATGTTCATTACACATTACCTAGTTGAAATCTTCAGAAGTCATGTATGACCTGGAATGTCTGCGTATCTTTTGTAACTCACCTGAGAAAGTGCTGTAAACCTTACTTGCATTTTGAGGCACAGTGATGTGTGTGAAGCTGCATCCTTTACCTCTTTTTGTATGAATCATTTGTATGAGTCTTTTTCTCTTACAGAACTGAGAAGAGTAAGGAGACCTATTTGGCTGAGAAGTGCTGAGGGAATTATGAGTGGGATTTCTTGCATTATCAGTGCGTGTATGTGTGTTTGGCCCTCTCTGCCCTCTGCCTCAGCTGCCAAAACACATTACAGTGTGTATCTCTGACTAAGCACTGAAGTGCTCTGTACTTCCATGAGTGAAAGAGGTATCTCTGCGTTTCAATTAGCAGCTGCTGTGTTGCAAAATGCCCTCAAGATCCCCAGGCTGGGGAAGGAATTGCACCAGCACTTCCTAAATTGCTTGTTACCTGTTAGCATGACTCCACAGGCCATGTGTCTTAAATAGCAGGAAACAGAATTAGAGCTGCTTCTCTCTTTAAAATCTGTTCAAGGGTCTCCTGATCTATTTGGTGCTGTAACACTCATGATGCAATCATTAATCTCACTATTTTCATTCTTATGGAGGTCAATGACATTCACAGAAGTCTGAGCAAATCCATTTTGTTCACTGAACCCTATTCTACATATCCACAGTGTTCCTGGATGGCCTCACAGAATCTTGTTTCACAGATGTCTGAAAGGTTGAATGTTTTTTTCTTTTCCCTTGGAATAGGCAGAAGTGGCTTATTTAATAAAACAAAAGGGAAGGGAAAAAAGGAGAGTAAACACAGTGATTCAAATTGCTTCTGCATCCAATTGAGGCTGAACATTCCTGTTCCTCTTTTGTCACTGCTGGTCCATCAGCATTTGCTTTAATATTCCTGATTTCAACTGTGCCCACACTGTATTCCCTTTTATTTGGGTGCATTTTCTTCTGGAGTAGTCTCTATCACTATTATTTTTAACATGAATTTTTTAATGTCTTATTATTAAGAATCACATCTCTTTAGACTTTTCCTGTTCACTTTTCCTTCTCCTTTTACCGTCCCTACTGTGTTCATGCTTTTCTTTTGCTGAACACTTTCAGATATTTCCTGTTGTTTCTGAAAATCCAGCTTTAGGTCAGGGACTCTAACTGACCTATGACAGTATCTATCACCTTCCCACTACTTAGAGGAGAAGCTACTTTTCCATGTGAAACTGAATTGGCAGATGTTGTTACCCTTTCAGCTGCTAACTATTTATTTATTTTATTTATTTTTCCTTTCCCTCTTGTGAAGTAGCATCATGGCATTATAGTGCAGTAATGGTGGGTTGGTTTTGTCTTGGACTATTGGAATGGGTTTGGGAATTTGAGCAAGGTTAGTTTTGTGGGTGTTTTTTCTGAGGTAGCTTGTGTTTTGCTGGCTTGAGGAAAATATACCTAAGGAAAAATGTTGTAGGGACACTCGGTAAGTCTCAGTGTGTAATGGGACTTGAAAAAGGAACATATAAAAAAATACATATTAAACAAAAGCATATAAAAATGCAGTTCCTAGTTATCACACCCAAAGTTTTTGTGGACAAAATTGACTTGACTATTTAAAACAGAGTTTGCAGTTCCTTTACTTTTGATTTTTTGGTAAGTAAAGAACCTCTACTTGATCTGCAGTGTACTGACTAACATCTCAAACCATTTTTACAATTTGCTGGCGCAGAGGACAAGTCTGTGCATGTCAGCTTAGTAGTAGCAAGGGGAGAGTATAGCCTCTTACAAAAGATCCTCCAGGGAATGGGAAAAAACGAAGCTCGGGAACCAAATAGCAAATAATAAAGAGAATGAAGAATACAAATGAATGCTTATCAAGCAGCATAACAAAAAAAAAGCACAAACCTTGTGCAAAGCCAGGTTTGGAACTCAGACCCCCTCAGTGGCACCAATATCTTATATTCTTGCTTCCTCCACCTGCAGGATGTAGGCCCTCAGAGCTGAAAAATGAGGCTTGTGATTTACTGTGGCTGATTGTTTTTTCCTTCTGTGAAACTTTTGCTTAGCTTGTGAACCTTGAGTAGACCCTGAAGTCAAGAGGGACTTTTCATGTGGTTAAAGCTAAGGGAGTGCTGAAGTGCTCTGGCTGGCTGATTTGTAGTGCTGGCTGCAGAACTGAATTTTAGCACACACACTTCATTGTGGTCAGAAGAGGCAGATTTAGGATCAAAATTTGCTATACCTTGTGTTCTATTTCTGTTCCTAATTCATTTGTGTTTCTACTTCTTTCCACAAACCTTATCCTTACTGTGCACATGTTTCTTTTTCCGTGTCAGGGTCCATTTTTGAGAGTGTTTTGTGATTATAACTGGAAGAGCCAGTGAAATTAGAACCATAAAAAGTGGGCAAATGATAAGTGCATTGCAGGGTTGAGTAAAGAAGATTATTTTCCTCAGCTTTAATAATGGAACCATAAGCAATAAGACAAATAGGCTTAGAGAGGATAAATCTAGCCAGATTGCTTTTTTTACCTTTCTGATAAGATTACAAAATAAGCAGATGAAAGGCAAGTGGTATAATACATGCATTTTAGTAAACCTTTTGATACCATCTTGCCAAAGCATACACAAATAACTAATACATGTTGGCGTGGATAGAAACATGATCATACAGACTGTAGATGAGTTGAAGGACTATAAATAATGAGCAGTGATGACTGGTGATGAATTGAGGCAGGGTGAATTGTATTAATGAGGCTCTGCAGAGGTCAGGACTTATGCTCAAGTTTTTATTCTTTAACATCTTTATTAGAGCATCTTTTCAGCCTGCTGTTGATTTCCCCCTTGCCAAAAATGAGTGAGGCAGATAAGTAAAATATTGATACCTAGTAGGATGACCTCAGACAGAAGACAAAAAATTAATATTTATTAGAAATGCTTAGACCTTAAAAGTAGTGAAGCTAAAGAGCCCTTTCTTTCAAAATTATTATTTCAAGAGAAAAGACTTAATTTGCCCTAGTGCTGACAACCACAGAAAGGTTAAATGAAACTGGGTGACTGAGGAGTAGCAGCAGTGTTCAGCTGGATTTCAGGAATCCTTAACTTAAAGGGAGTTTATTTTTCTGTCAAAGATGTATTTCAAGCTGTGGAATGATTTCCTAAAGAGAGCTCCTTAAAGCTCTGCTGCTTGAAGCATCACGTTGTGTACTGGGGGAAAGAAGCAACATAATGTGCCATTTAAAGAAAGATAGTGTGAGAAATTTCTGTCCCTGTAGTCTTTTTCTACAGGTTTGAACCCCAGATAGCTGCCCAACAGAGTCTTATATGTAGCAAATGGTACCCCCACCCCAAGTGGTCCTGCCCTTCCAATGGACTCTGAGGCCTCTGGGTGTGACACCCTATAGCAGAGCCAGGCATTTGGGGGTCATTCCCTGGTGTTTACACCTTCTTTCTTGTAGACATGGGATGAAACAGAAAATGGCAGCACGCAGTCAGTATTTCATACATGCTGTCTGCAGCAAGGCAGAAGTGCTCAGCTTTGATGACCAGGGAGTAGTGCAGCCTGAGTAACCAGGTTTGGAGTGTTGTTGCTCAAAGATGTTGACAACAAAAATGCAGCAGGATGTCTAAGAAGTGAGCCTGTACTAAAGGCCATCAAAGCAGCCAGAAATGGATTAGGCCTGCTACAAATTCTTTTGTCAAGTTATTTTCAGTGAAATATGCATTTCTTGTAGAAGCCAGAATTGCTGGAAAAACTTTTGGGGTTCTTTTGACAGATTGCCACCAAGTGTTGAAATAACGGTTTCAGCTTTTCTGAACTTGTTTGTATCTCCAAACTATTGCAATGCATGACTTAAGATGAACACAAAATGGTGTGTTACAAGTTGTCTACATAAAAGTCTGTGTGAATCATTCAATGGTACAATAATCACTGTTAGCATTTTTCACCTAAATCTATGCAATGAAAGGTCATCACTTGTATCTAAATAACTGTATGAAACTGCAGCTGATGTGTCATGAAATAACAGAAATTAAAATTTACAATAAAAATGTTCATAAAGTTGTTGCATGGGATGCTGTGGAAATACACTTTTTAAAATTTCTTCTTATTTTCTGTGCCCAGAAACCAATGTGTTTTAAGTTGCCTCTGTGGATGAAATAGTGCATTTCAACTAGTTCTGAAATTACTGTTTTACTTACATGGGCCTATAGACTATCTTCTCTATGGATTGGGAATTAAATAAAGATATCAAAGGACATAACAATAGCAATATTTTATCCTGAATTTACAAGAAGAAAAAAAAGGCAAGCCAGTTGCTGCAGAAATCAGAACTCATAAAGGCAGGCTTTCAATTCCCTAAGCTTCTTGTGGAAGTGCTATGTTTATTATTACGAAATTCATCAAACTAATTCAGTTATCCATTTCTTGTGGCAGTTGTGATATGTATATCAGCCTGAATAACAAATGCGAATTCTGTGTGCTGGCAGTAAGCAATTAATAGCACTTCTGTACTAAAAGTTTGGGAAACATGGTTGATAACTTTTCTCTAATGATGAAATGTTGCAGGTTCTTTCTGCCACTTCTCGTAATTAAGCCTGTGTGAGATGTAATTAAGCCCCATTATATGTGTCTCGTGCTGCTGCTGCTGCTTGTCTTCTTAAATCTAAATCCAAGCTAAAAGAAAAACAAAACTGTTTTCCTCCACATTTTTTAGGTTCAGTTGGAGCAGACTTAGCATAAATGATAATGAAATTAATCAGATGTGAAAATATATATCTTTAGTCTTGTGTGTAGCTTGAATTTAGAAAAAGGGAAAAATACCATTAGTAAATGATGGGAATTGCATACAGATTGTGCATCACGGTGATGCCACAAGGAAACTAAATTATTAGTTTGAAAGACTGGCAGGCGGTGGCAACTGGGTTGTATTTGAAGTGTATCTGGTAGTACCATGCACTTCTACAATTTTGGCTGTGAAATAAATGATTTGTTTTGTGATAATTTACATTGGCATCATCAGAAGCAGTTGTTCCTTGACTTTGTAATGCAAACGACTTGATGCCTAATCCAGTAAATTAGCATGAACATTTTACTTTATTTTTGATGGATATTAAACCCATTGTCATCCACTGTCATACCAATGGCAGACAGTAACTGATGCAGTCCTGTTGTAGATTTTACCCTTGCATCCTTTGGAATTAAGGAGAAAATTACTACCATCACTACCATCACCATTACTACTATCAGAAACAAACAAGTTTGTTTCTCATGATGCTGTTCAGCAAAGGTAGTCCTGTATTTATAGCTTCTGAATAAACTGAAGTATACAATAATGCACAGACTGGTTCTTTACCTCTTTTAGGCTAGAGGGGCTTGTGAATGAGGTGCCATTTGGGAGCAGCTGGAGTTGTGGAGTTGTACAATGGCTAGTGGGCAGTGTGCCTGTTTCCTTGAGCAAACTTTGGAAAAAGTCTTCCCAGTTTGGTGTTACATAAAAGGAACTGCCTGTGTTCATTTTGGTCTTGGCTACAAAAGCAGGAAAATCATATTTCTTAAACTTCTTTCTCATATTTCTATGAGAACAAATGGAATATCTTTTTATGTTAGTGGAGAGCCAAGTCTAGCTTTGGGCCATAGCCCTAAGGAATGTCACAGTTCCAGTATGCACCTTTCATCAGGAAGGTGCCTTATTTCCTGGAAATCTTTGAAGTATCCTTCTTTGCAGAACACACTGCAGAGCCCTGGCCAGATGGGGCATGTCTCATTCAGCACCACAAGCTGTGCTTTCCCAGCTAAATCTGAATGTCTCATGACCTGGATCGTGCGGTGGTCATCAGCCCATTCGCCTGTACTACATCATCTTCCCTAATATTGAACCAGGTTTGGAAGTGACAAGTTTATGAGGCAAGAAGTAGGCTTTGCTAAAGCAAAAAAGAGTCTATTCAGAAAAGAGGAAACATGTTATCTATAAACAAGCTATGTGAATGCTTAGTTGAGTAGGTCACCTGTCTTCTGCAGCAGGAGAATTAACAAATGCATAGTAAATAATACATGTCCTTGTTGAAGACCACTGTGGGCATGACATAGAACCTGGCTTTTCAGTATCCCCAACCCACTCTGATCACTTGTTCCTGTGATCAGGAACTCACCTCCTGGTCACTTAGGCTATAATACAATCACTAACAAGCCCATGTGGTATGTATAACACTTCTTCTAAAATTAAAATAGTAATATTCAAATGCTCAGTGATTCCACAGCATCTGTCACGTAGTGCCCCTAGCCACACTGTCTGGTAAGTGCTTAAAAATAGTGTTGGAAATGTGTTTTATCAGGAAGACACTAGATGTACAGATTTACCATGATTCATTCCTAGCTATGAGATGAGGCTATAGGATAAACAATGCAGTAAAATGGGAATAATCAGGTCAGTTTAGATCACTGACAGATAGAAGCATGCAGCTCAAAAATATTCTACAGAAAGATTATTTGAGGATTATACTAAATACTGTTTTATTCATTCATGTGTTGTGAATATCTACTTTAGCAATAGGAACTGAGTTAAAATTGCACAGAATAATATTTGAGATGATAATTGAACTTCCACTGCAGTCAGTTTAGTTGTCTGTTTGGTGCTTTTTCTTTTTGAATACTCATTTGTTCCAGAAATTAGGGAACAGAAAGGAACAGGTAAGATGCTGTATTTTTCTTCCATTCTCCTAAGTAGTTTATACTTTCCTCATGTTGGTGTTTTTCTCTTGAATCCTGCAGCAGCAGCCATCCTCAGCTCAATAACTGCATCTCTGCCTGCACCTCTCCCATCCTTTTCTTGTGTGGCTCTAGCCCACTTTCTCACATCCTTGCCTCACAAATTTCCAGTTTTCCCAGAAATCTGAGCCAAGTTAGCACAGCTGTGCTGTACCAGCCCTTGGCTTGAGATCACATGCAGCTGGAGCCCAAGGAGGAAGGGTACGGTACTTACTGCAGAAAAACATCTTTTCAGGCCTTGATTGTCCTGTTACTAAAATCCAAGTAAGCACGGAGCCCTAGAGCAAGTCAGGGATCTTTGTGACAAAACATTGTCTTCAGAAGGAAGTGCTGATCCAGTGCAACTGCAGAACAGTGTGTGGGAAAGAAAATTTCAAATGAATTTTCTATTTAAATTCATTTCTTTGGAGAGCTCTGCTGACATTATTGTTTTGACATCTTCTGAATAAAAGAATCCTTTCTTAGTTATTCTGAATTTGTCAGAGTTTGCAGCCTAAGTAAAAGGACAACATGTTTTGAAATTATTTTGAAGATTCAGCTAGTCAAAAGAGTAAAAAGTACTCTTTGGTTATAAAGTCATCCTAATCTTACACGCTTATTCCTGATTTCAAGTAGAGAAGTTTTTGAAAAACCTCAAATATTTTCCAAAGGTAGGAGAAGTGTTTCATAGCTCTCAAAGTAACTGATAATTAGCAACATTCTTGATAATAATGCTATTTTTCAAAAATAAACAAAGACATTGAATCTGTATTTTTGTCTAGCAGATGACAAGGGGATTAGAGATAAAAATGTCTGCTACTTTAAAGAGAAAGGAAGAGGATAAGGCGCATATATGCAAACCAGGAGCTCAGAAAAAGAATCTTTCTTAGGATGATCCTGAATAGACGAAAGGCCATTTTCATACTATAGCTTCATCCCAGAGCATTTCTCTCCAGCATCCTGTTTTTCTTTATGGTCTTGAGTATTTTTTCTCTTTTTGCAAATTAAGTTATCCTTTCAGACTTCATTACATAAGGAAGAAGACAACTAACACAGGGAAAACTGGGTTACCTGTGCCTGTTTGTGATACAGACTGAAAACCGGGAAGATGGAAATGGCCAGAAGAAAGATGAGCAGATTTTTGTCCTGTCATGCCTGGTGTTCCTGCCAAAGGGTAGTAGGGGCTTGTCTAGGCTGGACTAACCCAGCTATAACTTAACACAAAATATAAAGCTGCCATCCTTTGTCCAAAGCAAAGCAAACCTTTTGTGGTCACATGAATATTATGTGATCTGTGTTAGATTATGAAGAAAGTCTATATAGAATGTATATGAGATCCTAGACAGGGCTGTGGTGTATATCGTGCCTGCCTAGAGAACTTTGTGTTTACACATGCTTGTTTCTTGAAAATATATCCTGTTTCTCGTACCTTTTCCAAATCAACAAAAATGGCTTATTTTTCCAGATGTCTTCAACATCACTAAAATATATTTTTAGTCACTAAAAGCTGCAAAGGCATACACCTTCAGTGGAAAAATATATTCTTTTTATGACTTTTAGGAGAGTTACCAATCCAGCTGCATTCTAGGGAAGTTTAGAGGCTGGTTGTTAAAGCCATCATCCTATTTTTGCAGTCTATGTACATTGAAAGCTACCTATCAAAAAATCTGCCTCTTAAGATGGAGATGTGTTTATGCTAATGCAATTTACTTGTATTTAAAAGAAACCCAAAGGAATTTTTATTGTGATTTGATAAGAGTATTTCCTTGGGAAGGTGTGCCTTAAAGGTCAAGTGCAAGAGCATGTTTTGAAAGAAACTAGAATCATTTGCATTAGCATCAAGAAAATTTCTTACCATAGCCTCTGTGCCCTCTGTACCCTTTTTGAACTTGGTTACCTGAAAAGCACTTATTCCTGATATTATCTCATGTTCTTTCTACTTCTGGTCCAAAAACTCTGTCCCAAGGAGTGATATCCTCAGGATTGTGTCAGAGAGCACAGGTTAGGCTGCTCACACTGATGCAGGGGGCCATACATGGTGAAAGGCACTTCATGCTCTGATTTCCTTCTCCTCTGTGTCACAAAATTCCTGAGGTTGGACTCCTGCTTAAAGTTTCTGTGCTGGCTTTCTGCCAGGTAAAGGGATTAGATGTAATTGTTTTGGGTTGGTGCTGATGAAGGGAAGGGTACAAAAGGAGGGCAAAATCAACATTTGAGTGCTGGGGCAGGAGGTTTGAGGCTCTCCTTCACAGCTGGTGCTCTGTTAGCAAAGTTCAGGGGAGCACAGGCTGACCTGATGGGTTGGGCAGACCTTCAGAATCCACTGTCCACACATCCTTCATCTGTGTCTGCGTTTGAAAGGCTCTGTGTAGGTCACGTAGCCTCACCCATGTCAGTAGCAGTGCGTCCAGGACAGATGTCACCCTGCATCCCGTATCTTGTCCCTTGGAAGAAAAGAAGAAATTGTCCAAACCAGGTCTGGATTTGTCCCCATCCGCATCCACTTACAAACTCAAAATTAGGAAATCTGCTGAGCCCATTGTCCAGAAATGTCATTAAATTATTAGGAAATTAATGAGACCATCCTGGATTTTTAAATTTAATATTTCCATTCCTTCTTGTCAGAAAAAGGAAAGCTTTTATATTATTTTTGTTTTGACATGTGTACTCTGGGATTGTAACATATAGGTCTCTATCTGCCTCCAATGGCTGAAATTGCAGTTAATAAATGTGCTTTAAGGTAACAGAGGTGGATTTCTTTTGTTGAAAATCTGTCTCTGGAACACCATTTTTTCTATTACATGTTCCTTTGATGATGACTTGTCCCCATGGCATCACATTGGAGAAGCAACATCCTAAAATTCTTATACTGGGTGAAGGATTTCTCTCTCAGACTAGTAAAAATGACAGCATTTTTTCCCCTTCATCAAATTGACCTCTTTCTCCTGTATCCAAATATAACTCCTCTTGCCTTTTTGAGTTAAATTATGCACAATTACAGCAAAACACTATTCTGAATTTTGTCATGCATAGTAATTTCATGATTAGTACTTAGGTTGCCTTCACACTTGGGCATTTACAAGTTGATTAAATACCTTGGTTACCTACTTGGGTAGCAGTTGTTAAAAACTTGCAGCTTTTTGAAGGGAAAGGGATTATTGTTTCTTTCTAAAAAACTCACAGTGCTGTAGAAAAGGTATGAATGCAGGAACCTTGGCTGTAGCAAAGAACCTGGGGCGGGCAGCAGATTTTCTTCTCACTTTTGCATCTTTTTTACACATTTCCCTGTGTGAGACGTGGTATTCTGTTCTGTGGTTGGGCTGTAGTTGTGTTGGGCAGTGCCACTGTTCAGAGGTACCTTTGGTGGGACAGGATTGAAAAGGAAGAGTGGGAATGATGCAGGAAGAGGCACTGTCAGTGCTCCCTCTTTTTCTCACTCTGTGGTGGGATGTCCAGCTCTGCCTTTAGTACCACCATGGGCAAGTCTGTGTCAGTGCTGCAGGCACAAGCATTTAAAAGGTCAGCCTGCCAGCAGTTATAAAATGTACTCCTCTATGAAAGTGCTGGCTCAGTTATCTGTCCCTAAGAAATCCAGGTATAAAAGCCTGCTTTGAGGAATTCCACATTCTACCTTCCTTATCAAGGGCTGCAACCAAGGCTTGAGAATGCTTCATCTCTCCTACCTACCACCCCAGCAGTGCCATCTGTTTATTTTCTTAGGATGCCTGAAAGTGTCTCTCCTTCCCATAGAAATAAATATGTAGTCATTACTGTTTCAAAGGAGAAAACACAGAAAACAACTTACGTATATGTATATGTAAGTGTATATATATATATATATATATATATATAAATACATGAAATGGAAATAACAGCCTCAGATTTGAGAGGGCTTTATTTTACCTTGCTGCCTTGGGTTGTTTGGTGAGTGGCATACGGGGTTGATCTGAGAATCCTTTATGTGTGCTTCCACCTTCTAGCACTGCAAGCATCTCTGTGGGGTTTGGGTTGCTTTTTTTTAATTTATCAGCCTTTCAGTAGAATTAATATCCCTTCCACTGTCTATACAGCCTGGCATCAATATTCTATACCTTACTGCATTTATGTGAAGTTGGCTGTCACTGGAGACAGAAGTTCTCAAAGTGTTACTACTCCCCTTGCTGGTGTGTTGTAGCCATGGCACTCAGACACTTTGCTTTCTAGTGGCAAGCTGCTTCTTCCTATTTGAATTCATGAGGATGATTTTATGAAGAGACAGAGACAAATTTAAGAGTATAGGCTTTTTTCTCCTTTCTTATACCGTGTGACTAATAAATTAATAGAATGGTTTTCACATGTCTCAGATTTTTGCAGACATGGACCTCAGACATGTAGACTCATCAGCATAGTTTTATTTGTGGTGGAAGCTATTTAGACAGCGCCATGATAACTATTTTAGCTGGTTTGTTTTTCAGAACAGTTTGTTCTCTTGATTGAAAAATTCTTAAAAAGGCTTACAGACATCTGAGTAAAGATTTACTGATATTGCTGCATTAAGGAATAATAATAATAATAATAATAATAATAATAAATTTTCCAAAAGTTCAAAGCAGGATCTGTTCAGCATGGTAAAAGTGTGTTCTTTTCTGGCCCCATATAACTGATGAGGTCAAGTGTTACCACTTTCAGGTAAAATCAATTTTTCAATATGCAAATACAAAAGTCTGTATGGCCCTTTTGTCTCACTGTACAACTCATTAAAACATTAATTTGCAGAAAAGAGATAATAAATAAGGTAGACCAGGCTTATAGGAAAAATTGGATCTTCAGAAGGAACTTGCTGGGGTTTTCCTTTTTTTTTGATATGTTGAAAAAAAGTTACAGAAGCAGCACAGATCTGTATTTCAGCAATTCACCAGCTGCAACACAGAATGATGATTTCCTCCTGCATCTGGTATTGCACTGAAACAGCTTTCATATGAAAAGCCATTTTTATGTTTTCTGTTTTTATATAAGGAGGTTTCTTTTCGGCCCAATTTTAATGGGCCATGCGGTGCCAGACCAAAGTTCTGCTGACTACAGTTATCTATCTGGTCTGCAGCAGGTAACCAAAAGCAGATTGCAAGTGAAGAATGCAAGAAAAAAGCAGTAATTCATGGTCCCTTCCCCCAGGGCTCCGCCAGTTCCACTTAGGTAATGCTCTAATCATGTTACAGAGTAAATTTTCAGGGAAAAAATTATCCTTCTCCCAAAGTGGAGAAAAGCTGGTGATGTTTGTTGGAATGGCCCTAAAATGTAACAAG
Source organism: Melospiza melodia melodia (assembly GCF_035770615.1). Taxonomy (NCBI): domain Eukaryota; kingdom Metazoa; phylum Chordata; class Aves; order Passeriformes; family Passerellidae; genus Melospiza; species Melospiza melodia. The sequence continues at coordinate 128,326,615 of NC_086194.1, read as the reverse complement.
GCTTTAAGGAAAGGTTCAGGCAGCTGATTTTCTTTTATTTTTAAATTGAGAGGGTGGGTCTTTGTCTGAGGATAGCAGCATGGAGACCTAGTGAACCATTAAAACAGAACTAGAGTAGGAAAATGCACTTTTTGCTCATCTCTGTGAACAAGAAAAAGCCAAATGCTGAGTAACAGTGGATTGGGCTCAGAGCTTCACATCACACCTCTGGTTTATGAACATTGAATCTGAGATGCAGAATCCAATTCTTAGTCATTCATTTTCATTGTAGGAAGCTAATACATTTCATTCAAGGTGCTTTTCCTCCTTTTGTATAGGCAGTCCAGATGAGGTGTCCTAACCACGTAGGTGCTTGGCAGGGAGCTTTTATGGTTAAAACAGGGAAAAATAGGGGGATACTGTCACCCCCATCCTATCATCTGTCACCTCAGTACTATATCCTGCAGGATACACCGCTCTTACTCTGCTTTTTGCAGCCCATCTGTGCCTTTTGCTGGTTTAAGAGCATTCATATTTAAGGAATGACATTTTCATTTTCTCATTAAAATATAGGTTGGCACTTTTCATTGTTTTCCTGTCTGGCTTTGTATGGCATACTGGAAAAAATATTGAAGAGATCTGTGTTTGTAAAGATTTCTGTTTGAGTGGGCTGCATTACTTCTTTATATATATTTTTTTTAATAAGCAGCCACAAAACCACTCAAACATTTTAAAGTTAACCACCCTAAGCCTTAATGTGGCTAGTTGAAGGCACTGTGGGATTGTAATCCTGAAACACAGAACTAATTTTCTTCTTTTACTTTTAAATTAGAGGATTTTTTTTTTCGTTAACTAGAATTGAAATGTTTCAATTATGAATAATGCCAGGAAGAAGCAGCACACTTGAGTGGGTTTAATGAATTGCATGTGTTTTTGCTGCTCTGTGAACGTGTATGTGGTTGTGGAGTTTCTGAGACCTGTCACTTAATATATACAGAAATGCATGTTTTATTTATAATGTATTAATTTTAACTATCCTAGCTTTTTTGTTTTATGAGCAGAGTTTCTGCAGAGCCCTAAGATCATTTTAATATGTTCAGAAGAAATTTCCACAGACACTGAACTGCAGAGCTTTATGTCTCATGAAAGTGTAAGAGTAACATGTTTCTTGTCTACATTTATTAGCCGTAAGAAGGCACTGGAAGTTTCTGTCATGACTGAGAAAATACTTAAGGGTAGTTTATTCCTTCCATTGGGTAGATAGGTCATTTGCATTTACAATCCTTGATACTTTATGTCGATTCTAACCAATATTAGGCAGTGTTGAATATGGACAAAGAGGCAGAAATGTAACTACTGTGATAAAACTTGAGAACAGGTGCTAACAATAAAACTGTACCCTTTTTGAGAGTAATTTGAAAGGTCAAATTGCAGCTCAGAGCATCTTAGCATTGGTGTTCGCTGTTTTTAAGGAAGCAACATTTCCTTAGGAGATTTGAATTTACTTCAGTGCGTTTTATGCTGTGTACATTAGAAAAATTTGTCTCTTTTGCCACATCCTTTTTTTGGTTTATGAGCTGTTTTTTATCTTCTCTAAGGAACTGCTTACTGAAAGGCTGTATTTTAAGCCTTCAATTTAATGTTCCAGAGGAAAACAGGAGTACTTCTGTCTAAATCTCCAGTTTTACAGTAACTTGAGAGCAAACTGGCAAACTGCTTTTCTAGCTAACATCATTGATTATCTTACTGCAAAGACAGTGAGTACAGCAAAGAAAATTAATGTGGTAAGGTTATGACTTCATTAGAAAAAACAGAAAATATAATTCATGCTCATTAAGTGTAAAGACAAAAAAAGCATGTTTTCATTGAAGTGTTTTCATTTTAAAAAAATTGCATAGCAGAGAACAGTATTACTTACATTATTCATTGTTGGTCTTTTAAAAAATGACCAAGAGCAGTTTTACAGACTGAAGTGTAATCGTCAGTGTGAGATTCTCCATATCAGAAAGCAAAAATTAATTTATTTTTTTTTAATAGGAGAAATGCTTTTTGCAGAAGAGTAGTGAATAATTTTGAAGTGGTATCCAAAAATCTGATACATCTGTGTGTGTGTGTGCATGTGTGTGTGCACATGCTACATTATTGATAGTATGTAATGTATTAATTTATATATTATAACATAGTATAGAAAAGATATATTTTTATTTTATATATATATTATAACAATAGTAATACAGTTTTCTTTGTTAAGAAGAGATAGATTGTAAATCTTCAGCTTTCACCTAAAGGAGTGGCAGTACATAGTAAAGACATTTATATCTTTTCTATGATTTCTCTAATTTAACAAATTTTAAAAGATTGAGGGATTAAAAAAATAGGATTTTTAAATTTTGGTTGGTTTCTTTGCTTTCTAAGAGCTCATTTATAAGCCAGGCTTCCCTACTTACATGTTTGGAGAAGATAGCAGAGCAGGTGAAGCTCCATGCCTGCCTTTTAGACACGTTTGCTCCAGCATGTGGGTGGGCTGTTCTGGGGAAGGAATGACTGATGTGGGGTGGGTTTCAGGGTGGGGTGAGGGATTTGTAACAAAGAGTAAGGGTTGTAGGGCTGGCCCAGAGTTAATTCTCTCTTCTACTTTGCAGCATCCCCACTCAGTGGCAGACAGCTCTCAGAAGCAACAGCAGTTCAAGGACTGTTGAGTAATTTAAACAACCTGCCATAAAGCTAACTATGTGTCTCCCTTGAGTTATAGAAATTATAGCATTGACTTTATGCAGGAAAATACTCATCATGTTTCAGTAAATAAAGTGTATTTTAGACTAACACAGTGATTTGAGGTGGTTTTTATCATTATTATTGTTGTTGTTTTTGTTGTTACTGTTTTATTATTATTACTATCATTACTGATAGATTTTGCCTGTCATTTTTTGCTTTATTTTCTTTAAATAAAATAAAAAAATTAAAAAAAAAAAAAACAAAAAAAACCAAAAAAAAAAAAAAACTCCAGGATGTTTCAAATACTGAGACCCAAAACTGTGTAACTCATGAAAATGACTATGAAAGTTATTTGGAGTAGGGCTTTGTCACTAGAGGGCACTTAGTCACATAAAATTAGCCATCTTTGGGTTGCATTGGTTTTGGGTTTGGGTTTTTTTTTGTAACAGCTTCTCTCTCTAAAATATTTTCTAAAATATTTGTTGATTTTTCTGGATTTTATTATTGATTTAGGAGTATGCAAGTGTAGCCATAAATATCTGTAAACCCAAGAGTATCAGGGCAGTGATCTGCAGTGAAACATTTCCTCTGGGACAGGGAATAAACAGAAGCATAATATTTCCTCTGGGACAGGGAAGCTAAAGGGAAGCTTTTTGTACAGGATTTAGCGCAAAAAACAGGCTAAAATTATACCAAAAGGTCGCTCAATTAGTATTAATTTAATTAATAAAACCTGAAGTGGAACAAATTATCATACTTAGCAGCAGGGGTGCGTAATCACAAACACAGACACAGTTCTCAAGTATCAAAATCTCTGCTGTAAATTGACAAAGGAAAAATCTCCTGTTACTGAAAACAAACAAAGCCAGAGCCCTCATTTACACGCACCGCTCATGAAGTACTTTAGGTAGTAGAGTGCACTTTTATAAGTGGGTTTAGCATACTTGGCACTTCACTGTAGGCCATCTAGCTTATTATGGTGGTTTACTTTCCTGGACACCGAACCTCAGCCATTTCTGATGGGGTGATTAAGGCTCACTGGCAGCCTGGCTACACCAGGACATACTGGCAGCTCATGGCACACCTTGAAAGCTGCCTTTGTGCTGGGAAGTTGTGCCCTTTACCTTCTGGCTCCATGGCTGTGGTAGTTTGCCATGGGACCTTTTTTCTCTGATGGATAAGCAATTCCAGTGGGCTGGAGAGCTGATGCCCCAGGGGGTGTCCCAAGAGGGTGGGGTTTACTTTATTTTTTTGCTGACTGTTACTGCCAATCACAGAGAGAAAGAAGGTACTCAGGGACTGCATCTACCAGGCCAGCTTAGTGCTGAGGTATGCAGAATGCCCAGTATTAATTTACACATGCTTTCAGCAAGCATGGCATGCAGTCATGGCATGTCTGTTTGTCAGCTCTGTCCTCGGCTTCTGACCAAAGCCTCCCATAGAAGGCCTTGGTCCAGTGTTACTTGGGGTTTTTTAGCTGTCTGGGCAGTCTGACAGGTTAATTATCAAAATTATCAGCTGTTGTGAGTGGGTGGAACCAGGGGTAAGTATTCCAGGTGTGAATGAGTCTGTGAATGGGAAGTGATGGTAACTGCCGGACCATTGTTGATAGAGCTTGTGAGAAGCAGAAGCAGTGACAAGGACCAAATACACGGGAAGCACATGGTTTGTTTTATTTCTAAGCCAAACTGCATCAGATTAAGCCTTTGCTGGAAATTTAAGCTTGGAAATTTAAAGAGTTTTGAAAACACATGTTCAAGTAGCTACATATATAAATTGCCTTTTATGTTTTCCTATATCCCTTGCTCTAGATGGAGGGAATGCTACTGTGGTGCATTTTGGAAGACATGCAGGTGGAATAATAGAATTGTAACAGCTTGCCAGGATTTCCTGTGTCCCTTCTGTTCAGAATTCTAGCTCATGATTAATGGACATTTATACCCAGGGCTGCAGCACTGGCTTTTCACTTATGGACTTGGGGCCAGGTCTGACTCTCTGAATGCCATTTGCATGGCTTCTGTCCCTCCACAAATGGACATGGAAATATTTTCTAGTCTCCAAGTCAGAGAAAAAGTTTAAAAGTCCAGAGGTTAGTGTGCCCTCTAGCAAAACCCAAGGGAACAGATTTCCTGTTGATTTTCTATATCTAAGGAATTTCAAGCAATGCTCTTTGGGCAGAACTGAGAATTTAAAGTTCAAGTCAGAGTCAATAACTGTGGATTATCGCTTAAGCTGAATACAAGGTCAAAACCATTGAGACAGACTTTTTCTGGGTCCCCATTCATGGTGCTGGCTGTCTGCTATGGCTTATAGGAACTTTGTCCTTGATGGTGCAGTCTTGTCTGTGTAGGCACCAAGGTCTGCCCCTCTGTAGTGTGTGCCAGGTGCTCAGATGGCCTGTATAAGTGTTTCACTACATGGATCATGTTGCAGGGCAAGGATTTACAACCTGGACTTCTTTTTTCTCTGTCTGTCATGATGAACTTCACTGCAGTACACCTCCCACCACATTTCCTGGAAAGATATGGTGAACCTCTGAATTCATGATCCCACTGAATGCTAAGAGAAATTTAAAATTGTGTTTCATGAAAACAGGATAAAATTATGCATGAAGTATATATCTACACATTTTGTAATGGCAATCCCTATCTAGACTGTAAGGGAGAATAACACTTCCTACTCTTGTAATCAAAAGAAACCAGTTCCCATCAGAGTGGTAAGAGCAAGTACTTAAAAAATTGGAAAGGGAAGTTTTCTCTAGTTTTGCTGCCTAAGCTTTTTACGTGGAGCAGGCAGAGGGCAGTAGGTGCTAACATTCAGGATCTCTTCTCCGTAGCCCAACGCTATGGAGGCAGACCACGAGGCTGCTCCTCATCCCAGATTGTAGGTAACCTGATTTTCCATTAAATAGACTGGGAGCACTCACACAATCTGTTAATATAACTCAGCAACTGCAGGCGTAGCAGCTTAGAATGCTAAAAGTGAGCCTCTTGGTAGGACTTAAAAAACAGCAATGAAAAGAGAGCAGGCATTGACTGGGCTTCTCCATGCAGGTGAACTTTGAAGCAGACAGCTGATTTGGTCTAACGCAGCCTAGACAATTCATGTCTTGCGCAGATTTTCTTTTCTCTTTTTTAAATAAATGAAGTGATAAGCATTATTTGCGATGAAAATGAATCTCTAGAAAAAGAGATTAATTTTTCCTCTAGACAGAGAAAAAACATAGAAGGATGATGGTATGAACAAAGCTTAATTAAAATATAATTGTATTTAATCAATGCAGTATAATTAGAAATAGTGCTTAAGAGTTCATTTTAATGGCTGTTGGGCTATTTGTATTCTTTAAATTAATATCTGGCTTATGAACAAAACTCAGCTCACCTCTCAAAAAGGCTCATTTGTTTTTCTCTAGTGATTTTTGTGTAGTTCCAAGGAAGCAGAACCAGTAAACCAGAAAATTGATAGGTGGTAAAAATGTCCTGTAATGCCTTCTAAACCCTTTGTGTTTCCAGCCTGTGGCACAACAGAATGGTCTGGTGTTAGCATCTACCTTAGGATACTGCAGGTCAGTCTCTTGCTCACAGTAAACTTTCCAGGTGACATTGGAAGTCACTGAAATCATTGTGTTTTTTTCTTTTTCATTGCACACAGAGTCTAGTGCTTTTAATATTCAGGAAATCTGTTCCTCCTATTTCTTGGAAATTTATTTAAGTGCTGGTCAGTCTCCTGTGGTTGAAGACTCAATGGGAATGGTCAACAGTACGTGCAGGTGGTGCATGTTGTTATTGAGGGTGTCCAGACTCTGAAGTATTTTAAATCAGTGCTTTTCTTTTTTAACTTTCTTGTGTTGTTAGACATGCACACAGCAGCAACACTGCCTGAGACCAAAGCTCTGTCTTGCTCAATCCTAGCAGCAAAGTGAAACCTTCTCACGTTACTTTCTCAAACTCCAGCAGTTTGTGTTTCAGAAACTTCCTGTGCCAGAGGTGGTTTTTGTTTGCTTATCAGCCCCAGAAGGATTTCCCGTCTCTCAGCTTGTTCAGTTGTCCCCTGAATCCATGTAAAATTTTAGCATCTGTAACATCCCCTGGCAAAGAGTTCCTGAGTTTCCTTTCTCAGTTGCATGGAGAGCTGCTTCCTCATGTTTGTTTTCCACCTGCCATCTGCCTGCTTCATCTGATGCCCCCAGCCTTGTGTTACAATGGGCAGCAAACAGTCAGCTGTGATTCACCCCTTCCATGTCACTCCTGATTTTACAGATCCCTATCATATCTCCTGGATCGTTGCTTTTCCAGGTTTCATAGTTGTTGCTCCTTGTAAGCCAGTTTATACTTTCAGTCCACCCTCTTTACTTCTTCTTCAGCTCTGTTACATGAGTGGAACGATCAGAACTGCAGATAATATTTAAGATGCAAGTGTGTGAATATGCAGAAACACAATAGTTGCCTTTTAGGTTTTCTCTGGTGTTCAATTTGCTTTCTCTACTGGTGAGCGGGAAGGTGACATTTACAAAGAAGTGTAAATGTCAAGTTTTACCACCCCAACATCTCATTCCTGGGTAGCAGTGTGCTTGTAACTCAGTTCAGAGTCCACTACTTTTGAGTCTAAATTAAGATTTCCCCTAAAAGATTTCTAGCATCATTTTGTATAAATTTCACTTCAAATGTCATTTTATTATGAACCTACTCTCACTCTTCTTTAGCCTGCATCATTTCTACCCCAAATAACTTATAGTAATCCACAAACATTGTGTCTTTCCTGTTTGTTTCCTTTCTCAGGTGACTTCAGAATGGGCTGATCAATATCATCATGAGGATATCCTACATCGATATCCTGAACATGAGGCAGCAGGACTCCACTGGAGATTTTCTTCCACAGTGAAACTGACTGTCCTCTGTCATATTCCTATGCCCTGTTTCCTTTCTTTTCAACAGTTGTTTTTCCAAAACTGTGCAAAGGTGTTCACTCTAGTTCTGTGCCTGCTAGGTTTCCTTAAGAAATCTTGTCAGAGATATTCTCAAATACCTTTTGGGAAGCCAAATAGATGATGTATCTGAATATTAAAAAAATGAAAAAAAATTTAAAAAAAGAAAAGAGTGCCATACAATGCATGCCCTAAAAGAAAATAGCTGGTTGTCAAGTGAGTTGTTATTATTGTGCATCTGAACTATTCAGTCATTTGTGACAAACCTGGGTGTTCTGATGCTGAGGGATCTGAAGCTGCTGGGCAGATAAGGACTCTGAGGATATGGAACTATAGGTTTATGCTGATCTACACATGAGCTTCCCAGATGGGGCCTTCTCATTGCCCCCACAGTTGTTTCCAGCCGGGTGTCTTGATCTGCACAGGTGATGTGGCTGCTCTGAGCTCATATGGTTGAGGCAATATGAGAATTTTTAGCTGAGTCAGGACTGTGATCTGTCTTGGCCCTGCAGTGCAGTTGCACTGGTGACCAGCACATGGGAGGAGGAAAGCCCATCCCTTCAGCTGCAGCAAGGGCTGGGCATTGGGAAGCTCAAACCAATCATAAAAGCAAACCCTAAGAAACATTGCTTGTCTGTAACTTCTATAAAGCAGAATTTTTAGCTAAGATTATTTGGGTCTTGAGTGTGTGTAGGTGGCTGCATGATGGCATAAGTTTTCCAGCAAAAAAATAGTGGTCCACACTGGATTTGTAGAATTGGTCTAGTCTCTTCTCAGAAGTGAGAATTAAATATGAAGGGATTTCTTTATAACTTTTTTTTTCTGTCTTGCTTTCTGCTATGATTGATGAGCCTAGCTTCCATTGCTACAATAATTTGTTACTATGTTTACCCTAAGCTTGGTTCTATACAGTTGCAACCAGTGGTGTTTCTGTTTTAATGTGATTCTGAGAGCTAGTTATCTGTAATCCATGGGACAAAAAGTACTGAAAGTAGGAACATACTGATATGCTTGTATGAAGAGAAGAAATATAAAGCTCCCAGCCATTTGCATCTCTGTTCTTCCAGAGTCTCTGACTGTACATCTAATTAACCAGCAATTTAAAAATATTAAGCATTTCTTTCACCCCCCGCTAGCAACATCAATACGTAAAAGTAATTTTGCTGAAGATTTGCATCTAACATGCTTGCAACATTTGGACCTAGCCTTTAAATTATAAACAAACCACAGTATACAAATTACTTTAATTATAGCAATAGGTCAAAAGTTATGTGGATGCTCAATTATCACATTTTCTTTTTAGATCCCTTGGAAGGCAGGAAATTCAGTGCTCTCAAACTGTGTTTTACCCTTCACTAAGTATTTAAGCAATCACAATTGGTGTGGCTTTAGTCCAAAATAACTTCAAATTTGAAGATAATTTTTCCACATTTCATTTGTGTTTCTTTTCACATTCTTTAATTAGATTTCATATAAAGTATTATGTCTATTAGAATTAAATATTAATAATAAGCTAAACAGAAATATGCCCTTTTCCCTTAGTCTATGGGCATATGTGAAGACCTTGTCCCTGAAGTTAGCAAGAAGACATTGCCAAATTGGTAATCACATACAAAATTGACTGTGTTTTCCTGTCAGAAGGAAAGAGAAATGTTTCATCCTGAGTGCTCACTTCATTAGAAATCAGTAATGTACGTGTGAATAAAGTTACCATACTATGGGACTGTGTCTCAGTACTTGCTGAAGCTTACTTAGTCAGTAATTCTCATGCTGATTCATGTCAGGCTTGCAGAATTAATTTTAATGCCTGGAAAAGAAGGCAGTTCACTAGGGAAGAATAAACAAGGTGGGTTCTTTCAGTCATAGAAAACCATGTTGAATCACTTGATGCAAAGGACTCTCTCAGAAATTTTTCCACCTTTGTAGCTGACACATTAATCTTGCCCTCAGTCTGGGGTATCATCAGAGCTACCAGTATTAGCACACACCCATGGTTTGCAACCAGGACTGGGTAGGCTTGTCTCTTAAATCAGTCTGCCAGTCATGAACACAGCTGCAATTTCAGCTGTGAATTCTGCCTCTCCTTGCTGTACCTGGCATGGCACATCCTGTGGAAAGATTGTTGTTTGAAGGCTGCTGTGTAAGTAGCAGTTGTTGGCTGTGTGGTCACGTTCTTCTCATAGGTCTCTGCAGAACTGCACCTGTGTGTTTATGGATGCAAATTGTACCTCAGCAGCAGCTTTTGGTATGTACCTGTGGTCCTTTGCAAGCAGCAGCAGCATGTTTTGTGGGCAGAAATTGCTGGCATGTACAAAACCTGCAGGTGAGGTTTTAAAGCCTTTTTTACCCTCTGTGCATGAAAAGGATGCGCTGCACCTGAGAGCATCTACTTAGACCCTGCTCGAGTGATCAAACTGATGCAGTGCAGCATTCATGCTTTTGGTATTGGGGCACTTTGCACTTTTTGGGTACAGAAAACCTTACCATACACCGCCTTACTGCTGTTATTTTTTCAGTCTCTGCTTCATTAAAAAGAATAACTTAACTATGTTTTCAGTGACATATGTTGAGTTCAGTTTTCACAAAGACTTCTCCGCTGAACTTGCTTCATCACCCCTGCTGCTTTCCACTTCTGAGCACTGCCAGTATCCTCACTGGTGTAGCAAGGATGGCACACAAAGGGAGGCACAACAGGCATTCCTAAAGTGAGCAAAAGGCTCCTCCCAAGCAGAGCATGGTGCTGTTTGTGAGGCTTGGGGCATCAGGGTGTTTCACCTGCGGGCAAGGAGGCAGCTGCAATTATCCATAGTGGGTGCAATATATACCCAGTGCTACACAGCTGCCCAAAGCTAGTGGCAGGGGAGATTGCAAGCCTGAGCTACAGGTTTGGCTTTAAAGACAACAAGCATAAAAGAGTATTTTTTTGGCGTACTTTTAAACGTACTCTCATATAGTGGTGGTGAATCCTTTACAGACTGGCCTTCTGAATTGATTTTAGGTTCCTGGGGAAGTGTTGTCATGAGATCTTGGTTAAATAATTGCTGACAGTTCTCTCCAACAGGAATTTTCTTTTACTTCTATGCATAAAGTATTGTATAATTTTTCTTTTCCCTTATCAACTACCCTGAATCATAGTTTGAATTTTCTGATGTTCAGAGAACAACCTTACATGTTTTTATATATCACAGCACTTTTCTTGTTGAGGATTGCTTGTGCACCATTATCACCTATTCTTATAAGGAGCTCCTTAAAATATCATACTTTTTGTGAAAAAAGCAAGCAAAAAAGTAAAAAAAAAAAAAAAAAAACCACAAAAAAATAAACAAAAAACCCAGAAAAACAGTACTAAGGTTGTATGAATAAAGTCAGATAAATATGTTATTTAGGGCTACAAATTATCTTTGCCTAAGAACCTTATTTCTTTATAACAATAAGAATTGAGGGTCCATAGTCTTTTCTTGTAGTGGAGAATCTGTGGGAAGAAGAGGTTTTACCACACTCTAGACAACAAAAATTGATTCAAGTTACATTACTAAATAAGTAGCCTTGTTTGATAATATAATCTCCTTTGGTAATATTTAAGTAATGTAGTCATAAATTGCAAGCATAAAAACTTTGTATCCTCTTGCAATTTGCATTCACATATTGGAAATTGATTATTTAGGTTAATTGCTATTACCAAACTATAAATCCACTCGAGAACTGAATCTGTAGCAGTGGATGAGCTTCCTGCCCTCTCTCTCCTTCCCCAAGTTCTTTTGAGTAGCACAAACCTGAATCCTCGTGCATCTTGGATTCATATTATGTTCTCAGTCATGGATGACCTTTTACAAATGACTTCCAATAGCTGCAGCTGAAGTCAACCACAAGATTTGGTCATAAAAGGTCATATTCCAGTTATACAAAATGTAGATAAATTTGCACTCCCTGCAGCAACCGATTGCTGTAGGTTTTTGGTTTGTATCTGACCAATTTTAATTCAAAGCCATGCATTAGAAAAGGTTATGTTCTAGCTTTTGTTTCTCTTTGCCTTTCTTCACCTAATTTTCTTTCACTATAAAATTATTTGGTTCACAGATTTTTTTTTTACTTTTCCAGTTGTTTAAGTTCTGTTTCGTAAGGTTTCTATTTCTCCTTTCCCTTTTTCCTCTCTCTTCTTTACTAGTGGATTAATTACAGATTATTCCCATAAATGTGAGCAGTGTCTTTCTGTTACTCTCAGGTTCTCACTGGGCAATATTCTACTTCTAACTGGAATGATTTCAGAGTTGTTTGAGGCCATTCTGCTAAGAGCATGCCTTAGAGTGTCACATTTAGACCTTAAACAAAGAAACAGGGAAGATTTAAACAACTACAGTTTGTTTATGTAGGCATAATTCAGAATGAGTAGTAAATAAAAAGAATATTTGCTCTCATCACCACTGGTCACTTCCTGGCCTTATGTTGTGCAGACAATTCATCTTCTTTTTATTTCTGAAATGCAGAAACTGTAGACTAAGGCTTCCCATGGTGACTTTGCTGTGGGACTCTACTTTGTAATTAGTGCCAAGAAGCTGGATTTCTCCATCCCTGTTTGGGCTTGCTGTGTACTTAACTTGCTTACACTATTGATTCACACTAGAGAATCTTTGTGGCTCAGCTGTTTGTGATGCAGTTATGCTGGCAGGTGAGTCAAAATAAGTTTTTCTGGGTTTGTGTGCTGCTTCCCATTGGTACTGGTACCTTCATATGCCAATCCCAGAGTGTTCTAATTAAGATTATATCAGAATAGAGGTGGAGATCAACTTTTCTTGGCTACCAGTGAAAAACCAACAGCTGACCATAATGACAAGCAGGATGATGATGACTCCATGAGGCTTTGCCTTGAGGTGGTTAATTGGACTGCAAATTTCAACTGTACTCATATTCCTCATCTGGACAGGGCCAACCCTATGTCCTTAATATGAACAGAACCCAAGCAGGAGCCAAAACCAAAGCCAGACTACTGCAATATTTCAGTCCACTGTGAGCCCAGTCCAAAGGTTCAGCTGCCTAAGAGCATAGCAGGGTGCATTAGAGAGAGTTGTATGCCCTCAGCTTTATTTCTGTGTGGGGTCTGAGCATGTGGATTCAAGCTCCAGTTGCTCTCCATGCTCTTTTCTATCATGACAGTTCTTACTGTGATGTTCTTAGAGTAAAAAACCCAGACAGTTTTCCTTCGTTGGAAAAAAATCAGTCAACTATCCAAGGCCATGTTGGCTGGAGCTCTGAGCAACCTGGTCAAGTGAAAGGTGTCCCTGCCCATGGCAGCAGGGTTAGAACTAGAATATCTTTAGGATCTTTAAGGTCACTTCCAACCCAAGCCATTGTTTGATTTTATGATCCTTCACAGAATGATGTACTAAGAACCTTGATACAGGAAACTGCAACAGATGTGCAGAAACAACTTCCTTTCTGTCAAAGCCTGAAAACCTTTTCTTTTTTTCGGAACTGCATAAGCAATTTAGCTTTACATGGGAGCACAGTCAAAAAGGTATTTTAACAGATTATGTCACCTACCCTCCAGATTATCATAACAGAGCAGTGTAAAACTTCATACATAACTAGCAACATGAAAGGGGAGACTTGTGGTTTGTAGGAGTTCAGATGAAAAAGCAATGGCCCTTGAAGTGTGGGAACTAAGAATTTTTACCATTGGATTGGGATCACGTTGTGATAGGATTTCAAAAAATGCACCTACTAAGACATAATTAACTGGTCTTTGCTTGCCTATTACAGATGAATAGGAATGTGTGATTCGCTCCATTCCGTTCCTTTAAGAGTGCAGGAATGTGAAAAAAGTAGTGAAGCAGTTGGATAAAAAGAAAAAAACTTTTCAAAGCAATTGCATAGTGAGCTGTAAAGCAAATTTGAAACAAACTACTCTTGTTGTTAGACACAGGAAGAATGCCAAATAGGCATTGAAAATATGCACCATGTTCAGCTGGAAACCATCCAAATCGTGATATCAATATTGTGTGGATATTACAACCAAATACACTTTCTGGCACGTTTCCACTATCTCAAATTTTCCATCCTTAAAGGAAAAATAGGACAAATTTTTGCTTTCCCTTTTCCCAGTTACAGAAAGCACAGCCTTCTAGAAGAAAACTGGCAAACAAGGCTGCTTACTAATTCCATTAGTCGGCATCTTGGCAATTCTGTCTCATTTGAAAATTTTTATCACTGCTGATGAGGCAGAGAGCAGGTAAAACTTCAAATTTTTAATTAATTTATGTTGTAACATCTCGTCACCCTAAGTACAGTTACACAATGTTAGTCAATGCAGGATTTGGTCCAGGAATGGATTTGAGATTTACTCCCACCTCCTTTTTACACTCAACAGAATTAATGAATGAGAGTCCTCAGTCTTATTAAGACTAATGTTCCTTTGTCAGTCCAATTTTTTTTTCCTTTGGGGTTCCTTCTTGTTATGACTTCGTTAGGTGGAAACTGAATGGTCTATGTTAATCAGCACAAGACATTTGGCTACTCAAGCTTTGATAAATGTTTAGTTTCCCAGGGTCCTTTGAACCTCCCAGGGAACGGTTCTGCATCCTTATTAGAGAGTGACAATTAAAGGTCTGTTTTCATATCAAAAGTAATCACGAAAAATTAGCCAGGGAGACCTTGGAATGCTGTGAGAATTTCAGTATTTTGAGATGGCCAACTTTCCTTCATTTGCTTCAATCAGTATCAACTTGGGTTTCTTTTTATGTTTCCTTCTGCCAGGGCAACTTATGAGTTGGCATTGTGACAACTGAGAAGGATTATGCAATACCATGAAGATGTGATTAATATATTTTAGGCTACTGTAATCATATTCAGTTGCATAATTATCGTAGAGGTGCAACAGTAAGCTAAACTAGGTTTTGAAGGCAATGGTATAAATGAGCACTTTTGGTTTATTAAATTCCTTGTTAGAAGAAGGAGGAAATGATGTGCAGGTCTGCAAGAGCTGTGTTGCAGACTCCAGGGATTCTGCTGATAAAACATAGGAAATGTATGGTTCTGCCCTAAATATTTTAATCTTTGTGTGCCTAGTTACAGGCTTTCACAGAAGATAATCTGTTAGTGTCACACCTTGTCTGTTATAAGCCTGAAAAACAAATCTGAGTGTTTCTTCCCCAGGCTCTGGTGCCATGGGAATTTGCTGCAAAAGTTTATCAAAAATGAGTGCTTTGATTTATTTACACGTCTCAGAATCTGTGCTGGTAGGTCAGGACTGCAGTAATCAAGGTGTGGGGGTGACAATTTAATAGATTGCATATGTGTTTAAGTCTAAAAACATAAATTAAAATATGAAGTTGGTAGGGTTTATTTCACAAACTGGAAAAATAAAACTAAATTGGTATTAGAGCATCAAATTCCCTCTTCACAAATGATTATTTAGAAGTACCATTCCCACTTGAACTTAAGTGAATATGGCTGTTCCAGACTACGCATATGGCAGTTTCAGAGCAAGGATGAGGGTCCCCTCTGCCCCCTGAGATCTCCACACTATTCTCAGTCTTTCTGAAAACCCTCAGATACCTGGGAACAGAGAAACAGACTCAGCATTTCTGTTCAACCCCTTCCTTTCTGCCATGCCACAAATATTAGTAGAATTATCTGAAGGCTTAAGGAAGCAAACTTTTTATTCCAAAGCTTTTATTTTGACATTGATTATGGTTGCTCTGAGTATATATAAATTTGGATTTGATTTTTGAAAGGAAAAAAAAAAATCCTTTGTTGCTGGATCTTATAGCAGTCATGTCACATAAATTGGCAGATCTATATACTTAAGGGATTTTTCTCTCTAATTAAATGCAGTAGTAATGTCTTGCCTTTTGAAATGAAACCTTTGGTTTTTTTCATCTGCATACTTACAGAACAAATATGTTGTCAAAATCCTTAACTTATCCAACTATTTGAACGTAAAGAACAGCATCAAGCTGTTTTTTGTTCTGTTGAAGTGTACTCATATTTCTAATCTGAATCTTTTGTACCTGGTGATCTTAATTATATTTGAGCTGGAAGTAGTTTAACATTAAAGGGAATTACAGCAGATTAATCTGCAAACCTGCACAAATATGCCATTCCTTTGTATGGAGGTAAGCAGGGCATAGAGTGCATAATTACGTGTTGTTCTCTGTGTAGGCTGTGTGCATGAGGCTGAGGGGTTGGTGCTGCCATTCCTCGTGACAGCAGCAGGTATGGCACACTCTCATGTCTTGCAGCTGTCAGTTAAATTAGAAAACATACATTATTCCTCCCAGTAAGGTAATCTTTTAATCATGGAAAACCAACCAAAACAACAAAAAAAAAAATGAAAAAACCCACTTGCCCTGGAAACAGAAATTAGTATACTAATTAGTGTATGAACATACAGAGAATTCTTTTAAACAATGTTGTTGTAATTTTTTTTTCTAAAGTGATATAGCTTGAGGTCAACCCAAGAAGGGCATTTATCTCAACCAGTCACCTGCCATTACACTTTTTGCAACTAGAGAGAAAAGAAAATCTGTAAATATTAATTGGGAGTGGTATGTTTCTCCAGTCCTGATGCAAAAAACCATCACTGGGGTCCAGTTGCAGCATTTTGGCCTCAGTTAGCACGGTAGGAAAGCACAGTGTCAGCAAACAAGAATCATGGTTCATACTGGTAAATACAACTTTCGAATCACAAAGTATCAGTTGTTTGCCTATGATTAAAACCTTTGGATTTGCCTGTGATTTTTAGCTCAGGTGGCACCGTTGAGCCCATTAAGGAACAGTTTGCAAGATGACAGGTAGAAAATTGAAGTTCCACAAAAATATAGGAGAAGAGCAAGCTGCTCACAAGCAGTCTGAGTTGCAGAAGGAATGCTCTGGGACTGCGCTGGCTTCCTACGGGGCAGCTTCCGTGGGAGTTTTCAGATGGCAGAAAATTTCCCAGTTAGTTTGACATTGTTGCATAAGCTGCTGCCTCATTGCAGTGGCTTGGGAAAACCTGTCAAAAATTTTAAATTTAGCATGTGTATGTCTACCAGAAATGAAACTTCTTGTAAGTGTCAAGTATTGCCTGCATTTCATGAGACTGATGCAGTTGCTGCCTGTAGGACTGGTGTTCTGACAGTTCTGGCTTTGTCAGTGCCCCATTGCTTCATGTCCTTTGAGTAAGGAGCACCCTCTCCAGTGGTGTTTTATGAGTCCTGCTGGTGAATGTTGATGGGTTGATGGTCACCACAAATGACCTTCCTCAAAAGTGACAGTGCCAAAAGTAAAACAAGGGTTTGCAACTTGTCATTATAAGATAATTCTGGGAATTTGAGGGGAAAAAAAATAAAAGGCAAACAAAAAACCCCTGAAACAGGACAAAGAAAATTCTGCCCACTTTCGATGGCTTTGTCCTGCCCTACAATCAGCCTCTGGCTGCTGGAAACCAAACCCCCTTTCAACGCAGTAGGTGTCATGTTTTTTCACTGCTTTTTGTGATGTTTCTTCCAAAGCAATAGTACAATGCACACCAGGACTTTGCAGGTTTCCCCATGTAATGGTGCCAATATATTTCCACCCTGATTTGTAGTCTGTCTTTTATTACAGACCTTGGTCCCTTCTGAGCACAAGTGCTGACTCTGCCAAATGCACATAGTTGTTCTGTGATGAGGACAAGGATCATCTAGCGAATAAATGGAGAACTCAGTATTCAATTTAGTGGTGACCTTGAATTTGATCTCTCTTCTATCCTTAACAGCCCAACAGTCAATCTCTGTCCCGTTTAACCCATGTCATCATTGCTGTTCTATCATACAGCAACTGCCTTTTCTTTGGTACTGTACATTTAAATCACCAAGAGAAAGAAGAGAGAACAAGGAAAGAATTATCATAAATTCTTCTTAACCTTTTTCTTAGTAGTGTCAAGAATGGCTGCACAGGTCTTTCCCAGCCTTTCTGTTCTTTTTTTCTATATTTGTCTGAGGTAGAAACCACAAGTTTGATTGATAATGCAATTTGCATCCTGAGGCATCACTGGAAATACAATGGCATGAAAGGCTACTCTGGCAGAGCACACTTTTCCCTCAGGGCTGACTTTAGAAACTCATTGATGTCACTTCCTTCCTCAGTCAGCAAGTGAATTTTCACTAATTCTCAAGACCAGCTGTCCATGCTGTCAACAGAAAGTTATTAAAATTCCTTTAAAGTGAATCAAAATAGCCTAAAAACAAATGTACTGGGAAACAGGAAAGCATCAGTATTCAAAGTCCACAAACCTTTGAGCAAAATAGTGTTGATCTAACCAGAGATTTCAAACACTGCTTTCCTAGCAACTTGTATATCATTAGAGAATGCTAAAAACACACACCCCTTTAATCTTCTATTACCAACAATCTATTTGCCTAAAATATTTGTTACAAGAATAAATCTTATTTCTCCTAAAGATGAACTCAGTGAGCAAGGGAATACATTTTAAGAAGTCTCCCCTAAATGATAGTTCTGTGAAGTTTTTTAAAAGCATAGTTTTTATATTTAGCAAATAAAAACACAACACAAGCATGCAGGAAGTAATTATCATAAGAGACAATCTTATAATATAGCCTAAAGTAATCATCTTCATCTGAATAATCTATAATGCTTTCATTGAAAAGAGGAGTAGTCTCAGGGATGGGAAGGATCTTTTTCCTTTAAGTAGAGTCTTTATACTGTATTTTAACACTTTAAATATTTTCACCTCATTTTAAAAATTCTGTTTGTGCCACACTTATCAATATGGAAAAGTTTTGTTGAAATGGAGTATCCTTTCCAGGGCTGGAGGTGGCAGCCACCCGAGCTGGGCAGGCTCCCCTGACAGTTAATAGTGATACTGACAGCTTGGAAGTCCTGTCCTATCATTATTATTTTTAAAAACCCTCAGGGAGCACGTAGCCTAGCTGGATAGGCAAGTGTGAAATTCCTGACTTTCCCCAATATGTGTGGACAGTCTCCAGTAGCAAACTGATACCAGCTGCCCTTTTGACAACTAGTGCATGGGAGCAGTAAATGGAACAAATTACTGCCCCTTTTGGTCAAAAAGCAAAGAACAGATTTGAGGTGTCCTTGCTGCTAGAGTCCCAGACACTGTAGAAAAGCAGTGTTCTGTCTAGGGTTTGATTTTATCTCCAGGAGCACACTGAAGGACACTGAAGGAGAAGGCCAGAATAAGGAAACAAGACTATAATTTAACTTGCCACTTTGTGGATAATATCAGGATAGAATTTCTCTCTGGGCCAGCTGGTGCTGAGCCTCAGTCTTGACACAGGCATTCAATTTTATTTTAAGGTAATGGCAGAAGTTGCTTTTCTCCTCCAGTGGTCACATCATGAGCTGGATGCTACCAGTCTCTTGGTCACGTAGTACATCTTGCAACATTAAGAGCTTTCATACTACATGTTAGAAATTTTTTTCTTCCTTTTGAATATTTAAGTATTTTGTGGGGTTCCAGGTTAGCAAGATTGGCTACCTATCTCAATCTTCTTTCTATCACATCTCTTTTATAAGATTTATCTCTTTTATATTGTTTATTTTAGGTGCATTTCCATTTCAAACTGTCAAGTAATTTCTACATGTTAAATTCTGTTTCTTAGTTATAGGTTTTGATTATTTTTTTACTAATTCACTGTTTGTTGCTCTGCCTGTCCCCTATCATATTGATTAGAATATATGCAAACTATTTTTTTTCTTTCCCTTTCAGAGTCTGGAAAAAAACTGCAACAAGAGACAAATAATCAGGTATTTGGACTTTTTGTTAACTTAATTTTTCAGACAGTAGAGTTGTGGCAAGTAGAAAGGAGAATTTCATGAGATACACTAAAATTAGTAATACAGGTGTGCTAAGGAGCATGTGTCAGACAACTTGCTGTCTCTGCAGATGTGTTGAATTCACAAGAGTTGCCATCATTTTCATCTAAGATTTACCATTTAAGCAATTCAGCTCATCCTCTTCCTGTGTTGGTGCTGAGGACAAAGCCCAGAGGTAATTTGTTCATTGGTATCAAATTTTGCAGCACAACATTATACCTTTTTTTCCTTTCTGTTTGCTAGTATTCCTTTTAAAAGGCAGAAAGCTACTGATATAAATACCTGAACTACACATGTAAGCAGTGTGTCTTAGTGTTTCTTAGATTATTTCTGCCATGAATTTTCATTGAGGCTGCACTAAACTGTGGCATTGCTTGCAGAGGCATTTTCCGTCCTGGCCTTATTATTGTATCAAGAGTTATTTATGAAAAAAAACTTTATATATTGTAATTTGTCATTTCAACATCAGGAAAAACATATAGGAACTAAACTGAAAAAAAAAATCTAACCAGAAAGAGAGGAGGAAACCCAGAGTTTGCTTTCCTCAGTGACATGCCCTTGTGGATTGAGAACTCCACAGAAGCAGTGTGCTTGCTTGCCATTCTCTGGCCTCTTGTCCTCTTGCTGAATGCTGTTGTCCAGATGGCATATTAATGGGCATCTGGATTGTTTGTGAGATTTATTTTGAAATGCCACTTAAAAGGCAGTCATTAAAATATTTGCAGTCCAGCAATTATCCTCCCTTAAGCCATCTTCCTTCTAAGCTATACATGGAGGCATTGCAGTAATTACATCACAGTTATCTGTGAACTGATCACCAAGGTGAAGAACTAACCTGACAGGGGCCTGACCACCTAAAGCAGCCTGGTTTGGGTCTTACAGCAAGTCCCCTGCCATGGCTGAGCACGGCACAGATGCCAGTGTGTCACATTCAGTGGCCTTAGCTGGCACCACTCAGCTCCAAGTAAACCCTTGCATGGCTGGACACTTATGGGAAGCCTGGTCCTGTGGCACAATGCAATATTCAGAGTTTTTACAACATTCTTATTATTGAGAAACTGATGGATAGATATCTAGTCCAGAACATGGCATTGCATAAGCAAAGGAAATCTTTCACTTTTTAAAATAACTGTAGAAATGTTTTGGAATTTAATGGGAGTTATGTGCTTTGACTGAGATTTTATATCCTAGAACAAGCCTAATTAGTTTTTATAACCGAAACTGCATTTTAAAATTAGCCTGAAATCTCTTGCAAAGCCACTTTTGGGAGTCTCTGTTGGCCAGAAGGGGGGGCACTTGTATTTTTAAACCACAACTTGAGGCAACATTGGCAGATGTGTGAACGGTTGATTGGAGACCTAATTCTGCACATTTTCTGTGTGACAAAATCTGCTCGGTGCATGCCATTGCCCTTTTCTGAGGAAGAATGTATTGTGATTAAAAAAAAAAAAAACAAAAAAAAACAAAAAAAAAAAAAACTTGCCACGTTTTCAAAGGGTGGATAATGTGCTGTACTTTGTGTGGCCAGTCTTGGTATTTTCCTGCATGCCACTGTCTTGCCTTCATTGAATGGTTCACCTGCTCTGTCTCTCTGCATTTAACCTAAGAGTATCTAATTTTGGAAGAATATTATGTTGTCTTGGTATGCTGAATGTATCTAAATAAAGCTGTAAAAAGTTGATTTGTGGACATGCCCATTTAAATGGCTACTACTTCAGCTGGTGATGTCCCATTCCAGCTGAAAATCCTTTGGATTTCCAAGAAGAGTATTTCAGAACAGAAATCAATTTAATTTTCAAGTTTGTCATTTAGGGCACAATTACATAAGAACTTAATATTTGGTTGGTACTTGTATTGCTTCCACAAAAATATTTAAAGTGTTGATCATGATGGAATATTTGTAATTGGAGGATTCTTTTTATTTTCAATACTGAAGTTAAAATTTTATATGCAGGGTAAGATCCTTAAGTCCCCTTTAAGTTCAGTTCAGCAACAGTGAGTTAAACTGGCTGCCAGTAATTTAAGTGAGGGAGAAGCTCTCTGCAGAAGATGGATGATGTTACGACTTGACAGGAGCAGGAGTGCAAAGGGGCAAATAGCAGGAAATATCTTGTTGAGAGGTGAGTGAAACAGAGAGGGGATGGAGAAATTATAAAGCTGCTGTCCCAGTGATCTGCTGGGTAAACCCTGACTGTCTGTGTTCATCTGGGACCTCTCTAATCTTGAAGACCACTGTGGTTTCTGTGTGGTTCTTAGCTCTTCTAAAGCCTAAGCAAAGTTTAGTGAAACATGACATAGACAAAACACTAAGGGAGTATCTGCTTCCAGAAACCTTTCACTACAGTTGGCATCTTCACTAGCTTTTGTTCCCTTTAATCATAAGTCATTTGCTGGTTTTCCTCAAACACCATTTTTGTCATATTTATGTATATAAATATGTATATTCATTTGACACCTATGGTCATCTACCACCACCAGTCAGCCACATGTAGCACACACACTGCCTTTCAATACCTGTTTTTAACTACCTTTGCAACTGCAAGAGTAAGTCCTGGCACCAATGTACAACTGTTTACTGTAGCATGTTAATGACAGCTGAGGAAAATGAAAGGAAGCAAGAAAAAAAAATTGTGTTTCTATGTAACAGTATTGGCAAAACAACACATTACATACCACCAATCAAAATGTGTCTGGGGAAATCCTTTATGTTTCATCCTTAACGCTCATATTTGCATGTGTTTTCTTCTTAATATACACTCCTACATACAGTTGTGTCCAGTGCCTCAGTCTCTGAAGGAGTGACAAGAATATGTGTTATTGCATTTAGAAGTTGAAGTTGCATACAGAGTCAGACTTTTGGGTTAAAATCCCAGCTGTGTTTTTGCTCAGCCTTGAGCCTGTCCCTTCTGCAGTGATGCTGCATGTCAAGTAGGGAGACCCCACAATATCTGTCCTCCTGTTTTGTCACTGAGAAGTTTTTTGTCAAGGCAGACTCTCTTGAAGTGGCACATCCCTCCCTCAGTCAGTGCTCTGTCAGGGAGTATTCCCCTTTCTACACGTGGGGCTGTGAAGCAGGAACACAGAAAGGATAATGATGAGGCAATGTACTTGCTAGAGCTGGGGTTGGACCATGGATTACTGCAGCTCCGACATGCTGTCAGTATATGCACACCTTGTACCAAAGAAAAGAAGTCAAAGATAACTCAAACCTCTGTTAAATGACAATATAAGTTTGTTGCACAGATCATGATGAGGAATATGAATATGACCTGAAGGTTGCTTCAGGCACATGGTGTAATAAATCTATATTAACATGATTGAAAACTTCACAGTTCAGACCAAACTCCTTAGCTGCCCTTGTGCACTGCTGTAGTTTACTCCAGTTTTCTCCTCTATCCCCTTCATCGTCTCAAATGACCCATCTAAAAAAAACTTCAGTCCATTTATGCCAACTTCCAAGTCCTGCCACTTTGAGGTTATCTGATAGGTATGATCCTTCCTTCTGTTTTCCCAGTTTGGGATCATATTCTTCAGTGTTACATACTTTATTCTCCCAAAATTAAGAGTTTGAAAATCTATGAGAGAGCTAATGCATTTAGACCACTAAACAAACTGAACTATTGTTTCACCCTCATAGGCTTTATAGAATCACCTAATGGTTGAGGTTGGAAGACATCTCTGGAGATCATCTTCTCTAACTCCCTTACTCATAGAGCAGTTGCCCAGGATCACATCTGGCTGGATTCTGAGTACCTTCGAGAATAGTGGTTCCTCTGCTCCTGGATATTCCTGGATGCCTGTGCTTGATATTCACACAGTAGAAATGTATTTTGTTGTATTTGTATGGAATTCCTTGTATCTCACTCAGTGCCCACTTCCTCCTGTCCTGTCCCTGGACACCTCTGAGAGGAGTCTGGCACCATCATTTTTACTCCCCCCCTTCTTCCCTCCCAGGTTAGATACATTGATAAGACCTCTCCAAGCCTCCTCTCCTGCAAGCTAAAGAGCACCAGCTCTCTCGGCCACTGCTTGTTTGCCACATGCCCCTAACCTATAAATACCTTGTTGCCCCTTCACTGAACTCACTCCAGCATGTCTACATCCATGTCCATTTATACACTGGACGCATTCTAGTATGGCCACATCTCCTGCACTGGGAAGCCCAGAAGTGGACACAGCACTCCCAGTGTGTCTGTGTCTCACCAGGGCTGAGCAAATGTGAAGGATCACCTCTCCTTATCTGCTGGAATTGCTCTGCCTAATGCAGCCCAGGAGGCTGTTGGCCATTTTTGCTTTGAGAGCACATTGCTGGCCCACAGGCAGCTTGTTCTCCAGCACCCTCAGGTCCATTCCTGCAAAGCTGCTTTCCCACTCTGCAGCCCCCAGCCTGTACTGGTTCCTGGGGTTGCTCTTCCCCAGCTGCGGGACTTCGCATTCCATTTTGTCAGATCTCATGAAATTCCTGTTTAGCCATTTCTCAAGTCTGTTGAGGTCCTTGTGATTGCCAGCACAGCCCTCTGGTGTATCAGCCACTCCTCCCAATTTTGTACTGCCTGCAGACTTGCTTAGGGTATGTTCTGTCTCCTCATCCAGGTCAGTAATAAAGATGTGGGACACTTTGGGACCCACCATCCACCTTAGGGCAATAGTGAATGGCCTCCAGCTGCATTTTGTGCACAACTGTTTGAGCTTAATTTTTCAGTCCAATTCACTGAGCACCTACCTGACCTGTACTTCATGAAGGTGTTATGGGAATGCCAAAAGCCTTAGTAAATTTGAGATGAACAAGATCCAGTACTCCCCTCACCACTGATTCAGTCATCTCCTTGTACAGGACAATTAGATTGGTCAGGCTCAATTTCCCCTTCATAAATCCATACAACATGAGATTTAGCTGGAGGACTGTCACCAGTGGAGCACCCCAGAGGTCAAAGCTGAATAAATACCATTTAACTTCTTCATTATGTACTAGGATGATGGGATGGAGTGTACCCTCAGGAAGTTGTCACAGGATGTAAAACTGTGCTGAGGAATTGCTGATACAACAGAGGGTTGTACTGCTGTTCAGAGGGGCTTCAACAGGGTGGAGAAATGGACCAACAGTAATGTCATGAAGGTGAAATGCACCAGGGAAGGAATAGTCCCTTGCTCTGTCATGCTCCTGGGTAATGAGGCAAAGCTGATCAGCCTGTCATTTCCTTGCTATCCAACCTTAAAGATAGGAATGATGTTTGCTTTCTTCCAGTTCAGGAAACCTTCCCCAGTCACCATGATCTTCCAAGGATAATAAAGAATAGGCTCACAGTGACATCCTCCAGCTCCTTCAACACTCATGAGCGCATTCCATAAGCTCCTTGTTCCTGTTCCATAAGGACTTGTTTCTGTCTAGTTTGTTTAAATATTCCCTAAACTGATCCTTCTCCACCAAGGGAAACCTTCCTTGCTCCAGGCTTGAAGTGTGGCCTTATCAGTGCTGACTACAAAGGGACAAACCCTTTCCTAGTCCTGTTTGGCCATATTTTTGATACAAACCAAGATTCCTTGATTTTTATCAAAAATACAAATGATTTTGATACAAACCAAGCCCTTGGCCACCTGGGCACACACAGTGGCTCGGATCCAGCTGCTGTTAACCAGCACCCCCAGGCCCTTTTCCACTGGACAAATTTCTAACCACTCCTCTTTTCCCTGATCCACTAGGTGGGTCACCTGATAATCTCCTTTAGGTTCTCACTTGTTCACTTGTTTGAGGTAGACAGCTCTGAGCCCTGTCTGGTTGAATATGAGATCCTTCCTGCTCCCACTGCACATTTTGTATCAGTAAACAGATGTGGCATTTTTTAATTAATTTTTAATTTTTTTTATCTGATATATTATCAGATAAAATCTGTTGGGGAAAAATGTTCCATTTTTCCCTACACAAAACATTTTCTTTCTTCCAAGCTGATAAAGGTTGCTTCTGATATCATTCTCTGCCCCCTTTGAGTTCAGATAATGTAACAGTCCTTCACTGATTAGTTCATAATATATAGTCACCAAGATGATGACTCTCAGAAAAAAATGCAGGAGGAAAAATTATTTAAATAAGCACAGAAGACACTTTTATGTGAGAATCTTCTCAGTCCCTTGTGAAGGAAACTGTTTCTCAGGCTGTACGGACAGGAACATAAGTGCACTGTCTGAAGATAAAAATATCTTAAATTTTATGACAAATTATTCTTTTTGTGAAAAAAACCAACCAAACAAACATAATAATATGCAACAGATTGAATGCTCAACAAAAGTATTAAAGGATATGGTGAGAGTTTTCAGCTATGAAGGGCAGCATGGACTAGGAAGTTGTGTGGCAATCCCAGTTATCAGATTTCTGTCTCTTCTTGCTCTGTAAAATGGCAAGGTTTTTCTACCAGTGTTAATCAGAAATTAGGAATCACAATATTCACATGGGCTAGGCAATTATTATCTTTCCATGGTTTACAGACATGGAAAAACGAAGTGTGAAGGTCAAGGGACTTGCATAAAACCAGACACTGTGGCTCTGATGGGTGCAGCTACCCTCAAACACAGTGCTGCTCTTATGATTCCTGCGCTTCAGGGAGGGATGGTGCTTGAACTAGTTAGTGTTTGGGTGGCACAGTGATCAGCCATGGCACTGCTTGCACATTAATACATATTGGGGGGATAGCCACACAAAAATCTGCTACAGAATAAGCCAGTGTATTTTCTTTTACCCGTGATAGACATGACAGCCCCATTCAGTGAAACAGGATCAGTCAGTGTGAGGATGGAGTGTACAGTGAATAATGCCCTTTGTCAATTCACAGTCTGTTTTTTCCCACTGTAATTTATGAATGCAATCATTTCTCAAGTATTATTTTTTTCTGTCTAGAAATTAACACAAAAATTTGTTAAAAGTGTACAAATGTAGGCAAACATTTGAGATATTTGCCTACCTAGAGCACATTTACATTTCTATTTCTTTTTTATTTACCAATAAAGTCATCTAATTTGAATTAAATGCTAATTTTGATTGAAGGGAAAATGCTCTGAGACCTCTAGAGATCTCAGCATCTCTTCCAAAGCAATTCGGGAGAAATTGAATTCTTCATGCCTGAATATACATTAATATTCTTCATTGAACTTAGTTTCATTTTAAACTTTTCTTATTATTTCTAAAACAGCAAGATGTCTTGTTCATGCTGGAAGATAAGTGTGTTTACCTGCAAACAAGAAAGAGATGGATTCTGTTTACCAGAAACAAAGAAAACCTGTGAATCTTGGCACAGCCGCTAATGTGAGGAACTCTTCTTTGTGTGCAGAAGCACAGCATTAGATTTCAGGCCTCTATTCTCAAAGTACTTGCTGGGAAATGGGAGCCAGGGTTTCAATCCAAATGTGCAGGATTAACCTCCAGGATTAACACCCAGCAGTTTGGTCAGCTTCCTGCAAAATGTGTTTACTTATGCAGACAAGGAAATGGGCACAGGGTCTCTCCTGTGCAGGCTGGGTGTTGATCAGCAAGGGCTGGGACATGGCCCCTCCTTGGACAAAAAAATGTTGGTGTCCCTTTTCTTAAGAGGGGGAAATAGATGTTGTCTGAAATATGAAATGTGCTCAACAATTCCTACCAGGCTTGAGTTGTGAACATGCAAGAGACACTATTTGTTTTCAAAGATGTGTTTCAAATACACTTGAAAATAGCAATTTTGGGAATTGTATTTGTCAACAGCAGGAATTGTTTAGGTCATTTGATTTGCTTCTGTGCTTAAAGTGATGAAAAAGTAGGCACATTAGCATTACTTAATGAGTTAAATAAGAGAACAATATGTAATATACAGAGATTGCCTGAAAGTGTCACCTTCAGACTTAAGCTCTTTCTATGCATAAGGTAAACCTACTTGTTAAGAAGCACTATGCTTCATAAAATGAATACTGCATGCTTAGTTTAGTGAATTTTGAATTTCAGGTTGTTTAAAGTGTTTTGCTGCTCTGTACAGAAATGTGAATGAGTGTTGGTGAAGATTTCTGGCCACTGGCCACAATGTTTGACTTAGGTTTTACTGATACAGAGGAGAACTGAGCTCAGAATTAAACAATTTGAACACACCGGTTTACCTGTACCCAAAACAAGTGTTGCTAGGTAGGGCTAAATATGGTCAAGTGTTAAGAGGTCCATGACCTGAAAATTGCTTTTTATTAGCAGTGCATCTTAGCTGAACATCTAGGCTAACATGCATTCCATGCAAATTGACTGCAGACTCTGCCCAGACACTAGCTGTCTGGGCTGCAGTGGCTCTGTGCTTATTTTTAAGTCTGTAAGTTATAGTGCAAAGAACCAGCACCATAAAACTGTTATCAGAAGGCAAGACAAGCAGCATCAGCATTGCACTATCCTGAAACCAATTTATTATTGCTATCAACTGACCTTCCCTATTATGTATTTATTAGCAATAAGGGAGTGGAGTGCTTTTTTTATTTGCTATACTTGGTTGCAGTTGTATTGGTGAATCTTTAATCTGTCACACAAAACTCAGTTTCTGATAATAATAGCATCTTTATTGCTACTCTTTCTATTATTTATGCCTTGATCTTTCTTATTCCTCCCATTCAAAGCATGTCTTGGAGAATCCAAATGCTTTGACTGTGAAGGTGGAAACAGGAGGGAGCTAATTCCAGATTTGATCACGAATTGGCAAGTAAATTAGAGCTTAATTTCCTTCATTCAAGTTGCTGACCATGTGAATCAGCTTGTGGAAGTGGCTCGTGCAGACTGTCTTGCCTCATTAGCATGACTTTGTGCTTTCTGTAGATCAGGACAGGGCAGGGAGAGGAGGGGAGGCTGGTGTAAAGCCAGGAGTTGGGTATCTATGGGGTCTCAGCCAAAGACAAATGGATTTCTCCTGTCTCCTTATTCAGTACGCTACCATACTTGTGATGATGTTACTATTTATCTTATCCCATTGGGCCTCTCCACTTTCCCCACTGCCTGTGGGCCTGGGTTGTTCTCCTCCAAAACCATCTCTGGGCTGGGGCTCTCCCTTCAAATTTTTCCACACCAATCACTGACACTTGGCCACACCATATAAAAAGAAAAAAAACTCTCTTTCCCTCTGCCCTTTCCTTCTTCACTATCTTGGTCTGTACCCTTGCCATAGCTCCAAGTCACCGTGCAATGAGATGCTGGACTTTCTGCTAACAGATTCTAGGGGCAATGGTTAGATTTACAAAGCTGTGTTTTGAAAAGCAGTATTTAAAATTACTGGCATCTGTTAATTAAAATTTACCTGCAGTATTTTTTTCTTACTATGATCAGTTATTCTATTTTGTGTCTGGCTCAGAGTTCACAAGGATCTCCTTTGAACCTAATTGTAATTCAGCTACAAACTATGAGGTTTGCCTCTTAGTCTCTGAAGGAAGTTCTGAGTATCTTGTATTCTCTTTTTTCTTATTTTTTTCCCCCCTCAACCTGTTTAGTAATCTTAGAGATGCTTGGTACAAGTACATGTGTTTTAGGGATACATATCTCATAGGAAAATGTGGTGTCTGTGTCAGTAAGGTCTTGCCTCTGGCTTTTGAGGAATGTACCATCAGTGATATGCCCTGAATAAATTAGATAAGCCAAAAATTCACGACTCCTCTGGGAGGTGAGGGGTTAGTGCTGCCTATTATCTTTGGAGTAGCTGATACAAGCACAAGTGATGAATCAAGAGGTTTATCTCCACTGCACAGAAGGTGAAGCACCTCATCAGCAAATATTTTCTGTCACTTGTGGGCAGCATAAATAGCTTCTCCATTGGGAGATCCTGTGGATCTCTGTTTAGCTCACCAACATTACACTAAACAATTGCTATGATATGGGAGAGTTCTGAGCATATTTACATGTTAGCTCAGGTAGCATAGTAGTAGTAGAGGAATCTGATCACTCTGTATTACGTTTTCCAAATAGTCTTCTAGCACAAAAGAAGTTAGGATAATCTCTCCTTTTGGCAGGCTTAAGAAAATTCACACATGCAAGTACAGCTCTTCATGCTTGTACAGCTGAAGTGAGGTAGTAACAGATCCAGGATTCACTGGCTTGCTGAAAATAGGAATCATGCAAACTTTTCCTCATATTTAAACTGCACACACATAGACTGAGCTATCTGCCACAATCCTGGTCCTCTGATTAAGAGATTCTTCTAAGTGTGCCCAAAAATTATCACAGAATCACAGAACAGTTTGAGTTGGAAGGGACCTTTCAAAGATCACTTAGTCCAATCCTCCTGCAATGAGCAGGGACAACTTGAACTAAATCAGTTCGCTCAGAGCCCCCTCCAACCATTATGTGAAATACTTGAGGTTTTAGGCTGAAACTACTGGTTCCAAAGTTTTCAAAGACTCATAGATACCTATCATCCAAGTCAGAGGATGTTTGTTTTATAGTCCTCCAGTATTCCACTAAAAACCTAAATTAAGAGACTCATCTCTGTGTGCTCTTTGATCATTTTAGAGTCTGAGTGTGAACTGGAAAATGAACCTTGTCTTAAATTACTCTTTGTTGATTTTCTGTAGAGAGATCCTAGGTAAACAGGTAAGTTGGCATCAGAGAAAAGCACAAGAAAACAGAATATTTCTTTCCTTTGCTATTCTTCATGCTATGTTATCTGTTGGGCTTATTTAATTTTATTATTCTTGTTAGTAAAGCTGAATATCCAGCACTAAGGCATTTAGGAAACAGCACTGTTTGCACTGCAGGCCATTAAATCTTTGTAAATCAGCCCTGGAATATCAGCCTTTCCAATGCTTCATTATCTTTTTGCATGGTGAGTTGCTCTAATTGCAAACTGCCTAGATGAGATCCCACCTGTGCATTGTAAAATCACCACAAAGCATAATTGGATGAGTCTTAACCATTCTTGGCAGTAGTCAATCTCTTCTACCTCAGTGGCTTGTGAAGGTATTAAAGGAAAAGACAGCTTCAATGTGTGTAAAAGAAAGTATTGGCTACTTCTTTTTACAGTAAGGAGAAATCCTTTTATGAATGGGGAGGAGCAGGGAATCTACAGCAATAAAAATGTGACAAAAAAAAATCCATGAACTCATTAATGACTCTAAAATGCCTTTTGTTTCAACAGCTTTACTGAGTTGCCTGCCAGTAGCCACACATCACAGAAATATTCTATTAATTCCACTTTTTCCCCAAATTTAAACTCATTTTTAAATCTGTCTTCCGTTCCAGCCTAGCTAAAGTGAGACAATGCCTTCTACTCTTATAAATGGCCACTTCTAGAGGCTCATGGCCACTTCTTAACTTTCTTTCAAATGTGTTTATGTGAACAGAGGACAGTTTGCACAATTACTGGCAAAGGTTCAACACTTCCCTGGTTTTAATTCTCAGACTAAACGTATGCAGCCTGCTGCACAGGTTGTCAGCATGTCTCAAGGACAGCCTTGCATCTTTCCAAGGTAACCACAGAGTTCACCTCCCATGCCAGGCAGCTGGTTCCCAACTTTAACAGCTCTTTGGAAAGCCACAAATGGACATTCCTGTCCTGGACACTTGGCTCAAAGAGTTTGGTAGGGGCTGTCTGCATGGGAAGATCTGGGTCCAGAGTCAGGGTCTGACACTGCCTGCATGCTGCCTGTTGTTGGTGTATGTTCAGGTGGTTTTCAGAACAACAATGCTCAGCAGCTTGTGGGTTGGACTTTTAGGAATGCAGATATATGGACATGGATGTTTTTCAAAAGGGTTTATTGGTTTTGCAAATTTTTGTTTACCTGTTATTGCTGTGGAAAAGAAAAAGATATAACATAGAGCTGTTCAGATCTTTGAAGTGTCATAAAATGCACAACAAAGCATCACTGACACCAAGAGCAAGCCAAAGAAGGCAGCTCTCTTTATGTAAGACTGGTGTCATAAAATATTTAAATCCTTTCAGAGTGTGTGGCTTTCAGCTCTTTCATGCAGATAAGTGTCAGATTGTCAGGCAGCTTTGCTTAAGGAACATGGCACTATCTATTAAACAATTTCTCTTAGTTTCCCAAGAAAACTGTCTAGTTAAATATTTCTCATGAAAAATAAAGCTTGATTCATCTTTTCATTCATCTCACCTTTATTATGTACTTATCTAGTTACTCAGGCAAGTGTACAGAAAGATTTTATCTCTTTTTTTCTTCTTTTTTTAATTTTTTTTTTTTTGAGTTAGAAAACTTCCATGGCAATGTACCAACCATTTATGCCTTTGGAAAATATCACTATCCATTTCTATTCTTAGAGCAAATTGCAGCCAGCAAGGATACTGTCCCTCATGGAGACCATAAAAACATATTTTAGCCAACGTAATGGGATAAGTAAAGTCTCAGAGAGAAGAGGAAGAGGAAAGCAAATAATAATATTTTACAAATTCAGATAAGTTCTTTGTCCTCAGATCTTCTTGCATCATTGCTTTGGCCCTAGAGTTTTGGGGTTTTGTGTGAGGGGTTTTTTTATGGCTTAGAGAGGGAGGGACAGGCCTGTGGGGGTCTTGGTTGGGTTTTGGTTTTCTTTTGGGGATTATTTTTTTATTTTGCTTTCTGTTTTAGCATTTTTTGCTAAGTGATTCTTTCTCCTTTTGCCTCATCTCACTAGGAATGAGCCCCTTCCAATTGCCTCCAACTATGCATTTGTTCCTTTACATTGGTACTGAGATTTCTCTGAATAGTTTTGTCCATCCTTCTCTGAAGCTTTTTATCCCATAAAAATGTTTTAGTAATGATTCCTACAGCTGCATTCACAGTTTCTACAACTAAAATACAATCCCCTCCTCTGGTACCATCTTGGGTTACCATCAAGGCTTGTCCTGGATCCCAGGCAGACTCTTTGAAATGGAACAAAATCAGGACCACACATCCCTTTCAGTCTGTCCTTTTCCCTCCTGTTCTAGTGGAACTAGGACATCTTCCACTAGTTCAGGGTGACAGGATGGCTTGAGAAGGCTGAACTTTCCTCTGAAGTACAGGATGCATTTTAGTGGCTTTGATTTGAACTTCGGATGGTTTAAGTTTCTTTGCACAGAAATGAGCTGCTAAACTCAGGTGACATACCATAGGAAGTCATGAGGTACTCCCTCTTTTTCTCTGCATTGGGGAACACCAGTACAGCCATGTATCATTGGAGACTGTCTTCTAAATTTTCAAACTCACCAGAGTTCCACTGATGAACTTACAAGCTTTAGTTACTTCAGCACTGACACACTTTTATTCCTACTTCTGTTGAGCCTTGTATTGTGCAGTTGGTTTCTGAGTGTCCCGTATTTTTCATCTCACCTTTTTAAGTTCCAGGTTTCCCTTTTAAGGTAAAAACATTTAAATTATTTGTAAGTCTGTGGTTCTGCAGTTGCAAGAATGGCACTTTGCCATTCACTGTGATGCTGAAACTCCCATTGGGCTCAGTCATACCCTGATTTACTACTAGCACTGCTTTCTGTTGTTACACACTGACTTAGCTCCTGAATTATTTCTGTCCTAGGGCAGAAGGGATAAATCTCTAGACATATACATTTATTTGTTTTAAAGAATAAAGTATTAGACAGAATACATTTTAAAAAATATATATTAGAAAAGTGGACCACATCAAATCCAATGAATTAAGTATCCTTTTGCATCTCTAAAAACACCAGCATGCCTTCCCTCTCACAGACATACAAGTCCTGCACAAGTCACTTCTTTTGTTTTCACCAATACAAAAATCAGTGGCATAAAGACCTGCTTGTCAGTGGCTTGCAACAGTACAGAAAAGCCTGATCCCCTGGGTTTGTTTTTGTTATGGGAAATTATTACACTGCAACATATGCTAACTTTTCTTGGAACTGCTTGTCTTTTCATAGGCTTTTTTTCAAACTAGAATTCAAATTGTGTTCCCTTCATTACAATTTCTTACATTATTCCTCTGAATTTTTAACAGCTTTATTTGAATTGGCCTATGAACTTTATCATCCCCCCAAATCCACATGTGTGATCTGCCAGTCCACAAATCAACTTTCCAGTAAATGTTTAATCAGTTTATTCCAGAAAAGCCTTTTTATGTAGTTTTCCAAAAATGTTAGGCTCATGGAAGCAGTCAGGTAGTCTCTGTTTGTCTGTCCATCTAACCATTTTTCTGTTACTTGCAACAAGATGTTTAAAAACCTGTTGACCAGCATCCTCCCTCTCCAGATGTGTAATGAAAATAAGCAGCTGTAGAGGTGTCCCAATGCAGCAGGCTTGCCTACTAACAGGAGGAAAAAAATCTACAAGGCTTAGCAGACACATGAGAATCCACTCAGGAAAAAGCAAACAGAAATACCCATATTGCAAGAAATTCTTCAGTCAACTTGCATGATACAAGATCCTGAAGAATCTGACATCAAAACACAGATGCAAGCTTTGCTGTTCCTGCAGTCTGTGGATTGCACAGTGGCTGGGGACATACAGAGAGATGTTTAGGAGGAAAGTCTCATCTTTAACATTCTTTGCAGGGTCACTAGTTAATGTTTAGTTAGTTGGTGTCATTAATGTTGATGTTTAAATAAGTCAGATGGAATAGGCTCCAAAGGCATCTATTTTTCCTTATCAGCTGTGAAAGCAGCTCAGGTGCAGGCACCTGTGTCACAGACACCTGTATGTACATTCAATCCAGTGAATTAATTTCCATCATGTCTCTGTGTGCAGGTAGGAGTAGGACCATTTTGGAGGGATGATTTTTTCTGTCACTACACCCTGCTCAAACCAACTGGTGTCAACTGTTTAGGGGCCCTGGTTTTGTCCCCTGCCACCACTGGGGGACAAGGGCTGCTCCAAGTGTCAGTGGTGGGAGTAGATCCATCACCTGTTACTGTGATTGCGCCAGTGCACTCCAGAGAATGACCGTGCAACTCCACCAGTGCCAGTGCTGGCACAGGGGAAAATGTGCTCAGTAGAGAAAAGTGCCTGGCCACCCCTAGCAGGACTATCAGCCCCCCTGTGTGAGCCACTTTTGATTTCTTAAGAGGTGTGACTTGAGCTATTTATTTTTGTAGGAAGACCTACTGTGTGCTAACAGGTAATCTTCAGAAGCATGTATTTCAGTAATTAGCCCAGCTTGTTCCTAAATTAGGTGTATTGATCAAGCAATTCAAAAGGGACTTTTTAGTACCAGATGTGGCTTGGTTACAAGCACACCCCACCATCCTTGCTGCTGCTGCAACATGAGCGGGCTGGGCTGGGCCGTCACTGTGCTCTAAGCTCTGATCCTTTCCACGTTTGCAGGACTTCACGCTCCAGCCTCTGGGGATGCCAAGGAAAGCAGTGTGGAGGAGAAGTGCTCCTGTGGGCCTCAGTAACCATGGGATGGCTGTCTCAAGCAGCAGGCCCTGGCGGGGCAGGGCTGACCCTTTCGCTGTGGTGGCTGCCTCCTCGAGGAGCCGGCTCCCTGAGCAGCAGAAGACAAGTGAGTCCCCTCTGAGCTGGTTCAGAGGGGTGTATTTACCTCCTGCTCTGCACCCATTAAACAAGACGTTTGTCAAGGGTGGTGAGTGGCAGGACACAGACAGCACCCAGGAAAAGCGCAGGGCCTTCCTGCAGGACTTTTGTAGGAAATACAACAGCAGAAAGAAGCTGCAAACCCACCTGGTGCACCTGGTGTCAAGGATTTATGTAGAGGACAGGCACAAGGTTCTGTACTGTGAAGTGCCAAAAGCAGGCTGCTCCAACTGGAAAAGGGTCCTCATGGTGCTCAGCGGACTCACTGCTTCAGCAAACAACATCTCCCATGATGATGTGCACTACGGAAAGCACCTGAGGAAATTGGACAGTTATGACCTAAAAGGGATCTACACACGCTTGAACATGTACACCAAGTTCATATTTGTACGTGATCCTATGGAAAGACTGGTATCTGCCTTCAGGGATAAGTTTGAGCATCCAAACAGCTATTACCATCCGGTATTTGGGAAGGCAATAATTAAAAAGTATAGACAGAATGCAGATGAAGAAGCACTGAAAACAGGATCAGGAGTTAAGTTCAAGGAGTTTATCCAATATTTGTTGGACTCCCACCGACCAATAGGAATGGACATTCACTGGGAGCAAGTCAGCAAGCTCTGCTATCCCTGCCTCATCAACTATGACTTTATAGGAAAGTTTGAAACCCTGGAAGAAGATGCCAATTACTTTCTGCAGCTGGTAGGTGCTCCAGCCAATCTGAAGTTCCCTAAATTCAAAGACAGACATTCCTCTGATGAGAGAACAAGTACAGAAGTAGTGAGGCAATATTTAAAGGAGTTGTCTAAGGAGGAGAGACAGCTGACCTATGACTTCTATTACTTGGATTACTTAATGTTCAATTATACATCACTACTTGTATAGCACTAGAATAGCTTCAGGCTTCTACTAGATACTTATCATGTTGGGATTCAAAACAACTACTTTGATATTAGTCCTGAAAGGAAATGAAGTTACTGCTAAGTAGAGTTGTCTTGAATTAGTGGAGATTTTATAAGCTAGAGTGATATCATTTGATACTAAATTATGGAGAATTCAAAGGAAAAAAGACCTGTAAACAGCATAAATTGCACTAAAATGCCTGAAAAAGCTGTTTTTACCGTTATGGATTATTCTATGGAAGCAGTAGCTCAGACAGCTGTTGCATTAGCTTACCTAATGTTCTTTTAATGGTTTAAGAAAAAAAATTCAGAGTGGCATGATTCTTTTTTTGGTATGTTTGCTTTAGAAATGGGTTTTGAAAAAACTTTTGATTGTATTTTTACTTTCTGTCACTTATTAATAAAGAATCATTGGCTAATTTTCTAAAATGTTTACAGTGTTCTCAGTTTCAAGTCTTGTTTTTATTTTTTTTTTTATTACTATTAGACTGTAGCCAATTTTAGACCTTTTTTATTGAAGGCCGCTCTTGAATACAAATGCATCAAACTAAAAATAGCACAGCAGTTCAGTTGATGAGCAGGGTAGATATGGGTAAATCTGTGAAGGACCAGTCCACTGCCTCATTTTGGTTGATGCACTGTAGTTGACAAATATGACCCTCCTTTCAGAGAGCTGCTGCATTCAACAAAATTAAGGTTTTAACGCACCATGGATTCATCATTACATGTGACACTGGCATACTGTGATCCCAATATTCGTGGTGGTCTTCAGTTTTGGTGAAATGGACTAAGTTTCAGCCTGGCAGCTCTGGGATATTCTGAGATCTGTACAGAGAAGCAACTTCAATGCAACTACTGTGACCATTCTCAGTCTGCTGGGGTCTGGTCATCAGCCCAGCTCCCAGAAATCTCTTACAGAGAAGGTGTTGTGTGTCCATTGCGTCCCAAATCTATAAACTGGCTCTGCCCCCAGAGCTCCCTGGAGTCACCAGTGTTTTGCTGTCCTGCCTGCCTTGCAAGTGGTCACCAAGCCCAAGGAATGGGGTGCACAGTGCAGTTTTATGTGGTGTAATGTGTATTGGTGATTTGTCCTAGAGGAAGATGTGTCCAGAATCCCACAGTCCTGGTTTGAATAGACACCTTCTACCCTTCTCTTCCCTCTCCTCCCACAAGTGCTGCCTGACAAGTTGTTCCTGCAACCTCTCTTGCACAGTGGATGGGCCAGGGTGTCACAGGAGGAGGAGAAACCTCTGGAAAATCATAGGATCATGGAACCATTGAAAAAGGCCTCTAGGATCATCGAGTCCAACAATTAACCTAACACTACCAAGTAGACCAAATCTCTAAAATGGATAGGGAAAAATTTCTATGCCCTTCCAAAATAAAGTTGTCCCCTATGCCTTTCTTTCTGAAATGGTTTGGTGCATCTTGCTCCAGTGCCTTGATATAGCAAGTTGTAGGGTGAGGAAACAGCCTGATGGGAAAGTACTAAAAATAAAATATCCTTTTTCTCTGTTCCCAACCACTGGTCACAGCTACTGCTGTTATTGTTGTCTTTTCCTTCATCTCAGGCAAAGTATGATGTACAGATTCAGTCCTTCCACAGGAGTAATTGTGGGTCCTAACTGAAAGGCCAGATCATTTCCTAGGTACCCTCACTGCTTGATTCTCCCTCAGTTTTCTCCTCAGAAGAGGGAAAAAAGCCTCCTCTAGTCTCCATGGTGCCAGAGTGTAATCAAACAGGCTCTGCACATCTCTCCTTGTGGCAGGACAGGCCATTCTAAGGGGAAAAGGTAAAAGCACACTGGGCAGCCCAAGCCAGGGCTTGTGATGTCTGTGGCTAGCAGCACCCATAGCTTAAACCATCTTGTTCCAAGGGAACATGAAGCTAAGAGGAGAAGCAAAAAGCCAGCCATCCAACATGAGGTGTGGGGAGATGCATTTGCTGGGCACCAGGGAGAAGTTACAAGGATGCCTTGGACAGGTGAACACACACATTGTTGCTTGTGTGAGCTGTGCATGGGTGGACCCACAGGCGTTAAAACCCAGAAGTGTTTGGGAGAGGATATCTGGCAACTGAACTTCCCCCTCACATGCTTCTCCTCAGGTGAACAAAAATCTCCCCCTTTTAATACAGGATGGTGCTCAACTCCCACCTTCCCTGTCAGAAATCCTTCCTGGTTTCCTCTGAGCTCCACCCCATCCAAGACAATTAAAGAAGACCTCCTGAAAGTTTTGATTTTGTTTAACCTTCTAAGTCATGTGAAAACTGCCTTGGATTTGAACTTGGTTTGACCTCTAGATTCTCTGCTGTTGTAAGTATTGGATTCAACCTCAAATCCTGAGTGAATCTCTCTTGCCTTACAGGAAGACCAATGAATATAGTAAATTTAAATAAAAAATTAATGTCCACCAACCTTTGGATGTCTATATATTTGCTTTGTCTTCTCTGTTGTGGATATGTGTTAATTAACTGATAATTTACACACAAAAAAAATGTCACACTAATGGTACTAGTATTTTCAAAAAAGCACACGAGGAAAAAAGTGCAACATGCTAATAAAAATGGAGACCAATTTATAGATGAGTTTGGTATGAATACTTTAATTCAGAGAAATAAATTAATGTTAGTAAATGACAAAGTCTCTGAAGAACTTGAGCTTCACACTGAGTTCATTTTAGTGGCAAACTTTCTGCCTATCAGATCAGAGAATGACAGAGATTTAGGGGGGCAGCTTAATTGCATTGAAAAGCTACACATTCTCATAAGATTTCTTCTACTAGTGGGTCTTAGATAAAGCTATTGTTTGAGTCAAGGAGGGGGTTGAAAGAAATTATCAGCAAATATTTGGTTTCTGCAAATGATAGGGAAAATGACATTGATTTGCATATATCCATGGACGTGGACATCAGGTCCCCAAACTATAATCTTGAAAATCTGATATGATTTGCATTTGTGATTTAACAGGGGAGGACACCAGTTAAGGTCTTTAAAGCATGTATGTGCACAGAAGTGTAATTGTTTTAGCTGCGCTGTTGTTCTATGGCTCTAGTGAAAGTAATTTAACTTCTTTGTATGCTCAACTTCAAATTTCATAGCCCCTAACTGCACTTAAAAATTCATTTTTTGAAAATCTAACCGAGACTTTTGTAAAGAAGAGCCTCTCCACAGTCATGTTCAGCGACCTAAGGGATTCAGATGATCTCAGTAGCAGAATCTAGATTGTACTTTGCTTCATTAACCACATTTTGAAAATCACCAGCCTGCTTTGCCAGGAATTAAGTTACATGATTTAAAATTAACATAAGAGTTTAGCATAATTGAAGTGGGACTGTGATATCTGACTTATGGGATTATAAGAGATAAAGGCATAATTTGCAGCATAAAAGATAACCTCTATTTTTAAAAGTAAAATTTAAAAGGTCAAAGTGGGAGGCTGCATTGTAACTTTGTTTATATTTTGAATGAATCCTGGGCAAAAACCAAAACTGAAGGTCATTCACCATAACTAGCATAAATCTCATCTCCACAACTGCGCACAGATGTTTGTTTTACTCAGAAAATTATATATAATGTATGCAGAAGAGGAATGAAAATACACTCCACAACATTCAGTGAGATTATATCTACACTAGAGATCAGCTGTGGCATGCAGAGCCTCTTTGAAGGGGCTTCATTACAGTAAAAGCTTTTTAGTTATGAACATTTCCTCATTTGAAGATCTCTAGGCACTTCTCTAATGCAGGTCAGTTGTCAGAGCAAGTCAAATGTGCTGTAAAGGCATTACAGGGAGCCTGTGGGAGAGCTGGCGTGGCAGGAGAGTGCTCCCTTGGCTCATGTGTCTCTTCCAAACACCAGACAGTCATGCATCCCTCCTGAAATTAAAATTTGGGTTTTGGAACCTCATGTTCTACATCTGCTTTGCTTCTAAAATGAATCAGTATTAATAAAATCAAATTTTTAATAGCAAAATTTTTAAAGAATAAACAAATTTTAAAGAATTAAACTTCACAGGTGTGCATTCCCAAATTCTGATATACGCATCAACATAAGGCAGCTTCTTTTTTCCAGGTAGGATTTGGCTTGGACAGCTCAGACATAGCCATTGTGCCCATCTCTTCCAAAACTGCTGCTAGACTGTTGCTTGCTGAAGTCAGAGGTGTGCAGCCACAGTGCAATCAAACGCAGCACATGCTCCTGGAAATTTCCTCTGGTGGAACTCCCCCAAAAGGCCAAATTTATTGGAGCTACTCCTGCCTCAGGCTGTGCTATCTTGGTGATATGTCATTGGAGATCACTGCTTTAATTTTAAATGGAGTTTAAATTTAACTGAAAATTGCAATGTGACACTTTGCAAAAGTCTGAGAGGAAAATATTTTTCTAGAGCTTTGTATTGTATATGTGGGTTACATATAAACATCTTTGTTGTATGTGCCTTAAGGCTAACAATACATCAGAAAAGTCTTTTCAACTGTAATGCTAATACCAGTTTATCAACTTTATAACTCCTGTGATGCCTTCAAAACTATATTAATTTGGTCTTGGAACATAAAGTCTGAAATCTGACCATAAATCATGATATTTCATTAAAAATATGGATGCACCTGTCCTGTATCAACCAATTAATGTACAGTTCACAGGGCAGGGCAAGCATATACACTACTGGGAGGTGAAACTCTCTGATTTAGCAAAAAACATCTGTTTATATCCCCAGATACCTAGGATTGCTTTTCCTTCAGAAATATGCACAAGTGGGAGAATTCAGGAAACAGTCATAATATTTAGCTTAAGGAGAATGTCTTAGATTGATTGGTTATCATAGAAATTTCATGTTTTATGGGAGAACAGTTGTGCTTTTGGCAATGCAGCTAATTGAAGTGAACTCCACATGTCTCTTCAATGTTAGATGTAGCTCTGCCTGGGACTTGGACTTAAGAGATCTGGATCTTCATCCGGGTTCTGTAATTTCATGCACTTGTTGGACAAACATGAAATGTTATCTGTGTTGATGTCCCCACTTGTAAAGTGGTCCTGTAAATGGAAGGAAATTATACCATGTGTCTTCTCCTAAAATCATTAAAGTGTGTGGCTAAAGAGCAGTGGTTAGAAATTAGGTATTAGTAAGGAATTTAACTCTAGGATGTTCATTGCCTTTGCTTATGCTTTACTTCCAAGGGCTTGGAGGAAGCTGGGGACTTCCCAGCTTTGCTCCAGCCGAGAAACACATCATTCAGCTCTGTTCTGGGCAGTTGGCAGCCTTAAGAATGCAAGCTCTGTCTCCAAACACTGTGCATCTGTCAAGCCTACCCAGGCACTGCCTCAGCATAAAACCAGTGCCAGGATGTCTGACCAGGGGGAAGTGTCCCTCTGGCTCCTTTGGGAGAGCAGACAGAGTGAGAATCTTGCTGTCTCAATTTATTCAGAGCCAGGATGAAAGAGAAGCTATTTTATTTTGGTGTAAATAAGTACTGCCATATTTCTTTTACTGCAGTAGCTGTACATGAAGTGATGCTCAACGAGAGGGTTCTGCAGAAGCAGTGGATCCCATCTAGGTATGCAAACTCCTGCCTTGTCCTATACACCAGAGCTGCATGACCCAATACCCAGGGCCATGTTCCCCCAGCCCTTTCTGAGGTCCTGCCACCCCTTGTGGCAGGCTCCAGTTCACCTGGCATGCTAGAACATCTCAGGATTTACCTCATACTAACACAGGCACTGTTTCTGTGGAGGCTACAAATAACATGGGGATGCCATTGAGACAGACTATGTTGCTTTCTTCCTCTTGTCTTCAAAAAATTATATGATTAACAACTGTGAGAGAGGGGAAAAGACTCCTTACAAAAGGAAAGGGAAAATCTCAAGGCCATGACCATAACTTTTTTTTTTAAAATATGTGTAATTGTTGCTTCCTTTCTTCTGTCTCCTCACAGAGAATTTCCCTCCCTCTCAAATTATGTCAGCACAAATGAGTGAGACCAATTGCCAGGTTGCTCTCAGCTGACAAGTGTAAGCCACCTCCAGTCCAGCCCATCTATGTTATCATGGCACTGAGGCTGCACTAATGAGCCTGCCTGAGAGTGTGGTACTGTCAGCACCATCTGTGCACACGTGTCTGTCTTGACTTTGTCATGCAGAAATTCCTTCTGTCTCAGGGCTTGGGCTTTTTCCTCTCAAATTTCTTGCAGAAA
This sequence comes from Melospiza melodia melodia, assembly GCF_035770615.1. Lineage (NCBI taxonomy): Eukaryota > Metazoa > Chordata > Aves > Passeriformes > Passerellidae > Melospiza > Melospiza melodia. The sequence continues at coordinate 128,284,636 of NC_086194.1, read as the reverse complement.
ACACATTTTCCACAAAAGCTCACAGTACCGCTCATCTCCCAAGATTTGTAAATTTTGAGTGGCCCATGTAATTTGCATTCAAGAAACAGCATTCTGAGATATAAGGTGTGGGAGCAAAGCAGGTTTATCAGGGCATTTCAGCATACAGAGAGGTAAATCAATACTCAGTGGATTGTAAATATATGTCAGTAGGATATTAAACGCTAAAGGCCTAATTTTCTCAGGGTAGTTACTTGCATGTAAAAACTGGATGTCTGCAGAGTAGGACCTGCATATTAAATTATCTCATTTTTGACAAAAGCAGACACACACAGAGACAGATTTTCAAGTTCTAGGAATGATAAGTCACTGTTCATCTGAGAAAAAAAGCGTGCTTCTCAGTGTGTTCAGAAAGCTGAGTTCACTGGCATAGTTCCCTCCCTACAAGCTTGCATAAATGCAACATAAATGCATGCACACGTTTTATAAATGCATGTACTCACAGTATTTGTATGTCAGTCTCATAACCCCTAGACAAAGGTTGTGCAACAATGGTAGTGGGAGCTACATAGTTAAAGTCCTGCATTTGACTTTAAACACCTTAAAAGTGCATGAAAACACACGCACATAAACATTCTGTTAGCATGCTGCAGAACCACAACGTTATTCTAAGCAAACCTAAACTACTTGCAGGGACTGCAAGTTTGCCTCTTGCACAGCCTTTCTTTTTGCTTCTTTAGCTTGCTTGGGGCATGATGCTGCCAGGTCTGTGGGGCTGCAGTTTGCCAGCTGAGCCTGTTTCTTGTCGTGGGTACAGATGTGGGTTTTGGGAGGAGGTTTCCTGGTGGGACACCAGGAAGGTTTTGGGAAGGAGGCAGGGGTTTACAGAAAGGTCTGCTTTCAAGGAAGTTGAGGTGTTATCCCCATAGTGCACTCCAAGCCATAGACACAAGCTGTCACCTTTGCTATGACTACTGCTATTCTCTTAGAAAAGAGAAAAAAAAAAAAAAAAGTGAAACAGAAAAGGGACAGAGGAAAAACCTCTAATGAGAAGGGGAAATGTTAATTGTGGCTGGAGGTGACAATGAACAATAATAAATTGCAGCTTTGCTATTGTATCTCTGATCAAAGTACTCTCAGGCTGCAGCAGAGCAAAAGCTCAGCTCCAAGGGAGGATGATGTTTCTCAAAATCCTCGTGATCCCTGCAGGTCCTCCTGAAGAGCAGAGAAAACACAAACACTGAACCAAAGTTAGATAAATTTTTTTTCTGTCTCAGACTTGCTGCCAACAAGGCTCCTGTTTCTCCCTGTATCTTTTTGTCTGTCTCCAGCCTAGTGGCTACAGTGGGGGCCGAGACAATGCACTGCCCCTGAGTACAGAAACTCCCCTAGTGGAAGCACTCTTACCCAGCAGAATCTGGCCCACAATTCATCTGCTGCCTTGCTTTATTTAAAAGAGATGCTAAGATTGAAATTTTCAGCTTAAGCTGATATATGTTAGGCTACTCAACCTGCAAGTTAGCAGGCAAAACTTTAAGGTGGGCAGAGCCATTGCTGCTGCCAGGCACATCTCTGGGAGTGGCAAAGGCCACCTCTGAAAAGCAGAATAAGGGATACTCCTAAGTGGATACTCCTAAGTGTTGCTGAAGAACACAGTTCTTAGGAAGCCATGCTTAACAGACTTTTAGTATCAAAATATACCCTTAAACATACTTATAATTGGAAGCAGCAGAAGCTACTTTCCCATACCCATACCTTTCTGAGCAAGACATGGAGAAAAAGAGGGAGTATTCTTTCTAGAATTTTCAGTTTTACTTTCTGTGCCTCCCTTGGCCCTCAAGCACCAAAGCATTTCTTAAATTTAGCAAAGGAAAACAAGCTCTACCCACTGACACATTTGTAGCTAAAATCTGCTCTCTGTGCTGCCTTGGTTGCAGAAACAGGCACAGGCTGAATGAGAGAAGCTGAGAACTTGTTATGCAAAATCTACAGCAAGTGAGCTTTTCTAGTGCTATTATGCCTTGACCCCTTATTTTGGCACAGTAACAAAACCACTGAGACTGGACAGTTATAGGGTTTCACAGGCTTTTTTTTTTTTCTCTTCCCTTTTTGGCCTCATAACAAAACCCAAGTGAATCAATGGTGTGCCCAAACTTCTGAAATAGTCTAGGACTTTCAGTATCTTCTACACAAAGAAACAGTGGGGAAAGATTTGTCTTTTATTTATTCATTATCTAATCAGGGCAGACTACTGTCTAAAAATATCTTGCTCAAGATCATGATAGAAATCTCTCACACATTTTTCCAACTGCTTGGGCTACACTATGATCTCTACTGTTTTACATTGACATTGTTTTCTGTTTGTGGCTTAAAAATCTCCATTTTTGCCGATAAATGACACTTGCCTGTAACTCAGGTGATCATTTTCCCCCCCAAGACTTGATTTTTGTTCTGCTTTGGCGTCATCACTTGAGTAAAACTAAAAGTAATTAAAAAAACTAAATAACTAAATTAATCAAACTGGACTAAAAGGGGAGGGGAAGGGAAGGGAAGGGAAGGGAAGGGAAGGGAAGGGAAGGGAAGGGAAGGGAAGGGAAGGGAAGGGAAGGGAAGGGAAGGGAAGGGAAGGGAAGGGAAGGGAAGGGAAGGGAAGGGAAGGGAAGGGAAGGGAAGGGAAGGGAAGGGAAGGGAAGGGAAGGGAAGGGAAGGGAAGGGAAGGGAAGGGAAGGGAAGGGAAGGGATCGCACAGCAAAAATTGCATTGTGACACTGTGTGGAATTCCCCCCCCATGCCTTTTGTACTAAACAGGTTTAGTTTGGAAGTCAAAACTAATTTTTGAAGAGACCATTCTGCAAATTCCACTCTGCCACACTGAGGCCAGGCTGGGTGGTTTTCCATGCCCTCCCACAGCCCAAGAAGCAGCCAGGCCGCAGTGGGAGCAGGGGGATCACGGTGCCAGCGAGGCGTGTAGCTGAAAAGAATCCCTTTCACTGCTGTGTTGGTTCTGCCGTGCTGCGGCTGACACAAATGTGCTCGTGGCAGTCAAGTGTGCAGGGGAACACTGAAAATCACACACGAATTGGACATGTTAAGCTTTTACAAAATGGGCTACATTAAACCATAACCTCCTCATAAATCCCCCTTTCTCTGCGTGCATTCTTAGAAAGTTACATCTATTTTTAACAGGGTTCAGACTATTTGGACCTGGAGAGGTGTCCTAGAATCACAGAATGGTTTGGGTTGGAAAAGGGCCTTGAAGATCTTCTAGTTCCAAGCCCCTGCTTTGGAGTCCCCACCAGTCTTGTGTCCTTCATAGACAGTACTCCAGTACAATACCTGTCTACACAAAAAATAGTTTTCTCCATAAAACACATGAAATCCACTTTAAACACTAACTTTCAGCAAGGCTATCTATCTAAAACATGAATGCAAGAAAAGAGATGACTGATGAGTTTAAAGAGGTAAGTCATGAAGAATGGCATCAGACTAGTTATTTTATATTAAATCTGCTACTAAGTAAAAAAGTACTTTTATCCACAAAGTCTTCTGCAATTTTTTTTTTTTTTTTGTTAATTTTAATTAAGGGATTGAGTAGCTCCAATTGTCATTTCTGAGTTTGAAACCTTTCTCCTAGTCCAGTAAAAATGTAGCACCTATATCACTAGCTTGATGTGCTGGGGTTTTTCCAAGATGTAAACACAAAAATCTGTCAGAAATAAAGTTACTGTTCTATAAAGGATTTTGAGAAAAACATGCTATCAGGTTTTCTTTAGAAGCTTATGGACAAAAGGACTTGTAAATATTCATAGTCAGACCTTCCTTTTTTGGTTAGTTCAATGAAAGATGCACCACTGCATGGGAAAAGGATCAACATCTTCGCATCTGTGCCCTGAGGTTTTAGCTTTTAGGAGGTATTAGTGTTGAGAGGGAAGATAATCCTTGTAAAATACATAGTATTAAGACAACAGTTACTGTAGTAATCTACAAAGATAACCTGAATGATCTGAAGCAAAATTGTCTTTCTTGGAATATGCTGCATAAGCCCATTCATGGCATAGATTTCCATGGCATGGACTTCTATTCATATATAAATCCTATGAATATGAAGCTATGTATGTATTATACATATTTTCATTCTATTGTATACCAAAAAAAAAAAAAAAAAAAGAAAAAAAACCTTGGACAAAGAACAAATTCCTAGCACTTGGACACATGTCAAATGTACACCACTGAGGCTCAGCCTTGCCCAAGAAAAAGAAAAAAACGAACAACCACACAATTTAATCTTTAAATCTCATAATGGTTGACAGAGGCAGCTGAACAGAGCAGTGTGTTTCAGTGTTTCTAGAGCCTTTGCTGCTGTACTGAGTTATATTTGCTTCAAGCATTGCCCCTGTTCATTAGCCACAGAACAGCAAAGGGGTTCAGAGCTGGCTGAGAGATCTCTGAAAGTACTTAATGTACTGATCATGCTGGGGGATCACTGTGAGCCCTCGTGTGCTTTAGGGTTTTCCTCAGCAGGTAAGTCTGTAGGTAAATATAGAATCACTATCAGTATAAAATTATTTAAATCAGTAGATTGAGTAAAGGATGGTCAAACACAGCAGACTGGGCTGTGCTCTAGTGTGATGCCTGTCAGACAGAATATCTGCAAAATTGCACGTCTCAGAGTGAAACAAGGCTTATCTACAGAATGAGGGCTATATCCCCAGAAGGTCTCAGGAGTTACTGTGGAAGAGCAAGAAAGAAGGCTTCCTCAATGCAATACTGTGGCAAGAATGACTAATTCCCAGGTGTGCTAAAAGAAATGCCTTCGCTTCAGAATGTGCCTTCTGGGAGACCAATATTAAATATGCATTTTAAAAAGCATGTTGGAAAAGTGGCAAAGGCACAAACAAGACCTGAAAAAAACTAAAGTTACTGATTTTTTTAGAGGGAGAGACTGAGATCTCAGTCTGCTAAGCTTATCAAAAGGATGATGAAGAGTTGAATTGCTCACATTACATAAGTATCCTCATGGGGAGACAGTAGATGTATAAGAGGCTTTTTAATCTGGCAGATAACAGCATAATAAGAAGCAGCATATGGCAGATGAATTCATACAAATTCAGTTTAGAGACAAAGACCATTTTTGGTGATGAAAATTATTAATCTTGGGAATAAACTACCAAGGGAAGGGGTGGATTTTCTTTCCCATGAGTTTTCAAATCTAAGCAAGGATGCTTTTTCAAAGCATATAAGTTACTGAACTCATGAAATGTGTCTTGAGGTAAAGTGAAATGGTCTACAATATACAAAGTTAAACAGAGCATGTTATGTTACTATCTAGTCTTGAACTCCACAATTCTTTGGCTGAGCTTCATTTCTGTAGGAACCTGAAGTGGTGGTGTGGGAAGAAGCTGAGCATTTCCAGCTGAGGAGCTTAGAAAGAGCAGAAGGACTGTAAGGGACAGCAACACAGACTGGTCAGGAAAGCATGGCTGGATGTTACAGAGTGTATAACAGTGGTGTTTACAGAGTACTGCATTTTCTGTGGCTGATAAAATCTGGGACTGCTTAACTGAATTTTAGTGTCTCACCCAGCAAAGTTAGATAAATCTCTTTGGTCCCACTGGCTAAGGCTACACAGCCCCAGCACACAGACCAGCAGGATGATGGTTTTCCCTCCTGGCACATTCAGAGCTGACTGCATCTTGCTCTGTGCTGCTGCTACATGTCACTGTCCCCTCCACAAGAGACCTTACTCCTCTATTTCCGTTGACCTGGGGCTGTTCCCCTAACTTTCCTGTGCCCCCATGAGTGCCCAGGGCAGCTTCCCTGCACCTTCTCTCCAGTTCATCAAATCCTGACAGGCTGTGCCACTGATGCAGCTTTTCACAACTGACATTGCAGCAACTTGTGGCAAGAGGAGAGAAAAAGATGGTTTTTTTGGTTGTTTTTTTTTTCTCTTGTTTGGGTTGGTTTTTTTTCCTCCAAGCAAAGGGCCTGTCCATACCATGTTCAAATTAAACTATTTCTAAAGGTGAAAAACCTCCAGGTGGCTCCTGTGCTACCTAGTTCTTAATTTTGCTTTTCCAACAGTAATTGAAGCCTATTGAGGTGGGGGAGAGGGCAAAGAAAAAGCATTCAATCCAAATAGTCTTGTGAGGGAGGTAATAGTGCAGGGCTAAGGAAGCTCAGCAGTCATTTAAGTGCACAGCTTCTTGTAAATCCTTTCTGAAAAGCCTGAATGAATCCCCCAAATGAATGGCCATTTTGTCCCTTTAGTTCTCCTTCTCTAGCACAGAACTCAATGTGCAGCTTGTGGACAGACAGATTCCACAATAAATAGAGAAGGAGAGTAAAACTAAACCTACTGGAGCCTGGCCAGCAGCAATGTCAAATCTCTTGACTGATTTCCCAGGGAATTCTTGCTCTAAATGTCAGGAGAACATAGCCCTGCAGCCAAACCTGGACCAGACTGATACCAAGGCGTGACAAAATGAATGACCTAAGTAACAAGATTACACTGCAGGAAAATTAAAACTTCAGAAATGTGCAAAGATCACATTTCAGTAAGTGGTGTTTTATGTACGATCCTTTTAGTAGACAAAGCTTAACCCAAACTTATAAAACATAAATTGGTGAGGGGAAGGGGATTTATTAGTGGCAACAGAATGAAACTTTTCATCACTCAGGAAAAAAAAAAAGCCTGAGAGTTTCTGCAAATGGTTTCTGAAAAGGCTCACAGCCCGCTCTTAAACGCTCTTGTCAGCAGGAGCCAAGGAAGGCCAAAGGAATTTGGTCTCCTAGGAATCTGCACCACTTTGAAAACAGCAACTAAGTCCTCCATCACCAGGGCACTTCTACAAATCCTCTTGGAGTCTGTCCTGCCAGGGACAGCAAGTGTCCCTTCTGCCGTGGTTGCCTGCAGCCACTCATGCCCAGGGAACTGGCAGGAGCCTAAAGAGCTTTGGGATTTCTGATCCTCCATCAGCTGTAGTTGAAATGGCTGGTGGGCTCAAGATCTGCTGAAAAGGGCAGGAACACCCAGAACAAAGAGAGGGCAAGAGAGAGAGAGAGAAAGCACAGGCATGTAAACCTCCTTGCTTTTGGAAACTAAAAGCCTGAAGTGATGCTGAGAGAAGTCAAGCAAGCTGAAGAGCTTAACAACAGCAACATAAGGAAGGACAGAGTCCAGATCCACTAGGTACAGGTGGAAAAGGACTAAGACACCAAGAAAACATACAGTGCTTCTAAATTGTGTTCTTTTGTTTGGTTTTCGTCTTTCTTTAAATCTGTTTCAGTCTTGACTGACAAACCCCACAGTCTGACAGCTGCCCAGGATGGGTATCTATGAGATTTGCCATAGCAGTGAAGGGACTCTTCCCACATTGTAATTCAGTGAGATGACAGAGCCTAGTGCTGGGAGTTTTTCTGCCCCTCTCCCTCATATTGTTTTAGCTGGAATTAGTTGTTTGCACATTCCTCTCTGACTTTGGCAGTGTGCCCTCTCCTCCATAACCAACCAAACTGAAATCCCAGATCCAGCACGCTTCAACTGTCTGGGAAGTTCTTGTTCAGAATGGGGATATCTTATGTGTTGTAGCATCTTCTCACCATGGCTCAAGTTCCTGCAGAGATCTTTAATTCATGATGTCCTAGAAATTACTGTAGAAACTCAGACTTAATGTTCAGTGAAGGAGAAGCAGAAGCACAGCAAGATTCCTCTGCACATTTCCCCCACCCTGACATGGATTAAGTTTTAACACCATCTTTAAATTTTTCATAGTACTCTTTTGTAAGTTATTGCTTTAACTATGTTGAGCACAGTAGCAGGAGTATTTCACTGTTGGATAGAAGTCCAAAACAAGTTAACCCAGATTTTATAAAGATGACAATATATAAGAAAAAAAAAAAAAAAAAAAAAGAAGAAAACTATGAACAAACAAACAAAAAAAAAAAAAGAACATGTGTGATCCCAACTCCCAACACTGACAAATTTATCCCTGGATAAACTGGGGCAGCTTTCCTCTGATTTTCAGTGCCATCTCAAGGGATGTCTTCCTTGCCTTCTGTGGTTTCAACAGAACATAGTCTGTTTGTTTGATCAGAGTTGGCACAGTGTACTTCGCTCCAGGTTTGTGCCCCAAGCATTGCCTTTCTCTGTTTTATGTGGCCACAACCTTTGTCTAATCCTCCAGAAGATCTTTCACAATAAGAATGGTAGCAGTGACAGAAGCTATTAATGTTCTGGCTTCTCCATGTGGCAGTGATCTGCTCTGCAGATCAAAAAGAGCAGATATACACTATCTGCCAGAAAAGGAAAAGCAATTACTGGTTTTGCTAAGTGAATTTTGTTTGTGAACAAACAAACATGCCAGAGGAGCAGAGTCCACAAGGTGCCAAAGAACAAGTGAGGTTTTTTCTGAAATCACTGTAGCAGATTGTGAAGGGCTTAGATTGAAAACCCAAAGACAGCAAATGAAAGAGCAGAGGTGTGTAAAGACGACTGCACACAACCACCCCCCACCCATTCCCTCACTAAGCTCAAGATATACACAAATGATGTGAAGTTTGGAAACCAAAAAAGCAAGCATCGAGCCTGCAGCTTCTCTTTTGCCATTAAATAGTGAGTGTATCTGGGCATCCTTTATGACATGGTTTTAGAGAAAGAGCAGGCAAATGGAGAGAAACACCTACATTTGTACATTATGATAGCCTGTGTTTGCCATAAACCCTGATTTGTAAGCATTTAACATATGGATATGACTTTTTTTATTGCTGTATTTACAAATTTGTCTAGGGCATCCTTAATTGATAGTGTTATACATTATATAAAAGCGAGTAGAAACTCGCTTTTCACTGTTATAAATTTTTGTCTATAATCTCCTAGCAGAAGCTCAGGGAGGACTTCCTGTCTATGGTTTCCTGAAGCAGTTCTTCAGATCTGGCAGTGTTTATTCATGGTTAGAAGGATTATCTGATACAATGTGTTTTGTACAGGCTGACCGGTCATGCTAAATTTTGGTTTTTCACTGTTGATGCATGGATGCACAGCTTTACCTGTAGTTGAAACTCATTGTACAGTTGAACATGTTCTTTAGAATGTATTCATTATAACTTAGTGAAGTGGTCTCCATTTGGCATTTCATACTAGTCAAAACTTTATTCAATTTAGCAACTTCAACAAACAAAACACAATGTAAGAACTATATAAAGCTATTAGAAAGCAACCAAAGGAGGGCTACGAGGAGGGTGTAGGACCTAGAGGGAAAGCCATATGCAGAGTGGCTGGGGTCACTTGGCTTGTTCAGCCACAGGAAAAGGAGACTGAGGGGAGACCCATCACAGTCTAGAGGCAGTGAAAGGCAGGTATTGATCACTTCCCTATGGTGACCAATGATAGGACCGGAGGGAACAGCATGAAGTTGTGTCAGGACGTGTTTAGGTTGCACACTACAAAAAGATTCTTCACCAAGAGGGTGGTTTGGCAGTGGAACAGGCTCACCAGGGAAGTGGTCACAGCACCAGAGCTCAAGTGGTGTTCGGCCAATGCTCTCGGGCACATGGTGTGATTCTTGGGGCGGTCTTTTGCAGAGCCAGGAGCTGGACTCGATCCTAGTGGGTCCCTTTCCAACTCAGGATATTCTATGATTCTATGATTTTGTAACCAGTAGAGTTCCAGTAAGGTACTAACAGGCATTTTAGATGGATAAAACTCACTGTCTGCTGAGCTACTAGGGCTGCTTTCCCTTCAGTACACCGAGCGGCAGAGAAGAAACCGAGCAGATTTTGAGTCCTCCCCATTGCCGGGCGGCCCCGCGCCGCAGGAGCTCGGCGCTCCCGTTTCTCTCTGCCCGGCAGCCCGACCCCCCTGCCCTGCTCTCGGCGGCACATGACCGAGGCCGGCCCGCAGCCGCTGCCCCGCCGCGCGTTCCTCGAGTGCCGCACCAGGTAGGGAGGGAGGGAGGGCAGCGCCGCACGCTCGGAGCGTCCCGCCCCCGCCCCGGCCCGCTCCCAGCCCCGGCCCCGCTCCCAGCCCCGGCCCCGCTCCCAGCCCCGGCCCGGTCCCAGCCCCCGGCCCGGCCCCGCCGCTCACCCGCGCCCGCCGGGGAGGCATGAGCGACGGAGCGGCCGCTCCGCGCCGCGGGTGAGTGCGCGGCCCTGCGCGGGGAGGGAGGGCAGGCGGGCGGGGGACAGGCGGGGGACAGGCAGGCGGGAGGGGACAGCCCCCCCAAACCAAAGATGAGTTTATGGAAAGCTTCGGCGGGAGGGGTGCGCGGTTTCGGGATGGGACTGTCCGGTGCCAGGTGCGGCGCTCCGCGCTGCTGCCTTTCTGCCTCCGCGCTGCTGCCTTTCTCCTCCTGCGCTTGGCACCGAGGGATGGCAGCCAGGCAGCAGCTCCCCCTTCCCGAAGGCACTATCGGAGCCTGGCGGTCGCTCTGGAGTTTTAACATCAGAGGTGCGAAGAGTGCAGAGAGAAGCAAACTCACAGTCTCTTTCCACATGTTAAAATTCCATTGTCTACTTGCAATAGAGAGACGTGTGTGGAGAAACCAGGAACCGCACAGAGAAAAAGTTGCGGTACTGGGCTCCCAAGACTCCCCACCTGCTGTGGATACCCATGCCAGTCGCTCATTTAACAGATTTTTGGAAAATGGGGCAGAATGATTACAAGCAAGCCCTGCGGCCGTGCATTGGTTTTGCAAGGGTGGCGTGTCGCCCTCGTCCCTCAAAGCCGGCCGGCAGGTGCCCGATGTCCATTCGAGCTCCAGCCGGCCGTGCGAGCCCAGGTCGGGCAGCGTGCGAGTTTGCTGCGGAGATGCCACTGTAAATAACCACGCACAGAAATCATGTGTGACGCCAGTGTCCTGTGGAGTGGCTGGCCACAAGCCTCCTTTCAGGATGTGTGCTCTGCTCCTTGAAATTATATTAGTTACAAAACGAAGAATTTTTAAAATACTGTTTGACTTTTGTACCGAAACCTTTGTTATGATTTATACTGTTATGGTTTTGAAGCCATAATCATGCCTGAAGCCTTGCTGGCAACGTGATCTGCAAAACCCACTTTGTGTCCTATCAGACACAATTTACTGTGTAATCTTGTAGCCCAGACCAGAGAATTTCCAGTGTGCCCACCTGTGAAACTAATGTGTGACCATCACATTAAAGCGGTTTTCTGTTGTATTTTGAATTTATCTAAGGAAAACGTGAACTACTCAAAAAAACCCCTGTTTTGCAACTTTGATGGCAAATCTCAGCTGCTGAGAGGTCCCATTTCAGTTTCAGACCTGTCACAGCCATCACTCTGACTCATCTCCAGCCTTTAATTGTAACTGCATGCAGAACAAATAGTGGATGTTCGAGATGGTTTTGATATCTAAGTTGCTGGCTCCATTTGAATTTAAGTGAAAACCTGGGCTCAGGGCTCAAACACAGTATTAAGCTTTTACTAACATTTATAGAGGGTTTAGCTGTAGGGAGGAAAGGTGAAGGTTTTTAAAAGAAAAATTTGGCTCTGACAACTGAGCATTTTGCTTAGTGTTGAAATCATGGAAGAACAAACTGCTTCAAAAAAGGATTTTTATGGATTAAAAATAGATATTTATATCATTAACTGTAAATATGGCTGACAGAGTTCTATGTAGCATGATGCTCTGGAAAAACAAAAACTTACATTGATGAGCCAGCTTTTGTGTTTGAAGCATTTGGCTTGCCTGCGGCATTTCTGCATTTTCAGGACTGCAGATAATATTGACTGAATTGACTGCACGTGCTTTCAGCTGGAGAAGCAATATGAGATCTGTCTTTCCTAAGGGGTAGTCTCCTTCTAGTCAGGCCCACCAGGAGTCCAGTAGAAGGTGTGATCTTCCACGTGCACACACACACTCACTGTTAAGGTGATTTTCCAAGATGTTCCACAACTAGTGAGAAGCCAACTGCATGATCTTAATGACAAATACAAACACCTTTTTCTGTCCACTTTCTGGAAGGTGTGTAATTAATCTGCTGATCTTGCTGTTCTCTGATTACAGAAAGAGACAGTCAGGCACATTTGAACAAAGACATCAGAAGTCCCCATGCTCCATAAACCTACATTTCCCCCTTAGTGCTCTTGCTGGCTGGAAATTTTTCAAAATTCTTGAATATGACACCGAGGCTTGCACCCGGGGAATCCAGGGTACATCCCAGCTGAGCTGAGGGATAAAAGAGTAGCTGAATGCTGCTTCCCTTGTCTGTGCACCCAGGTCCCAGGTTTCTCTTCCATGGGCTTCACTGTATGTGTCATCCCTATGTTCACCTGGAACATGCCCAGGGAACTGGGAAAATGAGCTTTTCTCAGTATGGATATAGCACCTATCTCTTACTCAGGTCACTAAGATAAATTATTAGTGAGGAAGCATTAAGGGAATCAGAGGTAAGCCTTTAAGTTTCAGTGTGAATCTGAGCATAGAGTTCAAAGGTAAGAACACCAAATACCTGTGAGCTTCAGCTTTGAGGGAGGCAATGATTTTGGGTTCATTTTGTACAAAAAGTCTAGTCTAGATGGTTGGCCATTAACTGACTGTTAATATGAGATCTTACAAAAACATCTTTCCATTTATCTTGAGTTTGACCTAAAATCAGAAGATTTGGGGTATTACTTTATTCTCTTTTGAGGTTTTGGTTTCACTTCTCTAGAGGAACTTGTCTCATTCAAGTGTCTCAGATCCCTTCATAAGCACTTAACAAAGGCCATTTTTAGGAGAGAATTTAATTGTTCTCATCTGAGAGTGTAGAGAACTGAGGCAGAGCTCAAAAGGCCTATCCAAAATACAGAGTAAATTAGCATAGAAAATGAGTCAGGGAAACAATTTATTTGCTCCAGTCACAGCGTTAAATTGCTTTTCCCTTACTCACTGTAACTGTTAAGAAATTCATGGGCTTTTCCTCTTGCAATGACTTGAGAAGGGCAGACGTGCCTTTTATGCTCCTTTCTGATGTAACTGGTATTAAATATGCATTGTAGCTCAGTTACCGTAGATAACTGAGCATAAATTCATCCATCTTCCACTTGAAATTCTGTTCCCAAATGTAGCCGCTGAATATTCTTTCTTTTGTTTTCTACTTTTTGGATGGGTTGGATGTTTCTTGGTTTTGTTTTTAGAGAAGAATCTTTTTAGCATTCCTTAGAAACTAATTAAAATGCTTCCCTTTTGGCTTATTCTCCTAATTTATTAATACCACAAATAACTTTTCTTTGGTGACCCACTTTCATAGGTATCTGAACATCTAGCAAAATTGTAACTCACCAGGAAGGCGGTGTAGACTAATAAATAGCATCTCCAGACAAGAAGAAAAGCCAAGACACTTCTTTCTTTTCCATGCAGAGTTTTACACACCACACACACAGAAAATATTGCTCTATTCCCCAGCTCAATTGGCGCCGTTAGCCCAAAATAAAGCATTTTATTGATTACACAATTGATTTAAAGGTCAGAATGTAGGATTGCATCTATTCTCCTGCCTGAATTCAATTTCCACCCACTATCCACAGTGAAGAAACTGCTCTTTGCATAAATATAAATTGAAATACTGATCTGTGTGAGTGTTCAAGGAAATAAACTTTCTCTTCAAGCTCCCAGGGCAACTCCCCAACACTACACTGTCATCAAAACCACTAGGCTTCAACAAAGATACTGCTTTTTATTGAATTATCTTACCTGCTTTGTGAAAATGACAGGTTTGCATAGAAAAAGAGGATACTCACTGATTTAATGAACATGATGATCAACAGGCCACTGGAAGTGGTATAGCTATACAGCCTCTAAATCAGAGGCCAGCTACCATAAAAGAGTACACTTAATTTCTTGGTCATTTCAAAATACACGGACATTGCTTTTTGGGAGCTGAAACTATGCAGAGTTATCACAAGGAGTGATTAATTACCCTGTGTCCTGCAGACACTCCAACTCTGGACATGTTTTAAGGGCAGTCTGCTCTAAGAGGGAGTCTGTGGTTGTCCCAGCCCAAGGATACTCAGTGTTGCCGCCTTCTCTCCAAAGTCGGCTAAAGAGCAGCCCCTAACAGGAGAGCATAAGGTTTATTTGTTGGCTTCTGATGAAAATTTGCTTTCCTTTTCAGTAAGTGTGCACGTCTGTGTAAGTGTGAGAGAATTATGGTGGCGTTTAAAGGAGTCTGGACTCAGCCCTTCTGGAAAGCCGTTTCGGCGGAGTTTTTGGCCATGCTCATTTTTGTCCTCCTCAGCCTCGGCTCCACGATCAACTGGGGTGGAGCAGAGAAGCCCCTGCCTGTGGACATGGTCCTCATATCCCTCTGCTTTGGACTCAGCATTGCCACCATGGTGCAGTGCTTTGGGCACATCAGCGGAGGCCACATCAACCCTGCCGTGACCGTGGCCATGGTCTGCACCAGGAAGATCAGCCTTGCCAAGTCCGTCTTCTACATCGTTGCCCAGTGCCTGGGGGCCATCGTGGGCGCGGGCATCCTCTACCTTGTCACACCGCCCAGCGTGGTGGGAGGCCTGGGAGTCACTGCGGTAATCTCCCCTCCTCTGCCTCTTGAACTAGCCTAGCTCAGACCCCGAGAAAATAGAATCAGTGTCACACAGAATGAGGACAGCTCAGGTACAGATTTTTAACAGCTTGCTGGTTTATTTACCACACCCAGACAGGGCTGAAAGCTCTCCTTAGGATGGGTTTATGCAGTGTAATAGTTATAGCTGATCTTTTTATAGAAGCTCTCTTTCCTAGAACTTCCCCAAATCTGATGACAGCAGGTAATATTAATTTACATACAAAATTTAAATAATATATGCGTGAAATGCCATTTTTATATGGTCTGGAGAGGGGGGAAATTAATTCTATGCTATTATGATGGGGATTGAAAAAACATCAATTTAAAATGACACACTTTTGAAATAGATGGTGGCTTAGATTTCAGCTTTGTTCTAAACTAATAAGGAATGCCATCAGTTAGGCCTGTTGCAGGACTTATTAAAAATGCACTTGAGCCGCACACTGCTTAATTTTTAATTGAAATTTAAATTAATTAAGTCAGGGCTAATTAATGAATTTATAATTGAATAGTAAATTACAGTGCTCCCAAGAAAAAAAATGGTGAAAGTGAAATGCAGCATTTGCAAATCCCTGTGTAAAAATAAACTATAGTTCTGCAGTCTAACTTTGAAGTTCCAGTTGGATGTTATTGTTAAGCCTTCTGTTCTCAGTCCAGCAATGATTTTCCATGTTTCTCAAAATAAAAAAACATTTTAAAGTTTTTACAAAAAGGGAGAAGGGTGAAGAGGGGGGAATCTGTACCTCTAAAAGTTCATTGTTGTCTTTCACTTTGTACTATTTAGAAATGCCATTCATTGAAATACAATTTGTGCATGTGATAGCTTTCTGATTAACAAAATCACCTTTTCTTCATTTCTGGTGTTTCTTTGCCTTCTTCCAGGTACACAGAGATCTTTCTGCTGGGCATGGACTCCTGGTGGAATTGATAATTACATTCCAGCTGGTTTTTACTATTTTTGCTAGCTGTGATTCAAAACGAAGTGATGTCACTGGTTCAGTAGCTTTAGCAATTGGATTTTCTGTTGCAATTGGACACTTATTTGCTGTAAGTTAATGGTTTCTCTTTAAAAAATAGATCCCTTCACCCTTTATGATTACTTCAGAAGTAAATGGAAACTTTTGTGACCTTAAGAGCAATTACAGCTATATAGCTGCCGTATTCTTTATGGACCCATGCCAAAGCCCTTTGGAGTCTCAGGAGTGTCCCCTTGGGTAGGGTGTTGCACCAGAACTTTGGGCTGTTCATGTGATGACTTTTTTTGACTTTGTGTTAAGACTCAGGAGAGTGATGATATCTGTTGTAAAGAGGAGGAGCTGTACAAAACCAGGGTGGTCCCATAGAAATCGAATCACTGCCTTCCAGACTTTAATAACAGGCAACATTTCTCTCTGCTTTAGATCAATTACACCGGTGCCAGCATGAACCCAGCTCGATCATTTGGACCTGCTGTCATTATGGGAAGATGGGAAAACCAATGGGTAACTCTCCTTTCATACTTCCTCTACCATAGTGACAAACAGTGGTCAGGATTTTTCATACATCATTTGCTACCAGTACATCCCATAGAGACCATCCCCCAGGAAGACAGGCACTGACCTGCCCCAAGCTTAGGCATAATCATCTCCCCATCTAGGACTGCAGTGCAGCATGCAGCATGTTTGGAATAGCATCTTACTATTTCAGGGGCCATTTTGTGGAGGTAATAGCTTGGGTAGAAAAGAAATCATAGGAAAAGTTCAAAACAAAAATGAAAAAAGCGACCCAAGGAGACTGAAAGAATTGAACTGCTGGAAAGAAAAATCCTCCAAGGCAGATTGCAAACCCCTCTGGTCCTGCTGGTGAGGAGCTATGGAAGTAATTCTGTCAGCTTCACATTTCACCTGGTTCTGCAGCAAACTGGGGCAGATGTATAAAATGAGAACAGGAACCCTCTGTGATCTGGTTCCTGGGGGAGAACCTGCCTCGGCAAATGCCTGCAGTGAGAGATGAAGAGGTTGCAGTCTGGTGTTTGCAGACCAGGCCAGATGTTACCTGCTTCAGTTTGAAAGTGTCAGCTTAGTCAGGCGCAGTTGCGCAGGAAATAATGTTATAAGCAGGCTGTGAATGATGCAGTGAATTTCTATAGCATCCAACTTACAAAAAAACATTTCATATTTTATAAGGGAAAGATGGATCACAGCTCACCTAATTATAGAGAGGGAAATCACTTCTAGAGACACACTCAGTGCAGACTGAAGAGCTGCATATTACAGTGCATATAAGGATTTTCTTGATTTTTAAAGTATGAAGCCCACATTGCTCCCACTGCAGCTAAGAATAGAAATAGCATTGTCTTCAGGCCCTAAGGCTTCAATTCTGCAAACACGATACCATGTGTAACTTTGTTCCCAAGAGTTATCCTATTGAGGCAGATTTACCCAGTTATCAGTGAATGGCTTGTTCATGTGAAAAACTGCTGTAGTTTTTCACAAGATTAATTATCCATACTCTGAGGAAGCCTGTAATTTATAATTAAAGCTATAAACAATAAACAAATAAACAAATGCACCATGGAGAAACTTGCAGGAGAAGCTTAGTTACTGTCCTGGCCACTTGGAAAAACAGCCTTTTCTCTTCCTCCAGAGCAGTGACGTTGGCATACCATTGACAGAAGCCTGTGGGCTTTGGCACCTGCTAATGTCACTGCACTGCTGCTGGTCATGATTAAATAGATAGGTACCTACAAAGTTGTGTTATGTCCATTGTATTTGCTTATTTAAATTAGATTATCAGACTGCCTGTTGTGGTTGACTGCCTGTTGTGGTTGACTGCCTGTTGTATTGTGTAGGATTAAATTCCAAACTTGAAATATTTTGGAAACATAAGTCTGAAATACCAAAGCAGAACTCTTTGTGTGTACTCTAGGAAGGGCCTTTGTGTGTACACTAGGAAGGGCTTTTTTCCTTGAAAGTTCATTGTCTTCTTGGTTCAAAATGCAGGAAGAAAATCACTTTTCTACATCGATGTTTCCTTTGTGTGTCTTCTTGCAAAGAGTCCATACTTTTGGTCTATAGCTGGCAGTGAGGAATGAAAAGTTTAGAAGAGGCTTCCTGTAAAGAAGATAGTTCAATAAAACTTGACTTAACTTCCTGATAGATCAATAAAACTTGACAAAATTAATTCACTTCAGAGAAGTGGGCCATCTTTGTCAGCCTTCTTATCACTGTTAAATTAAAAGCTTAATGCCTGGGATTTTTCCCCACCCCTTTTTTTGCAGGTGTACTGGGTGGGACCGATAATCGGAGCCGTCCTTGCCGGTGCTCTGTACGAGTACGTCTATTGCCCGGACGTTGAGCTCAAGCGCCGCTTCAAAGACGTCTTTGGTAAGGCCACCCAGCCCTCCAAGGGCAAGTACATCGAGGTGGATGACAACAGGAGCCACGTAGAGACCGATGACCTGATCCTGAAGCCTGGCATAGTTCATGTGATTGATATCGACAGGGGTGAGGACAAGAAGGGAAGAGACCCATCCAGCGAGGTGTTGTCTTCCGTATGACTAGCAAGAAGCACTGAAAGCAGAGAGCGGCCTGTTAGCACGTCCACAGATATCCTTCCACCCATTAAAGAAACAGATCTCCTCTAGACTGAGCACCTTCCACTTCTTGAAAGGTATGGTGTGGGCACATGCACGGAGTGGTGTCACCAAACCATACGCCTGCTCGGTTGGAAGATTAGGACTTTGCTATAATTAGGATTCCCTATCAATTATTCCAAACTTAGACTTGTTCCTAGTATTTTCCTTTCCTTCTTTCTGGAGCAACCCCAAAGTCAAAAAAAAAAGGAGATGAAAGCATTCTCCTTTAATAAAGCAGTCAATAATGAGATAAAGATAGAGATGTGTAACATCCAGATTGACAGTTAAGACGTACCAGGAAATGCCTATAGACATGGAGACCTACTTATCAGATTGTTCTTCTGACACTTAATTGGCTGTTGTCAGCACCGATTATAACATCTTACCCATTAAGCCTTCTCTGCGAGGTTCAGAGACAGCACCAGCACTATTTAAGAGTTTTATCCACAGTCAAGCAAAGGAATATTGTTTCCACTCATGTACATCACTATTGCCTTGCAGACTACCTCTGAAAAAAATGATACTTTAACAGGCTTTTAAGAAAAAAAAATTCTATCAACCCATCAAATTTCGCTCATCTGATTCACTGTATAAATACATTACCTTCATCCCCAAGAGTAAATGTGCTGAAATGGAATGTTGAAGTGTAGGGTAATAAGGCTGCAAAGCAGTTGATTGTACTTCTTGCTCCCTCTTGTCATTGTCTATCTGGTGAAACATTCTCCTGGGGTTTGACTATTGACCATTCAGTGTTAGCAGACTCTCAAGGTCATGCAAAGAATATAAAGGCTTTCCTGTTACTTAATAACTTAAATAAGAGATATCAGAAGAAAAGAAGGCATATCTGTTTTCAGTGCACTTGTTTGAATACACATTTCTGTGCTAATTTATGTAAACTAAAGGTTTAAATTACTCACCTATTTTCTTACGAGAAGGTTGGAGATAGTGTTTTTTTTAATTTATTAGTAATGTAGAGGGGTTTTAACTTTTAACTGTATTGAGACACTGATTGGGAAATATTTTTTTATAACAGATGATAAAAATACGACTGCCTCTGGCTTTTTGTTCTAACTGATGCCTAACTATTTGAACAGGTTCACTGCTTGTTCCTGTGTTCATACAGTCATAAACTACACCTCTGGCAAAGGTTTCTTTATCTGTTGTTAGAAAAAGGTTCAAGTGCTTGCAGGGTGTTTTAGGGGCAAAAGGACATGAAATATGTTTGGTAAACAGTCTTTCCCCTATAGAGGATTTTGCCAGACAAAATCACCCCATCAGAACATTTCTGTAAAGCTTTTGCTGACTTACTGCTTTTGTTTCTGATCAGTGGCTTTGAGTTTTACAATGCAGCTGCAGAGCAGTCAGGAGCATGGTATTATTACCATAATTATATAGTTTTTATTTTTAAATTGAAAACCTATCCCTGCTTATTTAGCAAAAAGAGAGGAAAAAAAAGTATTAGTCCTGACTGTGGGCTGTATTAGCCTCATCTGTTCTTTGACATACTCTACATGCAATCTTTATTACAGGGAATTAGATGTTTCTAATGAGATAATAAACCACTACAACCCTCAAATCTGTGCACTATGTTCCAAGGGCAATTCTAGTGTCCCAGCTTGCAGCCTTGTGTAGTCCCAGCGTGTCCTTTTTCAAGTTCCACATTTTTCTTGTCTTAGTCCCTGTTAGTGTGGTGCAAGTTCCCTGCACTGAGCATGAGGTTTATGACTTCTTCATGCATTTGCAGTTGAGTGTGGCTGGGGACCTGCAATGGACAATGTCAAATTGCAGATAAGGGCTCCTTCCCACAGCAAGGACTGTGTCCCAAGGGAAGGGCAGCACAGGTGTGGTGTTAGACCTCTGCTCAGATGGATGAATACCGTGATAAAGAAACTCAGTAAGAAAGATCAAAACTTGTTGGGGATTTGTCTAGGCAATAAGTTGGGCTTTTTCTTTTACGTAGTTCCAATCTGTATTTGTTAAAGGGACGTTTTGGTTAAACCTTTTGCATGGCTTAAAAAAATAAAGAGTAATACACATAAAATTGGTGGATTTTTAAGCAAAGGTTTGCATTTTTTTTTTTACTTAAAGACACTCCTTAATTTGTGAATTTTGCATGGTACTGTGTTATTTAAATAAGAAGCTGTGATTTGCTTTATGCTTAAGGGTCCTTTACACAAATGGCTTGATGTGTGTTTTCCTCACCCAGCCTGATTCTGCTGCTGAGGTGAGCAAAATGTGAGCATAGCACCAGCCACCTCTGTTAGGAGGATCTTTTTCCTGTATTAATGAACTGTGGCAAACACTCAGAACCAGCCCCAGAACCAGCAGAGCTCCTTATTGAGGATAAGATCCTGACACTTCTGAAAAGATCAGGGAAAAGAAGGGATGCTAAAATAGAGGCCAGCAGGCAGTAAAGGTTGATGCCATGCCATTAGACATTAGCAGGTAAGCAATGTGTGGTAGGTCTGCTCCTGATCCCACAGATTAAAACTTGTGGAGGAGTTTGTCATTGACTACAGTGGAAATGATCCTGAGCTTTTTTGGGGCGTCATGGCTTCTCTCACACACTTCACTGTGTTTTTTCTAAAATCCAAGGCTTTCAGCAATATGCTTAATTTTGGAAGAAGATGCATTCAACTTGAGGCTAATTACCCACCCTACAGTAAATCCTTAGCAGTGGCTGTAACCACAGGTGGTTCTGCCCCACCACATTCATATAAGGGAACATCACTCTTCAGCATCCATTAGGACTTAGTTTAGCACAGGGATACGTGCTCCTCTAAGCTGTCTTGCAATGGTATCATCACTGTACAATAGTCATGCTTGGTTAAATAATAGACTAGCATGACCTTTTAAAGGATTCAAGATACTTTTGCTTTAGTATTCTTTTTAAACATGTACTTTGATACTGTTTGAGTGAGATTTGTGTTCTTAAGCTCTTCAGCTCTACACTGCATCTCATAACATACTTGATGTCCTCTTAAAACATTTCTTGCTTTTGGTGGGAAATGGTTTTTTTTATGATTGTGGATGGAAAGACTGGCAGGTCTATCATCATTTTGGGGCCCCAAAAATAGGATGAGTCTCACTCCTCCATGATAGCAGGATTGTTTTCAATGCTATATTTGCACTTTAACAAGCACCTTCATAATGTTAAGTCACTGTGTTGCAGAAAAGAAAGCATGGAAGCCAAGGGTGATTCTATTGAAGCACACAAATACCTTTTAGGTTGTGTGTACTCTGAGAAGTTCATCACCCAAATTCTAGCTATTCTCAGGAAAAAAAAAAAAATAAGAAGAAGAAACCCTGCAGCATCCGAGTTGTCATGATAACCCTTCTGTCCAAGCATTCCACCTTTCAGTGGAAGTAGGAGTGAGATTCATCTCATGCTGTGTTTAGGTTTGTCACGTGTATTTGCATATCAGTTTTTCAAAATGTGCTTTTTTTCTGGTTATTAGTAATTACCACAGTGTGTGTTTAGAAAGCTCGATGGCCACCTACCTTTCTAGTGCTTGATGGCAGAGCAGCTGCTGCTGTGCTCTGAAACATCTTATCTGCTGGCTGTGTAACACATTCAGGATATTGTACACCATCCAATCTTTTTAATCTTATTAAAATATGTGAGAATTTACATTGTGAGTCTTTCTTTTCAAGGTGAGAGCTAAAAACACCATACACAATTTTTTGTATCTCAGTTCAGCCTGTGTGTATCTGAGTTTCTCAAGGACTTTCTGAATAGATAATATGTAAATATAGACTGCAGTATTTGCTACCCACTTATATGATCTAAGTCATCCTGTTGCAGTCTGAAATTTAGGACAAATGAGGTAAAGCAAACTGTGTATATGGATTTTTCCACAAGACTGCTTATTGTTTAAGTGCTTAGTCACCATGATATCAGAACTAATGTAATAGAACTTTAAAATTCCATATGTAATATTTGGAATAATCTACTGAAAAATTCACTATAAAATAATACATGATTATCTGGTTCCCACATGTATTCTACTGTATCTCACACTACTGTTGCAAATAAACAAGTGTCAAAAAAAAAGGGCGTCTTTTGATCATTGGAAACATTTCATGATCCTAAAGCTCGGGACTGAAATATAAGGAAAAACCCCAAATCCAACCCATGGAACATGTCTAAGAGGAGTCTGGAAATGTATGCAACAGAGAATGAATGATTTCCTGTGGAAAAATATGAATCAGAGAAGAGAGCTGCTTGTGCAAATGTTTTATTTTTTTTAAGGAAAACAGCTAAACCAATTATAGCAAAAATTATGCTGGTATGTTGTCATGGTTTAATCCCAGCTGGGAACTAAGCACCACACAGCCACTCCCTCACCTCCCCCACTCCCAGTCCAGTGGAATGGGGAGGAGAATCAAAACCAAAACCTGTATGTTGAGATAAGAGCAGTTTAATATAAAAAACACAAAACATCAGTGTGTTATCAACATTATTCTCATGCCAAATCCAAAACCACAACATTGTACCAGCTACTGAGGAAAAATTAACTCTATCCCAGCTGAAACCAGGTCATGTATGTACATCACTGATTTTGACAAATGGATTAAAAACTCATAGGACTAGTGGAGAGCCAAGGATTTGAAAAGTGATAGAAATTATACTGGCACTTCAGACCCCTTTCACTAAAAAAGCATGACAATCTTCAATGGAAATCAGATCCTGGGTAATTTACATTTCTAGTTGTCTAGCTCTTTGCTTGGAATGCAAAGTTTAGCTGCTATGACATTAATGGAGGTAAATTATGATCCTGGAAATGGCTAATATGAGAATCCATCACCTGGGATAGCTTCTGATCAGTAGGAAAGGCTCTTGCCTGATATTCACCCCTTGCAGTGCTTCAACTCTTGCCTTCAGCTTCTTCAAGCTCCAGAGGCACTTCCCAAGAGGCTTAGGGGGAGTGTGTATGTTGCATATGACTTAATACACACATGGTTTGTACCTTACTGAAACAGGCTCCCAAGGGAATTTAGGCGGAACCAGTAAAATTATTTTGGTGTCACAATCACACGAGGAAGGAGCCATTCTGACATTTTTAAACAAGCACAAAACAGGAATATGGGTGTCTGGAGAGTTACAAAGGTAAACACATAGTGATGGAGCTGTCTGCAGTGTTAAGATGAAGGGTCCTGGGAAGAACACAGAAGCAGCCACGTGGGCAAGGGAGATCTTTGTAGTGTACTTCTTACTGGGGATTACTGGCACGAAGGTATCGGTACAGAATTAAAACATGGTCCCCATTGTATGAGGATGTGGGAGAAGCTTTTGGATCTCATCTGAGCCTTTTTTGGATCCCATGGAGAGACTGAGCTCTGCTGAGTGAGAAATGTCCTTACTCTAGGCTTCAGTGGCAACACTGGCTTCAGCAGCGACAGCTACAAACAGCAAATGTGACCCAGGCATCTGCTTAAAGAGAGAACTTAGCAGATATTTCCAATATCAGCTTGCTTTAAAACCCTCATTTGGCTTTAGACTCCTTTATCAGTTGTAGATTGTAGTGTATTGCAAACGTTATATGCTGCTTTATTTATATCAGACTGATAACTGTTATCTTGGGCATTAATTTCTTTTGATTTTTCTTGCCTCGTTAGAAAAACAATCCTTTTGCAAGTACAAGAGCTGTGGCATAATCTGACAAAAAAAGCTATCACAGTGTTCTTTGGAAAAGCAAAAGGAGCTTGTATTATTTGTCTCTCACCTTGCTATGTGGGATGGGGAGAGGCAGAGGTTTTCTGAGGGCATGCCTGCAAACAGATCTCCCAACTGCTATTCTCTGCTCATGCACAGCCATGAGCT
Organism: Melospiza melodia melodia; assembly: GCF_035770615.1. Taxonomy (NCBI): domain Eukaryota; kingdom Metazoa; phylum Chordata; class Aves; order Passeriformes; family Passerellidae; genus Melospiza; species Melospiza melodia. The sequence goes on along the minus strand of NC_086194.1, from coordinate 128,260,658 downwards.
TCCTGTGATGTTTCATCTCTATTTCCCTTCTGATATGAATCTTCATTAAAAAAATCTGGAATTCACAGCATGCTGAGAGTTTCTTGTTAATAAACAGGTCTCTATTGAAACGTGCACATATGTGCATGTGTGTGCACACACCTGTGGGTGAGAGGTGCAGGGAGGCACAACATGGCACAGCCATGGTGTTTGCTTCTTCCCAGCAGTGGGCAAGATCAGTGGGTAAAACTGTGGGAGACCAGCTGCCATTTGGGATTTCTGCATGCCCCACTGGGATACTAATGACTTGGTCATTTATTTCCACTTTTTTTCTGAGCCATATGGTTTTCAGCTTGAGATGGGGTCATGGCCACCTCCTACTGCCATGGAACCATTTGGGTTCTGCTGCTCTTCCTCCCAAAGTTCATTTGCCACAAGGTTTTCTTTCCCCACATTTCAACCATTTAAAAATTGATTTTAATTTTAAAATTACCTTAGACATTTTGTAATTTTCTAGCATGCAAAATATTTTGCCATTATTTCACTCTACCTTAGTGTTAATTTCATTTATTCTGTGGGAATTGTTTCATTAATGTAGAACAGAAAATCTCAGGGCATTGGAGAGTCATTCATTTTTCCTCAAAAATTTCCTTTGATAGTTCCTAGTGATATCTCTGCTATTCTATTCCAGTACTTAATTATTTCCATTTGCATGGTGTCTCAGTGCCTAGCTGCCTTGTGGTCCCATATTCAGACAGGAATGCATGCATATTTTGTTTTGTTTTGCCTTTCCAGCTGAATGAGCTCATCAGAGCTGGAATGAGATGGGTTTCGTCTCTAGATCCCTTTCTGCAAGCTTCTTCAAGCTGCTGCTGCCACTTTGGACTGGGGGCCACTTTTTTAGCCAGCAGCAGAATTACCCCAGCGTGGAAGGGGGGCATTTCATCTGCTTTGACTTGCCAGAGCTGTACAGTACATAGGGTAAATCCTGCCTTCGCTTCCAGAAGAGATGAAGTAGGTTGCACCAGCCAGACCCAGTCTTAGACAATTGCAGTAGAGCAAACAGTGTCCCAGCAAAGAAGTAATCAGTTTTGAAAAGATGGGATTTGGGCTTGTGGCCAGTCCCTGGGCTCTGATTTGCAAGAAAAACATCAATAGGAAAACTGGAACAATGGCTGATTGTCCCTGTAAGTTCTGAACATATGTGCATGAATATCCAGTAAAAATAAGCCTAATGCTTCATGATTAAAGATGACAGAGCAGGGACAAAATGAACCCTGGAGATCAGGAAGATGTACAGAGATGTTGGCCTGTGCTGTTGTTTGCCCACAGGTATTGCTCCAGAGAAACAGCTGCACAGCATCTTCTCAGAGCTGAGTCAGACCAGCTGTACAGGGTAGGATGCACACAAACACAAATGTTTCAGACACAAGGCTTTTTTGTTTTTTGCCCTCCCTCCACAGCTGCCCAGCATGCTTCAGATTTACTGGAGGCAAACATTGCTAGGGCATGAATGCAGAAGCTTTTCTAGCCTCAAGACTAAAATGTGAGAATAAAGCTTTGTGTCCTCCAACCTTTTAGCTTTGAAAAAGCCCAACAAATGCCATGGAGGGAGCTTTAACAAAAGAGGTCAAAAAGTCCATCTGGATCCCTCTGCATCCTGGTCATTCCCAGAGCTACCCTTAGAGAAAAGATCCATAGGTTAATTTATCATTGTGCAAATAAAACATCCCCCAACTTCTTTTACCACTAGCCTTCCTGAGTTAAAATAAATATGCTTTGGTAGAGCAAAGCTGAAGAGCATCTAAGGTTTATATATAGCAGCTATTGCTATTATGTCTGAGTGGTGAGGAAAAGGTCAAAGCAAAATTATTTTATTATCCCCCCAGTAAAAATATTGTTCTGTGTGTTTGGGGGGCTTTAGGGGGAGGGGGCAGTTTGGTCTTCTTCTTACAGGATTTTTGTTTTTTCAGGTTGTCCATATTTCGCTTTATTTTTTCTACAGGTTGAATCCATCAACATTGAATGGAATTAAGTAGAACAATTAATTTTCTTTTTTTTTTTTTCTTTATTTGTCAAAAGGATGCTTGAACATTTCTGGCTGTTTGACATGTTTGCTGTGCAGGATCTGATGGCACCCTTCATTGTATGGTCTCCTTTTCTCTATATGTCCTGCACAGACAGCTGTCCCTTCAATGTATTTGGTACCCTATGGAAACTGCAAAGGCTTTCACAATGAAGCTCCAAGCATCTGAATTTGTGATTCAGATTTTTCATTTTCATTTCAGATTGCATTTTTCTTAACAAAATATCTTAATAAAATACACACTTTCTGTGAACTCTTGTTCATGGTATACCAAAGTTTTTTTTTCTGAATTCAGCCCTCTTTAATCCATTTTCTCAACATTTTTCTAATAATTTAGAATTTATCATTAAACCTACATATTTGAAACAATTGACTAAATAAAACTTGTTTTTCTTATATTCTTCTCCAGTGCTGGAGTCTTAGGTGATGGGAGGAGTCTGAAAAGTTGTCATTTTATATTCTTGCAAACACAAACAGTCATCAATAATAAAACATCTCAGGTTTCAAGGTTAACTGGAAAATGTATAGTGCTAACAACATGAGGTGAAAACCTAGAAACCAATTTCCAGTTTGCAGTCAGAGGGTGGGAAATGCCTAAGCTTTCCAGAGTCAGAAGGAAACTCTATAGCTAAAGCAGGTTTCAAATACTGAGTCCTGTAGTTCTAGAAATGGTCAAAACTGTTTTTACTATTACATTTATATACGTGTATATATGTAATTCAATGTTTAAATTTACAAACGTGTGTATATATAGTGTCATATACTTATATTTATATTTATTAATATATTTATTTAATGTCATAAGTAAATAATAATGTCATATGTATTTTTATATATGTATATAACATTATATACACACATATGTATATAAAGTAATATTTATATATATATGTCTCTGTGTGTACAAGTAAATTATATATATAGGTATAAAACCAGTGGTTAATAAGTCTTTAAGCACCCTTGTTACCCCATAGATTTAAAAGTAAACTTTAACAGGAAAGATAAAACAGGCACTCTGACTCCCATCTTTCTTTTCTGAACATTGGTATTTTCTCGCTTACAAATGTTAACATTTCTCCAGCCAACCTAAATTGTTTATGTTGCAGATAAATCTGGAAAGAGGAAGCCTTGTGTGCTCTCATGGTTGTTACATGGACAGTGTTGTCCTTGTGGTTTGATTTAACATGCAGCTTTGAACGCTCTCTCTAAGTAACAAATCATTACACCTGCACTGAGTAAATTTAATACAGCTTGCTTGTGCAGAGACTTTGTGGGTTTTTCTCACCTGCTTTGTACTTTCTTGAATGCAATCCAGGTCAGAAGTCCTGAAGATCAGCCAGTTTTTTTTCCAGTCATGACTGCAGGTTTTACCAGATCCTCTGCTTCAGAATATCAGCAGAGCTAATACACACATTTCTCTCTTCCGTTTTTTAATCAGTCTCAAGTTTTTAGTTGATGACAGAACTCCCTCCACCTGTCACTTGTTGCCAGCTCTCCTGCGTGGCAAGGTTACTGGGGGTTATCTGTGATACTGAGCTACTCTAGACCCACAGATTTGAGTTTTGGGTTGAAAGAGATTGTTAGTAAGCATTTAGGGAACACAGCTACTGTTAAATAGGAGGGAGGGTTTGTCTTGGTTTGGTTTGTGCTCTCTGTTTGGTGAAAACAACAATAATCAAATTTGGAATACCATTGGGAAAGCTTTACAATAACTGTTGTGTGAAATCCAAAATATTATCAGTTCTGCTGTAAGATTCAGAATCAAAACATTCTCCTTTTAAATTCAGAGGAGTTTTAAATTAAAAACATTTTGTTTGACTATTTTTTCCCTCATCTCATGTGATCACCTAATACAATTGTGAGATCTGGAAACATCATGATCTGAGAATCCAGGGTATGAGAATACAGACAGGCTGATGAACCACTTCACAAGTAGCAATGATGTTATACATTTGTGTCGTTAGTTGTTTTTAATGATGCTGTGCTTCTGTAGCAGATGAAGCATGCAAAGTATCTCCACTAGGAATGACTCAGGGATTAAATGCTGTCAGGGGATTAGGTTGGTGATGCTTCTCACAGCAATGCAGGGGAGCTCAAAAAATCTCTGGATGGGGCTGGATCTGTTGGAAACAGAAGTCTTGATCAGCATAGTAGGAGGTGGCTTGGAAGCTGTCTCAGACAATGGTTAACAAAAATTGCCAGAGAGGCTGCAGTGGTGGTGGTTTTGTGTTTCTGTGCAGTGTGACACTGCTAACATAAATTCAAAGGGACTATGGGAAAATTGTTTGTGCTAAGAATAAAATTTGTGTAAAAATAGATGGTGAAATAAAGACCATGAAAGTAGACACTTCAAAAGGCATTTCACAGCAAGTAATATTTCATATTAGTTGTTTCACATGAGGAATTGCTCTGTATTTATGGGCTTTTTCTCCAATTTATCATCCTGAGTATTTCTCAGAACAGTTCTTTATAGCTTCTGTCAAATTCCAGTTGCAAACCAATCTCATAAGGGAAGCAGGAGTTTATGTTGCTAATTAGCAAGGCCAACTTGAAGATGAACTCAAAGTCCCAGATGCAACAATAAATTGCTCTAATCTCTGTTAAGAAATGGGATCTCCTTTTTCTGCTGCTCCCACTCAGTCAAACTAATATATGGAAACAATGCTGTTGTGCTGGGAGGTTAAGTCAGGATTCTGTCCAGTGATAGCAAAAATAAGCTTTTCAAATTACGAGATGATGTGCTTTAAGTCCTCATTACCAGAATTGCGGTTACCCCATTGGACTGTACTCCATAAAGCATCCAATCTCCTTGGAAGAAGAAAAAGTTTTTAATCATTGACACAGAGAAAGGCTGTGGGATCTCGAGAAGAAATTGTCAACATGCTTTTTTTCAGTGACTGGTTTTCTCACAAGCATAGGCACAGTCTACCAGACACTTTATTCTGGATTAGTTGTCTCCCATAAAACTTTGGTAAGAGCAAAGAGCTCTTCAGTGAAAAGCAACCTTGTTTTAGCAGTCTATGACAATTATTTATGTCAAGCTGACAGAAGATGCATTTGAAGATCATTCATGTGATCAGTCCTAGGAGCTTTGTTCAGGAGGTAGTAAAGGGGCAACAGGACAGTGACACCCCATAAGCCTTAGACTCATTCTTGAGAGGATGTCTGGCCATTTCCATGCTTAGCTGGATAGAAAACCAACATGTGCCAACAGCATGCAATGTCTGCAAGCAGCAAGCATTATCCAAGTGTTTTTAGGGGACCATGGTATAGAAAAGTGGTGCCATAATAATTGGAAGTAGGCAGTTTCATCTTTTTGACAGCAACTAGGCTGACAGCAATATACAGGAGCTATGGCATTTCCAGCAAACAGAGATGTGGCCTTACAGCCTAATCAATGCATTTAGGAAGGCTGTGAGTTTTGGTCTTTGACCTAAATGCTCATCAGTATTTATTACTTGTAATTCTGTACCAGCAGATCAGACTGTCAGCATTGGGAGTTACCATAGGGTGATAACCCAGAGGTCAAGGCTTCACTCTGCTACAAAGTGTGCAAGCATAACAAAGTATGAGCTCTGTCACAGGAGCCTGGCACTCACACTAGAGAGCTATTGGCTAGAAATGTGATAAAACAAACAGCCCTGGGGACTGGAGGTAACTGAACAGTGCAGAGGCAGCAGGATAGCAAGGATCACATCAAACCAGGTGTTGTCTTTTATCTTTATGCCAAGTACCATTGGAATACAAAGGTAATTTATCCTTACTCTCTGTCCTGTACACTTATCCAAGTCACGTAGTAAGTGAAAAAATGTTGAGCATATCCAAGGTAGGCCTCTATCAGAGAGAAAATTTTTCCTACCTTTTATGTTTAATACTTTTCTACCCTACCTACAAAACTATTCTTGCACCAAAAGGAGTAGATTTGTCATAGCCTCTGCTTATTTCAGTTTTCCTAAACCCTCTTTCTATTAGGCTATATAGTTTCTCTCTGTCAGTAAGTTTGTGGCCTTCAAATCTTGTGGAGTTTTTTTAAATGTGATTTTAACCAACGAACACCTGCTCTTCTTGGTGTACATGTTGACCCTTCCAGCCCATTGATCAATTTTCTTATTTTTGTCTGCCCCCTGATACTGGAAGTGTCAGAAGTGTTTTAGCTATGTAAGGATTGGGACTCATTGCAAAAATTGCTGCTGGTAGGGTATCTGGTTCCCATATAGTCAGTGATTTGCATCTCTTCACCCCAAGACAGGATGCCTTTGTATGCACCTGCTCTCTTCTGCTCACTTACTGCAGTACTCTCTCCAAAGCAGTGTTGTGTGCTCCCTGGGTGTAATACATTTAACAAGAGAAATTACAAATTCATCCAAACTCTGGCAAAGAATACTAACTTTAAGCACAGCAAGTTCTGCAAGCTTTGAAAATTTCCCTTGAAAGCAGCCCAAGACAGGCTGGAAGGGTAAAAGGCAGGGCGGGGAGGGAGAAGGCAAACAAACAGAAGACAAACAGACACTTGGGAAACTTAATAGGAAGCCTCCTGCACTTTCTTCAGTACAAATGCTGTACAGTCTCAGAGGGGAAGCAATGCCACTTCTCATTCCTATGAGAGGTTGCTGGACTATGTGGAAACTACAGCTGCAGTGTGCCCTCTTATGGCAACACCAGTTGCTTTCTCTGTTTCACGCAAAGGTGTTACAGGGGAGAGGCAGGGGTTGCTTTGGTGTATTTGTTCTTCTCTTTTTATTTTCCCCAAGAAAAGATATGTGAGAAGAAAATGTTAACTCTGTATGCTGTAGCATGCCTAGAAAAACAGGCTTGAAGATTCTTGTCCCTAGCACCAAGAAATGCCTCATCTGTCAAAGAACCGGTGAACAAAAACAAAAGAGAGGAAAAATATCATCATTTGCAGATGAGACATGGCTTTCCCACCAAGGTATATGTGAAGTGAAAGCAGATTGGTGGTTAAAGGCACTGCATTTAATGACTAACAGCTAATCAGTTGACAGAATGTTTCTGTGCTGGCTCCACTGCAGGTTCTGCACAAGTTCCTCTTCAGTGTTACTGCATTTTGAGTAAGAGTGTTGAGGAGTACATGGGCTCCAAGTAACCCAGCTCACAAACTGTAGACAGAGATGGTCCAGGTGGGAGCCTGAGAAGAGAGGCCATGGACTGCCAGCCTTTGGGATAACACAGGGCAGGATGGTGGGTGACACCAGCCAGGTGAATGGACACTGGGAAACACAGGAGAGCTGGGAATTGCAGCCTTTTGGGTAATAAAGGAGAAGAAAACCAGTGAGCCAGCAAGGTGGATGGGCACAGAGAGGGGGCAGGAGCCAAAGACTCAGGAGGAAGAGGAGACTTCTGGAGACTGTGAGGGTATAAATGCCCAGGGGTTCCTTGGCTGGGGATCCACCTCAGAGGCCCCAGCTCTGGCTGTTCCTGTGCTACTGCACCGTGAATAAATGGCTTTATGGAACGAGACAGCTGGGACTTTGCCATGGGAAACCTGGGGTCAAACTGCCGAAGAAACCTGGTCTGACTGTGTGAGTGGGATGTGTGATGAGTCAGGTGGGGATCTATTGGGTCACTGGAGCCTCCTGCTGTCCAGGGGCTTCAGTCCCAGCAGTGAAAATCTCTGGCCTTGGGAGTGAGGCTGCCAGATGGCCACGTGAATGAGAAGTTTTCTTAACATGAGGATGACTGATGTATTGTCACTATTTTGTAATTATTCTGTTATAGATCTGTTTTGAATATTGTCTTCCCACGGCTTCTTCTGCCTCTGCTTCTGGTACCTTGTTCTCCTTTGGTTTTCCCCTTGTTACTTCTCAACACCCCCACCTGCACAAGCACCTTGGAGCCCCTCCTGCTCCAAGACAGCATCCCACAGCTCCATTCCCAGAAGGACTCTCCTCCTCTGCTCACTGAAGATGCTTCCAGTCTTCTGGCATTTTCCAACCCACAAAATCATAGCTGGAATACTCTGGGACTCATACAGATCATCTTTTCACATCTTTTTTATCAGAACAGCCGCATCATTCTTGCTTACTTGCTATTGCCCCTCTGCTCACTGAGTGTTTAAAAGCACACAGAAATCCCTAAGAGCTCCAGCAAAGAGTTGCAATTAGCATTAATGACTTTCACTGCAGCAACTTGGCACTGTCAAAAAAAAAAAAAAAAAAACCAGAGCAAGGGGCAAACTCTATCTTTCCCCAATGTACTCTGACCACATTTCCAGTTGCAAAGCTGACCCCACCTCATGTGTGTGAGGAAAACAAATACATTTCCCTGCCAGGCTCCTGGCTTCTCCATCAAAATAAAACCTGGCACCACAGGACGGTACATGCGGTTCCTCACCACCGACACCGCCTGCTCCAAGCAAAGGCTATTCCTGGGATGGCCTCTTGTCCTGGGGTGCAGGTCATAGTTGAGCCCAGGAGCCATGCACGCACACCCTGGTATTTCTGACTGCAGTGTATTTATGTTTCTGCTTTCCCTCTGGCTCTTTGCCTTTTACATTTGCTTCAGAATGCCCATCCACCTTAACATTAAGCTAAAAAACAAAAACAACAAAAAAGAAGAAAATAATCTAAACACTTTTTCTGTCAATCAGGCAGCTTCTGCTGTTGCTTATTCTGCTGCAGTTAATCTTCCCAAAATCTGTTCTTCATTTCAATAATATAATAATTAGGCAGTTCCAATAACTCTGAATATTTACACTGAGATCAATTATATTTTCTACAAAAAGATGAAGTAGTCCTCAGAAAATAGAAATCAACCTGCAGGCTCACTCTGGATTTCAACTGCATCAAACCTCACTGGAATTGTGCTAAAAAGCTATGATAAATCTATCCAAAATGTGAGTATTATTTTGGCTCTGCTTGACTTAGAAATAAAAAGTGTAAGATGATGCTGTCTAGACTTACACCACCTCTGCCCAGCCCTTGGGAACACAGTTCAATGACCCTTATATGTTCTTTTTGTACTTTCTGTTTGATGATTTGACAGGAATTTTGTAACTAAGTCAGCTTCTGTCGCCAAGTTATAGTTTTCCATGTCAGAATAAATGCTTTTTCTGGTAGACAAGGGGTGAGGATGTCAGAATATGGCCCTCCTTATTAACCTGCACAGAAGCAGTTGAGACCTTCACTTTTTAACATAATTCCCTGGCTGTGTTTTTCGTTCTTCAAGCCTTGCATTTATTTTACTGTTTACAGCAAGGTTTGCGCTGTCAAGGAGACTGCTGGTAGGGAAGCTCTAGGAGGAACAGAAAGGCTTCTGTGCCTATGAGATGTTTGTTCACATCCCCCCAGCTTAATACACAGCAAAGAACCCCTACTTCATTCAATTAGGAGCACAGACCAGCAAAGGATCTCGTAGGCTACAGAGCCCAGTCCTTTCCTGTCTCTCATAACAACAGAATGCAATACTTTCTACCCAGCACTTCAACTTTTCCTAAAGTCTAACTTTCCTAAAGTTATGATAACCAGTTTTTCTGTAGCTGCTCTAATTGGAAGTTTGCTCCAGAGGTTACAGGTCTAAAAACTAGAAAACTTCTCATCACTTCCAGCCTGAATTAATTCATGGCTAGCTTACACTCACCTGCACTTTACCAACAGACTTTGGTTTACAATAGCTCTTCCTTCTTCTGTTTCACCATACCCTGACCATCCTTCTCAATGGAATTCCTTCTTCATCCTTGAGTCCTCCTCTTGGTTGCCTTCCCCCTGCCCCTGCCCCTGCACTTGCTGCCTGTGGGGGCCATCAGTCACACACACACACACAGCCCTTCACCCCTCTCCTTCCCCGTCACTGGACCTGTGTGACAGCCACTGGTGACCCCAGCCATGAAAGGAAGGGCTTGTGTCTCAGCAGGGAGCTCATTGCCCCCCTCTTATCTCTGCTGCCAGCGGCTCTCAATGAGCATTGCTTGGTTTCCTTAAATGCATTTGCCTCTTAGCTGCATTTGCCTGCCTTCGTTCTTCCCTTCTTGTTTTAACACACATAGAAAATGAAGGTGTGAACACTCTTACTTGAGTCATTACCTTAAGGCTTCTGTTTTTCTTCCTCAGCTTCCCCTCCAGCAGTCCCCAAAATTAAAGAATGAATTCTAAAAGGATAAAATAATATAGACCTGTGCGAGGAACAGGAAAAGCGCCCACCCAAATGAATGCCAATAGCTGCCAATTCTAGTCTCTTGATTTTTGCTTTCAAGGCTGGGAAACTCTCCATATATCTGCAGGGATATAAACGAGCTGATGCTGGATAACACTCAAATGTTCCATGATAGCTGAAGCACATTTTGCAGAATATGTGTAGACGAAATAAAGTCTATGAAAGGACTATATCCAAAATTGAAAGCAAGCTCCTACCTCTTCTTAACAAAATCATGGAGAAAACCATCCTTTGTAATGCTCAACTTATGCAGAGAAAATTAGGGCCAAATGGCATTTTAAAGTGTACCAAGGTGGGGAGTACACACTGAGAGTACTTGGACACGATGGTTGAAGCGAAGCACTTCATTGTCTCCACTTCTTCACTCATTCTCACCACTGTCAGGTTCCCAGGGAGATCTTTGTTTGTGTCATCAGCCAGAGCATCTTTCCCCGATAGAAAACAAGACAGTTATTCAGAGTCCTGTCCCAGAGAGGTGATGTCTCCTGTAATCAAACCTGTGTGGTGGGTGATGCCTGACAAACTTCCCCAAATTTTGCAGATTTATTTGTATTTTTCCTAGAAGCAGTCTATGTGCTTTCACAACCAGTGAAGCCTAGAGGGTGCCTCTCTGTGTGTGTCCCACTTGTGTATGCTCTTTGCAAGCAAGGATCTGCTTTCCCCAAAGACATTTTGCTGTGAAAATCATATTATAATGAATCTGAGTTCATTCATGATGCTGACAATGATAATTTATCTGAGGTTACCTAAAAATTTCATTTATTTTAGTAATGAAGTCTATGGATTTGAAGACTATGTCATCTGCAGTGACATGTCAATAAAAATGGAAATCCAAAAATTTATTTCAGTAGAGAGAAAGAAGCAAGCAAGCAAGCAAGCAAACAAGCACACTGTCTTTCAGGAATATTTTAAACTGTGTTTGAAAATTTCTAGATTTCTAAATTGGCTCAATAAGATTTCTCATATAAGATAAAAATACCCTGCTGTGATGGACATATAAATCTGATTATGCCCACAATGAATAGCAATTGTTTTTCTTAAAGTGGGGGTGAAGTGTGGGGGAGAAGGTGTGGGGGAGATGTCAGGAAAGAGTAGTTACTTATGTTTAAATTTTGGAACTCTTACCAACCAGGAATTGGATCAAAACCCATCAGCCACTACAACAGTTGTATTTAAAGCACCTCCTCATTTCATTGGTTCAGCAGTTAAAAGCAAGAAGAGACCAAGATTTTAAGAAAGTGTGTGGCACAAATTTTCTGTGGGTGAAAAAGGGAGTATGGAGGCTTCACAGCATCCCATTAGCACTGCCTAGTAAAACTGCCTCCCTTGACCAGGGAGAGGTGAAGCCAAGTGCAGTTCCTCCACCTCTCCTCCGTCTCTTTCCTGGCTGCCCCAGCAGAGGGACACAGCAGCAAATTTTAAATGAGCTGAATCAGGTGATGAGACAGACAACAGCAACACTGTTATGAATTTATTCCACTTCAAAGAGCTGATCCTGATGCCTGAATAAAGTTATTTAAATCTTGCCCATATATCCTTACATAATGCTTCCAAGTGGAGTACAGCTGCACAGTCTGGTTTAGGTCTGCAGAGGGGTGGATGAAGCATATGGTGCACTGCTGGAGATGACCAGCAGCCACCTCTCTGCTGGTCATTAGGGGGGGTGGATCATGCCATGCATGTGCCCTCCTTCAAATGCAGTCCTGGGCAAGAAAATCATGCCCCCCACATTTCCAGGTGGGACCGGCTGCCTGCACATCTTTCCAAGCGCATCATTCTCTTTGGACAGCAAATGTCCACAAGTGGAGTGCTGGTGGGCACTGTGGGTTTGCTCTGCAGACACACACTCTGGAGCAGGCACCGGATCTGTGTAACCTTTTGTGGAACATGAATACAGCAGAATTTCAATTATAGGCATTTCCCAGTGGTAGAAAGGGATAAAAAAAGTATCTCCTGGGTACAATGGCACCTGCCATCCCACAGAGGACAGAATAGAGTGTGTGGGATATCTGTGTCTGTAACCATGCTTCCAATGGCTCTAAATCTCCATTTTAATTGTTCATGCACCATAAGGTGGATGTTGAAAATAAATAACAATAATTAAACAGTGATAGATAAAAACAGCTACACAAGAGAAGACTAGAAGCTAAGGCTTGGAAGGACTCAATGTACAAGTCTCTTCCCAATGCTTTGAGATTGCAGGAAAACTTCACCTGTCCTCTGCCAGCCATGTAGCACTGTCAATTAGAAGAGCAGGGGTAGGTGCAGTTTTATGGTGTGTGAGCCCCATGGAGTCAGCTGCACGAGTGGTTCTGCACCCACGCTGCTGCTGGCAGGGTGGCCTCTCACCTGGCCTAGTCCCTGAGGGCTGGCCAAGTGGCGCTTCATGAGTCTCTCTAGTCTGGTGTGAAAAACCCCAAGAGCTTGTAGGGAGGTTTCAAGGGAAATGGGGTCCCCAGGCTCATGCAAGCCTGCACAGCTGCGGAGGCTGGAAAGCCATTTCTCACCTCTCCTGCCATCCTGAATTATTGTCTGTGCTATCCTTTCGCTTTCTCACAGGGAATGGAGACCACCAGGAAACACATTTAAAAATCATCTGTGGCACACAGAAGGAGAAGAGAGAAAGTTGTTGGTACATTTCAGCAAGCCTCGTTAAAAACATCTCTAGGCACTACAAAGTGCATGTTATCAATATGCATATGCGATGTCTCTGAGGCAGAGTTGCCTTTAAGGTACGTATTCAGCAGGACAACATTTTCCCATGTGAGGCAAGGAACAACAGTGAATCATATGTGTAGGAGGGAAAGGCCTTCTGGCTATGTACAGTATTTATTCCCTTTTGTGTCTTGCGTCCCCCCCTCCCCTCTTTTATTAATGGCTTTTGCAATTAGTCGTAACAGGGTATTGCTAGCTGGCAGAAAGCAGTGACTTCTGCAGTGGATTCTTTGTGGGAAATTGGATATATAGGGGAAGGAAAAGATGCTTGTGAGCTGGCTTTGCTCACACCTCTGACCCCCCAGCAAGAGCCAACATGCTATTTGTGTCCAGCAGTTGCATCCCCAGTTGAATGTCGCATTGCTTGACCTCACATAAACACACATACAGATGTAGAAATGCAGAAGGTGAGGCCTGCAGTGCACACATTAAAAATTCCTACTGAAGATGTCAGCAGGGGGCCCAGAGAAGCTGGGTTAAATTTAGAGGGAATCTGAAGGAAAAGTGTGGCACCTTGCCCTGCCTGCAGCCACAGGTTGGCTGGGGTTTTATTTGTCACCCCACTAAAGAAGGGTTACACCTCAGAACCCATAGTGCTGGAAAGCGTCGCAACATACCGACGGCAGATGCATGAGCACAGGCCTTGCAGTATTTTGGGATGTTAACTGAGTTCCCAGTGAGCTGATTGGACAGAACTGGAGTTCAGGATCTCCCTAAATGCCAGTGAGTAATAGTCAATGGATGTAAACAGTGACACAGCAGACAAGAGGTTTCATATGGTGTCCTGGTTTTAACAATAAATTACAGCCAAGCAAGATGGAGTACCCAGGAGGGTGTAGATGTGAGTGTCCAGGAGGGTGTGTAGCTTTCTTACAGTTCCTTCTTCTCTTTGCCTTCCCTCCCTGCTTTCCCTTAGTTCAGCTAGGTGTAGATTTAGAGATTCCTGCTAAAGCTGAAACATCGTAATGCAATATACTTTGTAATTATGGGAGTAGAAGTGACCTAACAAATTTTAACTCTGAATAAAGTGAAAAAATTAAGAAAGAAGAATGAAAGCTGGCATCACTGAGCAGTCAGAGCTATAATTTCCAAGTGCTAGTAGCAAGATATCTCTGATTGGCAAGTTCTGCTGCTTTCTCCCTTTTATGTTCTTTTTGGAAAAACAGAGGGGCACTGACTACAGGGGGAAGGGTAGGAAGGAATTGGGCATGTGAAGTGAGCAGGGTGAGGCTCATAGAAGATGATGTGAGAGGGGTTGCAAAAGGAAATCAGAGGCAACTGCTCATGGATGAGAAAAGAGCATCTGAAAAAGAACAGAAAGGTTTTGAGGCACCAGTGAGTGGAAATGGTTGGCAGTTTCCTGTCAGAGAGGAAAAGATGTCATTTTTTTCCTGTGGAAAATGCTGTTTTAATAACTGTCTATCAGATACTAATTCTTTGAGAATTTTCAATTTTACCTGACTCTTATTTCAGATTTGTGTTGGAGAGGAATTGTCACGCAGCTGGAAGCTGACATTTCTGTCAGGCTCTTATCATTCACGTTCTCTACCTAGAGGCAAAGAGCGTGAGATCCTTCCAATCTGGGAGCTACAGCTGGGCAGGCTGACGGGGAGGCGCTGAGCCTGGTGCTTGCTTCCAGCCATCTGCCTGCAAGCCTCACACCATGGCAATTCTCTCCCCCTAGGCAAAAGTCAGGCTGACAAGAGCCTTTCAAGACAGCAACCAGCAAATCAAATAAAGCCTTTGTTCCTTCAGACTGGAATGTTTCCCTTTTCCGCCCAAATGAGACATGGATGTACAAACAATTTTGTGAGAAAAGTCTGACTCTACAGATGACCTTAGAGAGTACAAAGGTCCTTTGGTACCTGCTTGCCTCTGCTTCCACTAGCTAAATTTCTTGACAGACCAGTTATTTTATCCCTGAATTTCACATGGTTTTAAGCAGGATGAGTTGCCCTGGGGAAAAAGGCTCCCCTGTACAAGATTCTGTCCCTGGGAGTGCTCAGAAACAAGGAATATGCTTGACTTCCCATCTGCTCTGCCTCCTCAGTGTGCCTATCACAGGCATGTGCTCTGCTCTTACTGTGATTGTTGCCTAGCTGACGCAGTTAAGCCACGAGTAAATCTAGTACAGCCTGGCATCAGTGCTGGTATACACATCAGGCAGGAAATTTCACTGGCTCTGTTAGGGATCATTATCCAGCCTACCTGACTCCTGCAGGCTCTGTCAGATTCTGCAGAGGGCCCCACAGACCAAAGTCTATGAGTGCCTCACCCTGCAGGTTGCTTCCCACTGGACTGCAGCTGAAACATCCTCCAAATAAAAATTATTTTAAGCAACTGGGAGAAAGTTTCTTCATTCCACTTGTTTAAAAAAAAAAAAAAAAAAAAAAAAAAAAAAAAACCCAAACTTGATGGAGATTTTTTTACCATTCTATTCAGAATACTATGAGATCTGGGCACTGAACTTCAAGAAGGAGATAGGCCATGTGGAGACTGTCCAGAGGAAAGCAACAAGAATAATCAGAGGTCTAGAAAATGGGAAAGACTAACCTGAATAATTCTTAGCTTCCACAAGAGACAGCCGGAAGAGAGTACTGAGACATATGTTAAACAGCGTCTGCTTCCACAGGATGGAAATACTGGGAAATAATGGATTCCACTTCAATCAGAAAATTCACATGTAATACAAGAAAAGTCTGGAAATTATAAGGATAAGGAATGCATTGACAGAACAGTGTTCCAAATAGATATCCTGGGAGATCTTCAGGAGCAAGTCAGAGAGAGATCTGTCAGAAATGGCAGCTGATCCTGCCTTGGGTAGGGGGAAGGACCAGATGACTTTTTATGTCCTTTCCAGTGTGATGTTTTTGTGTTCTGTGCTCTTTGATGGAAAACCGTGGTTTGGGTTTGCATGCTTTTCTAGACACTTAAGTTGACCAGGAAGCAGATATGTAAAGGGAATCCAATCCAAACATGTAGGTGGGAAAAACAACAAAAACAGCAACAAAAAAAAAACCAAAAAACCAAAAAAAAAAAAACCAAAAAAAAAAAAAAAAAAAAAAAGACAGAGGAATTAGTGAAAGAAAGGTAGAGGAAGTCTGGACAGCTTCAAACAAACCAAACAGACTGTCTGAACCCTTAGCAGGGCAGACTCCAGGCAGCTACTCACTGGTTATGCTAAGGACCCAGGCATAAGCCTGAGAGTCAGATGGAAATTGGGCAATTGTTATGCAGTTGAGATTGATGTATCTTCTGTTTTGGCTTTGCCTGCACTACATTTACCTGTGTTAAATAAACAAAGAAAGTGCTCTAAGTATTGCTCTAAGAGTGAATAATAAGTGGAACATTTCTTCTTTTGTTAGTCGCTTGTGTCCTTGCTTATTAAGTCTCAGGCTGAGCAGCCAAAGGGAGTGTTTGAGACATAAATGCCGGAGGGGACTCCCACTGCTGAAAGCAAAGGGCAAGCAGCTTGAAATGTGCTACTTCTATTCCTGGAAGACCATGATGATCAGAAATACAAGCTCTGTGTCCTTTATTCCCTGCCTTTTCTTCTCTTCTTCCTGCTCCTTCTCTGTCCCTTTGAATAGCATTCGGGAAGTTCAAAATTCATTTGTAATGGCAAACCAGTTACTAACAGAGAAATTGTGCTTTTGTCTTTTGCTAACTAAATTAGCAGAGATCAGTTTTGGACAAACTCCTCATTTTAGTCAGTGGCAATATAAATACTAAGATATACCCTGCTTTTCTCTCTCCCTGGGTCTTTATATTCTGTTTTCAAATCATTGTACCAAGGCTTCTACTCCTTGGAAAAATCTACAGTGTGAGACTATAAGAGAAATATCAAGTCTATCAAGAATCACTTGCCCTTTCAAAACCAAATCTGGCTCTCATTAAAAGAAAGAGAATACTTATCCAATACTTTGAAAAGCAACAACTTCTCACACCAGACCTTCATGCATCTTTTTAGTCATTTGCTCATTAAATCTTCCTCTACCTTACCAAAAACCTCAGACAAAACCAAGCTCTGTTAGTCCTAGCAAGAAACATGAGCTCCTTTTCTAAGGAAACAGGAAGGCACAGGGCAAAAACTCTGCCCCCTTTTTACATGTCTGTGTTAAGGGGTTTAGCCCTAGCACAGCTGCTGATCACAACTCCTTGCTGTCACCCAGAGAGCAAGACACATTCTCCCAATCTCCACTTGAGACTTCCCCAGAAACTCACCAGAGCCAGTGTAGATATTGTAAAGTGCTCCTTTTGCAAAGCAACAACATGACAGAGAGCTGATCTAATGTGGAATGAGCAGTGCCATGCTTTATTTTATAACAATTCACCCCTGCAATTATTGCCAGATGTTTGCAAATGTTCTGTAAATCTCCCCTCTAATGTTAACTGATCCTCCCAAATTTTTTTTCATCTTTCAAAGACTGAGGGTGCTGGCTAGCTACAGCTGGCAAAAAAAAATTAAAGGGGATTCATATAGCACTTTTTCTTTTGTTATTTCTGCTGTTAGTAATAGAAATGAAACCACTTGAGTAATAGGGAAGTCCACAGTGCTATTGAAACACATGCTAAGAATTTTATTTTCAATTCTTTTATCAAAATTATATACCTCAGCCTCAGTAATGTGAGCTGCCCTTCTATTTAGTAATATAATTGGAAAAGTTGATATTTCATTGCTAGTGTATGCCATAATTTTGCAAAGAAAGAGAACCTATCAATTTAATACACAGATTAAATGTTTCAGATAAAAATTTGATGACACTGCTCCCTGATATACTCGTTTTGTAGGCAGCAGAATGAAAAGTATTGACCACTTCATCCTTCTTTGGAACAGCTGCTGGAGGATTTACCTGCAATTACCTACTGAAAATGAAATCAAAGATTAGTAGAAATGAGATGTCACTTTGGACTTACGGCTCCTGTTGCTAGGGAAACCTTAGAGTTAGCATCCTGATTAGGGCAAAAATTGCTGTAACCCAGCTGAACCTTTGTCAGCATCAGTGGTTGGCAGAGCTGCAACATCTGTTTGTCTGGCCAGGGACAATGATTTCCCACTGTCATCTCCTGGTTGACTGAACAGCCCTTTCTGATGGTGCCCCATCCAGACACCAGCTTACAAAGATACATAGCAGGGACTGTGTAACTGAATTACACAAATGCAACACCAGTGCAATTAGATGGGTTAAAGGGAAAGACTGATGGAGGAGGGAGATTAATTACGTTTAATCCCCACTACCCCTCGTATAAAACAATTCAGAGCTATCCAAACACCCAGTGCCTGCCAACAACATCTACAGGAGCACATTTCGTGCAGGAAGATCAGTGATGGAGAGACATCAGTCAAGTGAGAGCTTGGCAAGAACACCTGCAAAAAGACTTGAAACAGTGGAGTGAGGCCAAAGAAAATTAAAAGTATTCTTATGTGTTTGTGCCTGGGCCTCCAGAGAGGAAAAACAGGTGGTTATGCAGAAAGCGATGGAAGTAGGAAGGGAAAAATCATGTTATATCCTCCCAATGGAAGGAGGTGTTACCTCCTTACACTGCCCTGATGAATAGACTCCTTTGCATTTATGGACTGTCAAGGGGAAATAATTTCAGGAAATATTAACTCTACCACTTTCCCCGAATTGGGGAACTTTTCTTGAATGTCTCAGTGCCTGCAGCTTCACTTAAGTGCATCCAGTACAGCACTCCTGACACTGCAAGCCATCAAGAAATGCTCACACTTGGGTAATGCCAAGGCAACAGGTTTGAGACAAGTTCAGAGGCTTCAGAAGATAAGTTAATGCTTTTTATTTGTGGAGTTTGAAAGCTGCCAGGGATTAGCCTGTCAGCACAATGGAATTAATTGCAGTCAGCTCTTGGCTGGATTCAATGAAATAGATGCTGTTCTGTTTTTGTACTGTTGTACTTCTGTACTTCTGCTGCAAGCCTGTTGGGGGTCTGAGTTTTAAAAGCACCCTAATTCTCAAAAACATATAAGAGAGGTACTGCAAGCTGGTAGGTCATTTTGTTTTCCAAAGATTTTGCTAATACTGTGCATAGCCCATCATTTCAGCCAACACAAATACTGAACTTGAGCTACATGCAAATTAGAGCTTAAGTCTATAAAATTATCTCATATTTAAATTATTAGATTACTTTGTCTCTGCCCTTTGGAAAAGAATCACCATTCCTAAGAAATGCAAATGCTGCATGATTAGTTCATGACCAGAAACACCAAAACCAAACCACTTCATCAGTTCTTTCTTCTTTAATGTTACCTCAGCACTGACTTTTAAAAATAATCTGGGATTAGTATCTTAAATACTCACAGACATTCTTGCATTCTTCTATCCACAACTTCAGTACCAAAGGGAAACATTACAAATGCCAGGACTGTAGGAGTGTTGAAAGGAAAATTACATTAAGAACTCAGGAAATACTGTTGTCTCTGGGCTTATGACACTCATTTCTTATAGATCTGAAATTTAAGCACTGAAATTTGATGTGTTCTAATAGTTGGATGCAAGGTCTTTTTGGATGCAATGACTTCATTACCACTTCCAGCAGCCCACCACATCTCTCTCTTGTAGATTACACCATGTTGTGTGAGGTGTGGCAAAAAGGAAGGTGAGCCTGTTCCTTAGCTATTCCAGGTGACAGCAAAATGAGCCATTACACTGAAATTCTCCCAAAATGTCCCAGGCTGCAAACAGTGCAGTGAAGTTCAGCAATTTGCAGCTATGGGAGGGCTGTGTTTCTGAAGTGAGAACTTAAATATTCAGCTTTTTACTCAGGTGGAAAATTCCTTTCTGATCTCAATAATTCTAAGCAAAATGCCATCCTATTGCTAAATTTGATAAAAACAATTTCTTTCATTGTTTTATAACTCTGCTTAATTAAGGAATATTTTCATCTCTTTTTTCTTCTTTCATTAGCTGTAGGGAAGAGACATTTCTTTGAAAAATTGCCAGTGCATGTGTACGTATATTTAAATATATATGTATATTATATACATGTGTGTATGTGTATATATTTGTGTCTATGTATGTATGTCTATATATATATATGTGCATATGTATGTATATGTGTGTGTGTGTGTGTGTGTGTGTGTGTGTGTGTGTTAATTTTTTTTCAGTCTGCAGTAGTTATTTGGCCAGTTCATAGCAATTTAACAGCAGAAACTTTGGTACTTCTGAGCACACTAAAGCCTTTTCTAAAAGCACACAGTCAAAATATTCTAGTTTGTAATATATTACAATATATTTTACTCAGAACCTTGCATCTCTTCTGTCTTGAAAATTGAAGGTGCAGTAGTAACAAAATAAGTGAATCTTGTTATGTATGGAAACACAGCTGAAGGGTTGCTGTTCCAGATATAATAAGAGGATTTCCTTTGTTCTTTTTCCCATGAGTTTTTGGAATCCATTATAAATTCTGTGAGAAGAGAGTCCAAGGAATAAACTCTCATTTAACCCAAATGAGAGAATACATAAAATTGTTTTTACTACCCCCACATCATGCATGAGCACCTTGGTGCTATTCATACCACCATTTTGGTGGGTTGACCCCAGCCAACAGCCAAACACCCTCACAGCTCCTCATTCAGTCCCTCTTTAGCTGAATCTCTTCTCTGATATTATCTGCAGGCACTTTTGCTCTGAGTGGCCATCTTTTCGTGTTTCTGCCCATTCCTCCATTAAGGATGGATCAGCAAAGAGCCTCTCAGCTCCAAGGTCTGCAAGGTCTGCTGTGTACCCAGTGCCTTGGGCTGGTACCCAACCAGAACTTGCTCAGCCTCCTCTCCCAGCACAGAGAGAGAATAGAAGGAAGCCAATAAGGCTCATGAGAGAAGATCCTCTGTCCCACTGATGGTGCTGGACATGCTGTCCCAGAGGAGATGGGGAAGGCAGGCCACTGCCTTTGGAGAGATGCTAATTCAGAATGGCTGAGGCAGGGACCCAGCTCCTAACTCCAGCAATAATCGCAACAGGCAGGATGAACAAAGCAGAGGTCAACAGATCCATACCAGCAGTCATAATTAAAAGACAAAGAGAGGATTTGTGGTTGCTTTTTTCCTTTCTGGAGCATTCAAGTGCCCTTTTCTTGGCAAATATTCACCACCAAAATGCTGGGAAATAGTGCCAGTATTAGCAGCATATGTAGCATATGTGGATGGAGAGCATGAAAACTGCCAGTGGAAGACTGACATTAACATAAACCATTTTTAACTCCAGGCAGAGAGGAAGTTCATCATTATGTGCCTATCCATCCACGATGCCTCGTGGCATTTATAGCTGCAGTCTGAGCTGGGATAGAGCCTTAACTAGAAGGGTATCATGTTAGCCAACGGTTTTGTGATACTTCTTACAGCCTACAACAATAAGGACTCATGGAATTTTTGCTCCTGGGATGGCTGTTCAGATCAGCTGGTGATATTAGAGGAACCTTTACTATAAGAACAATAAGGAAATCCTGAAGCAGTGATAGAAAAGGATGTAAAATTAGGAGAAAGGAGACCAAAGCAAGGCACAGAAGAGACTAAATATCTCTAGCGAAGAAAATGCTTCAGCATGTGCACCTTAGTAATCAAAACAGGAGTGGGATTCTACTAGACTATTTTAGCAACAGTATGTTTTCTTTTCCAGATTAAGTTTATGGATTACTAGAACTCTCTAAAAATAATGATCAGAGACAGGTGCTGTCTGAATTAAATGAACAACCATTGCACACAGAAGCAGCAACCTTGAGGAAAAACACATTTGAAAATATTCCTCACAAGCATTCATCAAACTAGGATTTTGCAGTTTTCATGTTCCTTCTGTCCAAAGGATAGCTTCTGGTAATGTCTGTCCTGGTGATGAAGGTAAAAGTGAAATATATGCTTTACTACAGAAGGGAAAAAGACATCTTCAGACTACTTTGAGATTTTGTAGTCTTGCACCAAAGGCAAAACAAAAACTAGAAATCTTGATTCCCTTGAAATCGATGGCAGAAATCCATTTCATTCAGTTATTTTAAGATTCTATACCAGAGGGGCATAAAAAAACTGAAGATACAAAATATATGTACCTGTAGTCATCCCACCACAGCTATCCTACATTTAATATATGGGCTGTAATATAGGTGGGTAACCCTGGTCAGATCCTACTGTGGCTGATCTAATTAGTTCAGGGCTAGTACAAAAGTTTAGGTGTAAGCATAACCTAAGACACACAGAGCAACAATTAATATGCATTAAATAAACTTTCCCAGGTACTGACATTTTGCTGTGCGAAGACTACTCCAAAAGGAAAGCAAAGAGCAAACTTTGGTTCCACTTGTCCGTGGGAAGACTCTGTCCTTAAAATCTGCTCTTTTCCTAATAAGGTCTGTCTTCTAAACAGTGGAATTTGAAGCTGAACATCTGTGAAGTGAATATTTTCAGTACATGCTAATTCAGAATGTGCTGCAGGCGAAAAAGGTGCAGCAGCTGTGAGCACCACAGGTTCTGGTTGGGTGCCAGTACAAGGCAGTAAGTACCCAGCAGACCTTCAGTGCTGTGCACACTCTCCAGATCTGAGAGGACCTCTGCTGAACAGTCCTCACTGAAATTATAGCCAGGA
The DNA here is from genome assembly GCF_035770615.1 of Melospiza melodia melodia. Classification (NCBI taxonomy): domain Eukaryota; kingdom Metazoa; phylum Chordata; class Aves; order Passeriformes; family Passerellidae; genus Melospiza; species Melospiza melodia. The sequence goes on along the minus strand of NC_086194.1, from coordinate 128,238,119 downwards.
ACACAGCAGGAAAGCCACTCAAAGCAAAAGTCACTGCAAGTTCTGTGAATATATCAGGGAAGATATCAAATTAAAGAATCAAATCCAGAAAGCCTAAAAATGTTCATGACTAATCTAAGGAGTTGAAAGAGATACTGAAAAATACAAGCTTAGGAAATTTCCTCAGAAGCCAAGGATAAGCTTTGACCCTCTAGGAGGACTGATTTTCTACTCAGCAAAGAGGCTGCACCTGGAAAAAATGTTTGGACCTGGGTTTCCTGTATATCTGTAGAGATATAGCTATAGATATGTTTAGATATGTGTGCGCATGTTTATTTGTGCATGCATGTGAATGTGTATATATATAAATACAAGATAAAGAAAAATATGGATAAAATTATGCCAGTGTCAAAAGTGCTCAATAATTATCAAATGCTAATAATTGACTGTATTAAACAGGCAGCAGCAGATCACATCTTATTTTGAGGATCCAATGGGTTAGATGTCCTCTGCGGGTTAAAAGTTCTATGTGTTACACGTAATACTCAGTAGCGCTCTTTGAATAGATAAAATACAAAGAGTAGACAGAATGAAGTGCTGTATTCATTTCTGTATGGACTCAGCAAACTATAATTTGGAGCAGAATTGTAGGAGAGGAGAGGACTGGAGAAAGGAAGGGCTGGAAACTGAAGAGAAGGAAAAGGGAATTGTGAGGAGGTGCCCGCTGAAGATGAACACAACCAGCCAGGCTCAACAAGAAGGAGAGAGCAGCCAAGGGGTAGTGGCAGAGAGGTAAGAACGAGTCTGACTTGATTAAATCTAACTGAGGCAGGAGCTGGCCTTGCCACTACAGCAGGAAGCAAGGTGGCACAGGTCAGCACTAGCCTGGAGAGCTGGAAAAACTGTTGATCATGTCCACCACAAGCATGAGCAGAGTGTTCTGCAGTGCCTGTCTCAGCAAACAATCCAATGGGGCAAATATACTCAAGTCCTGTTTATTGAGCTGCTTGGCTCCTGGAATAAACCCAGGGCAGAACATTTTCTGAAATAAGAAACCACAAATGGTAAATATGTAGTGAATTAAAACCTTCCTGGAAAGGTGAGAATGAAGAGTATGAGCCAAAGATCTTTTCTTCTCTCCAGTAGGACAATATCAACTTTCACCTTCATTTCCTCTCACTCTGGGTGGGATTCCTGAACATGGGAACACAAGAAGCACACTTTAGTAGTTTCAAGTTCTTTTGGCCTTCTTGATTCCTTGGGTATGGAGGGAGATGGCAAAAATGGCCTGAGACCCTACGACATGACCACGGCACAGTCCCTTGTGTGCTCGCTCCGGAAGCTGTGTCCTCCTCTCCCATCTCAGGGTTACATCCACTCCTGCAGGGATCCAGGTGTGCAGGAGCTCTCCTTTCTTCCATCTCTCCTGGAAAGATCCCAGTGCAGAGACTGCCATTCTGCTGCAATCCTGCTGGCAGTGCCCACTCATCTTCGCTGCATTTGAGAGGATTTACAGACAGGATTTAATGTGGGAATAAAGAGATGCTGTAATGGAGGTGCCAAACACAATACTCTTCTTGTGGGCTAAAAAGCACCAGCTGCAGAAGAGACATGATGGGGATCTGACCCTTCAGCATCTACACACGTCAGGTATGGATATTCCCTCTCTGTCTCGACATTTTTTGGGCCACATCCACTGATTAGTTTAGGGTGCTGCTTTCTTACAATAGATAGTGAATGGGACTAACAGGAGGGAGAAGGGAAAACACTTTTTCTTGACCAAGTTAAAACCAGTCCCACACAAACCTGAGTAAAACAGATGAATATGCATGTGCTAATTTGAATATGTGGCTTGTCAGCTATTTGCCTACATGCATTTAACACCCACAGAAGGCCTAAGGCAGCAACCATAGACTCTCTTCCACTTGCTTTTTGCAGAGATCTTACAGAAGCCCCAGAGGAGTTAAATTACTGGCATTATGATGCTATGAATGACTTATAGAAGTGTATTACTTTCCAAAGCATTGGTTGGCTTAATGTAAGCAAAAGTGCAGCTAGTGCCTAATGGCTGGGATCTAATTCTGCTGAACTCCCAGCTACAGCCTTTAGCAGCTCAGGAAAGTTGGCTTGTGTTTGTTACATAGTCATTTTCTTTTTTTTTCTGTACCTCAAAGAGTGATATAAGCTGAGTCTTGGGGTTAACTGTGGTATTTCAGTGCCTACATGCAGGTGCAGATAACTGACAAATTAGGGAAGATAATTCTGAGTCCTCCATCTTTTGCCTCAGCTGTTTAAGCTAGGTGGAAAATGAGTTTAATTTGGAATTGGCTAGTCAACAAGAGTAGTGTACATGATTTGTAAGCTGAAACATGGTCTAATTCAGCTCCAGAAGAAAACATTTTATTTCTAGGATGAGGAGGGCTGGGAACAGAAGAAAAGCAAAAGGGGACAATGTAGAGACAGAAGACAGGGGAAGGGGACTCTGACCTTAGTGAAACCATTTACTGAAAGGTTTATATGTATGTATGGTTTATATGTAATAAAAAGCAGTTTGGATAAAATCTTGATTCTGTTGAAATCAAGGTTTAAAGCAACTTCCATATGAAGATAAGAGAAAGAAAGCATGAAATCCCATTTTTATACACCATTTCCATAGGGGCTACAGTAATTTTTTTTAATTCAGTGGCCATAATGGAGACATGCCTGGGACAAAGCAAAGCACATCTTCTTAGAAGTGTCAAAGAACCTTTGTCCAAGGTATGCTTCTCACAGAAATCCTTGGTCCCCTCCACCAGCCTCTTTAGCATAGAGCATCTATCTGCACACCTTTGTGAGAAGGATCTGTTCATTTTTGGCCCTGGGGCTCATTTGGGGGCTGATAATTATTGAGACTCCCATGTTTCTGTCTCACTGGCTTATCCTGTCTCCCTTTAAAATGTCTGAGTGTAGATGGATGCTGACTGTTTGGGGCTATCTTGATATGAATGTTCCCTAATAGACACCTGACATCATGATAATTTGAAGTCCAGCATCAGTGATGGTGCCCTTTTCTTTTGACAGCAAAGGGGGTTTGCTTTTTTTGCTAAGTAGCAAACTAATGAGCATGCTGAGAAAAGGGAAAAAGGGAACTCAAACTGCTGATTTGGTAGTTTCGTGCTGAGGGCCACAGAAAGAGAAATGTAACACATGAAAACTTGTGAAGTAATAGAAAGATGAATGGCTGTCAGAGAGAAGAGTTTGGGGGAAGGATATAACTGATGCAGGAAATAGAGGGAAAAGGGGATGATGCAGCACCACAGACCATGGGAAATTCTGATTTCTGCCGTGGTATGGAGAATCAGCAGACCCTAAAGCCCGCTGGGGGTAGGGGTTGATTGAAATGCAGGCAGGGGTTGATTCTCAATCTGCTGATTGAAAAAAAGTATTGTCTTCACATCAGTATTCTAGAGGAGATTTCAAAAGCATTCCAGGAATTCCAACAACGATAAGGTGTTTCTAATCAGTAAATAAAACAATTCCTCTGCCATTGGGGAAAAAATTCTGTTTTACAATGCTTTTGATGGCATGTTACACATTGGAGCAAAGGCTCTGTTACCTGAATTCCCAGATGTTGTGCTTTCTATTGGAACAGTTGGTTTAGAAACTACAAATTAAATCACTTTCCAAAAAACCTTTCTCATTGCAAAAGTTTTGAGTGCTGCACTGTTACATTAGACTCCATCAGACAATTTGAATAAGGACTTTTCTTCCTCCCATCCTCTCAATAAAATGCCTCATAATCAATTGCAATATTTTAAGAAAACCACTTGGTTCTGTATATGTCAATGCAATTTTTGCTTGTTTTTCACTTTCCTAGAGAAAAGAAATTATGTTTGCATGCTGTTAAGGTTGGTTTGGTTTCTTTAATTTAAATTAAATCTTTTCAACTCCTGCCATTCCAATGTGCCAACTTTTAACCCAGGAGGATGAGGAAACATGTGCAGAAACTCAAATATTAGCCAGACTGATCCCCTCTGTACAAGCCAAATGAGCATTCTATAAATACAAACCCTGTGTGTTGATTTCCAGCTTCAGACTTTCCAGCTTCTTTGCACTGGAAATAACTTTTAGAAAATTTCACTTATCTGTGCACAATCACAAGCTTTGCCCTGGAGCCTGCAGAAGACCTATAGAAGGGATCAGTCTCTTCCAAGCTCTTTGTTGACATCCTGCAGTCAGCATCCCTTTCCTCTCCCAATGGGTCTCTCACAGAGCATCACAAGTGGAAATCATGCCCAGAACTCCTCTCTAATGCACCTGCTTTCCATTCTGCTTTTTTCATCACAGCCAGTTGGAGACCAGGGTATTCTTTGACTTATTCTTCCCTTCACTGAACTGCTCTAAATACTTGTTTTATACGCTCAAATCCAGGTTCTTTCCTGTTCTCAAGCATGTCTCGGATCATCTTTAAACTCTCAGAAAATATTAAATTGTATAGTTCCAGTTATAGCTGGCTCTCCCTTTATGTGTATAGAGAAGGCACTTTCTACTGCTAGGATGTGAAAACAGCTGCAAAGACTAAGATATAATTGCAATATTGTAATCTTTAGTTAATAAAACATTTGGAGTAGTTAAGTAGCAATATTGTAACAGATTAGGAGCGAATGTTGGCTCTATTACCTGCATCTATTACACTTCCATCTTGACTTAATTTTTTGCTAAATTCTGTATTTTGGGAGCATAAAACTAGATGTCAGGGCTGCTGTTTGTAAAGTCTTGGGGAATGGGTGTTATTATCTTTATTATCTCTATTATTCTTATCTTCTATGTCTTCTGCACCATCTATATCTATAATGTGGGTATTTTTAATAACCCACTAAGGCTATGAAGCTTAGCACATAGAGCTGTGGCACTATGCTGTAAACAAGCATTCCATTTGCACAGAGGTTGCCTTTTTTTCCTTTTTTAATAAAGGTCCTTAAGGAGTAGCTCTGGTGTTCATTTTGCAAGACAGGCTCCCCCGAGGTCTGTCAGGCAGCGCGCAGCACGCAGGGAACTCTGCCCGTGGCGAAACGCCGCAGCTTCAGAAACAGCTGCCGAGCTCCACAGCACATTCCCAGGCCCTCCTGCCCAGCAGCTCCCCAGCCTCTCCCACTTGGGACGAGAAGCACCAAATGGAGCATGCAGAACAGAGAAGCTTGGTCTTCGCTGTGTGCCTGATCTCCAGATGGAACCTTCCAGCCTGGAAACACTTTCAGGAAGCGAGTGGTTGAAAGATGTGAAGAAGTATCTGTACCAAGGCTGGAGAATAGAAGAATAGAGTAGAGTGGAATGGAATGGAATGGAATGAATAGAATAGAATAGAATAGAATAGAATAGAATAGAATAGAATAGAATAGAATAGAATAGAATAGAAGTATTTCAGTTTGAAGGGACCTACCACCAGCTGGGGGTATGTGTACAAATCATGAACGGGACGGGACTGCTGTGGAACGTGCCTTTAGTTGTTTTATTTTTCAGCATCAGTCTCATTACATGGTTATGACAATGGGAAGATGCCACGAGCTCACATCCCAGGCAGCAGACAAAGAACTTAATGTTACAACTTACTTTATAAGTTTTTTGACCAATCACACAAAGCAAAAGCATATTGACAGTAGTTCTATCCAACCACTATAAGCACACATAGCTTGGGTTAAAACAATGCTTGTGTATTTTGAATATAATACCTATTTGTAAGCCTTAAAACACAATGCACAGAGCTCCATTATTAACCTTCAAACTTCCTAATATCTTGCTAGATAAACTTTTCTGCAGCTTAGAGAGTAATTCTAGACCAGCGTTAATACACAGACCATTGTTCTTTTTGTCCTTGCTTTTCTACTTTTTAAATAATTTTTCTGCTGACCTATCTCATGGCTGCTGCTTAGCTCTAATCACAGTTCTACTCTCTCTGAGAAACCCTCTAATTTTGCGGATTCCCACAGGGACCTATAATGGCAACCTAGTCAAATTGACTGACCACTTCAGATGTGTCCAAAAGTTAGAGTAAATTACTGAGGGCATTATCCATTTATTATTGTTGTTGTTATTGATATTAATATTTTAAATATTGATAGTCCTAGGGCATCAATCACCTCCCTAAGAAGTCTGTCCCAGTGTTTGACCCTGCCCTTGGAGAAGAAATGCTTCTTGATGTCCAGTCTGAACCTCTCCTATCATAGCTGTGATGATTCCCCTGTGCCTGTCACTGGAGAGAAGAGACCAGCACCTGCCTCTCCACTTTTCCTCCTCAGGAAGCTGTAGGCAGCAATGAAGTTGCCCCCAGCCTTCTTTACTGCAAACTAGACAAATCCTAAGTCCTCAGCCCTTTCTCCTAGGATATGCCTTCCAGGCTTTTCACCAGCTTTGTTGCTCTCCTCTGTATGCAATTTGATGAGGCATGGAGACTAAGTTGTTTTAGTGGCAGTACTATTTCTCCTTCTCCTTTGATCAATGGTAGGAGAAAGCAGCTCTCCATGTGCTTATTTGATGTTGGCTTCTTCCTGAAGCTTGGCTGTGTACTTTGAAAAAGTCACATCTTTGCAGCAAAGGCAGAGATGAAGATGCTGCAGCCTGCAGCAACCAGTGCCTCATTTCCTGAGTCAGTTTCTCTTTGGCTGCCACTAGAATTCTGCCTGAGGAGCCCTGAGGTCCAACATTATTAGTGGTATCATTAGTAAAGGGTGGCATTGACTTGGTGGAGTACAAAGGAATATTTTTATATCCTGAGTTATGATGCAACATGAACCATAGAATCATAGAATCATAGATGGAAGGGGCATTTAAAGGTCATCCAGTTCCACTTCCCTGCAATAAGCAGAAACATCTTAAACTAGATCAGGCTTCTCAGAGCCCTGAACATTCAAGTCTTGATTGTTTCAAGGGACAGAACATCTAGCACCTCTCTGGGCAACATGCGCCAGTATTTTACCATCCTCATTGTAAAAAATTCCTTCCCTATATCTAATCTGAATAAGGCAGTGACCAATAGACTGAGCATACTATATGCTAACTGCAAACAAAACAGTTGCTGCTATCATTGTCAGTCTCCATTTTAATACTTGTGCAAAAGTATTACTAAAATCTGGAATATTCACGCAAACGTGTCATTGTCCTACTGCACTGCTCCATGCAGAAGAACAGAAGCCAGGATAAAAATATCAATTCCCTCATCGGAAATGTGTGCTTTCTCAGCAGCTCCATAGAATTTGGACATTGATTAGCTGGTGGTAAGATGTTAGAAAGCTTAGAGATCTGCTAATGGAATATCAATACTGCAAACCTTGCAGATTGAAAACTCAAGATATCCACTCAAGGATGATGTGGGATTATTCTACTTTCTTCTGAAACCTCATCTGGTGATCCAAATTACTAGTATTTTAAAATTCCCACATTATCCTTTCCTGAGAAGGAAAATTTTCACCAAAATCCACTGGAGACATGGGTTGTTTTCACTGTTTGGAGACTGCCCCTCAACACTTTCAGAATCAAGCAGTTTCCTATTTCCTCTGCTACATCCACTCCTACAAAACTCCATCTTTTCTGCTATTTTTCTAATAGCAAGACTATGATAAGGCTTGGGGCATATCTTCCTTTTAATTTTTGCCACTGCTGGCTCCAGGAGCTGGAGGGGAATGGGTAGGACCTTCTGCTTTGACATCACATCATCCTTCTACCTTCTGTAATGCTAAGAGAGGTGGTAGGACTTTGAGCATCACTCTCTCAACTGATGGTGTCCAATCTAGTGTTCCAAGCACTGTCTCAAAGAAGATTTTGTTCTGCAATCTTCAGACATGAGGAGTTTGTTGGCACTTTGCAATTAAGTATATTTTCCCTGAAAGCACAGCAGTTGTGAAACCTTGGTGAAAAGAGAGGCTTTACAGCTGGGTGGGCAGTTTGAAAGCATCACCTCTTGCAGGAAGACCCTGATGGCCTCCATGAAGTAAGCACCTGAAAACTGAGAGATGTGAACAGCAAAAGAAAGGGAAGCTGAACAACAGAGCAGGGAAACAGTGTGTTGTAGCCATCAGCTGAGGCTCTCCTGGGAACGCAGTTGGCACACGGAGGTCACTGGTTATGCATGAAGTTGATGATCATCTCTGTTTGGGGTGACTACTCAGCAGGTGAGCCCACAGACAAGCTACATGCCTGGACAGCAAAATGAATACCAAAACTAAATGTTGCTAGCAAATTTTGTCATGAATTTTGGGAAGGAGTCCGAATATCAGACCTGCAATACCTTGTATCAAAGTGGACTTTCTGCTTTTGTCTTTCAAGGGTTGCTGATGAAAGACTTGCATGTACTTTTGAGGCTTTACCCATTTTTCTGGACCTAAGAAATTATGCAAAGAAAAATTGCTAATTCTATGCCTAGAATTCTTCTGGGGAAAACTGCAGATTTCTTCCCTGAATCCTTCCAGTAACACAGGTACTTTGTTTTCTGAAGCTGTTCCTTGAGAACATTACTCTTCTGGAGAGACAGCAGCTCCTGTCTGCTGTTTACATTTGTCTCTCTTCAAGGGGAGGCAAAATTAAGAATTTAAAAGAAAACATGAAACAGCTTGGGAGGTTCTGGTGCCTGCCACCACTAGGCTGAAAGTGTAGGTCTTCTTGAAAATTGTTCTGAATACTAAGCACTGGCTGCTCACTATAAACAAGGATCCATGTGGTTTGGCAGATTAATTAATCTCCTGTTTAATTATCTCCTTTATCCCCCTATTTACCTGCAGACCACCTCCCTCCCCTACTGTCTAATTTCTGTTTCTTTCCTATTAAATCCACACACATATTTAAAGCATTTTTGCCTGTTTTCTTCGCATAATTGCTTCCAGTCAGAAATGGGTTGTAAGATCTGCTTTGCACGTATTCAGGTTAGGTTGGCATATGTGAATGTCTGGCTTTCTTGGGCTTATTCTGCATTTTTTCACCAGTACAGAGCAGTTTGACCGTCTGACACTGAAGGGTGAAGCATTTGCTTCTACTGCCTTCCCTTACATAAGTGCTTCATCTTAGGTGTAGTTATTTTCCAAGGGACTTCTCACCTGGTAGTGAGTTACTGTGATAACAGGGTCTGTAATTACCAATGTGATACAGGATTTCATCTAAACATACCTATTCTCTAAAAGGAGATTCAAGTCTCCTTTTAGACTGTTGGCAAGCTGCCTGATGTTTGGATTTTTTAATTTGAACAAAACCTTTACCATACCAAAATAGACCGGGGGTGCCTGACCATGAATGGCTTCTGCCCTCCTCTGAAACCCCTTTTCCCAGCTGCCAAGTTGCCCCAGGACAGGGGCAAGGCTCTTTTCAACCACAGAATGGAGTGGCTCAAAATGACCAGGAACTGTGCAAAGAGGAGATTAGAGCAATTTAAACTTATTCTCTGTTTCAGACATAGCCACAGAACAAAGCCAGAGTTCAAACTGGCCACAGAAATCACCTGCATGTGGAGGTCCCAGCCTACATGTAGCTTTTGCAATATTTTCCAGAGGAAAGAAATGAGGGAGCACAGCAGATGGGTTTTGCACAGAAGTCATCCTTTACAAAGTGCAGAAGTTCATGAGCGCTGGATTAGGAGATACAAACCTGTATTGCATCAAGTTATCACATTTGTCTCTCAGTGCTCAGCTCCTTGCCTTGGCTGCAGCTTCTGTAAATTACCTGGGAGTTTTGAAGGCATCAGTGCCTTTCCCTGTTGTGTCTGTAACAACATTAGGGCAAAAATTATTTTCTTACAGGTTTAAAAATAATGTTGTGAGTACTTGCATCAAATCTGGCTGAAGTTAATGGGAGCTGGCTTAACAGAGTTTCAGTCAAGGTCTGGGGATTTCAAAAAGTTCTTGAAGAACTGCCTGCATTTATTAGAGCATTATGTGGTTGTCTGAGCTATAGTAGATGGGGGCCCCTATCCAGGACAGTTTTCAGCTGCTAGCAGAGCTGCTCCCTGGGCAGGGAGGGGTGCTCAGAGTCCAGACAGCTCAAGTCCTGCAGCACGAGGTGAGAATCTGCAATCACAGCACATCACAGGACAGACCCCAGCCCCACTCCCCCATTTCCCCCTGGCTGTCAGAGGGGTCAGGGAGCAGTCAGGTGCCATTAGCCTGTCCCCAGTTCTGGGATGCCCCCGGGGCTTCTCACTCTGCTCCAGCTGCCAGTTGTACCCATGCATGTCCGCAGTGTCACCTCCAGAGCTGCAACAGGTGCCTCAAACCTCATCCCTCTCACCCCTGGTCCCCTCTGCAGCCAAGAGGATTGAGATGAATGCTTTCTAGGAGCAGGAGTGTTGTGGTCTGGTGCCTTCCAAGAAGTTATCACTTTGCCACAGTACCCCAGCAGAGAATCAGCTCTCTCCCAGGCTGGTCACCAGACACACATATAGCACTGATAGTGTTTCTGCCTCAGGAAATTCACTGTCGAGAATTTATAGCAGGGCTACTTAATACATTTTTACTATTTTCTGCTGGGTAATTTTATCATCATGATTTTATGATTAGGAGGGGAGCATGGTGTTTTCTTCTTTGTCGGGGTCATGTTACACATAATGCCATCCTCAGATCGGGAAACCTCATCCTTTACCTGGAATATGGGAAGAATAACCAAGAAAGTAAATAATTTGGGGGATACAGAGAGATCTGGAAGCATTTTCACTCTGAGTTGGATATATAAGCCAAAAACTGTGGAAGTGTCCAAAGCCAAAGCTCCTAAGATTTTATGGTAGTCCTCTGACAAAACTCCAACATTTCTGGAGTTTGTCCAATTTACAAAAGGTGAAGGAGATGTAGGAGCTGTGATGACTGGCTTTGTACAGCTTAGTGCTCGTGGTGGTCTCTCCTCATCTCCACCTGCTGTCAGTCTGAGAAGAGCCTTAATGTGTCAGGTTCTGCCTGCAAATTTCTAACTTAGAAATTCCACAAACAGGCTTCCTAGCATTGCACTCCACACAGTCAGCCCTTCTCCCAAGCCTAGAGGTTGCTGACAACTCCTTTACTTCAAAATCTAATCCTAATACCTACACCTCTCTCCAGTTCTTGTATTTCTGGATGTGCTAAAGTGATTTTTGTGCTGTTATTTTTGGAAGTGTGGGATAAGGGAAAAATACCTTGCACATAAAAACTACAGTTGACCCTTTGAGACTGACTATCAAATTCTCCTTCAAAGGTGTGTTTTCCTAATATAAGCATGCTCAGAAGATGGGAGGGAGCAACAAATTCAACCACGAAGCCTTATACTCCTGTTTGGTAGGAGAGAATCATTCCTGCCAGAATATGAAGCAATTCCTGTATCCCTGCCAAAACAGTTGCTTGATGTGCTCTCCCTAATAGCTCATAATGAACCACAAACAAGCTTTTAAAGTAAGGATAAGGACTCATGTGCTTATAGTGTTCATAGACTGTACATCCAGAGAATTGAACAAATAGCACAGCCAAAAGGGGACAGAGTGTCCCTTTTAGCACTTTATTAATTAAAACAATGGGCCTCTAAATTACAATGTGTTCATAATTTGGATATTTAAACATTCAGATTGTTCCAATCAGTGTGTTGGAAGAAAACCCCTGATCCAGAAAGAGATACATGCAGATATTTCCCTTTCTCCATGAGATCAGTGAAGATTTATGCGGGAAAAAGTCACAGGCAGGCTCTTTGTTTGAAATCATGTCCTACAATGATGTGGACTGTGTATTTTGTGATATAGAATGTTTGACCTACAGCAGTATCTGTAAAATATACTTGGCACCTACATCAAACCTGCTGAAGCCAGGGTGCACCTGCCTGTTGACTTCAGGGGCCTTCACTTTCTGTCCTCCCTTTTTTTAAATATCTTCTTAAAATTTTTTAAAATTAGACTCTTTCCTCTTGTAATAAACCAGAATTGGAAAAAAAAATAGTGGATACCCAAAACCTTTATCCAATGCTTTCCATCCATATATGTCAAACACAAGAAAAGTTGAAAATTTGTGGGTTTTATACCATTTTTGATCACTGGCATAGGAGAAGCACACAATGTCCAGATGACTCACCCAAGGATAGAGCAAGACAGTGGTCTAAAAAGAAATTCAGGTATCCCTAATTTCCCAGGTTGTATCCACAGGAGAATGTTTCCTTTTACATGAAAGGAGCAAAAAAAGTTTTTACTCATTCATGGGAAAGAAGGAAACAAGTATCCCTGAGGATGAAAAGAAATTGTTAGTCCGAACTTCAGAGAAAGTTTTTATGCTGTATGATTTGCAATATCCAGCAAAGTTCAAGAGCTGCAGCACTAAAAAGTAGACAGAAATTAAAAGTTATAAGCAAAGGATGAAAAAATAGTTTTTTAATAAAATGTGGGGGAAAAGGAGGAATTGGTGTGGCAGAAAGCTTCAGGCAAAAGCATTGTAAGGGATTGGAAGCATGAAGCCTCTTGCACCAAAATGTGAGTTTATATTAATCTATAGCAACCACAGTTGCTCAAGTTGTAAGGTATAGTGTGCAAGCACATACATACAGAGGGAGCAGCATGCTAAAATACAGCCTAGGACGAGTTTGAGACACGTCCCTATTGCTTTGGTTCACACAAATAGTTCCAGTGCATTTGTTGGTGCTATCTGTTTGACTAAAAAGAGAAAAAAGTCTCTGGGGCCCAGACCGAGTTTTAAGTTGGTCAAATGCTGAACAGCTGGAACATATTTTCAAATGTCACTTTTTTCTGACTACTATTTCCAAGGGCATTCTCAGCGAACACCTATTTTGTTTCTTTTCCTATTTTAAAATTTTCAGGCCTCAGCAAAAGCAACAAAGTGACAAAAGGGAATAGAAACTGCTGGAAGAAGAAAGCTTGTTGTGGCTGATGCACAAGCTGGCATGCAGGGTAGTCCACCTTCCTCAGCCAGGAGCCCTGTTTGTCCTCCTGTTGCTGTTTTTTCACCCTCTGCATGCCAGTGACAGGCGAGGTCCGTGCTCCTGTTCTCTGGATGTTCCCACTGCATGAAAGGCAGAGTTATTGCAGGTGCTAATTGCAGGTGCTAATTGCCCGCACAGCCTCTGCTGCTGCATGCACAGATGGGGGAAGCTGTTTCCAGTGCATCCCAGTGCTCATCAGCTGCAGAAGGTGTGTGAGTAGGGGAATAAGTCACATCAGGCACAGGACTCCAGCAAAAAACCTGTATGGAAAGGAATTGTTATGTGGAGTCAAACCCAGAGAACATAAAGTTCTCACGGAGGCAATGGAAACCAGCCCCAACAGCAGAGCACTGAACTCAAGGGAATTAGGTTCAATTTTCCAGTAGTCCAGCCCAAAATTTGTTTGATTCTGAGCTGGTTAGATAGATACATCAAAACACAGGTGCAGACAAATCAAAGTCCATGAAATCACTTCCCTTGTTCTTATCCAGAGTATCTTCAGCATTTCTCAGAAACCAGTAGCTGCTACAGACGGCCACGGAAGCTCCATATAAGCTCCTCTCTCCTATCACTTACCTGGTGGGAGAGGCTTATAATTGGTGGAAGTGTGCTGTGAATATCCCCCAATATCTCTTTTACTAATACTAGACAGTATTTAATTCACTTTTCCAGCAGGAATTACGCCAAGGCCTGAGCTCCTTGCTCCCATATTAACAGAAGGTCTCTTACTGCCCTGCCTGGATAGACAGCTGGGCCTGGTGCACAAAGAGCCAAGGCATATTTTTCCCTACTGAGACTTATTCATGCTCTGTGCATATGTTACTTTCACTACAAAATTCAGAGTGGCTGTGCAGAATATGATTTGGACATGGGTCTCTGGAGGTGCACGGAAAAAAGAAACCACTAATGGACTCATATCCTGGCATCATTGACTGCTCTCCCCCTTAAAAAAATAAACTAATAGCATTTTCAGTACATTTCCAACCACTTTTGACTTTGCTGATCCCAGAGGGAGAAGAGCTATGGAAAACTATGCCATTTAGAGGAAGGGCTGTTTCTGAGCTGTACCAGTGCATTTAGAGGAAAGGTTAAAAGCCAGAGTCACATTTTATCTAAAAGGGATGTGCCCTTGCATTGCATGCCAGCAATTGTGATTAATCTAAATGGTGTGGGAATTCCACCCTAATCTAAGATCATTGATGGACATTTTTGTGAAGGCACGTGGTATGCTGTTGCGCTCAGATTGTGCTGTAGATGTTTACTTATTTCAGACCTTCACTGAGGATCTCACAAAAACATTACATATGTCAGAAAAGCACAGTGAGAACAGCTCAGCCATATAAAGATGTTTTACCAAGAAAAAGGTTGGCAGCTTAAAAGGTCAAGTTAAGTGAAATATAACCATTGTTTTCTTTCTATTCAGAAGTCTCATAATAGGGTTTATATGGCTTAGAAGGTTGGGCAAAAGTCCTTTATTGTCCTGTTTCACTTTAACATTTAAACATGTTCATACTTATGAATCCTTACATGGCTAACAAGCTGAGACAGGGTGGGGAGCTATATTTGGGCGGTCTTTTTTTTAATGTGCCAAATATTGGATTAAATATGGTTTTGCTTGAGAAAAAGGACAATACCTTATCACTTCTCCTGAGAGTGACTATCTAACTGGCATTAAAAATAGTCTATTAAAGCAATAGACTAATCCTACATTAACTTAAAACTTGCTGTTTCTGCAGTAGGATGCAGATTAGCAAAGAGGTCCAAAGCAGCTAGAATGTGAAACTCACACTGCCTTGCAATTGTTCTCAACACATACAATAATTTGTCTTCTTTCTAAACTGCATTGGCTCCTGTACAGTTGAGTCTCATATGAATGCTACAAATAATTCAGAAAAGACTGAGCTGGGCTGTTTATTCATCAATAGAAGGGAAAAAAAATATGGTGTGTGCACAAGGAAACTATGTTGATAGCACAGTTGCAAAAGTCTTTGTGTGCTCTAAAACAGTCACATATTCACTTGTACCTGAATAAAGCAAAGAGGCCTAAGAAATTATTTGTTTCTCTTCAGTCTTACAGGTTATCTCTGTCAGGTTCTCATACACTGAACAAAAGTTTTTGGGTGGTTAGTGGATCCTTGCAAGCTATAAATTAAAACTTAGAATTATTTATGCTTACGCTAGCAGCAAGCACTCTCCAGTACACCAGCCACATCCAAACCAAAATAAAAATCTTAGCTCCTACCCTGCTCTAAAAGCCACTCAGTTCTTCATAGTGAAAGTGAGTGCTTGGGGATGGAGGGACACCAGGATGGAATCCCTGTGGGGCTCTTGGTCCCTCTGCAGTATCATGTGGTGGCACTGTGACCCCACAATATCACCATGATGCTGAGACTCCAGAGAGCCTTCCCCATGACAGCTCATGGTCTTCTTCAGTCATCACTTATCTCCAGAAGTTAAGGAGTCCCAGGGACTTGGCCCATGGGCCACACCACACAGACTCACCTGCTATAGCTCAAGCACAGCTGGAAAGAAATAAAAGAGGTGGGAGGTGTCTGTTGGGGGAGTCCCTCAGCAAACATTTAAATAAACTGATGAATAAAGCAAGTATTTAAATAAACTTCATGACAGTTGAATGTTACGAGGATGGTTACACAAGATCTGTACTGGAATTTGTGCACTTCAAAGTTGTCATAAGTAACCTGTATGCACAGGTTAAAAATGAGGCAAGGAAATCTGCAGAAGAAAATAATTATTTGGGATAGTGAAATATGCAATTGGCTGCAAACAGCTACAAAAGGATCTCACAATACTGAGTGATAAGGCAATAAAATCACAAATTAAATTACATGGGAATCTCAAATGAAATGTCAATAAATGCAAGTAAGGTGCATGAAGGAGAAAAAACAACTATCTATATGACTATATACACAATGATGAGCTCTAAATTAGCTATTAGCTAGGGAAATTAGCTATTGCCAGTCTAGCAAGAGATCTGGGAGTCATTATGGATAGTGCTCACAAAAGTCAGCTCCATGGCAGTGAAGTGGCAAATAGTGCATTGGGAATTATTAGAGATGGAAGTGAAAATAAAACAGAGCATCCTTGTAACATTTTATACCTGCATGGTGAGTTTGTACCTTAAGTAGTACCAGCAATTTTACCTCCAAAGTTACCTCTTTGGAACAGGCTATGATAACATTAGGAAATATAGTGAGAGGCATCGCAGAGAAATGAAGGAGAGCAAATAGGTCAGAAAATGAGATGATGGAACAGATACATGACACAGAAACTGTAGGAATGGGCCTTGCTTACAGGAGCAGAGGAGGGGAGTAATAGATAGAAACTGATAGAAACCCCAGGAATGTGCCATATAGCTTTTTTCTCTTTCCACTTCTCTTGTCCACAGTAATTTTTTTCCCACTTTAGTTCCTGTTTAAGACACAGAATTTGCCTTGTGGCACTGTGGGATCGAGAAGTGAGCAGACCCAAAGGATCCAGCTCAGACTGGGGTCCACAGCTGTACACCCACCTCTGACCAGAGCCCAGGCTGAGAAAGGCAGCTGCACTGTCAGGGTGCCAAGAGCCAGGGTGATGAGGGTGGCGTGGAATTGGAGTTATTCCTCTCTCTGCAGTGCAAAAATCAAGTAGGAAGGGGACATCCTCACCTCAAGGGGAGATCAGATATTTTTGAAGAGGATCGTTAGAAGTTCTGAGAGCAAACTGGCCAACAAGAAGTTATTTCTGGAAGGTGGTACAAGCCTAGGACTGGCTTTGTTGGGAATTGGCATGCAAGGACTTGGCGAGGGGACAGAACATTATGCTTCCGAGAAGGAGGGAGTGAGCAGATTGATGGGCTTTGTTTTGGAAAGGTCAAAGAATGAAGTTAGACAGGCACGTGTGATGGGAAAGGTGTAGAAGAGAAGGTGAATAAATAGTCAAATCTGAATTCTCAGGCAGTTTAATTTTGATATAGAAAATGGTGATACAGAGAAGGCAAACAGGAAATGATTATTCAATTTTTAAAAAACACCTTGAATAATGATCAGATGGCAGATTTAAAGCAAACTTATAGAAATGCTTTTTTATGCATAAGTAGAAATCACTATGAAATGTTGTGGAGGCCAGCAGGATTGAAAAAGAAGTAAACAAACAGACAATGACAGACCTGAAAAAGATTATGTTGTCAGATCATCCTTTCAATTAGTACCACCTGAACCTTCCTGTGCTTTCAAAGCAGAAGTCGCTAAGGACCACCTTGGAGCTCTGTCCATGGAGTATGTCCATCACTCTGTATTTGCTTCCCCACATGGGAGAGCACCGAGTGGGAGTGGGTATAATTTGTGCCATCATAAAGCAGATAAAAAGCAACATGTCTACATTATAAATTAGCTCTTTCTGGTTTCTTCTACACAAAGCTGTGGGAGCACCTAATTGTAGATCTTCTGGTATGTGTAATGTAAAAAGTACTGCTTTTCAAGGAACCTCTCAATCTCAACCTTTGAACTAGACTTCCGATGGTAAATTATGTTCTAATTTTGACACTGACACCAAGGACAGCAAACTAGGCTGTAGCATGACGCTTTCAAAAATATATCTGTACCTGTGTGAGGGACAATAGAAATCAGAATCACTTCCTTGGCAAAATATCACAAGTTCTGGGGAAAAAAAATTCTTTGCATAGAGAATAATAACATGATTGTTATTATTTCAACTTTTCTAGCAGCTGAAATCATTGTTGTGACTCAATTAGCCCATACAGATAAGGAGAGGTAGACAATGTTCTTCTTTCTTTGCAGGGCAGAACTCATGTGTTTAACAGGGAAGTCCTCTTGAACGAGCATGTGGTATCTACAAATTTGCCACTGCAATTTCCAGGGGAGACAAGCTTGACTGGTTTCCACAGAGTAGCCATGACTTGTTTCCCACTGAAATTCTTTTTAAAATAGACAAGTAGGCAATTACCATGTAAGAGATAAATGGAATATGTAGTTAATGTCAACATATAGTTAATGTCTTGCTGTATCATTACAACGTTCATGTTAATCCACAGGTAATGTGCCTGTGTATTCTCTATTTCTTGGACAGAATTTGCCTGAGTTGCACAAAGCCTTTTTTCTCTCTGTATCTCTCTCCCTTTTCCCATTCTGGGGTAATTATAAAGTAGGAAGCATGTTACAACAAAGGAGCCTCAGACCAAGGTTCTGCTCTGAAGCCCAATTGCAGCAATACTCCAGGAGAGCAGGCAGCCAGTGACTGGGTAGGAGGAGTTGGTGAGGGGCTGTATTACTCCAAACATGACCCAAGAGAGGAAAAGCCAAAGCATAGATCCTACACTCTTGGAGGGGCAGCTCAGCAACACCCAGTAAATGGAAAGCTGCTCTTCTTGTCCTCTGCCAGGCAGCAGTAGGAAAACTGCTGGAAATGCCAGCGCTGTTTAGCTTTTTTCCTTCTGGGCAGATTTTCCACAAAAAATAAGGTTTGCACCTGCTTTAACATAGGTTGTTAGAAACGTGAATGAGGCAAATGAATTCTCTTGTGTCAAATAATTCAGCAACCAGGGAGAAAAATCTACAGTTTTCAAATGCAATACCTTTTTGTGAATTGGTGGAAAAGCACATGTTCGTTGGCTCCACCAATAATCTGAATCTTGTTTAAACAAATGTTTTCCCATCTGCAAAAATCCCACAGATAAATTTAGTGAATACATGCTATTTTTGAAGCTCTTTCTTCCCATAAAAAAACAGATGGATCATATAAAGTTGCTGCAGTTTTGCTCCTAAAAGCCACGTGACCAATTATGGATGTTCGGAGAGGTAGGAGAGGGTACCTGGTTCATGAGCATGCCCAGGAGACAGGAATTTAATTGCTCTCCATACTAGATTTCATGAATGTTTCCTTGATATAACTATTCCTCTGTTCTTCTCCCATAAAGACAACACTCTTCTACCTTCTGGGATGTTTTCAAGGATAAATATATTCAACATGTTTAGGTGCTATGGCACAGATAAGGGATTTATAAAAGTGTCTGATAAGGACAGTTTATTCTCCATTGCACCATACACAGCTCTTGACTCCCACGAGCACTCCCACCTTGGGGCAGTGATTCACATGTGGCAGAAGGGAGCCGGGCCATCAGGCTGAACACCCTCTGGAGTGAGGTCTAGAACACACTGCAAAGTATTCATCAATGCAATGCTCTTCTGCCCACCTTGGACTTCATGTGTAATCTTAACAAAAGTTCAGTGCTGATGGATTTATCTGAAAGACAACATGTAATGCATTAGATGCTGCACTGGCATAAACCATTATAGTTTTAGTGAAAGTATTCTGAATTGCATATAATACCTCAAGATCTGGTCTAAAGTCTAATTGAATTAATGTATATTTCATATGTAAACAGTTAAGAGACAGGTACTGTCTCTGGCTGTATAATCTTATAGGAAAGTGAAATATTTATCCTGAAGCATAAACTCTGGATGGCTTGCATATATGTATTTCCCTACTTTTGCTATATGTACATTAGGGTTATTAACATAATTTAGCCAGATTGTTAACAGAAAGAAAGAAGGAAAACCAAGAACAAGCAGTTATATGATTTGGTTTACTAAACTTTTTTTCTGAAGTTGATATTCTGGTTTAGATCAGTGACTTTTGCAGTGAAATCAGCCCAAAGCAGGAAGTAGGCTTTAACATAAACATATATGTCTATGTATTTATTTTTTCTGATTAATTCATATTTTCTATTTCTTGGCTGAACAGTGAAAAAACACCCAGAACAATTCATATCAATTTCTAACAAATCAAACAATTTTTATTACTACAATACTTTTGGGTGCAGGTAATCTTCTCCTGAAAAGAAAAGTGAAGAATCTTCTCCTGAAAACCAACCCATCCTCGATGTCTGATGCCCAAGTCCGGTCCCCTGCCCAGGGTTGGTGGCTCTGCTTGGAGAGAAGCCACACTGCAGACCAACTCCAATGACTGTATTGCTCAGTTTCACTGAAGAACTCCTGCTGGGACAAGCAGTCTTCCTGACTTTTGTTGCTGTGGCATGGCAGTTTTCTCCAGCTGTGTGGGGCTGCATTACTGCACTGTGTGCCTCAGAGCTCAGAGGCAAGTGCAGAGATCAAACATGAGGCTGGTTCCACTTCTCTCTCATGACCTCTGACAAGGCAACAGAGGTGAAAGGGCTAAGGATGGCATAATGGTCTGTACCACCTGCTCTGTGCCAGAATAAACCCTCTGCACAAGTGGACAAGGGGCAAGCAAGTGAAGAACTGTGTCATGGAGCACCTTGGAGAGATAATGCTTACGAAGCTGTTTACATGTCATTTTATTTTTCTCAGCCCAAAGAACGGAAAGCACCATTTTTCCTTGTAAAGCAAATGTTCCTCAGAGGTAAAAAGGGGGTCATCAAAAAAGTGTCATGAATTCAGTATTATGAAAGGAGTATATTTCCTCTCAAGGGTGAAATTAGAAACCTTACCCATCCAAACAAAGGAGTCTCATAGAAATACAAGCCCATAGAAGTGGGTCCCATCTGATTTTACTGAGGATGAAGACATGAAAAGAATTTACAGTTGTAGATCTTTTTAATGTACTGTGTCTTCCAAAAAGCTGCAACAGATGAATTGCTCCCTAGAGGAAACTCTGAGTATTACAGCTGCTCTGCTGAGGCACCTGAGGATCAGGAAATCTTTTATATCAGAGGTCTGGGCTTCCAGAGTGAATGTGGTGATGATGGTTCCTTTGGAATTATGAGCTGTCCTCCACAGAACAGGTGTGAAGGGGTTCCCTTCTACTGCCAGTTCTGGCTTACCACCTCTGTATGCAATGCTTCATTAAGTACTTTATTGTACTCTTTATTGTGCAAGGGACATCCTCATGGGATGTTATGAATTGCTAAAGCCTTTGTGTAACCAATTCCTGAAAACAGTAATCCCAAGATTTTGTTGACCTTAATGGCTCAATGGAACCCAGAAATTCCTCATGAATATCTGAAGTCATAGACAGAGACATTACCTGAAACCCAAATAAATGCAAGCCTTACAGAGGACTGTGTCCTATTATCTATTTTGTTGACTATTAAAAATCATGTGTAAATAGAAGGAACATAGAGCAAACAGACTCAGCTCACTCAGTTTATTAAATGCAAATGTTCTCTGCTAATGAGCAAAGCAGTTTTTGTAATCTCATGTATTTGCTTCAATACAAGTGTCCCACCAGCTGAGAAACAGCCAAGATCACTTGACAAAATTATTATTTAGCAAAATATACACCCCATTTATTCACTACAAAAATCTTGAACTGCTCCCTGATTTCCATCTCCTATTTCATAAGCAGAAGGGAAGAAAACCACTGTAATATCATGACAACAAATAGAAGAGGAATCTTTTTGATTTTCCTTAAAGTAACAAGTAAATATATTAAGTGGGAAAATACATACCAAAAATGGTTATTCATGGCATGGAACAAGAAAGCTTTTTGTCAGTGATATGGGAAATATGAAAAGGAGTTAACTAGGCTGCAGGTCATGGAGAGTTCAGCTGACATAAATAACAGACTTGCCAAAGTTTCCCTCAGAGTTTAGAGCAGCAATAGTAAACTTTAATAACAGTAAAGTGTTTAATACAAATACTGCCTTAACTAGATCTACAGTTACAGGCCTGAGCTATTGATCTCCTGGCATTATATTGATGCATTATAGCTGCAGGGGACAGGAACACCTTATTCCAGGCAGCAGCCAGCATGCTGCCATGTTGATTTAGCCTCTTTCTAACTGCTCTGCTTTCAATATGTGTAGTTCAAAATGCAGAAAGTACATATTCTCCATCAATTCCTTCTCTAAACTACAATACCATAGCTGAGTTTGCAGTGTCAGCAGCCATACACAGTTACACACCATTTGATGATAAATTTGGGTCTGTGTAGTTCTTGTTCTGTTTTTCAAACATTTTTTGCCAACTTCACTTCTAGCAAAAACAGTGGCTTCACACAGATTAATTAGGAGCTTGAAAAGAAAGAACTTTTCTTGTATCAATAGGTACAGGAAAATAAAAGCACAAAGATAATTTCTGTCTCCCAGCTTCACTAGCTCTCTCAGCTTTGATGTAATGTGACATGAAGCCTGACTATTCCCAAGAAATATTCCTGCTCTTTCTTCCAAAGCTGTTTAAAAGGACTTTAAATAAGTTCACAGCCACCTATGCTGTACCTCAGTGCACTGCACACAGGGTGTTGATGCAGAGGAGCTGCCAAAGAAGTGTTTGAGGCAAAGATGCTCGAACAGCCCCAGGCTCTCTGCAGCAGTGTTATCTTCCCCAGGCACCCTGCCCTGTGCCTCAGCGCCTCTCCCACCGCTGCGCTGTGCGGGCCGCCCCTGGAATGCACGGGCGAATTCCTGGGACATGTCATCTCTTGAGTCCCCTTTCATCCGGCTGGGGGTGGAGACAGGTGTTAAATCAGCCTGAGCACCCACCCTACCGCGCCGCAGTTGCTGGCAGGGAAAAACGAGAAGGAAAAGACAATGTCCCTCTTGTCCGTGCTACAATTTCTGTTAAGACAGAACCTGCGCTGCTTCTTCATGTTCAGTCAAGTTCTTTGTCACGAACTCCTTACACTCCATCACCTGTATGGGATGCCTCAGGAGATTAGGATGAACCTTTCTTGCCACAGTGACCTGGAATGGGTTTTTGGCAGCTGCACACTGTAACAAAAAACAAATAAAAAAGATAAAATGCACAATCCTGAGTATAGTTGAGAGGGATTTTACTCTAACAGGAGAGACTTGTCCTTCTCCCATTATCCCCAAACCCTAAGAAATAGAATGCATGCCTGAGCATCATGCACAGACATCATTTTAACCTTGAAAGTATTTGCTTTTCTATATTGTGTAGCTTAAAATAAAAGCAGTCACTAAAAAATCTTTAGTATAAAGATTATAGAGTTTCCAACACAACACACATCTAGTTTTGTTTATAGTTAAAACACCTTTTAAAACATCTTTACAATTACAGTTCCACCTTATTAGCAGTTCATTAAAACACCAGCTTTTAGTGCAATAAAATCTGGGACAAAGCAAACAAAAATCCCTACATGAACTGCAATAAGTGCACTGCTAAACACACATATAAGGAGCCCATAGATTAGGATTAGAGCCAAACCCAAAGGAATGTGCATAATTTTCAGTCATCCTCAGGTATATTACAGCAGCACAACACATCCCCACCTGCATGCTCTGAGCATAGAGCAGCCTTTTGTGGAAGCATCCTTTCTATTTGCTCAGCACGTCCTACAGCCTCCCTTCTTGGACACACAGAAAGTCTCACTCCTAGGCTTACCAAAGCTCTGCAGAGCAAATAAAACCATTGCAATGATTTCAGCTACTTCTTGCTACCTATCAGAGTTATTATTAGACTCCTTAATCTGTCCTTCAGTCACTCGGATACCACTGGTACTCCTTGTTTCTATCCAAACAATCTGTGAGAGGTTTTTACCCAGACAGCAAACCAATTCTCTCAGAAAGGCTGAAGTAACAGCTACCCTGGGGATGACTTATCAAGTCTCCAGGAAAGGATGGTCATGTGTGTCTGGCACTCGGACTGAAGTTTGTGGCAGTGGCTCAAACACTGTGGCCCTGAAGGTCAGCAAGAGCACGATGCCCCAGGAGAGCATCTTGGCTGGGCTCTGAAGATGGGGCTCCCCAGAAAAAAAAAAAAAAAAAAGCCAGAGGAACATATGCTTGATTTCAGGCCTTGCCAGAGGCGTCCTGAGCCATGAAATTGCAGCCTGGCGGAAGTTAAGCTAAGCCATGCCTGTGTTCATCACCATGAGGACCACAACACCCATCAGTGTCTCTGCCATGCTGCCACCTGGAAAATGACATTGTCAGTCTCACAAGTGGAGGTACAGTGGATGAAACGGGGGAATGCTGGGAGATAAATAGCTCAGTCCCAAGATTGTGTTGTCTCCCTGCAGACCATTATGGAGCAGCAGGACAATGCACAGTGGGGTCCCTGACCAGATTTCCCTGTTGAAGTATGTTGAAACATGGCAGTGTGCTGTGGCCACAGCTTGGTCAGCAGTGGCTAAGGCTTGTGTGCACACTGCTGCTGCAACAGGGGCTCCAAATCAGCTAATGCAGGATCTGCAGAAACCACAGTAAGTGCCAGGTGTGAGCATGGCACAGCTGCATTGGTCCAGCCCTTTGCCTGCCCAGGCCCTTGGGTGGGTGTAAAGGATGGCTCTGGTTCCTTCCTCCCCCACAGTTTCTCCCTAGGCAAGCTCTGGCCTGGCACAGGGGAGCACAAATCCTTTAGTTCAGAGACAGACTCTGAGATAAGAACTTGCAGGAAATTAGGAACCTGTATATACTCCTTAATCCAAATCCTTGGGTGTAGATCAAAACAAAAAAATAATGGAATTAACTAGAACCTTCCCTAATTTAGAGTGGGTAGAGTCCCAAAAGTTAGAGCTCAAATTCTGAGCAGCTCAGATGTTATTGCTAAGCTACTCCCACAGGTTGAGGTGACATGGACTCAGTTTGCCTGAGTTTCTGAGTGATGTGTCTGAGACATTTTGCCTTGACCTGCTTTCTGTCTTGTAAAGACTATTCTCAGCTCCCTCCTCTCTCTCTCCTCCTCATCTTTTTTAGCTCATCACTACTGTATTTTATATATTTTAAATCTTTATATAGGAAAAAAATTTTTTTAAATTCTAGGCTGATGGTGTCCATTGAATCTGTCATCTCCTATTACTCTGTGTGACATGACAGACCCTGATATGGATGTATCATGATGTATTATGACATGACACATGACACCAGTTACCCAACATTTTACCTCATTAGAGGAAACTATAAAGCATAAACCAGGGGTGAGCCCCTCCTATTTATCTCTTGTTCCTTTTACCACCATCATTTGGTGTTTATGTGGTTGTTTTCAGGTTTTCCCCCCTTGGACAGTCTCATAATTGTTTTTGAGTGCAGATAAGAAACAAAAAGGGAAAAAACACTCTGAAAGGTTAAAACCCATCACATTCTTTTCTCTGTAAACATAGAAATAATATCTTTTGAAACAGTCCTAGTTAATCCCTTCTTAATATCTAGAAGGAAAATAAGAATTTGTATATCCCTGAGAGCACATCCCAGATTTAATTATTTCCTGGCCACAGAATGGGATGATCAGAAACACTGTTAGCCAGACAGGAAAAAAAAATTGTTATGAAAGGTGCTGGGTTCACCTTTAGCCACAGTTTGGCAAAAAAAAATCGACCATTCCCAGATCACATTAACATGTTTTCTGTCAAAATCTGCTGGAGAGAAAAAAATGCAAATGCTGATTCAGGAAAGAAAGATTATTGTTACTGTTCCTTCTAGTTTCTCCCCTGTGCTTGATAAATGACATCTCAGAATTTTTCTTTCTAATTTTGCCTAACAAATATCGCCAGAACAAACCCACATCATTTTTGTTCAAAGCTGTGTGTGGAAAGCAGTTGAGTCCAGTTTCTCATCTGTTTCTGTGGAGCTCATATGTTCCAAGGATAGGAGGATGCTGTTACAAAGGTGGATATTTATTAGCCACAGTAGATTAGCCTCAGACTGAATCTCAGTTATCACAGCTGACACTGACTGTCTCTTTGTGTTCCGTGTGGGCACCCTCTGGGTTGACCTGGCTAACAAATTCCTGTTCAGTGAGTGGTGACTACAGCTCATGAAACACCAAGGCTGTCTCTCTATCCTTCTATAAAATTTTAGTAGCAGAGAGGATGAATGAGAAATTGATGTTTCTAAAATTGTAGGAAGCAGTAAGAGGCAAATCAATCAACACCAACAGCAGATCAGACACCTGGAGACAAGCTGCTCTCTCCTGCAGTTAAAGTCTGGGAATACAGCTGCAAACTTTTGTTTGTTGTGTATTTCCTACTGGATAGAAGAGTGTATGCAGATAGCTCAGGTCACTGAAGATATTTGTGAAGAATGTCATCTATGTTCCTTGACAACATCTGGCATCATGAATAGACCTTGTGGGTTAAGAGAAGGAAAACAGTCACCTGGAGTTCACTGCATTGAACCAGTTGTCACTGGCAATGATCAGCCACCTGATGAAGGCAGATGTTTGCATGCTCAAAATACACACTTGGCTCAACTGGCATATTTAATGTCCTTCTCACTGAACAAACTAAAAATTAAGTAAAAATGGTAAAAGTTACCATACAAAGCTGGCTCATTCAGGCTGGAATGATCCTTTGCTGACTATGCAGATGAGGGATGGTGCTGTCTTGGTGCCACACCTGAAGATTAATAAATGTTCTTGCTCTTTTACATTGGAATTCCATAACTTTTGGTTTGAACAGCAGAATGGGGTATTTTTAGGATTGGATTTACATTTTGAACCTTATGGTCCTGCTACCAAGCTTGCTATTTCTAGACAAATATACTCTACAAAGCAGACAGTTCATTTTCTCTTTGTTGGTAGCGGAATGTCAGTAGAAGAAATGTGAGCCACTCGACTAACTGGTACAACCAATTATGAGATGTCTTAATATGAAGGAGATTAGCAATATTACTCAAATCCTCCATCAAAATTATTTCTGATCATTTGTTTGTGTAGTTATGACTCATGCTGGAGCAAAAGATGAAGCCCTGTAGAAAAGCTACTAACGTTTTTCAATCTGCTGATCTTTTTCCCTTCATTGGGTGTGTGCCACTGAGCTTCTGACAACTTTGGCAGTTCATTATAAAGTAACTTCCTCTAACTCTGTGGGTTTTTTTCATCTTTAAGTGCCCTAAATAACTGGTGAGTGAGCTATGCATAAGTGTTTTTTTTTTTTTACTGCAGAATACAAGTTCCCTATATATAATGGCTTTATTTTGACACTGCAGGTGTTAAGAGCTGTCTAACACACCAAACACTTCCATAGTGAGGTGCCAGTAAATTCTAGGTTATAGGAGACCTCATTCTGCAAAAAACGATGCGTGCAAGGGCAGCCACCAGCTGCCAGACTGTCCATCTGTAGGATCCATTTAGTTGCAATTTGCTTCCACCTACCATAGGCTGTTTTAGAGAGGTAAACCTGCTGCTAGGTTTCTTTCTGCTGATTTGTACCCTATATTACCAGCTATCCCTCCACACAACATTTCAGTTGTCAAACCCAGCTCAAGTATGATAAATCCATTTGCTAGAAGGCCATATAAGGATTAGTTGTTGCAGTGGTGCCTGAGGCACTATGCTCTTGATCAGGCAAGTATTATAACAAAAGAATAATCCATGGCATACTGAAGTCACAGGAAATATTTCCACTAATACAAATGGATTGAATTAGGACTTGCAAATCTTTGTGGCAGATATTGTTCTTCAAGCACAGTTTCTTTGCTAATGATAATGATACATACCTCTTTAAAACCAAAAAACAAAAAAAATTACTTGTTACTTGGGAGAGGAGACCATGTCCCACCTGGCTACGCCCTCCTTTCAGGTTGTAGTTAAGAGTGATAAGGTTCATGCGCAGTTCTCTGGCAGAAGGCACCAGAAATGAGTCTGGGGGTGCTTCAGTGGTCGTTGGCAGTCAAACCTGGGGTGATCTTTGACGAGTGATATGTGTATGAGCAGTTCCTTCCTTTCCCAGCAGGAACTTCTGTCTGGATGCATCAACCAGGATTTGCTAACCAGACCTTACCTCAGCCAGCCTTGGAATCAGCACCTTCCTGTCACAAATTCCTCCTTTCTGTACTTAACTAAAGCAGCCACTGTGGTGACTTTTCTAATGTCAAGTTCCTTCTATGGCCTTGGCAGTGTTTGAAACAGACAGCTGTGCTCTTTCAGTCCTCACAGCTGTGGAGAAGAAGGGATGTTCTAGGTGCATTCGATCATTTGGTGGGGCTGGAGAACACAAAGTACAGCTGAGTTTCTGTCCAAAGGCCAATTTAAAGTTGTTACCTCTGTCCTGGACCCTCCCCAAAGCCTTTACCTCACACCTGTCTAGATTGCAGCCCCTTTGCTTGATGATGGGAGAGAGGAAGGTGAGAGGCAGCTGCACACCTGCAAGGGGAGTGGGTCTGTAAGATCTGCCTCCTGCCAGCTAAAACCACTCATTTTACTTTAAAATCTCCTTCGAAGGAAAGATGACCTTTTTCTCTTTGTTTTCAGTAATGGCTGGGCTGTGACACAGGTGCAAGGCAGCTCTGGCACCAGCTAAGCTCAAGAGCCCTGAAAGCAGCTCCTGAGGGAGGCAATCCTAGGAAGACAGCTGCAATCCTGGCAGCAGAAGGAGTGTGCCCCAGGCCCTAAGTTACCTTCAATTTTTAGCTGGCTTTTTCCACTGCAAAGGACTGCTGCAAGGTCTGCACTGCTGTTTTAGCTCTTACCTGAGCATCTACAAAATGTGGGCAAGCCTGTACAGGGTCAACATGGGTTACTAGAGAGATGAAAAATTCATTGTTTATAAAGGTGGTCTCTCTGCCAGCTTCATTTATCTACAAGGGTATCAAGGTTGCTGAAAACAGCCTGGAGGGAGAAGATGAAACTGAGTTTTAAAGGCATGTGACAATGTCTGTACAATCCCAACAGATTAGCCACTACTCCTACATATCACAGTGATTTCTGTTCCTGTGATTCCCTCTATCTGTCAGCCAGATACTGTATGTGGGCAAGGGAAGACTTCCAAAGAATAAGGGAGAGGTACAAAAGACAAGCCCAATGTCCCAGATTGTATGTGGGGATGTACAGCACAAAGCTGCTTTGAGACAAGGGCCTGATGCCATCTCTCAGGGCACTTGCCTGGAGTTATCTCTCCTTTTGTGTGCAGGCATACTGCTAGAAACCTGCAGTATCCTTGGGCCTGGATTCAGCTGCTCCATGACCTGAGGGTGGCAGCAAGGGAAGCTGCACAGCTGGATGGTTGTCACCACTTCTGTGCCTGCCAGGGGCTGACAGAAAGGAGGGCTGCCCATTAACCCCATCCTCTGTAAACCTCTGCTGGCAGGTGGTGATCACACACCAGGACCTCATTACCTCCATGCAAATCCCTGCTGCTGCAAGGCTCTCACCACCAGCTATGCTGGAAAATGCTTGCCTTGGTTTTCCCAGGAGGGGACAGGCAGCTGGGGAGCAGTCACAGTGCACCCACCAGTGACCCCAGCTGGATCTCCAGGACAGGCAATAAGCAGGGCAGAGCTGCCGCTGACCAGAATTGGGCTGAAACCTGAAACACCCTCTTGTCTTCCTGTTCTGACTTCAGCTCTGCTCTGGAACTGAAAAGCCTTTGGTACAGGATGCTGCCAACCTTAAACGGACCAAAGACTGCATAAGAGTTATCTTGCCAATCTTGTTTGGGTGACACCCACAATTTTTTCTTGAAAGTCCTTTGACCATACAGTTTAATTTTTTCCTCTTGTAAGCAAGACAGTGAAAACTCAATTAAGTGGAATTTTTTTTCTGTTCACAAAAAAAAAAAAAAAGACTTTTTTTTATAATTGTCTTTTTCCCTAGCTGGCTCTAGTTCTGTTGTAGCGAGGTCTCAAATGTACTGAATAAAGTACACTGATGAAAAAATTTATGTCGTCCTTGTTTTTCACAGAAAATCTTGGGAACATATTTTAATAAAAGCTTGTGCTTGCTTTACTTAAACTTTGGACCAAGCAAAGCCAACAAAATATTTTAATACCAGCAGAGAGGCAGCTGGATACAAAGCAGAAAAAGGAAGAAAAAAGGAAGCTCTAAACTTACTGCAGTGCTGTAGTACATGTAATGTAATAGGTTCCCTGTGACATCAATGGGGTTTAGGCATGCTTAGCTCTGTAGGCTTCTTCTAAAATTTTAGAATATGTTAAGGCAGAATTTATTTTGGTTTCAATAGCTGTGCTTTATTAAGATGAAATTTTAAGTTTTTAAGCATAAGTAGAAACAATAGAGTTGTTAAAGTACTAGGGAAAGACTCTAACTGTAATCATGTCCAGAAGCATTTGAACTGAAGGATAAATTTAAAAAACTGTGGAAAACAATAGCCCATTACAATGGCAAAACCCATCAGCTGAAGAAAGCAGGGCAGACACGGTCAAGGCATTGTGCTTAAAGGATATCCACGAGATACACACATACAGTAACAGAGAGTGACATTCTTCATGTTGTATCAGTTTAAAAATCCAGATAGATCTAGATATAGATGTCAGCTACTAGGACAACCAGGCTCCATCGCCCATGGACATCGGCCGAGCCAGCACCTGTCTGCTCAGCAGGTTGTGTGCCTCGTGGTGAAGGGAGGGACATGATCCGCTCCTGCGAGCCCCCGCGCCGGGCACCAGCCGCTGCGCCTCCCACCCGCCTGTGCCCGCACACCCAGGGCAGCCGGGGCAGGCAGATATAATTACTGCATGCAGATTGCAGATGGCCACTTCGTCAGCATCGATGCAGAGGCACCCCGCACGCAACGTGGGGTCCCTCCGCAGAGGGGGATGGCTGGCCTGCTCCGATCTCTTAGTGCCTCTCCCAGGGCTTGATCCGGGGCGGTGCTGAGCAAGGTCTCTTACATTAAAGTAGAAAATATCAAATTAAAACCCCTTTGGGATAGAGGCTTGAAAAGGAAATTAGAGAATAGAATTTCTGCATCATAAAATATTAGGAACAGAGTGCATTAAATTGCTCCTAAATGGTGACAAAGGAGATCTGTTTCAATGTCTGTTTGATAATTGTTTTAACTAAAGGATGTGTCTGTCTTGTGGGGTTTTGACTGTTAATTCCAAAAGCACAAATATTGGTGGTGTGTTACAATTAGGCTGCTGCGCTAATTTTTAATGAAATAACCATCAAGTTGTGTGTGTTCTGCTTCTAATATTTATTTACTTGCTAAAAGCAGACCTTTTATTGAGAGTGGTTTCATGCATTCTTTCACCAGTCAAGTCAACGTTACTGTCTTTTTAAAACAGCTGTAAATCTCTTTGATTGGGACTTGAGGCTGGAATCATTCGTGCTGTGTTAAACTAAACTGTCTTATCTCCTTGAGTGCTATGCAGCCTCTAGCATGTCCAGAGCTGCATCTGTCCATGGCCTAAGGAGGCCAATATTTGAAAGCTATTAATAAAGACATTTGGGGAGGAGATGGAGACACGCCTTTAACCCTCAGTGCAATGTGTTAGAAGAGATGACAGAGTAGGAGAGGCATGCTTTTTCATTTTCAAGGATAAAGGGTTTTGTCTTTTTTCTTTTTCTTTTTTTTTTTTTTAATGGAGACAATCACTGCCCTACAAACAGCGCATTATTTTCAAAGGAATGCAGGCTGATGAACATCTGCACCACCAGACTGAAGATTAGCCCAGATAATGGTTTCAAAAACAAAAGTAGGAGGAAAAACCAAAATTGCCATGAAGCAGCACCACAGCAGGGAGACCCTCACCTCTGAAGGCTCCTTCTGCCCTTACTGCCCCAAGCTGCTGAACTGTAGACAGAGGGGAGACCCTTCCATGGGTCAGGAGCACCCTGGAAGTTTCCATAGGGCTTAGTTAAGTAGGGAAAATATAAAGCACCTTTAATGGGACCAGGACTTCCTTTGCATGGGATATTCCTGTCTTCTGTCCCATGCTGAATCTGTTGTTTTGCTGTTGAGGTGGCAAAAAGAGAGTTTCAAAGTGGTCCCATCATATCCTAGTATTAGACAGGAAGTCAAGTACCATTGCATTTACTGCATTTAGTGCTTCTCAACGTGCATGCTGAGAAGCAAGTGCCTGGTAAAAACCTTTTGTGGGAAGTAGTATTAAAAACCTCTAGTTTGCTGGGAACAAGTGGCAATAACTTCCTCAGCTATCCAAAAGCCAGGCATCTGAGCCTCTGTATGGTCAACCCTGAGAACCAGGCATGTCCAGAGCATCCTTTGTGGGCATCTATCCAAAGGGCAGCTTAATTCCTTCCTGAGTGGCGAGTGGACAAGGCACTGGAGACACATGACATCACTCTGACTTCAGCCCCTACAGAGATGGGTTTCACCCAGAGCGGCATCTGGGGCTTTGTTGTGGCAAAGCTACTGGCACTGATTTATGATGTGCCTCATAAAACAAGGGTGGACACAAAGAAGGGAAGCTGGGTTATTACTCTAGAAAGAACACTTGCTCCTGGTTTTCCTCACAGTCAACTCTGCTGGAGATATTACCTTTCCAGTGTAGAAGATGTTGGTGACATGGACCAAATGGTTGGATGCCCCTGTCTGTACTCTTCCTACCCCTACGTGTCTGCTTTCAGGAGCTGCCTGTTTCTCACAACCCACCAAGCTGACCTACATGTTTCTCTCAGAGGTTATGTCCAGAGCTATCTGCCATGCTGTCTCCCAGGCTGGGCCACCAATATTTAACATTAGGCAGCCAGAAAGGGCCGTGCTTGTGGGTAGGGGAAAGGCAAACAAATTATTACATTGCAAGACAGAGTATGCCTTTGCAGCTGTCATTGCTTATTACAGTAAAAGAGGGAAATCTTTCTTTGAAATCAAGATTTAGCCTCAGCTTTCCTTCTTGTTGTGGTGTCCTCTGCAGCAGTGAAAACTCAACGACCTCAACTCCCCCCTGCTGCCACTACAGTCTTTTTATCTCCACAACATCCACCAAAGAAAAAAGAAAATCCAGGTACAACCTTTTACCAAAGTCCTCAGGAAGCACAGCACTGGTGAGATAGAAAAGCCCAGCCTTGCCCCTGAGAAGAGCAAGACTTATCTCAAAAGAGAAGTTCAAGTATGGACTGTAAGTTCTTTCATAGACAAATATGACAATTTTCTCTCTGACAAAACTTTACCTTCCACCTGGTATTTGATGCTTATTTAAATCAGGAATTTCTGTGCGTTCTCAGATCATTTACCTATGTGACAAGGATGTAAAACACATGATCAACTGAAGGCACACAAGCCTCACAGTATTTACTTTAAGATGTCAAAGTGTTGCTGTGCAAAAATCTCAGAGTGATGAGATCTGCTTCTTCAATGCCAAGTCCAGAAAGTCCCAGTGAAATCATCATTCCCTGGAGAGCACATAAATGGTTTCACTCAGCAGGACTTCAAATTTTGTCCTCATCCAAAAAGCTCAGAAAGGTTATGCTGTAGTTCATTTTCCTGGCCCCCAAAATGCCTTTAGCTTTTTCTTCCATAACAGTCTCCTTTCTTCTTTTTGGTTTTTTTTTTGGGGTTTTTTTTTTTTTTTTGCAGCCACAGAAATCCCAATACAAAAAGAGGAAAATGTCATGAATCAATGCTGCAGTTACAATAGCTCTAATAACACATGCAAAACAAATGTGTGACAATTAAAATTGTCATTATTTTGTCCAGAATTCTGATAGTTTCATTCCAACACAAATATTTCTATTTAAACTGAAAAATTATGATGACAGGAAAGTGCAGTGGGAGGCTATAGAGTGTAGTTTCACAAATATATATGCTATTTTCTGACTACCAGTTTCCCTTACTTCTAAAATTCCCATGACTGCAGTAGCTGAGGACCCTGAAGTCCAGATTACATTTAGTTTCATTTCAGAAGTGCTAAAGAGATTAAACACCTTGCAGATTAGATGATATTGCATGATCTACCCTATACATAATCATACAAAAACTTGAGCTCAGCTTCCCATTAATTGTGCATTGATTCACTTTAAACAGGCTCTACATACAGGCTGAGATGTATTAATAATATTTTATTGTATTTTAACTGACTTCTGTTCTTATTAACTTGTTAATTTGTTTTAATGAATTATTTAGTTTTTCTCATAAGATTTAGTAATGTGACAGACCATGCTTGACCTGTAGTTTTATATAATATCCCTGGTTGAGAAGAAATACCAAGGAAAAAAAGCAGGAAGAATTTTTATAGAGCATCTTTGTTCCAGTTGTACTATGTTTCGTAATTTATTATTATAATTTTGTTGCCTTACTCTGCACAAGTAAATTAACCAATGGGTGCCTAAGGACATGTAGCACATGTTCAGGGTTTGTGGTGTAGGAGTGGATAAACAAAGATGGTAATATTGGCTAAAAGAACATCACATCCCACAAGGGGGGGGGAGGTTAATTTCTTTTCTTTGCACAGTTCCAGTAAGAAATGCTAACCCTTTAGATGAAGAAAGACATTTGTCCCCATGAGGTTTAGGCTAGCAGGACATGGGCTGTCCACTTGCAACCATTTTCTTCCCAATCCGCTTTCAGTTGGGTGCAAAGTCATGCTGATTTGCAGTTCTCCTGCTTTCGTGTGACCTTCAAGATCATCTGCAGTGTTATTTCTTCAGCATCAAAATTCACAACAGACTTGGGCAGAATTGGCACATGAAACCTGTGCTAGAAACCACACCATCTCAAAGGACCATAAGGAAATTGGTGAAGCAGGGATTATCTCCCTGCAATTGAAAGTGATCCTTCCCTCAAACAGAAAGATTTCAGTACCCCACATTTAGTAGAACTGGATAGATATATATGTACAAGTTAAAGAAGATATATATACTAAATAAATATATATGTACAAGCTAAGAACTAAATAGAAAGATATGTACAAGCATTAAAATTTCAGCAGCATTACCTTTGGAATGAAAAATCTGCCATTGCCATTACACTGAGATCAGAATATTTAAATTACTGCTATTCTTGTGACACTTAGATTTTGATCACGTAATATCCTATATCCTTTAACTGTCCTATATCCTTTTTCCCATTGCCAAATCAAAATGTCTGTGTGAATCTACTAGGGGCAAAACAGACCCTAAACCCAAAATACACTGCCTTTCCAAGTAAGCACAAACCAGCACATTCCCTTATGCTCACAAGCTGTGGTGGCTCATCTAGGATCAAAGATACATCAAACTTAAAGAAAAAGAATATATGTTCAAGAAATTTATTCCCTGATTTATGTTGATTTAAAGATACTGAGAAACAAAACCCCATCAATTCCCCAGCCCCTTTACTTCACATTTATTCACCCTCTGTATTGAGAAATGCACTTTACTTCCTGTGTAAATTATTGTGGTTTCAACTTCCAGCCATCAGCTCTAATTTAGAGCCCTTCAGTAGCCAGTAATTTTTTTCTGTCTCTCACTCATACACCACAGCACAACCATCACTGTGACTCTCTTCACTGTTCTTTTCTGTTCTTCCCACCTTCCCTTTACCGTGGGAGTGCAAGGTCTGCAGGTAGCACGCCAGTACTGGCCTCACAAGGCTTTCACAAAAGACTGTTCCTGCTCTTTGTAGACCTACTGAGTACCACAAAATGTTCATTTTCAGCTCCTTTTCTGAGCACTCTCCCTCCTCTGCCATACCACACAGACCACCTCCTTCAACTCGTACTTTTAGCATGGATTTTTTTTAAATGGTCCTATTCTTCCAAGGTATTTAATCACTATGTAATTGTCCCCACTTTTGTTTATCACTTACAGTTGTCTGCAAATTTTGCCAACAGTGATGTTGCAATTCCAGAGCCCTGAAAAAAATGTTTAAGAATATCATCTTTAATGTCCTCTAGTTTTCCCTCCCCTGTTGTTCAAAACTCACTGAATTTCTATGTTTGTAGCCTCCTCTTTTGTGTTGTCTGTAGTACAGTTTTGTTTTGGAGAGACATGACCTGCAATTTTTATTTGAAGTTGTGCTTCTCCTTCATCTTCTCATGGATTGTAGCCTTCAGGCTGCCTGTGGTCCAGGAACCTTTTCTGTCCTTTGGCAAAACTAACACATCTACAGCAGGACCAGAAGTCGTTCCGTCTGCTAACATGCCAATTCCTCTCACCTAGGTGGAAAAAATCAGCTCTAAATTCCCTCCCAGAATTTCTGCTCACTCAGACAGTGTCAGTGAGGAGGTCTCCTTACACAGCTGTACCACCAAGAGCAGATTTATCTGCTGGAGGTATCAAATCTTGGGTTGATCAAGGGTTCAAGGCTTGGGTTCAAGCCTTGTGTTCTTCAGATGAGGCCACATAGCTGGAGGCAGACAAGACAGACAGCAAGGTAACCCTTGTGTGCAGCTTTTGGTTGAAGCAAGCCCATATCTGCCTGCTGGAGGCTGAGCAGACATATCCCCAGGGCTCAGTCAGCAGGGCTGGCTCTGTGCTCTGTGCCTCCCCCTCCCCTCCAGCACACACTGGCACAGTCAAGGAGAAATCCAGAGTTTATGCACTTAAGCCAATGGGGAAAAGATATGAAGCAGAGATGTGCTTGGCAGACCTTTAACTGCAGCAAAGGTCTATAGGAAGCATTTTTCTGTAGGGAGTGAAAGGGGCAGGGACAGCAAGGAGGAATGTCCTGATTCCAGCTCCCATGTGGGAGCTGCAGCATTCCAGCCAATTTAGGCAATTCCTGAGATGAGATAGAGTTGCATCCCAGAAACTGTATCACCACAGCTTTTCCTACCTCCTATTACTCACAGCCCTGTGCAGTAGCCAATTGTTTGACTGAAGTAACAAGAAAGTTGCTTCCTTCTTCCTCTACCCCTTCCCTTCTACCCTTATTAAAGTCAAGGAAGAATTCTTAGTGCTGATTTTAAGCAGACTGAGAGAAAAAAGTGCAGTTGGACGGCATTTACTTACCCTTGGCCAAATTTGAGATGGAAGTTTATGTGTTCAAAGAAATATAGATAGCAATCTTGACTTTGTTGTTTGGATTGCAAAAGCATCAGGAAGCAAAGGTGCTCTGTAACTAATTTCTATTGTATTCTCTAGACAGCTTTCTCAGTAGCATAAATCCTATTAACAAATGACCTCAGATGTTGCCTTTTGAGCAGTGGTGCACTTTTGAGGAGCAGGAGCAATGTTTGTCCATGTCTCTACAATTTCCCCACTGAATAAACAATGCTCTTTCCTCCCTTTCCCCCAGGTGTGACTACTTCATCAGCATTTCCCTGGCCGTGCATGAAATGTAGGCATGCTAAACAACAAACCCTCTGTTTTTCACAGCTGTACTCACATCAGCAAGACTCTTTGTACCATTCTGAGTCTGAAAGTTCTCACCCTTCTCCCCATCCTCCTTGTGGGGATGCAAAAGATCCTAGAGAAAAACCCAGCTTGTTTAGCTATGGGGAGATTTACTACATTAGCCCTTCAATCGATGAGAAGGAAGTCACTGGACTATGTGCCATAGCTGCCATCCTAAAGTGTTGCCAAGCCCAGCTTCCAAAAGAGGTAGCTAAGTCTGGAAATACTATGGGATGTTACTCTGAGCACTCAGAAGTGACTTGTCACCTGTTGAGAAAAAGTCCCTTGCAGCCTCATTAACTGTGGCCAATGCAGCGGAAACTCCTGCACATGTCTCTCTTCGAAAGATGCTGATCAAGAGATTTAAAAAAAATCTCTTTTATCTTATTTTTTCTCTCCCACCCTCTTTCTGTTGTTTTCAAGTTCATGGATCTCAGATTTGCTAAGGGTAAAGGATCCACTCAGAATGAAGATACTATAAAAGAGGAGAGCAGATCAACTCTTCAATCAGATGAAAAATTCAATGATAAAACCATCCTCCATTTTGTTTCGTTTACCTACCCACAGCAGGCTCTTACCAAAATCTCTTTTACTTGATTTTCCAAAATCTGAGAAAACCAGGACTCACCTCTGGCAAGAATGGCCAGAAGGGAATGGAAAAGCTTAGCAGATGAAAGGTGTTGTGCCTTCAATTTTTAAGTCCTACTATGAAAGACACATGCACTCTGTCAACTTCTGAGTCCCCAGCTCACTCTCCCTGAAGAGCCACAGGGCTGAGCCAAGCAGAGTTTCTGAGCCAGCCCTGTTGGGCTGAGAGCTGCACTCGGGTTTAACACCTACGTTAGTGCTCTCCATCTGTCACTATGTGTAATTGTACTTCCCTACCGCTGTTTGCAGAGTGGGGGACGACCATGCAGAGACACAGCTCTCTTCTAATTAAAGTACTTGGATTTAATCAAGGTTACAGCAGCTTGAGGATGACAGACTACCCACAGAAAAAACAGCATCCTGAGCCATCTTAACTGACTGAGTGCATAGATTAAGGGGAGAGAAAGGAAGCAGTGCTTTTGTTCCTTTCGCTCTGCACTTCGGCATTCCAGCTGCCAGGGCTGAAGGCCAGCACTTGCTTTTGCAGGCAGCCAGAACTGCAGGCTGTGTGTGTGTGCTGTCTTTGGTATCAGGGGTGTGGAGCTCTGCTCCTGGACAGACCAGACTGGATGACATCACAGGGAGGGCATCCCTTGGACCACCCCTCCATCTGACCCTGCCACTGGGGGACGCTGGAAGGCAGAAATGGGGAGAAATTGGAGGAGGAAGATGTGAGCCAGGAGTCCTGCAACCCTGTGGCTGCCAGAGTAGTGTGTGCCAAGCCCTCTAATGCCTCTAGTGCCAGATTTTCCCCATCTGTAAATATTTTTTGCCATTGTCTAGCTAGTTTTCAAGTGGCACTTGAAGTCTTGATACTAGGTCATGGATTCTACAAACAGCTGTGCCTGTCAAAGACTATCCCTCCTAATTGGGGGTTACCATTTCCCTACCAGAAAGCATTGTCACCTCAGCTCTGCCAAGAATGGGGCACACAAGCCCCTTCCTTATCTGCTTCAAGCCAGACAGTTAGAAAAATTGCCTTCCTCATCTATATAACCTCACTCAGCTTCCTTGCTCAGAAACTCTCACTGAATCATATCTTCTGGCAGGAGTAATAACTTCCAACAATTAGGACAGGAACCCCATCATCCAGGGCTGTTGAGTACATGAAGAACACACCCCTAGAGCTTCACTCTGTAGCACCAGCAGCATTACAAGGCTATTCTTGCACATGTACTCTGTCCTTCCTGTGGACATCTCAGAAACTCTGTAGCCACAAGAAGAATGGATATGTCTAGATTTGGCATTCACTTCTGTTGGTTTTTTGGTTTTAGTTTTATGGCTCTGGAAAAGGGACACCAAGATCTTGATGCAGAGAGTCTTAAAAGCCATGCAACCATTTGCCCTCATAATGTTTGGGATTCAGATTTTGTCATTTTTGCCAGCTAAGACTGATCATCTGAATCCCCCACTGAAATGACAGAGTCACCAGTGGGTCAGACATGGTTCCCTGCTGGAAGTCACTTGCCTGAAAGCCATGTTTGTGTTATTCAAGCTGAGTAACAGTACTCAGCAGTACTGTACTCAGCAGTAACAGTACTCAGCAGTACTGCCTGAGCTTGCAGTACTGGCACATCAGGTACCACACTTCTCTGTCAATGCTGAACCCATTTCTTAACATGGACTTATGGGCTGATTCAAAGTTCACATCTTAAAGGCACAAAAATTACCTAGAATTTTTTTGGGCAGGGTCATGCCATTTGCTATTGGCTAACTCTTGAGTGTCTGGTCACTACAAAAGGTTCTGTCAAAAGACACTACAGAGTGCTTGACAAAAGATAGAGCATCACACAACAGAGGCCAAAACACAGATGCAACTTGACATGAAACTGTGGGAAAATGGGTGTATCTTCAGTTTTGCCTGTTTCAGGTGCTGAGGTATTTAATCTTTTATAAGACACAATTAACATATGTTTAGGGTTCACTGCCTAGAAAGGAGCTGGTCCTTTCAACAGCTGTATGAAGGACTCAGCAAGTGGGGAGGGACAACCCAAAAGCCCTTATCCTTTGGGCTCCCTCCATCCGGGAATGAGAGAGGAGGTTGAATTCCCTTGGACAGAGGGCAGCAGAGAACAGGAAACTTCATGGCACTTGGTCTCATGGCACTGTCACTTGGTCTCATCTGTCCTGGGCAGGGTTAGGTTTGTGTGCCAGCTGAAGCAAATACCTGCTTTAGGTCTGGCTGTGTGTAATTGCATAGCATTAAAACCATCATCACTGCAGATACTCCCTGAAAAAGAAAAGCTCCCTAAATGATCCCTGAATAATTGTAAGCCAAATAAACCTTTTTTTTTAATGTGGAAGTCCAAGCTATTTGTGCCTTTTCTCACTTATCCAGAGCTTGCTAGGACACCAAGCCTGAGGCGTTTAAAGCTGCTGCAAAGTATTGTTCCTCATTAAATTCTGTCCTTCCACACCCTCATCCCCTTGCCTCACAGTATTAGGTGACACTGCTACCTCGCAGCAGAAAGCCATCAGCTCTGAGAAGTGATGATGGCCCATTTCAGGGCTGCAGCACTGCTGTGAACAAGGTGCTCAAGTATGATACATTATCCCTCCAAGGCTGAAAGTATCACCTCTGCGATGCTCCTAAACTCTCAGCTAGGTAAGGTTAACACCACAGCCCAGGTTTCTCGTGTGATAGAACATTGATATGCTCCTAACCAAAAAATCAAGACTGTTTATACACACAGGACACTGGAGCTTAATACCTTTTGCACTGCCCTGTGCCCAATTTATATATCCCTTGTGGGCAGGAGAGCTTATTGCTCAGAATACATTCCAATAACTTTTACACATTGAATTTGTTTAATTAGTGATAGCAAGTGGAAGCCCCACTATGTAATAGTTAATTTTGTAAACTAATAGCTCTGTGACTAAAGACAATCATATAAACCAGCAAAGGATATTTCCTCAGACATTAGATTTATTTCCTTGACAGATGTAGTATAATTTTATAACTACAGTGTGGTAATATGGTAGATAACTATAACATAGTATATACTGTAGTACAGTTTTATAGTACTATGTATTTACAGCAGTTGTTCTGGTAAAGTCTGGTGTAAACTTTAAATAGTTTAATATATTTATAATGACAAAGCAAATCCTGTAAAAAAAACCCAAGCAGGTTCACCAAAATGGAGCTCTGCTACTGCAGTTTCCAACAGAGCCAGATTACAAAATAAAGGGATGCCTAGCAATAAAGGACAGATTTATTTTAAACCAGGTTTTTTGCCATGTCACATTAATGACCTGTACCATAGCTCATGATATTCAGATATTTAAATAAAGGGGTAAGTAGGTACCTCTCTGGCAGCAACCACTTCTCTAGGAACCTGTGTTTATAAACTTGTAGGCACCTGAAATATGATTCTTCTAAGGCTTCACTTGAGCTCAAAATTCCCACACACTCAGCCAAGATGAATCTTCCTCCAAGCAGAATACACTTGCCAGTCCTATCATAGAGCAACACTGCACAAAACTGCTGGGAAGAAACTGAAGAGTGTTTTATCCAATTGCAGCTGCCTGAGGTCAATGAGGAAGGCATTAGTTTTATTTTTAGCTTGCTTTTACAGCCTGATTGCATTTTTCATAAGATAATCCAGTAGAGGTTCTCCTCTCTGTTGCTTTGGGTTTCTTTTTAATCATCAAGTTTGCCACATTACTAATTAACAAGCTCTTAATAAATCACTGATTGTTTAATATGAATCAGTAGAAGAAAACACCGGCATCCCATGACTAAATTTTTACATCGTTTGTTAATAGAAACTCCAGGATATTTGTCACTGAAGCATCCCAGCACCTCTCAAAAAAGGAAGGATTTGGTCTCGTAGCAGCAATGGTAAAGTGCAAGAGTGATGTAAAAAGAGGCTGGCAAGTAGGAAGCAGAGCAAAGATCAATTAAAAAACTTGCTTTCAGTCCTAAAAGAAATGGGTAACACCAATGTCAAGGCAGGGTTTATCAGTTTGTCCTATCTGACAACCATTTTGCAGTCCTGGGGTTAGTCTTTAGTTTAGATTGGAAGACTAATGGGTACGGATGAAAGTCAATAGTCAAACCTGCTTGTAGTTTGGCTTTTGATATCAGATACCAAAGATATATTTGCTTTTTTGTAGAGCCGGAGTCTTTGCTTGGAAAAATCTGCCATGGAATTTTAGCAACGGTCAGAGGTAAATTTCACTAACCATGAATTAGATCTTGAGAAATTATGAGATTAGTGCAAAAATTATAGAAATGTTTTCGAATAAATGCTCTTTTTTGTTTTCATATTTGTCCTTTTTTTCTCTTTAACAGCATTAAGCTATTTGCTTTGCATGATGAACTGTCAAAGCACTGTGCAAATTGCAAGGAGAAAATTCCCACCAGAAAATTCTGTACCTTTTTGTAAAAATATTTCAGCCATGTATTTACTTGTCTTTTCAGTGTATAAAATACATTTAGTTTTCATCTTAAAATGGTAGTCTTGTCTCTGTTAATTTCCTCTCAGATAGGACTTTGTGGCTGGGAACTTTTAATTCCTCTCTTCAGCCACTTTTTTACTGTTACAATAAATCTTTTGATCAGAAGCTAGAGCACTGGAGCTGGATGAGAGTGTATGCAAATTCAGTCAAAGCCTTTGCCCAGTTGATTCAATCTTCCTTTTAATCCCCATGATGATCTGCAGTAATGGATAAAAATTATGAGCAGGAGAAAGAGAGGAAAAAACAAACCAAGCCTCAGGAAGCAATTTTGATTGCTGTGAGGAAGCACTGGAGGCTCTTAGCCCCAGGGAACTCTCCCCAGTTCACTGGAGGCTTTCAGATACCATGGTGATGGGGGACTTCATGAATAACTAGATAGATAAATGGTAAGTGCTTTTGATCTCTGCTAGCCTGCATTTCATTCTGTCAGCTGGAGAAGAGGCTATTCAAATCTGTCGGCTGTAGGAGGTCAGCCAGGAGAGAGAAAATGTCTTCATTACAGCCTTCTGTTCAGCCAGGCCTCCCAGCTGACCTCGGTGCCCGGGCTTGTCAGTCAGATGAGGCAAATTTTCCAACCGAGGGAAGACGTTGCTGCGCCAGATTTTTATCGCTGGCTTAAGAGCTCGAGCTCAGGGGCAGCAGCACAAGGCCAAGGAAGAGTTGGCTTGCATTTTGACATCTCCCCCAAAACTGCCATGGGATTCGTGGGAACCTTCCCCTGGTGGGGTGTGTATGGGGAACCTGAAATTGTTTTCCTCAGCACTTTTTCAGTGCCACTGGGGTAGGAGGCTCTGAAGGGAGGCGCAAACGGAACCACTATAGAAGACAGAGTAACTCTGTCATTAGAAATGCTTAAATATTGACTAAATTTTCTGCCCTGGATCTTCTCATT
This sequence comes from Melospiza melodia melodia, assembly GCF_035770615.1. Lineage (NCBI taxonomy): Eukaryota > Metazoa > Chordata > Aves > Passeriformes > Passerellidae > Melospiza > Melospiza melodia. The sequence goes on along the minus strand of NC_086194.1, from coordinate 128,195,330 downwards.
CAGTGAGTCTCCTCTCACAGGTCTGACATAAATTTCAGGCACAGGAGCTGGAGTTCTCTTTAGCTTCCATTCCAAGCTGAAAGTGAATGTCTCATGTTTAAAGATCTCACCTACTTTTTGGCAATACCCAGGAAGGAAACCAGGTGCAGAGCCCTGTGTAATAGAGAAAGAAGATCTCAGCTACTCAGGATGGAGAAGGAGGTCACATTTTTACAAGACGCATAAAAATTGAAATAAGAATTCCAATCCCATTATTTGGTAATGGGATTTGTAAACCTCATGTTCACAGGCTGAGATAAACAATATATGCTTCCCGAATCCCTCTAGGAAGAAGAACTCCTTGCAGCATAGCTAAATTACACAGTAAGTTATCATTTACAAAGAACAAAAATAGGAAAAGGAACCAGTGAAATTAATTTATGTCTAAAGGATTTTTCACTTTTTGGATTGAAGGGTAGGGAAACAGTCTCCTCTAAAACCACACTTGTAATGGAGATGATTTTACTGTGTTAGATCATTTCCAGAAAACACTATAAAAAATGTTCCTTTTACTCAAGCCAGCCAGGTTTTAATAGTATCAAAGCAAAATATAGTCTGCTATTAGCATGAAATAACATTAGCATAAATAGAAAAGAGTAAGGACACTTGAAAAAAGTTCTACATAAATGGCCTGCTCATTTCACTAGACACTACTGTAGCTGAGAAACTGTGAAATTTCCATAATAATCGAGTGCAGAGAAAAACAAACAATTTTTATTGATAGGGAAATTACATCCTGTTGCTGAATATAAAACTACAGTTCTGTTCAATGGCCCTTTAACAGCATTGAAAGTATATATTAATTTGTAAGTGTAAATGAAATGTAAACAAAATATTCAGTTCAGTATGGTCACAGAGACCTCCTGATAGTATTTCAGGGCAGGAACCCAGGAGATATATATTTGGATTCCATATCCTAGACTCCATATCCTAGAGCTAGTGGCATCTGATACCTTTGTGGAAAAGATTTACTCAGCTGCTGTGTGGTGACATACTTGTGACAAAAAGCTCCACGCCAACTGGCCTGTGAGACATTCCTGGCCTTGGGGGAGAAGAGCTCCTTTGGGTTTTTTCCTTGCTTTGTTTTAAAAAGAGGATCCTTCCATACTTTGCAGCAATAATCCCAGATACTGCAGTTGGAAGTTACACTGCTGCAGCGCTTAGGACTGCTGCAGAGAGCTCTCCTGTGCAACAGGACTCTTCCCAGGGGAAGCAAAGTGCTTCTGTTGCGTGGAGAGCAGTAAGGAGAGCAGCTATGGAGAGGGAGTCCTGCTTGGAGGGACCACACCAGTTGTCACCGCACAGACACAGAGCTGGCAGCCAGGGAATGGGGCTCTGGCTGCCCCAGCAGCCCCTGGCTCCTTCAGGGCTGGACATGTGTGGTGAAGGAAGGAGAGCTGCCTGGTTTTCTTAATGAGCACCTTCCCAGATGAACTTCAGCAGCTGTCACCACGAAGCTTGGAAAACCCACAGGGAGTCTGGGGATTGTGGCACACAAACCCACTGGGGCCCCAGAGCTGCTGTGATCCCAGACCCTGGGTTGCTGTGGTTCCTGCCAGGAACCTGCTGTGCAGCCAGGCTGTGGCAGATGGGATCCCACCACCCATCCCAAGCGCTGGCAGCAGCAGATTCCTTCCTTCTGCCTGGGCACATGCCTAGGTGTCGGAACCCAGGAATCCCTATGGCTGTCCTGAGCATCCAAGACCCCTGCCAGGGGGCTCAGACACCCTGGCACAGAGCCCAGGATGCCTGTGGTTTTGATAATGACCCATGGAGCAAGTTACCGACCTTAGATGAAGATCTGCAGGCCACGACAGTTAAGAAGAATAATAGTGAATTTATCACAGGGTGAAAAAGTAGATTTTGGGGTTTCTGGTATGGGGGTCCATGGGGCAAGATGGAGGGATCTGGGTGTGTCCAGACTTTCTCCTTCTTCTTCTTGGCCTCCATGTTCTGCTGTGATGTTGGCACTGTTAGATTGGTTTAGAGTAGAAGCTCACTGTCTAACATAGGTGATAGGTATTGGAAAGTAATTGTAAACATTGTATATGTAACTTTTAGTATAAAGACATAACACGGCCCTGGGGCCAGGCAGGGTGCCGGGACTGTCTTGCTGAATAGCCCTCAGTAGGACAGGAGAAAATATTATAGATAAGGAACAATAAACAACCTTGAGACTGAGAACTGAAGAGCCCTGACTCCTTCTTCAAGCACTGGGCTGGGAAAAGAGACTTTCTAACTCTTCTCTGGGTCACTCTGACCAGCGAGAGGCCCGAGACACCTTGGTACTGAACATGTCTCTCCCCATTGCCTCCCACCCCCACAAACACTGCTGCAAAGTAGGTCTGAAGAGCTTCCCAGTCAGCACAAGGGTGCTTTACATCCTCTGCGTGCTCTGCATGGCAGTGAGTGATTCCCCCCGGGGCAGCACAATGAAAGGAAAGGCCCTAAAATGATGCCTTTAGCTGCACCCCTGCCGGGCAGCTCCCACCGAGCCCAGCCTGGATGCCTTGGCCTCAAAACGGCGTTGGGGGAGAAAGGTTTGGGGGGATGGGGGTGATTCTGTGGCTGCACAAAGCCCGTTGAACAGTTAATGCTTTAACCTTGCGTATAATTTATACAATAAACAAAGTCACATGTTTCTCTAATAATTTAGATGTAAGCAAATGTTGATTTATTCAGGAAGGCTACTGCCAGCAGCAAAGCCTGCAGCACTGAAATTTGAATTAAACTAGGACAGAAGCAGGCTAGTCTATAATAACATTTGTATAATTTTATTTTTGCCCTTGGCTCAGTTCATTTCCTTCTACAGTAGATGCATGAAATTGGTTCTTCAGCCACCTTTAGCTGATGTTCATTGATATCGGGGGTAGGCAGAGAAGCAAGAGAATGTAACCTTTTTAGACTTTGTGTTTGCAATCATAAGGCCATGAATTCTTAGGTCATTTATGACAATCATTTTCTTCTGTGCCTTTCCTTTCCTCAGTACTCTCTGACAGCTCCATGTCACCTGAAATGATGGGGCTTTTCCCCCCATTTTTTTTTTCCTGCATGGAGACTTCTAGAACAGAGCTTGCTAAACAGATGCAAATGTTGTGTTGTTTTTATTCTTTCATTCAGGCCTGAGGGCATGAAATTGGAGTTCTCTTACTCTGCTTTCAACATGAAGGAAGGGGACTGTATGATACTTCAAAAATTATGGTGAAAAAAACACACACTCATACAGATCCCTGCAATGGATCCCTTGGCTGCTTTTCCAACTTTGTGTTTGAGGAGCAGAAAATAAGCTGGATAAGGGGGAAGATGCAGACCAGCACAGAGCAGTGGTTCTCTTAGAGGTTCCTGGTGGCAGTGAAAGTCCTGCTCCCAAGCCTCAGAAGCACAAGAACACAAAGATAAAGTGTTTCACTTTTGTCCAGAGAAGCCACAATGGGTTTCCAAGTGAAGTCAGAGGATCCTTCTTTGCAAGTAATTTCTTGTGTTCCCTTTCTGGCCATCACTGGGCACTAAGTGGGCGCTGTCTCACTGCAGAGAGAAGCCCAGTGTTATCTGCCTGCACACCCACAAATCCTCCGCAGTGCTGGGCTGCTATGCCCTGGAGACCCTGCTTGAAATGCTTCTAAAGTCATTGTTTCCAGCTGTGCTGAGCCAGAAAGGACACTCCTAGGCCGAAAGGACTTCATGGGCAAAGGAGTGAAAGAGGAGGGACTGGAGAAAGGGGAGAGGGGAGGGAGAGAGGAGCTAAGAACAGCACTGGCACAAGGGTGATAACTTCTCTGTCTGGCAATGGCACAAAATCGGCTTTTAACTGCAGCCAGGACGAGAAAGAATGCTGCACAGGATTGACTTATTTCTTTCCAGATATACACCTGGCCAGGTGTAAAAGCTCACATGCCCATCACAAACTGAGGTACTAGTGTTCTCATGCACAACACCCATGTATATGGTGATTTCACAGCTGTGCTTTTTGCTAAGGAGTGACTTTCATTTTTGCAGTCCTCTCAGTTGCAAATAAAAGCTTCTTAACAGGAGTCAAAATTAAACCAAGTCCTGTGAGTCCAGGGCAGTTTCTGGGGCTCATGACCTGTCCATGTCCCCAGCACACACAGACCCTGAAACCTGTCAGTGGCACTTTCAAGACCAGCCCAATAAAAGTTAGAGCAGAAACAGCCACCTGATGTGTTTTAGTAGAGGGCTGTGGCTGACTGCCAGGATGAGAAATGCCAGCCTCAAGCTCCTCCACTGTAAAAGTAATGTTCTCCCTCTCCTCACCACACAATGACCACAAAAATGGTACCAGTCCATGCCCCGCTGAGCGACCTATTTCCTCAGGAGTGCAAACACTGACACAGGACAGTTTTGCAACCCTAAATCCTAGGAGTATGTCACCTATGGATGTCTTGGATCTTATGGCCCCACATGACCCATCTTGCACTGTCTCACCTAAATAGGGCAATGCCACATTCCCCTTCAAGCAACTTTCCCTAGCTGTGGGCGACAGTGAAGGGAGCAGAGCCACCTCTGTGTGACAGCTCAGTGTCCCTTCAGTTCTGTCCATGCCAATACTCACAGACCTTTGTTCCAGCCCCCAGTCCTCTTCCTCTCCCCACCCACTGGTTACTGTAAGCAAGGGAAGGGCAAGCTGGGGGTATTTCCTTTGCCAAGGCACATGGGAAGCAGCAGCAGACCACAACACCACCAGCCTCAGCCCCCCAGGCTGCTCTTTGGGTACCACAGCCATGTGCCCCTGACCTGGGGCAAAGTCAAGTCTGAGCCCTTACTTCCCTTATTATTAATTAAAACATTGGAGGAGATCCTCAGCTGGAGTAAATATTCATTGCTCCTGGCTCTTGCCCACTGGTTTCTGAGAGCACCCAGAAGTAGTCACATTTATGCTGTTAACACTGATCTTGGCTCACACTTCTGCGGTCAAATAAATAAATATCACTGCATCCCATTTAGCTCTGTTAATGCCACATTAAGAATGGCATGTGTTTTGACATAACCGCCCCTTCCCACATTTCTTTTAAAGACCATAAATGAAGCATTAAAACTCCCAATCCATCACAGTGACATCAGATCAGTGGACTGTGACTTTTATGACATCAGAACAATTGATTGTATGACTCTTTTATGTGTAGCTTGCTATGCGTCGATTGCTCTTCTCTCCATATATTACATCTTAACATCTCAGAAAAGTCTCAAGAGACAAAAAGGAATCACTGTGAAGCAGTGAAGTACAGTAGTTACAGAATTGCCATAAAACTGCCATAAAAATTGTAGAAACAAAAATGCCTTTAAAGATGGCAATGTTCCATGATGGGTCCCTAGCTAATGGTCTGGAGTTGCCCTATGCATACCTTACCATATTTACTGCTTCTGGATATTTCTGTGCCTTTCTCCAAGAAGATTATATTGTTATCGAGACATGCTGGTTTCCCTGCACACTTTCAGTCTCTTTACCCCATTATATCACCTCTAACAAGTCAAGTGATATTTGTACCAGGCAAAATTCAGGCCTTCTTTTCAAATAGCTCCAAAAAATGAATGAAAAAGAAGGAGAAGAAAAAAAATCAGACAAGGAAAGAGAGGTATAACCTGTTTGCTGTTACAAGTTTGCTGAAAGAAAACAGATATTCTGTAGTGCTTATACAGAAAAGTATTGTTAAAATTAGAATCCAGGTACAGAATAAGCAGCTCTCTCCTGCTGAGAGGTGACAGGGAAAGCTCTGCCCAGAAGAAAAACCTCCCACTGGATTTTTTACTGCAAACCCACTGTGCCTGGGCCCATGTGCTGTGCCATGTAGCTGCGTGTTTTCTTGTGCTCTCCAGACTATCCACACAAAGCTGCTACCAAGAGCAATGAGCAAGACAGTGCTTCTCTTTCTCAGGTACAGATGTGGCTTCTGTTGCTCTGTGGGACAATAAGGCCCAATAGGCAAAAGCTAAATGTTTGGGGTTTTTTTTATCTTTTGTTGTAATTTCAAGGCAGTTCAATGTAAACAGAAAGGTGCTACAGTCATAAGGATGGTGTTAGGTCATAGCAGAAATAATGCCTTGGGTCCTGAACGATGAGCTCTGGCAAACCCATCCCTGCTGCTGCAGATGTGAGTGCTCCTGCCCCTCCTCTGAGCAGGGTCACAGGGTCACATCATGTGCCAGTGCCCTCTGTGATCCATCTCCCTGTGCATTCCTGGGGGTCCAGGATGGATGTGCAGCATTGCTCCAGCACCCACAAGAGCCACAGACACACGGACAGGCGTCTGTCTCACTCCCTCTGCTCCTGCAAGGGGTGACTTGTGGCAGAGGAGATGGGCCAGTGACCTGAGCAAGGGCTGCTGCCCCTTGAGCAACTGCAGCTGCTGCTGCTCCACGTGTGAGCTATGGGCACCCATAGCTCCTTCCCAGGGTGTCTGCCTCACCAGAACAACACAACAGCTTCAAGAGGCACCTGAACATCTTGAAAATACTTTGGGATCCTTACACAGAAAGCACCAGAGAAAATATATATTTGTAAAGTCTTGATGGGTAGACAGGCGTGCCAACACCCTCTAGTCACCCTCAGAAATTATGCAGTGGAAGAAAAGCAGGGCCTCTCCAGCTGTTTTTTTCCAGCCCCTCCAGCACACACACACAGAGATACACACACACCTGGGAGCTCCAAACCACAGCTGGACAGGACATTTGCTACAGGGAGTAAACACAGACTGTTGGCGCTCCAGTCAAAGCTGCCAAGCAGGGAAAGCTGCAGAGAGTTCAGCAGCCTAAAAACCAACCTCCAGGTATAGTGGCACCTCTGGGAAACCCCTGGTACTGTGGTGGGAGCGGAGCTTCACCAGACACTCCCAGCCTTGCTTGGTACTCACATGAATCAGGGACCTGGATAAATTTACTCCTGGATAAATTACGCCTTTTTTTCTTCTTCCTCAGTCCCTCCCAAGCAGGCATATTGTGGGACGCTGAGAGAAAATCTAAGCTATCTAAGATGATGAATGATTACTACTTATCCCTCTTTCAAGGATCTGTACTCTCTTTTATTGGGGTGAAAGGGGAAGAGATGTGTGACTGGGACCTTTACAAGTGCCCTTAGCAGACTCCAGGGTGATTTCAAGGGCAGCTTATGGCAAGGGATATTGACAACAACAGAGCCCATCTTGAACACACACCCTTAACTCATTCTTAATTTATATGCAGACCAAGCAGCAACATTATTGTTCAGCTGGGGGCATATTTAATTGCTGAATGTTCTGCAGATGTCTTGCAGGCTGTATAGATAAAGGCATTTTAAGTTGCTGACTTATAACAGCACATCTTTCTTCTTTTAACATAAAAATTCCTACCTTCTTTGATGGATGTGGAATTTTTAAGGCTGAAATCCTGTGCTAGTCCTTGAGAATATTTTAGCGAATGTTAAACTCCCTGACACTGCGTGGGAGCAGCTAAACCCTGATGCCTTTTATTTGGGAAAAAAAATTAGCTTCATTACTGTAAAAGCAGTGTTTTCCCATGACATGAAATTGAGGAAGGCCCATTATTGTTTATGAAAGCCCAGCAGTGTGACTGGCCAGGCTCTAGCCAGACACTGAAGCCATGGCAGCTTATTTAAGTGCGAGCAGCCGGCTCAGGGCTGAATAAGACCTCCAAGGAGTCCAGAGCCTTGCCCTAAGGTGACTGCAACCCAAGGGCAGCTCTGCAAAGCATTGCTGGTGCCAAGGGTCCAGCACAGCTTTCCTCCTCTGCAGCACTGTGAGGTGCCAAGCAATTTGGGGTCAGCCCCATGGACTTAAAGCTCCTGTCTGTTGCGAGTTCCTAGCTTTTACTTAAGGACTGAATACTTCATACCATGTCTGGGTTTTGGGGTGTTTTTAAATCTCTCCCAACCTTCAAGACTAATCAGACTTACAAATGGTTGTTCCATATAAATTTGTTAATGACATCTACAATGTCCTTTCTGGCTTGCGCTGCACCAGGACACCTCCATCCCAGTGACATAGGTGTCTGACAATTTGTCAAGGAGATAGCCATAAATTCGGCAGAAAACTGGACTCCATTAAAAAAAAAGAATAAAAAACATAAAAGCTGGGAGGAGGCAACTTGATGTGGCATGGCTCCTGGCAATGAGGAAGCATGAGTGCATACTGAAGCTTAGAAATAGAAAGTGATGTCCTCATAAAAATATGGCTCTAGGCTGGTGTGCCACTAGAAATTCTTCTGTCAGTTTAGAATATTTAGCTCTAAGGGATCTCTACTTTCAAATGGATCTTTTGATGCAAAATAGGCTGCACAGACAGAGATAGTGTTGAAGAAGGGAGAGTTGCATTTGCTCCCAGTCATGCTTGGTAAACTGGAGATTTTTAGATAGGCTTTTTGATCCCAAAGTATTGAGAGGGCAGGTGGGTTACCTTACCAGTGCGTTAGGTCTCCGGGTTCTTCTAACTGAAAACTGTTACTGATACCAGGGCAGCCAAATAATAACTGAAAGCTTCAACACTGCTGGTTATCAGGGGAACCTCTTTAGCCTAATTTGAAAGCTCAAAGCTTCAGGCAACTGATTTTTTTCGTTACAGGCTCTTTTGTGTTATGTTCCAATGCAGTATATCCAATCAATGATGCCATATCATGCATGGTACCATCATGTGGATGTTTATTCCCCCTGTGTTTTGTATTTGACTTGTTAAACTGCAAGAAGAGTTCAGGGAACAAACGGGGGAAAAAAAATAAAAAGCAAACTCCTAGGCTCCCCTACTGCAGAAATTTTAAACTAGTGCATACACAAGCCTCAGCGCTCCAAGAGAAATGAAAAGAAGCGGAAAGTGAAAATATATACATATGTATACACATGAACAAAACATGAGCCACAGTCATAGCAATCTGGGCTCCAATGTGCCAAACAAAAGGGGTTATTCCTTCAAGCAATCTTTGTGTCGCAAAATTTAGGACACGGCAAGGCTGGTTTATGATCACACTGTAGATTCCACTATAAAACTACACAGTTTCTGTACAGTAAATTCCACTGGATAATTAGAGCAGACTGCTTTGGAAGATTTTAATATTGCATCTTCTAAAAAAGGGATGTTAAGGATAGTCTGGCTGGAGAGAAGGGGACAAGACTAATTATCAAGATACTTGTTCTTCCCTTCTTCTGTACTTCTTTTCACGACACACACTTCATTATTTAGGTTCATTTGGGGAAATGACAAGAATTGTGAAGATTCTTTCTACACCGAGTTTTTTAACATAAATAATAATGGTCCAGATCTTCAGATTAAATGAATCAGACTATTTCATTTACAGGGTGTCTGTGTAAATAACGTTAAATTGATTTTATTTATTGGGATGCCAAAAGTAAAAGTAAAAGCAGGCTCCATGATGAAAGATTCATTTACAGAGGGTGCTGACGCCTTCTGAGGTTTTGGCCCAAAAGAGCAGGAGCAGCTTAAGGAAACTCCATCATTTCATAACCCTTTTGATTTAATTTCTTGTGAACTACTTCGCTTTAGAACAAAGATCTCAGCTCAACTAAAACCAGTGCCTTTATTAACTGCATTTTTTATTGTGTTTACAAGATTTTACCTTCAATCTGGTTTCTCTTGCCCCTCTGTTCTGAAGCAAGCCACAATTCTGCATTTCTGGTGCTGTAGTCCCTGGTCAGTGAGACAATTATGAGATGGTAATTTTCTCATTATCTTTTCACACAATTACTCTCAATTAAGAACTAATATTTGTATCTTAATATCAGCAGCAGTGGGACAAACAGGCCATCAAATGTGTCAGGCATCCGGCAGAAATACACCTAGCTGTTTTCTTAGACCAGGAAAAGAATCCCTGCTTTTATTGGCTTGATGGTGCTTAGTGATAGAGCTGATGGTGCTGATAACCTTGTGCTGTCATTGACACGAGCCAGGCATGAGACTGTTCCATCCTTCAGGGCTGTATCCTGCATTTGCCATTACCCTGAAGCACTTACTAGGTAGCTGGATTTTTTTTCTTTTTTTTTTCATCCTAAAATATAAAACTATCGAACCACTATTTATACATTTCCATGAAAGCAAAGTGTTTGTGGACACACACTGTCCTGGAGTTCAACCAGGGCTGCTGTTCCTTTCCTGCATTAGCTCCCTGCCATGTGAATCTTCGTGGTAAGTCCAAGATGATTTTGTTGATTCCTGGAAGATGTCATCAATGCAGTTGTGACAGCAGGGATGAAGCAACACTTACACCTTCACACTGGGCGTATTAATCTCATTCACAAGGGAGGTGTTACCCAAATTTAAAGGTAGTTCAGCTTGGTAAACAAATCACTGCTGGAGTCAGCTGGGTGTAATCAGATGAGACCTCTTTTCTCCCTTAAAGGCTTTGGCGTCAGAATAATAAATCAAATGGCAAATTGATCAAATGCATGCAAGAAGAGCAAAATTTTCCTTCTTACACCTACCTGTCTTACTCTGTATCCACACAGTTCAGATCTGTTTGTTCACCTTTCAGATACTTTGAGCTCCTGTCATTTCTAAGCAGGAGTTAAGAAGGTGAACCTAAGGAGGCAATGACTGCCACTCAGGATACTCAGTTAAAGAGTGAAAAAACAGCACTCTCCAGCTAGGAAGCACAGCAGAAAAGCAAAGAAATGCATGATTAGGGAGCAAGGTGAGCCTGCTAAGCTCTCAGCCCAGTGAGGCAGAAAAAATGCGAAGGCCCGCCCATGCCTGCAGGGGAACTGCAGTCCCCAGGAGCCCTGGAAATTGTGCCAGCACCTGCCAAAATGTGCCTGGGGTGGCACAACATCACCTACCCTTCAGAGTCCTCTCAAATCTGAAATGAAGCTCAGCAAACCAAAACTAAATACAACTGTGGGGCTTAGGCGTTTACCCTATGAATGCACAGGGTATAACCAGGCATTAAGAAATTGAAAAAAAAAATTAAAACAAACTCCCAAAAAGCCAAACCAACAACAACAAAAAAAAAAATCCAAACATGTAGGGCTGTGTTTATTTAAACATCATAGCTAAGAGATGTATGAATCCAGGTGTGCTACAAACATTATGCTCAAATGATGTGGCAAGTGACACTAGAAGGAATGCTTTCCATACAGGCAAAGGCAGCCTGGTACAGAATTACCTGCAGAATTCAGCATGGCAAGGACAGCAACTATTTTCCCTACTTCCAGCTTAGTTTGTATGATTGGCTGGGAGCAGCATTTTTCTGCGATGCTATGACCCAGACATTCTGGAAGCACCAGCATCCCCACAAGCAGGGCGGTTCCCTTTTGCTGCTGTTTATTTTCACTTTGTGCTGGAGGAATAAAACATGCATTTCTGTCAAGTCATACAATAATAAGTATGCTCAAATTAATGTCCATCCTAACAATATTGTCAAAAACAACTCCTTTTTCCAAACAGCAAATTTTAATCGCGACCTTAATCCTTAATCAGTGTAATGATCAGCGCAGTATGGAGGGTTTAGGCCCCAGCTCATCATAGCATTTAAACATGTGCTAAGTATCATTGCACTTGTGCAGAGTGCAAAAGAATAAGCAGGGCTGAAGGGCAAAATAAAAGTCTTTAAGTCTTGTTGCTATTGTAGAATCATGGAATAGAATAATTTTGGTTGGAAAAGACCTTTAAGATCATTGAGTCCAACAAATTATGCAAGTCCACCACTAAACCCTAAGTGCCACATCTACACACCTCTTAAATACCTCCAGGGATGGTGACTCAACTGCTTCCCTGGACAACCTGTTCCAGTGTTTGGCAACCCTTTTGGTGAAGAAATTTTTCCTAATATCCAATCTAATCCTCCCTTGGTGCAACTTGAGATAAGGTCTCCCTTTTTGAATCACCTTTTCTCCGGACACCCCAGTTCCCTCGGCTGCTCCTCACCAGAGGGGTGCTCTAAACTCTCCACCAGCTCCATTGCCCCTCTCTGGACACACTCCAGCACCTCAATGTCTTGTAGTGAGGAGCCCAACACTGAGCACAACATTCAGGTATTGTGAGGAGTCTCTCTAAGGAGGATCCTATTGGCATTTCCATGCTAAAAAGAATCAGTAAAAAGCAATCAATTGTCACTACTCTGCAGAATCCAGCAAGTCATATGTAGAAAACACCCTTTGAAAAGATGAGATCATCTCCAAATAGTGACCAGGGAACATGTCACCTCCCATCACTGGTGATCCCACTGTGGGCAAGGGTGGCTGCCATCTGCAGTCACCCAGGAGCACCCAGGGGCTGAGCTGGTGATGAGCACCCAGACCTGAAGAGAGCCTCCAGGCACTCTGTGATCCAACTCAGACATTTAAGACAAGATGTGTGTTTACACATCTTCCAGCAATTCTCTCTGCAGTCTGCCAAGCAGTCTTTCTGATTGTCCCATCTTTCTTTAAAAATATTTTTTCAAAACTCAGTTGGAGAAAGCCATTCTGAATAAAGGATTGATTGTATAGCTCATAATTTTAAAATTAGTAAATAGAGAGGTTTGTGCATAGCTTTGACTCTGCTGCTCACAGATAGATATGTATGTGCTTATACACACATACAGATATACACAGAGGAGTACCCAGTATTACTATTCCTCTAAAGGAGTTCTCATAAGCCAAGAAAATTTTAAAACTTGAAAAAAAAAGTAACACAACATATTTGTTGCCAGTACTAAAGGTAATATGAATTTGCAGTATTCTTGTTTCCACAAGCTTACACTTTGGATCTATAATATGATCCCCACAGTAAAATTAATTTGAGATCAAGATAGAAATGAGAAATACAAACCTGGGGTATTTAGTTCTATAGGAACTTTGCTATTGACTTCAGTTTGACAAGGAGTGCAGTTGCCATGAAAATTATTTTTTCTTGGGAAATACAAGGCCCTGAAGTACCAAGTAACTGTCCAAAAAATCCAGAGGGGTGGTATGTGGTACACATCCATTTGCAGGTTCCTTGTTCCCTGAAGTGCTGTTGTTGAAAGCCAAGCATTCATTACAAGGAAGTTCACAACTTAGTAAAGTTTTGCAGCTAAATTAATTAAAAAGACTGAAAACACATACATAACACATACATAAAAACAAATCCTGCAGCTGTATAGCTTAGACCATAGAGGAAAGTTGTTGTATTAACTTTACTGGAGAAATAGATTGTGCCTTTGTGATCTTACATAATTTCTCCTTGAAATCCGGCAAGCACGTAAATTCCTTTCACAAACAGAAGTCATCCACACCAATATATTATAGTTAAAATGATTTATTTGGATTTCCTTCAAGCTTTTGACAAGATCCTTTACTAAAAAAATCCTGTAAAAGCTACACAGTAGAAAAGTAGTGTTGTTCTCTGTTGTAAAAAGCAAACTGGGAGACAGGAACTCCTGAGTGCTCATTGTATTTCCTTTGATCTATATGCCCTGTTCATAATACCCCTGACACTTATTCCTTCTGTGGCTTTGGGCAAGTCATATAATCTCTCTGCCTCGTTTTCCTATCTCGAGGGGTATTGCATGGATTAGTTTGTCAATGTTTGCAAAGCAGCTGAAAGAGTATTCACTGGATTCTCCCAGGGAAGCAGGGACACTTAGCTTCCTGGGGAGTCATGACCAATAAACTCCAAGGCATGCTACAGAAAATGAAAACCAGAAGAAAAATGAAACCAGTTTTGACACAGACTCCACCTAGTTTAGTTCAACTTGTTCCTGAAAAGTCTGCATACACCGACTCTCTTTCCACAGCTATTAAAGGACCCCAGGACCTGCCCAGGTCCTTCAGGTTTTGGGTGTGGCTGCTGTTGAGACAGAAGGACAATGAATTGCTCCCAGAGGGGACACCAAAACCTCCCTCAAGGAGTGTTTGCACTAGTGAGCTGGCAGAGAAAAATAAACAGTGAGTGAGTGACACTTGCTGATACTCATTGTCCCGTGCCATTGAAGAGAACTGTGAGAAGCCTTAGAGGAACTGAAAAGCTTTGGTGTATCCTGAATTTGGATCAAATGAAATTTATCTTGGATGACTATAAGGGAATAAACATTGGCAGGGTTTTCTCTGTGACCTCATAGCTTTTACTTAGATTTAAGTTTGGCTTGAATTTGGTGCACAGTCACACCCAGTACATTTCCATGTCTGTCTGTATGATAGCATAGAGAAATAACCGAGGATCACTCCTAGGCAGTGTGGGTTTAACTGACCACTGAGTTTAAAAGGCAAATTGAAAGCAAAAGCTAAGAGAGAAATCAAAAGAGACAATACCACAGCCAAGCCATTGATAAGTGGCAGCAAATCACCAGGCAAAGCCAAAGGAATATTTTCTCAGCATTTGTAATCCTTCCTGATCATTTTGGGAACTGCTTTTCTCTGCTGGCTGATGTCACAAGAGTGAAGGTAGCTGCTGCATTAGCAGCATTTTCTCCTGCAGAAGAGAAGTTCAGAACACAGAGGGATGAGCCACCTTTGGCACTGTGGGTGCATCTGCAGTAGGTTGTGTTCACTTTGGAGTAGCTCTCAGTGCACACAGGTAGTGTAATTGCGGGGAGAGGAGAAGGTAATCAGCTGCCTGGGCCAAGCCCTTCTCCTTTCCTTGCACCAGCAGCTATGCCAAATACATCAAGCCACTGACTCCTTGCCAGCACTGTTTGCCTTTCTATCTGTCAGGGAAGTGTTTCTAGCATAGGTGTCACCTTGGCAGCAAGGCTTTCCTGCTGATGTGCTCTTACTTTTGAGATGCCTCTTTTGTGCCACCTTCTTTGAATTGTCTCTGGATTTATACTTGGTGATCATCATATCATTTCTCTCCCTTTCCTGTGTACTCTCCATGGTTCTGTTGCTCACCAAAACGCTGAAGACTAGAAGAAATACCACAAAAAAACCCAGAGCAGTCTAGCAGGAGGGACTTCTCTCAACATCTGTCTTCTGCTGGTCTGGATGGAGCAAGGTTGCCCGGAGGTAAGTATGGCAGTATTGCCTTTGCATGAACTAGCACAGCAATTTTCATTGACTGTGGCATCAGAGGGAGAGTTTTGCCAGATGGACATTTTTCCCTGGCAGACATTTTCAGCCTCTGCCTTAGGAGATGTGACTGTGTTTATTTTCACAGGCAGTCAACTAAAATCCTCTTTAACTTGTAGGTCTCTTCATGCCCCTCCAGCAGCTGTGATAGGACCAGCAGGGCATGGATTAAAATATCGATGAGCTTCTGGTAAAGCCGCTGGTTTTGACCAAGAAATTAACAAATATGGATTGTGATGAGGCCACAAGGCTCATATCCCTGACTGCTATCATCACCCAAAAAAATACTGTTGTCTATCACCGCCTACTATATACATTTACATTTTTCTTATATAAAAATAGCTACTCAGACATTAATAAAACATGAAAATTACCTTTATAACTGCAGCTGGGATATATACACTATATATGGAGCCAAGGAGGAGACACACAGTACTTAACATTTAAGCAACTTCCCTCCTTTGCATAAATTCATCCATCAAATATGGCCAGAGTAGCCCAGATCCTGTAATTCCCTGCAAACCCAAAAAAATTACAGTGATATAAAATCAGTACGTGAAAAAGGGTTGCTTTTCAGGAAGTGGCTGGGAGAAAACTATTATTAATTTAAAAGCGGATTTCTCCAAATTATTCGAAACAGAAAAGCTCCACTACTTTCTACAGATTCCTGTTTCTACAAAGAAAGAACAGGAGATGCTAGCAACACCAGTTTCTCAAAGCTCATGTATAATGTTGAAGGCATAACATAATTTCTGCCACACATAAATACAATACAAATGATAAATGCTTTTGCTTTGGAAAGGGATTGTTTCAGACACTTGCTACTTCTTTAGCAGAAGGGTAGTGAGTATCTCCTTCAAACATCCTTTTGACAAGACACACTTACTCTACAATGATTCTTGAAAACTAATCTGGTTCCAAAATCTGCAGGTCAGTCCTTACAAGCAGTATTTGGAATTCTAAAGACTTGCAATACACTATTCCTGAAGGGTGGATGAAGCAACAGCCCCAGTCACATTCTGTGATCTGACCCTTTCTTTAACCAGATCCTTGAAAACCCCAGATCATAATACCCACTCCCAGACTTTGGGCTATTTAAAACATAGACACAAATCCAGATTTCACAGCCTGAGTTTCTCTTGCAGCTGTATTGTGTATCACTCTGAAATATTTCCTCAGTTCAGTAGGATGGTATCTTGGGTAGAAATTCATAAAATTCATACTTCAAATAATAATCTTCATGCATTTCCATATTATGCTGAATCACACATTTTCTGGAGGAGAGTGTTTAGAAACACATCTCTGTTGAAAGTGAATGCTGTAACATCAATGTCAATTTTCTTTCTGAAATCTCAAGGTACACTTGAGTAACACTTCTGAGAATGGTAGTTTTAATGTTAAAAACCCACGAGGGAAGGTTGTTGGTGTGTTTTATTATTTAACAATACCAAATACCTCTGCTCATTGTGTCTGTGTATATAGGTGTGCTCAGGGAATCATTTTTATAGGTAGGAATGCAGAGAGATTCTGACACCCAAAGGATGCACAAAGAGATACACTAACATAAATTTCTATGGTGCCCTGAAGGTACTTCCATTGTATTGTAGGGCTTCTCATGAGCAGTTCTGGCCCAAGCAATAGGACCACGAAGTAAAACTGAGTGTTTCTGGACTAAATGAACTGAGAACGAAGCATATTATACTACCTGTAGAAACCATGTTTTCTGTTATAGGCTATTGAAATATGAAAAAGCAAAACAAGTTAATCAAATGCTTGTCTCCTTACGATTTCCCTTCTCCCCCAACCTACACACACATACCCACAAAAGCACATTTTACCCACTTTTCCTCAGTGTGGTCTTTAATTAGAATGAGTTGAGCAGTTAAATTGGAACGATCTTAGAGCAATTTGTACAATCTCGTGAGATACATTATCAGTTATGCCCTGAATTCTGCACAGTCTCTCTGAACAGTGAGACTATCTGAGGCTCCTTCCATATCTAACCCTGCTGTATTTCACATGATCCAGCCCAGAAAAGCTTACAGTAACTGTAAGAGGGTATTAATCCTTTTGCAAAAGACTAATTGACAAATTGACTAATCTGAAAAAAAAAACATCTGGCTTGCAGTGAGGGGTAGAGGTTTCTAATGTGCATTGGGGAAATCCAGTCAGAGTAAAAGACAGCAGGAGCAGAGGTGAACTCTGACTTGCCTCTGCCCTCACAAATTGCTTAGAATGGGTCCTTTCTCACCTGCTTTGCAGCAGAGACAGGTTTTCTGTAGAGAAATGTCTGAAGGTAGGAAACAAAGCGTGGCACTATCCTCTTGTGCCCCCCAGAAAGCCTCAGCAATTACCAAGCAAGCAGAGGAGCTGCTTCTCAGGGGAAAGAATAACTGGGGAGGGAAGAGAAACACAGAGAACATGAGAGAAATGCAGAGAATTTCCCAAAGTTAATTATAAATGCCTATGCACATGGGAGGCAATGACACCAGGGTAGAGGGCACATTTTCAAACCTACATGCTCAAAGGCAACACTGTAACCTTTTTAACCTATCCACAAGTGTTGTGATTTGCTAGAGGTTTTAGCACCTCTAGCCTCCATTGCTGGCAGAGGGATTTTGAAGTGCTAAAGGCTTCCAAAAGACACTCACAAAACAGCCCCCAATACCTAAGAGAGGCTTTCTGTGAAACTACTCTGTGATCCCTTGATAACCCATCCAGGCTGTAAGATTATCCATAGCTTGACAAGGGAGCAAGTTTTGTACACTCCTGTAAAAATTTATGTTTCTGGACAAGGGAGTTCACTTTGGGAGTTTTCATACCAATGATAAAATTACAAAAAATGAGCCTCATGTCCCATTCTAGTGCTGCTATTTCACCTTAAAACAATGACTCAACAAGTCTGATGTTACTCTCTGAAGCAGACCACTGAAGAAGCTTGCAGTACAAGAGATTTTGGTGCTGGGATGCAGAGAGAGCCATCATCCCCTCTTACAGTGACTGGCAGGCAGAACTGCCATATCTGGTCATGACATGAGGCCAGAGCTAAGGGATCCACAAGGAAATCCACCATTCCTGTTTCTGTATGGATTTGCATTGCATAACACAGGGACAACCACATAACCAGGAAGTGTAGTGGGATGTAGAAATAGTTTTGTTCAACTTGGTCTTGTTTAACCAGCAGCAAAAGGACATTAGTGCAAGCCGTGCTATTGTAGGAATATGGTAGACTATTGTAGAAATATGGTAGAAGCACTTGCTGCTGCTCAAGATCAGTTCCCTTCCTATAGAAGATCCAACACCCTGGAATTCTCACAAATACAGCAGGGATGTTGTTGCTTAGGCTACTTCACTGTTTGGTAGGGTTCACACTGTTCAATCCATTTCACGGCTAAATAACAAAATCTATTTCTTCAAATACTACATCAAAATATTGCTGGTAATAAAGAAAAAGATACATTATTTTTAACATTCCTTGGGGAAAACCAATCTGGAAAAGTGTGTTTATAAATCTCCCTCATTCAAATGCAATGCAAAATCCTTTTTATTTTTCTCAAAGGAAAAAAGACCCACTGACAAAATATCTAGTGCAGGCAATGGTTGCTAGCTTATATTTCCACACTAAGTTGCTCTTCTCAGTATTTTTGAAACAAGACTTCAGCACACATGAAGTCCATGAACTGCAGGATGGAACTCTTAAGAGAAGGTCAAGCTGACAAGAGGGCCTTCCTGAGAAGAGCCAAAGTACTTGTTTCCAGACAGGATTATAGCTAAATCAGAAATAATGCCCTTTAGCAAGTGGACACATATGATCTGCAGCCGTTGGGAAACCTGCCTGTTCAAAAGCTGCAATTTTCCAAACTGTTAACATTGACAATGATATGGAAAAACTACTGTAGTTTTCCAGAGGCTAATTGTGAACAGGTGATGATTTGAGGAAAAATTCAGAAGTCCAACACTGAGCTCAGTTTGAGCTCATTAAGGTTGCTATTCAGCATCAGTAAAATATTCATAATGCACAAACATGTTGTAGTTTTTATAAACCTGTTTAAAAAAAGATAACTCCAAGTAAAATGGAACAGAATTTGGTTTAATGTGTTCTCCTTTGTATGCAAATTACCTCCCAGGAGTTAATAAAGGTAAACACTGCTATCTTATTTAGATATATGTGGCAGCCTGTATGCGTTATATTTATATTTAGTGAACATTACCAATGTCAAAATACATCCCTACATCAGAGTTTGGCCTCATCAGTAGTAAACTCAGGCCTGAGATTAGACAGTGAAGGCTGAGGATACTGCAGACTGTGAGAAGAAAAAATAACCAGAGCCAGGGTCTCTCTCTTCTTCTGGGGACTTACTATGGAAACGTTTAATTTGCATGTGAAGAGAGATGCAGATAGTACTTCAGTGGAGCAGTTAATAGCGACTTCTTTGAGTAAATCTCCATTTTACTCATGTGCCTTTATATTTTGCATCCCTGCATAGAGGGAAGAACCATGCTGCAGTCCCATCTTGAGATGGTAGTGGACAAACTGAGGCAGCAATATCTACCCAAAAGGGCTTGCAGCTGCCCCTGTGGGCATTTACCCTATCCCACTTCAGCCCATGATTTTCTGTCTTGGAGACGAAAGTTTTACCAAATGAGCCTCCTTAAGGTAAAAAATAATATGATTTTTTACTTCATGAGAAAATATACCTTTTCTTATCTAGTGCTGACATCATTTGATAAACTCCTTGCTGCAGGTAAAATAACTGTACAAGGATATTTTTCATATTTTTAAAGGATGCGATATTGCTATTTTTCTTCCCCTTTCACCATAATACCCATTTGCTAGCTTGAAATTAAAGTTAGTTCCTTTGCTGATTATTTTTCTCTGTACTATGCAGGTCGCTAATGAGTGCCAGGCTGCTGGCATGGCTTTATTTATTTATTAGAAAGAGAAGTGCAGTGAAGCATTTAAAAGTCACATACACAGGCCATAATTTTTTGTGTGTGTGTGTTGACACATTGTAATACAGAAATAAAGTTGGGTCATGACACAGGTGTACTTGACTTTATGTAAGGTTTTATTTCATCCGGATGAAAAACTGAAATTTTTCTTTACCGTGAAGTGACAAACCATGAGAACCTTTAAATTGTTGAACCAGCTTTAAGTACTTTAAAATCACTGTGCCCAAGCTGCATAACATTAGTAAGGGTTGCAATGATCCTGTTTCATACAAACCCAGCTGGGGAAGGGGCATATGGCTGAGGGGAGTTTTCCCTCTCGTGCGCTGCTACTTTTTGGAAGAATATTAAAAATAGAATTTGAAGATGAAGCCACGTTTCTTGGGGCACGTAAGCGTGCGATTACTCCAGCTCTTCCTTTTAATTTCTGTCAGCCATTCCTGGTTAATTAACCTATTTGTTCTGGTTACAACAGAATGACAAAGCATTCGCAAATGGTGCGAGATTCCTACATGGGAAGTCCTACCATGTTATTAGGCTTATCGCTTAAAGAAAAAAGGAAAACCAAAAAGAATGCACTGGGTTGGATGCCTTTTTAAGCAAGGGAATTAGTCATTCCTCAGGCTGCGGCAGCTGCCGTAGGAGAAAAGACGATTGTTATATTTTGCATTACTTTCTCTAAAATACTAAAAACGTATCATAAACAGCTAATTGCAGATGTTCTCTGCACAAGTCTGGCTCTATTCGGGGGCTTTACTGGGCAGCTTTGGCCTCGTCGCCTGGTCTTTCTCCTCAGAAATGTCAGTAAAGTCCCTGAATTAATGGACTGTGAAGTGCTTAGAAACATACCGTTTCACAAAAGTATACAGCGAGGATGTGACACTAATGGGAGGTGACCCGTGGGTTTATGACAAAACAGTCCACTCTAACAGCAACAACAACAAATTAACACAGCTTCTCTGCGCAGAGGCTTCAAACAAAGCAACACACAGTGGCGTGGGAGGTAAATAAAGGTGGAATAAGGGAAAAGTGACTAAGAATAAGATTTGTAAATTATTTGTCTATTTACGGTCTCGTTGTCTTCAGGAGAGGGCAGCTGCAAACTGCAGGGTAAAGAAAATTAAAAAGGCAAGGCTCCATTGTAATTGGGTAATTGGAGAAGGAAAGTTAGTAGCGTTCGGAAAGATGTCACATGAACCTAAGTGGTAAATTCCAGGATTTGCTTACATGGATTTGTTTTATTTTAATTTTGCTGCTTAAAAAAAAATAAATATAGATAGACACATACAGAAAAATTTTAAAAATGCAGTGCAACTCCTTCAATCTTTTTGCAATTCTGCATGGTTGAACATTTGAAATGAGTTTGTGTATCACCCCCAGGCATTGATTCAGACTCGACTGGGGCAAAGCAGACTCCATGTGCTTATTTTTATACACGTCATTTGGGAAGTTATATAGCCAAGGGAACAGAAAATGTGTTGCTCCACTGCCAAATTATCCCATATCCCTCGATCAAAACGGGAGGTGATCCTAATCAACAAGTTGTGCGACCTTAGTGCAATGGCAATGTCAGGTCAACTCGAGAAAGTGAAGAGACAGAGCTAAATACAAATAAAAAGAAAGAGAGAGACAGAAAGGAAGAAAGAAACAACCAACAATCCTTATAATTATCATCATCTGCTGCTTTTCCCTCTTCTGGCAAAGAAACACTCCATCCATTTGCAGAAATCGCCCGCGGAAACGTTACATCAAAACTAATCACAACGATTAAAATCAGCTTTTCTGTGCAAGAGGAGAGTAAAAAGCAAGTTGTAGGCTGGAATGAGACTGTTTTTTCCACCAAAAAAATCCGAAAAAATATACACGCGATATATATATATATCTTTCTATATGCACGTTTCGAAGGAGATCAATTTTATGCCCGTGTGATCAGTTAATTTAATTTAACTTTTATTTCGGAGATTGATTCAGACTGGAGGTAGAGACATGAGCTAATTGT
The DNA here is from genome assembly GCF_035770615.1 of Melospiza melodia melodia. Taxonomy (NCBI): domain Eukaryota; kingdom Metazoa; phylum Chordata; class Aves; order Passeriformes; family Passerellidae; genus Melospiza; species Melospiza melodia. Next base: position 128,173,365 of record NC_086194.1, on the reverse strand, counting down.
ATCCTGATCCTTGCCTTGAGGGGTTTCAAAGCCCTGGAGCAACTATTCTCTGTATTTTGCTCTGTCTACCTTAGCCAAGCTATTGCATTTCTCTCTGGTGTAGCGAGGAGAGCAGACCGCTGCCGGGAGAGAGAAATATCGGAAGTGTGAGTTGTGGGGGGAAAGGGGAGAAGGAAGGGGGGAAGGAAAGAAAAAAAAAAAAAAAAAAAAAAAAAAAAAAAGGAAGGGGGGAGAGGAAAAAAAAAAAAAAAAAAAAGAGGGACACTTTGGCGGCTCCGATGTTCCAGGTAAGGGCTGCTCGGGATTGTTGTTGTTTGCAGCGGAGGGTGCGGAGGGACTCGGGCGCCTCTCGCTTCCACGCATGTGCCGGGCGCTCGCACCCCGCGCGGGGACGCGGCGCGGCCGCCTCGCCCGCCGCGCTCCCCCGCGCAACCCGCGCAACCCGCGCAGCGCCGCGGGGAGGCGGGCGGCGGCACGGAGGGAGCGGGAAGGAGGGAAGGAGGGAAGGAGGGAGGCGGCCGCGCGGGGGGCGCCTCCTTTCCCCGCCGCCGCCGCTGCTGCCATGGGGGGACTCGGGCGGCGGCGGTGTGCGCGGGGCGGGGGGGAGGGAGGGAGGGAAGGTGGGGGGATGTGTTCAATTTAAACGTGAGTGTTTCCGCGCTGGGGCTGCGCTGCGCGCCCGGCATTGTTCTCGCCGGGCTGCGGGAGGGGGCCGCCATTGTGTGTGTGTGTGTGTGTGTGTGGTGTGTGTGTGTGTGTGAGAGCGGGAGGCACCTTCCCCCGTGCCCGCGCCCCCTCCGGAGCGCCCCGCGGCGCCCTTTGTTGCCGGGGCGGCGGAGGGAAGGGCGGCCCCGCGTTCTTCCTCCGCGCCGGGACCGCGGGTGCCCCCCGGGACAGACAGCGCTGCCCCGTCCCCTGTGCCCGACGCCGGCCCGGATGAGGGAGCCGGGTCCGCCGGCTAAAAAAGAAAAAAAAACCCAAAAATTAAAAAAAAAAAAAATTAAAAAAGAAAAAGAAAAAGGAAGAAGAAAGCAAGCCGCCCGCCGCCTGTTTCCAATCAGCGCGGTACAAGTTTATGGGAGCGCGCCCCGCGGGCACCGAGCGTGCTCGGACTGTTCGGGGGAATTAAAGATGGGCGAAACGCTTCGCTCTCTGGGCGGCGGGGGCTGCCGAGGAGCGCGGCTGCTCCCGGGAAGGGAAGGGAAGGGAAGGGAAGGGAAGGGAAGGGAAGGGAAGGGAAGGGAAGGGAAGGGGCCGCCCGGTGCCCGCGGGGGGGGCGCGGTGCGGCCGGTGGCTCCCGTAATTGTTGTTCCCGGTCAAGAGCCTGCAGGAAAAGCTGGGCCTGGACCGCAACTTTCCAGCTTCAGCTGCCCCCGAGCTCCCGGGGGCCGTGGACGGAAGGGGGTAGGGAGCTGCGGGCGTGGGGATGGGGAAACTCCGGGGTGACCGGGGGAAGTTGGCTCCTTGCGCACGCTGAGGGCGGCGGGCAAAAAGAAAGGAAAAAAAAAAAAAAAAAAAACTAGGGAAAAAAAAAAAAAAAAAAAAAGGAAAAAAGAAAAAAAAAGTATCGGTTTAATAGTTTGGGCAGCGCCCGCGGAAGGATGCTCGGCCCGCGGAAGGATGCAGGCCCCGCGGGTCGGAGGCGCTTGGCGAAAGTTCCCTTTGCCTATTCAAAATGACTGCGGTGATTTTGGTGTATTAATTGCGCCCGAAGCAAAACACAAAATGTTCTAGCACACGCTAGAGGTCCCTCTCAGAGCTGTCAGACGTGAGAGTGTTTTCAGGTTGGGTTGTTCTTCATTATTTATTTTTCCCCGCTTTAACTGTTTGAACAAAACCGGCTGTCCCTTCAAATGCCAGCGCAGCGTGCTTTGTTCAAACAAGGGTGAAGAAAGATTTGCGACTTTCTTGTTTGTGCCCTGGTTGTTTGGGCATCGGTTAATAAACCGCACTCTTGGAAAAACGAAGGTAAACGGTATTAATTTCATGCAGTGTTTTATGAGTTTTGTTTGAAATAGCCTTCCCGTTTGTTGTTGGGGCCAATTCCAAATTTTGTACTCGGTTTTCTCATGTGAACCCTGCCATAGAAGTAAACAGTGTAAAACTTGAAATAAGGATGCCAGGCAATGGCTTGTGGTTTTTAAAAGAGAAACATGCAAGCAAGCAAAAAGCCAAGTATTAAGATTATAAAGAGTCAATAAAGATGATGGAGGTGACTAAAAATCATTGATCCCGAGAAATTTCCATATCCAGACCATGTTAGAGAAATAATTAGTCCCCCCAATCTTCATGTATTACAACAATATTATCACCATTTTACGGATGGAGAAACTGAGAAATAAAAAGAAGGTCACTGACTTGCCTGAAGCCATATAGCAAATAAAAGATAGATCTGGAATCAGCTAGGACAGATTTAGATCTCTTGCTGATTTGTACTGCTGTAACCATTGATTTCAGTGGAATTCTTCTGGATTTAAGTCAAGTTTGGACCTTATGTGTTCCTCTGTCCCTTAGAAACACTGACTTAATGTAAGTTCCATTTTGACCATGAGTGAATTAGATGCAAGATTTTAGGGAGAGTATTTGGTGTACATCCACTTTTGGAAGACACATTACTGTGAAATTTTAGGATTCAGTTGGCTTTTGATTATTCTTCTCTTTTTTTTCCTCATTACAGTTTCATTTGTCACCTCAGTGTAGTTCCCTGGTTGGGTTTTGATATTGTGGGCTTTTTTAAATGAAGGATTTCCTCATGTCTAGTGCAGTTTTTTTACTCAGGATTCTGAGAAGCATTTCATGCTAAATGTCTCTGAATGAAGCCTTCAGTTTTTTGTTGGAACACCCTAAGAACACCCTAAGATTTTGCATGAGGAATACTTCCATTCATTGCAGATCTCACTCGGGCAGAAATGAAAAATTGCATGAACGTTGTTTGCAAAAAGCAACCAGGCTTTCCCCTGCAGAGTAGAAAGGCTGCATGTAGAAGACTTGCTCTTTATTGGATTATGGTAAGTTTATGTATGGAGAAAATGCGATGTGAAGGGAAATATTCACTGATCATAACAAATGTTTGTACATTATTCAAAGTGGGATCTCCCACAATTAACGAAATACCAAATCTGCCAGTCACAGTCAGATAGCATTTCACATGAGCCTAGCTGGGAAGGAATGATAATTTCTGCTTTCTCTATTCCAACTACTTTAGAAATATTTTCAGGATACCATAAAGCAGACACAGATGTACAGATTGTGGTTGTAGTACTTTACTCTTCATCTATTTATGTGTCCTGGTATATACAAACTGCCTCCACTGAAGCACAATATGAAGTTCCTGCTTTCATGTCATCAGATGAATTTAGGAAGATGCTGGTACTTCAGGGAGCTGACATTCCCTCAAGTGTTGCTGACATCGCTGCATTGAGGGTCTGACCTGACATCCCCATGTGTGGGGAAGCAGGCACAGAATTTGGGTGTAATTAAGACTATTCCACCCCCTCCCCCTGCTCCAATTTGAGCTTATATGTCTGAAGTAGAGAGCATTTAGTTGGGAATTAGCTCTACAGAGTGCATATGGTTTGTTTAAGACCTTGTACAGGTTCCCTGGCTGAGCAGAGGTTTAACTGCCTGAGCTTTCGCCTCCTTTCTCATGTTCTGTGCAGTAAACTACTGTGCCTCACTTGCAGAACATGTTCTACTCTTCTCTTGCACCAGAGGAAAAATAATGTTGATCAGAAGCAAATTTTAGCAGAGATGCCTGCTGTTACTTATTTTGGATCCTTTTACGCTGTTGCAGCGGAGCCAAGTTGGATCTCCTTCCAGGAAATAAATTTAGTTAGTTGTTGGTTTTTTTCTGACAGAAACATAATTCTTACTCTGAATGGAATCTTTTCTGTTGGTCTGTGTTGCATTTATGTTTTCTTTTTACAGCCTGGGTAAAATTCATCTCTGGTATAGTGCCATTGACTTCTGTGTTGTTTCACAAAGCATTAATTTGTTTTTCTGTGTTAAAATACAGATTTCTATTGTCCCGCTTTCCATAGAATACGTTTTTTTTTTTTTTTTAAAGAAATAAGTTTGATTTTAGAAGGAGACCAATATAAACTGTACATCTTCATTTTTATTTTGCCCACCTTTACTACTCGTGCAGGCAGAGATTTCTTCTCTTCTTTCTCTACTGGCAGAGATTAGGTTGATTATGTATGTTTAGAGAATGTCTAGGGAGGAGAAGGGAGTAGCTACTATCTTCCTAGCTGATAACACCTTCAAAAAAATCTAGAAGTGAAAGCCATTAGCACATTCCATATTGATGATGTATGCTGTAGCTTTAATAATCTTGGTTTCTCTAATGTGCATTTCAATCATGCTGTTAATCCAGTAATCAAATGAGCAACATCCCATATCCTAATGAGCCAAAGCTGATGCTGTAGAAAGTTCAGTTGTAATCCCGTGTTTATGAAGCGAATGGCTCACCTGATAACCTCTTCCTGACAGCTCCTCAGCTGGCTGCCTTCCCCCACGGGCGCTGGAAGTCAGGGTTTGATGTGGTTGGCAGCTTTGTGCAGACTTTGCAGGTGGTTTGTAGGCAGCCGAAGTCTGCGGGTGAGGGATGCAAACTTTAGGAGTGCTTGCTGGGACAAAGGACAACTCACCCTGACAAGTTATTTAGTGGCTTTTACTCAACTAGGCTTCCTTGCCCAGTGCACTTATGGGTAAGGAAAAGCCTTTAAAAATACCCCCAAACTTTAAAAAAACACCTCTCAACAGCAGGGTTGCTTGAAGATGATAGGAAAAGGAGTTCTGTCTCACACAGGTTAATATGGCTCTTTCTGCTTCTCATTCTCAGACAAGACCTTTACATCTGTGGTTGTTCCCCCTCAGCCAGCGTTTATGACTCAGTTCTGCCTCAAACCTCAGGCTCAGGATAGGCATCTATGGGTTTTCCCTTATTTTCCCTGGCATAGTTCAGGGTGATTTGCAGGACAGAGCCACAGGCATGTGGATCCCACTTCTGACTGTGATTGTGGTTGCCTCTATCTAACAGGCTGCTGCTGTGGGAACAGAACTGCTGTACTGGGCTTTGTCACACCTCACCTGTCAGCTTTTAGTTCTCACAGGTGATCTCTGAAGCCTCATCATGATGGGATCAGGCAGAAATGATGGGAGGTTGGCTCAGGCAAAATATCTCCAGCAGACAGGAGGAAATGTTAGTATTTCTGCATAAGTCACGGCTGAAACCTAATCTGTAGCACAGTGTGCATCTCCAAGCATTCATCTTTGAGGAGGGTGAGCTTGAGCTGGAACCACAGCTAGAGAAGGCTGACTGGGGAATGGACAGTCTGTCTTTTGAAAGGAGATTAGAAAAGGCTTGAATGTCCTTTTTAGCAATGCGCAGTCTGCAAAGTGATGTGAAAATTCCCTCCCAAGTCACACAGGTAGTGAATCCCAGAGAGGAGAGAAGTAGCTATTCAAGCTAAATGACAAAAATTGTGGATATAAACTGGGCCTGTTTAGGCAATAGTTTCCCAGAACACTTTCATATGCATTATCTAGAAGATGCAGCATTTAAAGTGAGACCTTACATTTGGTAATACTCTGTTTTGTGCATGCCTTTAAAACCTGGGCTACTTGGAGAATATTGCCAAAAAGGTACCTCTGTGACCTTAGTTGTGAGCAATAGGCTATGATTGACTAAGTTTTTCATCAAGGTTTCTGTCAATGGACCAAATAGCTTGCTTTTTTAAAAAATATACACATTTATATATATGTGTGTGTGTGTGTATGTATAGATATATGTATCAACAATCAATTTCCATACCCGAAAACCACTATTTATTTTGAATATTCCTTAGGTAGAAATTTGAAAAATGCCAACTGGCAGAAACCTATTTAAAACACAGAATTTTTCATAGAAAAAAAAATCAGTATCTGTTTTTATAATCGGTGAAAATTTTGCATAAGTTTTGTCAATGGAAGGAATTTCTGATTTGCGCTTCACATAGGGTCCTTAGTTTATTTTCATTCCATCTAGAAAACTATTTCTCTTTCTATAGTTCTTAATTTTTTCCAAATTAAGCCTATAATGCTTACAGTTTTCCTATGATTTCTTTAGTGGCATTCACTTTATTTTCAACACGTTCTGTAAGAAGAAGGTGGGAGATTCAGCAAAGAAACATGAGCAAAAAGCCCATTTTTCTTTTTCTTACTTCCTTACAAACTTAACTTAAAAACATCCTCTCCATCATCCAGTCACCCAGTCAACTTTCAGCGTGCTGATTTGCTTTCATGCCCGGTCTGTAAATCCTGGTGGGGCAGGACCATCTCTCCTCCTGCAGCAGAGCACAATTAATTCCACAATTAATAATATCTGCTTGTCATCGGTGTTGCCAGGAGAGCAGGGAGAGGAGAGGGCAGGAGCGGCAGCTGATGAGTACAATAACTCCGAGTAACTGGTGGAAGCCAAGCCGAAGCAGCTGCAAGTTTGCTTCCTAAGAGCACTTTGCCTTAAAACAGCTTTGTTTCCCTCCCTGAACTGAGCTGGCAGCGGCATTAGGTGGAAGGGGTGCTCACAAGGGGAATACAGGTCCATCAGCATGATCCCAGAGCTGCCAAGGGAAGGAGGGAGGAGCGCCAGGACCTAGGGAATGGAATGGAATGAAATATGGGTCTCTAGCTAAAATACGATGCGAGTCTCCCCAGAATGCTTTCTAAACAAGGCAAGACTCCCCAAGAGGTGAAGTTGCCCTAACAAAGGTTGATGGGCCGTTCAGCACAAGGGACCGGTGCTGAATAATTCACAGATCGTTATCATTTCTGTAGCCCATTATGTACCCATTACACCCAATCCTTTCTAAACACTAACGGGAGATAATCCATGCGCTAAGGACCACTCACACAAGGTAAACAGACATTCCTGGCTTGCCACTAACAGGCAGGTGTGATTCCATTTATCCGCAGCAGCCTGTTCTGCTCTAAGTGGGACGGCAGGAAAGGGATTTGACAGGCTCAACATCTGTATGGGAGAGGGCCCAGAGCGATGGACAGCAGGGCAGCTGTCCCAGCTGGTGGCTGTAGGTGAAGTGTGATAGATGAGTAATGATTGACTCTCACAATTAATAGGCAATTATAATGTATATACGTTAAGAAAAGTTTTATAGATTTATAGTTATGTTTTACCCCCTCCCGTGGTTATCAAGGGACAGCTGGGGTTGAGACATCTGGGAGGGCTGGCTTGTTAACATCTGTATGAGGGATGTGATCGCTTTGCCCAGAGTGATGGACAGCAGGGCAGCTGTCCCAGCTGATGGCTGGAGGTGAAGGCTTGGAGACCCTTACAGGAGAAAATGAGAAAAGGGCTGACTAAATGGGCAGAGGACAATTTACACCCTGGTTATCAAAGGGAGCTCACAGATGCAAGGAAGTTGGGGAGAGCCTTGAAGAAAGGTGAAAGTCCAAGGGAGGAATTCAAACAGAGTCAAAAGGGAGAGCTGGGGCAAGCAGGACTCCAGCCTGTGGGGCCAATGGGTTTATTCTAGGCATTCAAGAGATGGTCACTGACAAAATGCAGGTGAAATCTTACATGGATCTGCAGCTTGGCTCTGGAGGAGGGGGAAAGAAGCAGTGGAGTTCAAGATGGCTGCAGATGTGAGCTGAGAGACAAAATGAGAAAGTGCAACCTGCCATATCCTCCAGCTTTTCCTTGCAGTGGCCTCTGTGGTACAAAAATAGTTTGGGATTCCTGAAGGTAAAATGAGGATGTGATTTTTGCTATTAGCAGAAAACTGAATTTCTGAGGCTGGTAATGCTTTTTCAAGTAAAAGACGTCTTGAGGAACCAATATGCAGGAGTGTCCCTATTTGGGAAGAACTCCGGTCAGGAATAAAACTGTTAGCTCTTTCTCAGGGAGAGAGGTGATCCTTTCAGGGAGAACTGTGGCTTTGAAGAAGCATTTTCTTTAACTCAAAAATCTGTGCTTATTACTGGCTGCATACAGTCTTTCCTTTTTTCTTTAGTCTTCCTCAAGTACTTGCATCAATGTCCTGCAACTGAGAGTTCCACAGGTTGCTGAGAGATAAGCTGTGGAGTGATATCCTTATTCATTTATAAGCTAATGCCTTTTTTAATTCCATTAGGTGCCCTCTTGTTTTATGAAGGGCATCTGATTTCTCCTTCACACCATTCATTATTTTATATACCTCAATTCCATCATCTTTTACTGTTTTCCTTTCTAAATGAAATAGTTCTGGTTTTAATCTTTTTGTTTAGAAATACCCCCACATGTCTCTAATCTTTTTTGTTGCCTTTGGCTATCTAGTGTAGCTATCTATCACTCCCATCTTGCTTCTCACTGGATCTTTTAAAGCTAGTTCCAAAGTCATCAGTGTGAAAGAGACTGAAGGATTGTATTGTGGTTAAAGTACATTACTGAGACTCCAAATTTCTTCTTCCAGATCTCCTGCCCTATGACCTTAGACTAATCACTTGGCTGCAGAGTTCCACAGTTTCCCTTTTAGTTCCAGAAAATACAACAGGGAAATCTCAAGCAATATATGTTAAGTGTTTCTCCATGTCTAGATGGAAATTATTCTAGATGCATAGCCATGTTAAATGTAGTGGTTTTGGTTGTTTTTCCACAAGGCAGCTGCATGTCTGTTGAAATTTGTAACTTCTCCCTAACTCTTTGATTGTATGGTGCTTGACTGTTTCCTATTTGTTACACTCCTCTGATATTAGGTTCCAAACATATTCAATTAAGTAATTTCTTTTTTGTTATTTTATGGTGAGCTTTGTATGGAAAGTATGAGTTGCTGGCAATTTGGGCCAAACAGACATTTGACTTTCATGTATCCTTGGGGGTTTGGAAAGTCAGCGCAGTTCTGACGAAAGTGAAAAACAGGATGGAATTCTGACATTTTACATGTAGGACACAGCCTGTTCCTGGGAGACACAAGGTACGCCCAACTCCCACTCATACTTCCCACGTGTGGGATCTGGACCAAGGTATTGCTGGCTTGCCTCCAGCCTACACAAACTGATTATCCACAACCTGTCAAGGCTCTCAAAAGGAGCATGAGACTCACCCATCTGGCTCCCTCCTCTGACGTTTACAGCAGGGCCTGGCTGTTACATATTTTTAGCACCTCTGTCACTCTCCAAAAGCCCACATCAGGTCTGCACACCTTGCTGCCTGGGTGTGGCATTTGGTGCCTCGTTTCTGGCACACAGGAGCCAGGAGCACTCCGGATGGGTGTACATGGGGCTGTCACAGCCCCACACTCCAAGGAATCTCTCCAGCACACACCTTCCCAAGTGTCATCGCTCGCTGCAAAAAGGTCATGTGTCAAGCAGTGGGAGGAGAGATCTATGAGGTGTCTGAACTAGAAAACCTTTCTTTTAAAATCTTCTTGTGCCACAAAAGATGCTGGAAAAATACACTTTGATAGGATGCTATTCCAGCAGAATGACAAAAGCAAGCTGCTTGGACATTTGTAGCATAAAACTAAGGAAAACTATATTGTTCTTTACACTGATTTTTTTTTTTTGTCTGCTTGTTTTCCCCCTAGCCCCATAGCTCCGTTTTTTTTTTTTTTTTTTTTTTTTTTTTTTGACTTGATGTCCCTCTTTCCCTTTGTAAACAGATAGTCAGCTCCTGCTTTCATGAAGCCCCCAGACAGCACTGTCTGCTCCTTCCACTGGAGCTAAAGCCTCTGTACATATTCCTGTGCAAGCCCAAGGAAATTTGGTGCTCTTGTGGTCTCTGTGAAAAGAGGCCAATCCTGGAAGACTCCTGATAACCCCATTCAGGTTCGATAGCCTTGTTTGTGTGATTGAGGATAACACATAAGGATGCTCAGGGGTGTTGAGATATCAAGAATATTTGCAGCTTTCAAAAAGAAAAAGGATGGTTTGGATTTTGGTGGGGTTTGCAGTGCTTTGTTTCCCTTATGCCTTATAGCTGGCATTTTGTCATAGCCTTCTGCTCACTTGCATTCCCATGACACATGAACATGCTCAAAAAAACTTCCTGTGAGAAGTCAGTGGGCTTCATTAAATTTTCAGAGTTTAGAGCTGTGATCCTCTTTGCCCCTCTCCACGGGCGGCTGGCCCTGCCAGATTCTGATTGCTTATATGAACATTTGATAAATCTCACTGTGGACTACATTTGCTCTTTCACCCAAACAGTCATCACACACATTTTCCTAACACTTTAAAATTATGCCTGCCAAACATTTTCTGATGTAAAGTTAAAAGCCATCTATTACTGAAGTGATTTTTCAGCCCTTGTGGGCATGTTTTTCTTTCTTCTTTTTTTCCTTCTTGTGTAGTTCAGATAGTTTCAAGCTCTTTTAAACAGGCTGCCAAGGGTCAGTTACAAAAAAAAAATGTCTTCTTTAGTTTTCTCCTAAAAAGTATGGTGGTGCTGTTGTTTTCTTTTGTGCAACCCCTTTCAAAGCTGAATTCCAGTGAATGTAGTGTTGTCGTATTGCCATGGCCACAGAGGACTTAATATAAAGCTGGAGATTGCTGCTTATTCTCTGTAAAGGTGTCAGTCCTGCACTTGCATCAGGAAGGAGACTTTTCCCATTGCCTTCAGTCAGCCACAGCCAAAAAGGGCCCACCCCACCATGCTGAAGTTGATGACACTGTCTGAAGTCAGTGACACTCTCTCTGAAGTCAATGACACTCTCTCTGAAGTCGGTGACACTCTCTCTGAAGTGGCCTCCACCGTGTGCAGTGACTTTTGTGCCCTGCTGTGCTCCTGAGATGCCCAAACTGGCAATGAGGTTTGAAGGATGCACAGCTCCCCCCTGGCTGCCGTGTTCCCTGCAGGGAAGGGAAGTGGGATGGAACTGGATCCAACTCATCCAGACTTGGAGCACTCCCAGGTTCCCCAATCTAAGATGGACCTGTGTGAATTTGGTTGCATCTTTGCAGTCCAGTGATCTGGTGTCACTCATAGCCAGGCTCTACATGCAAACCATTTGTTCATAGTCAGAGCTTTGCCTGACCCTTCCCTAATTTTTCCTCCCTGTACAGATCATATTCCTCCTGTCATGAGTGAGCAGAAGGCAAGATGTCACTTCTTTCCTCCCTTTCCTCCCCTTCTCAGTGCTCCGGGCATTTTCCTTTAAATGCTTCTATTTTTCCTCTGGGTTCCAGAGCTGTGCATGGTTTTTGAAACTGATTAAAGCAGTTTGTCCTACCATGGCAGAGAGATGCTAAAACAAAGCATGTGTGTCTCTTGGTCTTGAACCAGGATTTTTCTTACTCTTTTTTTCCCAGCTGCTTGTTTAGCAGACATGGTTAAACAGGATCATCATGGTGTAAAAAAAAACAAAGCAACTCTTACCTTTCTGGATACCACCAGCCTGATAACACACCCAGCTTTTACCCAAAACCCTGCTAGTGCCCTTGAACTCACTGAAGCCTGCTGCAGCATCGAATGGTCTGACCAATCTGAATTCATCATTTCCCTTCAAAGTGCCTTGGCAGGACCTTTATTTGAAATCGTATTTGTTGCTTGTTTGTGTCACAACTGCACTTCATGCGGTTTCTGGAAGTGTAGAGACTTGGGTCTGGGCCAGTCCTAAATAAAGAAGCTACTACACAATTACCCCCCCAGCCTGCTCAAAGACAGGAAATACAGAACATCATATAAAGCCTCCTCGGGTGCAGATAGAAGCCTAATAACAATATAACACTTAAACTGCGCTGCAATTAAAATATAATCCTTAAAATTTCTTGCATTTGGAGGGAAGAGAGAGCTGGACAGAAGTGCAGAGAAGGAGTCAGAAGTGGAGGCATTACAAACCCTCAACATGGAACTACTTAAGCTTACCATAATTGCATCACAGAAGGTATGCATACCCTGAAACCAAAAAGGAAGAAGGAAGGCTAGAAAAAACAAACACAGCATGATGAACCAAACAGGTAACCTTCAGGAAAAGGAAATCTAGCCCTGGCTAACCCAAAAGACAGGAACGTAAAATGGCAAGGGAAAAGGAAGGAGAACTGAGAGGATATTTCAAATGCAAAGAGACACATTTCTACAAACAAACGAGAAATTAAAATATCTAAAACTGAATTAGTGAATTTGCTGGATCAAAGGAGCAGTTAAAAATGACAAGATACAATTGTAGAGACTACATTATATCCTCCCATCAGTCTTTACCAATTGAAAATGCAGTCAGTCTCTAGATATTCCATTTAATTACTGTAGATGGGTGCCTGTCAAACACTGAGGTATCAGAAAAGAAACTGTAGGATTGACATGCTAAAGTAACAAACCTCCCAGAGCAGATGGCATCAATCAAGACTGATAGCTGTTAACAAAATCATGCAAGTTCCCTTTACAAATAGGCTATTCTACTATACCAAAGCAATGGATCATTGCATGTATTTTACTTTAAAATCAGGATCATCTCAGCCAAATGAAAAAGAAAGAAATATTGAGGTATATGTTAGCAAACTAAAAAAATCTTCTTAATGCTAAGCATGGCTGATCCAGTAACAGTGAAACATGCCCTAAAAAAATCTTGAAGTTCTCAGTGATTATGGAGAACCATTTAATAAAAAGTTTTAAGGAAATTTCAGAAAGTCTTTGATTGTTTATCTCAGAAGATGTTAAGAAAATCTAAATCATGAAGTGAGATGTGAAATTCTGCCCTAGATCTGTTTTACAAAACAAAGGAACTGTTGCCGGAATGAAAAATGAAAGGTTGGCAAGGAAGCAAGTAGAATGCTTTGATGAATTATCAGAACAATAAGGTGGGACATATAAACATATCAACATTGGGAAAATTATCTGGCCCCTTGGTCATCCAGGGAGAGATGACTGAAAAACTTGGGGTACCAAATAAACTGAGTTGAAGAGGAAAGTGGCATTAATTTTATTGCTTTGCCAACATGGAAAGTGCCAAATATGAGAGGAAATATTTTGTGTTCTCTGAAAACACTCTCAGGTTATGAAAAACCTCTTAAACCCTCTTACTTACTGGTGCTCCGTCCCTTGGAGGCAAAGCTGGAGAGGCTCCAGGCAGCACCAGAGCCTGGAGGGCAGCGAGAGGGGCTCCCTTAACACAGGCAGGCTCCTCACCCGAGTGAGCTGGTCTGGTCACCCTGCTGAACAAGAGTTAAACACAGAATGGACCCAGAATGCACCAAAAGAGCTGGTTTGTTGAGAGAGGAAACAGAACATATCGTAAAAGTAAATTATATAATCAATTGGGAAAATAAATTCAGTCTTTCATTTTGCTCCGCCACAATATTAGGAAATGTTTTGTGTAGCAGTGTTAGTTTGTAAAAAAAACCCCAGTGTTTTCCTTGAAGATTCAGGGTTTTTTTAATTCTTGGCTAGAACTGGCTGCTGCATCACTCCTACCTATTTCCATGTTTATTTCCATGTTTATTTCCCTGCCTTTGCATACTGAACCAGCCAGGGCAATGATCTCACACAGATCAGAAATGCAAAAGGAAACATAAAGCCAGAAAGTCTACAGCTGATAAGCGGAATTCCATTTTGATACTAAATGGAAACTCCATGGTGCAGGATGGAGTAGATGACCTTTAATGATCCCTTCCAACCCAAACTATTCTATGATCTGAGGATTCTATAACAGACAGCAAATATAATTGAGCTCAGCATGGACTGGCACAGTGAGGTTCACCCAGGGTTGGTCTTTAGGAGAGAAGGCTGTACAAAAATGGGACTTTGTGCCTTACAACAAAGCTGTGATCCAGTTTTAAGGAGAACTGTACTGCAGCCTTCACATTTTTTTTTCCTATAAAAATGACTAAATTTTGTAATCCAAAGGTTCCTTTCACTGCTCTTGTGCATTTTCCTTCCCTTACTCCTGCAGTGATCATGTTCTGCTGCAAAAAGTGTTCAGTTTGTTATGAGTCATTTGGAATTTTGTCAGTCCTGGAGTGGGCAAGAAAGAAATGGAGAGATGCTTGAATAAAGAGAAATCCTAATTTATAGAAATGAATAGGACATGATTAAAGCAGTGAAAAAGTTCCTTTCATCTCACACCAAATACAGTATTTGTGGGATGTCAGGATTATGAATGTCTTGTGAATGACTGAAGTTCAAAATGCTTCTATCTGTAATTTTGCAGCTAGTGGCACTTCAGGGTCCAGGAGTCACCAGAGGAAATTACAGAGAGGGAAATAATTTAGAGAAGAAACTTATGACACAAATCACAGCCGAGAAACAGAATTTAGTTCCAACATGCAGTACACGCTTTAGTCTGCAAGCTAAGAAATAATCATATGAAACCTCTCTGCCTTAGCTGATCTACAAATAAAATCTATTTAATTCCTCCACCTTTACCTGGCAAAGAGTAACATTACAGGTAAAATGGTAGATATCTTCAGGGTGATATTACCAACACTGATTAATTTTTTTATTATCTAAAACAAAACAAAACAAAAAAGGAAAAAATAGATGGCATTTTGTTCTTCTTAATCAGTGTCCCCAGTGGGTGCTTCTGATCTTCTCTAACAGAGTATTTTAGAAGAAACTACATATGAAAGCCCAGGACTTGACTTTTGTTTTTTATAACAGGATTGATAATCTTAGGTGCAGAGCTAAGCTCTGAGAGCGCTGAGATTCCAGGATTTAGAGGCCACCAGAAAACACAAAACATTCAATATCCAATGCCTTCCCACAAGCTCTCCTACACAGACTCCTGGGCTAACACCTCTTGCTCTGTGTACAGGAGAAGGGCAAGGAGGAAAGTGAAAAGCCACATTGCACAGTTTTCTGTTCACAAGCACAGACTGTGTAACCTCCACAGCTTGGTGCACATCTTTGTGTATTCTGGGATTAATGAATGGGGCATTCATGTCTGCCAGTCACAAAACAGCAATTTGCAAGCTGCTCCAAGCATCCCTGCCTGGGTTTTGTGAAGGTGATCAGAACCTCACAGGATCAGACATGCTGGACAAAAATTGCTATATTTAGCTATCCACAGGGAGTTCCCCTGTTGCCTTGGTTATCTAGTACACCTGCAACTATATGTAATACTGAAGGCATTTTCAAGTGTTGTCAATAACTTCTTCAATCCATAAAGTGATCAGAGAGCAGAGTGAAACTCCTTGCTAAATAGAAAGCACAACTGCATCCCAGCAGACTGACAAACAGTACAGCAGGAGTCACTGTCCTAAGGCAAAGAAATGAACACCAAGGTCTGTCCAGAAGTTAAAACAGAGCAGGTGGAACCTTCCCTAGTCACTCACAGGGAAGGACGTGGTTGCTCAGTGCACCATGCATTTGTGAATGGTGGGAGCATTATGAGCAGACAGTTAAACAAGGAGATGTATTTTTGTGCTCTGTTCTGAGTGAAATGAGAGAAACAAGTTCCCAAAAGGCACAGAGAGTCAGCCATAGAAGTTGTGGGTTTGTTTTCACTGTGCTCAAACCTTTCTTTTCCTGTGAGCAGATGACAGCAAAGTCATCATAAAAATTATTATTATTATTTGAATAGAAAACCTACAAATTAATATAATGTTAGTAATTATATTGGCCACCTATCCTGTTGCATTTTTTAACAGCAGATTTCAAAGTTTATAAAAAATAGGTGTTTTACTTTGAATGCATTTTCCAGAGAGGAAAACTGCTGCACAAAAGATGGAGTGACCTATCCAAATTCAGCCAGGAGGCAATTGGCTGAGTCAGGAATAGAAACCAGAGTGCCAGCCCAATGAGGAAGGCATCCTAAAACAAATGGAACCAAGCAGAAATGGGAACAATGTCCCCACATTTCAGCAGTGAGAAGTGCCAGCTGCCTTATTCACCATTTCTTTAAAATATTAGCACACACCTTTTTTTTTTTTTTTTTTTTTTTTTTTTTTTTTTTTAAGATGAGTATTTAATTAATTACTGAACTGGCTCTGCCATTCCTCCACAGAATGAAAACAAGCACTTAAACAAGTCTCTCCTGTCAACCCCACCCAACACCTACTCAGTTACAGCAGATGGATGAGTGCCACAGACCAGATGTCAAAATGATCCCAAATTTGAGGCTGCACAAGAAACTGTAGCATGCTGCAGAAAAGAACTGCTCCCACAGTAATATTATTGAAATGCCAGGTTGCACTTATCCCTCTTAGAGGTGATGTGCACAGAACCCAGACAGCAAAGGCTGTAGCTGCTGCCACAGCCTCCTGAAATCTTTCCATCTCTTTTGTAGTCTTGCCTAAATTTTGTTGTCTTCTGAAAGTGGGAAGGTTTGCTGGGAAAGGAGATAGAAATATCCCGGCTGGAGTCCAAGAGGGATGAGATGAGTGTCTCCTCTCCTTGGAACAGCTTTGAATACACCTGCTTTGTAAGTGCCTAGTAAATAGGGCTGCTTAGGAGGCTCCTGGTTGCCCTTGGACATCAGCCTTGAAGGACAGGTGATCTCTCTTCTGAGACACTTAAGGTCTTCTCCTTGAAGAGATTCAGATGTGGTGTGGACAGGGATGTATGTATGTGAAGAAGGTATGAAGCTTTGACATTTACATAGGTGCCAGCTTCATTCAAATGCTTTATGTAATGTTGTATCCATTGGCAACTTTAAGCCTGAAGCAGTGTCACCTTCTGGGCAAGCCTGCGGGCCTTGAGGTTGGATGGGTGGCCCAGAGTTACTGGGCTTACCAAGGAGGTTGGTCACCCTCTGGGTCTGTAGCTTGGCGTGATGTCCTGAGCCAGGAGAGCCTCCCTGGAATTGTGGAGCATCTGTAGTTGATACAGAACAGTTCAGATGAGCTCCAGACATGCCTTTGCAAGCCTACTTTGACTTCTCCCAGAGCAACAACTCTTGCAAACAAAAACTTGTTCAGTGGGACTGGCACACTCATCCCAGAGCCCTGCCATACTCTCAGCAGTTCAGATAGGAAATATGTACAAAACAGTTGTCTGACGAGAAAAGGTCTGTCAAAACTGAAGGTTTTTGCAGGAATTTTTCAGTTTTGATTAAATCACAAAGGGCAAACCCTTCTTGGTTAAACTGAGTGGACAAATGATCTAGAAGTACCAAAAGTCTGCTGATTTGAACAACTACATAGGAGAGCCTAAACACCTGGAACCTGTATGAGACAGAGGTTCACCCTTCAGACCTGAGAATGGTTTTCCTTTTGTCCTAATGGGGATTTGAAACCTCAAAACTATAATTTCCCAGATATGTACTTGCTTCTGTCACACTGTCCCTATGCTGGAAGAAGTATTTTGGATACAGGAAAGGGAATCCAGGGAGATCATGGATAACACCGTCTTACTAATTTTATTTTTGAACCTCTGAGTGTCTCTATTTTTCAGAGTATTTAGCATTTTGCAGCATTCTGCCCCAGTTACATGTAATGAGCACTTAGCTCTTTCACAAATCTCAAGTCATTACAACCAGACACCTAGAGCAAAAAAAAGTAGAGGGTTTTTGCGCCCACTTTATTTGGTTTAAGTTGCTAGTCCAGTACCCTTACACAGAAACTTTGCAGCAGAGCCAGGGATATAATCAAAGGATGTATCTTCAGCTCCAGGCAAATCTGAGGCAAACTGTCGGACTGCAGATGCCTATTCAATGAGTCGCATCCATCCTGGGCACTGAATGAGGCAAAGGCCCTCTAGAAAAAGGAGGATGTGATTAGATCATTAAGTGCAAAAGAAAATGTGGCAGTAAGAGAAGCAACATAGCTATGCTGGCTTTAAGCTAATTAGTGGCGAAACAGATTTATTTTAGCTGTGGCTGCATGGAAGGCTCTAATGTTGGGTAACTTGTATTAATGTCACACCTCTAGTTTGCTGAGCAGACTTACCATGTTCTCTTTGGTGCCCACAAACTCTCAGCAGCATAAGAGAGTCAGGATCCCTTTTCAGATCAAAGCTTAATGATCTTTCTGCTGCCTTATCACGTTCTCTTTATTTTCAGCACACGCATGGGAGCACACAAGGCAGGCATGGCCTGAAATACCAAGGCACTAAATGTAAAATGGTGGCTGGTTCTTGGCAGCAGAGTCAGGAATTCAACACGTTTTTAATATTCTGTAAGACCTTTGTTTTCCAACACTAAAGAATAGAATCTAATCCAAAATCCCTACAGTGTCCCTGTGCATCCCTACATTTTTGATATTATGTCCATAAGGCACAAGGAGCTAATCCATGTTATTCATTAACTGACTCCAGAACAATGACATGTGAGTGCAAGTTCTTTGTGGATATTGGACCTCATTACTGTGCTCCTTTTGGAACAGTGACCTCACCATTTTGGCTTGTGTTGCATCAACACCATCTAACACTGTAGCAATGGAGGTACCAGGGGGTTATATACATGGTTATTGAATTCTCTGTGCTTTAGTAGAAGTTTCTATGTTGCATAATTTTGCAAGACAAAATTTTGCAGCTCTGATTCCCAAGATGGAAAGCAGTTTCTGTCATCTAACCCAAGACCAAGGAGGTGATGCCCACTTGTATCTTCACATCAGTGCAACTGTGCTAACAGTGATGAGTCTCTATCAGTACAATTGTTGGGCAAAATAAAATTAAAACTTCCCCATTAATCGGTCACGTTATTAAAACTGTCAACAGGCAAGTCCTGATATAGTAAAGGAAGCCTAGTAAGAGAGGACAGGAAGGGACATGGGAGATCTTCTAGAGTTCTGTAGTTGATATTTTGTACTAGTTGATTAGCGGATCACTAGAACTTCTTGGAATAAATATTTTCTTTGTGACACTTATGTTTGATAAAGTGTTAGAGAAGGAATAGTAAAGAGGAGCACCAAGCAATGCACATTGACTCTTTAGGTAATGATGATACCTAGGAGTCAGAAAAGAAGGGATGGTCTGAAAAAGAAAGGAGGAAAAAAAGACAATGGAAATGTGAGGCATAAGACAGCAAGTGAGGAAGTTACTTGAGAGCTGAAATGCGCCAAATATGTGTCTCTGGACTGCCCTAAGTTCCCAGTGAAGCCCCCAAGAAAGGGTGCAAATCAGAGCTTGAAATGTTTTCTATCAATGCCCTTCCCACCCATGGTCTGTTGCCAGAGCTAGTTATCTACCCCTTATCATCCAGCAGCCCTTCAGGAGCCCTCGCTGAAGGCAAAGGGAAGGAGCATCTGAGGCCATGGTTTCTGTGGCTCAGAAGACTGATTTCCCTTCATTTAAGGATTAATGTTTTTCACAGTTCTAAGGATGACTGCTCAAATGTTCTTAATCGTGTGTGTGCTTGCCTGATGGGAAATGTGCAAGAGCATTTGGGGACTGTGGCATTGGTACATGGCAAATGGCCATTAACAGAACAAACTCTGCCTCTGGCAGATTAACTTTGCCCAGAATCCTAGAGGCGCTTTTGTGTTGGTGGTGGTGGTGGTAGTGGGTTTATTTTAAAGTGAATTTATTTGATGAAATAAAGGAAATTGAGAATATAATTTCAGAAGTTTTGTGAGGATGGAGTCCTTCTTCCCTGACGTGTGCACTTATTTTTCAATTCTGCTTTCCCATTTCTGTTTGCCTAGGCATTGGCCTGCATCCTTTCATGTGTATTGCCTCTGATGTCTGACTCATTATGGCAACAGAAATGTTGATGCCAGACCCAGAAGCAGTACTTAAAAACCTGCTATTCTCTCTCCTTCAAGCTCAAAGCTAACCCAGTTTGTGGCAAATGAATGAAATGCAATCATTTGGCACCTTGTCCATGCATCAGTTTGGAAACATAGGACCTTTCTCCTCTGCCCTTCTGTGTCTTTTTCTATTTGACCAGTCTGCCATAAAGACCAGTAACTCTGGGGTGTGGAGTTTAATGATTGAAAAATAAATAACTGGTTTAGTGCATTCTCTCTTGTGTTGCCAAGCCTCTCCTCTCACCTCCTAGTATGTTTCCCATTGTCTCACATCCAGGATTAAAGAGATTCCTGGATTTAAAAGGGGAAGAACAATCATCCTTTATGTTTGGGATGAAGGATACTTAGCCTTTATGTTTGAAGTGGAGGATAAACGGATAAGGCAGTAAGAGAAGGGAAAGGTAGAACAGGACTTGAAAATTATTGCAGCCTGAAAACTCAAACTCAGAAGTTAAGTGACTACTCCCAAACACACTGTTTGAAAAATAATCCAGATTTCATCTCTTTCTTCATGCTTTGTTTTGGAACATCATGTCGTCATGAATACCAGAGATTAGCAAGAGCTGGGCACTGTTTAACCCAAACATCAGCAAGAACACGTGGCTGAAAGCAGAGAAATTCCCCCACACATGGCTAGGGACAGCAGTCCTGGCAGGACTGCAGTGCTTGGTGCCACCTTTGGTAGAACATTACAATCGTTGGGCACCATGTGCCAAAGTGAGGAGCTGGAACCTCCTGAGGAGGCAGGCAGGGTTATAGAAAAATTAAGAAACTTGGAGAAAGAGGGGTAAAATCATCCTGTCTTTCCCACAGATATTACTGCTGTTTGTTCAGCTGTCTGTGTGGGCCCATAGGAACAAGAGAGCAGCCAGGGATTCTCCCAGAGAAGTGTGGGAAGTCATCTATCATGAGATGTAATCACAGCTCAGAGAGGAAGGGGTTTTTCTTTTCTCCTGCTTTGAAGCTGACAGCCATGCAGTGTTCTATTTCCTCCTGTTTTCCACAGGATTGCAAAGGAGAAGAGATAAAGCAGAAGCAGGAGATTGTAGAAGGCATGTTCAGTGTAGCTTCACCTATCAGTTCAGTGTATTTTCTGCACCACTTTTCCCTGTCTTTCATCTTTCCAGTCTTTCCTAGCAGAAACGTGGGAAACAGTTAAGGCAGATGGGTATGTGATTCTGCTCATTCCCAAAGGAAGAACAGGTGGTGAGGGAAAGGGCATGGGAGAAAGCATGATGTGATTTGGAGAGAGCGGAGGATGAATGAGGAGGGGAAGCACTCGCCAAGCTGGGATTGATGTGTAGCATTTCAGTTACCTGGCTATGATGCACAAGGAAGAGGGGAAAAACTGAGGAGTTTATCTTAGAAGAGTAAGAAAGAAGAGTCCCAGGTGAAGGATAATTATCAGCCGGATTTACCAGCTCAAGACTGCTCTGTTGACAGTGGCATCAAAATTAAATTTCTAGTTTCTTTCAACTGGAGTGAACAAAGAGAAACTATTACATTTTGTACCCCTTTGAGAGTTGTAAATATGACAAATGAGAGAACCCTTGGTGTGCCTTAAAACAGAATTTTTTTTCACTTTCAGCCACCTTTGGGGCAAAGTGGTCTTATCTAATGAAGGTAACTGCAAGATATGTGCTGCTTGGAACCACTGTTTGGAGTCCTTATCAGGTGTCCCAGGAGAAATCCTTTCTGCAGGCACAGCAAATTTACTTAGGCTTCACCTGTGACTCCAGGAGTTTGTCTTGAGAGAAGGTTGCTGGAGGTTTTGAACAGAGCTGACCCAAGGCTCTAACAACACAGAAGCTGCTGAGGGCAGCAGATTGCCTAGAGGAACAAATCAGCTCTGGTTCCAAGTCTGTGTCATCTGTGCTAGAGCCCTAGAAAATGAAACTTGCTCCTGCTGCTGCCTTCACCAAGGCAGAGTCACTGCTGGGAGGGAAAAGAGGCAAATCCCACCTCTTGTCAGCTGTGGGATGAAGGAAATCTGGTTCTGCAGCATCCTTTTATGCCTCTATTACATCTGTCCCTCCCTTTTCTGTGTCAAATATGTTCTTTCCCTGAACCTTGTCCACTCCTGCCCTTTACTAGGACAAGAATTCAAATTTAGTTTTGCTGCTGAGAATAATTCACCTGTTTTGGATAGAGAGCTCATGAATATGCCTGCATGTGCCAAAGGAACATAAATGGATCAGGGCTACAGGAATGCTGCTACAGTGACTCTTTCTATCCGTTGGGTCTGCTGATGGGGAGGACTGCAGGCAACCAGACCACATCTTCCTCTGTTAAATGCTCCTCTCAGCAAGATTTTGGAGAATTGCAGACTGATTGATAATAGGATGGCCTTAGGGCTCTAAGGGTTTGGCTAACTGCCAACAAACTTAGAGGGCACACAGCGATTGTTAGAGAAAAGCACAACCTGAGTGGGAGTAATTTCAGCACTATTTAAAGTCCTTTTGTGGTACAGCTTCAGCTCCCCACCTTTTCCTGTTGTTCATTGTTGTTCCATCTTGGTTAACCCAGCCCAGCCCTGATATCCCAGTATCAAATCTCTTCTGATACAGCAGTGGCAGTGGTTCAAAAGGAGCAAGACAGGATGCTAATGGATGAAAGAGCCATCTGTTTGGTCTGGATTTCTGTGGGGTTTGGTTGGGGTGGTTTTTTTGGCAAGGGGGAGGTCTTTACTCAAGAGGAATGTCTGTGGTGAAATTTTACTTCTCTCTGTTATGACTTTTAAGTTATAATGAGTCAGACTAGTTGTCGTGAGTCCAAGAAGAGTTCCCCTCAACATTGCTAATTTTGCTAATGTGGTGGTAGATTTTCTAGAGTTCTTGCTCTCTCCTAGGAAAATCTTCATGACCCTGAGCTCTGTATCCACATTAAGGTCTCACATATATCATTAGGGCACAGCAGCAGTCTTGGCATCCTTGCAGTTTACTGAGAATGTCCTTTAAAAATATAATAGTTAGTTGAATGATGGTTGATTTCACAGAACAAGGGGACTTTCTATTTCTTCCATGAGGAAACCAAGCCAAATCTGTGATTCAGATTATTCTACTGGAAAGTTTTTAGCTCTTGTGCCCAGATTACTAATATTTTCCCCCAAGGTGTATGCATTTTGCAGCGAGCACAAACAGAGTGGCATGGATCACCAGAAGCTCTCAGATGACTGCAAACAGCTGAGACAGAATTCTCCTTTCCCCAGTCTATTTGCTAAGCCTTATTCTGTTGGCAGATTCAACAGAGTCAACCCAGGCAGTGTCAGCCCAGAACAGAAGGATGTTCTTCATGGCTGGATGCAAAGAGACAGGTGCAACCAGTGGTCTTAGATTCTCTTTTCTTGCTTTTGGAGTGTTTCTTGAAGTACTTTGCAGGATTAGGTAATAGGTGCTTTATAAGAAATAGGTAATTTCCACATGATAAAAGTTTGGTCTTCATTATCCAGCCAAGTGTCTTCAAACTGGTTATGCCAATACAATTAAATCCCTGCCCATTTCTGCATACTATTCTGTGATTTGGCAACATTTTACACACACTTGAGAGATACACTCTTTTAGCACTGTGTAAAACAATTGTGTCATCAAAGCCAGAAGTTTTATTAACTGTTTTCTGATTGTTTCCTTATTTATATTAGTTGGTTTTCAGCTGAAGTGGTTTGTTCCTTTGGTTTATTTTTTTTTTATTCCAGCTGAAGTTGTAGAACATTCACAACATTTCCTGTTTGTTTCGTGTCCTTTCTGCAAAGCAGAAGAAATTGAGAGGAACAATTCTCTCTCTGAGGTTAAAATGAAGGATAAATTTTCATATGGGCAAGTGATAGCTTGCCTATTAAAGTAATCATTTATGCATAGGACTTTGAGAAACTACTATTGTAGGACCAATATTTGCCACTTTTCATTTAAAAATGTTTTATTACTGATGTATTGTGTAGTCTGTAGTATTGTGTAGTCTGTAGTATTGAGGAGTCTTGCCTAATACAAATACCACAGTACTTACATTCAAATTATGCTGGAAAATGTTGCTTTACATTTCTGAACCTTTTAAATGCTGAAAACTTTTCTTATTTCTTAATATCAGAATTTTTCTGTTGACCAGCAGATAACACACTATAAACTTTCAGATATTACTCCACTAATTTAGCCGAAAATACTGAAAAAGTATTAGGCTTATGTATATTTGTTGTTTTATCAACTGTCACCCAGCTCCAGAGAAAGCTTAAGAGATGGAGCAGTCCTTCAGAGAGCATGAACAAAACCAGAATTCAGCAGTCTGAACCTCAGGTGGGCTTTTGAGCAGCACAGAGCAGGGAGGTAGTGGCATTTGTCCATGGTACTAGGGAGAAGCTTCATGAAAGCTCAGAGTTCATGGACAGAAAGTACAAAGAAATGAAGATCTGGCAAAATTCCCCAGTGTGGAGGCGGTTTGTAGCTTCTGTGTGTGTCTGGTACTACTGCAGGGAGCTGGAATTCTCAACATGACTTCCTAGAGTAGTACCAGGCTTCTTGGACTTCACAGAGCTTAAGAGCCAGGCAGACAGGGACCCCTGCAAGGGTCAGACTCGTTCTGCTGAGCAGCCAAAAAAAGGCCTCTGGGTTTGTGTCCTCCATACAACAGAATTTCAGCAACCCCAGTAAGTGGGAATGATTATACAAGTCCTGGGTGGACAGGCTGGCCCATGAGCATCCCACCATGTGCTTCTGGCATGATATAGCTTCAGAATTGCTTTCTCACATCCAATGAGTTTGGATGTGATCAAACCCAGGAAGCAAAGCAGGCAGGTTCAAACAGATTTCCTGTCTGTGGATGCTAATCAGTGCTGCTGACCTCAGTAGGACATCAGGAGTTTTCTAGTTTATTCAGCTGCATGTGGGGTTCTCCCTACCCATCCCTAATTAGCCCAGGCACTAGTGGCCAAACTGGAATTCAGTAGCCAAAATCCCGTCCCTCTCTATATGGGATCTGACAAACTCATTTGAAGCAATGGGTTAACAAAATTAATCTACAACTTCCTTTGAAATACAGTGCCTGCCCCCCAAAAATTAAAATTGTTCCAGATACTTTGATCCATTTAGCTTTACAAACAAAGCTCCTAGAATTTTGCCTCTACACTTTAGATATGACTGGCATTCCTAAGTACTTAAACTCCACTGCTTTCTGATTGAATAAAACTAGTTCTTAGAGAATATTATGAAACATTTTAGTGTTTCAAGCCCAATATATCTTGCTGGACAAAAGAAAAGGTTGAAAATTTGGGAACTCCAGTGAAAACAGAGGAACTAAGTTGATTAAATGCTCCGTCTGGAGTTGTGCGGAACGATCCAAGGGTAACTGCTGAAATAGTAGGAGATTTTGGTAAAGTATCCAGAAAGTCATACCTAGCTAGTCTTAAGGGAAAGAAAAAAGTGGTACAGAAAATGTAAAGCATAGAAAGAATGTATTTCCCTTCACTCTACTACGGTGTGCCAGAATGAGCGAAGGTCAGCTGTTCAGAAGAACACTGTGTTCACTAATTCTAATTTAATTATCTACATTAGCAGCCATGTTTGCAAATGGCTAAGGACCAAGCAGCTCCCATGGAAACCATATCAGGTGCAAGCCTGTTTAAAAGTACAGCTGGCTTAAATACCTATACAACCATTTTTGAGTGCAGAGACCTTCTGATAATCAGAACAAAAAAAGTTCGTGGTTCTGAGAACTCAAAGAAATCTGGATATGAACTTCTTGAAGTAGTTCTTTGTGATTCTCTGACTCTTCTACACATATTGCCAAAGAGGTAGCAAAACTGGCTTGTGTGTAGGATTTGGATGGTGATTTTTTGATTAAGAAATTATGTAAGGCAAAAAAGTTAGTAATTTAGAGACTTGTCCAGAAAACCAATTCAAGTTAGCAGCTCAGTTCTCAAGGCAATTTTATCTGGGAAATCCCAGGAGTTCCAACCACCAGCGTTCAGAATAAAATCTTAATCATATCTTAAAATCACAGGGATTTCTTCTTTCTAAAATTGCAAAACTGTGGCTTGCCTCCTGATTTTCAAGTATTTCCAGAGAAGTAATTCAAGCTTTCAAAGTTGTCTGCCAAAGAATAATTTCAAACCTCTCAGTTCCAGCATATTGAGAAGGAAACTCCAACCAAGTATCGTGAGGCTCTGAGATTTGGCAACCCTGCCATCAAGATGCTACTGTTGAGGCCAAGTCCATAGGAATGGCCTTGAAAGAAAGACCCTATTGTCTCTCACCAGCTCTTCCAACTCTCCATCCCCCAAGAAACTCTCAATTGGAATAGGATGCTGGGCTGTTTGCAAAGAGATTAAATTGTTCACAGCTGCTTGGGAATTAACAAACTGCCTCCTCTTTCCAGCGTATTTCTGAGCCAGGTGTAGGATTCCGAGTGAGGTTCTTGTAGGACCTGGAGTTGGCACAAAGAACAACGTTTTCAAGTCTGCACATATATCTGAGTTACCAGGGCTCAATAATAATTTTCTGGCAGATTAGTCCTGCCCTACAGCAGGTTTCTATGATCACTAAAGCCAGAATGAAAGCAATGGGTCTGGATTTCACACTTTATATCCTTCCATGCTGAAGCTTTGATTTTAAACACTGCTTTATTTTTTTTTCTCTCTTTTGACACTGATCTGCAAGAACAAGTGTGACAATTCACAGGTAAACAGCAGAGTAAACTGAAGGAGCAGGTCCGTAACAGACCAAGTGACACACTCATAACTTGAAGGAAATTACTCAGAATAACTCAATAAACCTTTGCCAAGATTGCTAAGGGAGAGATCAAGCACTGCAAATTGCAAATGTGACCTTGTTTTGTCCAAGGCAAAGGAAGAGCTTGTAATTTTTCTCTTGCTTATTTTAACAATACTCATTTCTACTAAAAGCAGAGTCTTTACTAGCAAATAACTACCTGCTTGTAGTTGTATAATTCATGAATGTGCAAAGTCTTGGCTCTAGGATTTTTTAGATTATTTTAATTTATTTGATGATACCTTTTGTTCTGTAAAAAGAAATTGAGTTTTAGCCTTGATCTTCAAATAAGAAAACTTTGATTCATGCCCAGCTTAACCTTTCATAGATAGAAAAAAGCAAGGCTATTCAAAGCCCAGTACAATTCAGGGCTGGACAAAAAAAGCTCTGCAGTTAAGGATTCTCAACAGTTGCAGAAGTAGTTTGTTGGGGTGTTTTTAATGCCAGATTCTTACAAAATACTAATGCTTACCAGATGCTAGAAGGTATTTTTCATCTATTTTATTACCTGATGCTGGAAAAAGAGAAGTATATCCAATACATCCAGTCTTTTCACTAAACTTTATCAATTTTCTTTTTCCTTTCTCTGAATCATTTCAGGTTTTCTACTTTTCCAGGCTTTACTCTCTATAACTTAAAATGCAGCAAAATGCAGGTGCAAACTGCAAAGAGACCTGAAAGGTCCTTTATGGCCTCTGGCTTTAAACCTCACATGAAAGTCCTGACAGTATCCTGAGGCTTTACCCCCAGTTTCATTTGAAGACAGATACAGTGGGAACATTTAATTAATGCAAGTGGTTTTGCATAAAGGACTTCCCTTATTTTTAAATATTCTGCCACATTTTCTACCTTTTTTTTTCTTGGTATGAATTAAACCATGCTGATAAAGGAGGTGATAGGGTCTGGCAGTAAACATTGCAATACTTTTTTTATCCCAGCACTCTTCTTTCATATGACCTATGAATTTATTCCCTTCTACTCGAATGCTGCTTTACAAGTTAGTGTAACTTAAAATTCAACAGCAGTGGAAAGGTGGGTCTGGGTGACAGCCTGAGCAGGGCTCTGACACTGTTTAACAGTGTGTATACACCCTCTGTGGGCTTCCTTTGAACTCACACAATTCTAAAGTTGCTTAAATTGGGTTTGTGTCAACCCAGCTGAGATAACTCAATTGAGAAGAGAAAATCCAAGAAGACAGACCATTGGTACTGGGGTTTTTGCTACATAAATACCTGAAAGGGAATTTCCAAATTCATGATGACACAGACATAATACTGGTGGAAAAGGGGAATAATCAGTTTATTTCAGTCACTAAATCAAAACAAAAGTATATTGACAGTGAATTCATTCCATAAAGAGGCTTTAAAGCCACTAGTCAACGGTCAAAAGAAGATTCCCTTTTCCATGCTGGGCTCTAGGCCAGCTGTTGTCCTGTCCCTTGGGGACCCCATGCTCTGAGAAAAGCCTGGTATGAATAAGTTCCATGGGGTGTAAAGCTCTGCCTCTGGTCCTGTGCAGGAATCAGTGCTCAGCACACCTCATGGCAACACAGAAGCTTTGGGTCATGCAATGGGGATGGTGAAAGGAACCAAGATAAAATCCATATGGGACAGAAACAAGTGGGAAAGTGCACTTTTTCAGAGTCTCATGTTATTACATTCTTGTTTGGATTCAGGCTTTTTCCCCCTTTTTTCTTAAAGCAATGTTTAAGGAGTTTTCTTAGCCAGATCTTGTTATCATGTAACCAGTTGTCCCTCCCTGCATTTGTAGACCTCATCCAGCCCAGTGTGATTCCAGCCGGAACTCATAGCTCAGAATAAACTTTTACTGGAAGATTATGATCAGAAAATAGGATTTCTAGAACTCCATATCCAATACAGCATAAAGTTATGCTCTATTACATAGTACTTAAAACACTGTATGAAGTAAAAAGTTGTACTTAGACCTACAACACCCGTAAGCTTTGTGGTTTCACAGGAATCCCTCTCTTTGGAGCTCCCTTTCTTGAGTTACTGGCTATGTCCTTCTAAATTTCCATCACCTTCATGTAGGATGTATGGACTCGGTTGAGAAGGAATAAAAACTAACCAGTTATCAGCCTGGGTAGAAAGAGCTCTTTGTGCCTCCATGGAGAGCAAATTTTGTGCCACTAACACATAAGGTTGCTTGGTGTCAGTAGTTCATAGAAATGATCAGACAACCACTACAGCAACTTTAACCAGCTACCACTGTGCCACACAGACCAGCCAATTTGTTTAAAGTGCCTCAACACCAGAGAAGCAAAGACAAACACAAACTGAAATACAGCTAAATAAAAGCATTAGTGTATCTCCTGGCAACTAACCTCCAGCACATTTTAAAAGACCCTTAAAACCTTTATGCAGCACAATGCAATTTATTACCTGCCTCTCTCTAAGCTGTCTGACAACATAGCTCTTCCATATTTTTGGAAGCAAAAGTGCTCCAGCTGCTTGACACTGAAAATAAAGGTGATTTGCAAAGTCTTGCCTTTTAGTTTGCCAAGCACTGAATGTGTGCTTTCTTGCAAAGACGATGGCTTGGGGTTTCTCTGGTTTATTTTGAAAACAAAGCAATTGGGAAACAAATAATGGCCTCAGTATCAGAAATATTGCTTTTGTAAAAGGAAAAAAAACCCCAAAAAACAACAAAACAAAAAACGTGAGTGAGTAACGGCAAATACCTGCAGGGGGAAAAAAATAAAATAGGAGCATACTGGGGAAATAGGCTTTCAGTTGGCATTGGGGAGCTTCACAAGGGGGCTGGCTTGATGCTGCCTTCACCTTTCACAAGGTTTGGCTGGTAGCTGGTGCTTTGATATGTGCAACTACTACTAACATTTCATAATATGACAATCCAAGAGGTGAAATAGCTTTTGTATTTTAAAATTCATTAAGAACAGCTACAACTTAGTGCTGATGGATACATCCTCACTTTACTAAATCAATGTCTCCTTTGTTGAGTTATATGAACCTGTTTCATTGCCACGCAGATGGGAGATGCTAAAAAAAAAAAAAAGAAAAAAATTAAATAAAGGAGATTTAAAATCTGTTATAGCACACTTGTTATAGCACACTACATGTTAGCATTAGCTGTCCCTAGTATGAAGAAGTAATGAAACAACTAGAAATATCATATACAAAAATAAAAGAGTAAAATAAAAATGGAATTAGCATTTGAAGTGACAGTTCTGAAATGCTAAAAAAGCTTATCTCAAAACTGCATGTTTCTGGGTGGGAGAAGGATTTCTAGGACATGCTTTTTCCCTAAGTGAATTTTCCAAGAGTCCCAAGTGTTATTTGCCTTCTAGTTCTGTAGTGTCAATATGGATTTCTCATACCAATTTCCACATAGCCTGCCCCTACAGTGAAAACATCTTGTGTTTAGAAAATGTATTACGACATTTAAAAATGTTTATTGTATTTAACAGTAAAAGTGTATGTGGAGAAAAAGTTATTTTCTTTAAAAAACGCCTGGTGGCCAGCATTAGGGTTAACCCACAAGCTTGTTTCAAGCAGTATTTTTTAAATAAACTTTTCTAGATGCCTAGACAGGATCCTAAGAAGCAAACGGACCCGATGGTTTCTCTTTGCTTGTAGGCTTTTGGGGTATTCCAGCTTAGTTCCTCGTGAAGCCTCATGATGAAACACCTACCAAGGCTCACCGAAGCACGAAAGTTTAGGTGGTTGTAACGAAATAACCACTTACAGAGGCTACGGGAGAAGAAGGTTTTGTTAGTCTGAAGGAGAATTGGGCTGTGGAAAGCTTTAGCACAATAGCCGATTGTCAAAGAACGCTGCTCTAGCAAGCTCTCTGCTTGCCAGGGGCGAGCCCAGGGGCAAGAGCAGCTTAAAAAAGAAGTGAAGAAAGACCTGAAACTATTTGCTAATGTGGTAACAAGTACTACCTTTATTATGAACCAACTGACTCATGGAGGAGGTTGTTTTGGTTTTTAAACTGGCATGCTCATTCCGTGGTATATGAACTGATCTCCAAGTCCTCGTAAGGACAATCCGTGGTGAGGCCAGTCCATGATTAGTGTTCCGTGGGTATCACATCTTCTTTACTGACAGCAGTAATAAAATGTATTCTCCAAGTGCGGACAGGACCTATTTGATAATCAGCCTCAAACCTTGAGTCCTAGGGGAGAATGCAGAATGCTGTCTGTGCCTGCACGGAGCTCTCAGCAGGATAAACCTCTGATTAGTGACGTGGAGGGTGGAGTGGATGTAAGTTTAATGTTATGTGCCAGCTCACATTAGACAACCTTGTGCAACTCTGTCAGTTTTGGAATGCAGTTCGATTACCTTATCTAACTGGAGAGCTCGAACAATAGGATTTAAACTTCTGGAATACAACTGACTAGGCTAAATGCTATTTTTAGGAACATAGATAGGTAAGTTAACATATATGTATATGATTAACTTACCTATTTGCATATAGATTATACAGGTATATAACTTATGCATGTATCTTCCCAGTTCCGGGCACCTACAGCACTCTGAACACCTCACTTGCTACTCTCTAAATTCCCCCTGGCTGCTGAGGTGCTTCCAGTTGATGTGTGTAATACGGATGCTCCGTATACATTTTTCCCCTCCAACCTCACTGCAAGTTCTTTATGTCCTTTATACTTACTATTCGTATACTGGGCTGCATATTCATCTGCAAGTCTGTCAACACAGTTCACCTCCCGCAATCAGAAAATGGTGATTAAATGAACATCCAAGTACAGAAGCTGTCAACCTCGTGTTCATCTTTTTTAAAGTTAAAAAAAAAATATTCAATTACCTTTTGCACTCCTATGGCTCTGAAAAGGTCTTAAAAAAAAAAAGTTTCTTCCACCATCGTAAAACAAAATCAAAGGTCAATGCCGATCACATAATTTTTAGCATTTACCGGAACAATAAAGAAAAATCATGTCTGTAAAAAAAGTTTATGCTGCAAACCCTGCAGTTCTCTGTCTTCTAGGGTGGGTTGTAATAGCTCCTAAAAGCTTGTCTGGGGAATTTAGCTTTTAACCACAACAAGGTACTGTTTGTTTTAGCTATCTGTTTCAGCATTTGGTCCATCTCATGGGACGGTCTTTGAGACTTTGTTTCAGGATTAGGTTACAGATAGAGTATGACAAGGAAAGGGGAAAAAAATCCTTATTTATATCCTCTTACGTGCATAAGGAAAAAAATGCAGAATTTTATATATGTGCCATCGACCTGAGAGGGAACATAATCCGCTCTCAAACTACAGAGCGAGCACAACTTCTGTAGTGCGTGCAACAACTTTGACCTCCGTGTAATTACTCCAGGCTTACATCAATATAACAGTGCCGGCTTTCTCTTCAATTATTTCCCGGGAGTGGCAGGCTCTCTTCCCGCAGCGCTTATTTATTTCGAATTGGCCTAATTTGCTCAACAATTTGCACATCCCTTCTTTGGCATCCCACGTTTCCCGGACGGCGGGAGCTGGGGCTGTCGGGGCCGCCCCGTCCGTGGCCGTCGGTGCCTGCCCCGGGGGAGAGGGCACGGGGCTCGGCACCGCCCGGCACCGGCGGGCACCGAGCCCTCCCGAGGGAAGCACCGCGGCCGGGGCCCGGCGCTGAGCGATTCCTACGGATGAGTGAGCAGCAAATGTGGTAACTCAGGCCAACAGCTCTGCAATTAGGGCTATAATTTCAGGTGTAGCCAGCAGTCGCAATGAATATTTATTTCATCGTACCGAATAAAATAAATGGCCCGGCTAAATAGCACTGGGAGTTCTGTGGGGTCCTTTGGTTTGGAGAGTTGGGGGGCTACCAGCGGGGACCCCCTCGTCCCGAGTGGGACAGGCTCCTCTCCCCGGCCCGGCCCGGTCCCTTCCCGGGCAGGAGGGTGAGGAAGGCAGCGTGCAGCAGCCGCCTTCCCGGGGCACAGCTGGGCGGGGGGGCAGGGCTGAGCGGGGCTCCGCGCCCCCCGCCCGCCCGCGCCGCTCCGGGGCTCCCCTCTGCGAAAACACCCGCCAAGTGTCGGGCGGTTCTGGGTCCGGCGGCTCCGCACCCCGGCGCGGTGGCGGGAGTCCCCTCGGGTTTGGCTCCGTCGCGGAGGAGGGTAGCGGAGGAAGAGCGCGGCGGGCGCGGTGGGAGGCAGCGGCGGCACGGGGGGGCCGAGGCCCCTCCGGCTGCCCTGAGGTCTGCAGCCCCGGCGAGCAGGAGGGCGGCCCGGAGCGCCCGTCAGCCCCCGAGCCCTCATTGCTCCCTCTCCGCAGCCAGCCTCGCCGGGGCTCCCGCCAGCCAAGCGAGCGCCGCGGCGACCGACTGGCTGTTCCCGGGCGGACTGCAAACCGCACGGATGCAATGCCCCGAGCGCCCGTCTCCTCCCGAGCCCCTGGACCGAAATCCGGGCGCCCGATTAAAGGTGCGAGGTCGGCGGCAGCGATGTCGCGGCAGCGCGGCAGGCGGGGAACGGGGCCGGCTCCTCCGCCCGCTCCCCGGCAGCATCCTATCGAGGTCTGAGCCGTGCTGCGGACAGGCACAGCCCGAGCCTTTTCTGTGGGGGGGGTTGGGTTTCGTTTGGGTTTTTGTTTGGTTTTTCTTTTCTTCGCTTTGCGGGGTTTCTTTTTTTTCTTTTTTCTTTTTGGTCTGTGTTTAAGTTACTGTGGAATGAGGAGGTGCGAGGCGTCGATAGCAGCTCGGTGGCGGTCCGTCCCTACCGAGAGAGCCGCTCCACAGGCGGAGTGCTTTTTTTTTCGGGGATGGGGAGGTGGGACGGGCGCCGGGGGTGGCGAGGGAGCCTCCGGGCCGGGGCGCACCTGCCCGGCGCGTCCCCCCCGCTCCCGGCGCCCGTCAGCGTTGCTCGACGGGACGGACCCGAGGTGAGCGGCGGGCGCGGTAAGTAGCGCTCCCTTCCCCGCGGTACCCCCTCAGCGCGACTCAGCCTCCTCCCCATCCATGCCAGCCTCTCCCGCCCCTTCCCCGCCGCCGCCAGTGGGAGCGCGGCCCCTTTAAGAGCCCGGCTTTGCCTCCCGGTAGCTGAAGGTCATTAAAACACAAAAGCGCTCCAGCGCTGCGGTCCAATATAGCGCATGCGCCCTGCCCGAGGACTGGCAGGGAGACGGCAATATGGCGAGAATGCCTGGCAGCGGCGGCGGCGGCGGAGAGTGGAGCGGCGGCGGCGGAGGGGGCGGCGGACGCGGCGGAGGCGGCGGGAACAATGCGGGGGACCGGCCGTCCGGCCGCGGCGTCGCCCCCCGCCCGCACCGCTACTGCAGCGCCGGCGAGGAGGAGGAGGGCGAGGAGGAGGATGAGATCCAGGAGGTGCAGATAACGGGGGACGAGGAGGAGGAGGACGGAGCCGATGGGGGGCTGCTGCTGGACGAGGAGGAGGAGGAAGAGGAGATGGGTCTGGAGTGGGACGGCGAGGAGGAGACGGAGCCGCTGCCGCCCGCCCCGGGCCGTACGCCGGGCGGCGGCAGCAGCGGCGTCGGGGCTGCCCCGGGGGGCGCCGCGGCGGCTGCCCCGGGGGGCGGCGGCGGCGGCGGCCCCGGGGGGGCGGCGGAGGACGCGGAGCTGGAGGCGGCCCTGCTGCTGCAGCGGCCGGAGCGGGCGCGGCTGAGCGAGAACACGCGGCTGGCCACCCGCTACGCCGTGCGCATCTTCCGCGAGTACCTGAGCGAGAAGGCGCAGAGCCCCGACTTCGAGACCATGGACAAGGGGGCGCTCTGCCGGGTCCTGCGCTCCTTCTACGCCGAGGCGCGCTCCAAGAGCGGGCAGCTCTACTCCAAGTCCTCCCTCATCAGCATCCGCAGCTCCCTCAACCGCTACCTCAACGAGCCGCCCTACTGCCGCACCCTCGACCTCACCAAGGACCCCGAGCTGCGCGCCGCCAACCTCACCCTGGCCGCTGTCATCCGCAAGCTGGAGGAGCAGGGCGCCGGGCCGGTGGTGCAGAAGCAGGCCATCACCCGCGCCGACCTCCGCAAGCTCTACACGTGCAGCGTCTTCAGCACCCAGAGCCCCTTCGGGCTCCTCAACAAGGTCTGGTTTGAGACCTGCATGTACTTCTGCACCCGCGGCCGGGAGAACCAGCGGGAGCTGGAGGAGGACTCGTTTGGGCTGGCCGTGGATGAGGACGGACGCAAGTTCGTCTACTTCAAGGCGCTGGGGCCCTACCACAAGTCGCGCTCGTCCTCCTGGAGCAAGAAGCGGGCGGAGAGCAGCGACGAGGAGAACCTGCCTCGCATGTATGAGACTGGCACAGAGTTCTGCCCCTATGCCAGCTTTGTCAAGTACCTCTCCAAGCGCAACCCCCTCTGCAAGGCCTTCTTCCAGCGCCCGCGGGACCACTGCAGCGAGGGGGACATCACCTGGTACGAGAACAAGGCCATCGGGAAGAACCTCCTGGGTACCCGCATGCAGATGCTCTCCAAGGCGGCCAAGCTCTCCAAGACCTACACCAACCACTGCATCGGTGCCGTCTCCATTGCCACCCTCAACAGTATCGCTGGCATTGGCACCAAGCTGGGAGGACTGCAGCCACCCCAGCACCACCACCCCCCTCCCCACCACCATCACCTCCTCCACCACCCCGCTGGCGGGGGCTGCTACACCCCTGCCGCCCTCAATGGTGGGCCTCGGCCGCGGCCGCCCGCTGCCAACCCCTACGTGCTGCCCAAAGACGGGGACGCTGCGCCGGTGAAAGCAGAAGCGGCCGCAGTGGCCCCGGCCAAGCGGGCGCTCTACGAGGCCGTGTTCCCGGCGGGGGCTGCGGCCGGCGGCGATGCCTGTGGGCCCTCTGCCTCCCCAAAAAGACTCTGCCGCCGCCCCGCCGAGCCCCTGGATGCCGCTGCGCCCGCCGTGGTGGTGGTCTCAGTGAAACACGACCCCTTGCCTCACCTCCTCCCCGAAGCAAACGGGCACAGAAGCACCACCTCACCCACAGTAGTTTCACCTGCTATTGTTACCCCCACACAGGTAACCGGAAAAAGAAAAAGGAAAAAAAAAAAAAGAGAAAAAAAGTGGCAGCCCCTCACCCTGCCCCACATAGTCTGCACTGCCCCCCTCCTTTCTTGCCCCAAGGCTGGGCACTCAGGCACACTGCCAGCACTGGGGTGGCTCTTGGGTCACGCTCACTCTTCAGGCACCCAGAGAGCCCAGACGCGAGTTATCCAACTTACGTGCCCCCCTCAGTCTCTTCATGCCCTGCCACTGGTCCAGTGGCCACTCACTGTGTGCCTGGGTGTTGGACTTGACTGGTGCCTGGGTGCTGCCATGCTCCCCCTCAGTGGCAGCACCGAGAGCTCAGCCCTATGGGCTCCCCTTTTCCTCCTTTTTAGTTCTTTCCCCCCCTCTTTTATTTCTCTTTTTGCGGAAGATGTCGAAAGTCGGGCCAGAACAGTAGATAGGGGCATCAGGTATCATTAGTGTGTGTGGTGTTCTTGATGTGCTAATGAACTATTTGAATAACCTCAAATGCAAGAAACAGCCGGGAGAATACTCAATTACACACTAGTAATGAGGGTGTAATTTTAAACTACAGAAGTTAACAAGAGGGTTAATATGGCAATTGCATTCATCTTGTATTTGTTTATTTAAAATAGCTCTGTTTCCTGGCAGTGATCCTTTTTTTTTTTTTTTTTTTTTTTTTAAGGCAAATTGGCTTTACTTGCCTTAGTTACCATAGTGGCGAAGTATACAGTAAGAGCACAATTAAACGGGTTTAGGTGCAGCTTAGCCGTGGAATGAGCCCAAATTCATTAGATGTGTTTGGTTAAGGTAAAACGGTGTTGTGGAAAACGCTGCTGAGCTGTGCCTTGATGTGTGCCTTGCAGAGCCCCCTGTGCCGTGTGCCAGCGCGTGCTGGTGCCTGCCCCCCATCCCCTCCAAAAGCACTTTCCTCTCGGGTGTTGGAGCGCCGGAGCTAAATTACTTCAATTAAAGCCTCGCTGCACCTCTGCAATTGCCTTGAAGTTTGGAAGCCATTCCAAGTGAATCTGTAAAGCGTACGCAGTTACGTTGTGCCCCATAAAATACCGCGTTTCGGGCAAGAACATTACTGCTGGCTGCCCTACATGATTACGAAACCCCTCCGACATTCTTGTGTCAAGTAATAACAGGGATCGCCGCCGTCAGCCAGGGAGCGCGGCGCGGGGCAGGCACAGGTATATGACATGCCTGAGCTGTTTCCCGAGTGGAAATACCAGTTCTGGACAGACTGACCCTTTCAAAGAGTTTGCCAGCTAATCAACCAGCCTGAAGGCTAATTGGGGTGGGGAGGGGGAGGGCAGGGCTCCCAGCGAATGCCTGCATAAGCATCTATGTTCTTTAATGTACCTGTGACCTCTCCTTTCTTTCGAGGAGGCTTTTTTGGACCACTTCAGTGGAGTGCTGTAGCTTGATCCCCTGCTGTGTGTATCTGGTGTCTCTGAATGGCTTACAGGCTTGATTATGTGCAGATAATGTTTTTGTTCTAGCTCATTATTCCAGGTAAAAGCTAATGCTCCTCGCTGTATTTAACCCTAGATTCCTCTTCCCCTTGCTTTTAACGGTCTTGAAAGCAATTTTGGAACTTCGGGCACAGTTCAGCTTTTGAGGAGGAGCGCTGCACGTGCGTCTGGGAAGGGGAAGAGGGAACTGGGCAGAGCAGCCAGTGGTCAGGGAGTGTGTGTGTGTCTTTAACCTGTTAAATGAGGCATCCTGGTACTTTCAGTTGTCAGACTAGAGAGCTCTATTTCTACCCTGGCCCACAAATCCTTTCACACTTGCAGAAAGCTTAGGCGAGGAGAAATCCAGCTGCTGTAGTGTTTGTTGCAAAGCTGAGCTTCCTGCGGGAAGCGTTTGGAGCTGTAATTCTCATTAGCAGTGGGCTGTGGGGAGACAGGGAGAAATAGCTAAAATAGAGTGCACAGGCATCTGCTGTCTTCCTAAGTGTATCAAGAAAGAAAATGAGCAGTCAGCGAGGGTAATAGAACTAGACAATGTGAGTTTTATCAGTAATTATATGAAAATGTTCACCTCCATTCATAATTTCACGAGTTAAATAAGGTGCCCACTCACTTTTGTAGCTGAATCTTGCCTTTGCTACAAACCTCATTAATGTAAATCTATAATAGAAAAGAAAAGTGTCTCTTTTCTTTTTTTTTTTTTTTCCCATTTTCATCACCAATCTTGTGTCAGTCTTAACTTATGCACTTCTGGGATGTGACAAAATGAAAAAATACTGGCTGTGGAATGGATTTCCTTGGGAGACTGTTAATGCTAAACTTTTTCTCTCTAGCTGCCTTTTATGATACTTACACTAATCGAGGTCCAGGGCATTTCCTGGGGAAATTAATGACTGGCTGAGGTTAATGGCCCAAGGCATTGCCTCAAGCCATTGGCTCTCCCAGCCCGGTCATTAATCCCCAGGAAATGCCCTGGCCCTCAATCGTTATTGCTTAATTATAAACAAAGAGTTTCTAGGCCTTTTTACTGAATATATCTCATCAAGTACCATGACACTAAATTCCACTGTTGACAAATATTACTGATTCCTTGAAAACATGAAGGTCATAAGTTTGTGGTTTATTGGTTGTCTTTGTAACTAGTCTTCCAGGGGACAGATTGTGCAGAACTCATGGATTTGTGCAATGCTCTGGTGAAAAGTGGTGGCATAATGTGCAGGTTTCTTAGCATATATTCTTTATACTGTGAGTTTTGATTTTTTTTTAATAGCATTTAGCAAAGTGTGGAATATGAAAGTACTAAATGGGATGTCTTCAATTTGCATTGACTGTCTGAGCAAGACTGTTGATTTTATGCTTTTGTGTTGTAGCTCCCATTTTTCGTTTAGCCCCAAATTGTCTTTTCAACACTGAGTTGGTAGGAGCCTCCTCCAGAGCTCAGGAAAGGTACATTAAATGTTCATCTTGATCCAACTATTGCTTTAGGTTTTAACCTTAAGAGCAGCATTTATAGTGTATTTTAAGCATACAGCACTGCCATCATGGCACAACTTTCTTTTCAGCTCTTATTTGCTCTGAAGTGTAGCAATTTTCCTGCCACTGACAGCAGTACTTCAGTTCAAGTTGATGACAGAGAGATGTAATTTGGCTGTTGTTCATCGCCCATGCTGCTGAAAGATGAACAATAGCTAAAGCTTGAACTTTTGGTGCTACAATGTGGTGGTAGCTTTTGGGTTTTATAGATCTGGTACATGCTGAACTTACCACAGTAGTAATATCCAAAAATAGGTGTAGGAAAATAGTTTGGCCTCTGCCAGGGGGGAGGAAAGCTGCCTGTCACTTGCAAATGCTTTGGTTACATTTGTTCTGTAACTCAGTTGTGTTTCTCTGGCCTGTTTGTGAAGAATTTATTAGCTATTAAGATATCTACCAAAAGCTTGGTCATTAAAACCTGAACCATGTTCATTTGTCGTAGCTGTTTTGGGGAATCCTGAAATGCCTTTTTTTTTTTTTTTTTTTTTTTTTTTTTTTTTTTTTTTTTTTTTCCTTCTGCTTTAAATTCAGAGTTGCCCTTTTTGCTGTCTTTTGATCTGGCACATGCCTTTTCATTGCCTTATATTCTCTTTGAAGGGCTTCCTTTGACCTGAACCAGAAATCTAGTTCTGGCTGCAGGTTTTGCAAAAGAAGGCAGAACAATAGAACGTGAGGAATAGGAGTAGACAGTAGGCACAACCGGGAGCAAATCAAAAGTAGCTAACAAGTCTAACCCCTTTTAGTGTTGGATTTTGGAGGAAGTAGATAAGAATCTGATCTAGGAACATCCTGCACATTCCTTAATTGGCCACAAAATAGACTTGTGTTTTGTGCAAGTATCTCCAGAACTCTGACCAGAATGGTTGGTAGGTGCTTCCCCAGTGTGCAGGGCAGGAGAACTCATCAGGTGGCTTCAGGGAAGGACGCTGAGGATGGTGGTGTAAGGATGCTAGGCTTTAGTTCTGCAGGGTAATAGATGCAGCAATATCCCTATCTCAAGGGCTTGAAGTACAGTGGCTATTAAGACTGATGACCGCTAAAGACCTTGTTAGTTCTTGTGACAGTGCTGCTATTGATCAGGTTTCAGAGGTTAGTGCTGTGCTGGCTGCCCTACTGCATGGTTAGTGCTCTTCTCTTTGATTACTAGATTATCCCAGGTTGCAAGAAAATCCACAATTTTCTAATTTTCTTTTTTAAAAGAAGCACGGAGGTTTAAATCGTAGAAGGTAAGGATTAAAGAAACTTTAATCTATGGTTTAAGAAATTGTATCTACCGTTGAGCCTGCTGTTTGTTACTTTGTTACTTACAGATTTTTTAATGAGGAAGGTTTTTGATCTTCTGCTGAGTTACAGATGTGGAAAGCAGATTTGTGGAAGGGACTGTTATACCTAATACTCATCAAAATTGCTCTGAAATCCTTGGAGGGCAGGGGGATAAGGTAGTAGTGGTGTAAAGTTTGGTCCCCAAAGCTTTCATATCAATCTCTGTAGTGAAATGCAGGAATCCTGGCTATGGCTCTTTTGGGTGGAAGTCAGTGTTATTTGTAACTGAGTGCTTCTAAAGATTGTCGAAGAAAGATAGGGTTTTTCTTTTTAAGGAAGTAGGATATCCCAGGATACATTCCTTATAATGAAGATGAAGCTTGTTAGGCATGTGAGTGTTTCCCAGGATGAGTACAAGACAAGCAGAATAGAGATTAGGTGTAGTAATCTTATATGCAGCTTTGGGGGCAGTACATGCACTGAAAGGAATGAAGGGAACTGGCTTTTCTTTCCTTGACTGAGGTTGGTCCATGTTGAATGAGCTGTTAGGGAGTTGATATTAGGTGGCTTGGGAGAGTATTTCAGAGCAGATCCAAGGATGGAGTTTTGATACATGCATTTAGAATGGTGGCTGTGGAGCTAAAGGTCCAATACTCTCTTTGTAGGTCCTCTTGGTTGCATTGGCATGATATGTTTGAGGTATTAAATTGTGCAACTATTTCAGCTGGTGATTTCTACTATCACTTAATTTTTCAAAATATTTTTCCTTTTTAGAAGTTATACTAATTTTATTTAGTTGCATCACATGAGCTGGTCAGAGAACTTGCTTTGTCCGGCCTTCAGCGATGGCAGGAATGCAAGAGGTGACCAGTTCCTTGTAGCTCAAATAAATATGACTTTTGTGATACAATCAGGAGAAAAAAAACAACATCACTGAAGGTGCTGCTGTATTTTGACACTCTTTTACATCCTATAGAATCTGAAATGACTTATGTTGGTACTCTGTGCACATCAAAGATAAAACGCACAAGCTTAAAGGCAGCAGAGAGCTGATATTTTTTTTTTTAACATAAAAAGTATTCTGTGATTATCCTGTAAAAGATTTCCCATTGCCCACTGCTCTGTTTCTAGAGAGCAAGAGATCAGAAACTGCTCAGTCTAATTGGTGAGTCTGTGTGACAGGGAGCTGCCTTATTTCATGTATGGTGTAGAAATAAATGAGTGCTTAAACCCTTTGAAACATACCACTACTGCAAAAGCCATAGGCTGTAATTAAATTGAATGTGGGGTTGTATTGTCTTGTGCCCTTGGCTATAAACTTGATAACAGGCCATGGTACCCCCACCATTGTGTTGGAAGCTGGAACCTAATTAGAGATATTGTAGATTTTCAGTCACTTTCGAAACCCTTCTGTTCATCTTTTTCCCCGTGTCCTTTCTTATTATTTTGCTTCTCTGTTTCTGAAGCAACAAATGCACCCTTCTTTTCAGAAGGAAATTGTTAAGGGCATGTAGCCAAATATGTATGTACAAGATAATTTTTTTATCATATTTTGGATTCAAGGGACAAGTGTTGGTAACTGCATTTTATCTGATGTGGAAGAGATTTATTAGTGTTGAGACAGTAAAAATATATAATCATGTTTCCAGGGAATGCTTTCAGAATCTTCTAGGCATTAGAATGGGGAATAAGGAAGGGATTGGAACTTCTTGTAATACCTTGATCTGAAACTAACATTGGAAGATGCACAATTGAATTCTGTTCTGGTTGTTTTTGGGGTATTATCAACAAGGAAAAATGGCTTTTCTGGGCTTTTAGAAATTTACATGCTTTGCATTCAGCCAATTTTAGTTGATCTGAAAACCTTCAAACTTGCTAAGGACTTAATCCCCGATGAGAACAAGTATCTTTGATGTGTTCTTAATACAACTTCTAGTTTCAAAAATAATCAAAATTGCAGTGCACAAATGTATTATAAACATTTCCAATAAATTCTTAGTTAATTTATAAGGTTACCTATTATGTGCACCAGTACACTTCTGTAGCTAGGACAGATCATTTTAATGAAATGGAAATTGAATGACATTTTCTAGCCTCATTCACTTTACCAATGTATGGATTTTGTTTGTGTATATGTATATATATATATATATATATATATATATATATATATATATATATATATATTTGTTTTTTTCACTGTATGTTTAGGACACGTGTGCTCCATATAGCACAGTTCTGAGCTAGCACCTTTTTGGGACTTCTGACTCGATTCAAATCCTAGCCTGAGTGTTCTGATGTGGTTTGCAATGTTCTTGGTACTTAAAATAGGTCATGTAGGCTGGATATAATGCATTAGTGTGTGACTTCTGGAAGGAGGTAATCACTGCTCTTCAAACAGTGTCACCAGCTGAAGTAAACCAGTCCTTCCCCAAGGTGGACATAAGAGATGAAGACTGAGTGAAGCATTTTGGTAGTGAGGATAGCTCGTGGTGGAAGAGAGGTTGTTTGATACTGTTCAGGTAACACAGGCTGGAGCATTTGTCTGTGTAAAGGGAAGAGAGCAGAAAACTCTTTACAGGAGGCAAGATGT
The DNA here is from genome assembly GCF_035770615.1 of Melospiza melodia melodia. NCBI lineage: Eukaryota > Metazoa > Chordata > Aves > Passeriformes > Passerellidae > Melospiza > Melospiza melodia. The sequence continues at coordinate 128,131,203 of NC_086194.1, read as the reverse complement.
AAAGCTGCATTTTGGCTTTCCTTTCCAAAGGAATTTTGGCATTCGTTTTTCTATTTCCTTATCCAGAAAGTCTTGTGGAGGTGCTAGGGTGATTTCTGAGCTGAGCTTAACTCTACCACAGTGCTTCACTTCTCACTCTCCTCCTCAGAGTGCCCAGGGACCAGGTCTGATGATGCTGTTGTTTGTTTTAGTTTGGTTTTTGATATCAGGAGTGAGAGGAAGAGGAGCCTTTGCACTTGAGACTCTTCTGCTTGGTAGTTCTAATGAAGGAGCCACAGCTCTCAGGCTCCCCTGCAAATTGGCACCTGTGTGTACTCAGTTAGCACTTCTGTGTCAGCCTGTCAGAAATGTAATGCAGAAATTCCTAAACCACCTTCTTTTAAGCCTTTTGTGCGTGCGTGTCCGCTTATGTTTATTCAAAATGAGAGATTACTGGAATAATTTCAAGAGTGATTTCTCAACACCCTTCAGCTGAATCCTGAGCTTTTACTCACCACAGTGATATTTTTAGCTGCTTCTGCTGCTGCTGTTGATTTTTCTCTGCAGGTTCTAGGAGGCTTCAAAAGTGGCCGAGGGAGGTCGGTCTGCAGTAAGGGCAGCATCCTGTGTCTGATGCCTTGGCTTTGAGTCATTCAAGTCCAGTGTGGTCATACTGAGCCCTTACTGTGATGCAGGGTGACCAGACCAGCTTGTGCTCACCTTGCTGGTGAGAGCTCTTGTTTCATGGGTGCTGAGGTGTCTGCAGTGCACACCAAGGGACAACATTGGAACTCTTGGGCTCAGTAGCACCAGTGGTTAATTACTGAGCATCCTCTGGTTGGAAGCTGCCCTGGAGAAGTAGCAGCAGAAGTGTGTGGTGTGTCTGGCCAGTGTGGGGGTGGGAGCATTGTTGTGTGGGTTTAGTGTGAAGGAGAAGGGGAAATCCACTCGTGTTGCCCTCCTCATTTCATTTCTATTTGGGATGGCTTGAGACTCTTCTTGATCTTTTGTCTGAAATGTGGGGAAGAGGGAGAAGCAAGGAAGATGAAGTTGACTTAAATAGCTTCCTTCCTTCCTTCTTAACAAGGGCTGGCTGATTCACCTGTGGCATGCCTGATAAATTCCCTCCCTTGTATTGAAATCGCCCCATTCAGAAGAATTCGAGTCATCAGAAGTGCTGTAATTAACCCATCTAGTTTTGATGCCAAATGGGGAGGACCTAGCTGAGAGTTGGGTTGACAAGTTGGAAAGTGTAAATGGGAGCACAGATGTCCTAACAGAATCCTATGGCTGTAGTACAAACTGTTTGCAATTCAGATAAAGAGGGAGCCTGCTTCAACTGATTGCCTTTTTGAGGGTTTCCCTGTGTTTCTAATGATTTTATAACTAGCAGCACTGGCTAGTCACACAAAAACCTTGTGTGCTATTCCTCCTTATCTCAGATATGACAGTGATACTGGCTGTTTGTGGTGATGCTTTTTGTAGGCTTTAATCAAGTTGATCACTACTAGTTTCCGTCTTGAGTTTAGAAAATGTCGTCTTGTCATGATACAGTAGTTTCTGCAAGCTCTCCTAGATTGTTGCAAGACCAGGTTTACATCTTGCTCAAGTTCTTAAAATGCTTTTTAAGGGATGGGGGAAATAACAAGATGCTCTAAGCTTGCACAGTTTGACTAATCAGCAGTTCAGAATGATCTGTTGAGCTTTTAGGTTTATTTTCTCTTGTCTCCTTATTTAGTAATGCTGAAGTATGTATCTTGCTGATTATCTCTTTGAAAATACAGTTTCTTGGGAAAAAAACCAAAACACTTTCTCTGAAAACACACACTGATCAGTGACTGACTAGTTGGGAGGGGAAAAGTAAATGTTCTTTGAGGAAGAACAGATAAGACAAAGCTATGTGGTCCATGAAATCATGTGAGGAAAACTTAAGTTCTGTAGAACTGACTGGGTCTGGTAAGAATATGATTATGATTTTTTTTTTTCCCAGCACAAACACTTGAAAAAGTCATATTCCTTAGCAGGGATGGCAATGCAAAATTCCCCTGTCTTTGAATCTGCTTTTCTTCCTCCTCAAGTACCATTTGAAAATAAAATAGGCAGAATGGGACTAACATGGTTTCGGTGTCAGCCTCAAATTGCTGCAAAATCGGCTTTCTGAAGCTGCTGCCAATTCAGAGCAGTATGTGTAACACAGTTACAGTTTGATTTTTGAAAAGCAAAAATAAGACTTTTATGTCCTTTCAGAACTTTGTAGTTTTGCTTTCCTTTTGGGGTATTTGACACACTTTCAAAGTAACCTTATTACTGGTTTTATCTCTTAGAAGTCTTTGTAAGTTACCTTTATCGTGAGACTTTTAGTGTGTTACTTTTGAAATGCACTTGAATACAAGTTTTTTGGTTGTTTCCACTGAAAGTACTCTAGATACAAGCTGTTCTGTTTAGGTTTAGGCATTGGAAAGTATCAAAAGTAAGGAATTTTTAAAAAGCTAAGGAAAATGAGGTTTATTCAAGCTAGGAAGTACAAATGTGTCAAAATGAGCATGGCATATAGAATGTGCAGTGACTCAATAGTAAACATAGTATTAGTTGAGTTGTTAATGCATTGTATTGATGTGTGGAAGTAGCACTACACTACTGTGTAACTGGCAAAATTATCCCCATGGTACAGAGGAGGATAATTCAAGACTTTAGAGTTTGAATTGAATTCATTGTGGTAATGAATTAAGAAAAGATCTCTCCTTCTTGAGCTAAAGTAGAATTTTAACCACTCAGTTTTTCTTGGCCTCAGTATATTTGCTTCCAGACTGCCAGTGGATATATCAGAATCATGAATGTAATAGTAGGCTAGATTTACAGTACAGGATAATGATATGGTAGTAACTGTGATTGCCATGTAAAATATTCAGAAGCTTGTGTATGTTGTTTTAATTGTTGAGAGATACAAAGGCATCAGGTCAAATCTGTATCTTTCCAGGAAAAAAATATAATAGATGAGATTATTTTTTTTTTTTAATACAGAAGGCCCATGTCCAAATTTTTGCTAAAACAGCAAACCACACTCCTCCACCTCCTCCTGCTTGGTAACTCAGCTGACTATTCTAACTTATTAAGGCATTTTTATATCTGTAAAGTGCAGGACTGATTTGACTGGACACTTCTTTTGCTACGGGGTTGTCATCTTACCAACCTAGTTGCTGTGGGATGCTCTGGTGTTGTGGCATTGTTCTGCATAGATCACCAGCAGCAGAGCTGCCAGAGCTACCCAGCTCCCCTAACCCTGTCAGCAGCTGCCCCTGGCCTGGCACAGGGCTGGCAGTGCTCCCCATGGCCTGGCACAGGGCTGGCAGTGCCCCCCATGGCCTGGCACGGGGGCTGGCAGTGCCTCCATGGCCTGGCACGGGGGCTGGTAGTGCTCCCCATGGCCTGGCACAGGGCTGGCAGTGCCTCCATGGCCTGGCACAGGGCTGGCAGTGTCTCCATGGCCTGGCACGGGGCTGGCAGTGCCCCCCATGGCCTGGCACGGGGGCTGGCAGTGCCTCCATGGCCTGGCACAGGGCTGGCAGTGCTCCCCATGGCCTGGCACAGGGCTGGCAGTGCCTCCATGGCCTGGCACGGGGCTGGCAGTGCTCCCCATGGCCTGGCAGAGGGCTGGCAGTGCCCCCCATGGCCTGGCACGGGGGCTGGCAGTGCCTCCATGGCCTGGCACAGGGCTGGCAGTGCCTCCATGGCCTGGCACGGGGGCTGGTAGTGCTCCCCATGGCCTGGCACAGGGGCTGGCAGTGCCTCCATGGCCTGGCACAGGGCTGGCAGTGCTTCCATGGCCTGGCACAGGGCTGGCAGTGCCCCCCATGGCCTGGCACAGGGCTGGCAGTGCTTCCATGGCCTGGCACAGGGCTGGCAGTGCCTCCATGGCCTGGCACAGGGCTGGCAGTGCCTCCATGGCCTGGCACGGGGCTGGCAGTGTCTCCCTGGCCTGGCACAGGGCTGGCAGTGCCTCCATGGCCTGGCACAGGGCTGGCAGTGCCTCCATGGCCTGGCACGGGGCTGGCAGTGTCTCCCTGGCCTGGCACAGGGCTGGCAGTGCCTCCATGGCCTGGCACAGGGCTGGCAGTGCCCTCCATGGCCTGGCACGGGGGCTGGCAGTGCCTCCATGGCCTGGCACGGGGGCTGGTAGAGCTCCCCATGGCCTGGCACAGGGCTGGCAGTGCCTCCATGGCCTGTCCCTCCTGCAGGGAGCTGGTTCAGGCTCCAGCCACAGGAGCATTCTGCCTATTTTATTTCCACTGCCTCTGGAGCAGTGGCCATGCAGCCCTGCCTGTGGCTCAGGGTTCTGCAGCTCTTCTCAGGCTCCCCTCCCAAAAAGGGAACTAATGCTAGAAGGAAAAATTAAATATCTTTCCCCTCACCCCAATCTTTATATATCAAAAAAGCTCCAAAAAAGCCCCACCTGAAAAGCTTTGTCTTTAGTGTTAATTATAGTGGTCTGAAATAGCTGTTATTTATTTTATCTGAAGGGATTAGATTTTAGAAGGGGAAAGGAGCTTTCCAACCTATCAGGAGGCCAGAAAGGTTAAATAACTGAGCTAGCAGGATTTTGAAGGCAGAGCATGATTACTTTGTGAGAAGAAAGAGATGGAGGTAATAAGCTGAAATGGAAAATAAGAAGGAGAGGAAGAGCAGGGTGAGAATACCTTACCAACTACCTTGTTGCAGCATATCATTTGGGGAACTAGATTAACTTCTGCATGCCAGTGTGCTTCTGCTGAATTGGTTTAATGGATTCAAGGATCAAAAGATAATGTCTCTGTTTGGAGAGGAGCTAAAATTGGAGGAAGAAATTAGGGGGAAAAACATCCTTCTTTCCTAATGCTAAGTAACAAATTTAGTTGGTGCACTGAAACAAAATCTGATCAAGGAAAAGGTGGACCCAGAGGGATGGCAAATAAGAACTATGCATATTTTTCTTTAAAGTAGAAAAGCTAGACAAACGTATAAAAGAACAGTTAAGGGGCAGAGAGGGAAATCTGAGTTTTCTTCAACTTTAGAGTGAGTTAAAAAAAAAGTGAGTGGGACTTAAATTAAGTGGGACTTAAATTAAGTGTGTTGTATTATTGCCTCTTAGGGGAACTAAAATCTAAAGGGTTTTTTTCCTTAACCTTCAAAAATGTGAAATTTAAACCGTGGTTTCCTGTAGAGTTTTGTATTGGAGCAAGCCTTGGTTTTTGGTTATGTATTCTGAAAGAAATCTGCTGTCAGCACGGTGGTAAAATGGCCTGTAAGCATTGTGTTTGGTTTTATGCCTAATGGACAATAAAGTAGTTTCCTCAAGCTACTTGAAATACTCCTTGTAAACTAAAGTGTCCGGATCAATTTCTCATTCACATCTTATTAAAGCTCACTGAGGAAGTTGGGAAAGCATGGTTTTGATCAGAGCACTGTAGAAGCTAGTCATAAACTCTCTTAATCCTTAAGCTACTCCATAAAATTCCTGAGAAGAACCCTGGTGGGTTCCTGCTTTCAAAGACAGCTTCATCCCACCTGGATGAAGCCAAGCAGGGAGAGCAGTTCCACTCTCTGGTGGGAGGGCACTTGGGAAGTCAAGGGGAGACAATTGGAGTGTCTTGCTTTTCCCATGTTTATCTGACTCACAGTTTCCTAGTGGAATAGTAGAGTTGTTGAATCATTTGCATGAATAGCTGTCTGCATCCAAAATGACTGTGTCAACAGACGCTAGTCTGTTCTCTGTATGTTAATACCTGAATTTCTCTTGTGTAGTCGGTTCATGTTACATGACAACCTTAAATGCCGCGGTGGTGTGCTTGATCAAAACACTTTTTTTTTACCCCCCCTAAGGAAACACATGGTGTCACAGCTCTGAGAAGTCAGGAATTTCTTGTTGGTAGGTAGATGGCTGGGTGCCAGCTTTCAGCACCTCATTCTTGAGAGGAAGTTAAGCTGCTATCATTCTGTACCCCACTTTTTTCATAAATATATTTTAAGCTTTTATGATCTCTTCTATCAAGTTGCATCTGCATGAGTAGGAGGCTCAAATCAATATTTACAGGGTCTGCTTTCATGCTTTATATATGCAGCTATATCAAGATACATGGTTGTGCATTTTGTGAGAAACTTACTCAAGGGAAGTGTTTATCTGATCAGCAATATCTGCTTTTTTAACAATGATAGGAGGATGCTTTGAGCACAGTTGTATAAGGAATGTGCTTTGGAGAAACTGCCAAATATGCTGGCCATTTTGTGACTTGAAAATTGTGTTTAACTGTGGAGAAAAGTGGCCACCACAACATGAAGCTTCCCTGGAGCAACAAGTGTGCTGCCAGTGGGACAGTACCACAAAAGTAAGTCATGTTTTCAAGACACAGGAGATGACAATGTTGGAGATGCTGTACCAGCTAATGGAAGGCTGTAAGCAGGATACAGGATAGATGGCAGAGATGTTATTCTGGCTGCACTAGTGAAAGAGTCAAAAAAAGGGGGTGGGGAAAAGTCCCCATTTGTGAAAATGAAAGCGTGTTAGCTGTTCCTAAAGCACATTTTTTGTGACTTGTGAGAAAATTAGCAGACTCAGCCTGCTGGGTCTTAGTGGGCAAGTATCCTTGCATGTTGGTTGTCATGAACTCATGCTGGCTGTCCCTGCTGTTGGCAGCCTGGGTGGTGAAGAGTTGCTCTTGCCCCAGAGGTGAGCTCCTGACTGGCAGGACAGGGTGACAGCCACAAGAGAAACCTTGCTCTGCCAGTGGTGCACTTTTTGCCTGGGTAGTCTGCTAGGCTGTTGATGTGATGTTACCTCAAAGCAGCAGACTCCTGTACCAATTTCAGAGGAAAAACAGGACTAATGGCCAAATTTCTACACCCTGTGTCTTTCACTAATTGTGAAAAATAGCAGTTTGCTTCTCCATCCTCCTGGCTTCACCATCTTTTTCATATAACTCACTGACTTTTACTTATGGCTTCTTGTCTCTAATAATTTCTTAATGAAGCAGACAATTATATTTTATTTTATCCTGTGTGAGCTGCTTCTCGTAATTTATTCTTGCTTCCCTCCACTCCATTTCCACTCCAGGCAAAAATTATTTCCAGTGAAGAAGGACTGGATGTGTGTCATTCCAGCACTATTGTAAAGGACCCTAGAGATTTTCTTGCATATCCTATTTTCACTAGAGTGCATGCAAGGAAGGTCATATGGGGACTGTCCCCATTCCCCATCCCCTCATCAGTGGCCAGGAACAGATGTCTGTAGAAGAGAACACAAATAGACAGATAGGTGATGCTTTTCATGTGGGTGTTATAAAGATATTTGCCACTTCTCCCTCTGAGGTGTGACATGTCAGAAGCACGTTAACCTTTAAGAAGCAGATATTAACAGAGTCACATTGGGCCTTGGGATGTATGGACCCCTTTACATCTTCCTCTCAAACTGTTTTGATGGGAATGTTGATTACAGACAAGGTAAACTTGTTTGTACTTCATTCATTAATAACAAACTGTAAACTGCCCTGCCTCCCCTCCCCTCCCCACAGGCAAGGCACTTGAGGAGATGCCAGGCAATTAAAGTACTTAAGACAGTAATTACACTCAAATATACAACAAAAATAAAATCACTGCACATGATTTTTTTTTATGCTTGGTTTTGTTCTGTGCTTTTATTAAACCGCAATTCTTGCCTCACGATTGAACAGGAATCTCTCAACTGGTAATACCAAAATGTTTGACAAGCTTTCTTTGGTTCATCTGGGTATTTAGCAAACTCTTTGATCATCTTCCTACTGAATGCATCACAGCTCAGATTCCTGCTTTTTAGGTGTATCTTGCTATATAAAGCTGGTGAACCTCAGTACCAATCAGTAGGAAGGTGATACCAATGCTATCTTGAAACTCTTCCTTTCTTACTTTTCTTGCTGGTTTTCATACTGTACAAGGAGTAGTATCTCTAGTTGTAGTGATGCTTAGGAGGAAAGGCTGAATTGGGCTGAGGTGTTCATTTATTTGGGCTTCAGATATTTGAATTGAACCTGATGCATTTTAAACTCCAGAAATAAGTGTCAACAGATTTGATTTGTGAACCTATTTACTGAGTTAGCATCCTCCAGTAGAGAGTTGTGGGTATGTCAGCTCAGTATTTTAAAGTGAAATTCTAAGGGACTTCAGCATTCCAGATAAAGTACGCTTTAAAAAGACAGAAACTTAGCTGTAATGAGACCCAGCTGGTATGCATAAACCTTTCACATTGTGTTACATAGTTAAGTTGGTAAGTAATGTATGGGGAAAAGTTGTGGTGGCTTATTCTTTTGTACTGGAGTTTTACGAGGCTGTATAGATGCTGTAAGTATTTAATGGGGGAAATGCAGGATTAAAAGCAAACAGCTGATGATGTATGGTACAGAAATGTCATAGAGCAAATGTGTAGCAGTATCCTTTCAGTAAATATGAGATGACTGAAACTTGACAGTGTTGACTTATGTTAAAATAGCTCTCATAAGAATAATTTCCAATTGATTGGTTTTATTAATGTGACTATTGCAGACTATGCTGTATGGCATCAGAGTGTAGATCCTCTCTGAGTAATGTTTTGACTGGTCTTTTTATTCAGTAAAATCTACATTGCTGTGGTATTCAAAGCAGAGGACAGGCTCATGGGCTCCTTACCATAACTTAACAACCTGTTCTCCTTTTAACAAACTGTAATTACAGAAACATAAACTACATCTTCAGTTACTTCAACGGTAAGAGCATGGGAGAAGAATGTGGGAAGGCATTCTTTGTGCCACCATCAATTTACTTGCCTACCCTGCAGTTGTTTCATAAACATCCTAGAAAGCTCCTGAAAATACCGAATGTGGAATGTGCCAAAAGTGGTTAAAATGCAAAACTTTGTCCTCTGACAGACAAGCCCTGGCAAATCTTAGCTTGATGTTACTGCCCTCGGCTGCCCTCCTCCTTTGTGGAAGGCTTTTGCTCCCTTGTGGAGTCAGCAAAAGGAACCGTGTGCCTGCACTTCAGCAGCTACAACAAACCTCGGTCAAGGGATTTGGGTTTTTTGGGTGCTGTCACTGTCACTGGTAACTTGAGTGGCCACGTTTATTCTGTGAACTGGAGAAGAGGAGGCAGGGGCGTGCAGTCTGTTTTGCCAGCTGTGCTATGGGGGTGGTAGCCCTGGGGAGAGGAGTGGTTAAAAAAGAGTTGTCCGAAATTGCACAGCTATTTGCTGCATGATGATGTCTGAGCCCTCAGCTGTCCTCATTTAAAGGCAATGGTCAGGGAGGTACCATAACATATTTAAAGCTTAGGTAGCTGCCCTTATGAAGAGTATAATTTCCAATAATTGCCACTTTTAATAATGAACTGATCTATTTGAGATGGCTCAATGCCCACTAAACAGTTAAAATGACAACCTAATTTTAAGATGCTGTTACCAATGTGGGTATATTGACCTCGAGCTGTTCAGAGGGATATTGTGGGGTGATTCTTCCATGCAAAGGTATATATATTATGCTTAGGCACCCTTCTCCAAAAGGGAAGCTGAATTTAAAACTAGAAATAAATCTTCATTTTCTCAAGATTTATTCAATGAAAGGTGAAAGGAACATTCAGAACATGAGTGAATAATAAAAATCTTCTGGTTATGTTGGTTTGTATGTTCTTGTAAATCAGTCAGCAAGTTCCCAGTCATGACGACCACGTCCCACACTCTGACATTGCAGCCACCGCAAAACTCAGGAGAGGGATGTAATCAACCCCTAATAAAAGTGGCGAACCAAACAAGCAGCATTAAAAAAGCCAAGGTGCTGTCTTGCAGATTTCTGACTTAATTTTTTTGCAGGCTGTCAGTATGCCAACATATTCTTTAAAACCTCCCCCCTTTCCTCTGTGGGTCTTCACCTTGCTTCTTTTTCCTTGGTAAAGAAGCAAGCAAAAATTGCATAGTGGGACTTTGTGCAGGGAAAATGGGCTGAAGAACTTTAATAGCTTATACATAAGGATTTGACACGGCTCAATGTTTTGTGATCCTTGCCTTTAAGGAAATGCTCATGTAAAATATGGAAAAAAAATAGGTTGAAAGACAAAGCAGTGATAATGAGTGCTCCTCTGTTTCTCTCACTGCCCTGGGGGCTGAGATCCCCACTGCTCCTGGTGAAGCCAGCATGAGGAGTTGGGCTGCACTGCTGGGCATCAGCCCTGCCTCAGGATTTCCAGCATGGGTGAGCTCTGGCTATGCTGCACCATACCACCCAGATGTCCTGGGTTAAAAAATGAGGATAAAAGAAGCATTGCTGCTCAGCAGCCTTGGATCCCTCGGCAGGGCTGTGCTTCTTGCCAGCCTCTCACTGTGTGCAGGACCTGTGGATAGCCAGCAGACCTGCCAAAGCATTGGGAGCAGTGGCTGAAGGTGCTGCTAGGGATGACTGTGTGCCCAGCACCTTGTGTGCTTCTCCTGTGTGAACTGGCCTCGCTGGGAGTGAGACGTGAGCTTGCTTCAACCTCGGAATGGCTGATTCCAGTGCTCTGCCAGCCCCTGGCCAAAAGCTGGCCTGAGCCGACCCTGCCTGGCTCGAGATCTGGTGGGATCACAGTGCAGTGGGAATAAGAGGCACTTTGTTCTCCATCGCAGATACACTGTGATTAAACTTGGTAGTCATGAGGGCAGATTTACTGCTGTGCTCTCCCTGCTCTGTGTTGCACAACAGCTCAAACGCCCAGAGAGCGAGCAAATTTGATCCGTGTTTCCTAAGGATTGTGAAATTCTCCTTCTGTACAAATTTGCTGGCTGAATTTAAAGCGTGATTTATAAAAAGAGCCTTTCCTCTTAGAGTAAATGTGATTGCCCTTTCTGTAGGGCTGCAAGATAAATGTTCTTAGTCTTCAAGGGAACTTTTTTGGCATGCTATCCTTAACAAGATTTTGGCTCATCTTCCCTGCTGCACACTTTACTAACTTAAAGCTATTTAACTGAAATGCAAAAGAAAAATATTGTTTCTTCAGCACTTGGACTTGATAATGGTATACAAGAAACGCAGAGTAAGGCAGGCATTTGTTTTGGACTGTTCAGAGGCTTTAAAAAATCCTCCAGTCGGCTGTGGTTCTTAATTTTGGTCAGTTTCCTCTGACTGCCATTGCAAGTAGACTTTCTGTTGCTAATCTGCTGCCTGAAATACTCTTTGTTCAGGAAAGCAAGTCTCTTTCTGTTGTAATCAGGGCTAGGAATTCAGCTGCAGGGTCACTCTTTGTGCTGCAGAGTTCACTGACCATGTTTTGCTTCTGGCAGTCCTAGCTTTGGCCCCTTTACACAGATCAATGCCAGGCTAACCCCATTTATTGCTACTACTGAATCAAAACTGCTTCTCCTATTTAATTTAGCTCAAAATAGATGTAATGCAAACAAACGTCAGTGTGGAAAAAGGGGGAGAAGAAAAACCATACTCAGGGGTTTTTTTAATTAAATATACACTAAATGGTGTCAGGCTGAAAGTGGGAAGAATTTTTGGCATTGTATTGTTAGAACCTTTCTAAAAATCAATCATCATCATTGATTCTAATTTGCATATGAGTATTAGAGTTTGTCTGCTTATCTTCCATTCCTTTGTTGTGTTTAAAACCATTTATAATGTAACTGCTACTGCTCAAGCTCAGCCATGCATTCACATTTCTTCAGGGTTTCTCAGTCCTAGATGAACCTCCTGGCTTGCTTCATTGTGCCTTCATGAGGTGAACCTCCATCCTTATTTCTGGATTCCACAGTGTCAGCATCATAGAAACTTCCAGACTTGCTTCTGGTTGAGCGAGGCTGCTGTTGGCAGGACTGTGTTATTCTCGGTGAAGCCCCTTGATGCTGAGCACTTTGTAAGACTCATCACTGAGATAGGTTGAGAGGTTTTGTTGAAGCAAGCATGTGGCAGGCAAGACTCCTGTGGCTATCAAACCCTGTGAGTCTGATAATTTTTTATTGTGGCACACCTCAGTGTGAGAAAGTGTTGGGCACCTCAGGACTTACTTGAATTTTAGATGACAAGACCTTCATGGCATGGTTGGCATCAAGCCATCTTTCCTGGCCAGGGCTGGAGTTAGGAATTTCACTTGCCACACCTCATTCCATGCCGCCTTTCAAATATGTGGAATAAGGCACACACATACCCTCACCCGTTGTTGATTTCTGGATTGAAGTTCTGTTCGTTGTGCAAGGCAGTGTGGGTGGAAGTCATGAGGTCTGTTTTTAATGCTGAAAAACAAAATCTAGCCATTCATCCTTCCACTCTAGCCCCTTCCCCATGGATAAACCTCTCCTCAAGCTATTCCCTTTTGGTTCTTCCACTCTAAGATGGTGTTCATCAGAAGTCAAGTGTCTAGTTCATTGTATTTGTAATGGGATGGAGGATAGCTGAGGCAATCTACAACTTTGGGATTGTTACTGAAGTTAAGTTCTCTTATGCTCTGCTGGGTGATCACCACAAGACTCCTGAACCCTTCCTGTTTGTTTCAAATGCTCCTTTTTTTCTGACATTACAAATCTTCTGTTCTTGAAGCCAAGCTTCTCTAATATTTTTTCTGGAGGAGAGACCTGTGAACTGAAATGTTTGGCATTTGGGAGGAGTTTGCTTTTGGTTTTGTTTTTTTCCCCCACTCTTGTCAATTTTATGCCTTCTCCTTCTTCTGTCTGCTCTTTCTTTTTCCTTGAAGGACTTTGTTGTTTCAAAAGGGGATTCTTTGGTTTCCTACTCCCATCATGTGCTCCTGTCTCTGTTGCACTCTGTCCTTGCCCTTTTCAGGAAAGCTAGTGCTTCAGCCTCTGCTTTCCTCCTTTTCCACACCTTTTCAGGAGAGAGCTGATGGTTTCCTCCACTGCTCCTGAGTGGCTAGCATGAAGTGAGACCCAAGCTGTCAGGCCTTCTTGATGTTTCCCTCAAATTTACCTAGTTCCAGAAAAAATCCTTCACAGTTATCTCCTATACATTATCTGAGATTGGTTTTTTAAAGACTCTGGATGTGTTGCCATGTACAGTTGTCCCTTTACCTGTCAATTTTTCCTCTTGTGAATGTTTCTTCCATTATTCAGGTCCCTATTGGAATGTGGTGGGTTTCTTGCAAATGGTTTAAAAAATAATTTCATCATAGTTGATGGTTTTCTGAACCTGACCCCTTTCATACTTTATATACTCAAAACTGTTCTTTTAAGGAATTTTTAAAATCTTTTTTGTCCCCAATCCTGTAGTCTTTATCTTTCTTTAAAGTTGTTTTTTCTGTATTGCGGAAGATAGGTTCAAAACTCTGTTTGGGCCTAGAGAGGCCCCTGATCAGCATGGTCTTACTGGTTATTACCACTCAAAATATTCAGTGAGTTTCTTTCCTCTAGTTTTGGTTAAATGAACTGTTCGTCTTCTCCTGCTTCCCTACAAACACAACAAAAGATTTCTTCAAGTATTATTCTGAGTGAGGGTAAGGTCATCTAAAGCTCACTGCCTCAACAGCAATTGGAGTGAGCTGAGCTGAGCCTCTTGGCCACTGCCAGCTTCTCTGAGAGCCCCATTACAGGGCAGCCTGGCAGAGGAGACATTTATTTCACAGCCAAATGCCTCTTGCCCCTTGGTGGCTGCTCCAGCTGTGGCAGGCGACAGCCTGTGTCCAGGGTTGTCTCACTTAACTTCTGTGTGTTTTGAAAATAATGTACCTTTATTATGTTTATCTTTTGTTTTCTTGATGAAGCCGCTGTTTGCTGGTTTAAGTTTGAGGTGTCCCTTGGAATCATCTAAGGATGTGATTCTTGTCTGTGCAATGACATAGATAGGGTGACTCTTGGTGTATGCCAATGTTTTTATTTTCAATTTTTATTGACATGTCTTGTACATTAGAGGCAATAAAAGCTAGTAGCTAGAGAAAATGAGACAGGCATTTACCTTTGATTGATCAGCATGGGTTTTGCTGCTTCTTTAAACATTTTCATGTCCTTTTGTTGCCCAGCCACTGGTGTTTTGTGTTTTAGTAATGACCAGAGAAGTATTAACACAGACTTAGAAGCAGGCTATGCCATCCAAAGGAGTGCATTTTGTATATAATGTAGATTTCATCCATTCTTCTGAGGTTGTATGCATGGTCTGATTTGGTGTTGGATCAAGTAAAAGCCTTTTAATATAAAATTCAGAGTTTGCTGAGCTATTTAGCAGAGACTGTGTGGCCACAACTAAATAGTGGATTGCTGCTTCATGAGGTTGGCAGGGGCAATGATGGCTGCTGTTAGCATATAGCACAGGGTTATATAGATTTGGGGTTAATCACCCCTGTGGGTAAAAAATGCTAAAATTAGCTGCCAAATGGATGTTTTTATCATATAAGCTACAAGGACTACTTGGGGAAATCCCTACGGGTCTGAAAACAATAACCGAAATTGTATTTCTTAGCCATGGATCTTAGAGTATTTTTTACATATAATGGAATCAAATGAACCAGATCTAAAATATGCTTTGTTCATGTGCCATATGGTCGTTGTGTTGCCAAGCACTCTTTTTGCCTGCCAGAGCAGACTCGTGCGTTCTCCTTTCCTTGAATCCTGCCCTTCACACTAACAAAACAGAGCTGCTACTTGACCCTCATAGGGAATGGTGGGCATATGACTTTCTCTGTTCCTCCCTGAATACATTTCCAGCATTAAAGAAAACTCCAAACACCAGAAAAGAGGCAAAGTGAAATGAAAAAGCATCATGTGATACTGCATTGAAGGAGCCTTTTGAATTTACTCACAGCTGTATTTAGCTTAGTTTGGGATTTCAGCATCTTCCTACCAGCCACCCAGAAACATACCTGCTTCTGTAAGGGATTTAAACTCAAAGGTGGACAGATTTTGGAGCAGGGCGGGGGTAGAGAAGTGTCTGGGTCACCAGTGGGTTTGAGTGCAGGTTTCATGTGCCACATGCATAGCCCATTCCCAGAGCTCTGGGGAGAAGCCCCCATTGCTGTGTGCTGCCTTGTGCATGTTTTTAGCAGGGGGCTCTTTCCTGCCCCCATGCAGTGACACCCTTGTGGTGTTATGCTGCCTGTCCCAAGGTATTAAGTAACCCACAGGCATTTTGAAATCGTTAATCATAATACGATTCCTCTCACGATAATGTTTGGGGTTTTTCATTCTCCTGCTTGTTATGAAATCTGTAGGCTGATAATTTTAATGGGAGTTACAAGAGGAGAGGGAAAATTCCCAGCTAGCCCTGGAAAAGCATGGGAGAGGCGGGTAAATGCTCCCTATTGCAGCCCATCTTGACAAGAACCTCCAAAAAGCCTGTCATCTCAGTAAGTTCAACTCTCACCCTTTCCTTGCACTGTTCTCCCTCTTGGCAGTCTCTGTCCCTCCAGTGGGGTTTTGATAAATTATCATTTAGTGAGACTGGGGCATTGCTTTGCTAAGTTCAGCTTCAGAGACTTGTTGGAAGGGGAATAGATGAGAAAGAAAGAAAGAAAACTGAGTGACACAGGGGTCCTGAAGGTCAGGGTTTTTTGCTCATTTTGTTTCATTGATCTCAGAGTGAGGAATGTATAATTTAATATTACAATTTCACACCCTATTTCTAATTCTCTATGAGACTGAGCTGTGACTTTCAAAATTGTGGTTGTGTTTACATCTTTATCATAAATTAGATAATTACAAATGTGTGGCTTCAAAGCACTTTCATGCCTTTTTCCTGCAGTCAGGTTACAGATGAAGCTGTCTGTTTTACTGGCTACTGCCATAATTACCAAATGGACTCAATGTCTTCAAATTTCAATTCCAGCTGAGAATATTTTATTACTGGTGGCTTCAAGAAACATCTGGAGAGTGCTTAGAGCTCTTGTGTATTACGTTTCAAATGTGTGGTTCTATCAGATCCTTTTGTCCCTTACCTTTTTCCTCTTAATATGGCCAGGAGACCCAGTAAAGAGTTTCTTGTATTTTTCTTAAGTGTGGTAAAGGTGATTCTAGATACAAAATTCTTCAGGTAGTCCACAGGTGGGGGTGTTTTTTTGTTTTCATGTTTGGTCTGAAGTAGATATCTTCTCTAGATGGGTCAGTGCTGTTTCTTTCTGCTCCTAGGCAAATTAATAAACCAAATTTAAAAGTGCAAAGGAAAGCAGGCGGCTGGCTGATTCAAAGGGAGAGGCTATGTTTTTCATCACCACCCTTTCAAAGCCTCTCTGAATCAAAAGAACCATTGGATTGCGAAGGCAAGACCTATGCCACACCAGAAGCTCCCAGTTCAGCAATTTTCCCAGGGTAAAATTATAACTCATGTTTCCTCAGCACAGGCTGTAACTGGCAGCGCTCCTTCTACTTCTAAGGGTGAAATCGCTGGGGGGAGAACAGACATCTAATGTGCCTCTGGAAGTTTTACAATGGGTGTTAGCCTCCCTTTGTGGAAAGGTAGATGTTCTTCTGGAACATACCCAAGGGCAGGTGCTATTCAAACTGGAGTGTAAACTGACTTCAAATAAGGCAGTACTGCTTCTTTTTGTTCAGTTTTGTGAGTCAAATCTAAAGAAGAGAAACCCATTTCTCAAATTCTGGCAATTCATGACAATCTTCCAGTTATCCCACTGAAGTCTACATTTTTATGGGTCTTTGAAATCTTCAGATACAACTACAATTCAAGACATTAATCTTTATTCATGTACTGCTGATAGGATCTTACCTTGCAAACAAAACAGATTTTAACAATGCTTGTTTTTTAGTGTTACTTCTCACCAGAAGATTATTGGACAGATTGCAAATTTGGTCCAAGAAGATGTAACCATTTGGTTTCTTTCCCACTTAAATCTTGACACCATTTGTGAGGATTTGTTTGACTTAGCATTCAAATATATCAGCATGGTTCTGGCAAAGAGAAGTCCTTTCCTTCTAAACCCAGGAGGGAGTGTTTGTTGCTGTTTCTCCCTTTTCCTTTTGTGAAGACTCTTGCAAAATACGTGTAGAGTGCCTGCTAGAAGTGGATAAAAGGCAACAGCGCTTGAGTGAAAAGTCTGACTAAAAATTACATTATTAATAAATCTCAACCTACAAGTAGTCTACTTGGGAACAGTTGAAAGATGGATTGCAGTGTTCAGAGTTCCCCTGTTTGTTCCCATAGCTGCTCCTGGCCCAAACCCCGTGTGTGTGTGGTAAAGGTGGCTGTCACATTCCTGCCTTCCCTGGTGCAGGAGATGAGCTGGCAGATGCTGCTTCCCCCTCAGAGGCACTGGGAGCTGTTGACTGCTCTGTGCTGGGCTATTCCCTGGGACTGGGGAGAGCTGACTGAGTGGCTGCCTCTTGCAGGGAGGAGCTGTAGGCTCTGAATGGAGCCCCAAAGCATTCAGGTATGTTGTCTGCAAAGTAGCTGGTATGCCAAACCTCTTGCAGCAGGGATGAAGTGGTCCAAGATATTTGGATCTGTGCTTCTCGCTGGAATGAGTGAAGCCTTGTATGGTGGGGAAGTAGCCTGTCATCTCTGCCCTTTGCAAAAGGTGGAGCTCCCTTTGTGTGTGCTTGCTTTCCTATGAAGTACAAGTAAATTCACGTTTTCTCTGCTACCTGAGGTTTGATAGAGGTACGAGAAGAAAAGCGACCTATTTTCCAGGTTTAAAGGAAAGTAAATGAAACTGTCCTCAGGGCAGCAGAAGCAAAGACTTTAGTATCAAGCTGTAGTGTTGTGGGCAGGGCTGCCAGGCTGCTGAAGGCTCTTCAGACCTGGAAGCCTTTCCCAGGGACTGTTCATCTTTTAATAGTGTTTCAGTGTTTCCTCCTTTTTTTTTTTTTTTTTTTTAAGTGTCCACAATGTCTGCAGTCATTCTGTGCTCAGACAAGGGAGCACTTCATGCTTACTGGCTTGTTTCTGCAGTATCTGATGGGATACTTGTCCCTCTTGCAAGTGAGAATAAAGAAATTTGAGTGAAGGTGACTGGAGCACTGCATTGTGTACACTACACTGCATTGTGTACCTCATGAAATATTTTGAACTGGTCATGTCCAGCTCAGGTGGCACAGCTCAGGAGTTACACTTTCATTCCTAACTTGGTTTCATTGCTAATTTGAGTAGATGCTGGTGCAGAACAGACAAGCCCTTGGTGGAGCCAGTGGCCTGAAATGCCAGCTGTCCAGCCTGCCCCTATCATAGGACACCCTTAGCAGCGTCATAGCAAGTCTGTTACCTTTGGTCCCATGTCCTGCTGTGTCTAAACACTGTGTCCTCCAGCCTGGTTAAGGGATGTTTTTGCCTGCTGCATCCTGGGGTGAGCACCCTGTGATTAGAGTGTCAGGTGGGCAGTGGTGTGCTGTGCACTAACTGGGAGCAGCTTTCAAATCCGGTTTTGCTTGTAAATTAAATGGGCGCTTTTGCTGAGTGAGAATTGAATCGGCACCTCTAAAGGCTGTAGAAGTTCTTCCATTGTGAAAACCCAAGTGTTTGTGTTTGGGGGTAGTGAATCTGGGCTAGACCCCCAAGTTTCATTTGTTTTTTTTAATAATACAGTGGGTTGCATGTATTCCAAAGATCCTGCTTCTATTAGAGGCTTCAGTCAGATTCTGTGCTGGCCATGTTTGCCACTTGCTTGACCCAAGCACAGCAAGTGTGCAAATCAGCCACCTCCTACAGAAGGGTTGTGCTTTCACCCAGGGAAGAAATGGGTAGGCAGTGCAGAAGAACCTGGATGTAATAAATGACAACATTTGGGCTGACCTCAGCACTACTCACCCAAACAAGCAAGGGGCTGAGTTAATATTCCATAAAGAGTGCAAACTTATAAAATATTTTGAGGGAGGTATTAAACTTTTGTCTGCAGTTTTGAGGCTTAGGGAGGTTTTCAGAGAACTTCATAAGCACTTGAGAAGATACATCCTGCCTCTGTAAATTTTGCCAGGTTTTTGGACTCGCCTTAACTGCTGTACTGGTGTAGGCACAGGCCCTCATTTGACTTCTGCCATTATCCATGATTTTTTTTTCTCCACCT
Source organism: Melospiza melodia melodia (assembly GCF_035770615.1). Classification (NCBI taxonomy): domain Eukaryota; kingdom Metazoa; phylum Chordata; class Aves; order Passeriformes; family Passerellidae; genus Melospiza; species Melospiza melodia. The sequence goes on along the minus strand of NC_086194.1, from coordinate 128,112,270 downwards.
AAAGATTTTTGTTAAGGGCTCAATGACAAGTTTCTGATGAAAGTGTGATTAGAGCTGTTCTGCTCAAGCTGGTTGTGTGCCATAGACTTGGCTCCTGGGCTCTGGAATTATCAAGGTGCCTCCAAGCTCTTGTCCAAGGGTGGTTTTTAACTGTCCTGCGTTTCCAGGTAGGCAGCTTTCTCCACCCAGCACAATCAAATACCTCACTTCCTTCAGCCCTTTGCCTTGCATTTGGTTCTCTGCACCTGTGTCATTTATTCTAGGTCCTGGTCAGCTCTGAAATCCCAGCAAGGCTCATTTTCCCAAGGAAATGCCACCTCATCTCTCCAGCGCTTGCAGCACTTAGCATGTGTATGTGCTCTGCAGTGCCAGCATCTCCAGGAGGAGAAGGCTGAAAGCAGCCAGAATTTGGGATGTGCTGCAAGGGACCCCTGTCTTGAGGGGCCAGATCAGCGCTTCACTCCAGGGACAGTGACTCTGGGACAAGGAGAATGTACCAGTTAAAATTGTCCCATCAGGTAAGTGCTCCAGTCACCACTGCTGTGGCCACTCTGGTGTGACCAGAGGTGTATTTATCACCTTTGTAGGCTTGAGCAATTGGACTATTTCAGGATACAGAGAGGACAACCCAGTACTGTTCCTGACACCTTCAGGAAAGAGTTTCAGCCAAGGTTTTTGTTTCACAATGAACTATACCCCACACTCTGGCTATGAAGGACCCTTCTGGCTATTCTGTCCCCTCTCTCAGGTGGTCTTGTGACACCCACCTTTCTAAAATGCATTGCTGCTTGTATTTCTGCAAATAATACTGAGTGCCCCAAGCATGGCACTTGTGGTGTGAGGAGTGAGCAGCTGCTTGGCATAGTAGATCTTCTGCAATTCAGTGGCTCAGCATATCCAGAAAACCTTCCTGCTTTTCAAGCTCTCCATTGTATTTGACAGTCTTGCATAGGATAATTTGACCTTCTGTTGTATATTGACAGACATTCAGGGTTTAAAATGAAGCTTTAGAGATTTAGAATAATAAATCTAGCACTACTATTGAGTCTCAGTGGACCTGGTGTGTCTTAGCTTACTGTGGCATTGAATTGCAGCTGATTGTGTTTTGGGCCTGTTTCTCGTGTGACGCTCAAACACAATTGTTCTGGAGCTTTGCCTTATAAACATAATTCCTAATGTTCAGAGTCAGCAATCCTAAACCTTGCAGCTGTGAGAGAAAGGGCAGTTGTATTATATTGATGAAAGGCAAAGCATGACTGCAATCGGCATATTTTTGCTGGGGAAAACAATGGGCTGTTTCTTTGTTTTGCAGACCCAGTGGCAGCAGTAAAGCCCAACCATGTCCCCAGGGAGCTACCAACCATTGGTGTCAGGGTGAAGAAGCAGAAGAAAAGGATGGATGTGCTTACATGTAAAGACTTTTTGACAAAGATCTGAGCAATTTCTTTGTGCTTCTGGGCTCTTCAGAATGAAGGTGAAGAGAAAGCGCCATGATGGCATGCACACCTTGAGATCAAAATGCAGTTTGCATGCTCTGTGTGGTGCACTCGGTCATCTCTGACCACCTTGAGGGCTCTGTCTGAGGGGCCAGCACAGCTGGCGTCATCTGTAGATGCTGAGTACCAGAGCCACAGCTAGAGAATTTGGTGTGAGGACATCACCAGCCCATAGAGGTACCCAGGGTGCGATTTTCCCCTGCCAGCAGGATAAGCTCCTGGGTTTCTTGGACATGTAGCTTTGTATCTCTGCCTGCTTGCTACACCTTCCAAAAGTGCTGTTTGTACTATACTGATATTGTTTATGTTGAATAAATACTTTCTCCAGCCTCTTTGTTGTGGCAACTCTTTTTGCTGAATTCAAAAAAGGGGGCGGGGGTACTTGTCTAAGCATTGTGGTGAGACCTGATGATGATGATTTTTTTAATCTTTAATGAAATGTTTGTTTTGAAAAAGTGCATCTTCAAAATGGGGACACTTGTGCAGGAGCCAAATCCAAGAGCGGTCCTAATGTTCCTGGTTTGGATGAGGTTCTCGAGCTGCACTTTCCCCCATCCCACAGGCACCCCAGAGATCAGCCTGCTGTTTATTTCAGAGTGCAGGCACACAGATGTCCCTGACACTTGAGTGATTTCTGCTCTGTGTTGGAGGAGAAGGGATTTGACACCAGCTTCTGAAGTTTGTTTGCTGTTTGGATTCATTCCCCATGCAGTGGGATATGTGTGTTCAGACTCTTCTGCTGGAGGTGGCTGATGTGGATGTGTTAACTGCTGTTTGCAGTTGTTCCTGGGCACCAAGCTTTTGTGAGGAGAAGCATCTATCTCATGTCTCTCTGTTGTGTAAAAAGGATAATGAACACAGACTGACTTGATACTTTAGAATAAACTACTGCATGATTTTTTGTTCTAATGTCTATAGCAGTTAGGCTTACCCTCACCTCCCTCAAAACGTCCAAGGGAGTTAGAAATGTGTAAATTTGAGTTTCTGAGCAGTAATTGCTGGGGCTTTGACAGGCAATACATATGCTACTGAGTAGCATATACACTTCTGGTTGGGCTGGGCTGGCTTACAGGGAAGGCATTGGCTAAAATAATTCCAGCATTTTAGTTTGACCTGCAAACTAAAATGATCCACACAGTCTGGTGAGTCAGGCAGGCAGTTTGTGCTTGAATGTCGGTCCTTCTGTGCCTGAGCTTAGCTTGGCTTGTCTTGTGGTGGCATGGTTTTTGTCAATGTTTCTGTCTTAAGAGGGAAACCAGGATGACTTTACTCAAGACCACAGAGTGTAAATAACACTTAGGACACCAGTGCTAATATTTTGAGGGGAGGAGTAAGCCTCCCATCTCTTTGATTTTTGTACACTTAGCACATTGTAGTGACTCATGTTCCTCAGATATCTCCTTTTCCTTCCACTTGCTGCCAGAACATTGACATGGTTCCTGTGTTATTGTCGTTTGGTAGTCCAGTTGCACGAGTGCACATCTCGGTGCTGCAGCTACTGTGGTTTGCTTCAATCCAGGTGTAAAGACTTACTCTTCAACAATGTTTTTGAGAGGAATTAGGGAGAAGATGGTATAGAAGAAAAGGCAGGAAGAGGAGAAGGGATTTGTAAGCTCCATGATCCTTGGCCCCCTTTGGTAGGAAAGCTTCTAAATTATATGGATTTTTGTAAATTCCAGGAGGAGCAGTTAAAGCAGGGCTGCTTTTCCTTTTGTTGAGCCTCCAGGAGGGCTTGCCTAGAGCAGAAAATGTGAAGCAGATTCAGATATACTCTAAAGACCTGTGCCTGTGAGCTGCTTGTTGTGGAAAGGCTCCTTCAAATATCAACAAAGAAGTAGAGGAGCCCCAAACTGTCCTAAGAGCAGCGCTTGTGTGCTAAACCAAAACTGAAAAGTTTTAGACAACTTAATGGCCTTTAGCCTGCCTAGCACACAGATTTTGGCACTTTTGATTACATAGATTCACTCATTCTGAGTGAAAGTGGGAACTAATTTTTATGAAAAGTTGTTGGAGGATCATCTGGATAATAATGATAAATGTTTTACAGGGTATTTGAAGTATTTTGGTCCATGGAACTGCTATAAAGCTGTATTTTCTGTTCTTACTTAATTTTTTTGTGGGATAAATAATAAAATGTTTGAGAAGGAAAGTTATGAGGGGTCAGCCTGTTGACAGCTCAGGAGGGTCAGTGCCCATCCAGCCAGTGCAGGTGCTTTGTGCCCCACTCATGAACAAAGCTGATGCAGTTCCCAAGGCAGACAGCAACCTCTGTGATCTCCTGTGTGGGAACGGCCGTGGCTGAGCTCCGAACCCGTTCCTGGGCTCATGTCTCACCTGCCTGACACCAAGAAAGGTTTCTGAAGAGCTTTTTGATTCTTTTCATTGTCAGCTGCTCCAGATAGCTTGCTGGAGCCCATTGAGTTTAGTTTCTCTGACTCCTTTCTCTCCACCTGTAATTCTTGCTAAGGAATTGTATTTGTAATCACATTAGGTGGTGGAAGCTTAGCTTACCAGCAGTGCTTTGTTTTAATTACTTTTTACCAAACCTTGTTCACTTCCACATTTGCAGTAATCCAACTCAAGCCATATATTTCTTCAGAGACTGCCCCTGTGTTATCCTTTCCATAGCTGAGCAATACAGTGATTTAACTAATGTAGTTATATAACTCTGATCTGTTAAATGCTGTACCCATTGCATGGTGATCTTCTGTGCTCTGACAGTGCTATTGAGTTGTACCGCATTGAAAAAACAGGATTTTTTATGGACTTGCTTCTCTGAATCCCGTTTTTGCTTTTGTTTCTCAGGGGCAACTGCAGTAGAAATACAATTGTTTGATTTCAAAGTATCTCCAAAATGGTATTGAACTGTTTTTATGCAGGGAAATGTGCTTTGTGGGCTGAGACTGGAGCAAGGTTAGCATTATTGTGCTTAATATCAGCCACTGAAAAGAGGAACTTTGTTTCATGAGGCACAATAAACACAGGTAACTTGAAGAGGAAATGTTGAAAAGGAGGAGGATGAAATAAAAGAGCAAAAGGTTTTACTATAAAGCGTTTTTATTTCTTGGGAGTTTTAGTAGGTAAACTGTGTAAACTGCAGCTTGGTTATGACTTGGGTTTGGAAACTGGTTCCCTTTTCTTATGTTTTGTGGGTTCTTTTGCCTTTTAAAATGCCCACGGTCCTCCAACCTATCTCCCATCCTGGCAGTGATGTTTATACTACACATTCTTCTACTGTTTTGTGCAGCCAGTGCTATCACAGCTATGCTGAATGAGGCTCCAGCCTAACTACAATATTAACCCTGCAAATCTGTTCATTTTCTCTCGAGCAGCCCCAGGCAGGGTATACAGGAGAATGTGTCCAATTGAAAAACTGTGACAGACTCGGTGGTGGTGCTGCACTGTGCAAAATTGCAAGAGAGCTATGTTTTTTCTGCCAGAGAGGATCCTATGAAGGGACATGCTGTTGTCTGTCTCATACAAGTGACAGAATTTGGTTTTTGTTTTAGTCTCAACTTTCGTTGATAATGTTATCTTCATTTTTGCCAAACTGTCTGCTTTTAAGCACTGAAATGTGTTCCTCTGACCTGCTGCTTTCCTCCTGCTTGCTAATCGTCCAACGCATGCTCCCCCCACCCGTAGTTTGTATCAGTCCTTGACTTCTTACTTTCACCTTTGTAGTTGTTGTTTTTAATTTTTTCTTCATTATTTTACTAAATACCGCTCTGCAGATCAGTAGCATCTTGGGTGGTGGTTGTACCACATAGCATTTGTAGCAGACATTAGTTTTGCATAGCGTGTGTATCTTATTTTGTCTGGACTTGTCTTCTTTGTGCTGCAGGCACCTCCTCCAGCAATTGTAGTGATTAAGCCTGGTATTTCTGCAGATTTATATTAACTTCTGCTTATAAAGAAAGAGAAGAAACCCAACCATTCCCTCCCCCCCAACATCAAAACTAGACGTTTTTCTTCATTCCCTTAGTTTTTATCAGTATTAGACCGAAGCTTGCTTTTGCGTATGAAGAAAATTAGTTAAGTACCTTGTGGTCTATAGATGCCTTTTGTTACACACTACTGGGATTTATTGTGCAACGTCGGCCTGTAAATCATTTCAGCCAGACGATTACCTGGCTCACGTTGCCTTTGTGATGTGAGCCCTTGAGCAGCCATGGAAAATGGAGAAACGCTGGTTTTTGGGGCGGCGGGCTGGGCTGGTGCGAGCGCCCGTGACTCTCTGGTGGCCGCGGTGCGCTTTGCTGAGGTTGGCTGCCTGGCTCCGAGGAGATGTTTACAAGGAATCCATTACTCTGTGCAGCTGAAAGACGGTGTTGAAAGAACAAAGGGAGTTTTGTGATGAAGTGTATCTGACTTCTCGCTGCTTTGCTTACCTTTTAAATGTAAAACTCGGTCATTTGCAAGGGCTTTTAGTTCTCAGGGCATCCCTATAAGATTCCACCCCGTGCGGAGCTGTCCTTCAGTCGAAAGCGGCGTTGTCTCAAAACCGCTCTCGAGAACGCATTTCTATTTTAATCCCCAACTTTGCCTGCCGCCTGCCTTCCTGGCTCCAGCTCACCGCCCTGCCCTGCCCTGCCCTGCCCTGCCCTGCCCCGCCCGCAGCGCGCAGGCGGCCGCCGCTCGCTCCTCTCCGCTCCGCTCCGCTCCGCTCCGCGCTGCTGCTGCTGCAGCGCTCCCGAAGTTGGCTCATCCGCGGAGCATCGGCTCCGCTCCGCGCTGCTCAGCGCTCCCATTGCCGCGGCTCAGAGTTGGCTCATCGGCGGAGCATCGGCTCCGCTCCGCGCTGCTCAGCGCTCCCAAAGTTGGTTTGGTTTCATCGGCGGAGCATCGGCTCCGCGCCGCGCTCAGCCCGGGGAGCCGCTCAGACCTGCAGCCTATGCGCGGCACGCCGGGGCAGCTGTCGCCATACGTATAACTTTTAAATGGAAAATGTCTTTCTCAAAGGCTGTCGATGTCCAGTGGTCTGCAGTCCATGAGCAGTTGACTAGTCCAGGTGTTTCTGCTTCTGTTCCTGTGCTATGTGAATTGGGAATTCAAGAGAAGAGTGTGCAGGATGGAGGAGTTGAGGGTTTGTATTCCTGTTCTGGTGGTACGGCAGTGACGGAGGGCTTGGGAAGGAACAGAAAGTCTACCTGGGGTTGGCTCAGTTGAGAAAAATAATTGCTTTCAGTCTTTGTGTCTATACCTCTTTCTGTCAGTGCTTTCATCAGCTCTTAAAAATGAGAATGACCCTTTTTGCTGGTATGGATTGACTGTCGCGAATAGTGTTCAGGAAAAACTTGTTTTAGAACGTGATTTCTTCTTTGTGGGTTCTATCAGTGCGTTTTGCCCCACTATTTAAAATGTAGCCATTTCAAACTCTCTGAACTGGATTAGTTTTAAAAACTGCCAAATATTTGTCTGTGCTTTACTAAGTTAAAAGTCGTAATCTGAGGCTATGAGACAGTCCTACTGATTTAAGACTGGGGGTTTCTGTAAGGTTTGTAAGGAGATCATTAACCCAGGTCTATCTTTTCACAGGACAGTCGGCCCAATATGTCAAGACCTCTGATCACTAGATCCCCTGCATCTCCATTGAACAATCAAGGCATCCCCACTCCAGCACAGCTCACAAAATCCAACGCACCAGTTCACATTGATGTGGGTGGGCACATGTATACCAGCAGCCTGGCCACGCTTACAAAATATCCCGATTCCAGGTAACTTTAAAAAGCTTCTTCTGCATGTCTTTGGCAAACTCCTTTTCTTCCTTTTCGTGCTTGGACGTCCTGGGGCTGTCTCAGAATGATGAATTTAGCTCCTTTTGTTTCAAAATTAAATTAGCTTTCTTTGTTAGTAGGCAGTTAGAGACTGACTTTTGTTTCCCTGCTCCACTGTGTTCCTGACAAATGGCACTTCTGCAAATCCTGATGCGTGTGTACTGAAACAAAGCTGGGAGAAAAGAGCACTTACTTTCTACTACCTAGGATTCTGGGTTTGTGCCAGGGCACCCATGCTGTGGTTTGTTACATTCAAAAACTGTAGCGATACTGCATTTAATCCCAAAGGTGGGGGTGTTGGAGTATTTGTTTTGTTTCTTTTGGAACAGTAACCACTCTCCTGTGCTGTCAACACTCCATTTCAGATGTGTCACTTGAGGCAAAGGCAAGGTTGAATGAAATAAACTCCAGGACAGTATTAACTGAATACTTTTAGGACTTTTCAAATAATAGGCTCTTAACTCTCATGTACCTTTTGAATGAAGTATTTGTGACTCTGGTAGCTCACTGTTATTAAGCAGAGAACTGCTGCATGTGTGTACAAACGGTGCCTGTAGAGTAGCTAAAACAAGAGCACATCTCTAAGAAATCCAGAGTGCATTTAGCAGTGTGTGTGGGCATTGCCTGGTGGTGCTGGCAGACAAGCAGTGTGGCTGGAACTCTCAGGGTTGGTCATGAGACAGCAGGAAGTCATTGTGTCCACAGTCCAAATCTCTACCTTGCCCTTTGCTGCCCAGTCCTGCTCCAGAGGGCAGGCAGCGCTTCCATTGTGTTCTCTCCAGTCTGAGGGGGAAGATTCTCAGTTTCTTGATGCCACAGCTCTGACCTGCCTTTTCAAAGGGCACAAAGCCCACTTCATGGGACGTGGCCTGTTCAAGGCCTGGGTTTCATTGATGCTGCTGCCTCTGCATCACCAGCTCACAGTGTTAGGTGGGCTCAGGCAGTGCTCCTGACAGGCGGGAGGAAGAGAGAGAGCCCTACACACAGCGAGGCACATGGCCCTTCTTGTGACAGCCTCCTCAAGGAAACCCGGCAGAGGGGAGCAAAAGGGGCCATGCCAGAGCCTGGGTCTGCCAGGAGAGATTGAAGTAATGTCTGGGAAAACTTGAACTGTTCTTAGAAAACCAAATCTGTTCTTTTGGGGTTTTTTTTAGAAGCTTCTTGTGTTCAGCTCCTAGTAGTTGTGATGACTTTGTGAATTTTTTGGTAGTTGGAGCAGTGATGGTGTCTGACACTGTTGTGTATGCAGAATGAGAGGCTGCTGCTTCTGTTTTCATGTCAAATTCACAGAGAGAGTATATTACTTCAAGTGAAGAAACACTAAAATGTCATTCAAAAATGTGTCTGGTGGCAGTGGAATTTAAGCTTAATGTATTCTGTGCTCAATTGAGCCATTGTAGCACTTGAAAGTGAAAGCTATGCCTGTAGTATCAAAGCCAGTTTAATAAATTAAACATTTTAAAAGCTCTTCAAACATAATTTAAAGAAAACCCAAACTCTGAGTTATAGTCATTCTGTTTCAAGTCATTCTGACATATGTTTGTGTTTCAGTTCTGACAGTGTCTTTTGAACCTCTTGATGAGTGAATATTTCCAGCTTAGCTGTTAGAACCTGGAATTCCCAGCCACTTCCAGAGCTTGAGAGATTTTTTTTAACATTAGCAGCTTCAAAAGAGCAATTACTATACTCGTTTGAATGTCAAGACAATGGCATGAAGCAATATGCCAGTAATCATGATATAGTTGTTTGGGTTTTGTCTGAGATTTTGCCAGGAGGTTTTTTTCCAGTGGAGGGTTGGGATGTATATATGTGTGTATATATATCTGTACATATTTATATATAGAGAGTGCTAGGTAAAAATTATCCAGTAATATTTAGACATTAATACAAATTGTTTCTTGAAGCCTGACCTGGTCAGTTTCATATCTAGCTAGACTCTGACTTCATTACTCACAAGGTTTTTGTCAACATTGCTTGTATATTTCTTTATCTGCCAATATCACGTGTGTGAATGCTATCAAAACCAAGGAAGGTCTCATAGATATTTTTGGGCCAGTTGAAACCTCCTGAGACTTACTGTTATATGAAGTATTGTCTATGAAAAATAAGGTCTTGATTATCTTGCCTGAAAGAGCACTGCTCCAGGGATGAGTCAAGGCATCAGTTACAGGCTCCAGCCTGTAACAGGTTGAGACACGAAAGTCATTAGGTTTCTGACTCGTATTACATGTAGTCTAAGGGCCAGAAGCCTAAAATGAACCTTTCATCTGTGGGCCAGGTACCAGAGTCATCTTTCTTTGTGAGATTGAAAGGGTGATATTCAAACCAGCAGCTCTGGAGTCACGCTGACTTGCTGGTGTGAGGGAGACCTATTCTGATGGAGCAGTCTCTGCTTTGGAGCAAGTGCACTCTTCCTTCTCCTTTTGGAGTCAACAGCCCTCATCTTGTACCTCGCTGTTTTCTTCTCCCTGGACAGTAGAGCACGAATTGGAAAGAGCACTTGAAAAAAGAATTCCTTAAATGATATCAGGTAAAGACTTGTAGCTTGAAGGGATCATTTTCCATAATTCTTCTGTTAGGTTCCCCAACCTGGTTTGTGCCTTGACATGTAAAATGCCTACTGACAGATACCTATTCATCCCTCCAAAGAAACCTTGATGTGACTGTAAAAGTGTCTTGCTACTGTTGCTGGATCCCTGCCCTTTGCTTCGGAAAGACAGTTGTGGGTTTCTCTCAAATGCTCTTGTGCTTGAAGAAGCCAAAGAATCAGACCTGATCTGTGTTTTGGGCAAAAGCTGACTCAGTGAAGCACTCTGACAGACAAGCAGCTTATCTAATGGACGGTTTGAATTGAGTAATCCTAGAATTATAAATTCTGAAGCTAAAATAATGCTTAAAAAACCCCTCAAAATTAATTTTAAAATCTACTAGCATATAATTTCAAAGAGCCCAGTTATAATCTAGACAAGGGAGAACCTATAGTTTTCACAAGGAAAATCCCTTATGAATACTTAAGCTCATCAACAGGCTTCAGATTCCCCCAAGAAACCAGTGGGACCATGCCTCAAACATGGTTTCATGAAGCTCAATAATACAATTTGCCAGACTTAGGCTTTGGGAAGAAGCCTAAGTTTGAATCAGCCTGTCTACCAAGAAGACCTAATGTGAGGTCTCGCTGCTGAAATAAATAGCAATTTTTTTTAAAGTCTGAGGAGGGAGCAGGTATGCAGCCATCTATGTAGCTCTCTCCACTGAGACTGTAGACCTTGGTGCATTCAGCCCTGCACAGATTGTACAACCTTTGGTTTACTTGAAGTTACCAGATCTTCAGGTTAGTATCTGGCAACAGTCAGCTATCTGTTAAAGACTTGGGTGTCCAAAAAATTTTTTTAATCGCTTGCTTTTCGAAAATAAAGATTTTTTTAAATAGTTTTTTTTTCCACTGCCCAGGGGAAAAAAACAACCTTATTCCAGGAAAGAAAGATCCAAAATGAGGGTCTGCCAAAGGAGCCTTTCTCCCCCAAGAGTTCAGGCACATGCATGCAGTGCCTTTGTTCCCAGTGGTCACCAAAAAGCTTGAGGAGAACAGGTTGAGGTGTTAGGATTTATGATTGTGAGGAGAGGAAGCTGTGGCTGGTTAGCTCTGATACTTTAACCCCAGCAGCCTACTCTCCTTCCAGCACACAATCATCTTGCAGCAGGATTGAACCCTTTGCTTGGAGTCGGCATTCCTACATCTCTCAGCCTTAATGCTGTCTGCACGGCATCTACCAAAAGTTACTGTGCACCAGGCTGGGACAACCTCAACTGAATATCCGAGCTGAATGGGAAGATGTTGAACTTTGATCATACAAGCATCAGCTGTCTGATATCTCTGATATCAGCAATATCAGCAGTGTTGTATATCTTGTATGTTCAAAGCATCTGAACTTTTAATTAGGTCTGTCCAAGTCATCTGGTACAAATATTTGCATAACACTATGGCATTGGATTGCCACTCCTATATTCCCACCACAGAATGGGAAAAAAATCACTTAAAACTTGTATATAACTTTGTAGAGCCTTTTGGAGTATCTGTTTGTGTTGCTACATCTCCCATCTTGAGTTACTCCCTGCATATGAAGATGGATTCTTCTTATACAGTATTTCACAATCCTTCCATATTTCTGCCCAGGGCAATTTCAGGTTTTCATATGAACCAATCCATTCGTGTCCCAGTTTTCTTACCCAATCTTCACTCTCAGCCCTCAGGGAAATTAAATTTCACACACTTGGATCCAGTTAGGACACTGGCATTTTTTATTTTTTTTTATTGGTAAGGGTTTCTTTTGCATCAAGAGCACAGAATTACTTAGGAGATTGTCCTTGGCCTTTTTTGACAGTTTGCAAGAAAGACTTATCCTCCACAAGTTGTGTAGGTAGACTTCCAAGGATGTACTGTGAATCAGGCAGCACTGCTTGCCTGTATCACAGCTCTGGCAGTTTCTGCTATCAGTCCCCAGGTCCAAAACAAACTGACAAAACGGCCTTAGCTCAAACTCCTGCAAATTGCTGCACCATGCTGGAGACTCCTGTCTTGGTAGGAGACCTGCTGAGGTGAGGGTGGTCTGCACTTTGCATAGGCCTCCCTCTGTAACACCTCCATGAAAGAACCCTGTCACTACTTTCCTGCTCACCTTGGAAAGTGCCCCCCAAACTGCTCTAAGTTGTGCTAAACTTGAAGAAATACAAAATTTTCTAACTAATGAGCATTTGGTTATTTGTGTTTTTAAAGGAAAAATTGAGAGAGTGGGTGTTACTGCATCTTTATTTCCACTGTCCTTATTTGGATTTATCTTCCTGAGAGGTACAGATCTATCTGTATCTTTCTAGAACAGCAACATCAAGGGCAAGCTTCTGTGAAAGAGCAAGCCTCTGTGAAAATTTTCAGTATTGCTGTAACCAGCTTTGTCTGCTGTATTAGCATGAATGGTCCAGGTCACAGCTTTATAATGTTTTGTAACATTCCTGGCAGGAGGGAGATAGGCAGAAGAAGTTGGCAGAGGGTCAGCTCAGTCTTTGTTATCGATCCTGTTTTACTCATCTCGTTATTCACCTTTTATATTTCATCATTTGATTGCTGCATGGTCTTGTGGCAAGGAAGAGTGAGGGCTTGGGATAGGGAAATACATTGACTCTCACTGACCTGTTCTGTGACCCAAGATAACTGATTTAACTTTGAGCTTCACTTGCTTCCTATGAAGGTTAACAAAAAAGCAATTTGTAGAGTGCTTTGGGATGATGATTGAAAGTGTAGAAGATTACTATCTCTAAGCATAAATATTTATAGATCGAGTGACTGAGATAGAGGTTGATGATGTTGGTATCATCAGTAACATGTATTAATAAAAAATTAACTGTTGATTCATGAAGACCAGACTGAACACAGTCAGGCAGTGCAGTTGTATTGGTTGGTGTAACCACATACACAGACTTGGACAGAAAATGGAAACAGAGCTGCGAATGATACTATGGTTCATGCCTATTTAAAGAAATTCAGAGAATTCGCACAACTGATATTTTAAAGAGAGCTCTCTTGCAACACACATCTGTCAATAAAGAGCTTGGAGGGGTATTTTCTGGTCCTGACTGAACCAAGATTAATTGTAGCTCTAGGTATGTATATTGAATTTAGTGTATATATTGACCTCATTTTGCCTCAATTAATGATCACCACAGGTCAGTCATCACTGTTGCCTCAGTAGAAGTAAATATTTTTCAAATTGTAGTCCTGTAATATGTTTAATTTGCAAGGTCAGCAAGTTGCTGCTGTTGCTTGTGACTGGTGACTGGTGAAAGAAATGGCACCCTCAGCTTAGCAGGTTCTCACATCATGTGGTCAGTAACTGGTGGTGAGTCATCACTGGAAAGGGCACAAATTGATATCTGTCTTCCTGTTCTAAATGTCTGTAAAAATGGGCTTATGTGTATTTATTTGGAGGGTAAAAAGCGGTGTCCTGTACTTGTTCGATGCTTTTGCATTCAAATCTGTAAAATGACAGTAAAATCAAGATAGTGGCTTGTTGGAGAGCTCTTTGCATATATGCAGAGCCAGGGAAAGTAGATGTGCAGACTTGATGCTACAGGGGTTCATTACGTGCTTGTTCTGGCTGCCTGGCTATGACAGTGAATAAGGAAATATGTTCAGAGGAATAAGTGTCTACGTTCAGCAGTGTTAGAAAGCTAAAGACTTCAGCTCCTTATTTCTGAGGCTAGTAATCCTCAGAAGTAACAATCATTTTTTCTTGAGGGGAAAGAAGAAAATCCATAGCCATATAATCAGCGTAGGGATTCCTTTGCCAGTTGGCTTATGTGGGTTTGTAGGGGTTGGATCCGCCTGTAAGTCCAGCAGAGGGGAGGTTGTCAATAACTAGTTTAAGGGCCTGTGCTTTGAGAAATCATTTGATTGCAAAGGCTGCTTGGAATCCTTGGCGGATGGAAATTTGTGGATGGGAACCTTACAACTTTTGTATTTTTCTGCCCAATAGCATGGTTTCATAAGCTAGACTGAAGGCACCCAAGCAGTATTTCTCACTCTGCCTGACCAATACCTGGGAAGATAAAACAATATTCTGAGTCTCTGGGTCTCACTGACCTAATAAGAAAAAATTAGGAACTGAGGTGGCACAGAAGTATTCTGCTTATTGGTCACTTCTCTTAGGACCCAGGTTTGAACCATAGTCATGAGGTTCAGTGGTTTGTTTTGCCTTTTGCTGTACTTACAGAGGTTCCTGATGGCAAGGCGTGTGTTAGCACAAGGTTTTCATTCTGCTCCCACATAAACCGTTTGTACTTCATTGGTCTTTCATAAATTGCAATACAGTTGCTAAGCAAATTGGCATCTAGTACATACATAATTGCAGAAGCTAACACATTTGGCTTCCAGTTTTGCCGTCAACACCCGGCCACCTCTTGGGTGTGTTTGAAGCTTTAGGATATAGATTCCAACTTCTGGCTTACTTCTTTCTGGTGATGATCAGCCTTCTGGCTGGGTTTCATGTATACAAGTATGCTTGCCATTTGGGGATGTATCTGCAGAGGTAGCATAGGAAATGGTGAAAATTGCTCAGGACTCAATGGTTATCTGCAGTCATTTAAATGCAAATAAGGCACAAATGCTGTGTTGGCCAAGGGAATGTCACCAGTTCCTGTTATGTGAACTTTTCTTCTAACTTAACCAGTCTGCAGTTTATTCAAATATCATAACCAGACAAGTGTCATCTGGCAAGCTTTATTCTCCTTTTGTCTTTTGTTCTCAACTCTTTTTTTTTGCCTTTGTCTACACCATGCAAGATGTTGATGTCTCTTTGACTCTTGCCTTTCAGTATCTTTTTTTCTGTCCCTGTTCTGCTCTGAGCATTGGCCCTACTTCTGTCAAGTAAAATCCCTCATTGCATTATCTTCATTTCCTTTTCGTACACACTTTTCTATCTCTGTTGGAAGGAGTCAGAGCTCACAGAGGTCACAAGTGATCTTTACCTGACCTGATCAAAGCACACTGCTGGCTTGCTTGTCCTTTTCCCCCCACATGTGTATGGTTTTCTGGCTCTTGTTAATAGTGAGCTGTCTTAGAGTAGGTAAGCAGCCAGCATGTTTTAAGGATATCTCAGATACTGCTTTTGCTCTTAGTGACATCAGTTCAGGGATGTCTCTGAGACTCATTCACATTGATTCCTTTCACTGATTCTTTAAATCAGTAATCAAATACATTGTTTCTAGCCCTAATGTGTACATTAGCTTGGGTCTGTAGGACTCTTCCAGCACAGTTGCAGCTCTCTGCAGAAAATGTGGGCACTTTTCTAGGCAGTTTCAAGGCACTTTCTGCTTCTGAGAACCAACGGGCTTCTGTAACCATTTGAAAGCATTATAAGCTGAGCTTGTAGCTGCTACTTGTGGACTGCTTTGCAGGGACATGCCTTTAGGAGAGCAGTGGGCTCACAGTCACTTTGCCATCCAGCCCTTCCTCCGTGCAGCAGCGTGTGTGCAGACACTTGGGTAGCTCCGGTGCTCAAAGCAATCCAGCGCGACGCTCCACCTGGACTCGTTTTTCCTGCTTCCAGCAAACTCAGCTGTGCCACGGCTGGTACCCAAGCTAATTACTAAAGACCTATCTTTGCAATTTCTTCACACTGCTGCATTTTGCAGAACAGGCATTCGGTGATGGAGAGCAACACTGGCAATTCAGCTTCTGTGAATCAAAAACTTTCTGTTTGCAAAGGATTAAAAGAGGTAAAGGGGGAGAGTGACAGAAAGGTGAAAGGGTTTTATTCAGAAGGTGAGATAGTTGCACAAAGCAGTGTTAAATGCAATGGGATACGCTTCTGCAGTTCAGCAATTTAGAAAGATAAATTCTACCTCCTAGACCACAATGGGGTTTTCTTGATAAAATGTGAGAAGCTTGTCAATCAAACGGTAGACATAATTGTTCTTTAAGTGACCTATTAACATCTCATTCCTTTTAATTAAAAATTGTATTTAAGTTCTCGTTCAGGCCATATTTGAACGGTAAAAACTCTTTCCACATGAGGCGTGTTGCAGGTGAAAGGCTGTCACAAGCTGTGTGACACATGCAAAACAGGAGTGATTGAAGTCCCAGTGCAGCAACATGTGGCTTGCCTTTGGCTCCCTGCTGACACAGAGGGAGATGGAGGGATAAGCAGTATCTCACAGAACCACACCCAAACCCTTTGCATTCCTTGCCTAAGAAATTGCTTGTAGTTGCTTATTGTGGCATAGAAAGTTATAATATACAGCATTTGCCATAAGTGTGTCACTTCAGAGCAAATGATGGATTATGTCCTTCCACACCCCAAAAGTTGTTCTTTGTTCTGCAATTAAAAAATAAATGTTGCAATGTTGAATTGGAAATATTTTGTGCCGTACAATAAATTTGTTTTGTTAGGTTGCCTGGGTGTAATTGCAGCAATGTCACTGCATTAAACCCGTGTCATGGGGCAATGGTTTCCTGCCCCTGTGCCAGTGCCAAGCACTGCTTTGCTTAGCAGCTCTATTGCTGTTTATCTCCCTCAGCCCCTGTGATTATTTTGCTTCTGTGAAAATTTTTTTCCTATTTTGTTCCATGCACACTATAAATTATGGTTCTGTTGGAGCGCTAACCACAAATCCCAAACAGTGGGAAGCTCTGCCATGCCAGAGTGGCTCAGCTGGGAGCTGGTTTTAGGTTTGCCCAAACTTGTCAGTGATAGGAGGGGAAGAAGGTGCTCCAAACCGTGACGGTCTGCTGGGCCCCTTTACCCATCTGAAAATTGATCCCTCTTAAACAGTTTAGAGGACCCTCGGGGTCTTGCAGCTTACATAAAAAATGAAAGCCCTTCCTGTCTCAGAGCAGTGCAAGCAGTCAATACAAAAGAGAAAAATGATCTTTTAAGTGTATCCCATTGAATCCATTATCTCGAGAGCCCGTGCTTGATGCTTCATCAAAACATCATCGTCTTGGTGATGCATGGGGGAGAGGGTGAGGGGGCATTCGGGGGATTTCAGAGAAAATGCTGCAGTACTCTCAGTGCCACAGGACAGGCTAAATGTGATACAAGCCAGAAAATGAGAGCTGCAGAAAAACTGATATGTTCCTCCTTATAACATATTGAATTTTGCATGTTTGAAAAGCAAATATTTCAGGAAAAGTTTTGAGTGTTTCTTTTGTGGTAAGAAAGTCCTGTTGGGCGGCTTGTACAGTAATGTCTTTGCTTTCAATGAGAACGTAAATTTGCAGGGTTTTTTTTTTTTTCATTACAATGATAAAGATAATAAAGGAGCAAATAAAAACCAGTGTTTGTACCATGACTACCTTCTACCCTTGTTGTGGGAGGTAGTAATAGGGTTGAACTGCTCTACCATTACCTCAATTGGTGTTGGTTTTCTGGTTCTCGTGAGCAAGTGTCAGGATTGTTAGTTTTTAAATGCTGAAGTTTTAAAAATCTTTGCATGTCTCTACTAATGATTCATATGTTTTTCTTAGGCTAGCATGAAAGGAAAATCATTGATTTCTGTTGTTCTGAGTTTGAAGCATTTATAGCAGCACAGTGGAGTTTTTTTACCAGATTACAGGGGTAGGAGCTGATCTCTTGCCATCAGTGTTTCCTTACTGGAAACAGTAAGAATATTGCTCTTTCGCTGGATTATGAGCAGTAAAACAGAAGAACTGGAATTTGTTTTCAATAACCAGTAGCATCAGTAATTCAGAAATACTACTGAATAAAGGTGGGTTTTTTTGGAAGACAGAACAACAAAGAAGCACTATTTCTGAATGTAACTGAGCTGTCAAACACATCCTTTGAGGTGTCCTCCATTTCCTTTGGTGAAAGCCTAGCTTAAATAAACTGAGCAGTAGGCAGAGGGTGTGTGCCTTTGCACAACAACATACACCCAGGTGCTTTGCTGGCCAGGGTGATCCCAAAGGCAGAGTGCTGTCAACATTCCTAATTGGTTATTACCCAATAACACACACCCTCCAGTGTCTTGGGACTACAAAACACTTTTTACCTAGCCTTCCTACATGAATAATGAAGCACTTCAAATATTCATCCAATTATAGTCAGCCTCTCTCTTGGCTAAGGATTGCCAAATGCAATTGGACATACTTCTGACATAGAATTTCAGGCTATATCTATGTTGGAAGGGTTTAGTCATAATTCTTGACTTCTGGGGAGAGATTAGATATCACCATGATGGTAATTTCTCCAGCCTCAGAAGCTATTGTTTATTCACTTTTGCTATGAAATTCTAGTTTACTAGCAGTATAATGTGGGAGTTTTAGGAATATTTTTTCATTTTATACTTGGAGCTTGTCACATGAAACTGCTCATGTTTGTTTGAAATAATGAGATGTTTTGCTTTTTCTCCAAGTGCTGTGTCTACAGCTGCACAGGACTGAAGTTGCCATAAAGCATGTGAAAAGCAGTTAATGTTTACTTTCAAACATGTAAGCTATATTTATATTCATCTTATTTTTTTTCTGAATATTTTGCTGCCCAGCACATTTGACTCCTGATGTGCCAGTGACTGACTTTTAAGTACGTTTTTCTCATGCCTTGCTAACATTTTCAATAACAATGTCCTTATCATTTGCAGAATATTAAGGTTTAATTTTGCTTTACTGGCTTCTCCTGTGTATGAGCTCCCCTGAGTGATAATCTTCCCTCTGGCCTTTCAAAACCTGATGAGGGTGGTGCTCTGCTCATGGCAGCTTCCAGCCCTGCTGCAGTAATGCCATGGGGAGCCACTCTGACTCCATCGTGCTGCCACAGAGAAAAGCCTAGTGTCCATGGCTGGAGATGCAAAGGAGATGCATGAGTAGGGAAGTGGTGACAAATGTTATTCTAAGCAGATTGAAGTTGTCAAAACAGTGGCAGGAAGGATACCGGCCTGCTTATTTCCCCTTTGGAAGAGCTTGTGGGAAAGGGAAAGGAGAAAAACTGCTGCTTTTCTGTAGCTAAAGCGTATTTGGAGGCTCCACTTTTCATCAGACATTCTCATTTTCCCAGTTTCTAATATTGCAGTCTCATAAAGCTGGGCCTTGGGCCATGCCTCTCATACTGGCCTTCCCTTGCTTAGTAGCTAACCTCGATAAACTCATCAGCAGAGCTACAATTGCACTTCCCCACTTCCACTTTGGATTAATGGTGCAGCTGAATGGATGCTGCTCTCCAGACCACAGAGGTCTGATTCTAGGTGAGCATTTAATTCCCCTCTTGGGAAGTAGAAATAAAAGCCCTAATCAGGTATGTTTCATGCTACTCTCTTGGGTCGGCTCAACAAAATGAAGGATGAAAAAGATGCTATTGGAAGTTGCTGCTGTCTGCTATCATTACAAGGCATAAAGCACTGGTTTGGGTGCAACTTTCAATTGTGTGTAGCTTCCATGTGGGTCGGTTTATTATTTCCTATTAAAATGCAAAGTAGTTAAATCAGAGTCATAAGCTCTTCTTCCTTTTGTTTATTAATGAAAACCTGGAAACCTGATAAACATGAATGGCCCTGGGAGTGATGAAAACATAGTTTGGTACCGTTTAAAAATGTAAAGTTGGCAGTGCAGTTCCTATTCAGAGAAGAAAAATGAGTCATGTTGTTCTGCAAACCTGAACCTGAGCCTGCAGAAACTCTGCTGGGCTGTGCCCTGCTGTTTCACTTTGGGACAACTCATCTGCAGCTCTTCTGGGAGTGTTTCTTCCAATACCCCTTTCTGTTGCTGTGAAGGACCACAGGAAGGGCTCTGTCCCTTGACCTTGCATGACAGAATATTTTTCTTTGCAGTGCGCTTCCATTGGGAAAGGTGATGAAAGTTTTATCGGTTGGAAATTGCAAAGGCTGTAGACAGAACACAATAAATGGGGTGATGTCCCAAAAAAGCAGTCAGTGACATCTAGTCCTGATAAAGGTCAAGTTTGTTGTAGCACGTTGCTGACTAAATGCACATCCATTATAGCAGAGAGTTTATTTTCCTCACTGATGTCCTAATATTATTCTGCCGTAGTAACAAAATATTGGCAGTGGAAGGGCAGGTAGTGTGGAGGGAGTTGATGCCCCTGCTCTACAGTGACTCCACATGCTTCAGCCAGCAAGAAAGTGTTGCTGTCAGCTCTCCCTGCTTCAGAGTTGAAGTGAAGCTCCTTCATTGTCATGTCTGAGTCTTTATTTCTAATAAATAATAAGCCAGTGATGTGCTCCCAAAGTTAGATGTGGAATTTAATTTTGCCTGCGTTCACAGACCATGAGGAGCAAACATGTTGTGTCTGACTTCAATCCTGCAAAGCAGCCTGAGCTGCTGTCCACAGTCACATGCTGGCCGTTTCTGAGCCCCTCAGTATTTGTTTAGCAGAGGATTTTCCTTGAAGATCACCAACTCTTGAAGCACAGTGGAGAAATACCCCTTCCTTTTGTCATCCTGTTGTGAGGCTCAGTTCTCTGTAAACACTTCTCAGGGATCCCTGCAAAGCTGTTGCTGCCTTTGTGTTACCAGTGTGAGTGGCAGACTCGTTCTTTACTGCAGCATTAATCCCTGGGGCAGGTCTCTGCCGGAGGTCTTCTGACATCAAAGCACACAGATAGATGTTGGTGGCAATTAGAGGCAGCAAAGATGGATTGTGTGCCTGCACCCACTGTGGCTGGAGCTCTGGGTGGGCTGCAGGATTCAGGGATGGAGTGGGCACAGCTGCTGTGCAGTAGGGCTTGGGGAAAGCATCTGATTCAAGGGGCAGCTGCAAGCAAATGAGCCCTGTGGTCTTGCTGCTCTTGTTGACTGTGCTGCTGCAGTATCAGTGGTGATACAAGAGCCCAGCCTGACCTCAGATGCCTTCTCCCTCCTGTTAAAACCCATCATGAGCACCACCAGTAGGTTCTGCCTTCTGCTGGACAACTGGGAAACCCATTTCCATTTCGCCTCCTGTCATTACTTGTGGGTAGTTGTCTTGTGGTGTACACTGAGGGAAGAAAAGCTGCGCAAAAGTGAGGGGCCAAGAACTGCGCTGTCAGCTTCCATCATTGACGGTGAGGTTAAAACAAATAAATACAGACTCTTGTGCATAGGGTGGTTAGCAATATTTAATTTGATGGTCTGACTTCCTAGTCAAAGTTGGTCGTTTTAACACATTATCTTTCTCCAGACTTCTTCCTTTCATGGTGCTAATTGGCTTCTGCCTGACACGAAAAGAGGAGGTTTTTAGGAAGGTAATGGAAAATAATCAAAATCAAACTATAGCCCCAAACTGTTTGCAACACCAGTGGCTTTTGGAGAGATGGGGCTTTGATGAAACAGTGCAGCTCTTGATTACCCTAAACTATTTTCAGTCTTCTGCAACTTTCGATAACGTGGTTCCGTAGATCTCCTGTAAAGATAGCAGAAAACAATTTATATCTATGCCTTGGGGAGAGGAAAGAAAAAAAAATCAGAACTCTACCAAGACACCTGTATTTCTGCAAAATTAAAATTTTATTACATTCACATATAGAGCAAAAAGCATTGGTATTAACTAAGTACACAAGTGGAAGGAATAATGCAAGGTGGTTGTAATATGTTTGATTTTCAACAGAGGAGAGGAGAACTTTCTGGAACAGTTTTCTGTCCCCAGAAATGCCTGTATTAGAACTTGCATTGTCCTAAAAAACTGTAGGTTTGCGATTCATTATTTTTCTCAGTAAATTCTTAGCTGTTTTTTCTTCTTGTTGTTAAGGAAATCCTTGTCTTTTGGTGTACATATCCCTGTTGCGTCTTGAGAAGTTTTTTTTTTTTTCCAGTATTAGTGCAAGCTGCAACTTAATTCATTTATATGAGGATTGTGTGGTGTTACTAACATCTGGAGAAAAGGGCAGATGCAGTATGGAGAGTCCCTTAGAAAATGGTGCTTTTTTCGCTTCTATTGTTCCAAGTGTAGTTATATTTTCCTCTCTTTAGAGAAAAGCCTCACAGTTAAGTGAATGCAATAATGAAAACCTACAAACTCAAGCAGTAGTCTGCCTCATCAGCAGCATATTTCTATTAGTTCCAAAGCAGTGCTCAGCTTAATAGGCATTTTCTTGTTTATTAGCAGCCTGGAACCACCCCAGGAAGATTTTCACTATTGCGTTGTGCTGGTTTCCACCAGGAAGATCACAACGGGTGTAGGACATATCTCCTCACTGCTGTAAATCCTCCAGACTGACGGAGTTGAGCTTGTTTGAGTGTTTCTCCACAGATCATTTCCCACCTGCATTCAGCATTTATCAGCCGCTGCGTGACAGAGCTGTTGCAATCTTTGGGGTGCACCATCACTGCTGCGGTGGTGCGCAAGGTGTGCGTGGAGCCCCGTGTGGGTGGGCTGCCCTCCACAGCAGTCTCTGTCTGTCCTTGGGCTGTAGCCTGATTCTACAGTCAGCTCCCCTCAACACCCTGCTAAAACACTTGAGGCTGACTGCCTGCATTTAGGAAGCAGGGCTCCTAAATGTGACTTTGGATGTCACTCCTCTGTATTCCTGTAGTGAAGCTGTAGCTCAGGAGGAAGCTCAGACCAGTCAGCTCCTCTGTGTGAGAGTAACCTGACCTGCCGGGTAAAAGAACTCTTAAACTGAAAATGTTGCAAATTCCTGTGCAATTTAGGAGCACTACAAACTTTTGCTCTGAACTTAATATCATATAAATTTGTAATTTTTTTATTTAATAGAGCCTGACTTTTTAAGAATTGAAAAGAGTGTTTAGGAAGAATGTTAGATTTTGTTTAATTTGGTACAGTTAGTTTCTGGTCATTTTTGTGAGTGGGATACACTCACCTTGACATGTGAAGCTGACGCCTGTGCAGTTTCTGCTTGGACTCTGTGGCTGCTCCAGCGGGGCACAAGCCTGCAGTAGTGTCCCTGTGCCATCACCCAGCACTTTGGGATGCCCTAGAGTATCTCTAGTGGCAACAGGCAGCTGAATCACACCCTGGATGTTGTTTATTAAAGGAACCATATTGTAACATTTACTTTTGTCATGTGGTATTTTTGCAGATTTTGCTTTCTACAGTTACGGCATCTGTTTTTACATCCATAGATTAATTATTCCTTGCACCACTAGTTTATGGGGCTCTATTGCTTCTGTGCTGTGTCTCACTTCTCTTCCTTTCTCCTCTCTCTACCTCCTCCACAGGATTGCATCTGACCTACTGTTGGGTTTGGTATGGCTGCAGGGATGATTACACCATGGCAGCATCTAATTTAATAAACAATAAAGCCACTGTTTTGTATATGTAAAGTTTGTCAATGGAAATAATGTTATCTGTGTGTTTTTTTATCACCCCACCACCAGCAAAATGTTCAGGTGTGGCTTTGGCATTTCTAATCTGTGCAATAAGCATTATTTATTGCTCATAGCCACTGTCTAAGATGTTTTAGGTGGACTTTCCTGTCCTCTTAACTGATTAGCACGCAGGTTCTGTATGAGCTGATTTGGTTAATGGTGTGATTTTTCTAGTTACTGAAGTGCATAAATCACTGCAACCTCTAGCATGGAAGTGATTAAACATGGAAATGTATGGGAATGAGTTATACGGGTATAAACACGTTTCTCTATGTAGACACTTATGTGTGTCCACATGAGGAATCACAGCAATGTAATTGTACTGGATGTGAGTTAATCAAGAAAAGAGCAGTGTATGGTCTTGTGTTTCCCATATTTAATTCTGTGCTCATAACACCCCCCTCTTCCTTGCCTCTGTTGTGTACGCTT
Source organism: Melospiza melodia melodia (assembly GCF_035770615.1). NCBI lineage: Eukaryota > Metazoa > Chordata > Aves > Passeriformes > Passerellidae > Melospiza > Melospiza melodia. Next base: position 128,088,763 of record NC_086194.1, on the reverse strand, counting down.
TTATGCTGTATGGATTGCCCTTCTAGAGGAATTTGTAATCTAGGGTGTTATTCTGAATGCACTGCTTTCTGTCTGGGTAGAGGAATCTCTGAGCAGGTGGGCTAAGTAAGGGAAAGCACTAATATTTGAAGTATAATAAATGTGCCATTGGGTAGATAGCCTTGCAGCTTCTCTCATTGCAATTAAAGTAAGCTTTATAGGAAAAGAATGTTATTTGAGCAGCCAGGGTAACTTTTGCAGTTTTCATAGTATATGTGTAATAATATTATCTCCAATACATTTCTCTGCCTCTGTGCAGAGAGATGTGTTGCTTATTTACTCAACATGTCATCAGCATCTCCTGTTCCTCCTCTGTTCAGCATGTGTCCCTTGGGCTGTATTTTCTGCATGTTACTTGAGTCCTGTTCTGAAGTCATTCTTGTGTGCTTTCTTCATAATGTTCCTTAGTCTGGTCCCTTCTTGCTTCACTCAAACGAGCTTAAAAATTAGGGCAGGTGTGCTTAGTGGTAGCATCACAGAGGAAATGCTTGGACAGAGTCCCTTTTTCTAGGTCAGGCCCCATGTACCTTACCCATTTTCCCTTCCTGCAGTCCCTTCCTCATCCATTAGAGCTCCAGCAGATGAAGCAGGGGTCCCATAGGCAACAGCCTGCTAGGCTGTACAACCCTGGCTTCTGCCTGGCTTAGGTGCCAAGTTAGGGTGCTGTGAGAAAAGAGTGGATCATTAAAATCTAAAGTCTGAAATCCTTCACACAAAGGGAGGTTTGCAAATGTGACTTGCAGGAGCATCTCTAATATCTGACGTACCTTAACTTGTGAAGCTTGTTTTGACTACCTTAATAGTGTTCTTTGTACATGCATTTTTTTCTCCTTTGTCTGTTTGTGTAGGGATTTTAAAAATCAGACTGAACATCTTTTCCACATTCCCTGGCAAATTTGTCTTCTGACAGTCCAAGCCCTAGCTCAGCAGCAGGGCTGGGACCTGGTAATGTGTTTTACAGGCTTCTGCTGCCCAAACTAACAGCAGCAAATTGTTGTTCTCTGCGTGAACCACACTTACAAAGGATGTTACAAAGTTTGTGTGTGACTTTCATGGGTATTTATTGAAAGCAGAAAAGTGAGGATGTTTGGGAATACTTCATTGCTTCATTCTGGGCTCTGGAGGGTGGTGTTTTCTGGGGACACAGGCACAAACATAGTTAAGACACAGACATGTAAAAGTTTTAGAAGCGCTTTGTCTCTCTGAATTTTATTCATTAATGGGAAGCTTTTACTTGGGCTTTAATGCAGTAGTGGCCTCTTTCTCTCTCTCAGGAAGCAGTTCCTGTAGAATCCCCCACAGAGCACACAGAGGTTAATTGTGCAGTCTCCTGCTTTTATGGGCTGCAATGAAGAAGAAGCTTGTGCAACTCTTGCAAAGGGGAAGGCAAGTGTGTTCTTGTCTTGTCTATGGAAACGCACTGTCCTTTCTCTTAGAGAAGGCAGCAGTTAACAAAACAACATAGATGTGACTTCTGCCTAAGTAGTCAAAGTTGTGAAGATCTTGGAAAGCTTAATTCATTATGGTTTCATTGCCATGTTTGCAATTTATACAGAAAGAGGTTCCAGGCATGTGAGAGTGATGCCAGGTTCTCAAAGTAACATCCTGGAAAGGGGCAGAATTAGCAACCCCTTACTGTTTCTACAAAGCATATACATGCTGTAGTGGGATCTCTATTGGGTTTGGATCCAGAACTTGTTCTGCCATTACTTTTCTAAGGCATTTCATGGAGAAACTTGGAGTGCTTCCTGATTTCCAGTGATTTGTATGTGGAATTTTGATGCTGAGTCTTCTCAAGGATACAGAGGAAATACTGAGAACTAGTAGTGGTTTGAATGAAATTCATGAAAGCTGAGGGGCAAACTTGATGTACAAAGGAATACATCAAAGGATTTCCCCTATTCTGAGAAGGTTTTTTGTTGGTTGTTTGGTTTTTCTTGATCATGAGTTTTGAAAGGGAAATGGCTCTGGTAGTTTTTTCCAAGCTGCTTTAACGGTGTCCTCTGTTCATGGAGTCTGCATGAACAGGTTTATCAACAGTGATTTGAGGATGGGTACTGTTAACCATCATTTTATTAAAAAACAAAAAGTTCACAGGCTCAAAGGAGGCTGAGTTGAAACTGATATATTTTTTGCTTTTTACTTAAATGTGATCCTAAGACACAAGTTCTACTTTTTTACATTGCTGCCTGTGAAAAGCTCAGTGTTCTGAATATATAGATTATAATGGCCTTTGGGATGTTGTGCATCCACCAGTTTACCTACTTTCTGGCTTTTGGTATTGAATGATAAACACTCCTGTTCTGCTCCTATCCTCCATTATCTTCACTCACAGCCAACCTGACCATCTTAAACATGATTAAAATATAATTCAAAAGTTATTAGCTAATTATGACGCAAAGTACTTAATTTGCCATTGCACCCTAATAACTTAAAGGTACTCCTGATAGCTCAGTAATAACCATATCGCAAGCAAAAGGACACGGTTGCTACTAACTTAATAGGCAGCTTCCCTCAAGATAAAACAAATAACATACCTCAATGAAATCGGATTCAAGCTTAGTAAAATCATCTTGGCAAGCAAAGAGAGTATTTGTTAATTTTTCTGTGAAATGTTATCATTGCCAAGAAAACTTGGTTACAAAAAACAGAGATGGCAAAAGTATTTGCATGAATAATTGATTTAACATTTCATTGGTTTAAGTGATTTTAGGAAAAGTGGTTTTGATATGCTCTGGAAAACTAGAAAGTTGTTTGAGGACTTATTTGCAAGATACCAAACACTGTAGGAGATGTGGGGCTTAAAGGCTTGTAGACTGTTTTTCGTTATATCCAGTGCATGGACAAGCCTGAAAAAAAAGAATAGTAGAGATGGCATTTTAAAAGGTTAAAATCCTGGTGCTCAAGCTGTGGCTATGGTCTGTGGGTGTACAGGGAAGCCCATGTGTGTAGCTCCTTATTGCCTGATGTCCTCACAAATACCTTGAGTGAATTGCCCCCTGTGGTGAGAGGGATGATGGCAGGCATCTGCAGCCTCCTGCCCTGCTCTGAGTCTCCAAGATCTGGCAGGTGGGTCACTCAGGGTGCTGGCTGCTCCCAGAAGTGTCTCAAAGTCCTAGAGGAACAGAGGGGCTGTGGCACCAGTCTGTGGCTTGGCTGAAGAAACAGACAAGCAATCCCCCAAATTGGGGATTGCAAGGCTTAAGTTTTCTGGAGACGTATCTGTATGGTAGCAAAAGTACTTGAAGGTGTGTTTGGTATCTGAAGGCAAGCAAAACTGTGAGGATCAGGGATGTATTCAGTCACAGGATATTCTGAATTGGAATGGATCCACAAGGATCATCAAGTCCAGCTCTTAAGTGAATGGTCTGTACATGTCTTGGGAAGCGTCTGTCAGATGGAGGAACCTCACTTTCTTAAAAGTGATGGGGTTTGTGGTATAAAGATCCTGGTTTGGGGTGGGAAAACAACTGGTGAGCAGTGGATAGACCCCTCTCAACCACATCTGAAGCCTGTAATGCAGCCTAAAGATCCGGGAGATTTGGCTGACACGGTATTGAAATTGCTTTTAAAACATTTACCTGCCCAGCCTTGTGTGAAAAAATGCAGATTAGGGTTTCGGCCTGTTCCTCTTATCAGTTCTGCATCTCCCTGGTTCACCAGAGCAGAGAGAGAAGGAATATGGTAAACAGAAACTCCCTGGCCCATCCATGGTCTGGGGTAGTGCTTTCCTGGTCTCACCCTTGTTACCATCTTGCAATGTGGGAGATGGTTTCCATCTACCTGCAAATACTGTTCTCTGGTCATGAGCCAACAGCTCTCAACATCCCATCCCAACCATTTACTCCTTTCTGTTCTGAAATGTCAGCATTTCTACCAGTGCCATTTGTGTCTGGGCAGATGATGGTCCTGATTCCATGGTTTGGGAATGAGGGTTTGAACATCCCGAGGGATGCCAGTGACAGAGGCTACATTTTTGGACTGACTTCTGTGGGACATTCGGGCACCCTACACCCACCAGGGTGACTGTCAGCCCACCAGTATGTTCTGTACACCAGGGGAGTTGCTGTATTAGCTCTATTTCATGGTGTAATCATTAGTTCTGGTGTGAAACTCCTAGGTGGCTAGGTCACCTCTTTAGGAGGGAAAATTCAGCTTTTAGTTTATTTTGGAAAAATTTCCATTTTGGGCAAACAGAGGTTAGGGTGTTTCTACTGACTTGTGGATCCTTGGCCATCCATTTTTTAATGCACCCCTGTGTTTGCAGTGACCCATGTGTCCACGTTTGTTCCGCTGTCATTTCCATACCTGTCTCTCATTCTCCACGCTCATCTGTGGCGTAGACAGACGTAGTTTGCTCTCGTGTCAGTAGCATTCCTGCAACATGACTACACCATGTTGTGCAATTCATACTTTTCCAGTTAATGTGTCAGTTTGTCCATCTGGATTAGATCCAGCAGCTATTAGTTCATTTTGTAATATGTCTGATTGGCTTTCATCTCTGCTCCTGATGCTGCCTCTGATCAGGCAGGTTGTAGCAAATCCCATGTTTCTCTCTTTTTTCTTAGTTGTTTGGTTTTTTTGGGTTTTTTTGTCTCTAGTGTGTTCCCTGATGATACCCTGTCACTCATCATTTCAGATCCTTCCCATCTGCTCCTCGCATACTTTGCTCTGCCTTTAAGATTATTCACCATTTTTTGTCTATCTCACTTCCTTCTAAATGCCTTATGAGCCCTCTGAGCTTGTCCCCACCTTTTCTTTTACTGTCATGCTGAAGTAGCAATCTTAAGATGTTTGAAATCTTCTTCATGTAAATGATTCAGTTCCTTAATCTTTAGCAAATATTTCTACAAAGGTCTGACATCCTTTTACTCAGGATTTGGCATTTATCTGGCTCTTTAAAATGCCATGTAACTTTTTTTTTTAACATCTTGTAAGAACTGGTGTTTAAATACTTCTTCCCGTACATTCTTCTTCTCTGTAATTTTGGCTCCTATATAAATACTTTTTCTATAGAAGGTTTAATGAGCTTTTAGGTTTTAATGCATTTTTCCCCTGTTACCTTTGCTTTATAATTATTTGTATTAATCCATCTTCTCATAATGTAGGAACTGTATGTGCCAAGAAATTCTTGAGACTCATGGACATGAAACCTTAAATTAAATGTAAGAAGAAAAAGATAAGAACAAATTATAATAGCACTGAGAGCAAGAGATTACAACAGGGTATTTGGTTAAAATGTGGTTTTCGTAATATATGTTCCTGAAAATTGCAAATGTATTCTGTTATGTTTATGAGCCAACTTTTGTTATGCAGAATTATAAAGGTTGCTATGTATTCAGTCTCTGTGGATCCAAATTATGTGAGTTATTCAAAAAATAAAAGCAGGTTGATACTGTCAAAGTGGTTCTCTGGAAAAAAAGAATAGGAACTCATAATTCTCCACTTGGGTAGGATAACATTTCTCACTGGCATGGACACCACTTCAACTGTATTAGCTGCTAGGGGACAGTGCAAAATTATATAATTTAGACATACGAGGAAGTAAAATTAAATAGCCATGAGATGAGCATACCATTAAACAGATCTCATTTATAATGGACTCTTATGCAAATTGCCTTTGAGCACTCAGTAAAAGAAAATGAAAAGAAATTAATAAGGATGGCTCGAACTAAAAAGTTGCAGAGGAAAAAAAAATAAAAGCTCGTTACAGCTCACTCTCCTCACACTCCAGAGTGTTAAATAAGCATTCCCATTAGCCACATAAATATAATGATGTGAAAATAAAACTTGCACTTAACTTTTAAGGACCAAACTTCTTTGCTGCAGTGGCTCCAACCAGATGAGTAAGATTTCAAATAAAATACATTTACTTTGTCATGTGATTCACCATTAGAGGGAAAGAAATGTGTTTTCATGAGTATTTTGCTCTTTGCTAGCTGCTGAATATCCTCCCTCAGTGAGATCCAGACAGTTACTTGCCTTGCCATTAGTGTGGGGTTGCAGGTTCCAGGGCACCACTGCTGCTCCTCCTGCTGCACAGCCCCCTCTGATGGGTTAAAAAAAGGACTTCTCACCACTTTTCCTCCCTTTTTCTTGTTCTGTGAAAGACGTGGGCGCACAGAACTCTGACAGCTCAGAACTGTTGAAAGTAGTGTATTGCAAAATATTTTCAGTTAGTTTGTAGTGTCCTCTGATAAAGATGTTAATAGAAGAAATTATATGCTGAATATATTCAATTATAAGAAACCTGTATTTTCTCAGAGGAGAAATGTTTATTTTTACCTTAGTTTGAAAGTAATGTAATATTCTGCATGTTTGTAAACATCAAGGCTTGCAGCTTTTCCATGTTCATTGGATCCTTTTGATTACAGAAATGAAGAATTTTAGCTCTGTCCAGTGAAGCCACTAAAACACTTGGTAGAACTCTGTCATTTTTTCTTGGCATTAAGAGAGTTTTGCAATAATTGACTCGTTTAATTACTACTGGGCATCTTGTTCCTAATTATTGCTGCTTTCCCACATTTCCAGCTGAGGCAGAATATACTAAAGTGAAGTCTTTTCTCTTTATGTGTATAATAATAATAGTATATTTAAATATTTATACAACGAGAGATCAAGGCTATAAGCACACTATGTATACAGTTCTGCTGCAGACAGTATATTTTTATGCTTGACAAGTAGGACTTTTTTCTGAAGAAATTGAGAAATCCTACAAGCAATCATCTTCCTGTGCTAGCTTTTTGGTATAGAAATGCTGTTACAGGAGTGCTGATGTGTGGGAACATCCATCTCTGTAGTATTTTATGGAATTAAAACAATTATATTTTCCATTCCCTGTTGTTTTTTCTCCAGTAAACAAGGGCTTGTAGCTATACCTAGTTTGTGTCCTTTAAGTAAAACCAAATTCTCACATGGAAGCAGGGTTTTCCACTGGTTATATTTTCAACCCTTGAAGCATTCGATTTCTGACAGTGGAATATGATGAATAAAGGAATAAAGCCACAGACATTAATTATTACCCATTGGAGGTCACACTTTCAACCCATGGGACGTTAATTTTCCTGATATATGGAAAATTCCCGCCTGTTAGTTTTAATTAAATATTTCAGAAGCACATTTTCTTGTAAATGGACTACAGTTTCTTATCCTTTACCCTTGATATTTGGCTAATTCTGCATATAATTATCATGTTATTTTGCAAGCCTCCTTCAAAGTGCTCTCCTGTCTCGAAACTCCATTCAGCTGTTATGTATTTGTCATTTAAAACAGAAAGGTGTCTTTGCCAGTCATCAGCCAACATTGTCAAGAAGAAGATGGGGAAAAACATTTTTCAGGTTTTCTTGGGAAGTGAAATTACAATGACTTAGCAGTCCTTTCTTGTGCTAGCAAACTGGTGTCTCTTAAGCATGCATAATCCCAGAGTGAGACCCAGCAGGAGTGCCAGCAAAGCTTTGGGTGGCAGGAAGGATGGTGATCAAGTTGTATTGTACCGAGGAGGTGACAGGGGAGGCATGAGAGAGTGCTTCCCACTGTGGCCCTGGGAGCACAAGAGTTCCTGGTGAGGATGCTGGAAGGTGAGGATGCTGGTTGTTCCCTAGATCCTGGCATAGCCCAGTCTCCTCTCCTGATGGATGTAGCAAATGCAGATTAGGAACCAGGACCATGTCACCAGATTTGGATCCCATCGTACCTCAGGTTTTTTCCTTGAAGGCCACATGAAGGATGCTGTAATCTACATTTTTCCATCTGAAAAGGAAAAAAAAAAATTTTCTTTACAGAAGTCTCTGCTGGGGGTCTACCCTTCCAAAGCTGTTTTAATATGTGAAAGTGTATTGCAGAGTGATCCTGGGAGGGGAGTCAGGAGGGAGTTGGGACTTTGCAGTTCCTGGGATTTTGCTGCTGCTGCTGCTGTTGCTGCTGCAGAGCAGCAGAGCACCGAGGCAGCGCTTTCTGTTAACACTTCCAGTCCATTCCCAAAGCCATTCAGGTCCCAGGTAGCACTCCCAGTGGCTGAGCACTCTCCTCTGCATTATGGTTTTGTCTGAAGGCTCCGTCCTCTGATACTATCTTGCTCTTCTCTAAACAATTAATAAAATGGAGACAAAAAGCCTAGAGGTTTAAAATATGTAATTATATAAGTAATTTAGAACTAGGAAAATGCTGCAGAAACCAATTACAATTATACATTTCAGTAATGACTGACTTGGCCAAATACATGTTTTGTGTGTGAATTCCGTGATAAATTTGAAGATGACATGCTTGAGTATGGGGGAAAATTAATTCTAAATGCTGAGTACTTCCATATTAGACATAAAATGTGGCTCATACACCACGTGAACAGGAGCCTGTGTTATATGGGCTGTCGCAGCTTTTGAGCAGCAGGGCAGGCAGTAACAAGTCTTTGAGGAAGAAAGCTCGAATAGTTCAAGGGATGGCTTTGAAAAAAAAGTGTTCTGTACCTGCTCATGATGCAAAATATATTTAATTTGTTATATGTTACAGATTTCATGCAACTTGAATTGGTTCATACATTTATTACAGAATTGTAAATGGCCAGCTGGGGTTAATGGAGTTTTATTTGTTTTCTGGTCTCCTCCCAGCTGGTGAGAAGCTATAGATGAGATTTGTATTCTGTTCACAACGTATATATATACCTGCTCCAGGCACAGACATTGTTCCAAACTCAATTTGGGCTGCCTGTGCCATTTTCAAAGGGAGGATATTTGGCTGTTGATGCAACACAGTGTATGGTTGCCTGGAGCCCTGCCCCTCTGCAGTTCCCTGAGGCCCTGCTGCAAGCCCTGCTGCCTCCCCCTCTTTGGGAGCCACTTCTGTCTTTTGCCTCTTGAATCCCTTCTGGACATCCCCTTCTGCTGGCCACTGGATGGGGCATCTCAGCCTGGGGTGCTTTGTGCAGCCAGGAGGGCTGATCACCTCTGAGTATTTGGTGGCTTTTTTTTATTGCTGGTAGTGGGGGTTTCTTGTTTATTCACTGCTTTTAAAACAAAACAAAAACAGTGTGCTGTGACTGTTTGTTGACAAAAAGTGCTTCCACATTGTACTACAGACATGTGAACAGGCACACAAAATCAGACCTGCCAGTCACTCCTGCTCATTTCATTGGGAAACCACCAGTGACTCAGGAGTGTTTTGCAAATGCCCCAGTGCAGTAACAAAACATTTATTTGGTGTCACTCTGAGGGTTTTGTTTGGCTTTTTCAGCCCTTCCTATTGCTCTAACTAAAGCTGGTTTGGGAGGCCCACATGCAGAAATGTATGTGTACTCAGTGGTTGATGTTGCAAGACCTGTTGTCAAGAGGAGGCTCTCTAAGTGGCTGTGTGGTTCTGGTGGTCAGCGGGTGTTGTCTAAAAGCTGAGACATTTTTCTGTATTATTTGACTGTTCTGCTTGATACCTGCCACAAGCACTTAACTTTTACATTAAAGCATTACCTCACATTGAAATGTTATCAACTCTGCACCCCCATCTTTACATTACCACTATGTGCTGCCCCTCACCTTAGCTGTGCCTGCCCTAATGTTGGTTGCAGTAAATAGTATCCAAAAAGTGACCTGAGTTTAAAAACAAGTGAAAACTAAGCAAAGAACCAAGCCAAACTATTCCCCAGGTGCAGTTTCCAAACTAAATCCAAACTAAATCAAGTTCCCTATGCAATCCAAACTAAATTAGGTTTCCTAAGTGCTCTATAAAACAGAATGAGTCAGTTCAGGGCGTTGGAGCATCTAGAGGGGATGGGCTGTGCTGAAGGGGACTATCAAAAGAGGTGTCCAAAATAATTGAGGCATTGTCATCTTATGAGATACAGATTGGGGCAGTGAGGTGAGTGGGAGAGGCTGCTGGCCTGGCTTCTTCCCTTCCACCTCCCCAGCTGTGCTGCTTGGAACTTAATGAGGCTATGCTGGAAATATGTGGCTCACACAGTGGTTTGAAACCAGCCCTTTTCTAATGAAACAAAGCCACAGAGCTGCTTCAGTGAAGTGTGCATGGGAGGGTGCTGGGCTGTTTGAGCAGCTCTTGAGCAGAGCTTGGTCTGACCGTGCTCCTTGTCTCTTCTTTCCTCTCCAGAATTGGCCGGCTTTTCGATGGCACGGAGCCCATTGTCCTCGACAGTCTCAAGCAGCATTATTTCATCGACAGAGATGGGCAGATGTTCAGATATATCTTGAATTTCTTAAGGACATCAAAACTCCTCATTCCTGATGATTTCAAGGTGAGATTTCAAGGGACTTTGGTGTTTTGCATGCACCTTGGTAAAGCAAGTATCTGGTGTGTAGTCAGAGAGGCCTGGATAGGGAAGGTGGCCTTGCAGGGTATGGTGTTTGATTTCAGGTACATGGCAAAAGTAAGAATGGGGTTGCTAAAGTGGTGTCTTCCTTTCCTAGAGTGGCATCAATATTAAACTTTCCCCTCCTGGCTATAGTGGTAATAAAGCAACCTTGCCAGATTTGACCCAGGGAAATTAAATGTTGTACCATACTCTTGGAAACAGAAGCGACAATCTGCAACTGACTGCTCATGAGCTTTACTGATTATTTGTCCTTTCATCCAATTTTATGCTTCCCCAATGATTGCAGCAGCTCCAGTTTCCACTCCCACACTGAAATTCAGAAAATGGTGTGTGAATCACAATATTGACAAAATAAACTGCACGCATGGTAATATTTGGGCATTAAGTCATAGACTGTTTTCTCCCTCAGACTCTTGAATGCATACTGCAAATTTAATTTTGGAGTTTTAGTCAGGAATGAATTGTTCTATGTTTATTATTTAAACTTGAATAAAGTGACTGCTTTTTTTTTTTTTAGCTTTTTTTTTTTTTTTTAGTTTTTAGTAACAAATTGAATTAGTGGTATTTCAATGTTAGACAAAGCTTACAGAGGCAGAGCCTCAGAATCCATGCAGTTTATCTGCTAGTAGGTATGAGGGTATATATGTGGGGTCTTCAGTCAGAACACATCCTTACCTTCACTTCATGACCACCTGGTTCACTGCAGGAAATGCAGCAGTTGGGATTGGACAGGAGAGGTGATGGGTGATGAGGCAGGGATGGAGCAGCAGGACTGTCTGGTATTCAGTCCTTTTCCCCTCCTAGCTGAGACAGTTTTTCAGGCATTTGGGCATAACAGGTGTGAGGCTGAGTTCAAGAGCTGTATTTCAGCAAGCTTTGAATTATCTGCTGTAGACACATCCTTGCTATTCCCCTAGCGACAAGGGCAGATCTCCCTGAATAATGTGGAGTTTGGAGAAAACAGATAAGCATCACTTCCTTCTTTTGAAGCCTTAGCATGGCTTTGTGCTGCTCTCGGCACTTCTCCTGCAGGTAATCAGAAATACAGAAAAAGGAAAAGCCACCTTTCATGCAATATTAAGAAATTACATATGTAGAGCTTTTTAAACACATAAATATACTGTAGCTGTGTTGAAATTAAAAATGTAATTCCTGGCAAGTTCACCCAACTGTGATGTTCAAAGGGGTGTCCTCCCCAGTTATGCTTTAAGGTACAAAAAAAACCAGTGATTAAAATGAACAGTGTTTCTTGTTTCTTAGAAATATATGTGTTACATTACTTTTTTTGTTACACAATAAATGTAAGCAGTATTTAGTATTTTTACCATGATTTAGGTGTCCTCATCAAATATTTGGTTTCTAGTTCAAATTCAGGACCATACTGACTGTTACCAGGCTTCTCTTGTCATTCTGTTTCTCTCTCATCCCTAATTCTTATGTATCTCTTTTCTCTGTATAAACATTTTCCAAATGGTTTTATGCTCTTACACCTAGAAAAATAAGATTTTTTAAAAACATTTTTTAAATTTAAAAAATGGCAGTAGGCAGACTCCACATCATCAGTTCTAAATTACTTCTGCAGTGGCTATGCCTATAAATGTATTCCCTCTGCTCTGGCATTTGAGATGATGTAGTAAACAGTACTAGTGGCAAAATAGGGAAGTATTAAAAAATACTTAATTTTTAAAATGCACTAATATGTGCAAACATTATGCAAATATCTGAATCATTTTACACTAACAAACATTGCAGGCTTCCTCATTTACATTCTTATACCTGTTATAATGCCTGCTAGTATTGCTGTAAGACACAATGGATCCTAGTGATGAATTTTCTGAATCCTGATTGAATTCTGTTCCATCTGTTCAATGAGATCATTATTATATGACATCACTGTGGGGATGAAATATGGGGAAAAGTGGGATTTTTTTTTTTTTTTTTTTTTTTGCAGAAGGGAGTTGAGCAAGCATAGCCTTACTTTTGCAAGTGCTGCTATACTCATTGTGTTCCAAGTAGCTGATTGTTGGAATCTGGGAAATTTCTCTGGCTGCCCTGGAGGACTTGAAACCCTGACAGGGGGCTTGGAATCCTTGGCACAGAGTCAAAAACACCTGTGCCTTCGATTTTAGCCCTTGGAAAAAACAATTACCAACTTTGTATGAAGATGTGCAAGCCACAAGAGTTTGAATAGAGTGTTAGTGAATTTATCACAGGGTGAAAATGTAGAATTTTGAGTTTTTAGAATGTGGGTTCAGAAGCCAAGATGGAGGGATTTGGGCGTGCCTTGTCCTTCTTCCTTCTTCTTCTTAGCCTCCATCTTCTGGGTGATGTTGACACTTTTAGATTGGTTTAGAGTAGAAACACACTGTCTAACATAGGTGATAGGTATTGGGAAATTATTGTAAGTAATGGACATGTAGTTTTTAGTATAAAGGAGAACACCACCTTTGAAGGCAGTCAGTGTGCCTCAACCCAACCTGCCAGACAGACCTCAGCAGGTCGGAGAAAGAGTGTTATAGATAAGAAATAATAAACAACCTTGAGAACAAGAACAGAAGAATCCTGACTCCTTCTTCAGCTGCCAGGCTGGGCAAAGAGACTAACATATCTCGGGGTCATTGTGACCACAGAGACCCCCGAGAGCTGATGGTTATTTTTTGCTTGCACTGTTACTTTATTACACCTTCCTACACAGTCATGAGGAGCTCTGTCCAAAGGGTTCCAAACCTAGAGCAGTGTCGGCCTGAATATCCACCTACCTTAAGCACCACATTAGCAATGCCTCTCTTAATGTGTGTGTCTTTCAGGACTACAGCTTGTTATATGAAGAAGCAAAGTATTTCCAGCTTCAGCCCATGCTAGGAGAGATGGAACGGTGGAAACAGGACCGGGAGAGCGGCCGCTTCTCAAAGTCCTGCGAGTGCCTGGTGGTGCGAGTGGCCCCAGATCTCGGCGAGAGGATTACGCTGAGTGGAGATAAGTCATTGATAGAGGAGGTGTTCCCGGAGATCGGGGATGTGATGTGTAACTCCGTCAACGCCGGCTGGAACCACGACTCCACACACGTCATCCGCTTCCCGCTGAACGGATACTGCCACCTCAACTCAGTTCAGGTAGGACGTCACACGGGCAGTTTTTGAAAGGGAGCTGCTGGCCAGGTGCCAGGGGCTGACCCTGTTCCGTGTCACTGGAGCGTTTTGGTGAGCAGAATCAGCTGGAGGCTTTAAGCAAGTTACTTAACTTCTGTGTGTCGAGTTGTCTTTCTCCATTTAATTAATGTATCACCATTTAATCCACTTAATTCATGTATCTCCATTTAATTTATGTATCAATTCAAATCTCTTTGCAAACAAACTACAGTAGTGTTAGAATTTTCCGTGATCATAGGGAAAACCCTTCACTTGCACTTCCAGTGTTTTTTCCTGATTTTTTATAGCATAGTAGAGACCTGTTCCAATTGATAGGACAAGGGATAATGATTTAAACTAAAATAGGGTAGATTTTTACTAGATAAAAGGAGGAAAATTTTTCAGTGAGGGTCGTGAAACACTGGAACAGATTGCCCAGAGAGGTGGTGGATGCCCCATCCATGGAAATATTCAAGGGTCAGGCTGGTCAGGGCTCTGAGCAGCCTGATTTAGTTATAGATGTCCCTCCTCATTGCAGAGGGGTTGAACTTGATGATTTTTAAAGGTTCCTTTAAACTCAAAGTATTCTATGATGCAATGTAGCAATGTCTAAAATCAGTAGATGTTATGAAATGGATAAGGGATAAGAAAAAATCTGGGAGACAAATGCAGGTAATTCCTGGAATAATTATAATCAACTGCAGAGTTAGTGTTATGTTTTTATCCTTTGTTGGTTAAAAGCAACCAGCCTCAGACACCTGCCTGCCCCTAGTTAACACATCCTGCATAGCCAGCACTTCCCATGCGAAATCATCAATGGCACAATTGATGCTGTTTGACTTAAACACACCTCCTAAGTGCTGCAGGCTCATGGGTGAATTCTTTTACAGAACAGGCTTGCAAGCTGAGCTTGGCATCTTTTCATCTGCCAGGTCCCACTGTCCAGGTAGAGAATCACAGTCATTAAGGCCGGAAAAGATCTCCAAGATCAACAAGTTCAGCCTTTGATCAATTTCCACCACGTCAACTAAACCACAGCACTAAGTGCCACATCCAGTCATTTCTTGAATATTTCCAGGGATGGTGACTCCACCACTGCCCTGGGTAGTCCATTCCAATGCGGAACCACCCTCATGGTGAAGAAATTCTTTCTGATGTCCAACCCAACCTGAATGCCCCCTGGTGCATCTTGAGGCCATTTCCTCTTGACCTGTTGCTGGTTTCCTGGTAGAAGAGCCTGACACCCACCTTGCTACAGCCTCTTTTCAGGTAGTTGTAGAAGGTCACCCCTGAGCCTCTTTTCGTCCAGATGAAGCACTGAGGCACACTGAAGGCTGGCCAGGCACTACACCTGTGCTAGCACTTAACACAAGGCTCCAGGGAGACCTATCTAGACCTATCTAACCCATGTTATGCTTGGACAGTTGTCTCTTACTGGCCTTGACTGTCATGCTGAAACATCAAAATTGTTTGTCATCGAGATTAATGCAAATTTAGGACAGCCTTGGATGTCAGATTACAGCTGAAAAGAAGTTTCAAGGATGACTGCTTAGCTATATCATATGACAGTTATCAAGGCAGTTGTGTCCTTCAGCACTTTGTCACTTATTCTGAGGCTTACATTTTTGTTGCACAAATAAGAATAATAAGAATTACAAAGCATATTTACTGATGTGAAAAACCTGAGTTAGAGTGGCAAAATATGTACAGACTTGTGTAATGATCCCACATTGTTAATGGGAGGATATAAGTATCTCCCAGTACTAATAAAAATGGGAGACAGGAAAGGACTACCAATAGACCTGAAGGATGAGGTACAGACCAAATGGATTGTCCAAGGCTGAGCTAGTTTCCAGAGTTATTTCCACCACATTTTTTCTCAGGACCCAAGTTCTCATGTTCTTTTTTCCAGTGGCTCGCACTGACACATCTGGGCAGGGGCAGGGGATTTTGGCATCTATTGTTAAAAGCTAAAGATCACATGTGTTTTGATCACTGTTTCCAGGTCTCTTTTCCTATCCCTTCCTTTTTTATATGACTGCTGTGCAGTTAGCCATGCTCAAGTACTTTGGAAAGACATTTGCCAACCTGAAGCATTTTATGTAAAGATGTGGCATGTCTTCTTTGAAGCATTTTTAAACCTCAGCTTGCTTCTTCCCCTGCCCTAGTCCTTTGCAGTCTTCTGCCATTCTGCTTGCCAGTGTTGTCCCAGCATGCATGCAAGCCAATTTCACAACTGGTGAAACAGCTGGGGAAGCCATGGTAGGCACCAGATTCCAGCACAGCCCTTGTGATGTCTGAATAGAGGGTCCCACATCCTCTGGGGTCCAGGAGCATCAGCCCCTTCCTTGGGTTTAGCAGGCTGACCCTGGTAAATCCCAGGAAATCACCTTCACAGACGAGGCAAAGGAAGCCTAGAACAGGTGAAGATGATGATAGAAGTAACAAAGAGTTGGTTTTAAGTCTCTAGTAAATATCATGGTAGGTTTTCTGAAATTATGACCGTTGTTATCTACACTGTCACCATTTCATTGTGGTGTTTGCTCAGCATCTGCTGTGCAATCATGTATTTGCCCTTTTGTGTTGTAAATTCTGTAAAGCAGAGAATGTGTTTTTCTAGTCCTGTTTCTGTGGGCAGAAGAAGACTGGATTTATTGACAGTACTAAAAAAATAAAATAAATTTTTCTTCATTTTTTTTTTCCCTGCTCAGTGGCCATAGTCAGCAGAAATCAATCCAGTACAGTTAAGCTGTGTAACCACTTTTTTCCCCCATGACTGAATCCATTTGAAAACAGCAGTTATTATCATTGCACTGCAAATAATCTGTTAATTTACTTATACATCGGTGTTTGTTTCCTCTTTTTGCAGGTACTTGAGAGGTTACAGCAAAGAGGGTTTGAGATTGTTGGCTCATGTGGAGGTGGAGTGGACTCTTCCCAATTCAGTGAATACGTACTGAGACGAGAACTCAGAAGGACATCTCGTGCACCCTCTGTCATTCGAATAAAGCAAGAGCCTCTGGACTAAAATGGACATGTTTCTTTATGCAAAAAAAAAAAAAAAAAAAAGGAAAACAAAGAGGAAAAACAAAAAGGGGGACATTTCATGTGCAGTTTGGACTCCAAACAAGTCCTGGAACTAAAATTGAATAATAAAAGACACATTTATATCAAATATAGAGACCACACCTGAATTCATATGGGAACACTTGGAATAGTAGTGATAATAATAATAACCTCAAGGTATAAAAGAAAACACACACACACACATAAAAAAAATATGTATGTATATGTATGTCTGTACATATATATATGTATGTATATGTCAAAGGGTAGGAAATGCAATGACAAAATGTGGTAGATGAGGTTGGTGCTGTGATGGCCATTAAGTGTCCCAGGCCCTTCCCGGGCCCACTTAACGGTGTACAAGCCATTGCCAGGGGGGGTTCATGGACTGTTCTTCACCCATTTTCATTGCCAAACAGCCATCCACTTTTTAATGTGTACACACCTTGACTCAACTTTATTTGCATATGGAGGTTTATGTCTGTCTTTTTTAGAGGTGGATGGGCAGGTGTTCAGGAGACGACCATCCATTGCATTGGAAAGCTGAAATTTTAAATGTAGTTTGTACAGAAGTCGCACACTTTTTGTCAGCCCTCACAGATGTGAAAGGTTAACTTTTCTTTTGAATGAGTTTTTTTGTTGTTTTGTTTTGTGTTTTTCAAAGGGGGCCAGAATAATTAATATTTGGTAGAGATGCTCTGGTTTGAATCTGCTGCTTTCCTACAATTTTTTCAAATTTTATAATGTATTAAATACAATAAAATCCTGTTTAAAATAACAAGGGTCTGGTTTAAGCCAACAGAAGCAGAGAGGGGGATTGCACTGCACTCCAGCATGTAGAGGGGCAAGGCAGTGGGCAGGCAGAGCTGCCTGCACAGGGTGGAGTGAGTTTAAGGCAGCAGAGGCTGTTGAGGAATATTCTGGTGTGGTGCACATGGCTGCTGTTCCTTCAGCACTGTCCCAGCTGGAAGAGAAACTGTTGGTCAGACATCAAAATAACACCAGCTCAGCCCAGGGAAACCCATGAAAAAATGACACCTTGTTCTGTAACCTTCCGTGTAACAGCGAATCCTTGCATCGTTCCCTCTTGATTAAGGAGTTGGCAGCTTTGACTCTCCAAGCCCTTGCCCTGCTGAGTGTTAGTCAGCCTGTTTGGTTTTCAGGTTGCTCATTTCCCTCATTTCAAGCCGTTGTTCTGTCAGAGAGTGACATGGCCAGCCCCTTGTGTTACCATCGGCTGTGTCCCTGGGTAGCAGGCAGTAATTCCACGTTCTGCATTGGAAGCCCTGCCAGCTGCTCTCTTGCAGAGTCTCTCTGTGCCACCTCTGCAGGCATGGGCTCCAGGCCTGTAGGATTTTGCAGAGGCACCACATCCCAATGCCACTGCACAGACTGCTCACGGGTTGATGCACCAGCAACCACCACCTTTCCTCCAAAGTCTCCTTTTTTGCACTGTTACAGAATATGTGTGTTCATCCTGGTGTGGAAATTTCTATCAATGCAATGGTGCTGGCATTCCATTCATTTTGGTGACACTTTGCTATTTATTTAAGAAAGAAAAAGGGAAACTGTTAGATACATGTAACAAGGTTTCCAATATAGTCTAACCAAAAAAAAAAAAAAACGTTACATTTTTTCTGGTTTTTATTAAAATGTGTCTGAGGACATCTTTAAATAACTGGCATCACATATCAATGGTTTGGAATTACTGAAGTGTGAAAATGGGTGAGGGAGGGGCCTCTAAAAATTAAGGTTCATTAGTGGGTTATTAGATCTTCAATGTGATGCTGATCTGTCTATTCACAGTACTGAAACAGCTGCCTCATTGAAAATGCTTGTTTTCAATTAGCAGCAAGAAGTCCTCTTACAAAATAAACAAATGCTTGCTCTTACTGCCCACAATTTGGTTGTTAGTCTGAATAGAAGTTGAAAGCTAAAACCCAGGGAAATAAATATTTTTAACAGATCTTCAAACTGTTGGGAGTGATGAAATTTGTGTTGTCCAAAAAGATGCCAGTCCCTGTGGGTTTGAGAGTCCATGGGTCCCAGTGCAAGGTGATGTGATTCTTCAGAGACTGCTGTGCAGGCTGGAGCTGGGAGGGGTGCAGCTCCTTTCCCTGCTCCTTGGCAAGCAAGCCCTGCAAGCCTGCTGCATCAGCAGCCCCAAAGGTGTCCCCCCAGTGCTGGCAGGGCCCACACTGCCTGCAGCCTCTGATGCTCTCCAACATGTGGCTCTCAGAGCCAGCAGGTTGTGCTCTGCCGGTGGTTTTGCTTGCTCAGCGTGTACCTGTCCAAGTCAATGACCTTAAAGATATCACTGTGCTCCTTCCAAGTCCTCAGCTGGCTGGGCATCCTCTTACCAATCCTGCTTTTGTTGTTGATGGAGTCAAAAATAACTCTGAGACCCTGAATGTAAATGTCTGCAGTTACAATGTGGTCATGGAGTAAGAGGTCATGAATATTCAAAGTAATGGCTGATGAAAAATGTATGCAGGAATAAGCTGGCTGTAGATTTTTAGAGAGCAAAAGAGATTAGTCCTGTTTGCAATTGAGGTTTATAACCATGTGTTTTTAAAATGTTCTTTAGAAAAACTGATCAACAAACAAATCAGCAATTTCTCCAGGAATGTGGGGGGAGTGGGGGGAACCAAGAAGGACCAGATTACTGTCAGCTTGTCTTTGGAGGTTAGCAATTTTGACATCTAAATTGATCTAATTTTTTATTAGAAAGTGTTGACTCCATTTTATGCCATTGATGTTTTTAATAACAAGAGGCAGAACTGCAGTGAGTGGTAGCTGCCAACGTGGTACTTCAGCAAGTTGGTTAAGCAGCTGCCAGGAGAACTCCTGCAGACGTGCAGAGATTGCAGATGGCACCAACTCCCCTTCCCACAGCGAGACACAGGCAGAGGAATTTGGTCCTCACCTTTTCTTAGGGTAATGAGAATGCTGGATTTCTACAACAGCCATTGATCCAGGGTTTAGTTCTTCCCCTGAATGTACCAAACACTGCATAATGTAAGTATGGATCCTGGCATGCTTTGGTGAACTGAGTGTCCCATTGGAGACTGAACCAATTTACTCTGTGCTGGAGAAAGTGAAGTCCTGCTTTGTCACTGGGTTAATCTCTCTTTCCAGAAGCAGCACAGGTAAATAGGTGCTGCTAATTTATTCTGTCTTCAGGTAGGTACTAGCCAGGCACTCTGGCCCAATGAAGGATTCTCCTCTCTGTTGCCATATGTCTAGAGAAGGAAGCTGATCATCTCAGTGCTTGACTGGCACAAGCAAGTCAAGTTGACACATTGTTTTATGATGCCCACTAAAATCTGCATAATGAAAACCAATGGGGAAAACTTAGTAAACTCCAAAAACATGAAAGCTGAGCCACCCATTCAATTATTTTCCTTTATGCTGAACAGGCACTGAATTCAATTTGAAGTCAAACATTTTGTTCATAAGCATAATTTTTTGCAGCAAGCTTTAAAAATTGATTTCTATACTAATTACAGGGTTTTTACTGACATCCAAATGACTTGTCAATTGAATTTTTCTTTAATGTTTCTATTGCATGAGTTGGGGGGGGGAAGGGTTGGATTTTGGGGGGTGAGAAAAGCATTTTTATTGACCAATGGTCAGTTTTTCAGAGAAATAAAAACATTTATTTCCATCTGTCATATCTTCACTGCAGAATTCTATATTATGAATTATTTCTTTGGACAACTGGTATTTGTATGTCGGCATTCAAGCTGCCTGAGGTTTATTTACAGTGGAAGTAAAACCAAGATATCCTTAGGGTCTGTAGACCAGTTGCTTTTTCTCAGATTTCAGTTTGAATGGTTTATTATTTCTTGAGGGTCTGGAGGGATCGCCACCACCAAAAATCAATATGTTGCACCAGGTCCCAGTGTTGGCTTTGGCTGCTGTCCCATTGATCTGTTTTTTTGAAGACCCCAAAACTGACTTAGCAAAGGGGTCCTCTATTTGAGGCTGAATTTGCTAAAATCATAGCCCTAACTCCTCTTAAAAAGAAAAAAATGCAGGCACATGGTACACAAGTTCATCCTCTTGTAAGCTGAGCTAGCTCAGCTATCTGGTAACCAGGATGTTAACATTGATGCTGTGGGCAAACCCTAGTGCTCACCTGCTGAAGCATCTTCTGTTTGCACAAGTAAGGGCTCCAGAAATGGAAATGTCATCTGACACATGGAGAAATGCCCACTTTTCCTTGAATCTGTTTTGGGAGTTTTTTTGTTTGTTTGGGGTTTTTTGTTTGGTTGGTTTTTGGGGTTTTGTTTTGGTTTTTTGTTCATTTGTTTGGGGGTTTTTCATATTTTTTGACTAGGGACCTAATAGGAGTCCTGTGCCCCTAAAATAATAGGGGTGTAACACTATTCAGGTGATGTTGGAGATTATGGGCCAGATCCCATCTTCTGCCCTCCATACTCATGGTGAACTTGCCTCACACCCCAGTCAGAAGCCCAAGGGGTGCAGTGTGGCCATGGGCTGTCAGTGCCATTGCATCCACAGCAATAGTATGTCATCTCCGTTGCTTCTAAAAATACAATATTTTCCACTGCAGGTCAGTGGAAGTATGGGTTGATGAGACTCTTCTCTCTCAGCCTCATTGAAGCTCCATATACACGAGTTCTCTCTGGAGAGGCTGTTGCTAGTATGAGCAGGCTGGATTTGTGCTTCCTGGGGAGCACGGAGTGCTGGTGCCATGGCCCAGCCCATTGATCCTTGTCCTGTGGTCCTCAGAGCACAGCTCTGCCTTGCTGGTCTGAGGAGAGATGGAGAGAGGGACATTTGTCTCTGTGCTCTGGAGTTTGGACTGATAAATGATCTCATCTACAACCCTAAATGGTCTTGTGGCTTCTGTTATGTAGCTTGTCAGTGCTGTTATTAATTTTCCTGAGGAAAATGTGAAGCATGGGATGGCTGGCCTTGCCTCCTTACCATTAGGATGCAGTCTAAAAGACAGGGTGACACTGACTTAAAGCAAAAACTGCATATGGTGAAGTCCCCTAAATTCATGTACTGCATTCTTTCTGACTTCAGGTCAAACCACAGGGCTCAGTGAGGCTCAGCAGTGGATGTGTGATACTTCATTTGATTAACTGCCAAGAAATTGCAAAAACAAAAGGCAAAACAAGTAGAGCACGGATGCTTGTTCTGAAGATCTGGAGCCATAATTTCACTAATCCCTGCAGCTTCTGAATAAATATTTCAGTTCTGGGTGGCTTACATTAAAACCAAAAGCAGCTGTGCATTTTTTTCCCTTGCTTTCTCCAGCTCAGGAGGCTTGTTTTTCTTCTGCTGGGGGCTGTGCCTGGGCAGCTCAAGAGTAATAACTTTGGCCCTAATGCAATTCTTGGTCTCTTCAAAGCATTGTACAGAGCTTCAATTAAGCATCTCTCTACTTCTAAGTGAAGAAGGCAGCAATAAACTCACCTTGCAGCTGGGGAGGCTGAAGAAGCTTGACTGTCACTCACTTGAGTCTCAAACTGCACATCTGGAGTCCCACTTAGCTGTCCTTTTCCACAAGCCCTCTTGCAGTACAGAAGGAGTTGGAAATCAAGGAGAACTGTGACATATTTATTTTTTTAAGCTGAGAGTTTGAAGCTATTCAAGCACATAGAATAGATGGGATGTCTGAATGAGCTTAAAATGTTAGCATTACAACCATGTTATGCTTGACACACCTTTTGATTTCTTTTTCTAATTCCTTCCAAAGTGAGAGAAAAAAAATTAAATGAAATAAAATTTCCTTTACCTTACATGTTTTAAGTGAATTCAACTGATGGTCTACTTCATTTTCTTTCTCTGTCTCAGCTCTTCAATAGGGACTATCATTTGTTTATGGTTATGTTCCTTAACACAGAACTCAGGCATTAAAATGGGAGAAGGAACCAGTGCAGTTTGTGAAAGAGCTTTGTTTGTTCATACAGTGGTCACAACAAAATCCTGCTGCACGCCAGGATGTCAGGAATGTTTTCCAGGTGTGGTTGTTGAGATGGGGCAAGGCACGACTGGCTCCCAGCTTCAAATGCTCCACAATAAAAATTACAACAGTGGGAAACTAGGGCTCAAACCCTCATGGATTATCTTCCTCCTTAAGCATCCGCTCATCTTTCTCACAGTTGAAGCCTTTAGATGAGTAAAAGCTGTGCTATCATCTCTGCTGTAACCAGTGCAGCTATTCCAGAAGAAAGCTGCTTGGATCAGGGACAGCTGTTCTGCAGAAAAATTCTCTTCTGATGCATTATTGATAGATGTAAGTCAAAGCCATAAAGCTCACAGCTTTATCGGGCAATATCTACTAAATCCTGGAAGCATGTAAGATAACCTAAATGTAATCTACTGCATACCAGCTTCTTCAGTGATGGATAGCACCACAAAAGCAGGACTAATGAAAAATTAATGAAAACAGTTACTTCCATAAGAAAAATGATCTGTTTTCTCCTACCTTTGTATTGATTTTAACTGGCCCTGTAATTGGAAGTGTATAATTTTTTCCTCAGGTAAAGAGGATTGAGGGTGAGGGAGAGCAAGTGTATAATTCTATTCATGTTTGTGACATACTTTCAGGCTACAATAACAAAGCATTTTCCTTAGGATGTTGAAGCCGCCTGTGAATGCCGAGTTCAAGCATATTTTCTCAGCTCAGGCAAACTGCCATGCTGGTTTGCCTGAAACCAGATATTGCATGAGCAGAGTACTTGGCATACTTTGAAGGCTAGCAAGGAAGTACAAAGAAACAATGTTTAAGGAAAACCAAATGCAGTGCATGTACCTTGGTGGGTTCAACATGATTCATGCATCTAAGTTCATTCCTGATAGATCTGCTCCTTGGTGAAAGGGAAAAATCGTCCATTGCTCTTTGGAGAGGGAAGGAATGTCAGGCTCTGAGGAAGGACCTTCTCTGTGAGACCAAACCAAATGCACCATGTTGTTCATGTGCCAGCTTGGCAGAGAATTCACGCCCAAAGTGAGTCTCAGCCTCTTCTCACTAACATACTTAAACTCAACTGTCTTTTGCTCTAATTTAATGGAGCATTTCTGTCTTTTTCACTATCTCACAGCAGAATTCAGTCAGATCTGCAGCTGCTGTAAACTCTATTTTAAATTATTCCTAAGTCTTTACCTGCTTAATGTTAATATATCCACTGAGCCTGAAGGGCAATGCTGAGATAATCAATCAATCAGAACAGCATATAGTTTGTTTTTCTAGGGTAAAAAAGTGCACACTTTTAAAGTGTTTAGGAAATGCTGATTTCCTGTTCCCTGTTGTATATGCTATGGGTCTTTTTCTAACCTCTTCCATCAAAGACATGATATGGGCTCGTAGTGTTTTGAGGACCAGGATGTTCTATACATTTGTAGCAAATATTATTCTTAATCTTTGGGGATTTTTTTAGTTGATATGCCTTCATTTAAAAAGTACTCTTTTTTTTTTCAACTTCAGAGATTTAGCCATGTCTTTGGTTTTTGGCTTTTATTCCTTGCTTTTCTTATTGGCCTGATAACAGCTGCAATACAAGATGAGCCAACCCTTTCAATGCATGTCTTTAAAAATTAGGGCGTTTACTTGTCCTCAGTGTTTGGCTTTATTTTTGTCTCAGCAGCCTGCTCTGGTCCAGCTTCAGCTGGTGGTCCACACAGCAGATGTGGTGACTGCTTGGCACCAGTGACCACAGAGCCTTTGTGACGGTGTCCTGCCCAGCTAAAGGGGCTTTGCTGCATGAGTGAGAGCTGCAGGAGCAGCACCAGTGATGGGAAACCACCCAAAAGTGTTACAGCTGTAACCGTGCAGCAGCCCAGGGCAGTGCCTGTACTCACTGCTGGGGCTGGGAGAGGTGCTGCTGCCAGCAGGGGTTCTGGGTGCCCAGCTCCCTGTTCCAGCATCAGGCAAATCCTCTGGGTCCCTGGAGATCAAAAGGCATCTGGACACAGTCCTGGGCAATGGGCTCAAGGTGGCCCTGCTTGTGCCAGGTGAACAAGATGATCTCTAGAGACCACTTCCAACTTCAACCATTCTATGTTTTCTGTCATTTCCAAGAAGACTGGACTGACTGTGATGTGAAAGTTCCCTCAAGTGTGAGATGTGGCCCTCTTTACTTGGTGCCATTGTTATATTATCTGGAGATTCAATTCTGTCTCTCTTTCTTTTCAATCAAGAGACATCTTTAACATTTTTTTCAGTAGGGAGCAGAATGGGAATTCTGTCCTAATGGGACTTGAAAGCCGTTGGGTGCAAGTGCTGGGCTTAATGCAATAAACTCTATTTAAAGTATTACTCACAGAAATTCTGTGAACAGTGAAGTTGTATCTCATAATTACATGTCACTGTTGCTGAAGAGCAAAAAAAGAACTTCAAGAAAGGCAGATGCAGAGCTCCTTCACATCTTTGTGGGGTCCTGATTTTGGAGGCATTTCAGATGCCCTTACCTTTTGGTACAGTAGAAGTTCAGTCTTCATTTCATGGGACACCCACAGTAATGAAATTGTGTTTGTATTTCCCTACCTCACCAAGTGAAGACACAGAGGGGCAAGAATACACCAGAGAAAGCTTCCCCCAAGTTCTCTCTTCCTGATTTTTTGTTTGTTTTACTTATTGTAGGGCTAAATATTGATTTTTCAGCTCTGAAAACTGAAGACATAGCGTCTTCTTCTACCATGTTCTCAATATGCTCAAAATGATAAAAACACTCCATGACCACATTTTTCCCCTACAAAAATGTGAGCAATTAGCACAGCAGGTTCTCAGCTCAATATGTATAATTTATTGTAAAATGTATATAATTAGTTTGGCAGACAGCAAAAGCGCCAACACAAGCATAAACCCTTTTATGAATCCATATGTAATACTGGATGGTGATGGATTATTACTACAGCAAGATGTCATGTTAAATAACTGATGCAGATGTACAGTAGCAAATAGTTTGCCATTTTCATTAAAAAAGGAAGCAAACAGAAAAAAATTCTTCATTATTTATTGAAGTTGGGGTTTTTTATACACTCACTGCTGGAGCATCTGGGTGTATTAAACAGCTGAATTCAATATCACATTAAGCTAAATTGCCCACAATGGGCAGCTGCCTCATTTCACTCTTCTTAAAAGTCCAAAATGTGTTTTCAGAACCTGAGGCATTTGTCTCCTTGCCGAAGTGGTGTGCTGGTTAGTATTTCACCAAAGGGAGAAGCAGTGGGGGACATGTCCTTCTGCTGCTAAGACCCTGGCCAAATCATTCTCAGTGCAGGAGAGAGGACAGGGATAGTAGGAGAGGTCAAACAGCGCTCCCAGTTTTGTCTGTGTGGATCTGGTTTAAAACCTGGCAGACAGGGAGCATCATGTGCTGTCACTGTGGGGCTGAATCTGAGGGAAGAGCCACCCTCCTCGACAAGCTCAGAAGTCTCCTCCATCCTCAGGCTCCCAAATATCTGTGTGCCATGTAGGGGTGGAGAGCAGCACAGGCTGCAGCCCTTTGGCTTCCTGCTCAGGTCTTGGGTAGCCCTGCAGTGCTGGACTGTGGGCTGGGAGCAGCAGGGGGGTGCAAAGAGGGATGTGGTGGGAGGTTTTTGTGTCTGGGTAGGGAGATGTTCTGGAGGAGCCACCTGGGTTTGCCCTGCTCACTGCTTGGACCACATCCCTGACCTTGGCTTCTCAGTCCTGCTAGAAACCCTGAAGCCCCTCAGAGAAAAGCAGGAACTCCTGCAGCACCTGTCCAGGCTTGATCTCTGGGGCATGTCCGGTAAAGTGGGCCAGACAAGGGACCCCCCCTCCATTCCTTTCCTGCTCCATTTTCCCCTATGTCTTTTTCCACAGAGACTACAAAGAGCTCAGACATTTTCCAGCCTCTCTGGAGGTGTCCACACTCCTCCAGGTGTTTCTTCCTGTCATTTGTGAGGCTCAGAGCCAGATGTCAAAGCCCCCTTATCGGTGCCTGTACCCAGAACTAGCTGTGTTTCACACCAACCTTCCTACACTTGTATCCTCCTTCTACATCTTCTTCGGCCTCTCTCTCATCTGCATGTGGATTTTCCAATTAATTTCCCACCTTTTATATCTTCCTCCTCCCTTAGCCCATTTTTCATCATCTCCTTCCAGTTGTCTGTTTTCTTTCTTCTATAATCCTGTACATTTGGATAATTTTCATTTGGACTGTTTAACATAACCACTGGATTTGTGTTTTAGCCTTGTTTAGCAGGTTGGAGGCTCTTTTTTCTATCTTATGTTCTGCATTTTCTTATCCCCCTTAATATGTCAGCATTAACAGACTGGGATCCATCTCCACTTTAGTGGGAAGTTTCACCAGTGATTTCCATAGGAGAAGAGGGAGAACATTCAAAATGTGAGAGGCTAAACCCAAGTGTCTGGGTTTGTCTACTGCTAGATTTCCCAAGCTTCTCCATGCTTTCAGCATCTCTTAGCTCCAAAGGGACCTATAAGTAGAAAGAACAATGTTTCTGAAAAGCAGGCCACATTTCCTTAAGTTACAGAGATGGAGGCAGCATCCTACCTGGAACCTTATCCCCAGCATGTCCCTGCTAGGCATGGTGCCCAGTCCTTCAGCTACATTTATACATATCAGTAGTATATTTAAAGGGAAGGAAGGAGAAAACCTTCTTTTGCCTTCCAACTTCTTTCCAGGGGAAGCTTGTAGAGGTTCATATGTTCCAAACAAACCAGAAATCTCCATCCAATCCCCCAGATTACCCAGTCAAACATTACCTGGCTATGGTGCTGCCCCACAGTTGTGTTCTGAGCACATGTATCCTGCAGACATGCTGCAGCCATCCCTAAATGACAACTGCTTTGGGTGAAGTCATTCATCCACACAGACAATCCAACAAAACCACCAGTAATGTACATTCAGTGATATGCTAGAAAATACAGTTTTGCTGGCAGGATTTATTCTGTGACCCTGCTCTCTTCAAGTGAGCAAAGCAGTCAGAGATGTGAGGGATGCCTGCAGGAAGTCTGCCCAACCTCTGCATAGCCTGGGATGGCTGTGCTGCCAAAGCACTGCTAATACAGCCCTAGGAATGGGCAGCCCCGGTTGTTTTCAGCCTTGGTGTGTAGAAAGATTGCCACATTGTGCTCTGATCACATTCAGTTGGGTTTTATTCTGCAGCTGCAAAACACCTCAGGAAAAGAATCCAAACGCACCTCAGGAGTGAAAGAAAAATGGAAGGGCAGCTGGTTTTGAGTGAGGCTCCTCTATCAAATGTTGTCAGTTCCAACCCCTCCTGTTCAGGAACAGCCCCGGTAAAAAAAGCCCCCCCTTCCAGCTTATCCTTCCTGCAGCTGTCACTGCACTGCTCTTTGTTTGCAAAGTTACCAGCACTCTGTCTCTCTATGCGATCTAGAGGCTCCCACTGTTCATTTCAATGTAAATATTTTTTTTGTTGAGAAACAAAAGGGGCTGGAAAAAGGGAGGTTATGGGAATATTCAGGATGAGATAAGGAATCTGAGGCAGAAAAGAACACACCAATTACCTCAGCTCACATGCTCATCTGCCAGATGAAACCAGTTTTACCGGCTGTTGCCCAAAGGCAAAACACCACAGGGCTTCTGATGTCATGTTGGCCTTTGGTTATGAGCCCGGGTAAATGGGTACCTGGCAGAGAGAGAAAAAGGGCTGTGCTGCTTAATGCCAGCTTCATTTATTTATGTTCCTCTAGCATCAATTAAAAATATCTCTGTCTCATTCTGCCTGCCTGCCTGCCTGCCTGCTACTGTGGTATTTGTTTTCTTTCCATAGCACTGCAGATTGCCTTGCCTTACAGTTTACAACAGTGAGAGCTGGCACTTGCCTCTGGCAGGGCAGAGGATGAGAAACCATTTCACTTTTCCTCCACTCTGTCTTTGTGTGGAGCCACAAAGGTGTTTGATGGGCTGGTTGTTGTGAAGGGGTGATGTACAAGGCCAGGGCTGTTGTTAATTTGCAGTGCTTCAATAGCATTAGCTTTTTCCTTAGGATTTAAATTGAATTGGTGGCAATGCTGGGACAATATAGTGCTGTAGATCTGAAGTGTGTTCTGTGTACTCATCTGTCTTTTTTTTCTTTATTATATTACCCTTCTTTTTCTTCCTATTTTTTTTTTTTTTTGCCTTTTTTATATCACCAAGACCCAGTGAAGCAGATTTTATGCTGCAATAATTCTGCGTGTTTCGGTTATAAATATCCCAAAGCAAAGTTAAGGGTTTTTTCATATAACTATTAAAGCAAGTGTCTGCTTCAGCCCAAATTGAAAGGGACGTTTTACACATAAAAGTTCATCAGTGGATGGTAAACAGCTTCTGTCCTAATACAATTGCAAATATTCTGCTGGGGCACAGACCAACACCTTTAGTGAAACTGGTGGTATCTGACCTACACACAACAGTTCCCTGTGCTAGTTGTTGTCCCTGGAACTTAACCAGGGTCTGAGCATCCAAGAAATTCCAGGAAAATCAAGTCTTTTGCCCATAGCAATATACAACATGCTTCCAGTCTCCAGTTTCTCCTTGCATTCCTAGCTGTCTCTTTGAGAGCAAATAATGCTGCAAAGTAATTTAAAAACAGAGGAGGTAAAAATCAGTAACTTCAGCAATAGCAGCACAGACAGTTTCCTCCATCACAATCTCCCATCTAGATTTTCCAAGCAGACTTGCAATTTCAGTGGTTGCCTTGGCATGTGCCCAGCGTGATACACCTGAAAGCAGCCAGGCTGTCTGAGAGCAAATGCACAATGATTTTGAAAAATCAGGGTTCTTCAAGAGTTCTCAAGTTGATCACCAAATAATACTAAATATTTCTCATTTTTCTTCTTCCTCAGAGTTGCACACCCTCAGAATGGCAAATGCTTCATGATCTGAAGCCAACACAATAGCAATGGTATCAGTGGCTTGCAACAACATCTATTTGAAGGGATGTTTTAAAGCAGTCTGCAGCGCTGGAAGGCGGCTTCTTTACTGCTTCGAGCTAGGATGTGCTGATCTGAGCACTCGGCAGCATAACTTATTTATTAGGACTTCATACAATTTTTTTCCCCATTGACACAGGATTAAAATTAAACATTCCTAACTGCACAAGATGAAAGTATAGCTTAGCTCATTCAGGTACATCCGTATTACACGTGTGTAAGCGACTGTTCTCTGCTAGTTCATCCTGCTTTCGTGTACAGGCAAAACTCCCCCAAGATGACTCGCCTGAGTCGGATGTTCAGCTGAACCCTGGCTGTGCCCAGAGGTGGCAGTGATTGGAACACACCAGAGCAAACCTTCACAGCCTTTGATTCTCCAAAGACTCCATCAATAGCTGCCATTGATAGTAAGGGGGGGCTGTGATGAAAGCTGAGATCCTTGGGAATGCATCAATTCCTCAGCCCCATCATTTCACCTGCCAAGCACAGTGCTGCACCCACATGCAGTGAAGCTCAATAAGTCACCTCTTCACGAGCTGCTGGAGAGGAGGTGCATTCCCAAGCCATGCAGCTGCCTGGCTGCCAAGTGCTGGAGGCACAAGACAGCCACCCCTGTGGTCACTCGGGCTGACTCCACTTCACTTGAATACTTAGCCCATACCAGTTACTAAGTCTGAGGCTAAGGGAAAGGGTGGTACCTTGCCATGGTCTCATCCCTGGATACTGCCTCTCCCAGAGACAGCCCAGGCAGACAGAAAATGTCTGGCTTAGTGTCCTGCTGCTAGTGCACAGCAACATCTCACAGGGTGGTACTGTGGGTGCCAAAATTCTAAGAGCAACCCTTGAGACCCCCAGGACCCAGGAGAAGGAAAGGAAAAGCATCCCCCACCAAAGATCCATTGTCAGGGAGGCAGCACAAGGTGCTGTGGGTGCTGGGAAAAGATCAGATGCCTGCAAAAACCCGGCTGGCAGGGAAGGCATCAGATGCAGGATAAAAGGTCTCTCTGCATTCAGCCACTGCTATGGACACCTGATTGACCCAGCCCTGAAAACCCCTGCTGGGCCCAACCCTGTTCCTGCAAGAAGATTGCATTCTGCCTCTCAGTCAATAACGTTTCTCCTGCTCCATCAAGCACTTTTATCCCAGTGTCTGGGTTGACAGGCATGAGTTTGAGGTTCCAACATGACAGATGGGGAAGAAGGACTCCAGAAGATACCACCAGCTTTTGCACATCTTCTTCCCTTGGGGTCTTTGCTGCCCTTGCACCTGGGAGAAGAGTGGTGGGAAGCAGTCACCCACCCTGGCCATAGGACATTCTCTTTACCACATCCACCAGTCCTTTGCTGGTGGATGTGGTAAAGACAAGTCCAAGCCAGGCAGCTGATTTGGTAGTTTGTGGCATACTAGGAGCATGCACGCTGCAGACTTGCTTGAGTGGACTATGTAAAGGTCTTGTCAGGGATAGAAAGGGTTTTTTCAGGAGAAGTGTTACCTATGAGGGTCCCTAAGCTTTGCAAAGCCAGGAAGTGAGCACAGTGCTCTGAAAGGAGTGGGATGGACTGTGGTGGACGACTATGCCAGAGCAGATGTGGGCTTCCAGCGAAAACAACCCCTAGTGTTATGTAAAAGCTGAATGTTTCCCTGGGAAAGATCATGAAGGAGAGATGAAATATACCTGGAATATCATTGCTGGAAATATCACTGAATGCAGAACTTGTTGCCTTTTACACCACCTACTTTGAAACACATCTTCATCCTGCAAGGTCTGCTCTGTCCTTCAGACTCCCTCCTTTTGTGATAAGCAAGACGTGTATTACTTTGTCCATTGCTCCCTCTGCATACATTATGTGGTGACATGTGACGTGGTGATGACACTGAAACCACCTGTTGATTGCCCAAGGTTTGAAAAGGTGGCTTGGAATGGAAACTATTGTCACAAAAACCTTCACACATGGGTTGGTGTGTTGGTTGCTTGGTTGCTTGGTGACTACAGACTATGCAGGGATGAGTGAGTAGAGCCTGGGCAGTTTTACTGTAAACACTGTGGTCCAAAGTTATGCTGTAGATGTTGGGGTGTCCTCATTCATGGAGATTAAAGCCCTCAATAGGAGAAGCCACCATGTTACTAATGCTTGCAGAAGCATAATGTATATGAAAGTACTTCCAGTGCTTCCATCTCCCCAGAAGTAAACAGAATTAAAATGTACTCTAAGTTTGCACACACAGAATCATTAACTTTGTATAGTTAGGGACTAGAGAGAGGGAGAGAAGGGGGATTTTTGGTAGGATTTTTTTTTTTTTTTTGCCCTGGGCAAAATTTTCAACATTAACTAATTAATGTTTATAAAGCACTTTGCATATATAGTGCCTTTCATCAGGGGATCTCCAAGTATTAGATTATATTATCTTGAAGGCCCCAGGCCTGTGCATACTAGCCCTATAAAGTATTAGCCTTATAAACTTTAGTAATTCACTTTGGGTTTTTTCCTGGGGTTTTTTTTGGTTGTTTTTTTTTTTTTTTTTTTTTTTTTTTTTGGTGGTGGTTTGTTTTTTGGGGTTTTTTTGGTTTTGTTTTTTGTTTTTTTTTTTGTTTTTTTTTTTTTTTTTTGTTTTGTTTTTTGTTTTTTTTTTTTTTGTTTTTTTTTTTTTGTTTTTCAGTTGGGTTTTTAATCTTCCCTCTTCTGAATAAGTGCCAAGTATTTTGGCTGTGTATGTAAAAAGGTGGTAAAAAGTGTGGTGTCAGCCAGAATGACCATATGAAAACTTAGGGCTCCATAATGAACTTCTCAAATCCTATAATTGGCAGGGCTGAGGAGTAGCAACTGTGCCAAACTAAAATTCAAGTATAAACCCCACTCATCAAGTAGGGTTGAGGGGGAAGCATCATCACTGGTGAGGGAAGCAGCTCTGACATTTGTTCTGGTAATGACAGTGGGGATAGGGAGAAAAGGGGAAGAAAGGAATACCTCTGAAATCCAGGAGCATCACAAGAAAAACCCCTTGCTCCAGCTTGGGTGCAAGCTGGTGGCTCTTCTCTATTGCATTAAGTTTCTGTTACTGGTGGCTGGAGGCTGGGAAAGCAAGGATGGGCATGAAACGGCACATCTGGAGTGTGTTCATTGCTGCCATCCTCCTGGGCAGAGGCAAGAGGTAGGGTACCCCAAAGCCACGCCAACAGCAGTGAATCTCCCATGTTCTAAATCTGAAAAGCCTGCTTGGGTGTGGGCTCAGTGGATGACTCAAACAATTACTTAACAATAGCTGCTTGCATGAGCTGGCAGGGATGAAGCCAGGTTCACAATGGAAAAAATGTGTGGGCATCTTGGCTTTAGCGAAACACGCGGGGAGCAGACTTGCTGCTGCATGCAGGAGCTACCAACAGAGAAAGCAAGGCCTTGGGGAGCAGAAACTTGACAGGGACAAGGCAAAGGATGTCTTTGCCCTTACTTGCACATCTTACAGGTGGAATTCCCCCAGCTGAATTTAGCTGGATAAGGGCTGCTACTCTGAGGGAAAGGCTGAGCAGCAAATCCAGTCTTTTGAAGAGTCAGCAGTATTCAGAACTCCAGAGTGGAGCCATCACTTGTGAGGCCATCTTGTTCACACTAAGTGCTCTTTCATGAGTGAAAGCTCACTGCAAGGATGGGAAATTCCTCTCCGTTCAAAGAAGAGAGGAATTCAGCAGTGATGGCGCATGTAGCTACAACCAGACAGGTACTCTGTCATAGAAACAACCTGATAGCTCTTCAGAGTCTGCATACACTGAAAAACCTAATGGGGAGCTTGGAACAGGTAAAGTGCTCACTTGCTGCTTGTGGACTGACATTCCAAATCTCAAAATATCCACTCTGCATGCAACTCCCAAGAGAGAGACAAGTGGGAGAAGTGTACAAGGCGGCTGTGGGGAATGGCTCTCCAGATAGGTTGTGGGCAGCATCTGGACATGGAAAAACATATCAGGAATCCTAGCAAGTAGGGATCACTCACCAGGCTTGCAATGTGGATAAGAGCTTCGTATGCTAAGCCTAGCACCCTGCACTCCTGGTCCCCAGGAAGAGTGGGAACTCCACAGAGATCTGGAGGGTGCTCACTGTGCAGACCTAGAGCAGCACTCAGATGAAGATCCAACTGTAGCGGAGCTCCTGCTGGGAGGGAACAGGCAGAGACATCTTTGTCATGTCCACATGCTTTATCCCTGGAGCCAGCACTGTGGGAGAGCAGGAGGCTCAAGTCTTGTGTTGGCAGATGCCCTAGGAAACATGGCCCACATAGGTTGCTCTGTTGTTGCAAACGAGAGAGGGTTGTGAGAGCCAGCTGTACATTGAGAGTGAAAGAGAGAGAGTGTGTGAACTTTCCTGCTCTGGAGACACCACAATGCAGAGAGTTGGCCTGAGAGCAGCCAAAGGTCCCAAGGTCCCACCACCTTGCTCCAAGCCACAGCGTGGGCTCTTGTGATTGCACATCACTACACAATTGCAGTGAGCACTGAGAGAGACTTCTGTTCTTTTTCTCTCCCCTTCAGGCAGCTGTGGCCATAGAGGGACTGGGGGAAGAGGAATCAAAGCAAGAACTATGCTGTGATATGGCTGGGTCTGTTCTCTGGGCTCCAACGTGCTTCTTCTCCTGGCATTGCCGTGTATGCTGGACACATTTTGCTCTTCCAGTTTCTCCAGCACTTTATGCACTGTGTTTGACTCCTGCTGGCAAGTGTGTATTTATATGGGTAAATGAGTCCATCTACCAGACAAAGGGCCTGTAACGAGGCAAGCAGGCATAGTTACAAAAGGTCACTGCCACGAGCTGTCCATGTACATGTTAATCTTGCATCCTCTTTGATGCAGATGCTTCACTTATGGGTCAGGCTAATAAGTCTGGTCTTTCAGGCCAGGATACTCCCAAACTTGATATGCAGCAGGAGAGAGTGGTGCTACTGGTATTACCTCCAACCTAGGGCAAGCATGGATTAATCCACACTCATCAACAGGGAGCAAGGCACCTTTTCCCTTTCACTGAACTCAGGAAGCAGACATTGCTGCACCAGGCCCTGGGGAGCTGGGAGCCGGGCATGAGGACTCACAGGTAATCATAGATGGGCTGTGAGTCATTCCTGCCCTGGAAACCAACCAGCTTCTTCTCATCAGCTACCATTACAAGAGCTGCAGCTCCTGTTAGATGTGAGTGGTTTCGCTGCCTGCTGGTTGCTGTCCATCCAGTTGGAAGTCACCGGTACTCCTCTTTCACAGGTGGGTGGTACAAGTGCTTTGGAGCAAAATATGATGCTTGGCTTTGAAGGAGAAAGGCTGTGAAGTTTACCCATTGCACAGCCACAGCTCCACCCCTCACCAAAACAGGTGCAATGCCAGCTGCAGTCTTTAGCCTCAGCAGATCCGGGAGAATTGGGACTCTTTGGTTGCTCTTCCCATTTGCATGCAATTCCCTCTAACTCCTGAATCCTCTCCCTGCGACAGGTGATCTGCCTAGCCAACAGAAGCTCAGGAAGAGCCATGCAGCCTGGGATTTCCCCACATTTCACACTAATGAGTCCTGACTGGTATGAGTTGAGAGGTAAGAGCAACAAGGAGGCAACCCACAAAGATGAGAGTGGCTTCTGCTGAAACAGAAAAGAAGTTGGTCCAGCGCAGGGAAGCAACACTACCATGCTGGGCTTGGGTAGGCCATCTCATGGTGCTGTGTAGCCAATCACCCAGGAAGGGAGTGATTCCCATGGAGGTCATGCTGCTCCTTCGGGTGGGACAGCTGTAGCTGAGCAGCTGTAGCATGACCAAAGAGCTTGCAAGGACCGACCTTGTGGCACAGATAGTAACTGAGGGACTCCAGAGGGAAACAAGAAAGGACTTGCAGCAAAGCTGACTCTGCAAGGCCGAGTTGGGCAACTGCAGTTTAGATCAGTTATAGATCTAGAGGCCCTCAAGTGAGACAGGAGACAGAGGAAGCTTCTCTCTCCTGCCAGCACATCCATATTTGGAGGTGTGGGCGAAGGCTGCTCCCTGCCTGGGGGCTCAGGCACCAACAAATTGGGCCACTTGGTCTAGTACAAAGGAAGTCTGCCACAGCACTCTTCTTCTCAGGTTTTTGGGGGTTTTGAGTAACTTTGAGGGAGGAGGTATTAATTTGTACCCCCAGATAAAAAAGCTTCAGCTTTGTCTTAAAGCAAGCTCCTGCAGAGTATGGAAAAACAATTGATGTCCCTCCAGAACAGGTGTTGCAGGCAGCTCTCCCTACCTCGGGCAGTGCTGAGCTGGCTTTATGGCCCTGGCTAAGAACATCTTTGCACTATTCAAAGCTGCATCTCTCTCCTGTTAAAGTCTGAGGACTAAATAAAGATGCCTCTTCCTCACCACCTATCCACTGGGAGGAGAATAATCCTGGTACAAGCAGCTGTCGTTGCCCACTGTGGCAAGGTGGGCACTGGAGCTTGGCTGTGCTTCCAGGCAGTACATCAGGGATAAGTGGGAGCAGCAGCAATGCCCCACAGTGGGGAGAGCAACAAGGCAGGCTTGGGGGATTTGGAGGGCATCACAACCACCTCAGGCTCCAGCAAAGGGAGGATGGATTTATAAGCATGTGTAAGCCTCAACTCCAGCCCACCAACACTCTCTCCCCAAGGGAGGGCATACAGCTTCCCCTAGAGCATTGAAAACATGGAGGGAAATACCCTTCAGGAACTGCCCAGATTTCATACTTGGAATTCAGACCACCAGTCTTGTGATTCCTGGAGATCTGATTCATACTTTTTGAACATGTGGGTTTGGCAATCCTGTGCTTACACTTACAGCCATTTCCCAACCCCTTATTTTCCCCAGAGGTGTTCTTACTTTTCCCTCTTTTTACTCTTGTACACATGAAATAAACTGCTTGGGGGTTAGGGGGGTTGTTACTGATAGCAAAACTCATCTATTAAATTCACAGTCAGTTGCTCACTAAATAACAGCAAAAAAAATCCCCCACAATTTTATAGTCTAAACCAACCACAGCAGGTTGGAGCGACTCCTCACGGCTTTTGCTTTGCCTTGGGGCAGGATACACTGAGCAAGGGGTTTTTTCCCCAAGGAGCAGCAGGAAAATGCTGTCTCCCCACTGCATGCTGGGGGTGGCAGACAAGCCCTGTACCATTGTGGTGGATGTGACCTATCTGTCCCCACATGTTTTTGTGGGAAAGGTAAGCCCCTGTCCTCCCCAGCTGCCCTGGGGAGGGAGGTCTGGGTACAGGGAGGCACATAAGCTCCTAGGAGAGCATCTAAGGGCCTTTCCTGGGGTCATGAAAATCTGATGGTTTTGTTCTGGGAGATTTAATGTGAGAGTTTTGGGCCCATATTAATTTCAAACAGCAAAAATTCCCTTTTTTCCTTCCATATATTTCTTTTGTTCAGTCACAGAAATGACTGTATCTTTATCACTGTAGATATCAACCAGAGGCATAAGTAATACTGTAGCTGAAAGAACCAGTATTAATTATCCAAGCCCTGTGCTGAGCACCATTTGTATTCCCTCAGACAGCCTGCTCTTGGCACAATGGAAGGCAAAACCATGAACCCATGGGAGTGGAGACTGTTTTCTGTTTTCTCTGAGAGCTCCCTGCCCATTTGAACACAGAGCAGAATCAGGAAGCAAAAGGATGAGGGAGAGGGTTTGCAAAGTGCCACCCCATAGTGGCCCCACATGCTCGGAGGTGTCACAAGATGTGACCTTTCAGTCAGTTTGGGATTCACAGCCAATTTCAGGAAAAGGTTTTGTTGTGGTAAATCTTAGGAAGGTAAGATATAGTGCTGTCCTTGGTCTACATTGCCTCAAGCAATGGGCCATGGACATCCACAGAGGATGGCACACTGGGAAAGGGAACTACCAAAAACTAGATGGAGGGAAATCCCCAGTGCAGGGTTTCAGCTGCTGAGAAGTGAACGCTTCCTTCTCATGACCTTCTCCGTGATGCCGCAGAAGCCTAACACCAGCAAGTTTTTATTGGCATCACAGCAAAGCCCAACCTGAACGAGACATCTGAAACAGCTTAATAGCCTAGAAGCGCAGCAGGTGCCTGGGACAGTGTGCCTTCTTTCTGCAGGAGGTGCACACAGGAATCTAGGGAAGGAAACCTGCTCCACCTCAGCTGTCCTTCCCTGGGAAAAAGGGAACCTGCTTCTCTGACACCTTGGAAAGGCAGAAATGACAGCAGAGACTTTTGCAGGCAGCACTCCTCAAGGCTCTTGAGAAGTTACATTCAAGGTTTGGAAGCTCTCAAGATCACAAATACCACAGGACTGGCACTGCTACTCATTAACAAAGATAATGGGAGAGAAAGTAACAGCCCTATTTTAGCCCTGTTCAAATTGATTTAATGTCTTGACACGTCCACAGGAACCCCCAAGTGCTCACAACTCCTGCCTGGACAACAGGTTTGCGATAAACTTTGTGAGCTCTCAGCTCAGACAAGGGGCAGCTGAGGACTTGCTTGCAGGAGACGTCTTCCGTGGAAGGCAATCAAAGCAGCAAACCTGAAGAAGGCTGAGAAGGGATGGCAGTCATCCAAGGGAAACAAATTATTTGAGGGATGGGGAGGAGAATCAGAGCAGCCATGGAAGCTGAAGAGGAAGGCAGGCCTTCTGGCAGAGCAGAAGTGCCCAACAGCTGTGAAAGATGAAGGTGGAAGCACCTGGTCTGGGTGTTGCTGGTCCATGAGCATTTCACTTGGGTTTTGCCTAAGCACAGAAGTTCAAGTCAGGCTGGAGGGTGTCTGGATGAAGCAGACAGTTCCTTCCCAGTTCAGAATTCACAGAATCATCATAGCGGAGCAGAGGGGCTGAATCACCTTCCTTGATCCTCTGACCATGCTGCATTTGATGCAGCTCAGGACACAGATGGTTTTCCAGGCTGCAAGTACATGTTGCCTGCTTGTGTCCAGCCTCTCATCCACCAGAACCACCAAGTCCTTTTCATCAGTGCTGCTCTCAGTGACTTCTTCCCACATCTGCACTCATGTCTGGGGTTGCCCCAACCCAGGTGCAGCACTTGCACTTGGTCTTGTTAAATCTTATGAGGTTTCCATGGGCCTACTTTTTGAGCTTGTCCAGGTCCCTCTGGATAGCATCCTTCAGGTGTGTCAACTGCACCACTCAGCTAGGTGTCATCTGCAAACTTGCTGAAGGTGCACTTGATCGTCTGTCTATGTCATTAATGAAGATATTAAGTGACACCAGTCCCAATATGGACCCCTGTGGGACACCACTTGTCACTGATTTCCTTCAGGGCTCTGATCCATAGACCACTATCCTCCAGATATGATCATCCAACCAATTTCTTATCCATCTAATAGTTCATCCACCAAATTGGGTGGACTGTTCTCTCTTTAATTTAGAGAGAAGCATGTTGTAGGATATTGTGTCAAAGGTTTTACAGATACTCAGTTAGATGACATCTGTAGCCCTTCCCTTGTTCATTGATGCAGTCACTCCATCATAGAAGGCCACTGGGTTGGTCAGGCAGGATTCGCCCTTGGGGAAGCTGTGATGGCTGTCCTGAATCATGTCCCTGTCCTTCATGTCCCTTAGCGCAGCTTCTGGGAGGATCTGTTCCATGATCTTCCCAGGCATGAAGCTGAGACTGACAGGTCCATAGTTCCTAAGGTCCCCCATTCTACTCTTCCCAGACATGAGTACAATGTTTCCTTTTTTCCAGTCATCTGAGTTTTCAGTTGAGTGGCATGACTTTTCAAATATCATGGAGAGTGGCTTGACAACTACATCAGTCAAGTCCCTCAGGATTCTGGAAGACTTATTCAGGTTCCTCAGGTGGTCATGCTTACACAGTGGAAAACACTTTGCTCCCCAAGTCCTCATCCTGCTGTCCATCCAATTGCGTGATGTGGAAGAGAGGTTGCCATTGAAGCCAAAAAATTGTTGAGTACCTCAGCCTTGTCCTCATCTGCTGCCACCACTATCCCAGCATTGTTTATTACTGGGGGTACACCTTATACTTTTAAAATATCATCCCAGGGGTTAAAACATTGAGAAAGGGAAGGCTGGGGAGAACAGCAAGGGAAGGCAGGCAGTGCTACAGCAGGTTTGTGCAAGGCACGAGCAGGGGGGAAAGACGCAAAACTAAGGCAGCTGTAGGGATAAAGAACTGGTGGAAAGGAGATCCATAACCACAGAAAACAGGTGGAGAGGACAAGATTGGGAGCAGAGCCACTGTATGTTGGTCAGATCTGCCTGGAGATGTTTGTTCCAAGAGCCAGGGAGTACTTGTGCTGCATCCCGACGTGAGGAGCTCGAGCCCCTCACACATGGCTTACTGCCTGCCATTCTCAAGGAGACCTCAATGAGAGACGTGCCAGAGGAGGCTGGTGCCATGTCACATCACGGAGTACCCAGGGAATCATGGCTCACTGAGGGCTCACACCCCCCCAGCCAGGCGTCCCACCCTCCCTCTGGCCGAGAGCCGCCGGCGCGCCGAGGGGAAGCGCCTTCCCCAGGGCAGGGCCTTTCCCTGGGGCTGGGCCGGGCCGGGCAGGCCCGGCGGCCCTGGGGCAGCAGGGTGGTGCTGGCTCCTCTGGGCCCCGAGCCAAGGCGGAGCTTTCTCAAGGCTGCCTCCGCCAGCGCAGCCTCTCCGCCGTTCCCGGGGCGCAGGAGCTGCCGGAGGGTCGAACGGCAGCGCCCGCCATCCTTCGGCCCTGTGCCACCCACCCTGCCACAGCCCTGTGCTGATTCGGCTGCTCCCGCGTGTCAGGTGCCGCCCAAGGCGGGCGACAGCTGAACAGGAATTTTAAATCTCTTCTTGATCCCTTCTTTAAATCATCCGTGTGTTTCTGAGGGAGGGGAAAGAATCACCAAAGAATCACCCTTCCACTCTGCCAGGGCTGGGTGGCACCTCGCGGGCTTTCTTCCTTGGGGGATGCTGCACCTGGGGTCAGCCCTGCTCCCAGACACGGCTCAGAACTGCAGAAAGTTGAGCCTGTTGAGGAGAAAATTCTGAAAAGGCAGGAGTCTGGCTCAGGAGGTGGAGGAGCCTCACCCAGGCACAGGGAGGTCTGGAACAGCCGGGTCTCTGCAAAGTGTTCAGTCCTACAAAGTTTTTATTTGAGCACGACTACAGAGAAGATAAAAAGAAAAGAAAGGGAGAGAGAAAGAGAGAAAGAAAGAGAGGAAAGAAAGGAATAAAGAAAGAAAGGAAGAAAAGAAAGGGCTCCTGACTCATTCTCTTCCCAAGACTGCCCTAGCCCAGGGCATTTTCCCTGCCTTGGGAAGTGTTGCAAAATTTGAGCTTGCCCTGGAGGGATCTCTCACTAATAACTGGATATCCTGGTTTTGTGTAAGGACATAGGCAGGACCTTCCCACAGGTTCTTCTTTACCGCATGGGAAAAAAAAAAACTCGAAACGCTGATTTCTGTTCCAGCATCCTGAGCAGACTGCTGTGAAGGGCTGATTGCACACTCGAGGGGATCTTTTTCTGGAGCCATCCTCCCCAGCTCTGGGGCATCACTCCCCAACAGCTTCTAAGAAGTGTGGAATTTCAAAGGCAAAAACAAGCTTACTTTTAATATTTGCCCTCTGTACCTGATGTTTGGGTCACTTTCAGGGTTTTTTTTCCCTGTAATAAAGAAGGCTAAAGCTTTCAAATTAGAAGCAAAGACTGAGAGCTGTGTGAGATGAGGCCTCTTTGAGCTTGCACCACCCACCAACCCAGTCTGCAAAGGGCTAAGGAATGGGCTGGTGAAAGGCAGGGCGCAGAAAATTACAGACCTGGCCCTGACAAGAGGTAGCACAAGCCTGATTACCACCTCAGCTTGACACAAGGCAGGTGCTCACACGGGCTATAAGTCTCCAACCGTGGTTTATTCACATCAGTAGAGGAAAATTGCTTCAGCTACGAGATGTTGAGTAGCCCACGCTGTATTTACACAGCTCCTGGTGTGTCTAATGTAGCTACACATTCTCCTTACTCCAGCTTCTTCTTTCAGCATCGAGCCACCAACTCCCATGGACAGCACGTGGCCCACAGCCCGCAGTAGCTCAGTTCTGTGCTGGTGATAGTACTTGCTACTCCTTCAAAGAGAGATGAGGTGATAATGGAGGAGTTTTCCAAATTTTAAGAGACGTGAAGTTAAAAATGAAAATTGCATTGAGCAGGAAGCAACAATATAAGGATTTTTTTCTCAGTAAGTCTGCTTCATTAAATACATAGCCTGCCTACATATAGTCACCTATTTTGTTTCTAGGAAGGTCCTTTTCTGTCTTTTCTCTAAAAGAAAGCTTCTGCCAGAATGCATGTAAATGTATCACTGAAGCTCCTGAAGAGAGGAGCAAGCTCTGTTTTCCGTTCTCTGTATGCATTCTCCTCTTCCTACCCTTCCTTCTGGAGACTTCCCGCTGATCAGCTCTTCAAGGGAGTCTTTATTCTCTGCCCAATTTTGCATAAAGGTATCAAAGGATTTTAACACATTAAAACTTGAAACCTCTTAAAGAAAGAAGATAATTTATCTCCTTCCTCCCTCTCTCCTTGTTGCTGGAGTTTCACACCTGGGAGCTGTTATAACTCAGTCTTTACATAGAGTATTTCTTTTTAAAAGTTACTCAGCCATCCTTATACACACAAAGTACATGTATATTCACACATAATTCCTTGAAAAAAATACTTCAATCCTCCTTTCCAGCTTCTAAGAGCAGAAATAAGAAACACCTTAAAATAACTGTAAATAATAAACCCCGTCATGCTAAACACTTCAAAGTAGAAGAGCAAATATCTCAAAAAGCTTGGGGAACTACACATAATTATGAATTAGCTTTCAAAAACAGATACAGATGATCTGTCAGATAATTTTTCATTTCAAATAGATTAAAAAATACTATTCCCTGTGATCTGGTAGAGACAGTAACTCCTTACTGATAACTGCAGAGCAGTTATCAAACAAAGCCTGTGGAGCAGGAGCATGGCATGCCAAACTGATAAAAGAGGCACTTTGTGCCTCAGCAGTACCTATGCAAAGACCCCCACCTTTGCTCCCTCCCACCAGGGTGCAGCCCCAGGGGAGGTGGTCTTTTAGTGACACTGCAAATGGGCAGAACTCTGGTGAAGCACATATTGGTAACCCTCTGGGGCTTCAGTGTGGGTCCTGACACCCCTCAGTGTCCACCTGAATCACACAGAACAGGCTCTGTACCCTTTGCTAGTTCTGAGACACACAGGGGACAATGAGACACATGGAAGAGCTGTGGGACTGTGGGATGGAGCTGGGGAAGAGAATGGACGACCATCTCTTGATAGGGTGTCCAGTAGGAACTTTGGGTGGCTCTGCCAGAGAAACATCCCTTGGAAGATGGGAGGCACCTGCTGCTATAAGGACCTTGTAGAAAACCTCTGCCTGAAGTAAGGAGTTAATGGTGGAAGTCTTTGCCACCATGAAACACCAGCTTCCTGCAAGGATTTTCCCGGAGCACAAAGTAGCTGCCTCAGGGCTGTGGGCTGACCTGTGCCACCATCTTCTTCCACTCAAGAACAACAAGTAAAGTCCAGGATGAAAATCTTCCTTTCCCTCCCTTCTTCACAGCAAAAAAAAAAAAAAAAAAAAAAAAAAAAAAAAAAACCCAAAAAAAAAACCCCTTCAAAACCAGGTTCCTCGAAGGGAAACTGTGAAGCAGGGGCTCATGAGGAGAGACTGGGTAGCAGAGTTATCAGCTAACATGCCAGAATGGCTACAGAGAGCAGGCAGTGAGTGACCAGCTCATTCATGCCTGCAAGAGAAGAGGAGAGAATAGGCCTATGTAGGATATGTCTGAAAGGAAAAGACAAAGTTTATTGCTTATTCCTTCAGTGTTACAAATGGGGTGCTTATCTAGGTTACTGAAGACCTGCACCAAATGGAACAGTGGCATTGTGGCCTGCACACAAGCAGCCTTTGTATCTAATGAGGGAGGGACAAGGCACTGACACGTGGCAATGAACCCAGAACCCAAAGTGCCAAAACAGACAGGTCCAGTGTGATGTGCTCTTTAGTTTTGGTACTCAGCTTTGTACCCCTCAAAGGAGTGAAGCCTTCTCTACAGGTTGTAGTTATTTCCAGAGCTACAGCCATGGGACCTGGGATAACAATGCCATCCAGCTTTCACAGCATGCACAGACATTGTGTGCTGCATGCACAGGGAAGAGT
Organism: Melospiza melodia melodia; assembly: GCF_035770615.1. Lineage (NCBI taxonomy): Eukaryota > Metazoa > Chordata > Aves > Passeriformes > Passerellidae > Melospiza > Melospiza melodia. Next base: position 128,045,148 of record NC_086194.1, on the reverse strand, counting down.
GTGGAGCACTTGGCCTCAGAAACCCAGCAGCCCTCATTTGAAAAGCTGCTGGGAACAAGCCTGTTTCACCAAGTCCAATCACTTGGACTGTCTGCCCCTTCAGGACATCCTCACTTGCTTTAGTCTTTCTCTCTTCACCCCAGTGATTACAAATGAAGAGGAAAGCAAAGAACAGAGCAAAGAAATGAACCTGGAGAACAGCTGACAGCACTTTTGCTCAGCACAGTGCACTCACATGGCAGGACACAGGTGCCTACAAAGAGAGGGGGCCTAGAACAACTTGATGCAAACAGTAGCCTTAAGCTACTCGTGTCAAAGTGTCCAAGAGAGTGCAATGGCTTTGAGGAATCATCCAGCAATGTCTCACGATCCCCTGCTACCTTCCTCATTAAACCTCAAACAAAGCTGCAGGGTGTGTTAGTGCACTCCAGCTAGGCTTTCCCATGGGGAGAAGGGAAAAGCTGGAGTCAAAGACGGTGCAAAGGGCTAGATTCAGTGCTAAAACTTGAAAATGGCAATAAAAGGAAAAAGCAGCAGTTGGAGGAGAAACAGGCCCCCTTTTGTCAGCAAGTAGCATACAAAATTTGGCATAGAATGCTGCTGAGATAGTAGTAAAGAGCAAGCAACAACAGCTTTCCCCCCAACTGTATACCCTTTTCTCTGAAGGTTGAGCGCTTCAGTGGCAGGGATAGTTGCCCAGCCAGCTCAGTGCATCACAAACAGCCACCAGGCTAGCAGGCCAGCTGGAAAGCAGGAAACGCCTGGAGCAAGCTTTAGAGCCCTCCCAGCACCCGTGGCACAGACAGTTCCCTTAGGTTCCCAAGTCTGAACATCAGCACACTGAGAACTGAAAGGCAAGGGAGCATGATAGCAGGTTTTGACCTTATAACTTTATGACTGGGATTTCAGTATTCCCATAAAGGGCAGGAAGAGCAGGGAAAAACATGGAAGTGAACCCCTGGTGATCTCTCCTTTAATTCCTGATGTAGCTGAGCAAAGCCCAGGTATCTCCTAAATAAATGCCATTTTAGAGGACACTTTTCTCAGAAGCAAAGCTGAGCTCAGCTGGGGGCAGGATGAACGCTTGGCAAGGAGACCAGTATTTTCAGTTTTTGCACCAAGGACAAAGTCATCCCTGTCTGAAATTAGGCCTAAAATCTTGCTTAAAAATCTTTTTGAAACATCTGCTACTCCTTACAGTAGGAGAATCCAAATTTTCAATTTGAGAGGTCTTTTGGGAGTGGGGTGGGTGTGGACATGACACATGGGGGAAGAGGGAACACACAGGGAGAATCTACTGGTGAGAGACAACTTGTTCTGGCAGCAATAAAAGCATGTGATCTTCATCATAGGTAGTCCATAAAAACACCTGAATCATCCATAATCCTTTAGATATATCTATTTATCAATTATTTTCTCCAACATATTTCACTTCAGTATTGCACTGGTTTCAAGAGGAAGAGGCAGGCCAATTTGCAGATGCTCTTTGTGGTTCTCCAGCCTGCATTTAATTAATTGTGAGTTGCTTTAAAAGTTATTTAGGACAGTGCTTCCACAGCACATTGCTGACGTCTGACACAGTTCATGCCTTCCCTTCCCAGAACATGTGCAAAGCTCTCACCTCTAGCCAGCTGTTACCAAAAACCACCACAACCCAGTCTCTGTGCTGACAGTAGGAAATCAGAGACATTTCTTTTTCTCCCTGCTCACCCTCCCCCTTTCCAGCAATCCTCTTCTCCGTCACCTACCTGTTTTAAACCCCTTCAAATAGAGATGTTAATAGTTAATATGTTACATGAGGAAGCCGTGCCAGCTCCTGTGATGGGCGGACAGCTGGGACTGGCTCTCCAAGTCACACCATTAGTCATGGTGCTGACAGCGTCAGATGCTCAACTTCTCATGTCAGGAAACAAAGTTACCAACTTATTATTTTTAATAAAATAATTGCTTTAATGCAGTATTTAAAATAATTTTTAACATCTGATCAATAAGATAACAGTACACAAATATGGAAAATGCTGCACTTTACATAAAAAGTAAAGCTAAGCATTTAATAATACAAAACAATTTTGCCCGATGCCATCAATATCTTGCAAACTATAGTCAAAGTACTGCTTTTCTTATATATATATATATGTGCTATATATACATATATAAATAATTTACAGCATTCATTTACTAGATTTGTTTACTACCGTTCCAACAAAAACCAACATAACTGATTCACAACTTTGTGAATTTGGGAACCATCTACAGTGGTTCTGACAGTGCAGAATAGTTGTGTGAATAGCCGCTTCAAGTTTTGAAGCAGCATGCCAAGTAACCCTAGGAAGCTTGTTTTTTGTCAAAGAAAAGAAAATTCAGCAGGGAGCCATTCAATAGTTGGTTGGAGCATGGTGCTGATAATGTTCTGCGTTCGATCCCTGTGCGGGCCGTTCACTTTAGAGTTGGACTCGATGATCCTTGGGGTAGGTCCCTTCCAACTCAGGATATTCTGTGATTCCGTGAATGCAGTCAGTGTCTTTCCCACCAGTCCTGGGAAACAGCCATGCTATACAGTGCTGTGTCATGAAAGGCAACATGTTTGGAGCCTGGGGAGAAGGGTGACCCAGAGGGCTTTCCTTCCACCACAAGGCAGTCTTTAACAGCAAGCCGACAATCTTTGAACCTGTTCTAACAGTCTTTATAATCCAGAGTCCTCCTTCTCACTGAATGGGAACAAAGCAACTGTCTAAATACTTTCTATTTGAGAAGCTTCCCTGTTACACCACAATAAAGTATTAAAACAATATTCTAAAGCAGTGAATCCTGTGCTTTGCAAACACTGCTCCTCTCCAAGGAGAGTCTTCAGCTCCAGAGTTTCAATGAATCTCAACTTTTCTCTTTTTTGTAGTCAGTACAGGTTTTGTTAATATCTTTCCACATCTATGTTTAAGTTCAATGCTATTTTTTGTATCCACAGAAAGATAAACTGTTTTTTTCTGTTTACCCTCCCTTTTTAGGATTTTTTATTCCTTTTATTTTTAGTAACTCCAAATTTTCCATGACCATCTAAGTATGCCCTAGCTACACTGTGTGGTGTACTTCAATCACTGATTTGTCCTCCTTCCCTCAGTCACCTTCTCAGAGGAAAGGCTGAAGGCAATTGAGGCAAAGTGTGGGGTACAAAGGACCCCTCATTCCTTTTACTTGCTATTTGATCTCCACAAGTGAGCATCTAGTAGTAATTCTAAACACAGAAAATTTAAGATGTTGAGTCACACAAGCAATACATTAGCAGGTTTACTGACTGCTGGTTCATGATTAAATACAGTTGCCATGCTATGCTGGGCCATTATAATGATATTTGTTTCCCTAAATAAGATGGGGTTGGAAGGTGGCACTACACATAGAACAGATGTTGCAGACTCTGGAGTTCTGAAACAAGTGGCATACATAAACTAGGGACACTTATCAAGCCCTCAGAGCTTTTAAGACAGTTCAATGCAAGCAGATAGGTGCTTATGTGTGCAGCTCAGTGTTTTCACTGGTTTACAGACAGATTTAAGCCAAGTATTATTAAAAACCTTACAAGTGCTAAGTTAGGTATTTAATAAAAATGTTTATCTGTAAACAAGAGTTATCCTTACAACGGATCATTTTCCAGAAACTGGAATTTCAAGACAGTGCAACAATGCTTCAGTGTTATCTTTGGCAGTAGACAGCACGGTGAAATGCAAGATTGAAATCACTTCAGAAGGGCACGGTACAAGCGTAGAGAATGCTTCATCTCCCTCTCTTGTTCCATGCAGAATATCAAGTCCCTGAGACAGACACGGGTTACTCGTGGACAGAGCATCTGCTTCGTAAGGCTAAAACCTGATGATCCAGCAATTCCATTGCTTTTCAAACCCTAAATGGGGGAGAGAGGAAGAAAAAACCCATCAGAAACATTAGAATTTCATGTAAATATAAGTTTTAACTAAACTGGTAGGATTATAATGCCCACTTGTATAAAACTAGCCCACAGATGTTCAGCTTTCCACGTTGAAAACCAGCAATCCAAAAATCCTTGCAGATTAGATACTGAAAAAGACAAAGCAAGCGCTTGCCAGCTGATGGTTTATTTCAGTCAAAGCAACCACAAAGTTCTTTCTTCCTTTAAAATTATACAAATATGGTAGGATAAATAACTGCCATTTCACTGAAGTCTGCCAAACAGACTTGCACTGAGAAAGCATCAGCCAACTATGAAGAAGGTACTAACACACAGTACCTGTGCAGAGCCCCAGGTCATGCACAGGTCTTACTACCACTTGCTCCAGAGGTTTCCATCTCTTCATGAGGAAAACTGTCACTGTGAGTGCACCCTAGCTTTGGAACATGGCCAGGTGAAACTCATCCCAGCCATCATCTGTGCTCTGTCCTTTAAAAGGGCAACAAATACTCAGTGAAAGCATCCAGATATTCAGAACACTGTATCTGAGCCTATCCACCTCAGTCAGCTGCCTTGCTTGGTTATGAAAATACAATTGGTAGGAGATGATGACATTGAGTAGTTTTATATTCAAGCTACTGAAATGAGCAACCCCCACGCTTTCCAAAATGCCCCAAGATTTATTATTAGGGGTGGGGAAGAGGAAGATTACCATGAGCTGCACAATAGACTGGCTACTTATCTTGGAGCCAATCTGTGCTGCACAGCCAGTCTCTTATCACTACTGGAGGGTTCTCGGTAATGAATGTAATTTGTACAAATACGAGTGCTCAGTCTCTGTAACTTCAGCAGGGCAATGCCTGCCAGCATCAACACCACTTGGAGATGGTGTTGCTTGGATGCAGTGTTAACTATATCAATTCTTACCCTAACACTCTCTGCAAGACTTCAGCAAAATGACTTTGCCCACTTTGCTTAGAGAAATCTGTTTAAACCCCCCATTTATTAGAAATGACTACCAGTGCTGGACTACATATAGCAGCAAATGCTACTGTTGTTAGGGTGGAAGCATTGAAATTTATTAAAAATATAAAGAGATTCACCAGAGAGCACATGCTAGCCACAGAAAACCCAGGGCACATTGCAGAAATGGAAGCTGTATTTTTTTACAAGCAGCACGCAGGGTATTCAGCACCATTTCATTTGCTTTACAGTCAATACTATTAAACACTATGAAATGCCATCATTTGAAACTTTCAGTTTGTTAAATGGCTCGGAACAAATGCATGCGTGGGGAAGACTGCTGGCCACATTGCACAGAGGGCACTGCTGTCCTGGTAAGACACAAAAGGGTCACAGTTCAAGTTTGTCATATGACAACCCTGAAGGATCCAGGGAAAAGATAGCTCTGCAATGCAGCTGCCAGCACGGGTTGAAAAGGAGGTCAGTCCAACAGGATGCAGCAGAAGGCCCGAGGCAATGTTATAAATGAAACAAACCCCAAGGGTTTTCAGTAACCCAACAGCAATGTCCTTTATAATTCAAAGAACTTTATTGAGGTGAAAGTATTTTCTCTCTAAATAAGTAATTAGACTGGAAGACTTACCTTTAAAAAGACACCAAACAAAGCCACCTCAGTCCTGTTCACTCTTACAAAAAGGGAGACAGATGGCACAAATCACCCAGCCCGCTTTGGAAGCTGCTGTAGCTGCAAGATGCTACAACAGGGAAGAAGCACCAAGCTGCCTGAATTTGAGTCAGAGTTATGGATTTGTTTATTCTTAAATTCCTACCCATCATGCTCAGTGCAGAGACATAAAGCGATATTATGCTGTAATACCACATCCAAAGTCAAAGCTTGTCCTGGGCTCCTGTTTACTAAGACAGCCATTCACAGCTCTAAGTTTCCCACAGCATCACTCTGGCATATTAAAGCTACTGAGCACGGAGTTTCAGGGGCCAGGGAGCTCTCTGACAACCAGCGGCTCCTACCACAGGGAGGTCTTCGACAACCAACAGCTCCTACCACAACCAACAGCTCCTACCACTTTAAAAGAAAGTGTCCTTCTCTCAAAGTACATGTTGGTTTAAAAGTAAAGAAGCCAACAGACAGCCTAGGTCATTCCAGTCCAGACAGGGACCATGCTGGGGAACTCACCTAAAGTGAATCTCTGCAGTGCTGAGCACCATCTCCTGTTAGCTACTGTCTTCCACAGTTGTACTGAAACACTGTTTTTTCCTGGTTTGGTTTTGGAACTTGGACCAAGCATTGCTCCAAGATCTGCACATTCCAAAGAACCATCACAGACCCCTCTGTTAATGTCCAAGTCTTTACTTATGAAATGCCAAGCTCTGAGCTCTCAAGCTGACACAAGTGACACTTTAAGGAGGGTCTCCTGCTGCTCCACTTTAGCAAATTCCTATTGGGCAGGAGGTCAACCTTGTCCGGCCCTAGGCAACAGTCAATAATCCTCTCCTTTAGATCTCACATACCCCTTCCTCAAAAGCACAAAACTTTTGAGACTTGAAAAACACCAGCTCACTCCTTGCTCCCAGACATCTCCATTATGCTCCTTCCATTTGGGCAGCAAGCACTTGTGCCTTGCTGTTTTGGGGGATTCTTCACTGCTAGTCTTCAGCACACCCCAAGACAGCTTTGTCTGTTTCCAGGGGAAAAGTGCTGCTTTTCAACCAGGTCACAGACAAGTTCAAAGATAAACAAATAGAAAATGCATCCTGTAAAATCAATTCTAACAAAGGGTACTGCAATCAGCTTGCATCCCCCTTCTGCAACATCTGATTATTAATGCTCTAACTAGCAATTTCTTTTTTTCTTGCTCTTTTTTTTGTTTGTTTGTTTGTGGAGGGTTTTGTTTGTTTGTTTTTTGTTACCTTGAAGTTCCTGCCTTTCAGTAAACCCTCACCACCCTGCCTTCCTTCCAGAAGGGAAATGACAGAGACATGCAGCCCAGGAGGGACAACTACCAGTGTAGATTCTACCAGTCTGCCTGGGTATCACAGCTGACAGACCCTGTTTGTAAGCCAGGGGAGGCACTACAGCAATGTAACTGCACCACTGGAAACATCTATCCCAGTACTGAGACAACAACTGGCTTAAAATCAGCCCCAGGAGGTCACAGCAGCAGCAGTCCTGCTTTTGAACTATCCTCAGAACTGAGCCCAAATCAGCACCTTTTCTACAGCAGCACACTGTCACCCTTAGAGCCTTTTATAAACACCTGACAGAGATCAATTACACTCACTTGGCAGCAGAACCCATTGTGGTGCTCCTGCTCTAGTCCCAAGCTGTTGAACAGCCAGTTTCATTCAGAGGTTGTTCTGGAAACCTGTTTAAAGATCTCTAGAGCTCTCTCCAGTGGCTGGATGGAGAATGAAATACCAATTCTCTGACAAGGCAAGAGTGAAGTTAATACAGAGCCACCACTCCCACCTTACTTCTAGTCTGCAAGGTATCTGGAGCTTGGCATCTGCAAGTTTGGATCATGGATACCAACAAGGATTTCAAAAATGCTCAGAGCTGTTCTGCAGGCCCTGACACAAAGCTCATAGAGGTCTGCAGACATCTCTCCCCCCCCACCAAGTTCCAGTCAGGTTTGTTCCTGGTGAAGTACACGCTCCCTTCCCAAATTCAACTGAAATTCAAAATTTTAGACTCTTGGGAGTGAGACACTTTAAAGGAGAAAAGTACTCAGTCAAATGTTTAAAAGTCAAGCCAAGAGTTCTCATTTCAATTTTTGGTGTGGCATAAACATATCACAGGCCCAGAGCCAAGATCCCAAGAGAGCAAACTGTTATTGCAGCTCTGCTGCACATAATAAAAATACCACCAGCAGAAGGAAGCAAAGTCATGAGACATTTTTCAATGACATCCCCAAACACTAAAAAATGCCAGCTGTGTGCAGCAGAGGTGTTGCTGAAAGGTGGTAAGAGCACCTAGTGAATTGAAGCAAAAGCTTCCAGGTTCAACCCCCATCTCAGTCACGTGTGGTCACGCTGAGATCAGGGATGTCTAGTGTATGCAGTACTTGGCTCTCAGCTGTAAAACACAGAACACATTCCTTTCTCATAGGAAACAAGGGTTAAAAAACCACTGTGTTAACATACTGTGTTCAAGCACTTACCTGAGTCTCCTCCAGCAGCCAGGGGGAAAGGAACAGACCCTGGCAAAATTGTGACCTTTTTGCTCGTACACACAAGTGCCTAATGTAGGCCAGAGAAAGCAAAGTGAAAGAAGTTGACAGCAGTCTGGTGGCAAGCCAGCCTACTGATGCTGCCTATTCTAACAAACCTTGGTCTGACAGAAATACTCCCACATTCACAACACTAAAGTATTAGATGACTCAATATTTACAGGATTCTTTTTTTTTTTTAAAAAGTTGGTTATTTTAGGTTGGGGTCTGGGGATTTTATTTTTCTTTTAACCTTACATATCATTAGGGTAGCTCAAGCCAATGGCTGAAAGACTCAGATGTCTATATCCAGACTGCTTCTTGTGCAGCTGAAAACAAACGTGTATTTATGATGTTATCTGCAGCCTACAAAAAAGCCTCACAGAGCTGTCAGATCTATATAATAGAAAACTCCATTCAATTACACATTTTTCTTCAGATTTCATTGCAACATTCCTACAAGTCTTTTCAAATGTAGGCAACAACATGTTTTACATATTGAAACAAATTACTGTGAATGCAGTGTCAGTTTATTCACTATTATGCCCAAGATTCATGTACGCATGTCACTTCTTATGGGTACATCAGATGCTTAATCTGTACCTGGAGGTAATGAATCCTATACAAATATGTCATGTTAGTTAACAGAAAATTATTAAGCTGAAATTTTCTGGCTCTTTGCCACATCATTTTAAGCAATGTATTGTCAACTAAATTATAAATCTCTTGACCCTTCAGATGTCATCAACATTTGTGCATTACCAATATGTTCAGCCTAAAGCTACAATGCAATTAGTCATTTAAATTGCAGATCTCTTTCACATATAAGAAGAATTAAGTTCATCTCTAGCACAGAGAAGGCATGATATGGGCCAATGAACTGTATTTCTGAAGTCTGTGAATGGCAGTTGAGAATATTTTTGCCTATTTATACGGGGAAAAAATTCAGATCAAGTGTATAGCCTAGACTGACAGGCACCAGGAAATTCAGCACAGAAACTGAAACTCTTTAGCTGACAGAGCTGTGCTTTGTTAGGTCTTGAAACAGGTAACTAAGATGCTGAAGATATTTTATAACTTCAGTAACTTTTAGCACCCTTCTTCCCCAAAGGTATGACCATGTCATAGACACTTCAGCTGTCCAAAAGCTTAAATAAGAACCAGAAATTTAAATCAAGAGTCTACATACATTAAGCATATGCAAAGTAGAAAAAACCTCACCCTCCAGTATCACTTAATACCTATGGGCTGGGGGAAGGGGTGACAAAGATAGAAAGAGACACAGAGAAAGTGAGGGAAACCACTGAAGTGTAGAAACAGATTCTGTAGCCTTGTAATGAACACCTACTTATATATGTGGCCCAATTTGAAGTGGTTGCTTTTAAATTAATATTATGCAGCTTTGAAGAAAATACTTTAGCAGACTATCATGTACCCATGCCAAAGACCAGACAGTGGCTCCACTGCACAGAGAGCTATCATTTGCTACAGAGCCAATTCATGCCTTTAAATTCACACTTAGACACAGTCATGTCCATAATGCCAATACTGAAACTGATGAATTGTCCTAGTGTTCCCTCATCAGAAGAGCTTATGGCCAAAAAGAGTGGCAGTAGCTTCTACAGTTACTACTTACAAGAGCATAAACCCCTTCTGGAAATAAAAAATAAAATAAAGTAGAATAAAATAAAATAAGTCATTGGATTGTCACACACCAGAAAAAAAACAAATCATATCTCTCCCCAAGCCACTTGGAAGAGTTGGGTTTACTTCCATTCTACAGAAAGGACTTGTTGCTCAAAGGCTTAGTTCTTCCTCAGACAACCTAAAGAAAATTTCCAAAGCTCAAACAAGCACCATGTACAGAATATGTTTAATCGATGTGCATACCAGCATCCCAAAGTTGTAAAGCAAGAAGGGTAAGTTTAAGTCCTACTAACAATGATCAGATGTGGCAGACACAAGAGAAGATGACAAGCTCATTTCCTCCACCCACAGTCATACTAAAAATGGAACAATGACCACTGTGGTAAACAAGGCATTTCATCCATTTTTATTTGCCAAACTTCTTTGCAGAAGGAGAATGCAAGTGTGGACTGCTGTATTAGATGTGCACAACCCTGGAAGTTATCACATTATTTCAGTATGTTGGCCAGGGCTAGGAACAGAAACTCCCTTCAACAGAAAGGGAGTATTTGAATGGCTCTGCACTGAGCACAGCATATCAGCTGCATGATTTACTAATGTAGCAACTACTTGCAGTAGTTTATGCTTCCACAGCAAAGCCAGACTAGCTGTGACGAGGCAAGACCCACACTCACTAACAGAGCAGCCAGTCTTGGCAGGGGATAGAACAGACACAAGCAGTACCTGGAAAGAGGAATTTCCTTTGTCATTGGATCTGGCAAAAAGAAAGGAAAGACATGCGATGTACAACCCTGAGTCAGTCAGTGGAACCAACGTGGGAAAGCAAGTGAAGAACTCAGCACCAACAGCAGGAGAGACTGCATCACTTTTAAGTACTTAAGGTGTTATCATGGAGCCGGAAAAGCAATGCAAAGCAAGTGTTCTACTCCAAAAAATTACACAGAAGTACTGGTATTCAACTAAGTTTTCCTATACAAAGTAGAAGAAGGGCCTGACCACAGTATTCAGATGAAGACCATAAGTGTAACAGCCAGTTTTCTGAGTCTTCTCTCAGAAACATTTGTAGACTTTTTTCCTCCCTGGTGCATGATTCTGCACAAATAAATACAGAGCTCTTGGTTCAAGGCCAAAGATGACTTGCACCCAAGAAACCTCTGAATAGAAGGAAACAAAGTTTAAGGACTCAGAACCGTAGTCTTCAAACTTCTAAGATTCCAGTTACAGTGGAAATGAGAAAAAGCTGTTTCCAAAATGGCTTTGTCAACAGAAAAGCAGTAAAACTTAATAAAAAATATAAAAAATCCTTGACTATTTATCAGCATTGAAAACATTATGGGGCGTGTTACCAACCAGTAAAAGCTATGAAACAGAACAATGAATTGGGAAAATGAGCCTGTGGTTTCAAGTTTACTTTTTTCATATTTGTTTTAGAAGTGTCCTCCCTTCCCAAGATGAGTTACTTTTCAATTCTTCCTACCCTTTAATTCATTACTGTTTACCACATGCCCTCAAACTAGGGGAGGAGGAGAGGTGGGTAACAAATGCACAAACCCCAAGACACATATAAATGGAATCCAAAGGCCTCTCCTATTCATTCTGTCCAAAAGTGTCCAGAGGGATAAGAATGAGAGAGATGAAGATATTGCCACCTCTGGATTACAAGAAGCACCAATTAACACATTTTCACAACAGAGGGATTTTCTTACCAAGGCTTTCTCAAATTGCTCTTTCTGAACAATACCATTCAAATGTTAAGTTGCAGTGAAGAGAACATGCAAAACTACCCAAACTAGTGTTTCCAACAAGAAAGGAAAAAGAATTCCCATTATACTGCTGCCTTTTATTTTTTTTTTAATTAGGCCTAGAGCATTAGCCTTATTTTTTCATTCCATGATCATCATGGATTTGTCCCTACTGCTATTTCAACTTTCGAGATACATAAGCAATCATGGCAACATATAGATTATTCTTTTTATATTGCTTTTAGGTCCAAATTAGTTGCCAGGCACTCCTCTGGACAAGAGCCTCTTTCTGTACTTGTTACATTATGAGGTGATGAGGCTGCTGGCAAGCAGGCTTCTAGCTGGAAAGCACATGCTTGTGTCACCACATGTTCTAGCTACCACATTAAAATGACCCATAATTGGTCTCCTGGAAAGACCAAGTAAAGCACAATTTCAGACTTAAAAATAAGATGAACGTGCAGGAATCATGTGCTCAGCTATCTTGGGAAAAAGACTTTTCAGAAGAGGAGCAAAGCCCAGTGCTGGTGTGTGGAGAAATAGAAAACCTTGGGCTGAAGAATCATCCCAGTTAAACACAGATATTAATTTGTGGATGAGTTAGCATACCATGCTCCCTAAAATGCTGGTTTGAGCCCTTCACATTTACTGCAACAGCAGGCAGCAGATCCAACCAACCCAGTCTGCTGAACTGAACTTTCCCAGTATCCATTACATTCTGGTACTGAATAAAGAAAGGCAAATAGACGACAAATTTGCTTACAGAGTTTCACTTTTTTAATACATACTGTAACTGATTATTTCTTCCCTGTCTGCCCAAATACATTAGGGCTTTGGTTTGCGTCAATAATTGCTTGAAACAATTCCTTTCCTTTAATTATTGCAGTAGGCAACCATAAAAAGAAGCTGTACAGAGCTGACACAGCCATAGGAGACACAAACATTGTACAAAGAACATTATCCAAAGAAAGTTGTTAAAAATCTTAATCCAGTTAGCATCAGTGATTTCACTCAATAATGTTAAATATCATTTGTATTTAGGAATAACTTCTTCCATCGTACATGTCTACCAAGTTATCAGTTTTTAAAAATAAAAATAATAAAAATAATAAAAAATGGCACAGGAGTATTGTGCACAGATTTACTTGCCATTGCACAGTCTAGAAGTTCTGACATTTAAGATTATTTGAGAGTAAAGCTCTCTGTACTTTGTCTGTATTTGCAATTTGAAATGAAAAAGCACATCCTGCCTGTTTAAATTATTCTCAGACAGGTTGCCCAAAAAGATGATTTTAAAGATGCCCAAATGTGTATCAGCCTAAGGCCATATTGTACTTGCTTTCAGTTTCAAAGACCTCCTTTCATCTCTGAAGAATGGAATGTTGTTTACTGCTCAGGATGTTTTGCCATGTTATCATGAATGTATTACAAATGTTCTGCTTCTTGAACTAGAGAGTGTTTGTCAAAACCATTCTTTATTCTATATGAGAAGTCTTAAGCCTTTTATAAATCCTGCTTAGATATATTGGGACACTTAAAAACATTTAAATCTAAACATCCTTCTCAAGGATTGCTATCCTGCATAATTTCACAAAATAGAAAAAAAAAAAAAAGTCTGCAGAGAAATGCTTTCCAGTAGCATGAAGCCTAAGAAGTAGGCACTGGAATGTGAGCTTGCATGCAAGAAACAAAAATGGTTTCACTGTCAGAATTACTTTCACCTACTGCCCTTACAAATCAGTCTGTATGGCAACCATATGAGAAGTTGCTTAAAATACAGCAGGTAAATTTGTGACAATGGAATGTTATCAAGGTTTATGGTCAGTTTTAGGCGTGTCGTGTCCACATTCTTTTGAAGTGGCAAAGTAAACAATGGATAACCAGCTTTCAACAGCAACACTGTTATCTGTCTCACATAATCTCATGAAGCTTTTAATAAAGCAGACATACCACAGATGATGAGAAATAACTGAAAAGTACTTAACAGGCAGACTTGTTAAATATTCAGAAACAAATCCGACAATAATTACAGAAAACCACTATGAAGAACAGGAATAGTAACCCGATAGAAGCTTGGGGGAAGATGAGAAAAGGATGGGGGAAACTGTTCTTGTGCTAGACTGATTTTTTCAAGTTTTTCCAGTGGTATTAAAAAAAACATAACCATACATTTAGCTTCATGTGAAAGTGCATTAAAAAAAACTTCAAAGAAGAGAAGAAAAGCTGCTCAAAAGCTGTGAATGCTGCTTTCTGCAGCTTGTTTAGAGAAAGATTGCTTTCCCTCACTTGTGGCTAACAGGGAGTATTCAAAGGCCTAATTTTACATCCATGTCAGGGAAAAAAAAAAGTTAAAAATTCACTGCAACAAGTCTATCTCACCTGCTTAGTGAGGCCTCTTGTCACAGTCCAGATGAAGAAGAAACCATGGGACAGCTGCCACCACTATCTCAGTTACAATGCAAATAACTGAGGACAAGGTCCTCCCAGACTCTGCTATGCTAAAATGACAGAGTAATTTCAATCCCACCATCTATTTAAGCTTCCCAGACAACAACAGTGAAAAAGACTGAAGGTTCATCAGAAAGGATAACTTCACCACAACTGCCTCCACACAAGAGTTACTTTCCAGGCTCCTGATCGTTGTGATTATGTCAGGGCAACCAGACTTTCACTTGAGCAATATCAAGGCTCCATGATAGAGGGGCAAAACTGGCTGTAACACCAATTTCTCCCATCTCCAGCAAAAATGATGACCTTACTATTCAGCACATTGAGAGATTTGCTCAGAAAAGGTTTGTTAAAAGCATTTTCAGTATCCAACATGAGCCACAGAAGATGATCTGGCTCATTGCAGGAAGTGAATGGTCTAGCTTTACTGACTTATTTACTGCTTTCAGGGAGAAACTAGCCAAGGTGAACTCACAGAATATTTGAGAAAAGTCCCTATGCATTGTGCATGGATTAATGTCCACAGTCAAATGTCAAATCAAGAACCATTTCAAAAGCCATCCAAACCAGGAACTGTGAACTCACCTAAGGGGTCATGACAATTGCCCACTGTGGAAGGCCACCACAGCTTGGTTACCCTCCACTATAGATGGGAATTTCTCTGAGTCATCATTTCATTTAGTCCTTTACACACAGCACTCTTATGATGTGATCTTTCCTTTAACACACAATTACACACTCCCATCAAATTTACCAGAAACAATCCTTTCAAGCACCTAACAGACAAACTAGGTTTCTTACAGAATGCAACAAACTATTTTGTGTGAGAGAATTCACACTTCTTCCTACAGGGAAAGATAAATGTAATTCAGTATGAAGATTAACACCATGCAAGTCATTACAAGCCAGGTCTGTACCTCAATGTTCAACGAATCCAATGGTCTTTTCTTCCTTGGTCCAATGGCTGCCAAAGCTGTGAGATTGGCTTCTCTTTGTTGCATCTGTGCTAATTCCAGCTGCTGCATCTAATTTAAAAAGAAAACACCTACATTAGTTATGACACACATTATGTTAAAGGTTCCTTTTAGAGCTGTTTCAGATAGCTCTGTAGCTCCTTCAGAAACAATGTGTTTCACAGCATCTCTCCCCTCTTTCTGGTCACTTCTGACAAATAAGGTTTGTTATTTCTGGTTAATGGAAAATCTTGGTCTGAACTGGTTTATGAAACTGGATTAGTATTAAATTTGAAGTTACCAGGCTATGTGACCTGGTTTTATTCTTATTTCAAAATCTCAATTCCTTGCCTATCAAGCAAGATACCCAATTTCCCCTACCACCTGAACTCAACACTTAATATTGCATTTGTGAAACATTGTACTACCCAATTTAAGAGGATGCTGCTGTTTGACTGCTAGTCTTTATTTTCCCAGTATATATTTGAATGTTCAAGAACATCTGAAGCAAGGCAGAGATACACTGCATGTTTATTTTCACTCACCTCCAAAACTGTTGAACACTAAGAAATCATTAGAAACAACCTTCACCTGGGTTAGGTAAACTAGGGATGGGATAGAAACCCACAGTAAAGAGCATTAAAATAAAATTAAAAAAAAAAAAGTTTTATTCTTGTATTTTGAGATACATTCTATTCAATAATTATTGATGCCAGCTGCTCTGGAGTTCAACCCAGTCAAGTCTGCTGACAGACTTACTGTCTTAGATCAGCCACCCTGCTAATACAAACACACTGCTTCCAGATCCACCAGCTATCCAACTTGGAGCATGGGTGGAGAAGGAAGGTTTTCCAAACATAAACCTCTAGGTGATGTCAGCCTGGGGATGGTCTCACCTGCAACTGTAGCCCATGTCCTCCCCTAAGAAGATTAAGACTAAGAAGATTGCTCAGATGGGGATTCTCTGCATGGATGTGTGTGCATATCTTAAAAAAACTGAAGTACAACCATACCATGGGTGGGAAAGCATCCAGATTTCCTCCACTCCCCCACCATAAACCCAGTGAATTACCTGGACTTCCTCACCCAGTCAATACAGATACCTTGCTTACCAAGCTTGCAACACTATGATTTTGCTTGCTTTTCAGCTCTCAGAGATCCCACTTGGAGAGGAAAAGAGCAGCTGATAACAACTGAGCTTGCAACTGAGCTTACATGGTGTTAAGTCCCCTACTTGCTGCCACTTAAATAAAGAAGACTCCACAACAACAAAATACTTTGGGGCTCATGGGGAGTGTTTTGGGGGTGAAAGACTTTGGCTGGGTGGTTTCTAGGTGGGTGGTGTTACAAGCCTTATTTTACATTATTTAAGTAGAATTTAGTGATGGTGGCAGCTTCACATCAGATACTACAGCAACTAGGCTATTTAAATAAAAACAGTATTTCAGGGCAAGATTCCTAAAAGGACAGTGTTCCCCAGAAGACTCAGGGGTTTTCAGCAGAAATCAGGGTGAGTGAGATTTTAACAAATATGCTGAGAATAAAGTTTTCAGGGGGTTTGTATGTTTCAGTTTTGAAAACAGCACTATTTGCAAGTCATCTTTGATCACCCAATGTAGACTTTTATTGTAGTAGTACTTCTTCACACAGCAGTATTTCTTCAAAGCTAGACACCATCCTTCACTTACCACGCACACTATTCTTGCTTTTGTGTGCAGTGTACACAATTAAAACCTTATTTATCAAAATTTACTTAATTCAGTCAGTTTGTTTTTATCCAAATATACAGGATTGCTTTCAGGAATACTTTACACACTATGAACTTTCAAACTACTGGTATTTTGCAATTGTCTGAGGTTAACTCCATTCAGCTTACTAGCATAAAATGTGTAGGATAAATTTTCCTTTAATCTCATATATAGAGTAAATCTCATATCTAGATTAAATCTCATATCTTTATATTCAGTAACACACTTCAGCCAAAAAGACATGGGGGAAAGTGAAAATAAATTAAAAGAAAAATTTGAAACTTTGCAAACTGCGAAAGATTAAGGCAGGAGCAATAAAATGCTTAGAGTAAGCCTTAAATCTCAGCAATAAAATGCTGAGATTTTTGGCGGAGGTAGGTGCTGACTTCCAGCCTTAGCTGCCCAGGCCTCCAACACCTGGAGCCACCCCTCCTTACAGGCAGCTATGGAGAGTCCCTGCAGAAGTAAAGCACTCCTTCCTGCCAGCAGGAAGGAAGTTCAGCCATCACAATGGTCACAGGTACACCACAGTCTTCTTGCCATGAGAAGGGGCACTGCAATATGCCATGCACACAGCACCCCTCTGGGGACAGATTAAACTCCTAAAGGCTCCAATGAAAAGGAAAACCAGAAGGGGAAAGGTGATTTGCTTTAATTTAGGAACCATTACACTCAAAGTAAAACAACTTTTAAAACCATTAAACTTAAGACAATGCAAAACAAAACCAAAAGCCTTTATTAGTCCAACCGTGTGCTTCCATCCCTGGGAACCACATCCCCCTTCCCTCTCAACCCTACAAAACACACACTAACCAGCATTACTGCACTTAGACTTGTCAAAAACGTGTGGCTGCTGAACACCTGTGTCTTGAAGCAGCATTGAAATAAGCCCCTCTCTCCTTTTCACAGCTGCTGTTGATGGGCTGCCATGGCCAAGTGTGACACAAAAGGCAGAGCTATGAATTAAATACCAAGAGGGCTTTGGGTTGGCATAAGCACGGGGTGGAGGGGACTGGGCAAGTGGAGGCTCTCTTGGTGGAGCATCAGGATGCTGCTCTGGTTGAGGACTGGGCAGTGCCTTGGCACCATCACAAATTACCCCATGGAATTCTACTGGACCGACTGTGCTGCTGGCACAGACACACTGCAGGAGGGAGCAATGCTGCTGGAGAGCAGTGCTGGCAGAGGTAACAAAGGAGGGAATGACACTTGGGAGACTGTATAAAAAAAGATGTGCTTTCTAGAAACAGAACTGATGTATCTTCCACCAGGCAGTTTCCAAGACAATGCTGGAATCACACATCATTATCAACATCTGCTCTCCCCAATACATTTTCCACCTCCCAGCTAGTCAAAGGATTTTTCAAATCATGAAGAATCTCACCAGGGTTTGAAGCAAAAGAAGAAAAAAAATCGTAGTCTTGTTGCGTTCTACACATCTCAGGGATTTTTCTGAGAACATAATTAAGACAAATGAATTTAAACACTCAATTTCTATAATGGACTCAACAGATCCCCGTTAAGCGATATGGGCAGGCATCCAAATTACCCTGCCGAAGCCAGCAAAATCATCTTTTCATCAAGTTTTGTTCCATTAAAAATTGCAGATTAAATGTCTAAACATTATGTGAGCAGTTAAAAGCACAGGATAAGGAGAAGACAGGCAGATAATGTCAAGGGATACCCGAGGATACTGGCTGGCTAACTACTGCCAGATTTTCCTAAACAAGATTAGGAAAGAGCAAGAGGTGACTGTGTGGAGTCAAATCTTTCTTTAATGGTTAGTTTTGTAGCATGTAAGTTAGGGAAGAAAGATCACTGCATAAGAGGCAGCAAAAGTGGTAGATACACTTTATTAAAATATAACACAGAGAAGCTGCATGGTTTCCCTTCTAGAGGTCAGTTTTATTAACATTGCTGTCTTTGAGTATGATAGGATACAAAGAGAACTGTCACACCCAGGTGAAATCATACCATCATACTCATCTTGACAACAGATTGATCTTCTTCCTTGAAGACTGATGTGTGTGATGGCAATTCCAGAGGAGCAGGGGGGAGCTGCCCCATATGTTGGACCTCCAAACTAGCAGGCTGCCCCTCAACCTGACCTACTTAGTCTGCTGAAAGATGCTGCTCTTCCATCACAACACAAGAACCCAACACATGCTCTATTCAAAATTCATTCCCCAAGAAGGGCAATAAGAGGGGGTGGGTTCCAGGCAAGTGGCAAATGAATGTTCATGCTTCCTTCCCCCCTTTCCGATTTCACATATGCTAAGAACTGGAGTACAAAGAGTTCTAAAAACCTGTGTATAAAGATCAAATTGCTATGAAAACGTCTCAGAACTTGTAAAATAGACTTTGTTGCTGCTGGCCTTTTTAATAATAAAAATAGGGTTTAAAGTCTGGTCTTGCAGCAAGCAGGAATCTCTAGGGTGACACAATAACCATTTTAGTTAATCTGACCTGCAGCAGAAATCAGGAAATAAGGTACGTTTTAAAGTCCTCCCTTATAGTGAAATGGCATTTGCAGCATGGCTGTAATCACACAGAATGAAAGGTTTTAAAATTGACCTCTCTGTTCTTCACTCAATCCTCTGAGAAAAGTATTTTTTTTCCTGCTCACAGAAACTCTCTCACGTCTCACACACCACATTTCAGAAAATACGCAAAATCTACTTTTACTGTTACACCAACGACATTTTTGAGGCACTTTAATATTAAAAAATAAATTTCAAGTTGTATAAGAAGACAAGAACTACTTCACCTATAAGATGCTGAAACTTTTACTTAAAGCAATACTGCAGACTGGTTTTAAACCCTTTTGGTTACAAAGTACGTGATAATGTGGTTGCCTGTCTTATCAGAGCCTCAATAATGCAAGTTATGCAAATCTTAAGGCTTTCCCTAGGGAAAGAATATCCCTTAAACACAACTGATGAAAAGTATACGCTGCTATAAATAGACTAATTCACAGCAGCTAATCCATGATGTGTACAGCAGAAGGTGGATGTATTATCAAAGGTGGGGGAAAAAAAAGAGTGTTATCTAGCTGAATACAAGTTCACCTTGGAAAAAGAGTAGATTAAAGTCTTTGTGTCTGGTCACAAAGTCCCCAGGACAGGATTCAGATATTTGATATAAGCTTTCATAGAGGACAAAGTACATGAAACATTTGCTCTCTAGATCCTCAAAAAACAGATTTAGCAGGGAAGGTTTTTCTACAGGTAGAGATGAGATCACTGGTCTTAGCCAGGGCTCCCAGAGCAGTAACAGGACTGAGGTTAAAGAAAAGCCAGACAGGCAGCCCTTGTCCAGCAGATGACATGCCAGCATCGTGCTGGCATGAGAAATTCATACCACTGTCTGCTTCTGCAGGCACTTCAATGTACAAAGTGCTAGGAAACAAATCTGAGGAGCGGAGAAAAGAAATCTCTCTTCGTTTGAACACTAGGAACTTATGCCTGGGGAAAAAAAAAAAGCCAAAAAATTGTCTTGGCAATGCAGTAATAAATAAATTCAGCTCCATGGATGTAAATGAGCTCAGAAAAAATGCTGGCAAGACAGATGTGGCTAAACACCACAATTTTGGACTTGGTTATAATTAATATAAGAGAAATACTTAAAAATACATGTACAAGATACTGGGTTTAATATTAAGTAAAAAGTGGGGATGTCTCCAGATATGACATTACAGGCAGATGGAGTACAGGACAGATTAAATAAATATTTAAACTAACAGAAGAACTGGCAGGAAAGGAAACCAGGGAAGGCTGAAGACAACTTAATGTATGCCTAAGGGTTATGTGTGCTATCCAGCAATAAGTACATCAGGAGTAATAAAAGCACTAAAGTAGATGAACAAGAATTTTTATAAGACTTGCAGAGGGTGAGGGGGGGAAAGAAAGGAATATAGGCACACAAAAGAGACAGAAGCTCCCAATCCTATCAGCTCCCTCAATACAGAAACTAAACAATAAATTAACAAATAGTAGAAGTCAAAGAAACCGTGACCAAATTTCAATGTCTACCTTTTCTAGCTTGCATCTGTGAAAGAGAAACCTCAGGACCTCTCTGAGCCTTTTACTGCCCTTTACTGTGTATTTTTAATGAACTAAATACTGAGATACCTTTTTAATGGGTCCACTTATACCACTGAAATGACTTTTCTCTTTTTTGTATCCATTCTCTCTTTTTGACCAGCTTTTTCAAGCAAGGTTTCACTGGGTTTCATTATGTGCTCTGTTTAGTGCTTTGAAAGTTGTCTACTGCTCTCAGTCACTTCTCTCTTCATTGTCTTTGGAAGAAAGAACTGCAATTTTTTTCACATTCCCTTTAAGCATTTTAAGGAACTTGAGAAGAAAATGAAAAATAAACCTTAAAATCTGCTTTCAATCCCAAGCCTCTCACACTGGTTGTCATAAAGCTCAATGAGCATTACTGCCTCCAGCCTCTACCTTTCCTATACAAAATTTTCTGCCCTACAGGTTGAACGCAGCTGAATAGCAGACTTCTCATATGGGGGACATTCTCTGAGGAAAACTGACACTTGGAGGCTGCATATTTAAACATTTACCATCCTCTCCTCTTGCCTATAATGCAATTTCTCTTCTTGCAATTGCTCCCTTTCAAACTGTTTTAATTAGCCATACAATTAGTTTCCACTGACTTTTCCCTCTGTTGTAATTTAGATTTAACAGCAGAAAGGCAGAATAGCATGCACTGGTTTGAAATGCAACCCTGACTTATAACAGAGCTGTATTTAGTACTGTAGATTTCTTTCAGGTTAATATCCCACATACCTGCTTCAGTGGCAGGACAGGCCCTACTGTGGCTGTGTGCCCCAAGACCAGTGCTTTGCCTGTCTAAAAGGTTGCAATTAAATGTTCTGGAGAACAACAGAACAGTTTTCCAGGACACCCACAAAGTAATCTACTTACAGGAGGAGGGAAAAAATGGCATTTTGAGTTGATATTTCCTAATATATAATTAACTCCACATGAGGAAAAAATCCAGGGCACAGTGACTTCCTGACCCCTTATTTTGCCCACTCTTGGTAAGAATTTCCAATGTGTTGGAGTGTGTATTTCCTTTTACCCATTTTTTTTTGTTTGCTTAACCATTATTGATACGTTTCTGTGTTTTCTAGGACACTTGGAACATGATTTCCCCTGTGCAGTCCCATCAGCTTGCCTTACTTGGAGGCCCAGGGAAGTTCTTGGGTGTCCAGCATCCACCATCAAGCTCTGTGTGTGCTTTCAGACCCTGCTTAGCCTAATTTTGCTGCAAGGACAAGAAACAGACTACAGGACCCCACACCAATGCAACACAGTCCACAGGTTTTGCTTCAGATGCTATCACTTAGAAGACTGTTCAATGACCATCAGCAGGCAGGTCTGTCCATCTCATCATTCAGTCCACCCAACTCTTCTTGGCAGATAACTCTCTGGATCTTCATTATCATTTTCTTTTTGTACTTTCAGCCCTAAAGTTTCTTCTATTAGCAAATTTCTAATCCAAGGTCATACTTACAACCAGTTTTTTGTTCATTCTCTGTCTCTCAGACGAACTGAGAAAAGGCTGCAAATCCAGGAACACACTTAATGGAATTTGGGGGGCAGGGGAGAGGCTGTTTTTCTGTTTTTCACTGAAGATAGTTGTTTGCCATCTTTCAGGCAGATGGTTTTAGGGTATCAGGCAGTGTCTCAGCTGCTCTTTTTTTACATTCCTTCAAAACACCAATATGAGTGTCACACACAGGCATTTGGTTTGCTTTGTAGCTCACCCAGCTCACCCAATAATCTAACACATCATCAAATTTCTATTCCTGACTTTCTATACAAGACTTGTAACACACTGAATCTCAGATGATTGCCATTTGTAATTTGTAAGGCTACACTGCAGCTAATGAAATGTTTCTCTTTGATTATCATGGTTTGGTTCTTTTGTTTTTCAAAACATGCAGAAGCAGGTAAGAAACACTACAGAACAATAAAGATGATATAAATCAGGTAATTAGGCAGAAGCTCTTAGGCTGCCACTGAAGGCTCAAAAAAAAAGCCAATTGATAACAATGAAATCTTGTTTTGTTTGCAGCGATCTGTACTTGCTTTTTTGAGAGGTTATGGTTAACTTCTGCCCTGCCACAAGAGTGGTCTAAAATAATTTGAACCATTGGGTCCAGAAGACTAGATAGAGAAGCAGCACAAGAGGAGAAAGAAAATAAAACAGCTTGAAAGTGTGAGTTGGAGGTGGGGTAGGGTAAGCAGCAAAGCACCAAGTTTCAGTAACTTGTTACCTGAGAGTGTGAGAGGAAATAAGGGAGTTAGAAGGTTATATAAAGAGGAAAAAATGATGGTTACTGTTGAAAAGGTACTACAGAACGACTAAAATTCAGTCATTACTAGGTAAGACCAAGAACACACTGGAATCATGCTGGCTCTTATTTTGATGTTTTCTATAGGGGTTGTTTTGTCTCTACAAAAACCCTAGGGTTTGCCATTTTCCTCCCAGTCAGCTGATACTAAAGGTATTGAATTTGCTCAGCATCTCATCTACTGCCATCTTGTATCTGTGTCAAAAAATGCACGAGTGCATCAAGCAGGCGGGAATAAGGAGTGGGAAGATCTGTGCAACCCCAAGTGAACAGACTCTCTGCTGAGAGAGCAAAGAATGGGGCAGGCAGATCTGCTGTCCCTCAGGTGCTTGCTCCACACACTCCTCCCCTAGCTCAAGATGCAGCTGCTCCCCTTTATGCGCTGACAAGGTGACACAAGGTAAGAGCAGGGATAAAGGTGGCTACTATGGAAATAAGCAAAGATGCTCTCAGTAAAATACCTCTTCACCTGCTCAACACCAAGCAGGTATCTTGCCCGGATACATTCTGCAAGGTTTGCCCAGGCTCAGCCTTAAGCTTCCTGAAGCTGTACTACAAAAGCACTCGTTTTGAAGATGAACAGGAGTACAAAGAAATTGGGAAAAATTCCTTCACCCAAAGGGCTGTCAAGTGTCTGAACAGGCTATCCTAGGAAGTAGTTGAGTCACCATCCTTGGAGTGATCTAAAACATATTTAGATGTGGCACTTAGGAATAGGGTTTAGTGATGAACCCAGCACTGCCAAGTCTTGGGCAACAGGTTGGCTCAATGATCTTAGAGGTCTTTTCCAAACTAAACAATTCTAAGGGATCAGAGTTTATATTTAGAATTATACTACAACTGTTTAATACTGACATTTTTACAGGTCTTCTGCGATGAACTGTTCATATGGCTGGCTTGCACATTTGACAGTATCCTACACCTACTCAATTTAGAAAAGCTCATTTCAGGAAAGGGGAAGAAGCCACAGATAAACTATAAATACAGCAACAAGAATCACATTGACTGAACACTTTCTTTGTAACTGGAAGCATTGTGGAAAGTAGAACAGGAAATAGCAGAAGCCACCTAAAAAAAGTCAGGGTTTAATAGTGCAAACATCACGGACAATGAGAGGGCTGCATCCCCTCAGCCTGAAGAGGCAGACAAAGCAGAATGAAAAACAGGGGTAATTTACCCAGACTGCAGGAACGCCACTGCACAAAGAGCTGGTCCGTGAGGAGAGCAAGGACAAAATTCTTGAGTGCACAAAGCAGCAGCTTGGGGCAAGCCTTGCAGCTGTCTCAGAAGGAATGTGCACTTTCCATAGGTATTAAAATCTGCTGAAACAGGTGAAAGAGGGAAATAAATACAGACTTAATTCATGGCAAGCTACATAGGCTAAGAATATAGGAAAGTAAATGACTTAGCATAGGGGAAGTTTGAGGCAATAGGTCATGCAAAAAGGGATGAAAAGGTCACAGCAATTATGTATAGCCTTTTGGATAAAAGAATCCACTGCAGAGTCTCTGGATGTACTTCCAGCAATGTTGAGATGTTGCTTCCAGCTACTGGATGACAGCACATCCTGGATTTATAAGTATTCATTGTCAGGATGTACACCCTGCATTTTGGGAAACTTTGCTTTAGAACATGCTGCAGTGCCATTACTCCACACCCTCTTCCTTCTTCCAGGGGGTCATCATCAACATACAAAAGACAGCTTTGAGGAAGGCAGGTCCATATTAATGCTTAAATAACTATAAGCAGACAATCAGATGAGGCTTTCCAGCAGATACTTGACTGGAGTGACCTGGAAAGGATCTGATTCCAGATGACAGAGGCATCAAAGTTTCCAAGTTTGGTTATTAGGAGCAGACTATAACCACAACATGGCAAGACAAGACAGACAAGGGTAAGCCATTTCAAGCCTTCATCCCACTGTACACCATGCTTCTGTGTTACCAGTTTTAGTCTTAGGACATTTGTTGATTTTTATTTTGCTCTTATTCCAGTCCTATTCATGCTTGCATTTTTTTAATGCAAATGTATGCTGACCAGTTTTCTCCAGACCGTCAATAAAGTGCTAATTTTTTCCAGCTCCATGTGCTCTCATTTCCACTCTCCATCTTGAGATGGTCCCAGATGAAAAAGCACCCCAGGCACAGAAGGTGGGTGTCCCCATTCTCCATGTGAAGCTTGGAGAAGCTTCTGGCTGCCTCATTCTCTGGAGAACAAAGCAGCAGGACAGAGTTCTTTAAGTGAATACCAACACAAAGATCTGTGCTGCCCCAAGAGGCACATCTGCCTCCTCTTCTTCTGGTGGAGCAGTTGGGCACTGTCATTCTGGGAGCAGCACAGCATGGGGAAACACACAGGACAAAGAGTGATGCAGGTTGTGTTAGTCTGGCACAAGATGAGATTCACTGAAGGAGGGGAACTCAAGACATATTAGAACACCAAGCACTAAACTTATATGCCTTCCCTGCTCTGTTGGCTCATTTTTTTGTACACCACTATGCCACTTTTTAAGAGAGATGTCATGAAAAATATCACTGAATCTAATCTAACCTTCTTTGTGCTCTAAATATGCAAACCACAGAGTACTTTTAATGATTTTACACATTATTGTTCAGAAAACAAGAGAAAAGAAGCTGCATAAATGAATTACTTTGCAGTCTTTATGAAAAGAAAGTACATCTAGAAACGATCAGATGATGCAGAGGTAAAGTCACCTACAAAACAAGACAGATTAGCATCACCCACTGATTGTTGATCCTGGTGGCACTAGAGGCAAACTGGGAAGGGCTTTAGGGCAACTTTGTACTCACAGATTGTAGCAATGAAGAAAGAATTGTAGGCAGAAACAAAGAATTAAAAGATAGATAGTAAAGCAAGTTCCTTCTTTCTAATTTTACAAATTTCATCTACTGTGGTGCAAATCCAGAGCATTGATTCAAATACTATTTTACTGGATTTCCATTTGTTTTGCCTGGGCTCCTACATTAATCCAAACAATAAGGGCCTTTAAAGCATTCATAAATAACCTGCTGCTGCTGCTGGCACCTAGGAGCCAAGTGCAGCAATGTTAAGCAACAACAAATTTCATAGTTCAAGAGGCACAGTTAAGGAAAAAGGTTGCTCAGAAAATCACTCTCATTTAGCACAAAGATCCTTAAAAATTGCATGAAATCAGTCAAGTAACTATAGAAACCAATTTCTTCAGCTCTGTATCACACGTCTCACACCTCAATTGTCTTTATTATCGTCTGCTGTCAGATCCTTAATCAGAAATGTGAACAGGCTTGATGATTTATTCAGCAGGGACAAGAATCTGTAGGTCAAGTGAAAAATTTCACACACACATACACACGCACACACATCTTCAACCTTAGGTACTTTCATTTCATTCTGTTCCCAGTAGCTCTGGGGGCAACTCCAGTGAGATCCAATATTAAGGCTCAATTAAAATAAGCTCCAATTAGTGGAGCTTTTTTCTCTCAGGCTAGAAAAGTCAGGAAATGGATATTGGGAAATGTAAAAAGTCAGCTACTGAGAGGAGGCTGCAGACATAAATGAACTTATTTGTTGATTTCTACAGTTGCTATGCAGAGGCCTCTGGGAGTAAAAGCTTAACCAGTCTAAGCTATAAACTAAAACCCCTGCAGCTAAACATGAACTGTGTGAAACAAGGGCTCCATTCCAGAACAGAAAACTGCTGGGCCCAGAAAATTAAAAGCCAGAGGCGTTTTCCATTTAAAACTAAATCCCAGTACCGCCTCCCAGCCAAAGAATTATAAGCAGTATCAGATTTACAAAACGAACAATTACCCTGGAAAAATGTAGCCTATTGTACAGTCCCAGATGCTAAATCTCAAAGTTTCTTTTTTTTTTTTTTCTAATCCCACATTATATTCCTACCAAGTGTGCTGCTGCAGTTTACAAAGGACTGTTTCGAGACAGGACTGAAACTGCAAAAATAAAATGTTAAAAAAAGAGAGCTCATAATTCATTGACCTCATTTGAAGCACTGCCCTTGCCTGTGGCAGTTCCTGTCCTTCCCCAAGGCCTCTGCAAATGGTATGCAGCAGCAAAATAAACCCTGACCTAATTGCCAGGACAGGGCTGCCAACCTTCTCTCAACACACAAAGGCAAGCATGGTAACTGCAAACTCCTACCTCTTTCGCTTTCTGCTTTAACCGCAGTTGCTCTGGATCTTCTTTATTGGAACGGCTCTACCAAAGAAAGAAGATAAAGATTGAATAGAGATTACTGGAGTCCAAACACCATCCTATCTGTTAAATATTTAATAAATGACAGTTTTCTCTGGTGATTGAAAGATTTAGCTCCAGGGCTGAATGCCTCAATCCAGACTGGCTTCCATCCCCCTCCACGCACATACGTGCACACCCCTCCTCATCTGGGCCGGCTGCCTCTGCTCTAGCCAGAGGCAGGATTAAGCTGAAAATGATGCTAACACTGTCAGTCAGGTCCAGTCTAGGCATGATGTTGTTCATGTCAGCAGCAGACACTTAAAAAGGACAGGAAGTACAGGAAAGAAAGGGAGTTCTATTCATGCAAGCACAACACTGTTCGTTCAGCTCTAGACTAGGCTTCCCCCTAAGCAGCTCCAGAATTCGGCTTGAAACAAAACCAAAAGAAAAGAACCAACAGAAGATGGTCAAGTCACAGCTGATGGAGCAACATCTACTGTCATAGCTTTTCTTCCCTCCTCTTCCTGAGGGAAAGGAAGAGAGAAGAAACTTATTCTGTACTAGCAACAGCTCCATCAGAAATTCATGGATGCTGTGGAACCAGCTCCAAGGCTAGCCCTCTGAAAAGGGAAAACAAATACACATGCAAAGGTGGTGGATCTCACCAGGCTTCTGTTTCAGTGGCAAAAAGAGATACAGGAAGGACATTTATAGATTTTTACTTCATGTTGACCAGTAGAAACAATCTCAAAAAAGTAGTTCACCCACCACACATTTCAAAGAACTCTTGTGGACTTTTGAAAAAATGTAAATAGGTTAAATCCTTTCTATATACCTGCAATTGTCCTAAACATTATAGATTTTCAGTGACAGAATTAATGGTTACTATATTTAAAGCAGAAGTAGGAGAAACCCAAAGATGGTCACCAATCAAGAGGACATGACTACTTCCCTGGAAACCCAGAATCTTACCTTGGCTGCTCGAAGCAACATTTCACGTTCCTCTTCATCTTTTCTCTGCTTTTCTAGGTGATCGAGCTTCTCAAGAAATCTCAGTTGTGCTCTGGTGTCACTACATATGATGTACTTGTCACTCCCCTGAAAAAAGAACTTGCTATAGACAACCAGGAGCTCATAAACCTAATGGGAACAATCTGAGAAGAACAACACTGTTTTTCAAAGCTGAAAAGTGTGGGCTGTTTTGTAAAGACTTCAGGTGGTAGGTAGTTATTTACATGTCTCCTCGCCACTGAAGCATGTTTCCAGGTGTCTGTGACTAGAAAGAGGTTATTGAACAAGTGACATTAACATACTAACTATAGTAACAGAAGTCTTCCCTAACCTTAGACTAAAGAAATTTTGTTTTAAACCACCAACTTATTATCCAGTAAACATGTCAGGGAAAAAAAAAGAATTGTAAAGCAGCAGGGCATAATATCTTTTCTCCTTTGAAGAGAAAAAAAAAAGGATTTGACATTATAAATTTCTAGTGCTTTGAGTTCTAGTTTCAGCCATTTAATGCAGAAGTTGAAACAAACATCATCTGGTATTTCCAAAAAGATTATTTATGTATTGGAGGGATGGTCTGGAACCAGTTATAATGAATCTTAGGGGTGAAGAAGGTGAAATATATTATATCTGGTTTGTTATAGCTTTAAGAATAGGTATTTTTGCCTCAGTGAATCTTTCAAGTCCCAGGACAGCTTATGTTGAAAGGTAACCTAGGAAATTCATCTGGTCCAGCCACCTGTATGAAGCTGGGCCAGTGAATAGTGATGATTAGTTTTAGTCCCACAATCACTGGACACACAGGCATTGAAACAGGACTGAGGTCCTTTTGGTCTCAAGAATAGCAACCAGTAGTTTATTTTATGTTCTATTTTTGCCCCCACTGGAAAGCCTGAGTTGACATTTACTTTAGCTCAGAAAGGCAGAGAAACGAAAGATCCAAAGCATGGTGAACTGGCAATGAAAAGCTTGGTTTTACTACTCTGCTTTTCCAAAGACAGACTTCTTGAGCCATGCGTTGGCCAGATGGCAATTAGGCAACACAAGACAAGGAGCCCATTCTAGATGAGGCATGTCTGTGCCACCTGTTTGTACCACTTTTTAGTGCACGTCCTACAGCTGTCTTCTTTCTCTGTTACTTTGTGAACTTGCCTTTTTTTTCCTGAGAAATTTATCCTGGGGCATTCATCAGCCAAAACCACCATGTACTTTCAGAGTCTCTTCATTCTATCTTACACCAGTCACACATTGTAATGAAACAATTCTGACATACAACTATTCTAAAAGAAGCACAGGATTAGGCAAGGTTATATGTTAAGTATATGGACTATCCATGACTTCAGTTACTCACTTTTTAGTTTTCAAGGATACTATACTCAGACTCTTCTTCCCACACCCAGTTGTGCACTATGACAAGACAGATGGAAAGTTAAAGTTTTCTTGTGGAGCATTGTTGTCTCCTGATCTGAATTTTCACAACTGAGTCAGAGCATGAAATCAATCCCTTTTCTGGTATTACGTTTGGTCCTTTTCAATGAGCCACCTCATTGTCACATATTACCAACTGCGGCTCAGAACACACCATAGACTGCAACCAGAGACTTTCCCAAGCAGTGTCTGTGTCTCTGCAAAAAAGTCCAACAAACCTTTTCCTCTCCCCTTCTGTCAATGCTCAAATCTTTTTTTAACTGCTCTTCACAAAGCATAAGCTATTTCTGAGTCACTCTCAGTACATCAGTACAACTTGTTTTGAAGCAGCAGTTTATAATAATCCAGCACCATGCCACAATCCTTTTAAAAGGACAAACAAGAAAGCTGTAGTACCAGAAGATTATTTTTTCCAAAGTTTAGAAGTGTTGTGCTTTGGAATAGCCAGATATTTACACATTTGAAGACAAATCCATGACCCTATACCAACCAGCAATGTAAGTCTCTCAAGCAGAAGCTCCCCAGTGCACTACCATGAGCCTATACAGGACAAGAAATAGATGCATCTATTTCAGTAACAGTATTTCAGCTCATCACCTGATTTAAGATAGCTTATTTCAGGAATTTTTAGAAGAGGAACACCTCCAGTTGTATTTTGTCCTACTCAATTAACATCTCTGTGGTCATTCAGCAGGGAATTGCTGACACAGAAAACATTACATTGTGCCCCATTGTATCATGACTTGTAGCCAGGGCTGTTATGATGAAGCATTATCCCCCACATCCCATGGCCCTACAGATAATGCAGCTTAGTGCTGTGGTCTTTCAGTGCTACTGCATGAGGGGAAAATGTTCTCTTGGAGCATCATTTATAGCTCAGCACCACACCATGCCTCTTGGAGCCATGAGCTCAGGGCCTCCAACCACAGGAGCATGGCAGCTCTTTCATGCTGGGATGAATCCACATTAAAACCCTTTCCCTTTATGGTCTTCCAAAGACTCTACATGAGCGCTGCAACAAGAGCTGCATCACAGAAAGCAGCTCCCAACCATCTGAAAGGCTATTCCTACTTCATAAAAAGAGATCACCATCATAGTTTTATCCCAATTAAGTCTAATTTTGATTTATTTTCTTAAATTTAACAAAAAAAATTACTAAAGTTGACAAGTCTATGTGATGGCATAGCATGAAGCTTTTACCCTGCCAATTCACTCTCTCTGCAGGGCTATCTATCAGGTGAAAGCTGCTAGGCATGAGCTGAACAAACTGGGAAGAAGAGTTTCCCGACTATGATCCCATGAATTACTGGCCTTTTTACACCAACTCCCACCCTAACAACAGTTACTTTGGTTTCACCACAACTACCTCTATTGCTGTCTTTTTGTAATGAAGATGGGCCAGTACAAAACCCCTTATGGAGCAACCACCCAACCCTCCTGGAAAGACTCTGGGAATTTATCTGGCGTAGATGTAGCCCACATGGTGCAGGGGTACCAATCAAAAGCCATGAGGGAAAAGAGAACAGGGGGTAAGCACCAGGGCAGATGGAATATAGGCCTGTATAAATATCTATATTAATACATAACGGGACTCCAGCACCCTGCAGTGCTCTCTTCTTGAACTTTAGATTGCTAAAAGCCTGTCAGCATCTCTCACAATAGCATTGCTCACAAAGGTAATCCTGTAGGACACTCCTCTGTCACATAATACCATCTTCCTGACAAAAGAGGGTATCTGTGCCTCTAAGATTACTGTGCCCGTTACTTTTGATTTTTTTTTTGTTTGTTTTACTTTTGAGAAAAGAGGAAAAGAAAGCCAGCTTATTGCAATCTTATAATCTTATCACTGCTTCTGGCAATTCAATCAGACAAAAACCTGTTTTTCTATTGCTTTAGTTCAATGAGAAAGAAACTAGCCCTATCCAGCCTACTGTCCAAAACCATTTCCTTCTGTTCTTGGTGTCTGCAAGACACTATGTCCTACTGGTTACTCTGGACTTCAGCTTCCTCCTCACTTTTGCTCACAAGCTCAATAGTACCTCCCATTTTGGAGAAAACAACATAGAACAAGTGCAGATTTCTGAAGTCTTTTCATACAGAACTATGTACTTGTTCTGTATTGATTTTCTTTTACATCTTCTTCCAGGAAGTACTCCTACTCCTACCATAAATACTCAGAAGTTTCCAAATAGTTGCCCTCTTTACTATTGCTGCTCCAGTGCTGAAAAGCCAATAAAAAGTGTTCAGTACAAAAACAATTCCTATTCCATCAGTTGGTTGCTCTTGTTAAATTTCATTAAGTATAAAGTTCTTGTAAAAAAGCTCAGCCTGAACAAACAGGAAACTAAGAGTTGACAGATACATTTGCTTCTCTTTTTTTTTTTTTTTTCTAAAACAGCTTCACATTGAAAGATGTAAGGATTAGTATCTTGCTATTGAATGACAAAAGAAAAAAAGAAAGAGCTCGTTTGGCCAGTAAATTATCACTTCCCATTTGCACCACACAAGCATCTTAAGGGATACTAGCTCACTGGGACACAGTATACTTTATATTGAATGAA
Source organism: Melospiza melodia melodia (assembly GCF_035770615.1). Taxonomy (NCBI): domain Eukaryota; kingdom Metazoa; phylum Chordata; class Aves; order Passeriformes; family Passerellidae; genus Melospiza; species Melospiza melodia. The sequence goes on along the minus strand of NC_086194.1, from coordinate 128,012,937 downwards.
GCTAAAAAAAGACTTAAGATGACAAAAAATCTTAAGATGAAAAGAGCCTCTGCCTTCATGGAGCACTTTCCAAAAGTAAAATAATCAATTCAGTTTCCCAAGGCTTTTTACTGAGCCAATACTGACTGCAATTCCACCAAGAGTAAATGCATAAAGAAAACACAAGTCCCTAAATCAACCCACCATCAAGAGCATTCAAAGTCAGCTTTCCATTTACCTTGTAAGAGACTTTTTGTAACAGCCACCACTGCTATGGAAGAGAAGAAAAATATGCATTCAGTCTTATGGTGGGTTTTAAGAGCACCTGTCCAACAAATCAAATGGAACAGTTATATGCTGGGCTAGACACAGCTAAAACCAGCCTTTGGTAGATACTGAGAAGGCAAATGTTGCCTGTGATGTGCCCACACTTGGAAGAGGTTTACCTTCAAGGCTGCAAAGCAGGAAAACTTTGAGCAAAACTTGCTAATGATTTCCTTTACCTTGTGGGTTGATACTCTGTGCCGAGCAATTACAGTTAGTTTTTCCAGGAGCCCTCGTAATCTTTCCTGTGTAGCGTGGGAGATCAAGTTCACAACATCAGAGTTAAGTTCCATAATGTCATGCCTTTTACCTGTGGAAGCAGAGAAAATCCATTACGTGTTTTAGTAGTAGCTGATAATTGAAATAATTAGCACAGCAGGTATTCTGTTCCCCCTGGAAGTCATACCCATTATGAATAAAGGTTTGGAGATTATGATTTTCCTGGTAAAGTCACAACTTCAAAGATCTTAGACATTACATTAATAAAACTTAGCCTGGAGCTTCAGAAAATATAGACATTGTTTCACTTAGCCTCCAGAACCACTCTCCTTGCAAGGTCATTTATAGGACAAAGTTAATAAGAACACAAATCAAGCTTCATGTTCAGGGAGGGGGAGAAGCGGTAGCTGTAGAAATTAGTGCCATATTCTGTTAATTCCAGTAATTAAAAAAATACAGAATTACATTTTGCCCTGCTTGACACCGTGCTTGTTAACAACTCATGACATTTATTTGACGAGCAGGAATGGGTTTTGCAGCGCACTCCAGGCACACGAGACCCTCCAAAGTGCCTCGGCCGACCGGCAGGGGCAGCCAGAGCCAAGGGAGCCACAGCAGCCGCTGGGACAGCGCGGATTCCAGCCCAGCCGGGCTCATCCTGCCGCCACCTTCAACCTTTCCTCCCGGGCTGCTGCTGGATCTCAGCGTCTCAGCAGCTGCGGCCGAGGCTGGTGCCAGCTCCAGGCAAGGCTGTGCTGGCCCTGCACCCAGAGCTGGGCATCACCTCTGCGACCTTGCGCGGCTGCGGGCTGCCAAGGAGAAGCCGTCCCTCGGCTGACACCATCCATCACTCAGCGCGGCTCCCCGAGACACCTGGGCGGCTGCGGCTTTTCCCTGGTGGGCACGGCGGGCAGCAGCTCCACATGCCTCGTACGCTGTACCTGTCAGAAGCACTTTGCCTTGCCCTGCACTGCATTTACAGCAGCTGTAAGACTTTATGATGCAATATACAGCACGCCTTCAAAACCCATTTCAGTATTTACTGCCAAGCGAAGTGTTAAGAATGGATAAACAGCGCACTGTAAAAAAACTAATCACCTATTTCATTTGCTTTTGCTACTGTAACTGAAAATGAATGACAATCTCACAAGGCAGGGAGAACCTAGAATGTTTTTTCCCAGATACAATCAAAGCATTCCCCTGTTTGATCAGTAAGCACTGGCCTGTAACTTAACTGAGTGCAAAGCTCATTTTGCTCAAGCACCTTGCAATACTTCCACTGCAGCTTCTCACTAGACTATCAGATTACTGAAACACCAACTCAAAGACAAAATAAAATCTCCCCAAACCTCAAAACCTCCCTACACACACATTTCTTAATCCGGAGATGGCTTGATTCAAAAGCAGACATCTTGACTTTCTGAATTGCTCTACTCCCTGGCAGCATTCCTTTCCTTGCAAACAAGCACTTATCATTTACAACATGAATTATTGATATTGCTATGATTATTATTATTAATTTGGAACAACTACCACTCTAGCTATGAAACAGCCAGGCTTCTATTTTCCATCCTTCAACACAATGTCTTTACACCCACAACCAGCAAATTATTCTAGAAATAATCTCTCTGTTTTTGCAGAGCTCTTTATTTTTCCTTATAGCCACTTCCCACAAATGACTGATTCATCTTCAACTGAACTTTGAGAATATTTTCTAGGCACCAGGCCTGATGTGCATTTTCCCTTTGCCACTAGTAACACAGCATTTGCTATGCCCCATACAGCTCGAGATGACACATCTGGAGGACCGGGGCAGGAGCATCAAGGTCACAGGCAGCATTTGCAGGTTACATGCTTGTCACAGGCTGGCTGCTGTGTGTGGAAACAGAAAGACTTCGTGAACACGTGGTTAAGCCACTGTGACAGAATTGTGACTGTACATTCAGGCTTTCCTGGATGCCCAGCTGTAAAACTCAGTGTTCCAGTACAGCAAGTACTGGGCAGAGGGCACGAGCAAGGAGCTGAGCAACAAGCATGAAGTTTGCTGATGACAAACAGCAAACTGGGACCAGCCAGTGTGCTGCTACACAGCTCCATGCTCCCTGCTCTGACCTAACACAACATTACTAAGCAACACTTATTATTTTTGCTCAAAAGAAATGATAGCTACATTAGAAACCTCCTGTAACACAGGCATTCATCATACATTCCACAGTACTATTCATTATACAGACAAACAGCTTAAACATCTCTTTTATATAAAATTAACAGAAGTTTTTTTCATGAAGGGAGTCATAAACAAAGCTGTGCTCTGTCTGCATTGGAAGTTTGAAATTTCTTCCTAATGTTAGTCAATAGAGTACATTGGCAGACGAATGCAAAAACTGTTAGGGAAGTCAGTGTAATGCAACAAGTTAGAAGCTGCTGAGACAGAAAAGCACATTTAAGTGTTTTGAGGCTAGCACCTTTATGGTTGTTAAGTGTTGCATTAGGTTTAATAGTAAGAAAGTTGCTCACTTCTCACATGTTAAAGTGGCATCAGTTTCTTTTTTCTGGTTGTGCTTCATACTGTTTCCGTGTAAAGAAAACCTTAAAGGACAGTTGCTTCCTAGAAGGGGAAGTGAAAACTCAGTACTGTTTGGTGGAAACACATGAGATGGTAGATCATAATAGTTCCAGGTCCTTCTTCAAAGACTGGAGGCAGGCTGATGAAAGAGGCAAGGGAACAATACATCCATACATATCTGCTGTGTGTGCTTTGTTCTCACCTATGTTCAAGATCTTACTCTGAAGAGCTTCCAGAGACAGAAATGGTTCATCTGCACAAGAGTGAATCACTGTGCCAATGAGCTCAGAGTTTGCTGCCAAAATGCAGGCATTCTCCTCACTGAGATTAACCCCAGCCATAGAAGTCACATCATTCAGGTCATCTTCATCTCTACAAAAGACGAGACCAACATTTTATGCTTTGTTTAGAACAGACACAAAGAAAAACTCTAACTATCAACAAGCAGCCACATTCACATTTCCTGTATGCAACAGATGTTCAGCGTGGGTGTGGACAGGGAGCTCCTAAAGCTCCCACACTTTTGTAAGGTGGCTCTGAAACATTAATTTGGCTAATGCCTCAGTTGCTAGGCATGCAAATCCTTTATATGAAACTGAAATTTTGAGCCAGCTTGGAAACCTAGGACTGAGTTAAACCCAGATTAAAAGTTCCCACAACCCCTAACCCTGCACCACCACTCTCGCAGCCTGAAATTTGTTCTAAAACTAATTCACCAGGTAGAACCAAGTGTAGAATGAAGTCGAATGTTGACTCACTGGACTATAAACAAGCTCGTTTTCTAACCAAGATGCATATCTTGCAAACTGAGGCTTAAAGCACAGGCTTATTAGCACAGACATGATCTTCAGTTTTCTTTAGCAAGTTCCCTTAAAACACAGGACACAAACACTCCTTGATTACTTACTAAAACCAATCCAGACCTTGTACTTTGGATCAGTCCTACCATACTTGTGTACATAGCAGAGAAGATGCCACTGTTTCTGAAGCACCATGCCAGAGCTCTAGCTGGTAACATTATTAGCTGGATTCTCATGTAGCAGCTTTGGACTGTATGTTAATAATAAAAACTCAGGGTGAACATCACTCAGACTAGCTTTAATAGCCTGTGTGCTTCAGCCTAATCTTTTTTTTAAGAGATCATTTAAGTTAAAATACTGAATGAATTTTATAGGGAAAAGTTTTTGCACTACTTTGGCAGTGAAACAATCCAAGTTTTTATCAAATGAGTTCAGACCATCAAGAGAAAGCATTTTTAATTCACAATGTGACAAAGGCCCTAATGGAGGCTTCAGGGATTTAGGACCAATCCAAAACAGATATCCACAGTATTGGGACAGATAAGTAAAATCACTCAATCTGAACATCTTTTTATTTGGAAAGCACAGAAAACAAAACCAGCACACACACACCCCTCTTGAAGAGTATTCTCTGGCAAGGTTTGATAAAGTTCACCTTCAGAAAACATTACGTGGCCTCAATAACTCTTGAACAAGGGTTAGCCAGGAATTTGTCATTCTAAGGTGAAATGATATTTCTTGGAGGCTATCCTTTGACTGACTAGAGGAAGAAGCTAAAGTTATTAGAACATGAGTTAGGGTTGAGGTTAAGCAATACTCAAAAGACACAAGAAAATGTTAGGATATTTTTCTTAAAACTATAGATGCATTTTCTCTTTTGGGCTTCAGTATATTTCTATGGCACAATTCCTCTGCAAACTTCCAGTGAGAGACCCAGACAGAAAAGGAGTCCAGCCTTGAGTCCAGCCACCTTCTACCCCTCCTTCCATTCGTGTGCCCTCAGTGGCTAGCAGTTCCTATGTGTGAGTGTGTTTAGGGAAAAGGAGACCCAACAGATTCTCAAACCAGCTCCAGTGCTTTATGTCTAACTAGACACAATAGCTTCCCAATCAGACCTGTGCCCCAAATCCATCATGCTAAGTGTTATATCCCAGGACTGTCAGAACAGTTAGATGTCCACAGCTACAATTTAAAGCTGAAGCCAAGAGTGCCAGAACAGCTTCCCTCCTCCTTCCCTCTCAACCAGCAGCTGAGCAGCTCCAAGTGTCAGGCTAACAGAGACCCTGAACTTCCAACAAGCATGTCAATGAACCTTCATGGGACGATAATTGAGTGCTAACTGATCTTCACAAGGGCATTCCATTTTCCTCTTCACAGTGACCACTACAGAGAAGTCTTTGCTGATGGCAGAGACAAGAATCCCACTGAAGCACAGTGGCTGCCACATATCTGCTGACAAAATCAGCACAACCAGCACCAGGAACACACATCACAAGCCATCGGTGCTGGAACCTGACATTACTCCAGTGGAACTGTTTATGGAATGCCAGGAAAGAGGCTTGCATCCCAGGTACAACTGCATAGCATGCAGTTTCAGGAAATCATTTTTGCTTTTAATCTGACCACATACTCAAAACACTCAAGCAAAGAACAGATAAACTTCTATAATGTACATCTATCCATTTTTCTACATAGAGGAGTTTAATTTCTTTATAACCTGCCATTAACAGGTTACTATTTTATTGATTATTTCCATGCACAGAGTCTCTCTAGTGGGTACAAGCATACAAGAGTTAAATGCAAGCATACTTGTACTGTTCAGTACTAATTCTAACTTTTTCACTGTGACACCTAAGCTTCCATTAAGACAAGCTTTGATGAAATATATGAAAACGCTGTTGCACTTATTTCACTTAACCCAAAGAAATTACCACTATATTCCTTAGAAAAGTGCTCACTAAAGATTAATGGAATTTTCAGAAGCCATGGTAAGTTCACACTTTTTACTACTCTTTTTTCTTTGTTCAAACAAACCTCAATCATTTTAAGTAAGGTGTCATGTACTTTGAGTAAGCTGTAGAAATCATTCTACTAAGGTGATAAATTTAAAATATTACAGAGTGTACACGAGGGTGTTTCTGATGGATATTGACTTGCTTTCACTTTCAGCAATCCCCCCATAAAGACCCTTTCCTGCACCACTTCCTTTAATGCTCTTTACATTTGATCATGTCACACTCAGAAATGAGCAGGAAAAACTCACCCAGCTGTTACAAGCCTCCAGTGATTTAAGTTTACTAGGACAAGGTGGAAAGCAGAACTCAGGAGTTCTGAGAGAGAGACCACAAAAAGTCAGGTTTGACATTTCTACTGGATATTCACTGCAAAAGAAGCCCAAGCAATGCAGATACACCTCACATCTGTGAATTTGCCTGCTGCCTGAAAAGTGAGTCTGTGGCACCCTCTGGTGTCTGACGGCCGCACTTGTCTCCTGAATCCCCGTAATTTACTCCATTTTATCCAAGAGTCAAAGGGAAAACTAGAAAGACACACTGAACCCAAACCTCTGTGCACCATCCTTGAAAACTACCCAGGCCAGAACAATTCCAGCCAAGCCAGAAAGTTGCATGTGCTTTGGAGAAAAACTCTATTAAACAGAATAAATTCAAAACAAATATTTGAAGATGAAATATGTGATTTTTTTCTCCCAGAGTGCTTTGGCACATACTTTACAGAAATGTGTAGATCTGTTTAAAAAAATCTAGATTTTTCAAAACCAGGCTATTTCTTGACATGCCATGGTGCAATGTCCATGCTTAGCTGAAACAACACCTAGAAGGCTGGAATGCTTTGTGTTTTGTTAGGTTTTTTTGTGTTTGTTTGCTTTGGGGGCAGGAAATCACCAATCTTTTTACTGCTATCTCGGGCAACCTAAAGCAGCGTGTTAAAGAGCAGACAAGGTCAAACTGCAGCTAATTAAGTACAGCTCAGTGAGTAGAATGTCCTCAAATCCTAACCTAGCCCAGTCACAGAACGGCACAGGGAGTCAGGCTCCATGACACACTGCAGTGAGAGGGCACAGTAAGGGCACTCTCATCAGTGCCACATGTGTAATCACATCAATTACAGGACACTCTCTGCTTGTAACAAAGTTCATCACAAAACCTGAAATCAGGCCATGGTGCCTCTCTCTGCCTCACACAGGATCGGCAGTTGACTGATCGTAGGTAAGAAAGTTTGATTATAGCAGTGAAAAGAAGAAACACCAAGGGTGTATCCAAAGACAAATTCTTTGTTAGAGATTTCCTATCTAAATTCTCATGGACTTATGCTACTTTGAAGATCACAATCCAAAAGCAAGAGAAATCTCTACTGAATCACATTGTAAAAGCAATTTTTTTCCTACGCTACGAATCTAACAATTCATGATTTACAAAAATTCAAATTGATGATTTACAAATGATTTACAAAAATTCAAATTTCTCATGTAAGACAGCTAATATATTCAATTTGGAAGATCACAGAAATTTTTTTTCTTTTTTTGGTATGATTTGTTCATTGTTGCCTTTTTTATGACTATATTTATGAAGGGCTGTTTTTTTTAAACACCACTACCCAAAATTACATCCCACATTACATTCTAAAGTAGATTTCATAAGACCTTGAGGCAGATGAACAGAGCTGTTGCTTTAAATATGAGCTTTTCATTTCAGCTTCTGGCAACCACTCTTTTTAAGTGTTCACCGTATATTGTATGCTACTGTAAACAGCAACAGCTTTCTGTGTATACCAGTGCATTCAAAGCTGCAGCTTTCAACAGATGATAAGTCAACTGGTCAACAAGTTAAAGGTGTCATCATGTCTGCTTTTTTCCCGTGGAAGAGCAAAGTCAAACTTGCCCTGAAGTGGTAAGACTAATAATGCTTATGGCAGTCTGTACCTCTGTTAAAATATCACACTTCATAGCTGCAAAAATAATTTCTGCCTTTGAAAAGTTAATCAGTTGCCAGCAATAAAAGCTTTAAGCACTCTTGCAATCCAAAGGCCTAGAGAACATGTTAGAAATCATGTAGTCAAAGACTTTCACCATACACACAGAAAAAAGGAGCTAATTAAAGATTCTGAAATGCAGCACAGAGCTTTAGACAGGTTACAAGCCAGTCCAAGTAGCAGTTCACTGCTATCAGACTATATGCAAAAAACAGAGGTTCTGACTGCTTTAATCCTGTTGAGAGACTTTACTACAAGATAACTAGATTAGTAATTGTACTCATAGGATGGAAAACGTGTTAGTGACAAGCTGACACAAAACCCAACCTCACCAGGACAGTTTTCTTACACTAAGAATAATTAACATCTGTGTAGAAGTTTTAAGGTTACCCATTGCCCATGAGTATTGTGACATGAAAAACATGTATCAGAAAAAAGGCTTCTGAAGAAAGTTGCTATTATTTGGGCTCCATTCCCATCTCTATACTTGCTTCTTCCTTTTGTTCCTTTTATACTTTAACTTCTGATATTGTTCATTTTTACCTGAAGGAAGTTGCTCCATTCTCTTTCATTTTCACTTTTTGAACAGGAGATGCTTGAAGCGACAGAATTTTATTTCTTGGCAAGGTAATTTGCTTCAGAATGGAACCTAAAACAAAACAAAGAGCATGCTGTAGTACAAAGAAAAATGCTAAAACAACTGTTTAGTTAGTTAATTATTCTAGGTAAGGTTACTCAGACTCAGTAACAACTAATTGGGTCCATCTGAAAACCAGACACTCTAGAATCTTACATTCTGCAAGTTCTGTATGGCCCAAAGTCTCACACATTCCCAGCAAACACCCTCCCTTCTGTGCTAGCCAGGGAAATGTTTCAGTGAAAACTCACTGGCTGAGACAAACTCTTATTGAGCACCAACCTGAACCTGTTGAAGGAAAAAGCAAGGCCTCATGAAGCAACTCTCAAAATAATCAGCTTAGAGGAAGTTCACTGCAAGGAGCTCAGTCACAGTGCTTTAACAAGTACAAATATTTGACTGACGTGCTCGTAACAAGTGCCAGAAGTAGATGTGACATTGATTTTCTCATCAGAGCTCCAGACAGTAAAGATGTTCAACAACACACAGAGCTGCTTGCTCCCGACAGACAGCCACATTCTTGCACTCTTACAATCCACCAACAGCCTGCATTTATTTCTACACCTCAGCAGTCCTCCCCCTTCTCCATGAAAGAGGTTCTTGCACTTTACCTGCAGGAAACTGGCTGCTTTGAACAAGTGTATTCAGTGGCATTTTCTTCTCAGCAGATGTCTGTAGGGTGAGCACTGAGGGCTGTGGGAGTGTGGATACTTGCTTGACAATGGCTCCTGATGGTTGCTGGACTACCTGGAAGTGGAATATCCAATATCAACAGTGAGAAGAGATAAAAATACAGAGAAGTAAACAGCATCAATGTTTCCATTTAGCCAGAAGTGCCACTGGGCAGGTATGCTTGTCTAGTTTTCAGTTTAAAGCAAACAGCATGCTCAGAAAAGACCTTTTTTTTTTTTTAAACTTCATGTCAAGAAATCTTAACAAGTGGTAGTGAGCTTTAAGCTCATTCAGTGAGCTCTAACAGACACTTCACCTCTATTCTCTACTGATGACTCCATTTGACAAGTGTCACTAATTATCACACAAGCCATTACACTGAGAGGCTTTCCTCTATGTAAGTCTTGCTCAGCAGGCTAACCATTAAAGAGTGAGTCTGCCAGTAACTTCAAAAGGGTAGGTATCACAAACACCTAGTCAAAAAGGGAGAACACCAAAACAACTGAAGTCTTGCACAAAATACTGTACCTGCTAAGAATTAAAGAGTACATGCTATAAAATTACTGATGTGTTTTTGGAATTGCAACATCAATTGTTAATTGAGACGCTGAGTTTCAAAGCGTTAAGCTAAAATACACCTAAACAGTTGCCAGGAACATGAAGAACATAAATAGCAACACCTATAGCAAGTAGAGCCTCTACACAAAGACATCAGCACACAGCTGAAGGGTAAAAAGGAAGGCAGTTCATAGTTTTGTTTAAAGAGACTCTTCAAAGAAACAAAACCAGACAGCAGGATGTCACCACAACACAGACCTACAGGCACAGCCCATAAATACTAATCCTTCCTCTGCAGGGGCAGCTATTAAAATGCAAGAAAGTAATAAAATTACAGCATCCCTAAAAATCTCACTTCTAAGCCTCCTAACTAGCAGAATGTGGGCTGCAGCTTTGATACATGCTTAAAAAAGTTCTTGATTACAGGCAGTAGAAAGATGTTACTTCACCCAAGCATAAAATCAACATCTTCAGACTGAATCCTATTTTTTTAGCAGAAGAAAGCTAAAAAAGAAAATGTCAGAGTCAAGAAGCCATTTTTCTCCTCTGCATCTTTCATTCTTACTTCAGAAAGTCTAGAGGGTACTTGCACAAGTGTAATTAAAGAATTGACATTTACAATACTTCAGAAATTAGGCTCTCTCCTGTCACCTAACTTCTCTGCTATTAATACATGGCATCAACATAAGCATCATACATTCACAAAAAGATACTTTGTGTATCAAAGAGTCAAGATAACCTCTCAATCATCTCTGTATTGTTGGCACTAAGGCTTGGTGTAGCAGCAGTAATAGAATAACTGATCTGAAATTGGTATCTGAAATTGGTATCTGAAAACCTGACAGACAGTTAACATTAAGAACTAGAGGAGGAAAGAACTACAGGAATACAGGGACAGACTGTGGACAGAGATGAGGCTCACATATACAGCACTCATGGAGCAGAACAGATGCTAAGGTTTGCTTCTATGTGTTTTTCCCAAAGCTCAGTTTGATCTCTCAGAAAGATCCAGCTTTCAAAACTGCAAGTTGTGAATAATGTCAGCAGCATCTTTTGTGAGTTCAGGTAACTAATGAGGAGTCAAGCAGCTTGGACACACTACTCACAGGCTGCACTAGCACTAACACACACCTAGAGATCCTCCTTACCACCAGGAAGAATGGTGCTTCATCCTCAGCATGCAAAACACTGCAACAGCACAGGAGGAAACACAAGCATTCCAGACTGAGGTACAGCAGACAACAGAAAAGAGATGGCAATGTTACAAGAATGGTCAAAGTGGAGACTGGGATGTAAATCAAGTAACCAAGGAGGCTACATTGCCAAGAAACAGAGAGGATGTGCTGGCAGTAGAGCTCATTGTCTGTTTGCCATTCTAACTCTAGACTAACAAAAGCTAGAAGTCCTTGAGAGTTGCAATGGGAGAGAACAAGAATACTGGAAATTTCAACATGGATCCAATGCCAAAATGAAGCATTACCAGCATCAGTAATATCTGTGAGAATATCCTTTCTCCAGGTTAGCAGCAAGAAATAATAAAGAAAAGGGACTGTTCCTTTGTGCCCTGTTAAGCAGGCTGACACAGACATCAGAATAAAATTATTGATGTTCTTAGGTTAAAAAAAATGCAACACAACATTCAGCTGACAATGAAGAGACAGCTGTCTGAAAGAGACTTTGATTAGCCTCACTGAACCTGTTTTACATTCATAAAACAAAGTTTGGAGATCAGCAGAGGAATGCTCAGGTATCATCACACACAAGCAATATTGCTTCATGAAGGAAGCCTCATTAATTGAATGCAAGAGCAATAACCAGGACAAACAAAAATAATGGAGAAGTTGGTTCATGAAAGCTCAGCTCCAAGGGACCAAGACACTAACAACTCACTAAGAGCAAGCAGTTGCAACAGCATAAACACTTCACTCCTTGGTTCAATCATTCATAATCTCCAGGCAGTGTGTCTCACTGGTAACTGTGGGGACTACACCATAAACCCCTAGCTGGTTATACCTGACATGAAGCTGTAATCTCACAGCAGCTTTCTCACCAATGGATGCCAGCATCTGGTAATGTAAATTTTCACTTATTGTGCTTCAACAAGAGACAAAACAATACCAGAGCAACACAAACTTTATTTCCAAGATGAAAAGTCTTTGTAAGCCAACAACCTTAAATGAGGTGGTGTTGAGAAAATCCTTCCAAATATGCAACTTCCACAGCACAGTAGTGCAGTCAATCCCAACAGTACCCCTGAAGAACAGGCCCCTCAGTGTCCACACAGAGTTTTGATAACAATGCTACAGAAATGAAAAGTTTCATGTTGCATTGCTCCAGTCAGAATTTTGATATGAAAATACAGCAGTGCTGCACTCTTGAGCACCATCAATATTATAATGGAGCTGGCATGTGAAAGTTCAAATTCTCTCAAGCACAAGAAGCCAAAACTAGAAAGGGTCATATAGAGGGAGTGTATGGCATCAAACATCCCTGTGGGCTGAAAAGGGAAAGAATTGCTGGCAGCATTGTACAGACAGATTTGCACAGCTGGCAGTGTGCTTCCTTTTTCAGCTGGCAGTAGGACCCTTCTGTTTAGGGAGGGCAGGTCCAGATTTGTTTTCTTATGGGAGAAAATAGACCCTCTGCCCTTTCAAGAGAAGGCACCAGGATAGCCATAGGAGATACAGCCACTTCTACTGACTTGCCCTTTGTGCTAGTAAGTTGTCTGAGCAAACACCAAGCTCCTGATATGGCCAAGCTGTGAAGTAGTCAACTCAGTCCTTCAACTGCATCTGAGAAGAGCAAGTATTTTAATCACTGTGCCTACCCAAATGAGGATAAAAACATGTTTTGTATGCAATTCAATATATGTAAGGCACAGCAAAGAAAGGCAATTGCAGCAGACTGCCACAGTGCAGCAGTGTAGAGGCAGAAGCCATTTCTTGAGTTCACCAATATCAAATTCAAGAAGTGTTTTGACTCCCCTGTGTGGAGCTAAGCTTCCTTGCCTATTTGTACAGATGGTCAACCTTTCCCCTGGATTACAAGCCTTGCTGTGTAGCCAACAAACTGTTCTCCTGCCCTTGTACTACCTAAGAAATTCTCCTTTTCTTCTGGCTGGAATTTCAAACTTAGTCCTCAAAGACAATATGAGTACCAACTCCTTTTCCAATTTGACTTTAGCTACTACTAGTGAAGATGCCAGTGCATATGCTTAATAACTCTTCTTTGGAGTTTTGGGGTTGAGGGTATTTTTCCTTTTTTTTTTTTTTTTTAATTTAACAAATCCACTCAGAAAAAGGACTCCCCATCCATCCCACACAGTTTTAAGCAAGTCTGGAAAGGTGAAAAGCTCATGCTTACGCTACCATAGCATGAACTCTTTATTTAGAATGCAGGATTCTTGTATTATATCTACCTGATTCCCTTTGAAAGGAAAGGAACTAAAAAGACAAACCATTTTAGGGGTCTGAACACTGTTAAATCAAGTATACACAATATCCAAGCTAAAAAGAAAACTCACACAGCAGATGTCCTACCATACCTGTGAAAAGTAAATCTAGTTTCACAGGAAGTCTAATGGTTTTCCCACTTTTTAAAGAAAACGAATCTTTACAAGGAATTCCTTTGCAAGAATTGAGTTCTTTATCTGCCAGGGGGAGACTGATTCTCTCAAAATACTTGAAAGCATTACTTACAGGTAGACCAGCTGGACACCATGCTACTTGGTATCTTAAACACCTATAAGTCAAACCTAATTTATTTCACAAAGTTGCTCTTTCGGGTATACCTGCGAACCACAGTTTCTTGGTATTTAATATTAATATTAGCAAGAAGTTGACCTGTGCCAAGAATAAAAAATGTTAACACATTGCTTTTGAGGGTATTGTTTTAATAAGACAGTTATTCCTCCTGGAATTTGTTAGCTAATGAGGCCTGATAGAAAAAACTCACTTTTGGACGACTTCATAATTAACATGTCTTAGTAAATGTGGAGGTCAGAACTCAGCTCAGAAAAGCTCCTTGAGGTAGTTCATGCATTTCTGATAACATATCACTGAACAATATCAAGCCACCTGTGCCTGCCAAGTAGCCAGGGCAGGAACTACCAGGGGAGAGTGACATCCCTGGTGGCTAGCTGAGGCACAGCCCTAACAGGACATCCAAGAGCAATTAATGTAAGAATCTCATCAGCAGTTTCTGCTTCTGACACTTGCATTTCCTACCTTTTCTTCCAGGGGCCAACCTAGCCTGGCTGTGGTCTTACTGGGGGCTAGACCTTGTATTTCTCTGATTCTCAAAATGGGTGTTCAGTCTGGTGAAATGGTGGTCAATGTGTCTTACAATAGAGCAAGCTGACAGCTCGGCCTTAGATTCACCTTTCCAGCAAGGGCTCAGCATTTCTAAACTATCACAAACATAACTGCTGGACTTAAGACAGACTAGTTTCACATATTAAAAGAAAAAACAAAAGAAGAACCAGAGGTCCAAACTGGTATCCCCTTTATTAAATGGCAAGAATCAAAGTAAAGGAGGCTGGTTATTACAGAGAAGCAGAGAATCCACCTTACCAGCTGCTTCACTTTAACCACCTGCGGAGCACCTGCTGACCGTGCCACGATGGAGCTGGGCTGCGAGATTTTAATGGCAATTGGGGTTCCCACGACTGGTTTCAGAGGCTGGAGAGGGGTTGTTGCTGAAGATGCCACTGTAGAGACCAGCACTGGCTTTGCAGCCTGCAGAGAGGGCGCTGGCAGCGCAGAGGTGAGGACTGGCTTGCCAGGCTGGACAGCGGTCAGCGCCGACGATGCCACGGTGAGGACGGAAGCTGCAGGCCCCAGAGCCACTGTCCCCGTGGCAGGGGAAGGAACAGCCTTCACAGCCTGCAGAGGAGCTGCTGCTGATGTGCTGGCAAGGACTGGTGCGACAGCTACGGGGGCTGTGACCGCTGCAGGTGAGGGTTTTACAGCTGGAAGAGCAGCTGTCGCTACAGCCGAGGTTGTCACTCCTGTGGAAGGAACTGGTGCTGCAGAGGGACAAGTGGAAACCTCTTCTTGGGCTGGAGCTGGCTGCTCCATACACTGCTGGATAAAGCTCTGAGCATCAGGCATTAGTTGCCGTAAGGCAAGCACGCTTTTCTAAAAGAAAAAATGAAAAAACACTGGATGTAGTAGCAGCAGAGTTTTCCACAATAATAATACATTTCTAACTGAATCCTCTTCCTCGTTTTCCAATTAAATCTTTCATGAGACAATAAATGGCAAACAAGTTTTGCTAGATTTCAGGCACACTTAAATTGATGACAATCTTGTTCAGTCAAGATGACAACACCAACACCAGCTGAGCAAAGGTCAACCATCACCACAGCTACGCTACACACAGTAATCCCATCTATGGGGAAACTCGCATATAACTTTGTTCTTCTGTTTAGATTTTTCAATTTGGTATTTATGTTTCAGAGTAATATGATTTTAACTGCTATATTACCTCAAAGAATTTTGTTTTGCCAAAAACCCCTGCTATATTGGAACAGCTGTGTTTATTTCATGGAGCCTGACAGGGAGCTACGAATTATCCAATAAAGTCAGGAACAAGCTCTGAAGACAAGACACTTTTATACCAATACAGCTGTATCTACACTAGGGGGGGATACCACTTTAATAATGTCTGTAGAGCTGCAGCAACACAACCTCAGCCAGCTACTCCTCTGCAAAAGGAGAACAAAAGTAAAGGAATCTGGCAACATCTCGTTTTTACTACAGCTGGGCTTGAGAAGGTTAATGGACAGAATAATCTTCAAACTCTCTACAGATTTTTCTTCTTCACTGTTTATAATCTGCTATGGCTCTGAACCAGGGGAAATCACTTCTGCAGCTACCTGTATATTCTTGAAAACCTTTGTATTTTCTCCTCCTCTCTTAACAGGAGGAAAGTTTCTAAGAGCTCCTAACACAGTGCTGCCACTTTGGACTTCATGCAAAAGGTGCATGTCTCACATGCTAGTGTACCAAGTAATCACACTGTTTGCACAACTGGACCTTTTGCATCCCATCTGTTTTTTAACATTCACTTCCTTTTATTTTAAAAAGCTGCTTAGCTCCTGATGCAATTTTTGTACCAAAAGCATCCAGCAGACTTGAAAATCAAGCAGGTTTCACAGCCAAAGCCACAGTACTTTTTCCACCTCTTGGAACAGACAAAACCAAACACATGCACAACTTCATCAAAAACCTGCAGCTCAAAGATAAGAGCTGGCTCCAGAGAGACCTCCCTAAAATTCCACTTCACTAGCTAAAAGTGGATTGGCAAAAAGCCGTATCACATTTCTTTCCAGACTCAAGCTGCAAACATTTCCCCCACAAACAAGGCCAGCACTGATCCTCTTAGCACCTTCGAGAAGTGCTCCTGAAGTCATCCTCCATTTGGCACTCAGTCCTGTCACAGCTGCTCAGAGTTACAGATCAACCTAATTGTGTGTATCAGCCACACAACCTTACAGTGTTTCAGGAAAAGACAATCTGGGTGCAAGATGTTTTAAAGGATTGGCAACACTGCAAAGTCAGCTAACTCTGACCATGTCTGAACAACACTTCTGAAGTCACAGTATATCTTTGTTAATGTAGCACACAACAGGGAGAGAGCACCATGCCAAGGATTATGTGGTGTGGAGACTGCCCAAATCAGAGAAGCCTAGATGATGCCAGTACCTGGCAGTGCACTGCAGAAGAAACACACAAGAGCTCTGCTGTGACAGGGCAGGGTTTGACCCACACTGATGAACCCAACTTAACCCCTGCAGAATTGCCTTGAGTTCTCTGCATCAAGTGTAGCAGCTCTTCACATCGTTGGATGGCTTCTTGTAAGAGCTGAGCCCTTCTGTGAGTGCCAGTCACACTGACCTTGTACTCACAGCCTGGTCCTTCTGCAGCCAGAGCCACACTGCATGCAGAAAACCCATTCTCAGAGCTGTTTATTCTTCTGGCTTTTGTACAGCCATTTAAGAAGCCTCCAGAAATTAAACAGGTAATAAATGACCAATCATAAAATTTTATGTATCATAGAGTCATCAAGGATGGATGAGACCTTATACCTTTAAAATCATCAAGTCCAACCATCAGCCCACCACTACCACTGTATCCCCTAAACCACTAAATCTCATCACCTAGCACCAGATCCAGATCCTATTAAACACTGAAGGGATGGTGACTGCACCACCCCCCTGGGCAACCCATTCCAACGCCTGACCATCCTAACAGTGATTTTTTTTTTTTTCTAATATCAAATCTGAATCTCTCATCTCAGCCCAACGTCCTGCAGAGAAGACTGCACTCTTTCACTCATGGTAAACTTGCTAGCAAGGCATTTAAAAGTTGCCATTGTAAGGAAAATTTTTATCCCAGATTTGAGCAGATGAGCACCAGCCATCTAGAGCACTATCAACATTACCATATGCATTGTTATATGGCCTGTCCAATACCAAGGAAAAGGACAAACCAGAAAAACTCTGTCCCAGCTATACCACTTAACTATTCTTCCTTTATTCACCATCATGCCTATAATGAATGTACAGGTCTAATAAACCTAAGAGGATGGTGTACATCGGAATTTAGTAAATTTAACATAGTTTTCCATGTTTTCACTGAGATTTAAAGCTTGCTATATAATTAATTTTTATTTTGTTAATACCATTCTATGATATGATTAAAAGTCTCAAGGAAGCATTTTTTCCTTTATATTATTATTTGCTTGAACAGAAGTAGAGTCCCCGGAATTCTTTTCCTAAGCTACAGTAGTGTTGTCAGACCCTTTCTGGAGCAAGGGGTAGAGGTTCTTCCTTCCTCCAGCTAAACATAAGCGAGCAGAAGATGAATAGCTTTATGCAGATTCTTTGATCTTTAACATGGCATAAGCTTGTGCATTGCCACTGTTGTTAGCCTCTGAGTTAGAATTCAGAATTGCTACAATTTTGAAGAGAAAGTAGGAGGTCATCTTAACACAGCTGCTCTACTGTAGATTAGATGCACAGCTTCCAACACACCAGTCTCCACTAACACCTAGAGGGCAATTACTCTACATTAGGAACACAGCAAAAATTACTCCTCAAAAACTGCTCTTCCCCTTAAGAAAGTCTTTCCAAGCACAACAGTCACAGAGGTAACCTATGCACCATTCTTCAACTGACCTGAAAAAATCTGAATGCCCCAACTCGCTTCTCTTTTGGTCCTCCTCCCTTCCCTCTTTGAATACTATATATCCATAATCAGCCACTTACCTTGAGGAAAGGAACTAAATATGGTTGTGGAGATGACTTAAGCTCTGTGTACAACTCCTTTGTAAATTCTTCTGGTTCAATTTTTGCTTCCTAAGAGAAAAATAAAATTACAATTGTATGTTATATAATTATATGTTATAAAATTACAATGGTATGTTATAAAACCACCTCAAGACATATCAAAAGATCATGGAAACTTAGATTATCATATCATTGTTAAATTTCAGTACTCAAATGCTTTTTTCCTGCTTTATTTAAAAAACGAAAAGAAGGGGAGTCAGGATAGAATAATGTTGTAATGTTCATATAGTATTACCCAAGTTGTTTATGCTTTCTTCAGCTACAGGCAGTTAACACACTTAGGGATAGGTGTTCACACCCAGTCACTGAAGTGAAGGGATAGAAAAAACTTTATAAGCAGCACTGATCCTTTTGAGTATCTCACTGTTATGCAGATATATTTTAAATCAACTACTAATACTTCTTTCAGTAAAGGTAGTTTATCTGCATAAAAATAAACTTAGAGACATCGAAGACTAATAACAACTTAGCAGTTTTTGTAGGACAGTTGCAGACTACTGCATACACAGCATAAGAGAACATTTAACAGAGCCTTTCCAACGCAGTTAAAACATTTCTGCATACTCTCACAGTAACTCTGAATTGCAGAGTACTGGTTCCTTCCTTAATGCTTTCCAGCCTGTCCCAACACAAACACCTGACTCAAGGGCTTGGGAGGGTTAGGAAGCTGGAGTAAACTTCTGAGACCCTTCACTTGTTCAGAGGGTTAAGCCCCAGACTCTGCAGCCCTTCCTCAGCATCCCAGCATCATCAAGAACATTACCTCCTCCAAAAAGGCATAAACACACAAAGGGAACACCAATCTGCATTTCTGCTGAGAAATTACTCCTCTCACCCACATTCACCTCTGGAGAAACTGTTCCAGGTTGCTAGATAAACAGGACAGGGATTTTAGAGACTGTGTTTTTGCAGACAAACAGAGCTTCCAGCAGCTCTCCCATTTAGCCACTTGTTGCCTGTTAGATTCCACAGAGATGCAGACATGGGTCACCAAAGTCTCACTGATAGTGATGCAAGTGGTTTGGCACACTAAAGCTCAGTGCATACAGGGTACTTGACACCCACTTCATGAAACGCTGCCTTAAGCATCATTCTGCTGCCCAGCTGCAATTTACTCATTTCTCTCATACACACAAAACTTTATTTTGCATTTAAATCATACACATACTGAATAGCAGAATTTTAAACTACTACAAAAAGCAAACAAGTGTGCAGTTAACAATGTACTAACATATCTTAATAACTGCTCTTTAAAAAGAAACAAAACCAAAAAACAACAAGTACTGTAAGCACAAGAAAGAACAACTCAATTTTTCCCACAGAAGGAAGGTGTACTGTCCAGTAGGAACAGAGGCTAAGGAATCAAATTTTTGCAAGGCTGCATTCTTCAAACAATCTGCTCTCTGAAATTACACCTGTCAACATCACACCTTCCCAGACTGAAAAGCCCTTTGGTACCACTAGCAAAGCCACCCCCCTCCACCAGCACACAGCCTTCTGCTAGGGTGGAACAACAACACAGCAGCAGCGGTCAAATGCCATGACAAGAAGTGGCAGGAGAAATCGTTACCAGGAAAACCCAGCTGTGCTGGGATACAGCACGGAGCACCATACGGAAGCCACCTGCAAGGAGAGATTTGGCAGCCACCACACTGCTTGCTCCATCCTACTGTTTTAAACTATTGATAATGTCATTCCTGTGCCACTGCTCAGTTCTGTCTTGGAGTAAAGCAGTAGTATGGACTTAGTGCTGCACTGCGACCTCCACATCAGATTCTTGCTACTGAGGACTCAAAACTACACTAACATGAAAAAAATAAACCCAGAAGCTCTGTTAACACTACCAGCTCCTCCTGCTGTTGGTTACCTGTGTTCATAAAGTGAAAAAGAAATGTGAGAGGGGAAATAACACAGCATGGGATTCAGTTAAAAAAAAGTAAGATTTATAACATAAGACTTAATAAGGGTCAGATGCATTCAGCCACAAGTCCAACTCCTGAGCTGTTAAAAAAAAAAAGCTATAAAATAACAGGAACAAAACTCTGATAAAGTAAATGTAAAAAATCCACAGACAAATGACACAGACTTGGTTTTGAAAAAAAAGTCTCACCAGTAGGTTTTGCACCAGATTCTTCACATTCTGCCCCATCTCAGGGGCTTGAGGTCCGCTAGACGCCAATTTTACTAGCGTAGCAAGAAAATTCTTGCATTTCTTCACATTCTCTAGCATCTCCTAGTGTGGAAATAAAGAGAAGACTGTTAGATGTTGCACTGTCTCTTCAACCTCTGATGAACATACAGAATGTTAATTTTTAATTAAAAACTTTTTTTTTTCCTTACTGTAGAAGCGCTGGTCTGTGCTACTGTTGTGCCCTCTGCTTTCACAGAGACTGCCTTTTGGGAGATAGCTTGTGCAGGTGGTCCTGTAACTGGAAGTTTTACAGGTGTTCCAGTACTCAAAGGCTTTACAGCAGTAACTGTAGTAACACTAGCTGTTGCAGCTGCTGGCTGAAGAGAAAAATTAACACTTTTTAACCAAGGAACAACGTGACAAACATACTGGATTCTGCTAGCATACAAAGCAGCAACTTCCCTGGATTCTGCTAGCATATAAGGTAGCAGCTTCCCTCCACACTGCTATCTGAAGCACAAAGAAACAATTCTTCTCCTTGTTTTTAGAGTTCAGATTAATTTGTTTTGGGAGGCTCTAATATAGTAAGTGACAGCCACAGCAATAATTCTATTTATAAATCAAGGGTGGAGGGAAGAAATTACAGAGACACATCCAGACCAAAGCACTGCCTGCAACTTTGAAGGAAGAGAGGAAGGTAAAATTTGTCTTGAAGAAACCAATATATTAACTTTGCCAGGCTCCTTACAGTCTAAGACTAATGGATTTTGGACAATGCTAAGCCAGGTGATACTACTCTGAAGACAAACAGAACCATAAGTCATTATTTATCTTCCAGTCTTGCCCTGAAGCTCCTCTCCCAATTGCAACACCCCTTGCTTTTCCCATCACACACAGAGCAGGCAAAAGACATCACGTCAACTTTGGAAGGATGCAAGTGCCAGCAGAAGCAGCCAGCTCAGCAAATGGACCTAACAAGTTCTTCCTGCTTTTTCCTCGTGGGCAGCAATTTGGATCTCCTTCTCCTCTGCCCTGACAGAAACTCTCACAAAATCCAGTTATTTTGAGACCCGTTTTTAAAAGCTCATTATAATTTACCAACAGATTCAGAAGCTCCAGCAACAGGAGAGTAATTAAGGTTTAGGAAAAAATATCTCCCTTCTTTGCAAACTAGGCTAAATCTAAAACCCACTAAACTATTTCTACTTCAGATTTTAAAGAGAACAAACAAACAAACCATACCCAAAACACCAACACAGTTCATTTGATACAACAGAATACAATACAATTAAAACAATCTGCCCAGGCAAAAAACCACAACTTTTGATTTCTCAACTTAAAATCTGAAAAGCCAGAGGGAACCCGCAGGCAGAGTTCCAGGTTAACATTTGAAACCTGGAACTTTATTTGAAATAAAGTTGGCTGTCATCCCCCCTCCAAGCCTGTGAAGAGGAAGGGAAAGTCTGGTTTTGTAGTTCAAATTTTAGGTTCAGATCTGCACAATGTAATGGATTTCACTCACACCTAACACATTTAAGCACCCCAGCTTAGTCAAACAGGCACAACTAACACTGGCTAATTGCATCAATCATAAGAGAGTTAGACAGGAGTCTAACTCACCCTACC
Organism: Melospiza melodia melodia; assembly: GCF_035770615.1. Lineage (NCBI taxonomy): Eukaryota > Metazoa > Chordata > Aves > Passeriformes > Passerellidae > Melospiza > Melospiza melodia. The sequence continues at coordinate 127,991,082 of NC_086194.1, read as the reverse complement.
ATGGATAAAACAAAAAACTAATCAAAAGTGGGACAGACATCACACAGAACAGCAGTCTTTCAGGATAGGGAAATTAATGAAGAAACATTTAAAGCTAAAGCAAAACCATAACGCTTTTGTCATACATTTACAATTTTTTCTTTTCTAGGTGGGTGTCCTCTCCTCCCCAAGCTGCTGCCAGCTTGACATGAGAGCAGCAGGCAGCTACCAGAAAGCTTTCTAGCTCAGGCTCCCACTGTTGGTAACACTTTAATAGCTCTCTGCAGGATCTTTGCCACCACCACTGCCTCTTCCAAGGATGAGGCTCAACAGCTCTGAGACCACAGGGAGGCAAACTGGGCACAAGAATTCCACAAACAGATGGGCAGGAGGAAGACGGAAGGGGACACAGTGCAGATCTGCCAAGCTGCAATGCCCTGGGCTTCTAAAAGTCGAAAACAGGAGCTGATCTCTTGCAAATTCCAGCATGCTTACACATCAAGACTAGAAGAGCATTTTATCAGCTGAGGGAGGAAACAACAGGAAGTCTGCTGGACCCTTTTCCCAGGAAAATGAATATATGGGAATTAATTTCTGTCATCTGCCGTCAAGCTCTTTCGCTACCGACAATTCTCATTCTCACTTTGAGCAACAGAGAAATGGTCACCACAAAAAAAAAAAAAATGGCATTAATCCTGCATATTTTGAAGTCATTTCAAGAGAAGAAGTGCTCTGCATCTAAATGAAAGTGTCCCAGCATGATGCTAATTAGACACTTTGCAGCTTTGTTATGCCATCTGGGAAACAGGTAAAAAAATAAGAATGTGCAGGTAATTTTGTCTAACCTCAGAGCTTACACATTCAGGAATGTCAGAAAAGGGAAATATTTTCGATGATGAGGAGAATAATCCTGCAGTCAGTACCTTCAGGGAGTGTTCCAAGTTGGATTTCACACGAGACTGAAGATGCAGAATCAAGCCAAGTATTATTTCCTCTCCACTCTCCACCACTTTCTGTGGTGACATCATACTTCCAGACCAACACTCCTGTGACCTCCAAAAATCATCAAGACTAAGATCAGTAAGTTATTTTAAGACTGATGAATGAATTGCTGCCAAGGAAATCAGACTCAAGGGCTCTGCCATCCTTTCCTCGGATGGTTCCATCAACTTTTTGCACTGGCTCCCTTTGCAGCACTCTTCTCTTGTCCACCCCAGGGTGAGGGGCAATGTGACCACATGATGGCAAGATGTATCCACATTGCATCTATTTACTCTTCACTGTACAAGGAGCTCCTACAGAGGGCTTTGCAATCCTCTGTAAAACAGAGGGGCTTCAAGGAAGCCACTCCAAACAAAACAGCTCTGTTAATCTTTCCTGGAGTCATCATTCCTGCTGTCTAAATCTAGCCCTACAGCTCATCCAAATGTTCCAGTTTCTATAGTGGGGGGGGAAAAAAAACCAGCTTACAAAAACTACTCCAAGTCTATGTCTTTAAATATCTCAGAAGAACACAAGTTCAACAGACTACATCAAAACTGAATTAAAGTACAGAAAAACCAAGCCAAAGGCAGATAGAAGTTTTAAAAAGAGAAGTTAATAGCATGATGAATCTCAGTGTTTACCCACATGAGAGTGTGAGGCTGCATGCGACTTCATCCATCAGATGATGGACGACCTTCATCTCTTTTCCCCAGTGCAAGGGTAGTATAGTAGATGACTATTGTTTTTATATCCTAAAGACCTCTATGCAGAGATCACAAACACAGGGTTTGCAAACTAGTATTCCAAAACAAAAGTAAGGAACACCCATTACTGTATTTAGACACAAAGCATACACTGTTTCCATTCTCAGCAAAACAGAAAATGTTTTAAGAGAGGCCTCTGGGTTTTCCACTTTAGCCCCAACATTATCCGTCTGTAGTGAGAGGGAAGTGAAAAAAGAGCACAGAGTGTGAGTAGTGTTCAGCTGCTGGTACAGAAGGGCAGCAGAAGGATGAACTTGTTAGTCACAGTGTTACCACTGTCAGCACACACATCGCCAACCCTTCAAACACCCTCAGGGTCAAGAACATACATCCAGCATGTTTTCTTGAATGACTGATCTTGCTCATTTACTGAGTGTTTTGTCAACTGCTACAGCTCAAGTCTCCTTCCAAGTCTTGTCACAAAACACAAGTACAAGCCGGCTTTCTTCATGACTTCTCCTGCAGATTATGAACAGAACATACCATCTGCAGAAAAATGTAGGTTTTTCATTCCACATGCTTATCCAGAAGCCTGGTCCCCAAGAACAGAGGATGAACCACACGTAGGAAAAACCTCATACTCTGCAGGTGATAAAACCCTCTTCAGAAGAGAACTACAACATTTTTTCTCTAGAAAAAGCAAAATAAGACCTAGGAAATAAGACAAAATACTACCTGAAAATAATGAGGCATTTTCAACCACTGCCTATTTACAGCTGTACCTGTGGAACCCATCTGCCACACTCAATTAGAAAACAGGTCTTCAGCTATGACCTTCCTTCAGCTTATAATGAGGGGGAAAAACATCATATACATGAAAAACAGCTTGATTGGTGCAGACAGCTCATTTTCCCCTCAACATCATCTCAGGTATACCTTTTTCTGCACTAAGGAATCAGGGAACCCCAACAGGAGCACATCTCCCAGAAAAGATTCAGCAAGAGATTGCAGGAGCTCTGTCACAGCACACAAAAGCACTGGAAATGGCTCTCTGAACTATTCATTGTATTCATTGTTCATGTGCTTTCTACTGTAGTGAGATAAGATTATCTGACACATGCTGACAGAAGCCTAATTAAATTATGCATTTAAAAAACAGATTTGGGAAATAATTTGTTATGAGGACAAAGGTTACTAAGCTTACTGAAAACCAGATTACAGTTAGAAATAACAAGAATGCATCCATATTTTCTCCAGTTCTTTCTCTCCCTTATTCCACCATACTATAAAGCTTGCAAAGTACCTGTATTACAGCAGGTGTCTGAACAGTAGAAACCACAGCATTTGTTGTTTGAGATAACGTTTTCACAGGAGCAGCTGCTATTTTCTTTACTGACTGTGTGCCAGAATTCTTTGAAAAAAAAAATTAAAAATAATTACACATGGGCAGAGAACAGTTGTCAGACAAGTCAGTGACAAAACAGACATTGAAGTTGGGGTCAGATACAAACTGAGGCACATCCTCTTAACAGTAACAACACAGGCAACATTCACACAGTCCGTATCATTTAAACACTGCTCAGCAAAGCTCTTTGTCTACCACTTGAATATTCAATAACAGATTCAGAGACATTTAGAGAAAATGCATAATCAGAATAAAATGGTTAAAGAAATACATGAATTGTTACTTTTATGTAGCTCCTTACTCTTGCATGCTGACCACACTACAAGAGATGGAAGCAAAAAGCCAGCAGAGTTCAGGGAAGGAGGAACATCCTAGGGACATGGGAAAGCTTTGGAGAAATATCCTAACAGAGGATCACAAGGTTTAGATAGTAGCAATAACCATTTAGGCAATTTTGACTGGCATTTTGTTTCTCAAAATGGTTTACATCATCATCGAGAAGTTCACTAATTTGACCTTTACCATATGTAACAGGTCTCAAGTTTTCACCCAAGCAAGAAAGCAAAGCACATAGTGATGTTTATTGGTGCAAAAGCAAACAGTATCACCCCACTCAGAAAGGGTTCAAACGCTTATTTAACCCTCCACAACTTATTTGCAAACCCTGTTCTCACTACATAACATATGGCTATGCCAAACTAAAGTTATGAGAGAAGTTACCTGCACAGCACATATTCTGATTGCAGGTGTGCTGGTTGGCACAGATGGTCTCACACTTGTGTTGTTTTGTGTCTGGTTCTGTGCTTGTCCTATTGACTGTTGAGATACCAGCATTAGGTGGCCATTACTGCTTCTGATAAGAACAGTTCCTGTTGAAAAAAAAACACATTCAGACTGTGAAATTAAGTTATATTATGGCTTTCCTATATTTCTGTGGAAGAAATAACTAGACCACACTAGAAAATGTAATATTTACTTTATTACTCCAAGGAACAGCTGCCAAGAATTATAAGAATAAAGTGCACATCAGCTTGACTATGCATCTCATGGCAGAAAATAATTCCTAAATTCAAGAGAAAAACTTAACCACTGGCCACGCTGAAACATGGTGCGCATACAAGATGCAAATTGCAAAGCAGCTCACCATTTGAGTCAAAAAGATATTCTGACACACAGACACAGACACACAAAATATACACACACTCTGGGATTACTTTAGCACTACTTTTAAGCAGTTCTTCGTCTGCAAAATTCACCACCACTATCGCACTTGGCTGCCTCTTCAGTTTCTGAACACTTAGGCACATACTTAGAGGTGAAAACACAGCTTAGAGAAAACTAGTGAGAACTGAAGCCTGATTAGTATCAGCTCACCTACCTGTATCAAGATCATCCCCTCCAGTCAAGAGGGCAGTGGTCTCCCATGGAAATCAAAGTCACTGAGATATTTGAAGCTCTCCCTCTGTCAAGGGTGTGTCCAAAAGCATTAAAAGCCAGGGTTTTATTGGAGCAGTTTGAAGCCAAATAGGGAGATTCCAGTGGGAAAGAATTAAAAAAGAAAGTGGAAAAAAAAAAAAAAAAAAAGACCATTCAGCTACTAAAGTCTCCTCCCCTAACGGCTCATCTCTGAAAAAATCAGAGGATTCAAAACAACAACAAATAAAAAATGCCAGCGGGATGCTCAGTCTGTAGAATGTCAGATCCTTCAAGGCAGCTACAGAGGACCCTGCCTTTGTGGTGTCTCACCTCCTTTGCCTCCAGCAGCAGCTGCTGCAAGTCCACCACTTGCAGCATCCTCAAACACCCTCACTCAACACTGATCTTTCAAATAAAAGGAAGGAGGAGGTACAGGAGAATCCAGTAAATAAGACTACCTCAATGTTTCTGGAGGAGTGCATTAAACTTTCTTGCAAGTTATCCAATATCTGAAACCCAGATCTTCTATGCACGCTTACAATCTTTCCTAGTGTAAAACAAGACGGCAATGAAAGACTTTTTACGACTTGGCTAGTCTGAAAGCTGACAAAATACAACCATACAATACAGCCAAAAACACTGTTTCTGTCTGAGTTTAAATGCATACAACAGAAAAAGCCACAAGCTCCCCGAGTTCGGTTTTGCTGAGCATGTTTTGGGTTTTTTTTTTTAAACAATCAAGCTATAACCACATGCTTAGAAACAGCTTTTCATCCTCCACATCTAAAAGCATAAGAGGATATTGCAAGACGACACAAAACCTGGTATAAAATTCTGTAGCATCAACATATTGCCATTTACATAGCAGACATAAGCTGAGAACTGCAAGAGCAGCATCTACATGATCCCCTCCTTCCTCAAGCAGCTTTTACTACACGGGGCAGATGCACAAGGCAAGTTGCATATTCAGAAAAACACTGTTAACTCCATCTGACAGCTCAGCTTTCTCCTCCTCCACTGATGACTTGACTATAATTATATTTAGGTACAGATGGATCATTTAATTTAATCAATGAATAACCGGAATTATAGAAAACATATTAGATTTCTCATTTTCTTTTCACGCCATCTCATTTAGACAGTGATTCATGGCAAACAATTTATCATCTGCCAGGAAAAGAGCATTGTCTCCCTTGTTCAGACTACGTGCTTATGCAGATTTCACAGAAGGGAGAAAGTTGACCACATTTTGCTAGCAATAGCATTTCTCTCTGCTCTAAGTCTACATTCAGAATGGCAAAAGTGTTGCTACTGGAGATTTTAGGCTGTTCTTTTATAAGCCTGGTTTAAAACATCACTGACAGCTATACTACTTTGAGAAGGCACATATAAACTTATCATTTCATTCCTTTAGAGGTTTGGAATGCATTAAGAGTAAGTTTTAATGTACTTGGATATTTTGTCAGTACTCATTTGTTTGTTAAGTCAAATTATCAGAAGTGTATTTTCTGCTTCTGCATTTGAGAAACCACATTGATACCAGTCAACTTGATTACAGGGCTGGGACTGGTTTTGCACTACTGTTCTGCATTTTCAATTGGCATTCAACAGAGATCGAGACCCTCCTGGAAAAGTATCCCATCCTGCAGTCACCTGAATGGGGTGAGTTTCCAGCACAATCTACTTGCTTGACAGGAAATTACTTCAAGAGTGAGTTAGAAAGTTTATACAAATACAATACAGTTCACATGTAAATTCATTAACATCTCCAAAAAAGAAAAGGTAAACAAGTAACCCCTTTACATTTGAGCAGGAGAGCAGTGATCCTGAAAAGGATGTAACCCAAAACATAAAGCAGGTTTCCAGCCCTAGCAACAGGATACGGCAACACAAGGACATCCATACTGAATTAAAATAACTTAGTGAAAGCATCCACAGAAGAAGTTACCTAAGGCTAATAGGGTGGTCACAGCCTTGATTGGAACATTCAACGATGATAATGCCTGTTACTTGAATATAAGTTAGAGTAACAAACAATCATTTCCCTAACTTTGTTCCATTTGGCAGAACTTTTAATGAAGCGTGGTAATCTTTTCATGGCAGCAGATCTTTGTGACACCGGCAAAACTGTAACTCCAAACCAGTATTATGGTTATCTACTAACTACTGCTTCTGCAGGTTTAATGCTATTGATGCCTGATGCACAGATAAAGCTGAAGGCAAATTTGAAACAGCTGTCAGAGCTACAGCTCCACACACTGAAGAGCCACATCTTGTCCAAGCACGAGAGACAGTTCTGGGCAGTTACAACCTGATGTCACACAGGGACAGTAAACTGACACATGAATTGCCTGGAACACTTTGAAAGCTGTTGAGAACAGCACTTATTTTTTTTACCTCTCATTGCTACAATTTAATTACAGTTTTTCACAACTTTGATACTTCCCTTCCGCCTGGAAACAAAAGCAATAACCCCACAGCACAGCCAATAGCACAGACTCCAAGAGGCAGCACAGGAGGTCTCTTATGCCAGAAGAAGAGGTTCCATGGCTCTCAAAACCAATGTCTGAAGTCTCATACACTTTATACAGCTGCACAAGTGTGAAATGAGGTAACAGCAGGTGATGGTAACCTTGAGGCTCTCAACAGAAAGGTCACGTAAACAGACTTGTGCAGCTACCAGGACACTGCTATCAGAAATGAAGGTAAGTGCAAGAATCCACATTCTCCACTTGGCAGGGGGGAAGATAGTACTTCTTATCAAGAGCTGTTTTCACATTCACTAGAAGGCAAACACTAACAAAATAAACATAAAAACATGTCTGGCAGTCACTGCAACTCCCCAAGAAAATGGGAGGAAGAAAGAGAGAACACATGAAACAACACAGGATCTCTGAACAGCTAAAGCACGAAGTTTCATCTAACACCTCTCAGCACTGTATTTAAAAACAGAAAAGGTATTGGCAATTTGGGCAAAATATCAGCATCAATGGTAGTAAATGAAGAGCAATGAAGCATCCTCATAACACCAGAGATGCCCTCTTCTGGGCTGCACTTCCAGGAACATTGTTTGATAGTTTTACTGGAGTTGTTTCAGAGAACAGGAATGACTTCCCCACTATTTAGGCACTTTGATAGGAAGAGCAAGGCACAATCCCTTTGGGGCCACAAAGCTGTTCCTGTTTTCAAACCAAAGTGACCAGTTACCATCAGGGATTATTTCTTACATGCTTCACTGAAGGACTCAAGTGCCTCCAGCAGATTAAAAAACAAAAACAAGCCTTTTTGCAATTAATTGATACTTCTGCCCCCAGATATTCTGTCTGTCCTGCCAAAAGCATACTTTGGAAAGTTATTTGGTTTTCCTACACTGGCTGAAAACGCAGTTAAAATACAATCAGTTCTTTCAGTAATTTGTTCTCTGCACACCTTCATTCATCTGTAACACTGTGAAAGGAGCTAGAGGGGAAGTACCTGACAACCAAAACCCACCTCAGTTTCCTCCAAAGCTACACAGAAGGAGCCACGTTATACCTTCTTACCTTGAAGAGGTCTCATTGAGATCTACACCCAGTGCCCTGCCTTCTCCTGGAACCAGGGCTGCAGGTACCCTGCTTTGAGGAGGAGAGCCTGGCAACAGTCCTGCAAAGCTCTGGCAGCCACCACCCAGATCAGCCTCTACTGAGACATGCCAGCACTGTGAGCAATGGAAAATCAGAGGTCTTCTAATGAAACTTCATTTCATTTTGCAAACTTGAGATCCCTCTGCTACAAATTTTCACTGTCACAACACCACTGGTGAAAGAAACCCAGCTTACTCTGAAATAGGTTTAGCACCCAGCCCAGGAACCAAGAAACACAGGTTAGCAGCTTCCAGATACCTCTGCATTTTAACTAAAAAGCACCAAAACCTCACTGGAGACACGAGCAAGAAGCTGTGGGATAACGGCAGAGATCTGTTTATGCCACCTGCAGGGGCTTCACTGTATTTCTGGGAATAGTGTTAAGGAAACCACAATGCTGTTAACACAAACCCGTGCTGCAACTGAAGCTCTGGGCTTCATCCAGCAGCACTGAGCATCAATGAATGCTGAAAGCATCCCACCACAAGGGCAACCTCCACAATGTAATACGAGCCTGAGACATGTCTGATGGGGAACTTCCCCCAGGAATTTCCTGAGATGAACCAGCTGGCATTTGCGCTCCAGTGGAGATACACCTTATGCTGTTACTACAGGTGAAGCTGAAGTTGTCACATTAAGCCACCACTTTGATCACAAGGTTTCTAACCCCACTGCTCAACCAAGCAGCTCTTGGGAACTGCTGCTTAGGGAATAACGCGAGGAAGAGCAGTCTTTTGCTCCTAAAATAAAATACAAGGAAGAACCAACCACAATGAGACCAAGCTCATTTAAGAGAACATAAGTCACAAAAGCTGCATTCAAAGACGGGTAAATTTAGCTTATTTCAAAACAAGGAGTGCCTCCATCGGGTATGCTGCCAATCTTAGTAAAGTACACTTAAACACAATTAAAAAACAAGGCTAAATGGGGACTTCCAGGTCTCAAATCAGTATCTAAACAACAAAAATGTTTTAAAACAACAGTAATGTGTCAGAGCTCTCTGTTCCTAAACAAATCCCGTTCTTTCACTGAGCTACTCAAAACAAAGCAATAGCTTTTAAGGAAGTTATTTCAAGCTAAAACCAAGCTTTAAAGGATGTTTTCATAGGAAACTAAGTGGCAATTAAAAAGGAATAGTGGTTTTAAGTTTCTTTGACTATTTAGGATCATTCAAAACTTGGAAAATAACATACCAGACACTACTAATCCATGCAACAGGTTTGAATACAGGTTTTCTCTCTAAAGACATTCCGTAGGCAATAAAAGCCTGTTTTTTCCTCTTCAATTCCATTTATTGAGCCCCACAGACTAGGTCACCTAAAAGTATTAAAAAATACATTACAGGAGTGAATAAGACAGACCAAAAAAGGGACTTATTAGAGATGTAGACTGTTCCTGTAGTGATTGTATCAAGGTGCATTATGTCAGTAGGTTAGCTGAAAAAGAGTGCTAAAGAGGCACAAAGTGTTAATGAAATACTGGGAAAGACAGTAATTAACTTCTACATGATTGTCATAATCCTTCTAATACAAAGGGGCTGTAATGTTTTCAGATGAAGTTTGGTCTGTAGTGCATGCAGGAGAACTACTTACTCCCTATGAACCTCACTCAGTACTTGAGTTTTCCTAGATGTCTACTGCAAATTTCTGTAGTGGACATGAAGAAACAACAGCCCAGTTTGGAGGAAATACCTAGCTGTGCTTTTCACTGTTTTAAGAATGAAGCCACAACAGTGATCTGGAGGCTACACCAAGTTACCTCATCACAGGCTCCCAATAATGTTCTCTACCTTCTATTTTTAAATGCAATTGACTTCAGACAGCAGTTCTTTTGTGAAGTCACAAAGACTGCCTGATTTAGGCTTTTCTTGGGAAAAACACCTGTGCTTGTTCTCATATTTCCCAAATAAGTAGGGGAGAGGGCTCATCTACACTATATGGGGTCAAGATAAGTTGTTCAGCAACTACACTATACCCACAAAACATTTTGCTCCATACAACAAATCATTCCAACCTTTGGAAGTTAATTCTAGCTGATATAAGGATTCAAAAATGTCCAACCCACAATCAAGTACTGCTATTTCATCAACCAGAATCACTCACCACAAGGCCCTCAAACAATTAATTCCATTCACATTTTGTTTCACAAAATAAATAATTACATATCTCAGAAATCACCCTCTGTGCTCTTTCCCTTTGTTCTAGGGAAGCTTCTACACTAATGGGTCTTCATAGCAATGGCTCAGGACCAGTGACTAGCATGTAGATGTTGCAGAGTCACAATGAAATGTCATTTTGAATTCCAATGAAAGACACCTTGTTTTAGCCATGGATATGGAAATCCTTAATTTCCATGTCAGGAGAAAACTTCAAAGGGCATAATCCCCATATTCTTTCATGCTACAACAGAACACAGTCTACACACAAGGTTATACCTGTAAGTATTTTAAAGATGTTGGTGGCATCTCTGCCAGCTGCACAAACTGCACTGCAGACTCATACAGACTCAGGAATACAGCTTTCAAGGCTGATGTCTGACATCTCACCTTTTCAAAGCCAGTGACCAGCTTTAATTGCAGACACCACTGTCCAGCTGACAGCACAGTTCCACCCACATTAACATTTCTCAGACTGTCTGGGTTGCTCTGAGCAGTGTTTTAAACAAGCACCATGTACACACCAATAGCTCCAGGGGTTTGCATTCCAGCAAAGGCAGCTGCCTCCAGTAACTCCAACCTGTCTCTGGCTAAGCATCTTCCTGTGCTAACAGCAGGTACCAACTCCTGAGACAGCCAGTGTAGACACAGGCTTTCCAAGCACAGAAATCCAGGAAAGGGATGATGCTATCTCTTCTAGGCAGGATGGAGCAGACTCTGGGATCCTATTGTTTGAAACAGTCTGGAATAATGGACACCACACATCTTTCTCAAGAGTGTAAACAAAGTCCCCTCTCCCTCCCTTTCTCCAGGAAATAGACACAAAGTGCTAAAACTGCAAAATTCTGAAGCCAAGTTTCACACACTGCTCCATCAGCAAGTCTTATCCAAGCTGTTGAAGACTAGCTGCTCATCAATGTATTTTGGTGCCCAGATGGATATCTGTTTAACAGTCTAGCAACTGGGCCCCCTTAGTTTTCACATTTTCCGATGCCTTTTCACAGAACACAGGCCCACATTTCAGCATTAAAAGAGTTCTCCTCGACAGCGCATACAGCTGAGCTTCTTTCCTTGAGAACACATTTATACCCACATAATTTTACGGTTATAGTAGAACTCTTAAGCAAAAGTATAACTGTATGACCAACAACAAACAACCAATAGGTTTTCTGGGCATAGCTACAAGATGGCAATACCATTTTTATTTGGATTCAGAGTGTATTTATTATACTTGAATCCCAAGAGGTGCTGTTTTTATTATGTGTAGGCATCAGGGATTCTCAGCCAACACTGTGCATGGTGCAAATAAGGCAGAGCCCCATTTGATATTGTGATAGCATCTAGCTCTTGTCCTTGGGCCACACCTTTCAGCAACTGGGATCATTTCCCATCAGCATTTCCCCATTGCATCTTTGTGGTTTGCAACTTTGCACCTTGAGGCTTGGTTCCTTTCCTATCTGAGTAATCAGACAGTTCTAGGACTGTCTACAGCCAAGATGATCTGACTTGAGCGTTCTCTGGGACCCAAATTACCTCATACAGAAGCTTCAAACATTTGCTGGGGACTCAGCTGATGGCAGTGAAATAGTACCTCAAAGGAGCAAAGTGACACTTCCTTACTCTCAAGACAAATCCTACTGCACTGAAAGAAGCATTGAGTCTCTATACCACATTCTCTTGTGTACTCCTAGTATTCACTGGAGTGAAATTCTTCAAACAGCAAGTTATGTGCTTGGCACACGGCAGCCATACATATAGAGCAGACAGCTTTCTAAGGTATGCCAACACCCTGCACTTGCCATTCCTGGAACAGCCACTGAGCTGTTACTGAGAAATCTGAAGCTGAAATGTTGAACCACAAATCTTAGCTTTAAACCAAGAGTTGCTGAAAACATCATTGGTGTTTTAAAAAAGGACAAGAGCAGGCCCCTCTAAAACTCTGTCTCCTTTAAGTAAGAAGAGACTCAAGTCAGTTAATTCAGATTAATTTTACAATGTGACATTTGTTTCCTCATTGCTCACTTGGGGACCAGAAGAAAGCTGAATTCCACTTCTGAAAGTGCAAATTCATTCCTTGGCTGGTTGGTTTTTCACTTGCAAACAAGGGATCAACACTGAATTTTAACACTGATCACCACCTTGCTCTAAGTGTGATGGAGCAAACAAAAATGATTGCAGAAGACAGCAAAACCTTCATGGGAAGCATTAACTTCTGTCTACACAGATATTGTGGAAACTGTCACCAGAACTGTGTGATATTTGTCAAGTGCCTGGTATGGCAGCCATGTGTAAAGGTGTTCTGAGTGCACTAACCTCCTTGAACAGAGAAGATGAGCTGCCCTACTGAGTAATGCACCACCCACCATTCACCATTCACGGGACCTGGCCTCCAGGGCTCCGCTGGGAACGGGCGGCAAACTGCCCCCGGGCAAGCTGCCAGGGAAAGCCTTCAGGTGCTGTGCCAACCAGGGCATGCTGTTTCACCCAGCTGTTATTCTAGCTTGGACACCCACCCAAGGAACTCTGACTTCCCAGGCGACTCCTAGGAGCAGCCAGAACTAATGAAAGCATCTCCTCTGCCCCCACCAAGCTGGAAGTGTGCTCTGGAAGAAGCCTGCAAACACGAGCTGTGAAAATTAAGTGTTACCATATCATCAGACTGTTCTTACAGCACAGTAAGATCACTGAGCTTCAGCAGTTCTCCAGCCTTAACAGATCCTGGATTTCCTCATTGGCAACAAGAATCTTCCATCTATTGCCATTTTTAGCACACTTCAGTCGCAATCAGAGACTATTTCCTCAAGACACCAGTGGAAAAGATCTGTTAGTGGACTTTGTTCTAAAGGTGATCCAGATAGCAGAGCAGACATTAATCCTGGCAACCTGAACAGTAAGACACTTAAAAACATCTATGGTGATCTTCTCAATTTTGCAAATTACACCTAGTTTTCTTCTAACATCATCAATTTTCAGAAAATGCCAAGAGAATTCTCAAAAACATATTTGCCTTTTGCTTTTGTCTAAATGGTTAAGGCAGTACTAATTATTCATCTTTGATAGTTATCAAAAGTGTTGCAATTTACATCAAAACTTGCATACACACATATCTGTAAATACAATCCTACCCACCAGGCACAGCACAGACTCCAGCCAAGTGGCATAAAAAATACCTGGTTCTCTAAAATGACTTAAAAAACCTGATATGGTTGCTACTAAAAATAACAACACATGAACTTACCAAGATTTTACCAGCATATTTGGGAAAAAGAATACTGAAACATAATTAGTATTTCCTCCAGCTGTCACCCGTGTGAGTGATGCTATTTTTACTGCTACAAGCTGAAAGGTCCTTTAAATACTGCAAAAGTAACACAAGTCATGCTCACGTTCTCTCTCTTTTAAGGATTAAAAAAAAGTTTACTGTTCACCAAACTGTGGCTGCAATTCTTTGCAATACACTCCAATTGACTGTAAAATCTGAACAGCATTTAACATTAATTTTACTGAGCATCATACTTCCATGCTTCAGGATTCAGAATGCATCTAATTTTTTTTCCTGCGTGTTTGAAAACCATAAATCTAGGCATTAGCTTTGCATCTTCTGCCAAGATTTAAATCTTTATTCCCTCATGACTGTGCACTTAATCATATGAAGGCATTATTTTGCTAGACATACTCAGTCCTGAAAGCAAAATCAAGTCCTACAGTGCAGCTGAAATTCCAACTAGTTACAGCACAACACATTTCCTCGCTATTATCTAAGTTTGACTTAGTTCTTCAAGCCCACCAAAGCTTTGCTCACCCTTCCTCAGGAAAAAGAAAGTTGATCAGTGTCACCTAATGTGAAGAGAGAAGTTTGCAGAGAATCCATCCCCAGAAGCCTGCTAAACACAGGTCGTTATTGGGATAAAAAAAGTTACAAGCACCGATGTAGCCCCTACTGGTCTAAGCATAAATACTATGCTCAGACTTCACGGGATTACCAACATCCAGAAACTGCATACTTTAAAGGAATTTCTATGGTTTTCTGCCTGTTGAAACAAGAAACCTTTAGAGAGCCTACTCCTACTCAAACATAATGTAAATCAAGAAGTATTTTAAAATCAGCATTTCCTCCTATTCTAAAGCAACGGACCAGATACACATATGAAAATATTGAATTCCTCATATGGTTTTACCACTGAAAAACTACAACTAGAACATGACAAGGGAGATTCACAGCACTCTGCATGAGATGTATTAGGTCAACTTTGAAAGCAGAAGGAAGCAGCACCCCAATGTTTATCAGCCCTTACCCCTTCAGGTTATCTACCTTATGTTCTGCAGACAATTAAGAGAAACTGGACAAGACCAGGCTCCATCCCAGCCCACTGCAGTTTTGGAATACCCACACTGGGTCGGTCTTTCCTTCCCACCCACAGGAGTGCACATGCTGCCTGCCTGCTCCACGCCACACAGCCCAGCCGCCTGACACAGCACTGGCTGCGCTTTCTGAAGTTACCCACTATCAGCCTAGATAAGCTGCAGGCAGTGGAAAACCTGCCACAGACGAGGCAAAACATCCAAGCAAAGACAACTGAGCTGCAAACAGAAACCAAGAAGCTGAACTTGCTGCTGTTCCCCTCTAAGTCAGGTGCAAAGGAAACCTTACACGGAGACCATGCCTCACACCACACTGCTAGTGAAATTACAGCACACTCAGGGCACCTCCTCTTTGCTGACACCGTGCTTGCTCAGCCCCACTGGTGTTAGCAGTAATGGAAAGCATAAAACAGAAATGCACACACCAGAGGCAGCCAATGCTACAGTGCAGAGTGATGGCAGCTGCTGCCACAGCCCTGTGTGGCATCAGGTGAGGTTTTCAAAGAATTTTCCTGCTCTAAGCAAATTGAAGGTAACAATGGAGGATCCCTGGCATCTGGTTCAGTTCTGTCCTTTTTCATGGCATCAGCAGAGAAGCAGATTTATATACTAAATGTCCTCTGAACACCTGCTTGTAATGAGCATTCCAGGTCCAGGGATAGACTGAAAGTACAGCCACAGAAGTGACAAAAACCTAAGTTCAAGAAAAGTAAACAAAACTGAGAAACAACATTCTTTTTGTTGCTTTTATGCTCTTTTTCTACCCTCCACTTCTCCAAAGCAGTGTGAGGCCCAAGGACACTAAGGTGAACTATAGACATTTGTCACGGCCCTTGTCTCTCCTTCCCCTTCCCAATTATTTCCTCCTGTCTAACAGCACAGCCCATCCATTTCTCCCACTCATTAAGCTCAGGTTAACCAAGGACACAATTTCTTGTTAAGCAGATGGTCCATGACACAAGACTTTTGCAGGTTTGTAGCATCAGCACAGGCCACATGGAGCTCAGGACTGAGGCAGCGCTGCGCTCACCACGCCGCTCTGCTCTCTGCAGACCCAGACTGCGACGTGCAAAGCCTTCTGAAACGCTGCTAGCCTTGTGCTCCTGTCAGCAAAGAGGCAACTGAGGAAAGGTCCCTCCGGCAGATCAAATCCCCTTCATTTGGGAGGACATAGTCCAACCACTGTGTCTGAGAGCTAATGGTATGCACGATAAGAAGACCAAAGCCATCCCTGAAGTCAGACCAGCTGGAGTCCCACTTTGTGCTAAAGCCTCCAGTGGTGGCCAGCCAGGGATGGACTGGAGCAGGAGGATGGCCTTGGGTATCTGCAGCACTGCTCTGCTGAAAACCAGCACTTTGTAGAGGAAACTATAGGAAGGTGATGAAAAACCCTTGTTACTCATCAGCAAGCCGGAGTCCTTCAAGACTAAGAGAACTCAGTGGTCTTTCCTGGGCAATCAGATGAAAAGAGGCACTTGGCAAATGGGCAATCTCTGCTCAGGGACATGAGGAGTCAGTCATTAGCCAGTCATCTGCTTTTCCCAACTCCTGGCTTTATTCTGAGCAAGAGGAAGGGGGAGGTAGAGATGGAAGAGAAGGAGCAGCATAAATCCCTGATTTCCATGAACCTCCACTGCCCTCCAGGTCACAGAGGCACACACAGCTCCACTGATGCCCTTCCTTGCCCAGACTGCAGCAGTGTGGAAGCAATGGCCACTCTGGGTCACAAGCAGTCCATCAGAAACTCTGCATGACCAGTAAGGGCAGCGCTGCCCAGCCTTCCTCAGAACAAGCCACCTCAAATACTTCCCTCTAAAACTCAAGGGAAGGATGTCTTCTGGATGCATTTTTCTTAACAGGTGCCCCAAAAGATGAATGTCAGGATTTTAAACCTAAGTGCATCCTCCCTTCTGTATTTTATCCTGTGTGGCTAGATTTGGCAGTTTATTTGAAGTAAAAAACTTTTCAAGCCTAGGAATTTGGTGGTTTATTCCACTTCTTTTTCTTAACACTGCTAGCTAAGTCTTGTAGCTTTAATGCTATCCATCTTGCATTTTTTATTATTAATTAAAAATTGAATCCACCTAGAAGACAGAGGTAAAATACTAACACTTTTTCAAGACAGAATGCATTTTTATATAACCTTGCAACAATTACATGGACAAATTCCCCTGAAACATTGATCCATTTGAAATCTGACAACGTCTAGTTTCTTCTGAAGCACTGAAGCCCCTACTATTATTTTTATTTACAATGCTGCAGAGTACCAGCACCTCTGAACTTCTGATACAAAGGCTGCATTGTCCCAGGAGCAAGGAAAACAAGCTGATGCAACTGAGGAGTAATACTACTTTTGTGACATCTGCTTCCTACCACAACACAAGTCAGAGGACACTCAACAGTATACCTGGATGCAATCAAACCTAATCTACTACAAAAAACCTGTAAGTTTTGCCAACTTGTAGTTCCCAAACCACAGGCAACTCACATGATCATCCACCTTCACAGAAAAGTGTTTAACTGAATGTCAATATATTCCAGAAAGCAAAAGTATTAGGTACAAAACCTGTAAACCTGGGAAGCCCTGCTACAAGAAGTTAATATATTTCCACTATGGTTCATGTCAGAGGAAAGCTGGCAAGGATTTAAACTCACCCTTGACTGCTGACTACCCAGACATTACAGCATCATGAGTGCTGGGAAATGTACAGCGAAACTGACTGACTAAAGACTTTTTTTTTAATTAGCATTATATATCTCTTTGGGAGGTGCATGTCTTTGATAAAGACATTAGGATTTAAAAAAATGAGGAAAGAAAAAAAAAGCAAATATGCACTACCAGCACAGGAATTACTGTAAAGCCAGTCATCCTTTTCAGTAACCTGAAAGTAATTGCAACAGATGCTCCAACAACAGAACTGTCCTGGCAGGAAATAATTATAGCATCAAATAGCAATGAAGTCATTACATATCTTGGGGTCTCAGCAGAGAGAGACCAAAACCAGTGGAAGCAAAGTAACTTTTTCTTTTTTTTTTTTTTTTTTTAAGCACTTAAACACAGCCCAGCAGGGAGAAATGAGAAGATCAGAACCAACAGCACGTTCTCCCTCTTAAGAGAAAGTGCAGGTGGAAGACCTGGCAATCCTCTGTTGCTATCCAAAGTATTAAGGCGTCCGTATCAGCACTGTGCAACTCCTACGTTAATATTTTCACTGCTGCTATAGGAAGCACATCTGTAAGAGTAATATCTCCCCGAATCCTTACATTTCCCACAGAGGGTTTATAGAAAAAAAGGGTTTCAAGGAGCAACACGTAATGAACTTTCAACTCTGTCCTCCTCAGGCACGGCAGTATTTTGTTCCATGAGCAGTCGCATCGGCCTGGTTGCGCCGGTGACAAGAATTCCCGCGGGACCGCCCGGTCGGGGGCGAGTGCGGGCAGCCGGACCCGCTCGGTGAGTTACGGAGCCGCCCCGCAGCCTGCAGCCCACGCTCACACCCCCTCCCCGAGGTACTCCTTCATCCCTGTTCCACCAGAGCCTCCAGCAGTCTTTTCCAAGTCACACATAAGGGTAACTTGGCCGCTGAGTTTTTGGTTACTTCTCCTGCTCTTCGTGCTATCCAGCAAAGTAAGAAGTTGCATTTATCCAGAGACTTCCAGATTCATCCTGCAGACAGGCTGTAAGCATCCCCAGCGCAGCTACCCGACTGAGCCCAGGCAGACTGCCCATGCC
Organism: Melospiza melodia melodia; assembly: GCF_035770615.1. Classification (NCBI taxonomy): domain Eukaryota; kingdom Metazoa; phylum Chordata; class Aves; order Passeriformes; family Passerellidae; genus Melospiza; species Melospiza melodia. The sequence continues at coordinate 127,972,721 of NC_086194.1, read as the reverse complement.
CCGCAAGGCACACGCACACGCCGGTTTCCCAGAAGTTTGGGGCAGACAGGGAGCCCGAAACACACACGGCCACTACATCACCGCCAACCCCGCCGCCCTGCCCGTCCTTCGCCACGGCTCGTTTCCAGCAGCAAGGGCAGCGCGCCGGGCTCCGTCCTGCCCCACCAGCGAGGACCGCGACAAGCCGGCTAAGTCGCGACATGAGACGTACCCCAGCCGGGGCAGCCCGGGAGGGATCACTCACCTGGGGGCAGCTGCAAGTTGGCCGGCAACTGGAGGGTGGCTGCGGGCGGCCCCTTGGGCGCCACTGGCCGCGGGACGCCGGGAGCGGCCCCCCGCACCGCCGGGGTGCCCGCGGGACGCGGCGGGGCGGCGGCGGGGCCGGCGGGCACAGCGGCGGCGGGGCTGCCCCGGTCGGGCGCCGAGCCCGCGGCTGGGGCGCAGGCGGCCGCCTGCTCCGGGTGCCCGCCGGGCATGAGCCTGACGGGGGCCGCCGAGGCGCTCATGGAGGAGGAGGCGGCGAGGGGACCGGGGGCGGCCGCGTCGCGCAGAGCCCCGCGGCGCCCCGCAGCATCGCGGGCGGAGGGCGCTCAGGCGGTGCCCCGGCCGGCGGCTCGCCCGCGGAAACACATGGCAGCGCCGCTCCGCCGGCTGCCGGGCGCCGCGCACGTGGGCCCGGCCGGCCCGGCCTCCCCTGCCGCCGGCGGGAGGGAGGGAGAGAGGGAGGGGAGGAGGGAAGAAGGGCGGGCCAATGCCGCCAGCGCGTCCTACTGCGGCGGCGCCCGGCCCGGCCCCGCCGCCCCTTTGAGCCCGCCCGTGTTTATGGAGCCATGCGGGCTCCAGCGCCTGCACCGCGCCGAAGTTGGCGGCGGCGGAGAGAGTCCGGGCGGCCGGAGGGGACGCGGCCGGAGCCCCGGGATGGGGGTGAGTGTGCGCGGCCACGGCAGAGCTGCGGAGCCTCCTCCCGCCGTGCCAGCCTCCGGCCCGCCTACCTGCGCCAGACCTCCCTCCCCCGGCTGCACCTGGGCTGCAGGTGTCCTTGGGCTTGCATTCAAAACGAGAGCGGCTCCGGCAAGCGTCAGAGTTCGTCCTGTCGTGATGGGAGCTTGCTGACAGGCCGAGACTGCAAAAGGAGCACGGATCTGTAGGATGAAGGGGACAACGCTGTGCCGTTTGACCTTCGTACCCGGGGCTCGACTTGAAAAAAGACGGAGGGAGGATGTGGAACTCAGTCCCCCTTGTAAAGCAAGGGGGTGATCCTGACAGCATACACACGACACAGCTCTAAAAATAAATTTTAAAATACAACGGAAAGTTTTTGCACGTGTGATAGAGAACTCAGCATGACCTTCAGTAATTCTGCTTTGAGGTCGTTGTGTATCGTAACCAAGTCTAGATTAAATTTCAATTCATTCTGAAGCATGCTGATGGCCGTGCTTTATTTTATGCATAAAATTTAAGGGGTATTGCTTATAACTACCCAAACTGAGCACTACATAAGCAATTATAAAATACAGGGCCTATTTTATGGCTGATTAAAGTGGTACAAAAAGCTCGAAGTCAAAAAAAATTAGAAGAAAAAATAATAATTAGTCTTGTATTCAACTTCTCTTGCAATGATGTTTTTCAGGTAGAAAGGTAGACAAGAAAGGGAAACACTCCTCTTCTTGGCCATTTTGAGTAACAGCTTTGCTTGATTCCACAGCGTTAGTGCTTTAAATTGCTGTCAGCAACAACAGATACAGAGAAGAGAAATTGCTCACCTTTTGCCATGCCTACTCTATTCCAGAACAAATCAGCCCAAAATCTCAAAGAGGTGGCAGCAACAATGGTCAGTTTCCAGGTGTCAGAGCAAGCTAAGAAGAAGGTGAAAAAGAAGAGGTGGTAACACAAAAGAGGGCATCCTCTCTACCTTTTACAGCTCTGCCAAGTCTGACCAAATTACATAACTTCTTACCCATGTGAAGCTGTGTTACACACATAAAGTAACAACCAGGGTACAGCGAGTTACCTCCTACATGCCAGAGGATGCACAGAGACCAGGAGAGAGCGGTGCTTCAGTTTCAGCAAAGACCAGCAGTGACTGATGGCAGAAGGGAAAAGGATGCAAAGCAAGGCCTCATGTTTATTATTCTTGGACTTCAGGAAGAATGGAGTTGGCTTCTTGCTTAAAGCCAGATTTTTACCTTCTTGCAGCCATTGAACTTTAAAGGGAATCTCTAAAGACCCCCATGCAGATGCTCAGGAGTGAAAGTGCATCTGAAGGAGGCAAAAAGAACCAGCTAAAGACAACAGAATTGTATGTACCAAAGCTGCAAAGCACAGCAGTGTGTGGAAATGAGAAGTAGAAAATACAGCATAGTGAGAGAAAGAAATACACGAATCAAGGAGCGAAGGAAGCAATATGAAATGCATTACAAGAAAAGGCATACAACAATTACAATAAAGAGAAAAAAAATCCATACCTAGAAGATGTAGAAATATGCATATCTTTAATACAATTAAAAAGTTTAAGTGCCATAAGTATCTTGTCCAAACAAGGCAGAGGCACCCATCATTGTGTGAAACTGCGCAGGAAATAAAAGGAAGAGTCCTTTTCCCACACTGGAAACATGTTATCATATAGGTTCAGTATGGACTCTTTATTAGCAAAGTTAAGGGAAATACAAAAAGTCATTCAGAACAAAAAGGAACAAAGAATCTGGAACTTGAAAGCTATTTTCATAACTGAAAGAGGTTACAGCACATGTAAGGAAGTTACTTTTGTCATTACCTGGAGTTCTGGAGTTTTAAAAAATCTCTATTCTCTTGGGTAAATGCTACCATCAAAAAAAAAAAAAAAAACAAAAACAAACAAAAAAAAACCCCATACATTAAAAAACTCTGAATTAAATCATCATTCTTGTCTATGCTCTTTTTTACCCCGAGACCTTGTCTGTGGGATACTAAACATGGTAATTGCTTTTCAAAGTCAGCTGAAGATGCATCTAAGCATGGAACTGTTCCTTCCAAGAACACCCAGCCTTGGCAAACCGACCTGCTCTACTACTTCCAATAACCCATGAATGGGCACATCTGACATTCATAAAGAAGTCCCTTCTTTACCTTCCAGGCACAGAAAGCATTACAGCAAACAGCAGCTCCGATTTCCTTTCCAGGAGCTATTAGGTTAGATACTGCCCATAGTTTGCTCTGCATGACCTGTTTCCAACAGCTGAGACCTTCACAATGCACACTGAATCAGTCTGTGCTGTTTTAAGTTTCTGGAGGCTTTCAAATAGCATATTTAAAACAGAAACCACCCTCCATAAAGCTACTCGCCCTCCAAAATCTCTGTCCACACAGCCGGCCTTAACTCTTCCAAAGACGGACATTTTTAAGTTCTTAGGTGTTAAGCCAGTTTCACATACAACAATGGTTTCAGCTTCCTATAATCCTAAAAAATCTTATCTAGTATGCTTCAAGGGTTTTTAATCTGTCCATGATTCTTTTTACAAAAGCTTTATATTCTCTTAGTTAGAAAATCAGGAATAGAATACATGAGCAAAAAGACTAAGTTAGGGGAATCAAAGTTGTACATGTGTATCTATTTACTAATGAAAACAAAGTGAAATTGCAGATAGGTATTTAATATCAGCAGTAAACACACCTGCATTTTGGTTGCAATTTCAGTAGATTTGTTTGTTTGTTTATAGTCAGAGATACAGTCTGCCCTGGGTTTTTGTGTTGACTGATGATCTTTTTATGGAGGTGCCTCTTTCAGATATTCAGGTCACAATGTATATACAGATCTGCGTAAGTCAAAGTCTTTGTTCCATGAGGTACAATACCCTGCAGCTTTAAAACCTTATAAAACATTTAAAAGTACAACCAGAAGGTATAATAAAAGAACTGGGCATACAGTTTTATACTTTTACATAGCATAAAGCTTGGTTGACTATACTGAGCTACTAACAGCAAGAGAGCTAACAGTGAGGCACATGAAGTCCCAGCAGAGGAATTCCTGTCTGGCTGTGCACCTGCAATGCCAGCTGATTTGAGGAACCCCAAGCTACATCACAGAGTCATAGAAAGATGTGTTGGAGAAGACCACCAAGACCATCAAGTCCAACCATTACCCTGCACTGCCAAGTCCATCACTAAACCTTGTCCCTCAGTACCACACATACAGATTGTTTCAATATCCCCAGGGATCATAACTTAACCACTTCCCTGGGCAGCCTGCTCAAATGCTCAGCAGCCCTTTCAGTGAAGGAATTTTTCCTAATCTCCAATCTGAGCTTCCCCTGGCACAATCTGAGGCCATTTCCTCTTGTCCCACCACTTGTTCCTTGGGAGAAGAGACCAACTCTCACCTGGCTACAGCCTCTTTCAGGTAGTTGTAGGGAGCGATAAGGGCATCCTTCAGCCTCCTTTTCTCCCAGCAACTCCCGTAGCCATTCCCCAAACAATTTGTGCTCCAGACCTTTCCCCAGCTCCGTTGCCCTTCTCTAGACATGCTCCAACACCTCCATGTCCTTCTTGCCTTGAGGGGTCCAGAACCGAAAACAAGATTTGAGGTGCAGCCTCACCAGGAGCAAGTACAGGGGGACAATCACTGCCCTGGTCCTGCTGGCCACACTATTCCTGACACAGGCCAGGGTGCCATTGGCCTTCTTGGCCACCTGGGCACAGCTGGCTCATGTTCTGCTGGAAGGGATCTGGTGAGGTAGGAAGGTCTGGAAAGCACGCACACCTCACAAGCTTAGCTCTAAGTAAAAAAGATCAGAAAACTAAGTGAACAAAGGAAGAAGGGAAGAATGGGCATGAACAATAGCCATGAGGAGCTGAAAATATACAGTAACAGGAAATAGATACATTAAAAATGCTTCTACAAAAGAGATCCACAAATTAAGCTTAGCCGTTGGGCACAAATATATTCTCAACAGAACAGAGAATAAAATCAATTGATCTCAGACTTAATATGGTAAGAATTACAGAACTATACTATGAAATTATTCTGGATACCACTTGCTATCCAGTAAAACTCACTCAAAGAAAAGAGTTTTATCACTGATGCTGCAGTGGTCTACAATAATACAGCATTATGTATTCAAGCATTTTGTAAGGTGACATTGCTATTTTATTTATTTATTTATTGATATTGCTCATGAATAATGTACAGTATTGCAACACTTAATAAATGAAACAGAACACAAATAAGATCTTTACTGGATTCATAATACCACTGAGCAGTAATTAGCCTATTTGCAAAAATTACAATAAAAAAGGAGGAAAAAGAGGTTCTGACAGTTTTTACATATCCTGTACCACTAATAACCCAGGCCAACCATCAGCTTCTGGAAAACACGTCAGTAATTTTTTGTGGCAAATATATTTGCAAGGAAAAAAAAAATCCTCTTTTTTATACAGCTCAAGCATATTGGAAATAGCACAACTCTAGCTCTATCACGTTTCAGGAAAACCTCAAAACAGCTCAGACAGAAGAAAGTTCATTCAGCAACTCTGTGCACTGTGGACAGTTAATGCCTCTTAGAGCTTCAAAAACATTATGGTGTCATAATTGTTCTGTGACTTAGATCTTTTTCCCTTCTCCGTTTCTGTAACTTGCATTTCAGTATCTTTTGTATTAAAAATCTGAGTAAAACAAAATTATTAATGCCATGGATTTCCAATTGTGATGCTCTGATATATTTTTCCTTTATCCTCACAAGTATCACATTGTATAAAACTGTTGCTGGAGTGCTGTGCTAAATTTCCACCTCTCTGTGCTTGCATATTGTCTTAGATTAAGGAGGTGCATGTTTTTTAGCTGAACTGCTGGTCTCCCACTGGGAATTCATAATTTGATTCACCCTTAATGCATAAAGAGCATAAAAGCATAGAAAGCTAATGATTTCTGAACCTGGAACTGCAATCTTGTTTCCTTGTTTTGTTCCATGGATAATTCAAAGAAACTGGTTTACTTGATCAAAAAGTGCCTGCAAAGAATGCCTGGATTTATCTTTTTTTTCCTTTTGGTCATTAATAAAAATATTGAGGTTTTTTCCTTTCCTCTTCCTTCCTTCACACTGTTCTCATATTTGAAGGGGGAAAGAGGGGTATTTTAAACTTTGAACAAATGTCAAAACTGAAAAATTAGTCTAATTTCAAAAGCATTAATGTAAAGCAAATTGTTTGCCCTATGTAAACATTTGGGAAAATGCATTTACGTATTGCTCCCTCCCCTATTTTTTCTGTGCTGTTTCCAAAACATCCAAGTAACAGTCACTTACTGTACTGTCATACTGGGAGAGAGGAAATGCATATTGAATTTCAAAGCACGCACTCGTACAATTTGTTATTCAAGCTGAATACCTAGAGACAGGCAACACTCTGGTGCTCCATCACCCTCATTGTAAAAGAAAAGAAAATTAAACAAAATATCCTGATGTTTCAGTTTGAGCCTGTTAACTCCAGTCTTGTCACTGAACACCACTGGCGCTGTCCTCTTCATACCTTCCCATCAGATATTTATAGACATTGACTTTATCTCCCTGAGCCTTCTCTTCTGCAGGCTGAGCAGTCCCAACACTCTCAACCTTTCCTCACAGGAGAGATGCTCCAGTCCTTTTATCACCCTTGGGGCCCTTTGCTGGACTCTCTCCAGTAGATCCATGTCTCTCTTGTACTGGGCAGCCCAGAAGGGAATGCAGCACTCCCGGTGTGGCCTCACCAGAGCTGAGCAGAGAGGAAAGTTTGTCTTCCTGCTGGCAATACTTTATAGAGGTAGTATTACAGTAACTACTATGAAAAATGAGAATACCGCATTCTGATCATATTTTAATGCAAATTTTTATATAATATATACCCTGTATCTTCCACTTGTGATGGAAACAAACTATTAAGCTACAAGGGACAACATCGTGTCAGAAACACTGTGGTAAGGATCACTGTTTGATAAAACACTGCTATAATTTTCATCATTTTCAAAGACAATGATAATGACTTATACAACCCACACAAGTAGCATGTTGCCATACACCTTCCTACACTGCTTCCTGCATGAAGTGTTCCCAACAGTGCCTTACACTATTATAAATCAGCAGCAACCATGATAGCTCCCAGCACTATCAATCTACAGAGACACTACAAAAGTCACCTAACATTGTACCTCCAGATGTTAGGGGAGATTTCATACATCAAGTTGAATGCACAGGTGTCACCTGGAATAATTTTTGTGAGAAGATTTTGCATACCATTTATATAATTATTTCCTATAGAGTTATTAATACATACCAGGGATGGCTGGTTTCTCCTTATTATAGGAAGTTCAACGCTTTTTCCACCAGATTTCACAGTGTAGCATATAATGAAAACATTACAACAACTATATTTACCAAGTATTTTGCATTTTCATGAAGAAAAGAGGCCCAGGCTTTTCTTGAAGCTTTTAGCATGCACTTCATATTGGATGACTTCTCAGCCAATTTGATGGTGTCCTTTGAGCTCCTGGAGCAGCTCTGGGATACTCCTGTCCCAAAAACTCTTACCCAGCTTTAGCATTGCAATTGCAGATGACAGAAAGGAAGTTGCAAATCTCACCACAACACACATGAACTTACCTGCTTAAACTGATCTTATAAAGGCTCACATACATTTCGCAAAGGGACTCCCTCACAGCCACTGTGCAACATGCAGTGCATAACTTTTCTGTCTGCCAGGTCAAGACTCTGGTTGTTAGACTCTGCTAACATTCCAATACTTCATCGTAGGATATCTAGGAACATAAATACATGAGAGCAGCAGCAGTTCTCAACTATTTTTATGCCACACGTCTTTATTCTCTGGCAACTCCTGTTAGCCAGAACCTCTTCTGATCAACAGCTATGGAAAGCACAAAAACTTCAATCCTTTAACACCCTCCTGTGAGCAACAGTTGAAAGAACTCAAATTCTGTCCATAGTAGAAGCACCCCAAGTAAGCTGGGATGTAGACTATTTCATTATCTATATTCAGCATTTTAGGAATGCCATGGCTGAATTAGGCAGGGTTTTTTTGCAAAAACAGCCAAGAAGCTCAGTTTGAAAGAACTGCAAAGTTTGGTACCTAATTCTTTACATCAGAGAAGAAAAAAGGCATTCACAGGGTTTCTCTCAAATGGAATTCCAAACTTTTTCCAGTTTCATTGGCATCTAAATCACTGTCAACTTCCTAGTGAATTGAAGATTGTCCACATGGTCTAATGTGCAAGACCATGTGGACAATCTTCTAGAGCTGTGTTTTCTTTTCTTACATTATCTAGAGATAATGTAAGAAATATTTGTAGTGGTTCAATGATTACCTTTCCCACCCTGAAGTTTAATAATAAAAAAATTTCTAATATAATAGCATTAAAAAAAAACCCAGTAGCATTTGTTCATTTAGAAGAGATGCAGAAAGTGGGCAGAAGCTTCACCTGGGTTTACTGAAGAGCTGATTATGACCATTTTCACCTGTGCCATGATTTCTCAATAAATGGTATCCCTGGTGGTCCAACTGCCAATACACATTCACCAGTCCTGAAGACAAGTATCATCCATCAGCATTTTTTAAAAATTAAAATCAGAATGGCAAGAAAGGTGTTCTGCACTGTTTACAGTGGGGGAAAAAATTATATTCAGAGACGGGAAAAGCAGATGGGACAACGGCTTCCCTGCTTTCTCTCTTTTGGGAATCAGAGAATGTGAACAGTAATCCAATTACCTACACTCTTGAGACAAAAACTAGGGAATAAAAGGCAAGTACAGGCAGGTCCTAGCAGGACAGGGAGCCAAAAAGGTGCGATGGGCACATCAGAGTATAGAACAGTAGAAGACTGCAAAGTTAAACACCATCCCTTGCATTGGTAAGTAACTGTGCTATTCTATGCTTACCTTGGGAAAAATAAAACCACACAAACAAACATGCAATACTTAAGAAAGGAGAAAAGAAGTAATTAGGACTTGTCATTACCTTTTGCCCATAACCTCCAAGTCAAGAGCCAAAATCTCTGAGCAAAAAGGAATTGAGAGAGAGATAATGGTAACAGCAAGAATGGCTACTACCTGGTAAAATATCAAAAAGCAACTTTCCCCACCAAGGTTCTTAAGTAGAGACAACACAAAGCGTGTACTTATTTACCAGTTCTAGCAACTACTTTAAAATATCAATGACATTAAGAGGTTAAAGAAAATTGGCAAAAATATCAAATTGATTAAACTAGCACTTACAGTATCAACAGAGTAATGAGAAGTACTTATGTAATAAAACTACCCACTTAGAAATAAAGACAAGTCAATAGAGAAGTGATTATCACAATTCAGCCTTGATTTTTTTTATTTCATTGATGGACAAAAGCAGAGAAATTCATAAAATACACAGAACATACATAAAATTAGTGTAAGCCTTTAAAGGATCTTTATGTCCTTCAGTCCTTTGCCTCAAAGCCAATGTAATATTTGATTTTTGTCTTCACCAAGGCATGTACTCTTACAGGTCTGGGGGAGTTTTAATTCTACAGAAAAATTGTTCAAATTTACTTATAACCAAAGAATTACAAAATGTGCTGATGCACTATTTTCCTCTCTCCTCTTCTCCTACTAAGCCTTACCAAAGAGAACTAATTAAAACTGATCAGCGAAGGTGGACATCACTCCTGCTGTGCATTGGGAGACAAATCCAGTGCAGCAGCTTCCAGCTGCCTGAGCTATACCTATGCCCAAACAGAAAGGTGATCAAACACTGGAGCAGGCTTATCTCTACTTCTTCAATGGTCTCTGGCACACATCAGGAACCTGCAGCCAGGGCACAGCTGGTCCATTCTAGAGGCAAGGAGACTCTGGTTTGAACACAGTCTCGAGGACAGAACCCGGTCTTCAGCAGTTTTGTTCACTAGTGAAGAGACACCCCATCAGCTCAGGCACTGTAAGAGCTTCCAGAATCCACTAAGCACAAACTCAGCAATGAAATTACTCCACTGGATTATAGTAGTAAATATTTTATGGACTGAGCACAAAGTATGGGCAGCACCAGCTGCTGTCAGGTGTGACTGTTCCTTTAGCCAGAGGACTTCCTCAACCAGCTTTCATACCTCTTCATGATACTCACCATCATCTGACACTTTTAAGCAGAAACCTAAAAGTGTCAAACCTTATCTGCTGAAGTTGCAACCCAATATGTGATGTATTCTGCTGTGGCTGGACCCTCAAGAGTCAGTCTATGGTGCTTTAAATCACTATTGTGGCACCAGCAGTCAGGTCTGCATAATCACAATGATAAAGTCCTCACAAAGAGTCCTTCATTAACTAACAACAAATTGTTATTCAAGAAGGATGAAACCACTGCAACTTTTGTTTTTTTAAAGACAAAAACTGCTAAGAGAGCAATGTAGGTGAAAACAAATTTAAAACCTGACACAGAAATAACTTTATTCTGAGAAGTAGCAATTTTAAGTAAATTTCAGGCCATAACAGTTTTTGTGTTTACAGAAAGTTTACTTGCATAACTAAATATGGGTTTAGCCACTCCAAAAACACATATGAAAAGCACCTTCTTTTCTAGATACCACATATCATGGTTTTGGTATTGTACCACTCCCACCAACCACAGTACCAGGAAATGGGGGTTGCCAGCAGCATAATAGTGTGTAAGAAGAGAGGGCTACTGAGGTACATCCTTTTTCTTCTTCATTACAAGATACTGTAGAAAATCCAAAGTACAGTACCACATCACAACTTTCCTGATGGTAAAGCCAGTTGAGTAAGTTCCTTACATCCCAAACTCCTAGTAAATTATTCGCTCTCTGGTGTAGTTCTTCATTCTCCCACAAATGAACCTGCTTGTGAGGCCAGTGAAAACATTCAGTTTCCAAAGCTAAAAGATAATTAATTTTTTAAGTTGGATCATTCTGATGAACTGTTTACTACAAAAAGCTGATCACTTGGACTTCTTTGATCACTTGGACTCCTCTTTTTGGGAGCAGTTCCACATTTAGCATCAGCCAACCTAAGAGCCCATTGCTACAAAAGAAGAGGTTCTTTCTCCTGCCTCTCACTGCACATTTTGATTTTCTCCCTATTTTAAGATGAGCAGGTCTACAAATGTTAAATTACTGTTGATCTACCTGTGTGTGGATCAAACTCAAAACTAATTTTTTTTGACAAGCTGAATTTTGTTTCAATCCCTTTGAAATCACCCAAAGAGGATAGCTTCACCTCCTGATAGCATAACCGAAATGGAGATTGCCAAAAAACACAGCAGTTCTGTTCTTCCCAACCACTTCCACAGACATTCCTGCAGCTTTCCTTGAACTGCATTTAACAATCACACAGCTTTGTGGCAACTCACAAAAAAACCCCACTTTGCATCAGATCAGTGAGTTTAGTACCATTATCCTCAATAGCAGCCTGCATACACAACTGGTTAGGTGTAATATCAAATTCCACCCTTAGTGGGTGGCATAAATGGTCTGGCCCCCAAAAAAGAACATTTACATCTCCTCCCCCAACTTCTTCCTTCACTCCCCCTTTCCCTCACAGCTATGGGATACATATGGCTGCCCACTGAATCAATGCAACAAGAAAGTAAAGATTTTTTTTCTGGGAAGTTGATGAGCTGAGTCCACTCACAAGGGCTCCAAAGCAGTATCAGAAAGGGCACCAGGGAGAAGATGACAGTGTTTAGGACAGAGCAGAGGCAGGAGGAAGAAGTGCCACCACCCAGTAGCACACAGTAATGTGAGGGTTAAGCTGATCTAAGTCAGTGCTGTGGCTTTGCTCTTTGAATTGCTTCCTCTTCTCAGTCTGTGGCTCTCACCTGGCCTGGGTGAGACACTGCAATAAACCTTCTCTGGTTTTCCCGGCTTATCTCTCTGCCCTGCAGGGCTTCCAGCCTGCTTTACCACACCTCAGCCAGGCAGCAAGGCCAGCACAGAAGGGACAGCGGGACAGCACAGCCTGGGGTGGGTAAGACCTTTGCCTTGAGGTGCCAGGTAGCAATGCCCAGTTGGTTTAGGGGTGCCATGGAACTGTACAGGGGGATGATATGTATGCTCTAGGCAGTTCTGCTAACCATCTGCTGAGCTTCCATGCAGTTTTTCCTTCATTCGGTCCCCATCTGAAGAAAAATATTCCTTGTGGAGCCAAATGTTCTAAAGTGTTGGATTATATATTATATATATGTTTGGAAGAGAAGTCTCTTTTAAGAGATGGACTTATCAAGAGGCAGCAGCTAGGGAAGGGGAGGAGGAGAGCAGCAGAGATTTAAGCCAAAGTTGTGTTCCAAGTCTCCAGAAATATTTCCAATATCATCCTCATTTGTTTTGATGAATTTTATCTGTAGATTAGTATTTCTTGTCCCTTTCAGTCTGCCTATTGCCATTGGAATTAGTAAAGAGCAACTTCTGCTAAACAAGTGGCTTGCTCCTAATAACAAGATGCAAACAGACCTAAAAAATTATTTAAAAAAAATGTACCATTAATTTTGCAAAATTAAAATTATAAATTATTCCCACTGGCCCCATAAGAATCCCTTGGCCATGTTCAAAACAGTTGTGTAGAAGCCTTCATGTCCTAGTACCAATGTCCCAAACCATAGTGTCCATCTTCACAATATTCTTCATAAATTCATTGTTATTCAATTACCTTCATATATTCAATCTTCATAAATTCAGTTTTAAAGGTCTCCTATGTACCATATACTTGCAAGGCAACATATTGTGGTACAATAACTGGTAACAATACCTGCAATAACTGGTGTGGTGTGATCAATAACCTACCAATAACTGGTGTGATCAACCAGTGCACATGTTCTGCTCACAGTTCTTTCCTCTTGAAGCTTGGCAACATTTTCATTTTTGTATATGCAACACAGCTGTATCCAGCCCTCAAATTCCATCCTGTTCAGTAAAGATAAAATTTTCTTATCCCAAATATTTATTTATGTTATGCAGAGATGTTGTAATAATAAGTCTTCTCACAAGGACATTGGCAAACAGTTATCTGGAGGCTGTGTCATCCTCCCCAAATTGGAAATTATAATAATGTCTGACACCTGTTAAGAAGGAAAAAATTCTAAGGCATGGTAAAAATCACACCAAAAAGTTTTGAAGTTGCAAAAGTTGTGGTTTGCAAATGCGGTACAGATAGGTGGCCCCTGGACAAAAGGCTTATAACCAAGTAAAAAAGAAAAGAAATAAGGTGGTTACAGACATGAGAGCCCAGGCAGATAGCAAGTCTGCACAGATCAATGTGGTGAGTAGTATTCTCAGTATATTCACTGTTCATGGGTGCAGTCATGGCTACAATCTTCTAAAAACTAACTGCTGACAAAGAAGGGTAAAGCTGCCCCACTCTTCTGCCCCAGAATCATCTTCCCTTGCTTTGATATTGGAACTCATGTGCTCTCAATCTGTGAAACTCAGGCAGAAAAGCACTTTTAAAGAAAGGCGATTCGTTTTCTGCCAATTAACTTCCTTAAACATCTCACTACATGATCAGACAAGTAAAAGTGATAGCACAGGAGACAGAGTGGGAACACAAGTGAGTGTAGAGGGGATTGAAGGAAAAATAAGAATTTTGGTAACAGCTTGCTGTGAGGTTTACTTAGCTGTAAGATAATTCCAGACTGGAACTTAAATGCTGTCACTGGTTTCATAAGTATTTTGGTGGGGATGAGTTTTGAAGGCAGATGCACAACAGAGATTTATGAGAAGCTCCTTTTATAGAGAAAGAAAGTAACGTGACAACTGCTGTTTTGAAAATTTCTGAGAAAGACTAATGGAATGAAAGTTAGTCAACATCTCAAGAGCAGATAAGAACTTTGTTCCTTTCTCAGTTGTTTGAAGGTCAGATGAGCTTCCCCTGATAAAACCTTTTTCTTAGAAGATTCAAATAAATAAAAAAGGAAACTGTGTACTGTGTCAGATCTGTCAATGGACTGGAGAAATTAAATTAATGATAGGGTGATAAGCAGTGATAAACAAGGATTTTGAGCTGAACATCTCGAGCATGGTTGAAATACAACATAAGCAACCCCTCCCTTGCTTAGTCACTCTTCCTCAAAGATGCTCTCCTACTAACTCTAATGAACTGATGTAAAAGAGGGTTTACAGAACACACACAGTCTTTCCCTTGCAGAAATGTATCTTCTTATCCAGTACTCAAGAAAGAAAAGCTCTTTTAGTACGTTACATACAGAACTCATCTCTTTTATTACACAATTTTCTTATGATAAATATTCTCCTTTTCGTTTACCTAAGACTAGAGCTTTGGTATATCACAACCAACATCAAACTTTACAATTTCTGTGACTATTTTATATAAAGTATACACAAGGTAAAATATCACATGCAAAAATGTAGACAATAGTTTATTATTTTAAAAGACATAAGCTGATATTTTGGCCATTTAAGAAGAATAACAGGCTATGATTTCATAATTCTAATATAAAATACTTGCTCTTTTCAAAAGCAAGTATTTTATATTGTATTTTATGTATTGTATTTTGTATTGTATGTACCAGACCATAGGTACATACAATCTAGCCATCAATTATACTTGTTTTAGAGCTCATAAAACTTATTTCTTAAAATATGCCAGCAAAGAGTTTTTATAGACAGTCTCATGTAACGTGTCAGTCAACTAAAATTTTGTCCTTTGTTCTAGCCTTACAATTCTTTACATTGCTTAGAAAAATAAACAAAAAATATCAATAAACATAGAAGGTTTAATCTGCTTCTCCTCACCTCATTGGACCACTCTCTTTTCCACTTGGCTCTCCTTGTTATAATTTCTGATTAATTCAAATTTTTTTTGTTTCTTTTCTCCAGAGAACAAAGTTATTTCAATTCTTCATTCGTGGGTTATAATTTATTTTCCTTGACTCTATCTAATCAACTTTCCAAGTTGATGATGACCAACTACTGGGAGGAATTCTGAGAAAGACAAAGAAAAATAAAATCCATGTTTAGTATTTTCAATAGATATCTAAATATTGAGTCGAACAAAAGATAATTATTCCAAACTGAATTATTCTCACTAGCTAAATCAACAGGGTAAAATGATGCATCATGGATGGAGAATCAAAGGCTCATTTGGAATGACTAAGGAAGAATACAGCATTTATGAGTAGCAAAGAGCAAAATGGGGTAATGAATTTATTTGAGCAATAGTACCTTATTCTTTCACAAATATATACACGCTAATAGCTAGACTGTGAATATATTTAGAAAATGACACAAAACTGCATTTTGTCATTACTCCAAGACTAGTAGTATTTAATAATGAAGGTTACAGTCTAGGAAAAAAAGCTTTCTTATTCCTATAGACTCAACATAAAAGAGGCATAAGTATTTTTATGGCCCCCATTCCCATCAGCAAGGTTTCTAATTAGTCTTTTAACTTAGAATTTTTCTTACTGATACCAAGAGCAAACTCAACTTGATTTTCAGACTGACTTAATAGTAAGATATATTGTTATTTTACTTGGAAAAGAATATATTGCAATTATGGAATAACACTTTTTAAAAGTATATTTTTGTATGAGAGGCATGCTTTAAAATTTCATGCCAGATAAAAGGAAAAGAAAGCATTGCTACATCCATAAAAGAAATACTAGAAAACAACATAGTTACTATTTTCTCAATGTTTTCTCCTGTTTTTCACAGCAGACCTTCTCTGCCTTGGAACCCTCTTCCTGCAGACTGTACTCACACAAAGCATCTTCCTTCTTCTCCTTTTTGCTCCTTCTTGAAAAGAAACACACACGCAAAGATGCAAGGGGTCTGCATGGATGAACATGAGCAAGCAGCTCCTGACAAAACCCAAACATAAAATGCAGCATACTAGAGGTGGAAGCAAGGACAGGCAATCTGGAGGAATAATACGGAAATACTGCCTGAGCAGAGAGGGGCATTTTAATATCTCAGCCTTAGTTAAGTCTTTAGACATTATCTCCCTCAACAGTCTCATAGGCCAGCTGATGGAGTATAAACTAAAGAAGTGTACAATGAGGTGTAATGAACATTGGTCGAACTGTCAGTCTCACAGAGCTGGGATCAGCAGCACAGAGTCCAGCTGGGGCCAGCCAACACTGATACATCTCAGGAGTCACTGCTGGGGCCAGTGCTGCTCAACTTCTTCATTACTGGCCTGGCTGACAGCAGGGAACTGGGCCCTCAGCAAGTTCACAGATATTCCAAGAGTGAGAGTCGTTGATACACCATTGCTCTTGGATGACCTCAGCAGACTGAAAAAATAGTCAGACATGAACCACATGAAATTCAACAAAGGGGAGAGCAAAGTCCTGTGCCTGGGGAGAACCAACCCCATGCACCAGTTCATGCTGAGGGATGTCATTATAGAGCACAACACAGTACAAAGTACCACGACTCCATCAGAAGGGTGAAAGAGAGATTTATTACAGCAACATGTTGCTTTTATACTTTTTCAAGATATTTACATTCACTTAACATACACATTCACTGCCCATTAGCTATAGGAAAGAAAGAAAGTTCTCAGTGGGTGACCAAGGAGCCACATCATTCTGTGAGCCAGCTAGAGTCTGTATCTCTTAACTTTCTCTCCTCCATCACGTCTCCATGGTGACAACCTTGGTGTCTTCCTCAGGAGAGATATGGGGCTTTCCTTTATCTTCAGGAGGCCTTCGCTGGCTCACAAGAACAGCACAGAATATCTCTCCTACAGAGGGATGACTGCAAAAAGCACCTGAAAGTCCTGGTGGACATGGTGGTTGTAAGCCAGCAACATGCCCTCCCCACAAAGGGCAAGAGCATCTCGGACAGCACTGGAAAGAGCACTGCCAGCAGAATTAGGGGGTTCGTCCTTACCTCATGGGATCAGAGTCTCTGAAAGGAAATCACACTCGACATAATTTGCACTTTCTACTTCCCCTCAGGAAGCTGATGGGAATTGTGACAAGGTGGAAGTACTGCCCTCTAGTTGTTCAGTCATCTCCTCTGTCCTTCATGGTCATGAGTCTTCAGAAGGTAGATGCTGGAGATGATGCAGATGATGCAGAAGTGCGAGTTCCCAGAAGAACAGTAGGGCTCTCCACTGCAAATGTGTTGCCTTTTACCAGATATGCAAGTTCAGTGATCTTCCAGATCATTGCTACCTTTTCTTCATTATGGCTTGGCAGTGCCTTCTCATGTTTGTCTTTCCTGATTTGCTTTCAACATTCAAAAACTGAAGTTAGTGAAGTGTACCACTTTGCTTCTGTGCCATAAAATAAAATATTAACCTCTAAGAATACTTGAGGAATTTGCAGCTCTAAGGAGGTTTAGATTAGATGTTCTGCTATCTTTTATTTATAGCATATGTTCCTAGTAGCTGGAGATTCCCTTTTGAAGAATAAAATCAGGACATGGAAAGATTTTCTCACTGCAGATACTGCACTTACTCCCATTAGTGCAAACTGCTGAACCTGCTGTGAGCTTCTTTATTCTAAATATTTATATTTGCAGACTAAAATGACAGGTAGTAGAATAAAAGTTTAGCATCCCAATGATTTCTTTTCTGGGTTTGTTATTGCCCCTCTGGAATGTGGCAGAGCTGCCAGTATCCTTGAAGTGTGCAGTGCTGTTTGAGTACTTCATTTCATACAGGAATATACAGGCTTGCATTTCACATGCTGCTTTTTATTACTATTCCATACAATAGCCAACGCAGAATGGAAATTACAAAATTCTGTGAAAAAAAAAATCCCAACAACCAGGCAAGAAGCTGTCAGAATAAATTCAAGACAAATTTATTCTGTTAGCATCATCCCTTTTAGGAAGCAAAAAGCACTATTTACCCTAAAAACCACTCTAATATTGTTGTGTATTTTGATAACAAGTTGCTGGGTTTAAAATACACAGAATTTGAACATCAACCATTTACATAGGCAGACCTTGAGGTGCAAGCTTCATTTTGCCACAAGATGGATTAACAGAGACTGGGCATATAGAAAATCCAAAAATGTTATGAGATCACCAAGTTCAGTTAGCAAAGAAATACTAAACCAAAAATGGCATTTTTTCTTCTACCAAACCAAAAAAATGGCATTTTCTTTTTCATCTACCAGAAGACCCTTTTTCCTTGGGATCTGCTCTGTTATCTGATGGTATTGTTGATGTTACAAAACACCAGTGTAAACACACTCTTTTTTTTAATAAATTTCAAGATGAAAAAGGGGTCTGAAAAAGAGACTCAAATTCACCACTATCCTATTACCAGTAGATCCTGAGTTATCCTCATTATAAAGTGGGTAGGTTGCTATCAGTTGGAGTGAGGTCACAAAATTAGGTGCTTTCACCAAAAATGATGTATGTTAAAAGCTTTGTCAAAGAAACATCTGGCTCACAGGAAGAATCTTTAACTTTCTTATCAAGACCTGTAGTAATGAAGGTTTTTAAGCAAGTGGTACTACCATAAAATTCTTTGCTGTGCCTTTGTTGCATATATAGTTTCATAAATACTACATTTTATTTTTTAAAAAATTTAAATGTACATTTGAAAATGTTAATGAATCAGTATTTTCCTTCTTGTGGATGGAAATGTCCATGACTCTGTGGAAATTTAGATAATACAAGTGGCAGAAAAAAACTTGTTACTGAGAAATATGAGTTGGAAACATAGGAAAAAGTCTTTCAGAAAAGGACTGATCCTCCTATGTCCGAATTCTTCTTTCTTCAAAAAGTATGACATACTCAAATGCAGATCAACAAAAAAGAAAGACTACACTGACAAAAGTTGGAATAGAGGTGGAAGTAAGATCTCATTGAAACATATTTGCATTTGAAACTCTTGATGATGACTGAGATTTACGCATCTAAATTACAATTAAATAATGTTAAGGTTGTGAGTAACTCACAAGAGCAAAGAAATGTGCAATTAAAGGGAAAATATACCATATGTCCTTTGATATCCAGGCATATTGCAGTGCATTAAGGAAGTCATAAAAGAGACACCCTGTTGTGGTTATGTGTTCTGAGACATGTGGCACATTTCCATTGTAGCTATCTATTTCCCTGCTTGTATGCATCTGTGCCATTATTTAAATGTTGATTTTGAATGTGAAGTTCCCTTTGCATGGTTAAAAAAAAAAAAAACAAGTTTCAGACTGGCTTTTTTCAATGTTTGTTTAGATTTGTTGCTATTTCTGAATGTGGAAGTCCAAAGTGTTAAACACATGAATGAAAAAACATCACAAATGGCAAAAAAAAAAAAAAAAAAAAAAATCTCCAGAGAAAATGAGGCAAAGGAGATAGTTTTAACAGCTGTGAATGAATGATCATATATCTTCCCTCTAGAAACTGACAGAGTTGCATTTCAAGCACTGCTCTCCTGTATTTTGCATGGAAATAGGAATGAACTAAAATAATTCACATATTTAGTTTGGACCATTTGTGGAAATAAAATGGGAAATTACTCCTTTCATTTTAAGGTTCCTCACCTGTGGCCTCCCACAAGCTTTATTTTTTTTTTTTTTTTTTCCCCTCAAAAGCCAGCCTGAAAGTGTGGAAGAGCAAAATGGAACATTCAGATCCCAGGAGCAGTGTTTATGTGGCTGGCATCTAACCCACATTGTCTCAAACACTGTGATCACCAAAACACCCCAGTGCAAAATCCTTTATACACAGGAATTGGGTAACCAGAGCATGGCATCTGGATGTCACACTTGTGGAAAAAGAAAAACATTTTGTGGCATTCCCAGTGTTCAGTGTATTTCATGGGAACATGTTTGCTGTGCCTGTAGCCTTGGGACACCTTCAGACACCTCACCAGTTCTCCAGGGACAAGTATATCCTAAAAAAAACCCCAGTCTTCATAATTCTGTTACTAACTGGGTGGGAGATGGCTGGTTCTGATGACACTGATTTAGCCATGGCATTCTTCACTGGTAGGGTTCTTTGCTGCTGTTTGTAGTAACTAAAAAAGTACCAATTTGAGCACACAGGTACTACAACAGTTACTCTCTGAGCTCACTCCAAGACCATGTAATAATAACCATAGATCACCATGAAGCATATCAACTTTAGAAAAATACGGTTTCTTCAAATTTTCTTTTTTTATTTTTGGTTTCCTACAAGTATTATAGTAGTGACGATGATGATGGTGAAGTGTGTAGCAAACAGAAAAAATGGACCAAAATAGTCCAAAAAATGGAGCACAGTCATGAGTGAAATGGTAAGAAACACAAAGTAATGGACACACTGGCATTGCTCCATCTTAGCATAACCTACAGAGCGAGCACTGAGAAGAGTGCTTTCCTGGAGAAAAGCAATCCAGATTAGCATCACATCAACTCTGGATCCTGTATAATCTGAAAAGAAAGGGCAGAATTGTCATTCTGGTAACATTCAGAGCATCAGGCCCAGGTGGCGACCCCTTGGGGAGTGGGATGCTGTAGGAATGCAACAACAGCTTGGAGCCAGCGAGCTCGGGAACTGGCTGCAGGAAGAGCCAGGGCCTTCCACCAGCACTGCTGAGAAACAGAGGAAGCAAGGAAGGATCGAGATTCACATCTTGTGCCTGTGGTACCCTGTCGGTGTCCTGCCAGCCACGGAAGCACACACACCTCGGCCAGCTGCAAGAGCAGCCCCCAGTTGGCCAAAGGCGAGGAATTCTGTACCCACAGCCTGTAGCGAGGCACTGGAATGCACACAGGCTGAGCAATGGATGTGGCCAGGAAAAAGAAGGCTTAAAATGCTTTGGCTGGGGACTTTCAATGTCTCTGTACCAACTGCCCGTTGCAACTCTTCATTCTTCCAAAAACTGTCTTAGACTGTCTTAAACTTCAGCGACACAGAGATTCCCTCCAGTGGCTGCATTGAAACAAATCAAGGCTGGTTTCAGGGCTTCAGCGTTTGTAATTTTATGTTTAATGTTGCAGCCGAGCTTCTTCTTGCTCCGTTTCACTCTCAGGGCAGGGAACCTGCAGCCGCCCAACTCATCGGGAAAAGCCGTCCCAAGCCCCTGAGCAGCCTGTTCAGTGCTCTGCCACCCTCCATGTAAAAAAACCTCCCTCACGTCGAAGTGGAAACTTCTTGTGTTCTAGTTTATGGCCATTGCTCCTTGTCCTGTAGCTCGGCACCACTCTCTTGGCCCTCTCCTCTGTGTACATGCATTAATGAATCATCTATTCCGTAGACTAACAGGGTCAGTTCCCGCAGTCTCTCCGCAGGAGAGATGCTCCAGACCAGGTCCCCTCCGACTCCGAGCGCCTCCCATCAGCGCCTCCCGTCCCGTCCCGTCCCACTCTGCCCCGCCCCGGGCTGCCGCCAGAGCGGGCTCCCCGGGTGCAACCAACTGCGGCGCTGGGCAGAGGGGGGAGTAGAGACTGCCGCCCGGCACAGCCCGAGCGTGTCCCCTGCAACGTGCGCGCCACAGCACCGTCACTCCCCCTTCCAGCCGACCGTACCACTTCCCTGCTATGAGGCTCGTCGGGCAGGAACGTACCAAGGCGGCGGAGGGAAAGGGATAAACAAGAAAGGCGCGTGACAAGGCTGTCGGGGGGCGATCACTTTCGAAGCGGCTAACGGTCGGCTCTCGGTCCAGGTGTTCTGGCCGGGCCGTACGGAGCGGCCACGGTCTTATCGAGACGCCCTCTCACCAGGGGGAAAAGCAGGGAGGAGCCGCCGGTCCTCCTTAACCCCTTCCTCCGGCGGGATGGGGATGGGCCGTCCCACCGGGCGCGCGCCCCCGCCCCCCCGCGCGCCGCGTTCTTCCCGGATCGCCGCGGCTGCTGGGTCCGCGGGGCGCGCGCGCGAACGGGCGGGAGCGGACGCGGGGGCTCCCGGCAGCCGCCAGACATGTCGGTGGCGTTCGCGGCCCCGAGGCAGCGGGGCAAGGGCGAGATCACGCCGGCCGCCATCCAGAAGGTGAGGAGGGCCCGGCCCGGCCCGGGTGGCCCCGGGGGCTGCAGCTGCCGCTTCCTGCCGCGCGGGGAACGGGGGCGGCGGCGGCTGAGGCCCGGAGCGCCGAGGCCCCGGCGGGGAAGGGAGGCGGCCGGGCCGCACTCGCTGCGCCCGGGGCTCGGCCCCGGCCCGGCGCTGCCCCTCTCCCTGCGCTGGGACACTTGTTGGAGGGTCTCGGGGCCGGCGGGAGGAGCCGGGCGGAGGCGGGTGATGTCCCCGGCCCCTCCAGCCCTCATTTTCTTCCTCCACTCGGGCTGCCCCGACCGCCCCCGCGGGCGTGAATTAAGCCGAGAGGACTCGGCCTGAAAGTGGAGGAGTGGAGTAAATCCTTCCTGCGGGGGGCTCTGACAGCGGGACCGCGGCCCGGGTGTTCCGGACCCTCTGCCCGACTCCGGGCGCTGCGGGGTGGGAGGCGGCTCCAGTTCCCAAACTGGGTAGACCTGGTAGTTAAGGCTGCCTCCCAGTAAGCCTTAGGTGTGATTGAAGGAGGATATCGCGTTCGCAGCCAATGACAGCGCCTCCGGACGACTCCACCTAAGCTTGTGTGGGAGGGAGCAAGTTCACTCGCTAAAGCGATCAAAGAAAAGCACATACAGGATTAATAATAATGCACAGCAGCAACAGAGGAGCATGTTCAAGTTCACTGGTAACTGTGTGGTATTTAGGAACTTAAGACTCGTACCATCATTGGTGTGGGTGGCCGTGGATCAAACAGATTTCAGATTGGTACCAGCTCCTTATGTGGAGAGGTCCTTTAGGTCAATAGAGCAAGCCTCTGATTTAGTAAAGAATTGGAACCTCTACAAAGCAGGTGTTGCAGCAATGCTCAAAGAAGACCCTAGAGTTGTAATGGGAACCTCCAGGGTACTGTGGGAGAAGTCAGTGCTTGGGAACTGTAGATGAAAAATACATATCCACTGGGTATGTAGTAGTCAGTAGAGACTTCAGCATGCTGAGGTGCCCATGGAGAATACAGACGATAAAGTTCTCCTGGGTCTGTAGTCACACCATTAGTTCGATGGTGGTGTGCTGGCAGAACCTCAGTGTTAAAGTTGAAGAATTTTTGTAATGTACCTGAGTTGTCAGAAGCCCTGAAGGTATTTTCATCCAGCTGGAAACTAAATTGTTTCAGTGGTAGGTGTTTATAACTATCCCAATTTTCCATCAGCAAGCACTCAGTTAAACTTGTGAAAAGCAGTTGTCTGCAGCCCCACCTAGGATACGGTTGTATTCCTTCTTGTTCCTTTTCCTCTTAGCCCTAGCATTCGTGCCCCCTTCGGTCCTTTCCTCCCCAAGAGGTCTGGCTCACGTGGCTGTAATGAAGAATGCAACCATCTAATGGGCAGTTTCAAGGTGTACTTGTCTGCCAAGCCTTAAGAATCTGCTGCTTCCCTCAGGACTGTGGGAGGTATTCTGGGGAGAGGCTCGATTCACAGCTTCCTTTGCAGGCGCTCTGTTAGACTTTGGTATCAAAGGTATTATCTCCTTTTTCCCTTTTTTCTGATGAAAATGGCCACTGTGTTTGTTATAAAACTTGAAGTTAGTTCGTGTGCTATGTGTCAGTGTAGCAGTGGGTTTGTGGTCCTCTTCAGAGAGGTAGCTTTGCAGTTGTAGCTTTGCCTGTTTTCTGAGGCTCACATAGTAGCTGAAAATACTGCAGTTATGTCTGTGTTTAGTGCTTAATGCATGTGTTTCCAGATCCAGCAGTTTCAGGCAAAATACTTGCACTGGGATTTTTGTAGTCCATTCTGGTGAATTACTGTTTAAAGTTTAAGAAAACTTGGCTGACTGGCTCGTTCTTACTGGATAGAAGTTCTGACTGAACTGCATAAAGTTTCTGACTCCATACTCTTTTCATAGTAGAGATGGATTAAGTACAGAAAAAAGTGTCACTACTTTTTTTTTTCTTTTTCCCTCCCTGTAGAATTTGTTAATGAAATAAAGACTGTGGAATTATGTTGTGCTTTCCTTGTGGAAGGATGAGTCTAGTCATGGCTGGTTTCAACCATGTTTGGAAGAAGGAGAGCATCTGTGGGATATTTTAAGATTCTGCTTGTTTTGTGAAATTCAGCAGCTGGGTAAAGGGATGTAAACCAGCTTTCCAGTGAGAGAAAGCAAAGGAGTAAATTGATGCAAAATTTTGCATTTGGCAGTAAGTTTTCCATTTCTGTAAGTTCACTTAGATAACTTGGCTGAAGGCTCAGGTTAGCCATGGTTCTGCTGAATCTTGCCTGCTCAGAGTGCAGAGCATGAGCTAGAAAGATGAGTGTGTGAGGGCCACATGCACTTCAGGATATCAGGTTGTGTGGTTTTTCCCTGTTTACAGAGCTTGGAACACTAACTTCATGAACTTTTTGTAGAAAGTTTGAAATTGGCCATTGCCCATGAGTTTTAGGACTGCTCTTTTATGGTGAGAAAATTAATTGTCAGGTGTTCATTTTCATGGACACTGCTAAAGTATGGATAGATTTATTGTATGCATTTGTCCAGATTCTGGCCACCACAGGATTAATTCCTGCACTAGCCAGGAAGGCTCATGGTGTGGACCCAGAGGTTATTCTGCAGCCCCTCACTCCATTTTCCAGGCATGGGGAAGGGGATCACATGTTGTGATGCTCTCAGGTATTGTTGGGGGCTCTGTGTGATGAGCACTTGCATGTGAATCGTTTGCCCTCTTGTACCCTCCATCAGTAGTATTTTTTGCTGTTATTGTTTGCTTCTTATCTCAGTGGTATTTCCAGTACATTTTTACTATTTCAGCTGGTGATCCTTTTGTACCTCCAGTTCTCCCCTCCACCCTACCAGAGGGGAGAGGGTTGCGTGATTTGGAGTGTTTCAGTGGGAATATTAAATTGGGCAATACCATTCCTAAACCATAATGTGCCGTTATACCAAATATTTATAAAATGCAGCTTAGTTAGAGATTCTTCATGTAAATATTGCCTGCTTTCCAGTGCATTTGCTTTGAACAAATCTGGTTAGCTCAGTTTTCACCAATAACAATTTCAGTGTCTTTTAAAATTAAGTTTATAAGCAGTTGCAAGCTTTAGAAAGAGGAGGGAAGCTTGGGGCATAGACTTGTAAATGAATTTCTTGTTAGCAATCAAATGAAGGAATGCAGAAAACTTTTAAAACTTTCTAAGAACTTGGTGCAAAATCAGGACAGGTATTTGAACAGGATGCTTCACAAATGTGGCTGCTGATGGTAGCACTGTGAAACCCTTAAGCCAAAACCTGTAAAATTGATCAGAGGGGGGAAATGGGAGCAAACCAGTGTTCTGCAAATAAGTGGTGAAGTAGAACTTCATGGATAACAACACTTTTGTTGTTTTTTAAAACTAAGAAGAGGAGCATTACTCAAGACTCAAACTTATCTTCAGTTTCTTTCCAGAAAGAACATGGAATTTACTTTGAACTTCTCTTTATTGTTTCAGATGTTGGATGAAAACAACCATCTTATCCAGTGTATAATGGACTATCAGAACAAGGGAAAGACTTCTGAATGCTCTCAGTAAGACCTTAATCTATACCTACTGTGGACTGGGTGAATTTCCATCTAGACCATCATTCTTGATTTGTTTAGCTTACCTTATAGGACAGCTGTGCTATGAAGAAAAGCATTGCTACAGATACTACACTTGAAATTCTTGTGGGGGGTGGATGGGTTTTATTTGCTCTATGAGTATAACTTATGTCACTGAAATGTTGCAACTTGCCTACTGCAAGTTGATGTCATGATGATGATGCTCATAAAAATAAGGACTGTCTAACAAAGATCTTTTTCTTCTGTATTGTAATTACACTGTTGGGAAGAGGTAGTTTTGTTTGAAAAATTCTCAAAACCATGTAGGAAAATGGACCTTTCTGCTTCCTGATGGCCTGTTTGAAAACTACCTGCTTTTCATGTGCCCAAGAACAAACAGGCTTGTTGTAGAAGTTTGGCTTGCTAAAATATCTGTCATAGACTTGCTGTCTAGTGGGGTCTTTGGAGAGTGAGCTGAGAGAACTATAGAAAGAGTGAATTGTTAGGGAGTGTTATTTTCCCATTACTCTTTTCTGGCATGAGGTGATGATGGCACCCATGTAATCAGACAAATATGGACAGATAGGACATCCTACTCCCTTGCCAAGGGAACTGGTTATCTGGGAAAAGGAGTGGGATCATAAACAATAGGTGCTTTTGGTTTAAGGGACTACTTTTGTTTGCAGGCCTGTAGTTGTGTACTTGTAATCTGCTCCAGCTTTCAAGGTTGTTTTTGTGACTGTGGGCCAGATACTGAGAATCAGGACTATGTTTCTCTAGCAGAAAAATTATTCCATAGCAAACTTCCAAAGCTCAGGCTCCTGGTGAAATGTGGAATGTGGTCACGTAAATCTATGATATCTTTAAATGGGGACATAATAAACAGCTCTCCTTCTCTAGTGTTTGTCATGAAATTGCACCAGACACAAAACACACTCCCTGTATGTGTTCTGGTGATTTAGTTTAAGGCAGGAAGTGGAGTAAGTGAGAACAGTGTCACTCAGCTTTAGATTTTTTTCATAGCAAGACAGTAATACAGTTAGGCACAGATATGATGGAGACATTGGGAAAGATTGGATAATAGATAAGTATAAGGCAAAAGGCTTAAGATTCCTAGTAATGGTACTTTGGTAAGTCTCTTGAGTCTTGTTTTGCATAAGTAGCTTTCTTTACATTTGTGGAATTAAAGTAAATTCTGATGTTACTGTATTTATGAATTAAGATTTGTTTTGCTTTGTTTATTTTGATAGATACCAGCAGATGCTGCATACAAACTTGGTTTACCTAGCCACTATAGCTGACTCCAACCAGAACATGCAGTCTCTACTACCAGCAGTAAGTACAAAATAGTGTAAAAGTAGGGAATATATTTCATTTGGATTCCTGAAGGTAAAAAAAAACCACCCAAACCAAAAAACCAAATGTTTGAGATAATGACCAAACACTTGGCCTCTGATTTACTGTACAGTAAATACATGATGCTGTCTCTTTATGCTGCATTTGGAGTAATCTCACTGCTTAGGTATTGCTTAAAATCTGACTTGTTTAAATGTAGACTCTTACTGTGAATTAGATATGCAATGCTCAACTATCTGGCCTGCCTCAAATATAGAATTTTTTTCCTTTATTGGTTTTCCCCCTCAGCTGAGAACTAGTGGTATGGTTCTTAGTCAACTCCTACAGCAGTACTCTTTTTCCTCTTACAATAGGGAAAAGTGAGGGAATGGGATTTTTTTCCTTTGTCTTTTTATTTTTCACTGGAATATAATCCATTCTCTTGCCCCAGTGGAATGAGGCTGGGTAAATTTTTTGCTGCTTTTCCACCTTCTAGGTGAGTCTCAAATTCTTTGCCTTTCTCCTGTATTGGAAAAACAACTTTGTTTTAAGGTGGATTATGATAATATAAAAGAAGTAAGGTCCAAAGGCCCTTGAAACGCTGCATCACTTTACATGTCTTGGATATTACTTGCTATCTTTTTTTAGTCTGAATTTTTTCTGAATCTGTATTCCTGAATTCTGTATTTTACAAGATGCCTTGAATTTTTCCCCTTTTCCATTGTTTATGCAGCAGTAAGAAAAGAAACAACAGCATAAAGATAGCTTGCTGTCTGTTTGCTTTTTGTTCTAATCAGAAAGCTTGGGGAGTTCATTGTGAGTAACACAAGGAAGTTCTTTGTTTTTTGGTAATAAGACTTTTCTTGAATTAATATAGTCTTGATTCATTTCTGCAAAAGGAAACTAAAAAGAATGTCTATGAAACAGCCATTCCTAGATACTAGTTTTCACCAACTGAAATTGAATTACTTTTTCTTTGGTCTCTGGAGAAGTGTTCTCCAATCGTTGCTGCTAGCGAAGCATCCTTTCAAGTTGGTACCTAGAGGACTATAGAAACAGTGCTTTATTATGTCCAACCTGTTGTGCCTGTAGAGGTTTCTCTTTTATAAATCCATGCTTGTAGCTGAGGGGGAGGGAAAGAACCCTTTAAGAGGGCTGTGTGTGTTCCTCAACTAATATGTTTTTGGAGGCTTAATTCATATCCTGGTTCTGATGACAACTGGAAATGAATTTGACCTTCTCCTAGTCCCTGGTGGACAGCCCTGTTGTTAAAATTGAATGTGATGACATTCTCTGCCTAAAAGAAAATGAAGATAGGGCTGGGAAAGGCTTTTGCAGATCTGGACAGGAGTGTGTTTCTGATATTCAATGACAGGAATATTCCATGGTACTGAGAAAAATAGCATAGTGTGTGTGTTTGAGGAAGGGAATAAAGGTTCTTGGGTTTTCTTTCAAAAATACTAAATGAAATTTAGGTCTTCAGTCTTACCTAAATGTAGATGCTGTGATCTACAATCTTTGAAGAATGTCCCAAAATGTAGCATAATCAGATTGTAGCATAATGATTTTTGTTAGGGTTTATAGGAAAATATTCTCTATATTCTTTCTGTCTTGCTAGTAAATTTTAGCTAACAGAATTTGGGAATGTGTGAGATATCATGTTATCTTTCTTTTTTCAATGCAACATGAACTACTTCCGGGCCTTTTCCTCCACTGCTTTCCATGTAGGAGCTGATTAGGCTCATGCTGACTTGGAGGTAGTAGGATTCTCTTCACCACGCTTGTGTATCAGCAGTTGATTAGTGTTCAAGGTGTGGATGGCAACAGTAAATACAGACCAGGATACTGTGTGTGTAGACATCTACTATTTTTAATACTGAAAGATACAAATTTTATGCTACTGCTTCTGCAGTTTCTTTCCACAGAAGTTAGGAGACCTTGAGTTTGGACACCTTCTGAAGTTGGGTTGTGTCTCATCTATTTATTTCTGGAAGATTGTTCCCCCCAGCAGACTAAATTATCTTTTTTGCTTAAGTTTTATCCTGTTATTGTTTAATTGGGTAAATAAGCTCTCAAGAAATTTCACAACTTTTAAAGCATTTCATAAAAATTAATAGTTATGTGTTAAAGTGAGGTTGGAAAGAGAATGCTTCTCTTCAGATGTCATTCACACTGAAAAAAAAAGACATGAGTTACCAGATTAATTGAAATTTTTAGTATGAGCAAAAATTGCTCAATGCTTTATATTGTTAGGAGAAATGCTTGTAGTCAGCTGTTGTGCCCTTTCCCTTGCCTTTCAGAATTCAGTGTTCCAATGAAATGACTGATGTAGTTTCTGAAACTCTGGTATTGCCTTAGAGAAGAAAAAGTGTAGAGATCCAATAGTGCTGTGCAGAGAAATGTTTATATAACTGGGACCTGGAAGGGTGAAGCAGGTGAAGCAAGCACTGCAGAGTCTGGGTGAAGGCAGCCAGGAAAACTTTGATAATCCAGTGTCATAACAAGGCTCCTGTGGTCTTGTATGCCTACTAGAGTATCAAATTATTACTTTTGGGTAAGACACCTTCTTTCACATTAAGAGACAAAGTGTGAGGTTCTTGAGTGAGCCAGTCTTTTCTCAGCTGTGTGAACAGCAGCATTACTAAGGGAAGGGCTGTTATGTGCTGTCTTCCCAGCTGGATTGGAGCAGTGACGAAGTTCATATGTGAAGGTGATGCAACATTTTGCTGTCTCTCTGAGTTGTGGCAGGTATTTTTGCATCACAGTCAAGAGTCTCTTTACGATCACCTTATGACATAAGCTAGCTTCCCAGAAAGGGCTTTTGCACCATGAGGAACACAATACTTGCTTTCTTGTGATTTTTTCACTGGTGCTGCTTTTGAGGGAGGCTTACAGCAAGATATTGATGTCCTTGAACTGTAGAGAGCAAAGATGCAGTTGAAGTGGTGGTGAGATATTGTGTGTTTGTTTCTAAACACATGACATTTCAATCTGCAGAACAAGCATCCTCCTTGACTTATATTTTTTTTTGTTTTCTGAAGTGTATTTAGTGCCCTTAAAAAGTCATTGAAGGCTACTGAATAAAAAACCCCCAGCTTTTCTATTTGGGCATCTTCCCTCTCTTATATGTCTTAGTTTTGCCAAATATTTTTAAGGAAACAACCCATAACTGTCACTTTATTTGGTATGTAGTAGGAAACTTTTCATTTTATAATGGCCACATATTGAGATCTACAGGAATTATTTGGGAACGCTGGTGTGTGGGTTTTTATTGTTTTTTTGGGTTTTGTTTTGTGGAGGGTGGTTTTTGTTTTTTTTTTTTTTTTGTAGTATAGGCAGTGATTTTTTTCAGTTTTTCTTACATTCTGTCAGCATTCAGAGCATGAGATTTCAGTGTATATTTCAGGGTGTTGAAAATAAGTGCTTCTGATTATTACTCACTTGTGTAACATAGAGCTTTCTTTTATGTTGGAACTGCCAGTTTCTTCCAGTACTAAGTTACAGTCTGTATGTGTAATGACTTCCAAGAAAACTTACTGTGTCCAAGTCACAGAAGAATCTGGATATTGCATTAAATAGTTTTTCTAAATTTGATAGTATTGTAAAGGTTATTAATAAACTTTCTAATTACAAACCAGAAATATATTTTTTCTTGAGCTATTTCTTTCAAAAATTAAGCTTTTTGTAGCACTTGCGAAATCCCTTATTTTGTGCTGTTCCCAAACTTGTCACACAGATTAGGGAGGAGTCCGTGTCACTTTAGTTAAAAAATACTTCTCTAGAAGATAATGATAGCTTTTTATAAATGCCTAATCTCAACAAGCACTGAAATCCTGGTTCTTCCCAAAGCATCTGCTTCAAGAGATAGGATAAAACCCAAACCACAGCAAAGCAAACTAATACAAACAAATCTCCCAAACCAAAACCAAAGACAACCGCTGCCCATACACCAAATAATAAAATATTTCCAAAAATTAACTTGAAGACAAGCTTTCATGAAGTGTTAGTAATGATGTTTAATGGTTCTAAGTTGTGGAGCTCTGCAGGCTAAGTAGGAATCTTTAATATATAAGCATGGTTTCACTCAAACAATGAAAACTCTCATGTAATTTTACACACTTTATTTTTCAAAGGGGTGATGTTCTATCTGTGGTTTTAGTGTACTTGCAATGTGTTGTAGAAAAAAATGGGAGTCTTAAGAAATGAGTGTGCATTCTGTTTTTTTTTAGTAGCCATTATTTTGGACACAAAAGTTGCCTAAAATATATGGTAATTGAATTACCTTGACTTGGCTCTTCTTGAAAAAAGCAAGGTGGCATCCTGAGAATAAAAATATGGCTCAGTTTTTTTCACACTTTAAAATAAAATTGTGAAGTAAATCATTTACTACTGATGATGAGAGGAATCCTAAATTAATGAGATTCTTGTCCAGTTGTGCACCAAATGCCTGGTAAAGTTTGATAGCTATGGTGGTGGTGTGGTTTAACCCCAGCTGGCAACTAAGTACCATGCAGCTTATCTCCCCTTGCAGTGGGCTGGGCAGGAGAATCGGGAAAAAAGATGAAACCTCTGTGTTGAGATAAGAACAGTTTAATAATTGAAATAAAATACTACAATAATATTATAATTGTAATTAAAAATGAGACAGTAAAACCACAGACTAGTGAGTGCCCAGTCTGAGTCTGATGCTCTGTGGTGTGGATTATCCCTTTGGCCAGTTTGAGTCTGCTGTCCTGGCCATGCTCCCTCTTGGCTTCTTGCACACCTTGCTAGCAGAGCCTGGGAAACCAAAAAATCTTTGATTTAAGAGTAAGCACTGCTTAGCAACTAAAACATCAGTGTGTTACCAACATTATTCTACTGAATCCAAAATCCAGCACTGCACCAGCTACTGGGAAGAAAATCAACTCTATCTCAGCAGAAATCAGGACAGGTGGCATAGCAGAAAATCTGTTTGTAGTATGTGGAGTATGCTGCATAATTTTGCATTAACCTTTCAGAACACAAGTCCATGCCCAGTTCAAGTTCAACTATTTGTAAACTGAATTAATAGAGAACAGAGGAAAAGGAAGGTTGAATGTTTCCTGTCAAGAGGCAAGGGAGCTATTAGTGATTCCTGGAGCTTGGATTTTGAAGAATAATTGCTCTGATTAAATGTTAAACAGCTTTGAAAAAAGACATAATTTCTTAAGATGTTACAAAAGAGAAGAAGGCGGCTGTGTTGGCACAACTGAAAGGGGACTGTTGGAAATGAAGAGTCACTGGTGGGAGCTTCTTAACCCAGCAACTACACTAAGAAAAAAATAACTACTGAAATTTCTGTTAGGAGTGAATTCAGAGCCCAATAGCTGCCATTTTAAACAGAAGATTGCTCTGAGTTCTGTAAGCTACTTTGCATGTATTGTTAATCAGGTGTGTCCACACGGGGAGCTAGTGCACTGTACACAAAAAACTATTTCTATTGCCTGTGAACTTGTGTGGCTGATTTAGAAATCAGTAAAAATCGCTGGCAGTTTGAATGAGGAGTATGCTCTAAAGTGTAATTCTTTCATACTCACAGATGTCATTTGCCTCTCTGTAGTGCACTATCTGCACAATAAATACATTTTCAATTGTAGGCTGTTTCCTGAGAGCTGTACCAGGTAGTCTGGTAACATAGGTGCAGAGTCTGTATGGTTCTGGTCTTTCCCAAATGCTTTGCTGTGAGAGTTCTGCTGGATTCTTTCTGCTTTAGGTGAGTTTACATAAAGCCTGTTAGCTAGAACAGAGGTGGATTTTTTTTCTCTTAGACTACTAAATATAAAAAAAAACTGTAAGTATCAGACCAAACAGTAAGCCATCTTAAAAGCAAAAGAGACCAGGGCTGTGGAACACAAAGCTGAGGACAAATAGGAACTGCATTTTATGGGGGAGTTACAGAGCACCTCAGAAGTTGTCTAGTTTCTATAATTCAGTGATCCCTGAGTTAACATCCACAGATAAGTGATGCGCGGTCACTCTTAATAAACCCATATGAATTAATGCAGTTTTTAAAATTTCTGATTTAAGTAATTTTTAGTTCTACTGAAACCCCCCAAAGAATTTTTGGAGGATTATTTTTATAAGTATCAGAATAGCTATTGCTAAGAGGACATCAGATTTTTCAGGGTTAAATTTTGTTTGTTAAAATGTTGTTAATGAATATTGGGACAGTGAAATATTTGTATGCAGTGACATATGCAATTTGAAACAATTAAAGATTTCAATTTCCTCTTTAAACAGAATGTTTAAGTACTAAGTCAGAATTTCTCTGACTTTTGAAGATCCTGATGTAGATCAAGATGTATTAACTGGTTGTCATTGTAAATTTGAAATTCCTTTCTCTGAGTCACAACTGGTAATCCAACAGTGAGAGCACAAATTACATTTATAATTACCTTCCCTATTTAGACATGATTGTAAATGTTTTTCCTGTAGAAATCCTCCCTACCCTCAAATATTTCACTAGCTGAGAATTGATACAGGGTCTTTCTTTTTTCATTGAAGACACTCAGTACCAGAATACCCTGTACCTTGCAGAGGAAGAATTGTAGCCCAATTAAATCTCTGCTCTTTCAAATCTCAAAAGCATATTCCTTTATGATCTTATTTCCCAGTCTGACACCTCAGTAAGTACTCCACAGGTGCCATCACCACCTATCAACAGAGTACTGCTCTCTGAGACTGGGACAGGTCCTGTGATATTAGCAATGTGATATGAGCAGGGCAGAGTACCCCCTGGGAAGGGGTGTTTTGCTTTGCAGAAAATGCTATTTCAGAATTGAAAACAAAGATGATTGATTAAATCCTGAGTTGAGGCTTCTCTTGGAAACAAAAGAAGGCTATTTATGTTTGCATTTCCTGTAGCTTTTAATTGTTATTCTGAGAGAATTTCAAGAAAATTGTATTTTTGATAGTGTACTTTAAGTATCTATTGCTAGTTGTATTGATTAGCAATATTGTGTTTTGATGTGCTTAACAGTATTTCCTGGTTTTTGCCTTT
Organism: Melospiza melodia melodia; assembly: GCF_035770615.1. Lineage (NCBI taxonomy): Eukaryota > Metazoa > Chordata > Aves > Passeriformes > Passerellidae > Melospiza > Melospiza melodia. The sequence continues at coordinate 127,938,923 of NC_086194.1, read as the reverse complement.
TTTTTTAAATTTTTTTGCTGACTGAGTTGATACTCCACCTCAGTTTTCATAACAATACATGTTCCCTAAACAAATCTTTGGACCTGCTGGTGGTGGTAAGAAAAATCTTACCATCTTCAGATGCACATTTTCACCCTAGGGGTTTTATTGTTGTGTCTTGTATTTGATATATTTTATTATTTAAAAGAAAATCCTCTAAAAATGCAGTGTAGCTGTTGTCTTTAATGCATACTTTCAAGTAACTTTTGGATTTTGTTTGCTGGAACTTGTCAGTTAAAATCTAATTTTTTTTTTTCTCATCTCTTTTTTGTTGCAGCTATTGGGTCAGTTTCAGTCTTTTTCCTGTTCAAATTTCTAGAGTTTCACTAAATAGCTTATAATTAATTTTTTTCACGCTCTGATAAATTTTAAATGCTCATAGCCACTGGAAGTGTAATCTGTGTGTTTGGGGAAATGAGCCAAAAGTTAGCGTTTAGCAAGTGAAACTAACATTTACTAAGTCTCTAATTTACTTTTTACTGAAGTAAAATATTTAACATTTTCTACTACATAATTAGAATAAAGTCAGCAGTGATTTTAATTTTCATTCCTTTTTGTCCCACTTCCAGCAAAAGGAGGGAAGTAGCCTTTCCTTTGGTTCAGTTAGCCTGTGTTTGGATGTCATTTTACCCTTCCTATCTAGAGTTAATGGCTAGAATTCATTTTGGGTAGCTTTTCTTTTGCACAGGGTGGGTTGTTTCTTTTGAATACTGTGTGGTCATTTTGCATTGCAAAAGTCTTTGCTGTATTTAGTGCGTGTTCTTGGGGATTGTCAGTTTTCTTCTGTAAGGAACAAAAAAGGTTAAATAATCTAGTTTATGTAGCTGGGTGGGGTTTTTTTCTTGTTGTGGGATTTTTAAATTGAAGTTAATTTAAAGAAGTTTATTATCTGTAAAAGTCTGGATCAAGTCCAATAGAAATCGGGAAGTTACCATTTAAAAACAATTTTTTCTTGTTTTCTTCTGTCTGCATCCACTAGAAAAATACTCTGGAGGAATTTCACTGGGGAATAATTATATCTGCAGGAGACATTTCATTTTAATTACTATCAGGTAGTGATTGGTTTATGATCTGACAAAAAGGCTTGTAATGCTCTTTTAAAATATCCTATATAATATCCTATATAACTGTTTCTATTGCATAGATGTATGTGTAATTATCTCTTAATCTTGTTTAAACTTAGTTCTAGCGTACTGTGTTGATGAATACCTCAGATTTATGTGATTTATGGCGTGTCTTGTATGGTTAATGTTATTCTTCAATTTACTGACTATTCTCCTGAGGTTTTCTTTCTTGTTAAACCATAAATTGGATGATCTACTTTTTGTATGTATCATACATTAAATTGTCTTTCTGTCATATCCTCTTAAGTTATATTCCTTTATATGCAAAAGAAATCTGTCCTTTTTGCTGTTTCAGGTGTAAACAGTCAAAGTTTTTAATCACTGATTGCCTCTCTTTAGAATCCAGCTATTTTTACAGTATCTTTTTGAGATTATTTTGCCCAAATTGAATGTGCATTATGGTATCAAAAACATCAGCAGTTTTTCTTTAGTATTCTACCTGACTTTGGATATTACTGAAGATAAACAGAAAGTGACCACAGGTGTTATGTATAGATTTTATGGGGTTTTGAGTTTTCTGTTTGTTTTGTTGGGTTTTTGTTTTGGTTTGGGATTTTTTTTCCCCACCAAACTCTCTGGATTGTGGTAAATTCTTTTTTGTTTGTTACTTTTTTTTCTGGATTAGTGGCAACAGGAGCTTCCTCTTCCTGAAGAATGTGGTTTGCAGTTCCATGTAGTTGTCATATAATTTATCCACATCACTTGGCACCTTGTGCTTATTCTTTCTTTCACATTTTCAGTAATGTTACAGTAGCTTCATATCTTGACATTTACGAAAATATTTTCAGGAGAGCTCTGATTGTTCCTTTACTCTTTGAACTTCCCTCTGGGCAGTTTCTGATCAGTGCCATTGGACAATATATTGCTCCAAAAGGCTTTGTCAAAAAACTTGTGTTAAGAGGCTTCTGTTAATTATGCAGCTAGGTGGTTTAATTTGTATTTTTAAAATTTTCTAGTAAATTAGAAAGGTTTGACTTTACTATATTGGTCCTACTACTTTTTTTATAAGTAGAGGTATAGTGTATGTCTACTTTCTGTTTATCTGATAGAGTAGTTTCTTTTAATGGAGGATTGGTTTTTTTTTTAGCATCTTTGAACTTTTTCTTGCATTATTTTCAAGAATCTGATGTGGGTTCACACAGGCCTTTGGGCTGTTTCCATATCCAGAAGCTCCTCTTGATGAATTACTTTCTGGTAGTACCTCTTGAGTGTTTTTAGTCGCTCCCTCAATTGACTTAATTCCCTGTGGTTTGTGAAGTCTCTTGCAGGTTTTTGTATCTAAAGTCCTTAACAATTTTTTGTTCCCTGTCCTTGCGTGTCTACACTCTCTCATGCTGTCTTTTTGATAACTGCAGTGTTTTTCTTGAAGGATAGTTGTTTTGAAAACTTCAGACTAAATAGAGTTGGAATATATATAGCTTTGTTTAAATAATCCTTGGAGAGCTTTTTTTGTCCCTCTTTCCACAAATAAGGGCATGCCCATGTTTGTACAATGCAGGACTAGGTATGAGCTGATCTTCTTTAGTACTTCATTGGACTTTCTAATGTTTCATACTTGGAATTGAAGAAGTTCATTTTAATTCTAAAAACATTTCAGCTTGGATGATTTTTGACTTTGCTCTCAGTTTGCTGGCATGGGCCTTCTCTGAGGCTGCCATGGGACAGGCTCTGAGCACTGACTGTTCATGTGTAGGATACCAAGTGTGTTGGTTTTGATAGTATTCCTGAGCATACTTTCCAAATGAAAATGGTCTGTTTTCTTTTTTGTTTATTTCTTTGTATATCAGTTTTAGATAATTTCTGTTAGATTCTGTTAAATGCAAAATTAGGATAATAGTGAGTTTAGTAGGTGAGGGGACAGAAGACTTTAACTGAGGGGAAGCAGCCTTGCCTTGGTTGCTCACTAGTGGAGGAAGAACAGGGAGAATGGAGCAGCATTTCAGTCACAGTGTTCAGAGGGTAGAGCTGCCTTTCACTCTTACCTTCTTCACCTCCTGCCTCTTCTGCTGTAGGCTGAAGAAGGAGCTTTGCTTATAAAATGTTATTCTCTTCATCATGGAGGAATGAAAGGAGTTTAGTAAGAGAAGTTGCCTACTTGCTTGTATTTTTCTTCATCTCCTTCCTTCTTACTGCTGAAAAAAAGGCCTTCGCTAATTTCCTGAAGAATTTTTTGAAGTACTGCAGGTAAAATAATACCTGCTTGAGGTATTTGAAGAAATGTTGAGACAACAAATTACTACCATTCACTCCCCTCCCCTGCCAAGTGAATATATGTGAGTGTCTGTGTTACTCTGCTGTTACCATACACTCACTGGGAAAGCCTTACTCTTTACTACTATATTGTGTTTTGTCTTTATGAACCTGGTGAATAGTGTAGGCATAGGCAGGGACTGGGCTAGAGAGGAACTTAGGGTTCACCTGCTTGGTTCTGTCTGTGAAGAGAAATGTTGAAAAACACACATGTGGTTGTCTCATGGGGACAGTTTTTCATGAATAGTTATAACCTGTAGGCAGAGTCCTCAAAAGCCAGAGAGCCAGGAATTTGCTCTCACTGAGATGATTTTTACTCCCCTGAAAGTACTTGGCTAAGGTATGTGAGAAGGATTGTGGAGTCTCACAGGTGTTTTTAGTAGGAAAACAAAGCTGGCTACTAGCAGTTTCTCTGTCTCCTTACATTGCTGTGAGGAGAACCTACCAGTAAATTCCCCCTTGTATTTATTGTTTTTCTTGCTCTCCCTCTTTGAACTCTCAAGGTTATTCAGTTATTTTCCTCACAATTTCATTAGGAAATTTGCCAAAAACATCCTTTCTAGGCAGCTGTCTCTGGACCTTTGGAGGCCAGCACTAATGTGCTTCCAGTCTGTAGGGGGTGTTTGGCATGGAATTATGAACTAGGCCTTCATTGCTTTGGGGGAGAGCAGGGAAGAGATCGCTAGTGTTTTACCACACCCAAGTGCAAATTTTTTGCTGGTCTATGAGCATTCAGAGGTTTTCATCTCATGTTGTACCTGTTTTGTCCCAGTGCAAGGTCTGTTAACAGCAACAAATAGTTGATGTGAGAGAATTACAGTGAACACTTATTTCTCTACTGAATGAAAGCTTTTGTGTGTGTGTGTAAGGGAGTGACTCCAGCAGTCTTAAACTGTTCAGATGTAATTTTTTAATGAGGCATTGATTTGTTTTTTTTTTTTTTTATTTTGAAGTGGTGCTCAAAGGTACTGTGGTGTTGTCTGCATGTAATACTTCATGTTAAAATGTTAAACGCTTTGCCAGAATTAATGTATGGAGGAGTTAAACATATCAGACAGAGACTGAAATGCATTTCAGCGCTCTCTTTCAGACGCTGTTGAGCAATATAGGCGAGCGCTGTACCATATGTACATATAATATATTTGTCAGACTAACTGCTCCTCGTGTTTGACTAAACTGTCTCCTTTCAGCCACCCACACAGAATATGCCTATGGGTCCGGGCGGGATGAGTCAGAGCGGCCCTCCCCCACCGCCGCGCTCGCACAACATGTCTTCAGATGGCATGGTAGGTGGGGGCCCTCCTGCACCACACATGCAGAACCAGATGAACGGCCAGATGCCTGGTAAGTTTTTCTCCTCTAAGACATTAACACCAGCGTTGCCTGGCAACTGAAACGACATGGGGGCTCAAGGGATACTAGATTGTTGATGACAAAACTGCTTTGAATGCCCCCGAGTACAAGCTCTCTTAGAGTTTGTTAGCTACAGAGCTACGTGACCTGTATTCAGTGTTTATCAGGCTGCCCTTGGGCTTTGATGTAGCTGACACACAGCATTCCTCTGATGAACAGAACTGGCTAAATTTAGTCTGTTTGAAACCATGCAGTACAGCTGGCTTTAGAGGGCTTACTGGGGAAAGGTATTGGCCTGTGGCTGAGCGAACACAAATCCTTCAATAAAAAGATAATGTGAAATCATTGTAGCTAAATAATTAGATAATAATAAAATAGATACATCTGAAAGCAGCTTTTCTGATTTGGGTAAATGTTTAAAAGAAAAAAAGGTTGCCTTAATACAGCTTCCACTAATCTCCTGTGTTCTTTATTATTGAAGATGTGTTGAATCGTAAGGGATTTGTAAAGAAATGGCCTCCAGATTATTGTTCTAGGTGTAAATTTTAAGTCAGTTTCTATGCCATCCTGTTTTGTAATAAAAAGAAATGTACTTGGGAAGACAGAAACAAAGCAGAGAAGGAGGATGATAAAATTCCACATTGTACCTACCAATACTGGCTTTGGGGTAACTATTCCCTTTAGCAGTCAGATCAGAGTGGAGTAGGCAATGGAAGAGCATGCTTTTTTATATAGAGGCTATTTTCCTGAATTTCCACTTGTAAAATCATACTGCCTATTTCATGTGAAACGGCTTTCAGCTTAAAATTGCATTCCCAGGATTGCTTTTGTTCAGGATCCCTTCCTTTTTTTTTTTTTTTTTTTTTTTTTGTTATGGAGGAACTTTTCATACAAAAGCTCCTCAAGGTATTGATACTTTCAAGAAAGGAAACTACTGTCAAAGGATCTTTGAAAATTAATGTCTCACTGGTGTCAAGGATAACCTTCCTGACAGCAAACACAGTAATAACTATGCAAAACTTAATACAAAGTAAAAAATGTAACAACTGGTGTAGTCTCTAATTTCTGTGCAAATCTTGATAAAATGGACTTGATATAATGGTGGCTTTTCTGAAAGAGTAACTTGAATAGCCTCCAGAGGCTGTGTGTAAGAAGTGCAATAAAAGATCTAGAGAAGTTAGTTTCATCATACACAGTGGTCATGGTCTGCATTTGGAAGTGTAAAGAGCAATATATGCTTCTCCCTAAGTAGGGCAGAGATATTCTGATTATGGTGTCCTTTATCCAAGTAAGATCCATCAGTTCCCATGGAGAATAGCATTGCCTCTCAAAAATCAGTCTCTTTGACCCTCAAGTGTAATCATATTATTGTTGTTATGGTGATCTTTTCCAAGGAGAAGGATTACTAAGTCACAATGTGAGCATAATGACTTCACTGCAGAGCCACGGGGGAGAAAAGTCACTCCTTAAACATACATATTTTGTAATTAGATAGAATAAGAAAAGAGCTGTTAGGAAAATATGTGAAAGGTAAATAGCTTTGTTTTGGTATTCACCTAGACAGATACTTAAATACAGTTTCCAACTAAGCTTTAATTTAGCCTTTCCTCCAACATATTCCCTTTCTTGAATGTCTGTTCTTTCCATCTCAGTTTGAAGTTTTCTCTGAGGATGTGAAGATAAACAGCTTAGGATGAGGGCATCTCTAATATTAGAAAGGCTTGCTAAAATAATTTCATAGGTTGGAAAAAGGGAAACAGAATCATTTTGGTAAGTGTGTAGCTGAATTACACATATCTTTTCAAGTGTGTGTTAGTTTACCTGCTTGTGAGCCTTTCTGTATTTCACAGATAAATTTCTCTGTATTTCTAATAATTTCTGCATTAAACACATTTGCTTTCTGGTTTTAGGGCACTTACTCTGAGCTTACATAAACATTTGTACTAAAAACCAGATACAAAACCTTAAATATCTGTAGAGATTATCTATATAAAAGGAGTAAAGTCACTAATCTTAAACGAAGAGAATCCAGGACTGACATCAGTTGACCAGCATGAAAAAAATAAAATGCAGGCTCTTAAAAATGCCAGCTAAGATTTCAGGTATTACCTGAGTAGGGGCTTCCACAGATCTGTGCATGGGCAGAAGAGAGTGGTTGATGAGGGGATTAGAACTGCCTAGTGATCATCAGGGCATGAGTAATTTTAAAGTTCTGCTTCAGACCTGTCCCATTGCCTGAAGGGCAAAGGATGATTTTTCTTGTACTTGTGTCCTGGTTAATACAGAACCTGAAGTGCTGTTGGGGCCTTTAATTGCATCCCCTGACAAATGTGTGTCTGTGTCCTCTTGCCAGGGAAGACAGTCATGACAAACCTTTTTCAACTGGTGATACACTTGAGTGTTATTTGTACCTGTGACAGATTGTGGTTTTTAGCTGAAAAAATTGCTGTCTGAAGAGTTACTTTGGCTGAGTTTATGCCATGCAAAGTAAGGGCGGTCTGAATTTGGAAGGAGATGATGAACTAAGATGTACTGGGGGCAAGTTGTCTTCCTGATATCTTGAGGTTGTTTTCTCACATACACAAAGTTGAAAGGTAAGACTAGATATGGGGTGTCTGTCCTTTGTCATGGCACTGGTAGGTGACCTTCCTGAATAACAGGTCCTGGTTCCAGCCAGAACAGGGTTAAATTTTGCAGTAGCCAGAGGAGGCATGGCCAGGACCTGCAGGATGTTTTGAGGGTTCTGTGTGGTGAGCAATTGCCTGTGAATCCTTTGCATCTTGTACACTCTTATTAATATTGTTGCTGTTACTGTCCTTTTTCTGATTTCATTGCTGTTTCCAGTAAATTTTTCTTATCTCAACTTGTAATCTTAACTTTTTTTGCCTCCTGTTCACCTCTCCAGCCCTGCACAGGAAAGGGGATACAGGGGAGCAAGCAAAGTGGTGTGTGGTTTGGAGTGTTGTAGTGAAAATGGTAAACTGGGGAATAGCATTTCTAAACCTCAACACAGGTGTTTGTGTGTTCTCAACAAGTTCTCTCAAAATCTTTCCTTCCTGCAAATGTAGTCTCCAATGTGTTTAGTCTGGATTGCAGCTTCTTGGAGGTAAGATGTGTGCATAGGTGGTTAAGAGGAAAAAGGACTTCTGTTTATACTCAAGATAGATAGTTACTCTAGTAACTTTATTGTAACACAAATGTAATTATAAGTGTATATATCTAAGTATAGCATTTAAAGCAATTACTTTAAAGTGGAGATACATACTTCATGCTTCATTAATTCACTCTCAGTTCATTCATATTCTCTTCTTCCTATTTCATTTATGCGGGTAAAAAAGAAAATCAATTGTTTTGTCCTTGTATGCAAGAGAACTCAATGAAGTGTTTTGACAAACTATAAAAAAACTTATATGTAAAGTGTGTTTTTATTATTTTTCATTTGCAAGGTTTTTGATCCTGTGGTCTTAGCTTTATCTCTGTTCTTGTTTTCTAGCTTCTCACTAACAAACCCCCTAGATTTTGACCACAGAAAATACATGTACCTCACATTTCATATGACAGCTTTTTCTTATGAGTGCTCCCTTCTGTTTTAGTGGTATCTGAAACATGAATATAAACCAACGTTTTAGAGAAGATGTGTTATTTTTTCAGTCTATTTCTTGTGATGATTTTTGCCTTCCTCATTTTGCTTCTTACATTAGCAGTTTTTAAAAACTTGCTCCCCTGTGTGCTTGCCTAACTCTCTGAAGTCTATCACTGACAATGTCTTCCTTTAATCAGAAAGAAACAAAGCCATTCCCAGGCCCTAACCTTCTGGCACTAACCCTGTGTATTTCTTCCTTTACTTAGGAATATAGTCTTCTAGCAGCTCTGCAACAGTTGCTTGGCACTACAGTAGGAAGCTTTTCTTCACTGTAGCTTTACCTCAGAGCACATTCTTGATTGAGCTCCTGGTTAGAGACAAGCTCACTTTTTCATAATTAAACTGTCTCCATGTTCTCATTATTACAGAATTAAGCAGTGTTGAATTGAAGAGGGGCAGCATAGGCATCTGTAGTACTCTTGTGGGCATAATCCTTTTCACTGAATTACTTTTTCTGTATTTGTGGTGGACCTGCCTTTGTACATATCAGCAATCTCTGCTCACCTTGTTTTGCAGGAACAGTGAACTGCATGTTTGATGCCTTTTTCAGCTTTTACACTTTCCTTGACAAAATAGGTTTGTGTTTATTTCAGTAAGGTGTCTTAAGGGCAAGAGGATAAACACATTTTAAAACTTATTCTCTGTTTCTTCACTTTGGCTTTAGTAACCATGTTCACTTATCATTGTTATCTTTTTCTTCTGCATCTTTTTGTTTCAGTCACATTGTATCTGTGACCTTGTGTGCAGCTCTCTGTGTCCTTATTTCTGCCTTCACTCTACTCTAGATTAGTGCATTTTTTTTTCATTAGCCAAGGACTTAGGAGCTGTTTACGTCTGAAGGCAGAGGGTCTGTGTGTGTGGTTCTTTTTTTTTTTTTTTTTTAATTTTCATTGGGAAATGTGTAATCAAATCAGTACCTCCTACAACTCTAATAGTGTAGTTTCTTTTAGATTCCTCTTCTTAGACTTTTCTAGCTTAACAAAAAACCTGTGTCATGTTAAGCAACAGGAGCATCTTCTTGCTGAAATCTGTATGTGTCAGCATTTGCCTTGTTTTACAGTTGACCTGGTCTCTCATGTCCTCTGGTTCTACATATTTTCATGAGGTCTTCATGTGATGCTTGTCATGGGTATAATCCATGCATTTAATCTACTTTTTTACTTGTCATGGTTATATCCAGTCCCACTTCTTACTAATTTTAGTTCTAGTAGGTGTTCACCTATTCCATTAAAGTAATGAATAAACTGACCAGATGGTATTATAATATTGTACTTGTTAAAGTGCCTATTGAGAGTAGATTGAATTCAGAGAATAATCTGAATTCATCCTCTGTTGTCAGGAAGAAGGGAAATAAAAGTGAAAAGATGTTGTTGGCACATGGGTGTTGGAACAAGTTGCTTTTCCTTTGCATCTTCACAAGTTGAACTGATAATTTGGAGACTGTCCTTCCAGTCATCATCCCCCACACTGCAATCTGTAATAGTAGTAATCTGCAAATACAGTTGCAGAATATTTACTATATAGTACATGATCAAAAATGTTAAACAGTTCTTCAGCCATTTTTATTCTACATTGTTTGATACTATCTGAATCACTGCAATGCTAGGTCCATTAGAAATGAAAAGCATTGATTTACTGTTGTGTTGAAATCTTCCACTTTATTTACAAGTAGAGAAGAATACAGCTCATTGCCTGTAACACTTTTGCTTTGTTCCTTTTTTCACACCTTTCTCTGATTTCCAAGGTTGTTCTTTTACGTATTCACAGCAAAGGTGATGTGCTTACCAGCCTAGGTCACTAAATGCTTTCCATTTGCATGTCATTCTTATAAAAGTCATGATTGAAGTATCCAAAAAAAGTCTTGATGTCTTACCAAAAAGATTTGTTCTCATTCCCATCTCAGGAAATAAACTCAGGAGTTGTCTCCTTGTCATGAACAACTTTTGGTTACATTTTTATCTACAAGGGCATTAAAACACCTGTGTAAAACGAGTTTGGCTCACAGTTTTCCATAATATCCTTTGCTGTTGTATCAGTGATCCATGGAGTGCTTGTCACCTTCTCTTTCTTCTATGGGTGACTGTATAATCATTAGAATGAAAATTAGCCTAAGTTAGCATTTTGTGGTGGACTTAGCAGTGTTAAATTTGTTGTTGGACTTGACAATCTTAGTGGTCTTTTCCAAATAAAATGTTTCTATGGTTCTATGTAATTTTACCATGTCAATGTTAATACTGCCTGCATTTAAAAATAATAATAATAATAATAATTGTTAGTTTCAAAAATTGTCTAGCATGAGTTGTTTGAATACACAGAAATGTTACTTCCATTGTAACAATTACAGGTCTGATGAATTTTCAACCTCTGTTACACTGGTCTTCTGCCATTCAGAGTGAAATTCAGGCTATATTATGCAAGTACTAAAAAGTTTTGTGTATGATATGGATAGAAGATGAGCTATATGGTAATTTACCTTTGTTTCAGTAGCTTCAGTTACTCAGCAAAAGAAAATGTATTTCATAGTAGAGATGAACTTTGTTGATCACTTTGTTATTTTAAAAGTGAGGAAATCACATGCAAACTGTATTTTAAATTATTTTCATGTAATTGTATTTAATTACTTCTGTTTAGTTTTGTAATTCAGTATGACTGTTTGCACCTGCTTTTAAGATGCTTAATGTACAACTTTTCTCCCTGTTTTTCTTTCTGAAGGACCCAACCATATGCCTATGCAAGGACCTGGACCTAACCAGCTCAATATGACAAACAGTTCCATGAACATGCCTTCAAGTAGCCACGGGTCCATGGGTGGCTATAATCACTCAGTGCCATCATCACAGAGCATGCCAGTGCAGAATCAGATGACAATGAGCCAGGGACAGCCAATGGGCAACTATGGGCCCAGACCAAACATGAATATGCAACCAAACCAAGGTTAGTGAGGTATCTATTGGCTTCTGTAAAAGGAAAATATCTTGTGTGCAGATTTTTTTAAAGGTCTTATCTTGTAGATTTCCTTCTCTAAATGTGTTTGTACCCTGAAATTGGCTCGGTTGCTTAGAGCATGGTGCTAAAGAACAAAAATTGTGACTTCAGTCACCCTATGGGCCATTTACCTAAGACATGGACTCAAGGATGCTTGTGGAAGGATCATCTCAGAATACTCTGTGAATATTCTGTACTCATGTTTGGAGGATTCTACATCTCTTTTCTCCCATATATCTGTGACTTTTTGTTTATTTGTGTTTATTTGCAGACATTTAACTGTTTTCAGGCATAATGTGAGAATCTGGAAATGGATCTCCTTTCAGCAGTTATAAGCTGGAGCTACTGTTGGTCTTTTTCAGACTTTACACTTCTAGCAAAGTGTTATTGTCATTCAGGTTGATAAAATACATTTCTACTTTTAAGTTTCTTGGTTAAATGGAAAAATCAAAGTCAGATAGCCCTCAGATTGTTTTACCTAGTTAGTCTTTGTTTTCAGCATTTTTAGCATGGAATGTCTGTTTAGTCTTAGAGAAGCAAAATTCAGTTCCAGGAACAAATCTGGTACTCCCTACTGTTTTCATGAGATGTCCTTGTGTATATAGTAAAAATCAAAGCTAATTTTGTATCTAAGGTATTTCCATTACATAAACTGATGGTGTTTTGATGTCCTTGTTGAAGTGCAAGGACGTTGTGGAATTAAAATATTGCATTAAAGTCACAGCGCAGCAAATTACTAAGTTGTGTATGTACTGCATATTCTTATAGAGGTGCTTTACAAGTCAGCAATCAGTATTTTCAGCTTACCTGTTAAGTCTGTTACTGCATTGGATCTGTACATGCTAGAAGTACATCTGTACATTGGATCTAGCACCTGCTAGAAGACATACGACAAACCAAAGCTCCACTTTTTTATGTGTAGGTACCATATATCCCTGAGGTGTACAGACAGACCAGGTCATACTGATCAGTTTGATTATTAGGCTACAGAAAGTTGCAAAACAGACAAAAGACTAACTTAATGGAAGACTAAAAATGAGTCACGATGAGAGAAGCTATTTCTGCACTTTTCTTACCAGATCTGAGGCCTTTAGCATCCACATAGTTAATTGCATTTTTCTTAATGTATAACAATGGAAGAAACAAGGGATAGGTACATAGTCGGGGAAATCATAAGTGGGAATACTTTTGACTGTCTCTCTGAACTGGGAAGTTATCTCTGTATTCTGGGCCATACATAGTCTAGTAATTCTGTTGTAAGATGCTTTGGAAAAGTCCTATGCTGTTTCAATGCAGATGTTTTAGTTGCAGAGTTAGCAATAATTATGTAGCACTGTATGTGAGGGAGCCATCTAGTCAGTCACTCTGCAGGAAACATTGTTGTGTGACTGGCCTAAAATATAAGAGATGATTCCATCTCAAAGTAGCATTCTTTACTCTTCATTCCTCTGTTGTGTTTTCAGTACTCTGTCAAACTTGAAAATTGGTCATTAGAAACTAAGCAGAAATAAACTTAAAAGATTTCTGTGCTGAACAAATAGTGGTACTGAAGTGACTTTGGGGAATAGAGAATAAAACAGTATTAACCAAATTACAGGTTCAAGAACAAGAGCAAAATCTTTACTTAGAACAATGGCACCAATGCCATTAAGGCCGCAGCAAGCTTTTGCGTTGTGTAACTCTAATTCTGTCAAGTTTGGACCCTTTAGGCTGAGACTTTTCCATTTCAAGTGTCTGCTTCATGGCTGGTTCTATTTTTTGCAGAGGTTTCACAGAAGGAGAAAAAATCATATTCTTTAAAATGGTTCAATGTCTCACAAAAACATTTATAAACAGAGCACTTTATATATGAATGTAAGAGTGCACGTGCCCCTTTCTTTAAAGCAAGGCTTTGAAACTTGTCTGTTATGCAAATAAAGTGTTATTTGCTGTTAAATGAAAATACTGTTCCAATTACCTGTATAAGAGGAAGTCTTAAGTTTGAAGATGGGGATGTTTGTTATTTTGATCTAAGATGATTGCCAATCAGGTCTGCTTAGTACATTTCCTCCATTTTCTACTCTTAGTTGTTCCGTGTGTATTGATGTTTGATGACAAATTAGAGGAAGTATTTTTGTATCTTCACTCTCTTGTGACTCCAAGACAGCTGGGCAGAGAATGACAGCAATCTGTGAGACCATGAGAAATTTAGAGGTAGGTAGCCAAGCCCCAGTCTGGCTGGGCAGATGTCTCAGCCAAGCATGGCCACTTCAGGCTTCTCTCCTAAGTGAAGAAACAAGAATGAGCTGCTAGGAAATGCACCCAGTGCAGTTTAACAAAAGGGGAATAAACAGATTGGGACTCAGAGATTTCTTAACTGGTCATATATACAACAATTCAGAAACACAAGTGAACCAAAATTTCTGAACATCAGTGTTGTTGATCAGGAGACATTTGTGAACCCCTAAGTATGCTTTGTTTCTTTGTCTTACAGGATTGATCCATACTGAAAATGAGAGATCCTACTACATCTGTCAGTTAATAACAGCACTCGCTAAATATAATGCTACATATTCCACAAGATGAGGTCTTAGCATCTCAAAGTGGCTGTTAAAAATTAGTAGATGTTTTTGGCCTTAATCTTTCCCTATGTGGGTTCCTCATTTGTAGAGGAATGAATTTGATGGTAAGATTACAATACCATCTGATTTCATTGGAGAGTTGTCAAAGTATATTCATTATGAAGATTTGGACAAATTACTTATGGGTGCCATAAGAGAACCTATGAATAAATTAATAATTCTGTCTTCAGTCTTTGACTAGGCATCACATCTCACATGAACAGAAACAAAATACTGAAATAGTTTTTCAGTGGGTGAAACCTACTATGTACTGAATGAAGACAGTACTTCCAGGGTAAAAGAAGCATACTTTTATATAATAGATAAAACCACCATAACATTCAGAAAGGCTTGCTCTAACACTTGGGTTATGCTTGAGCATAACCTCTTTATGTGCACTTGCTTCCAAAACATCTTGCTGTATATACACCTTGTGAGGCAGATGGTGTTAGCAAGAAAAAAATGCAAAAGTGCTAATTAAGAAATAAAATGCATAGTAACAGAACTGTTAGCTGGATTTACTTCCTGTATCATCTCTGTACTCATTATTGCTTTGTACTAGTTATAAAATGCTATCCAGAGGAATACCTTAAATGAGAAGGAAAGTTTTCATGGTATTGATTTTATGTAGTCAGTCCAGTTTAAAAGAGGAATTCTAGTGATTTTGGACTTAAAAAGCAAAATATTTTCAGTGGAAGATTCTGTAGATGACTCTTCTTTGAAAAGTGAATATAGCAGCCCAGGACATCTGCAAGGAATATTGGGTACCTTTTTGGAAAAGATAGGAAGCAGAAGGAACTGAATGAATATTGAAGAAACTATGTTCTTATGGGTGCATTTCTTCTTGTGTATGGTAAACTACTTAGGTTGAAAAAAATGTCAAGTGTTGCCAGTATTTGACTTTTCAGGGGGGAAGATATAGGCATAATTTTTCTGAAACCTGAAATTTGCATGGAAATTCCTCTTTTTTTTTTAAATTGAACAAATCTTTTACACGCAGGAAATAATATTTAGTAGTGGAATTAATACATTATATAAGTAAGAACCAAGCAATTGTAGCTTGGTCATCTCAGAAACTGTTTGGTATGTATGGCCAGCCCTGAGACTGTTTCTCATTTGTCAGATCCCTTTGCTGGGATCTGTGCTAGAAGAGCTTGACACAAGGTTGTCAAATTCCCAGTCTCTATTGAATGAGCATTATGTATTTCCTGTGGTAAGGGAAGAGAACAAGTTTAGAGGTGACGTCTACAGGACGAGATCATGTTGACTCAGTCACTTGCAGACCAGCTGTCAAATCTGGTGCTGAAATTTTTTAATGATAGTTTAATTTCTATAACCTTGGAAAAATTCCATTAACATTTCAGAGCTCTTTGACTTACAAGCAAATATGAAGAAATGGAAAGAGTAGAGATGAGACAGATGCAGATTCTGGTTGTTTTGTTGTGCACATAAAGAAAGGAACATAAAGATAGGAACATCCAATGTTAGCTAAAATATAAACATATTCGGGGTATAGCAGATCACGATAAAGTGATTTCTGAGTTTGACTACCTTCTGTAAATGTCTTCCCATCTGTTCACTCCCATGTAAGCTGAGACTGTTAGGTTTCAGTACTTTGACTGTTTACAGTAGTCAAGATGTTATGGAAAAAGCAGGGCAGTCTCTCTTTTTTTTTTTTTTTGAAATCTAGTGTATTGGAGGGAAATAAAATTGCCTCCACATTCTGAAATGCCATCATGCTATAGCTGCATTGTGTAGGATGTCTAGCTGTAGAAGACACTGTAGTTTTGTCATGAAAAAACAAAAGATATAAACAGCTGCCACGGAGCTTGTGCTTTCATCTGCTTTCCCTGGAGTAAAACATGAAAGGCAGTGTTGGTAACTAAGGAATTTTTTTCTATGACATTTTGTGTTCTAGTTTTTTTAAAATGATAACTGAAATTGAGTTTCAGTTTGAGATGAGAAATTCGTGGAGTAATAAAGTGTGGAGAAGTGTCTACTGTCCTTAAGTTGCAGCCTGAATTGTATATTAGGAGTAGCAAAAAGTGTTGTATCCTCAAAATCTTTTGAGATAATGTTTAAACTGCTCCTCGTGTTAAATTTAGGATGGTGGTTCATTTGACTAAGCAAATCTGAATTGTAGTGTTTGTCAAGTTAAATTGACCCTCATTATAGTTTCTAAGAAAGCTTGCACAAGGCAAGCTGGTTTTAACATCATTTAAAAAAAGCTTTTTTTTTTTTAAACATGTGGAAAAACACCAAAAAAATTTTGATGAGGGCTGCTGCATTTTGTTTTTGGTGTTACCTAATCAGGAATTCAAAAGCTGTGTTTTAGGGTGCTTACAAAAATCTGTGCCACAAATATTAGAAAACATAAAGTCATTGAATGGTTTGGGTTGTAGGGGACCTGAAAGATCCCATAGTTCCAGCCTCCCTGCCTGTGCTACAACTAGCCTCGGTTTCTCAGAGCCCCATCCAGCCTGGTGACTTGAACACATGCAGGGATGGGCATTCACAACTTCTTTGGGCAGCCTGTCCCAGTGCCTCTTCACACTGAAGAATTTCCTCCTAATATCCCATCTATACCTACCCTCTTTCAATTTAAAACTATTGCCCCATGTCCTGTCACTGTCTGCCTGTATAGAAAGCCCATCTCCTTCCCTTTTATAAAGCCCCCTTAAAGTACTGGAAGGCCAAAGTGAGGTCTCCCTGCAGCTTTCTCTGCTCCATGCTCTCTTAGCGTTTCCTTATCTATCCCTCTGATAATCCTTTGGCCTTCCTCTTGACCCAGTCCAGCAGGTCTTTCTGTGTCTTTCTGTGCTGGACCCCCTAGAGCTGGATGCAGCACTCTGGGTGGGATCTCACCAGAGCAGAGTAGAGGGGCAAGTTCACCTCACTTGACCACCTGACCAAGTTTTTTCATGGAACCCAGGATATAGTTGGTTTTTTGGGCTGCATGCCCACATTGCCAGATCAGACCCAGCTTTTCATCAACACAAACCCTCAAATTCTTCTCAAGGCTGCTCTCAGTGAGTTTCCCACTCTGTACTCATATCTAGGTTTGCCCCTACTCAGGTGCTGCACCTTGCACTTGGACTTGTTGAATTTCATGGGGTTCTCTTGGGCCCACTTCTGAAGTTTGTCCATATCCAAGCAGATAATGAATTAAGAGTCTTAAGTGTTTTATTAAGTTTTGGGATTTTATGTCGTATTAAGTATTACATGATGAATAAATGTGGCTTTCTCCTAGGCTAGATTTTTCAAATGGAAGAATAAAGTCAAAATTCCCTCATCCCTCAAAACCACTGCATAGAACGGTTGTGTTCCATGAGGCAGTAGAGGCCATGGTGGTTCTTTTAGGTATCTTTTTAATAAGAAGAGCCAAACTGGAAGGAAGCCAGGCCGTCTGTTATGAACACAACACACAGCCTAGTACAGGGTAGTGAATTCTCATTGTGGCTCTACAAAGCGTTAATGAAGTTCTAATTTAAAAAGCAAACAGAAAATCTCTACATTGCACCACAGGGACCCACCACATTTTATCACATTGTATTGTGACTAATATTAATATTGTTAATTAACAAGCTTTCTTAAGATCTAGGAATATTATGGCAACAAGTTTCTATTTTTTATCAAGACTGCCTGATGTTTCTCAGTACCTCCAAACAGAGGAGCAGTGAAATGGAATAATCTAAATTACTTACTCATTTAGAAGATCAAAAAAAGGAAAAGTATTTTGCCAATAATTAAAATAAGTACATCTGAATTTAACCCTTTTTTTTACTTTAAAGTCAGGACACAGAAACTTGCCATACTGAAGGACAGAAGCATAACTGGATCTTCTTAAGAGAGGCCAATATTTATCTTCAGAGGAAAATTAAGCTTAGGCCACTTTACTTCTCAGTGAGAGATCCTACACTGGGGTTTTATGGGATTTAACTAATGCACTTGGAATTCATACCATTAATTAATTTGTCATAACTTTCCCTCGTAACTCTGCATAGACAGTATATAAGTGAGTACATATTCCTTTGCCTGTATAAATCCATTGTTGCTTGGCTGTGTATCTAGGTATTTTTCCAGTACTGTAGTTTCACACAGGATTTTCTGCTTGTGCTTCAGAACCTAGCTTTTCAGAAATACTAAATGGAATGGAAGAATCTAAGCATACAGAAAAAAGGTGATATCTTCCTTTTTCTCACTGGATGGCACTTAGGAGTGGCTCTGCTAGTTTGATGTTTGATGTCATGGTTTGTTTTAGTTTTTAGTGAGGCTGCTAGTTTCTTGTTATCTTTGTAGTTTATAAAATAAATTATTTTTTAAAAGCCAGAAAACCTTAGGGTTTTGCCATTATAGACTGGGCAGTATGTGTGAAGTGGTTTGAATTAATATATTGCAAAAATCTGTTGCTTAAAAAAGTTTAGCTCCTTGTCACAACTTTTTCCTCCTCATGTTTTTGATACTGGAATAACTCTTTTCTGAAGTGGTACTACAGAGGAGGCACAGAGGCTTTTCTTTGTTAAATGTATCAGTCTAACCTGCAATCTCATATAATGAAATTGTGTAATCATCATTTTCATTGCTGTGTGGTGTCAGTAGGGTGCTCTCTAACTGTCTGTTTTCATTACTGAAATTTGCATTTCTCCAAGTACAGCCTTAATCAAATTTTGTCAGTTGATAAAACATGGACAGTACTTGATCTCTCTTGGTCTCTTCCTGTGGTTCGTAGAACTTGGTGTAACTAAATATGAAAGATATTTTTGTCACAGATTGTTTAGGACAGTTCAGTGTCAGGCAGAGCCTGTGTTCTGTGGGCTTTCTGGATATGCCTGTTGTCTAATTGCCTGTCTGGTTCATGTGGTTTGTCTTTACAGGCTAAATAAAATTGTTGATTTTGTGATAACAGCGTAGTGGTTTGTTGGTGGAATATAACAGCAACTATGTATGTGTATTGAAACTATACTCCAAGGAGATCACAAATGTTAAATAATTTTTCTATGACTTACCAAAGTTTCACCATCAGGTTTTCACCTACACTTTTTTAAAGGAGTTTTTAATAACAAAAAGTCATGAAAGTGTTTCAATTATCTTTTTGTAGATGTAAACTAATATCTGTGGTTTTGAAGAAAAACCTGAAAAGCAACCTTATTGAGGCTGATTTCTGTTTTGTAGTTTGGCTGCTGAATTGTTCACCTACATTTGCATAAGTCCAGAAACAACAAACCCTTACCAGAGCAGTGGATATACAGAGGGTTTTTTGGTCCATTTTTAAAGGTTGGGTTTTCCGTGTTCTTTTGGAAAGGTTTAATCACAAATCATTTTTGTGTATTTGACATTTTTGCTACTTTTCCTTTTGCAGGTCCAATGATGCACCAGCAGCCTCCCTCCCAGCAATACAACATGCCACAGGCAGGTGGGCAGCATTACCAGGGGCAGCAGCCACCGATGGGAATGATGGGCCAAGTTAACCAAGGAAATCACATGATGGGGCAGAGACAGATTCCTCCATACAGGCCACCACAGCAAGGTAGGAATTCACTTCAGTATTTTTGCATTGATTTTAAATAACCGTGTTTAAAACCATTTTACATCTCTTTCTTGCTTAATCCAAATTTCTGTCAAGTCATTTGGTGTGACAGACTTTGTTTGCACACTCTTTTTGTTACCCATTTTAAGGGTGGTTCTTGCAGCGAGAGATTACTGCAGTCACCATGAAATGTGAAGACAAGTTTGTTTTCTTTTTGTTTTGGTTCTTTCTGAGATTATACACTCTGAAATTGCACATCTCAGATATGCTGATGCAGAATTTGATATTCTAATATTTAAATGATAGGACAGAAAAGGAACAGAATACCTACTTGGTTCTGGATTCATTCAGTTACAAAAAAGGAATGATGTTCCATGATTTTGGTTATCTTTTTTCTTTTAGTCCTTTTCAACAAGGAATAATTTTATTTTTAACACCCTATTCTGTTATACACATATTCCTAAAATTAGCTCAAAACTGAAGTTTGATATATATATAGTCTCAGTCTAGTGAGCCAAACAACTGTGTGTTTGTATATGTGTATAGATACATTTACTTATTTTTTTAACTAAACCAGATTACATATGTTGTCTGTAATGCAACAGTATGGGTGGGGAATACATTTGAGAAATATTTCTCATACTAAAGTCAGAAATTAGCAGGCTTTATAACAGACAAAACAAGTTATTTACATATTGACTGGTTGTGGTTTTTCAGGCCCACCACAGCAGTACTCAGGCCAGGAAGACTATTATGGGGACCAATACAGTCATGGTGGACAAGGTCCTCCAGAAGGCATGAACCAGCAATATTACCCTGATGGTAATCTCTCATAAATGTTAACTTTCCCATTTTCTATACCTGCCCAATACTAATGTAGTCATATGGCCAAAATTAGGGGATGAGGCAAGAATAGTAATTGGATATCATACCTCACATTTAAAAAACCTTCCAAATTCAGAATTGTTACTACAGTTTAAGTTACTGTGACTAGTTAAATTTGCAACTTAAAGCATGTAATTTGTATTACTCCCATTTGAAACTCTTAAAAACAGTTTTAGTATTTCAAAAGAATGGAAATAATTTGTTTCTCTCAAAGAATGGAGAGTTCCTTAGCATATCTAATATGATTGACATGAATTTAAACAGTCATAACTTTATTATCAATAAGAGAGGGGGCGATATCCTTTTATTAAAAATTCTACTGAACTGAAAAAACTTGCTAAAAAGATGTGGGTTTTTTCTGTAAATACTCTACCTTTTTAACTTAGTGTCTCATTTTCATGTAAGTCGCACAAATGTGTTATTGCTGACATGGTATGGGCCTTCAGTTTAACATTTATATAGGAATAAAGTGGTCCCTGCCCTGAGGATATTGAAAATGTGAATCCTCTTTAGATGTCCCCTCAGTGCTTTCAAGACAAGATTGAAACTTTGAATTTCATAAATCTGTCCTCCTACCTCTTGGATTATGGAGTGCTGAAGACTATTGGATTGTGTTATAAGTTAGAAAAGTTGAAATTAACTTGTTTTCAGGCTGAGCAGAGACTGGGAGAACAAAGATGCTAACTCCTGACTACTGTGATAACCATGTGTGCAACTTAATGGTATCTTGTGAAGCTCAAGAAATGTGGTAGATGTTAATGTTTAAAAATATATATACAAAGCAAAGCTGTGTAATTGTCAAAGCAGCTGCTCATAGCAGATAAAGGGTTGCAAGTCAGTTGTTTGAATTCGATTTCCATCAAATTGATTTTAAGGTACATCAAGCCATATCTGTATAAGCTTACATGTGTTAATTTCTGGAGGTGTGTGTGCAGTGTTATTTTACAAGTTGCATTAACTGGTAATTATTCAGATTTCATTTTGGAACATTTATGTATACACATGAATGCTAAATTGTTACAGGCAATTTACTCTAGTAAAGGCATTTTGATGTTGCCATCAACAGCTTTGTGGCAGCACAGATGACTTCTAGGATCTGTTCCTTCTTAAGAGTCATCTTTATCATTACCTCATTGTTACTCTTATGTAGAATACAAGTAGAATATTTTAAGACTTGTTTTAATGGTTATGTATGCATGTAAGATTCAGTCAGTGATGTATGGTACAGTTGCAGACCTGATGACAAAGCCACTCAGTTTCAGAACTGTTTCCTCCTTTCCTTACTTGTATCTAAAAATTTTATTCCAAATTTATACTATTTAATTTCAAATGTAAACAAAGTTTGGCATGTATTCTTGACCAAATTAGCAATAAGATATATTTTGATCATCTGTAACAGAAAATACATGTGTGCTAAAAACAACAACAGGTGGGGTGCTTACTGCATGTATTGGTTTCTTAATCAGAGATGGCTGTAGTCTCTGAGTAGAAAGGTTTGTTTGTAATGAGT
This sequence comes from Melospiza melodia melodia, assembly GCF_035770615.1. Lineage (NCBI taxonomy): Eukaryota > Metazoa > Chordata > Aves > Passeriformes > Passerellidae > Melospiza > Melospiza melodia. The sequence goes on along the minus strand of NC_086194.1, from coordinate 127,917,007 downwards.
CTACTTAGGACTGGAATGTAAGAGGAAAAGTTTTCTTAAGACTTTAAGCAGAAATTCTGTTTGTAGGGAAAACCTTGAGAGTGTTGTATTTCTGTCATTCAAAACCAGAATTTAATGTAGATGATGGTTCATAACTTCATTGAGCTTTATTTGTTATATTTCACACTGCTTTTAGCATATGCTTTTGAATTGGAGATCAGCAGAACAGGTGTTAGACAAAGTATGATAATTGCTTTCTTTGTTCATTCTAATTTAATTCAGGTTATTTACATGTGAAAGGCCTAAATGCTTTCATTTTTTTTTTGAGTGAAAGATGAAGTACTCTCCCCCCTCCGACTCCCCCAACAAGGATTATTGGAAGGTTAAGACCATCCCTTACTGTGATGTTTCTAGAACTACTGCATTAAGCCTTTTTTTTCCCCTGTCACATGTTAATTCAATATGAAAGGAAATCATATTAGTAAGTCTTTGGCTAATACAATTGAAAATTCTTTTTCATGTATATCCAGTTGAAATTTTTTTTTCATTTTTCTGAGAAATGAAATATTTTTAGGGTTTTCACTCAGAGGCCATTAACGTTTCTTCCTGTCTCTTGTCGAATTGATGTAGGTCATAATGATTACGGTTATCAGCAACCGTCGTATCCTGAACAAGGCTACGATAGGCCTTATGAGGATTCCTCACAACATTACTACGAAGGAGGTATCTATATACCTTCACACACATACGCACAGACATTCCCTCTCCTCCCCCACCCTCAACGGGAACAGACATTCTTGCACAACACAACTTATACCCATGCAAAGCTCTTGTAGAATACTAGTTGCTGGCTGTCTTGGAAATGGCAGGGAACTTGGAGCCTTCAGAATAATTTCTTGCAAACACCTTATATATATAACCACAATTTGCCATTCTAACAACAGTAAAATGACTAAAACACTCTAGAGATTTTTTTTTTTACCTCAATGGAAATTTTTATTTTAACATAAATTTGTTGGTTCAGTTATATATCTTTTTGTGTGTGTATATTTTGTATAATTATAGTGCCGTTAGGAAACAGCTTGCTGATCTTGTGTAGCTAGTCTGTGCTCTTGTAGCTGTCCTTAATTTTGTCCTTTTTTTTTATTTTATTTTATTTAGCATAGTCATGATCTTATGACTGTGATGTTCCAGTAAATGTAATGCTCGTTTGGCAGAGATGCTGAAAATGCTGCCGTTCAACTTTACAAAATTGGCTTTAACTGCAGTTTGTTTGGCCGAGTTCCTTCTGTTTGGTTTGAGTTTTCTTTGTTTTGTTCAGTTTTTGAAATCAATATTGCATTTTCATTTTGTTCTTGTGTTGTTGGCTGTGCATCTTAGAAGGAAAAAAAATAAAATAGGTATCTTTATGAGTTTTTGCTTTCTTGCAATGATCTTACAGGAAATTCGCAATATGGTCAGCAGCAAGATGCATATCAAGGACCACCCCAGCAGCAGGGTTATCCACCACAGCAGCAGCAATATCCCGGCCAACAAGGCTATCCAGGACAACAGCAGGGTTATGGTAAGAACCTGAGGACACAGACAGCTGTCACAGCAAGGAGAGAGACCTTTGTTGTGTGTTTCTCCATCCCTGTTTGACTGTGTCCAGAGGCCAGGCTTGGACAGAACAGCTCTGTGCCTGCAATTTCACTGGGCTGAGACACAAAAACATAGAAGGCAGTGTCTTTTGGGAGTTAGATCTGTTTAGGATTAGGCAGTCTAGGAGAGTGTGGTAGCACAGAAAACTGAGGGTGACTAAACAGCATTGCAATAGGTATCTGTAATTTAGAAGGACCCAGAAAGATTCTGCTCTTTTCTCTCTTCTCTAGGGGAACATACTCACAAAGATGACAAAGAACCACTTTCATCTGTGGATTTGCCAGTTAAAGCAGTCTGTTAAAAACTGGTTTAAAACTTCATTCAACATACATGAACCATTATTTTCAAATTCTTGTACTGATCAGTAGAGAAATGACTGTAAGCATTGACAGCACACCTTTAAAGCAACTGTGCCTTATAAATTTGCACTAGTAGTGAAAACCTTCTGGTACATGGCAGGAATGAGAAATCCTCTGCCACAAGTCCCTGGATTCAAGGAAAGCCACTCAAAAAGGAAACTTGGAGCAGTAGAATGTAATTTTGGTGAATTAATTCTAAAAAACTTTGTGTCAGAAGAGCATACTGAAACTCAAAAAGTTTTATTTGCTTTCATACTGTAAAGCAGTAAACATAAATTTACGACAGAAGAAGGAATCTCTGAAATTTCCTAAATTCCATGTATATTAGCTTTCAGCTCTTTTGCAGGCTTCCATGCTGAAGCTTTCAGCATTGTGTGTATGTGAGGAAATGCATGGGTAATTTGTTTGCCATGTAGATAAATGCCACATTCACATGAAATCCAGTTATGTTGAGACAGAGTTAAGCTTTAAGAGGATCCACTGAGATTTACCAAGTTCTGCTTCTGGAGTTTATGGATGAATTGATAATTCTGGAGTAATACTTGTACCTACATTCTGCTAAACATAATATAGGAATAGACTAAAGGTCAGAGTAGAAGTCATGTTGATCACTGCTCTGAACTTTGTAGGTAAAGAAATAAAATCGGATTTATTCAGAAAGTTTAGGTTAAGAAATACTTGAAGAAAAAGGGGTTAGGAAGTCTTTTGGAGCCACTTACACAATATAATTTGTAAAACAGAACAACATATTTTTCAGTTTCTTGTTTTTAGCCAGAATTGTTACTGAAGTTCCATTTTTTTCTGTTAAATTTGTCAATGAATATTTAGAATTCAGCTATAAAGAATTACCATGAATAAATAAACCCATATTCATTTATCAGATGAACACAGCACTTTTAGGATGTTGTATTGTTGCTCAATTTAATATTTAATTGCTTTCTAATTTTCAGAAATAAATCAATATCTCAGACATTATTATCAGTCTTTAAGGTTTTGTTTCACTGTGAAAAGGTGCAACTGCATAGTTCAAGGGTGTTTGAGGCCTGAGGAGAATGATGATAGCTTATGGAGCTTTTCTTCTCCAGGTCATCTTTTCACTGTCTTACAGATCCAGAATTACTGAAGGAATTACCAGCTGATGTCATCTTAATGTCCAGTGCCTGTAGCTCAGACTAGCCCTCTCTAGCACCGAATCACTGTTGCTAAAAACATATCTGTTTCTTCTGAGGGGAAGGAAACAAAAGTGTTGGTTTGTTTAAAAGAAAAGCCCATCTGAAAAGCTGCAGATCTTCAGCTCTGAAAAAGAGAGACACAGTTTTAAGGGTTGTTGTTGAAAAAGCTGACAGATCCACTGCTGAGGATTCATAGGAGTGCCACTGAAATACAGAACAGAGTACATCTCTCCCAGTGCTGGGGGGGATGGGGATAATTTTGTTTGTAATATGGCTGCAATGCCTGATGGCAGTAACGTGCAGCTTCCAGTGGTAGCCAGGCCAAGTCCCTGTGAATAGTAACAGATAGTTATACTTGCAAAAGAAGTACTTCTTTTACAGACAAAAAAGACTGGAGTCCAAGTTTTGGGTTTTTTCTTAACCTTTTTCTGGAAAGTTAATATTACCAAAGGACTGTGGAGTGGAGGGTGCTTTTTTCCATCTCACAGTACCTTTTACTGCTTGTCACATCTCACATTTTATACATATATAGCTTGCTTGCCTGACACCCCATCCATGATTGCCTGCTGTGGTGTGAGACTTCACTTTTTGGCAGCACAGTGCTGCTGGTCTCTTCAGAAAGTCCAAATGCTGAACATAGCTGATTATCTGGCTGCTCTTGGCATTAGAAAGTTCTGGAACTCAAGCAGCCTACATCAGGAGATTGCCTTCCTAAATCCTGGAAAGCGCTCATGTGTATCATTTCTTGCCTTGTTCTGCTCTGTCATGTACATGGAACTACATGCATTGATATTAAATAATGAATATATAAATAAAAGTAAATGTTTCTGTGGTTGGAGCACAGGCCCTGGCAGCCAAGGTGCTTTCTAGGGGGAGGGAGGTAGGGCACTCAAAAGACCTAATTGCATAGTAGTGGTATTTCTTAGTCCTGGTTAGCTGTAAAATTCAGTGGTTTTAGCTGTAAAATTCAGTGTTTTCCCTGTTCTCTTCTTTCCAACATCTTAAGCACTCTTTTTTTTTTTTTAATTTATTTTTTATCCCCAGGTCCTTCCCAGAGTGGTCCAGGACCTCAGTATCCCAATTATCCACAGGGACAAGGACAGCAGTATGGGGGATACAGACCCACGCAGCCCGGGCCACCACAACCACCACAGCAGAGGCCTTACGGATATGACCAGGTATTCTTCTGTTTGATGAGAAAGTTGTGATTCTTACACACTCATTTAATAATCTTAGATTCTGGACACTTAAACTAAGGAATTTTAGGACATGGTCTTTCAGGTATGTACCTACAATTCTCATGGAGTTTATTTCTTGGTGAGTTACCAAGAATCATTTGTATGGAATTGTGATTAGTCATTCTCTCCTGAGTTTGCTAAATTTTAATGAAATTTGGCAAAGTGAGGCCTTCCCAGCAGTGTTTTTGGATGTTAGAAATTAAGGTGATGTGTTTCATAGCCTTATGGTGAATGACTAATATGAAAGATGAGGTTTCTAAATCTCATGGTGGATCATTTTTCATTACTTCTTTGCAATAGAAATGGTTGAATTTATTTTCCACAAACACAAATCCTAATCATAATCTTCCTCTTCAGTTGCAAAAGCACCTGAGGCATACAGCTGAGGTCTTTCAGCTGCAGAGCTTATGGGGAGACATGAACTTGTTTTTGCACAGATTTTCTCTGAGCAGTATAAGGGGGCAGTGAACATGGGAGGGAAGTGACCTGAAAATCAACTGCTTCATTCTTATCGCTGCTAAGACAAGATTAAAACAAACAAACAATTACCACCAAAACATTGGGCTGGAGTTGTAGTGAAGGGCTGTAGTAAAAAAGCTGTCTTCAAATTAAAGGATGAAACAGGTTTTGTCCGCGTAAAAGGTACTAACTTGCAAAAATCCAAACTTTTCACTATGAATCATTCAGAAACGTCATTAAAATGTACGCTATTACTTTCCTTGGTATAAATAATGTTAAGATTAACTAAATTATAAATTTGAGGTTCTAATGTTTAAATAAAATCCTGTTATGTCAGTAGAAGATGAGTTGAACTTTCAAGAAAAACTACTCTGAGGAAGTGAGAATTGCCCAGAATTTTGAAGAACAGTTGGTTTTCTTTCTAGAGAAATTAGAAAAGACAAGGAAGAAGGAACAAACTCTCTGTGTGGTAGTTTGGAGATGCAGTTACTTTTAATTATTTAACGGATAAAATGTTTATGCACTGAACCAGTAGCTTCCTCTGAAAACAATAAGCTACAGGAGAATTCTTTGCTTGTGGCCAGTATAGGGTCAAGGAAACTTAATCACAGTTGCTGAGTTTTTTCCAGCTTTCCTTGCAGCAGAGGTGGATAACCCTCTCTGTAGATAGGCTGTGCTCCTCCAGTTTGTGCACTTGTAAGTTCCACTGGGAAATTCAATTATAGAAGACCTCTCTTTCATACTGGCCATTCCCATAGGAATTGTGCTGCTTAAATTCTCATCTGGCAGCTGTTGTGAAACTATTCTTTGTGACTGATTGTTATATTATAATGGAACATAACTGACATTGCAACATAAAACTAAAATGTAAAACACTACCTTGTTGTGGTAGTACTTTACATGGAACGGTGGCAGGATCAGTTTGGAGCATGCTCGTTTCCTAGCACAGTACTTCTTTCTGCAAGCCTTGAACCCTGTGGTGAAGGATCATGGTAAGCTTACAGCATTGATGCTTTCACCTCTGTCCACCTCTGCAGTACATGACATTCTGTCAAAAGAAATAGGGAATATCAATAAGGGTGATAATTCTGTGTATCAGATCTGTGGAATAATTGCCTCCTGTAGCATATGTGGACTTGGGTTGTTAGTGTTCACCAGGATGTGCCTTGGTTTTGAAATACATGTAATGCTTGATTGAGTAATAATTTTAGGTACCTTTGTGTCATGGTTACTTTCCTAAATTACTTTGAATTTTGGTGACCTTGACTTTTTGAAATAATTTTCAAAGTTTAGGTGGGAAATATTCCTCAAATTTTTTCTTTTTTTTTATGATGTTCTACTAATTTCACAGCAGCCTATTGAATATAAAAGTATACTCTTTTGATCAAATCAGGCTCCTGGCCTTAAATTCATATCTTTGGTCTTACTTCTGCATTAAAGCACAAAGTATTTTTAGTGAGATGAAACTACGCTAGTTACTGATATCCGTATGTCATTTACTTGTATTAGTTTCCATCTTTTAATATCACAGTTTATTTGGATGGTCTTCCAATTACAGCTTTAAATGCAGGAAAATATGCCTTGTTGTCTAATTATGTATTTTGAATTTTTTTTAGGGTCAATATGGAAATTACCAACAGTGAAAAAGTACTCACATTCCGGTAGGCAAAATCTATTAGCAGCCATATTTTCTCCTCAGCACTGTGGACATCTTCCCAAGATGAGAACCTCCCATTCCATCTAGATTTTGGAAAAATCTTGTGGCTGTTTTATGGTATACAGTCTTTATGGGTTAATTGTTAAAGACTGTAGATTCTCAGAAACTAGTTTCACATCTCTACTCTAGATGGCAATATTGGACAGAAAATCTGTGACATAACAATTTGCAGTGAGTTGAGAACTGTATGTCAAATATACTGTTACAGACTGAGAGGTGCAGACAGCTTTGTATGTTTATGAAGGTTATGGGAATTTAATATTTTTTCCACAGATTTTTTTTGTAGGGGGAAAGGGGAAATGCACACTTTTTACAGCAGCAATATTTTGTATATTATGTTTTACATGTGATGAATATGCAAGACAGTACACTACTCGCTGGGCAGGATAACAAATCTACTGTTAAAATGGGTAGGGCATGGTAAATGCTTGATTGTATTAGTCTCGAAATGGTGTACAATAAAGATAACAGTGAAAAGATGGAGAGCATTCTATGTCACTGATGGGTTCATGTACAAAGATTGAGAATCCCAGTTATCTAAATGGGAACATAATTAAGGACAGTGTAATACAGTCTTGTGCAGAGATAAATTTTTTAAGCTTTCCAATTTTTCTGAGTAAAGCGGTTTTGTAAAAATTGTTTCTAACATAGTTTGACAATTTTCTGCAACATTTTTTGGGTAACAAGATAAACGTTTGGGTTTTATTTCTCAAGTGTTTTGTCAGAGCTTTGCATAAGCAAGCTGTAATCCTTCTTAATAATTGCAATAACAAAGAAAATGACAAGTGTTAATTTTACTTGGCTTGAATATGCAAAGAACTTGAAAAAGAATATGGAGAACAGGACTGTATTGTATAAGTGTATTTTAACCTTTAGTTGAATAATTTGTATGTATCAAAATAGCCTAGAGGACTTTGTAAAACCTATCTAAACTTTTGTCATGGTTTAGGAATGGTGTCCCCCAATTTTAGTCTTCCCACTGACACACTCCAAGCCACGCGCCGCTCGCTTGCTCCCCACTCTCCCTCCCCTTCCCTTGTGGCAGGCTGAAGAGGAGAATCAGAGGCACAAAAGGGAAAGATCAGGGCTTGAGAGAACAATTTACTGGAAACAGCAAAAGGAGGGGAATGGCAGCAATGCCAGTGCCAGAGGGTGCAAGAAAGAGGTGAAGGCTTCACACGTGCTTGATTGCTCACCATGCAGAGCTCGGTTCCACCCCATGCTGCACTGCCTGGAAGGGTCCCCTGGAAAATGAGGTGTCTCCTTCTGGCTACTGCAGAAATTAACCCTGTCCTGGCCGGAACCAGGACAGCTTTCCTAACTGGGAGTTAATAACATTAGAAAAGGGACATTTTTGTTTGTGCCCATTTTTCTTATTGGTTAACATGAGACCAAGGGGATGTTTTATAACATTAAGTATAAAACCTGTTGGTGAGGCAAATGCCAAATTTTGTTTGGAATTGCATTAATGCTTATAGTGTTGCATGTGAGAGAGGCAGCACTTTGATCAATAACAACAGTACACAAAAAAATTGGTTTTGAAATTGCCCTAAAACTGTGTATCAGATAAATAAATGGATATTCTATTCTGCAGAAGTATATGCATTCAAGAATCCCTTGCAACTTCTATAAATGATAAAACCTAAAATTAACCCAGGAGTAAAATGATATTTTGTGTTTTTTCAGTTTGCAATCAATGTTCAGGGGGATAAAAAAACAACTCATGTTCATAGTGTGTGTGACATTATATATGGAAGACAAGATTTTCAATTTGTGCGTCTTTTTTAAAAGGAAAACAGTTTTCTTAAAGTCAATAGAAAATACACATCAAGGTTTGAACAGATATGGCATGAGGAACATTATTATGAATTAAAATCTTGTAGGTTCTGTGCCAATTTTCCACCACTGTGTACTTCATTGCTATTTAAAACTGTACTCCATCAATTCTAACGGAAGAATAAATTATTTGTGATTTTAATTTTCTCATTTGTTTCTTTAAATTAGATCCCTATCACTCTGATGTCTCATCTGGAGACTCTGCTGTGGGTTTTGATTTTAAAGATGTTTGGCCAGAATAACCAGACCTTATTTGCAGTCTAGGACTTTATCAAAATTCTCTTGCCATAGCCAAGTTAATTAGAATTAACTGTTCAGTAATCAGCATGTTGTGTAGGTTGTTTGTTAAGAAATTCTTTCTCTGAAAATGAAGGTCCATGAGGCTATAATCAAGATGACTGAATTAGATAAATGAGTTGACGAGGCAAAAATGTGTTGAACCCAACCTGGTGTAGATACGTTATCTCATTTGAAATAGGCTCAACTGACATTAAGAAATAATTTGTCTTGCCAACCCATCTTCTGTTGTCTTATTCTCCTTTTTAATGGAAACTAAAATTGCAGTTTTAATAAGCAGAATTTCCTCCAGGGTTTCCCTCCTAGAGACTACTGCATTTGCAAGGTTTAATTGTTTTATAACAGTCCTGTTTCGTAAAACTTTTTAATTGGTGGTGACAAAAATTACCTTATTCCTCTGATACTATGCCAAAAGAACAACTTGAGAGGAGATAGCTCCATGCAGAAGAAGTTTTTCTAAAACTATATATTAGAAAGGAACGTGTGTTACCTAAACAAAAGAAGAAGCAGAAGTGCGTGACAGGACCAGGAGAAAATGGCAAGATACAAAGTTCGTTTTAATAAGTCTTCCTTATTAAATAAAATCCAGCCAACAGGAAACTAGTAAAAAAGGTGTTGCAACTGTTGTTTTACAGTCAGAATATAGAAAGTTAGGGGGACTGACATAGCAAATCAAACACATGAGTAAAGAGTAAAGAGGAGGGGTTAATGCATTCAGTGACTTCTGTTTTTCATAGGGTTATGATTTTTGCCGTTCTATGTTTTCTGTATTCAGTGTTTTATTTCCTTTTCTGCTCTGTGAATGACTTGGAGAAGGGAGAAGCTGGCTCCTTGTTTCAGTTGAAACTGACTTCACAATGTTGGCCATAAGAAAGCAAATGTGCTGCTTTGTAGGCAGGCTAAATATATCATTTTGCAAAAGACACATTTCCATTTTCATACCTAAATTACTCTAAAATGTGTAAAGTAATAGATTTTTTGAGAAAATGCAGCTGATTAAAGAGGGGCAAGGACCTCAGTGCAAAAATACTGTTGTATTTCTACAGTTTTCACCACAGAGGATGCTAAAAGACTACAATGTGATAAAAAACCCCCCAGATTTTTGATTTAAAAAAAGAATACTTAAATTTACAAAATTAAGAGAAACTGTTACTTCAGCAAGTCTAGATGGAGTTCTGCCAGAAGCCCTGAAGAAGTTCAAAAAGAAAGTAGCAGGCTTTCCCTACAGGAACAACAATTGCTGTATCATAAAACAGAAGCATAAGAGTGAAATCCTGTGAAATGACGCCAAACCTTCTGAGATGAATAGATACCTGGATAAAGTAGTAAGTTAAAAAAACCCAACAACCTAAGCTAAATATGTTCACTTAAAAAAAAAATATTCAAAACAATGAAAGCTGACCCTCAGTCTGGTAGAGTTAAAGTAACAACTCATAGCGCACTCTGATGGAATTGATCTTTATGTTCACAATGCCTGAAGTTCTCTGAGAAGCTGCCATCATAAAAATGAAGCATGGAGTAAGGACTGTGAAGCACTAGGAATGGGATAAGACAGCAAAAGGGGTATAGAAATAAATGCTAAGGATCACAAGTAATAGAGGTTGATAGTAAGTTGCTCTAGAGCTCTCTAGGGATCACTGATTAACACTTAAAAATAAATCTGAGAGAAGAATATGTATTTCAACAGCAACAAGAGGTGGAAGTGGTGGTACTTAGGTTATGCATGACTTAAACTAGAAATGCAATGGGACATACATTGCGGAACTTAAGAAATCACTGATGTTTATAAATACAGTACTGGGTGAGATAATGCCTTTTTACTCATACCCAGCTGTTTAGCTGTCAGGAGTAGTCCAGCAGCTAATACAGTAAAAATTCTGTTCAGTGGTGTCAGGAGTCACAGGGCTACCAAAATACTCAAGAAGTTGTGCTGTGGAATGCTTAACAAAGTACTCTAATACTGATAAGAATTCTTTTCAGTTCAGAATTGTTCAACCTTCTCTCTCCCATATCAAAAAGATAGTTCATGTAAAAGGTAAGTGGGTAACAAATGGCCAAGGACAAATACAGTGTTTGGGGTTATTTCAAATGTCAGAATGTGTAAACCAGCAGTAAATAACTGATAGTGTAATTTTTGTAAGGATACAGACAACATGACCAAAATTAAAAGCAGCACCTTTGAAATTGATGAATGCTTCTTATGGCATGCAGAACTGCAGACTCAATCCCATGGGTTTAGTAGGATTAAAAAGTGAATTGGATAGATGTACAGTAATGTAAAATTGGTTAGGTTGGAAGAGACCTTTAAGACCAGTGAGTGCAACCATTAGGGCAGCACAGCCAAGTCCACCAGCGCCCATGTCCCCAAGTGCCACGTCTGTTAAATACCGCCAGGGATGCCAACTCCACCCCTGCACTGGGCAGCCTGTTCCGACACTTGACAACCCTTTTGGAAGAGAAGCTTTTTCCAAATACCGAATCTAAACCTCCCTATGTGTATTTTGATGATTTGGTGAGGGGAGAATAGGACTCTTGTCCTACCAGCTGTTATTTGGAGAAAAGCCTGACCCCCACTTTGCTGCAACCTCATTTCACATGAACAATTAAATTAGGGCAGATGAAAAGCTTAATTTGAAAGAATGTTAAAACCTCATGTTCCACAACTTTGTGCAATAAGCAGTGTTCCAGAGTGTAGATCTTTGTTGGTGCCTTGACAGTAAATGTTGGGAGTATATTTTGATTTTTTTTTTACAATTGTCACATTTAAAATGTCACTCTGCAAAACCTGGGAGTAGGCAGCACTAGCAGAAGACTTGGTGTATGTTCCAATATCAAACTGGAGCTGAACTGGGGTAGCAATGTCCTATTCAGAAAGATATTTTTTTGCTATGGTGAAATATATCTCCAAAATAATGTGAATAGTGAAATACTTACATTTCAGTCTTGCAAGATGCTGGCTGGGTACTTTCACTGAACTCTCTTAAGCTTCCCATGACATAATTTTTCAGGAAAATTCTGACTAATCCAGCAGAATGTCTGTTTTTCCCTGCTTGAGATCTAATGATTTTACAAGAGATTTTTCTGTTTTCCATAGATAAAGTGTTCTAATTTTCTCTTAACTATTCACATGTTGGTCTTAGGAAATGCAGGTAGTTTTGGTATGTCATTGGCTTCACATAGGTACACTTGGGGTTTTTGGTGGGAAGAGCTGTGGGGCTGGAAAGGAAGCTGCTGGAAGCTGGTTCACAGACCTAATAGTCTGTGAACTCTTCAGGGCACTGTGTTATTTTCACTTGCCTTGGCACCTTTTAAACAAATGGTGTAGGTGAATTGCCATATAAATGCTTTTGCATTTTGGTTCATAATTTTCATTTAATCTCACAGTTAATTTTACACAGCATAAATTCTAATCACCTACTGCAGTTGGTGTTGCCAGAAGTGCGCTGGCATCTTGACACAGGTTCATTACAGATACTTTTATAGAAAAATACCATTTGTGAGGGCAGGCTTGGTAGAAACACAGATTTTGTTTTTATGAAATTAAGTTCCATCAGTTGTACTTTCTTATGCTTTTAGCAAATTTCAAGTCAAGAAGTTTTGGTCTCCAGTATTAAGTTGCCACGTTGACATTTTTGTACATGTAGCTTTTCTCAGCCCAGAGCCTTTAGACTTTCTTTCCACAGGGCTACAATGTAAACAAGTGTTCCAGTTCTTAGAGTTTCTTTCTAAATGCTGATTATGGCCTTACTTGTTAAGGTAGTTTTTTGACAAGTTGATGCAGTGTCAGTCTAAAAGGTTAATGATCAGAATCTCTGTCTTTTTTTTTTTTTTTGTCACACCAGCAAGGATGCAGATTATTTAAGAGCTAGCTCTTAAATTTGGGCACCTAGATAAGTGTATCTATCTGCTCACAACACTGTTTCAGCTTGGCAAAAATGTTTGCCTTCTATCCTGGAATGCCTTCTTAGCTTACTGGTGTGTAAAAAGGGTTCTGCCTATAAACACCAGAGTTTCTGATTTCATAAGCACAGAGATCCAGCCCATCTGAGTATGACTAAGTATTTGCTAGAGTGACCCTGGCTTAGGATTTATTTCCTGCTTCAGTGTCCATGTAGGCTCAGGAAAAGTGCATTTGGCAAACCTGAGGCAGCATGAAGGTTTCTGTTGTATCCCCCAGCATTTTTGGTTGATGGCAAGAGGTTGGTTTTAGGACCGAAATAGATATGTGGTGAGTACGAGGGTATCTGTCACAGCTACAAGCACCTTGTGTGCATGCAAACATGTCTAATGGAGCCTGTGTTCATTTGTGCTTGTTACAGCTGCTGCTGTAAAGACAGCACCGATACTCTATAGCCTCAGAAGCTTAGTTCTAAGTTGCCCGTGTTATTTGCCCATCAGTTTCACATTGCTTCATGTTTTCTGCCTGTCTGGCTGCAAAAAAGGAAGGCAGAAAAGCAGGAGTCTTATGTGAGAATCTGCTGATGAGGAACATGAGACTAATTGATTTGACTGCTTCAGTAGTTCTTTTGACTGTTTAGAAATGTGGAGTTTAAAATGTGGCAGGCCTGAGATCTGTGGGCCAAGCACGATAGAGGTGACTGGCTGAGCAGGATTTCTTGATGCTGTGCCCCATTGTCACTGTTTGAGTGACCACTGACAGCAGCTGCTCACTTGGCACTTGGCTGCACGTCCACCTTGTATCAGCTGCTTGGTAAGAGTGAACTCGTGGGTCAAAGCACCTTTTGGGCCATCTGCTTATCACTGAGAGTTGTTGCAGGAGGATGCTGGAGTGTGCTGTGGTGCTGGTGAGTGTGTGGTTGTGTCCTTGCAAGAGGCTGATCCAATCACTCTGTAACTTGTAGGCTACCCTGTGTTATGGCATCAGTAGGGCAGACGGTTTGCATATATAGATGAATATTGAGAAGTTCTTTGCTGCTGTTTCTCATACAGCAGTGGGACCATGTTGGCCCTGTTTGTTGTTGTAAGCCACAACAGCTTACCTTTTGACCATACTCGTCTTCTAGAAGGGTAACAGGCAAGACTATCTCCTGGATGCCTGATAAGGATGCAAAGGCAGAATTGCTGCTGGAGATACTGTGAGATATCTGTGACATGGTGTGTGTTTTGAGAGTGCTTTCTCCATTGCTGTGAGTGGGCTCTGAGCCCAAGAGATAGCCATGGATTAGTGAACTTACGTTATATTTGGAAGCAGGGCCTTTGGGTGAAGACCTCTATAGTGAACTGCTCCCTGAGTTTCTAAAAGATCACAGCATATTCCAATTACCAGTGCATGTGAGGGAGAGGGTGCCCAAGAGGTTTGATTCTGTTGCTCACTGATGACTTAGGAGTGAAAAAGTCTACTGCAAGGAAGATGGACAACAAACTCTGCTTTGGCAAATTTTGCCTGAAAAAATCTGTAAAGTTGTATGGAACCTATCCCAGCACTGAGTACTCCATTTTTACTGCTGTGAGCACCTGTGACTCCATCAACAAGAGGAGTTTGCTACTCCTTTCATATGAAGACTCCTGGATTTTCACAGATGCACTGACTGACCTCACTGGCTCAAACTGGAACACCTTTCTTTTCACCATCTTCTGCACAAATAGATATTGAGATATTGATAGTTCTATTTATTTATTTATGGGTTTTGAACATTAACATACACACATTTTTTTTTTAAATTGAAGAGAGGAGATGCTTTATCAGTGAATAAGGTATTTCTCTGAGGCATGGAAGATTTACCAGTTGAGAATGCATGACAATAACAAGTTAAAAAGACCAAAGGCAGCCATCATGGTGAGATTTTACCCTAGGAAATTTTAATGGGGGAAAAAACAGTAAAGAAATTCAGAAGAGCTGGCAAGTCCTTAAAGAAGATTACACTATGGTAGGTGTACAAACTATCCCAATGTGGAGGATCAAGAGCTCATCAGTGCCTTCAAACAAAGGAGCACTGAAGGCTCTCATTGTTAGGAATTGGCTTAAAATAACAGTAGAACACATTGAAATAAAATCAAGGCAAGCAACAAACAGAACTATAATTATTGAGAGATACTGGTAAAAAAAAAGAAGAGCTAATCCATTACTTCTCAGAGAACAAAAGCTGTAGGCAGTGTTGCTGAAGAGGATTCAAGCTTAGGACATTGTTCCTAGACTTAGGTAGGAATAATCAGTTACACAAATACCAGATAAGGAGAAATTAATTAGGTACATAGAATTTTATTATTGTTGCCATGAAGATTGCTAGCCCTATTCTAGGATCAAGGAACTAGTAAAATAACAGCAATAATAGCAATAGAGTTCAGATTTGTTATCTTATCAGGCCAATTTATGACAGAAAGAAAGACAGTGGGCACATTAGAGGTAGGATCTTGGTGGGGATAATTATCCCCAAATGACTACTGGCATGAGGTGAGTATGGAAAGATGATGGTGGGGGCATCTCAGAGGGGAATAACATCTATTGATCATATTTATCAAACACAGTGAGCTGACCACAAGATCCATAATAGTATATTGGCTCATTATAGTACAAAACATATATTAGTTCTAACATAGATTACACCTTTACTTTTAATCCCCACCAGTGCTGAGGGAGTAATGAACTTCCAGCAAAGGAGAGTGATGGGGAGAGAGTAAATAAATGGTCTTGCAGAGAACCTGCCAGCTGCCGCGTCCCATGGAATTGGATGCTGGGAAACCAGCAGATAAAACCCATTTTGAACATCAGTTGCTGCTTTTATTCAGTTGCACTCTTCCTCTTTTCAACTTCAGAAAGCATCCTATAATTTTAAAGTTTGCCTACACCAATTTGTAATGTTATGATTCAGTGTGTCCTGTACTCCTGAGCGATTTTCAACCTCATTAAACTTTATTCCAAGTTTCCTAATTGGTGCTAAGAAATGGTGATTTTTGGGCAGGTGAGAAACCAAGGTCTTTACTAAATAGGCTGTTCTTGGGCACACACCATCTTAAAATCAAAGAATAGCTTGGGTTGGAAGGAATCCTAAAGGTCATATAGTTCCACCCCCCTGCCACAGGCAGGCACACCTTCCATTAGATCAGGCTGCTCAAACCATCTTCTGTAGTTTTTTTCTCTTTGATACTAAGAACATAGTGCTGTTCAGGATATCCTTCCATCATCCTCTTTAGCTGGAGATGAGCTGGGGATGGCCTAGCTGGAGCTGCAGACCATGCCTGTGCTAGCGAGGGAAGCTGAATTACCATCATGAGCTGAGTTCCCATTCCCTGAATACCCTGGCTTTGAGTTGGGAGGAAGAGGAGTTAAAGAAGATCTTGTATGCTTCCTCCTTCTTTTCAGGAAGAAGCAAGTGTGCAGAGCAGGTGGGTGCCAAATGCAGGGGGAACTGCACTTCCTAGAGTGGGGAACACTGGAGTGGCACTGCAGATCCCCTGCAAAACACAGAGCTCAGGAGAAACTGGGCTTCAAAACTCCTTAATTGACCCATTCCTCTTTTGGACCATGCTGGCTGCACAAAAACAAGTACTGCTTCTGAGGTGTGCTGATAAAATGCATTTGTACCACCTATGGATGCTCCTTGTCAGTAAGCACAGGGATTTGGGAGCAATGGAGGTAGGATGCACTGGGAAACGACAATCCTGATGTGCCTATTTTGGGCACTTGCTGCCGCGTCTGAGACCATGGGAGCAAAACAACTATATGCATGTTACCTCCAATCTCACACTCTTAAGGCTCTTCAGAATCCCCTTAAAGGTTTCTGAACAGAATCCTAAAGTCTGCAGCTCTCCTCAGCAGCTGTAGCTCTACCAAATTACCAAGACCTAGCTCTTTCAACATCCCATCCTGGCAAGTCATGGAAGCTTCGTAGCAAAAGTTGAGTACTTCAAACCCTGCCAGTTAGAGCTCAGTCCTCATTCCCACATAAACACAACCATTTTGCAAACATGATCTGATATTAATTACCCCCCTGGCACCAAAAGTCAGGATTTCCTGATGCAGCCCGCTAATGTAAAATGCATTAGTGAAAATGCTGGCTCCAAGGGGTTAGGTTCTCTAAATAAACATAGCAAAGTTCTTTTTTATTTGCAACTCCCAGGCTATTCTGAAAGACTGATTTTTCCAACAAGAAAAAAAAAAGACTAAAATCATCCTTGGGTTTTTAATAGGTTATAAATGCCTTTTTTCTATTCAGTTGCAGGAACTGAATGTCAAGTTGTAGATCAATGAAATCTGAGTCTTTGCCTTAGAGTGAAGTTTGTCCAAGCTCCTTTCTACAGTTTTGTGCTTTGTGTTGTGTCTTTCAGCAGATAGCTGAGTATCAGCAGGGCAGGACTGCAATGCTGACTTTTGGGCTAAGGTGACAACGCTAACATTTGTAGATAAAGAAGGTAAAATTGTGCAAGAGCTAGAGAAAGTTATTGTGTAAAAAAAACCCAAAACTTAATTTCTGAGACAGTGACTTAGAATTGTTTTTCTGCCACTGAAATTCAGAAGTAGGACTCAAACAAAGCCAGCTTGCAATGAATGAGAAATGTTCAGCTCTGTTAACAAAATATGGCTGTGAGGCCAGTGATTTCCATCTGAGAAATTGCCCGTGTCCTCATTGGCAGTACCAGCTTAAGGCACCGCCACCTTCTGCCAGTACTGCAGTGCCTTACCTTCACATTTGTGCCAGGACTTGGACACAATCCGGAATTTCATCTGGCTTGAGCAGAAAGAAAACCTTAAAAAAACCTAAACCTAAACAACAAGACCAATCCCTCAAGCTCTTGCCAGCAGTAGTGTCCTGGGACACCTGACAGGCACAGAATGGCAAGGACAAGAGACAGCAGATGCAGGGGATAACCCAGACAGGATGGCCCAAAGCTGCCCATTGCTGAGCTGCTGCTGCTGCTCCCCAGGTGCCAGCAGCAAACACCTGGGGCTGGAGCCTTGTGCTGTGCAGGGCTGGAGCTGCCTGTCCTGCCTGCACGGAGCCTGGCAGGCTGGGGCTGACTGGGGAAGATCCCAGCATGGGCAGGAGTGGAAAGGATCAGGGAGGGCTGTGCTTCGTGTCCAGAGAGGGTCTCCTGCCTGTCTCTGGCCAAAGCTCCTCCAATGTCCCATACTGTAAAATTTCCACACTGGCCAATAAAAGCATGCCTTAAATGAGTGTGGGAGATGCTACAGAAGTCATCATGCACCAGCAAGTCTGGGCACCTCTGCTTCACTGGGTGCTCCCCATCCTAATTTGTGTTCCAGCTTTTAGAAGGGTCTTTGGAAATTAGACCCAAGGTATCCATCCTTGCTCTGCTTCTGTTTGTACATCCTGTTCTTAGGGATGAAAGCAAGGAAGTGTGTTGAAGCCCTAGTCTACCTTCTCAGGTGATGAAATGAGGCTGAAACAGTGGTGGGGATTTCAAGCCAGAATCATATACAAATAGCTAGTACCATGTAACTGAATTGCTAAAAAAAAGGTCTGCTCAGTCCTCTTCCCATTTCAGAGCAACTAAAAATTTGTGCAGTGGTATGATAAGATCAGGTACCAACGCAACCATCTCATCCTCACCTGATTCAAAACACTAACACCTGTTTAACATTACTCCACTGCAAATAAATTTGTATCTGAAATGCTGTTCAGCACCTGTAATAGAGTCTACTCAGATAATGGTTCCTTCATATTTATAAGAAAGGCTGAAACCTTCTTGTATGTTGAAAGAAAATTCAATTACATTTTCAAAAGAATACTTGTCCAGGTCAAGTTTTGTTTGAATCATCTAATGAGGCACACTTAATCACTGGGAAACTGCAGCATTTTTTAGACCAATTTTCAAATGTTAATTTTAAGTTCATCTTTGTATTCAATAGTTTCTCTTTATCGTCTTGACTATAAATTTAACTTTCTTGATTTCAGCTAAAACAAGACTCCTTTCTGTTTTGGTGGTCTAGCCTTGCATCTTTCTTTTCTTTCTTTTATCACATCCTAGAAAATGTTTTCCTTTTGTCCTCCATGCTTGTGGAGGGATGAGTAGAATGCCAGCTTCAGTCTACTCCAAATTTTTTTATAAAAAAAAAAAGTTTGCTGTTTTTTTTGCAGGTTTTCTTCCAGGGTCAGGATCTAGGGGAGGGGGTAGAGGATTCTAAAATTTCAAAACTAAGTACCTCTTTTCTACCCAGAGTTTTCAGAATTCATTCTTTGTCTTGCAGGTCCAAAAGGTTAAAAATAACAGTGCCTCCAGAGACTTCTCCCTGGGCTGTGCACTTCCCTGGGATTCTGTGAGCTTTTTCCACCCAAACTGGGTCAGCCTCGTGCCTGATTTTAAAATCTCTGGGATCCAACGCTTTATAAAAATCAATGAGAACTTTCCCATTATATAATCCCAGCAGTCACATAGGATATGCTCTTGCCTGATTCTGCTTAAGTTTGATTTTATATATTGAAATGATGATTATTAGTTTTAAAGAGCTGCGAGCTTCTCTTGAAAAATTATGGGGAAAATTCTTCATGTGTGGAGTCTTTTCTCTATCTCTTTTTGCAAACTCTTCCATTTTCAGGCAGGAAGACTACTGTTAAAATGAGAATGTTTCCTCATTGAACTTAGGAATTGACTTTTAAGGTAAAAGGTTGAGAAAGTACATTTTCTTATATTTGCTCTGACTGTGTTTAAAAAAATCTCTTTTATGCTCTGAAAATGTAATTACAAGAAATATTGATGGGGTTTACAAATATCTCTACAAATCTGTTTCTCTAGACATTTTGATACCCAAGTTATTCCTGCAGCTAGCCTGCAAGATCTGGGAAGAACTCAAGCAGCATTAAATGATATAGAGGGCTGTAAGCATCAGATCAATGAATAAACCAAAATAATTTCAGTATTTTTCAGTATTTTTAATTTCATGCTGCACCAGTGTCCATCATACCCACCTGTTGCTGTGCTCTGGCTTTCCTGGTAATATCCAGCTGTTTCTAGGCTTAGGCTGGGTATTGGAATAAGAATTTTTTTTATCTTTTATTCAGCACCTAGCACAGTGTCGTCCTGATGCATGGCAGGAACTAGAAGATGCTCCTGCAAAGCAAATTAACAGTGTCTTTGGGATTTGGAAATGACATGAAGAATTATTCAAGATCCGGCTCCAGAAAGTAAATCACTAAGTCAAACTGTTAATGATAGCTGTGACAGCAACGCATGGTTCGGAATTTTATTGGAAAGAATTTGACAAATGCTTTAGATAATGAACAAAGTAATAAAAAATCAATGTCTATTCCCAGATAATTTGTGAAAAGGAAAAGGAGTTTATTTATCAAATATATTGTTTCTGCAAATAGTTCACCTCATGATTTCAGAGGGGAAGTAGGTAAGAAGAGAAAATGAGCTTAGCAGAACAAACATTGGTTTATCTGTCAATATTCTCGTAAATGACAATGACAAAAGGGAAATACAGCTAATACGATATGGGAACAAAACAGCTTCTAAAATGAAAATTTTGTTGTTACTCTTCTAAACCTCACCAGCTCCATAACAATGACAAATCCAAGAACCACCTACTGCATTCTGATATTGAACATGGGCTGCAGGAGAGCCCTGGCTATGCTCCTCCAGTTGTGCTTCCCAACTCTCCCACTCTCTCAATCACTTTTTGGTGCCATATATTTCCTTTGACTCAGTTTGTCTGCAGCAGAGCAAACAGACACATTTCTGTATTCCAGGGGAATAGCAGGCTGATTTACAGCAGATTTCCTTATGACTTTTTAAGGACAACATTAATATCATTTATTGTCAACCTAATCTTTCCCTTTGACAGAAACAACTGCAGAAGAGGGAAACTTCTTCTTGTGACTTTTACCTGAATTAGGAAGCCAGGGGTGTATGTCTGAAACCCATCTAGGATGGGCTGGGCAGGTTAGAAAACCCCAGGACATCTCCCCCCAGCCCTAGCCAGGGTGCAGGCATGTCTGTGTGACTTTTCCACATCCCTTTGGCACTGAGTTTCATGGCAGATCCCCTCCTCACCTTCCAAGATGTTCATTTCAGTCTGATGAATTCCTATGATGGTTTTGGGTGGGGTAGAGTTAACTTTCTTCACACTAGCTGGTAAGGGGCGGTGGCTTGGGCTTGTGCTGTAAACAGTGTTGATAGTTCAGGGGTATTTTAGCCCTTGCTGAGCTGTGCTTACACAGAATTAAGGTTTTTTATGCTCCTCACATCACCCCACCAGAGAGGAGGCTGAGGGTGCAGAAGGAGCTGGGAGGGGACACAGCCAGGGAAGCTGACCCCAAGAGACCAGAAGGGTATCCCAGCCCATATGGGATCACTCTGAGGAAAAAGAGCTGGGGGATGAGGCAGGAAGGAGGGACATTCGGAGTGATGGAGTTTGTCTTCCCAAGTCACTGTTAGGTGTGATGGATCCCAGCTTTCCTGGGGATGGGTGAACACCTGCCTGCCCCTGGGAAGTGGTGAATGAATTCCTTGTTTTGCTTTGCTTGTGTGTGCCTTTTGCTTTACCTATTGAACTGCTTTTATCCCAACTGATGAGTTTTCTTGCTTTTACTCTCCCAAATGTCTTCCCCCATCCCACAGGGAGAAGTGAGCGAGGGGCTGTGTGGGGCTCAGTTGCCAGCTGGGGTTTGCAGGCAGAGAGGAACAGCTGCTCCAGAAAGGTACAATAACTTATTTTGTTTCCAACTGGAGTCATTGTGACTTTTTATGGCTTTTTTTAGTCTGATCAGATGTGGGAGAGGAAACGGGTAACACCATAGCAGAGACCAGGATCAAAAGCAAAGCCAGGGGAGTACAGAAAGCACAGCTGAGATCCATCCCCCTCTTGCCTGCAAAAACACAAGTTTATGACCTGAGAAAGCACAGCAGCCAAGTGTGTGTGTGTACATGTGGGTGGTTTGTGGGGTCCTGCCCGTGCCCATTTGCTCTCCCCTTGGAGCAGATGCTCCTCCTCAGCTCTGTGGGACAAAGAGGAACATGAAGTTTGAGGTTTGCCCTTCCAGGTCCTGTGTCCTCCCCCAGGGAGGGCTGCTGGTGCTGCTCTCAGGGGGATGACAGCCCCCAAGCACAGCTTGGCTCTGCACCTGGACAAATCCCACCACACAACCCACTGGGAAAGAGCAGCGTGGGGAAATGGTCTTCTGCTAGTGGAATGGCACGTGGAAAGTGGAGCCCTCAAGGTGCTCCAGGGTCCTGGAGACCTGGCAGGCGAAAGGAGAGCCGTGGTCAGGGCTGCCAGCTGCCCACTGTGCTGCCCTCACACCCTGGCCTTCAGCACTGCTTGCTGCTCCCCTGGATGTCTCAGGAGCAATCCAAGAGCGGGCCTCTTGAGGGGCCACCCCTTAGTTCTCTGTGCTTTATTCCCAAAAGAAGAATCTCATTAGGTTCTAGTGGGGGAAACACTGTCAATGGAAAAAGGATTTTTCTCTGCCAAATACCAGGACCCTAAATAAGAATGCAACTGCAACTGGAGAATAAGCTGAGTAAAATGAACCTCTCAGAAGGTCTCTTCTTTCCCATTAAAGCCCTAAAACCAGGCAACATGTATCTGGGAATTTTATCTTCTTCCTTCCTTTCCATAAAGCTCTCTACCATTAGTAGCAATAACATTTTAGGGATATGTTTTCCTTTCATGACTATCCATGACTACACAGAAATACAGGTAAGCATTGTCTGTCTCCTTGCAATGAGGAGGAAAATGTCTGCAATGTTTGCAATGAGGGAAAATGACATCTAAAGGAGACAGGTGACACTGAACTCTCCAGCCTCAGCTCTACACTTGCTTGCACCACAGCAAATAACTTTCCAAGGGTCTTAGAGAGCAGGGAGGGGGATGGAGCATTTCCACAGCTTAGTAAGAAATGGCTGCGAAATTCAGCTAATTTTGGAGTGTCAGGTGGATTTCTGCCACTATGCCCATTCAAAGTTAAGATATCCTAAATTGGGGATATGAGCAACAGTGCTCGGGGAGCAGACAGCAGGCACTGAATCCTGCTGTAATCAATGAAGGTTTATGCAATGAGTGGCTTTTAGTAGTATTTAAATCTCAGATGTCTGTGGAAAACATCAACTCAAGGAACTTTCTGTCCTCAGTAATTTAGATTGTGTTCATTGAAACTGAATACAGACCGTCGAGTACTCTCAAGTTCATTTAAAGCCCTTGCTAAGTTATGGCCTCAAATTCACATTTAAAGCACCAGGGAAGAAGAAGCCTGACTTTCAAACTGTGACTGTAAGTCCTAGTTTTAAAGGTAGCAATGAAATGCCCATGGAAAGGAACTGTGTATTATTGGTTTCAGACATACTCCTTGGCCTGGAGAAAAACAAAAGGAAAATGTTGGGAAAGTCATTACAGGAAGGATTGGTTTCAGTTTCTCAAGGTTACAAGAGTCTCACCCTGGCTGCTTTTGTTCTCCAGGAGGCTAAGTGCTTATCTTAAACATCAGAGAGGCTCTTCATGTGCAGCATCCACTCAGGCAATAGTAAAGATACAGTAAGGATCTTAAAACATGAAAAAACCAAACCCAAAGAAACGCAGTCCTAGTCTGCCCAGAAATAAGACCTTTTCTTTTATCTGACCTGATTTCTGAAAATAACATTTGCAATACCATAATTTTTCCTTCTGAGAAGAATGAAGGGAGCCTACAGGAAAGATGGAGAGAGACTGTTCAGAAGGGCCTGGAGTGGCAGGACGAGGGGGAATGGCTTCACACTGAGAGACAGCAGGTTTAGATTAGGTGCTAGGAAGAAATTCCTTACGTGATGGTGGTGATGGTGGTGAGGCACAGAGACAGGTTGTCCAGAGAAGATGTGGATGCCCCATTCCTGGAAGTTTTTTAAGGCCATGTTGAACAATGCTTGGAGCAACCTGGTCCAGTGGAAAGTGTCTCTGCCCCATGGCAGGAGAGGTTGGAACAAGATGATCTCTAAGGTCCCTGAGTTGGAACTCAGGCCATCCTATGATTCTGTGGATTTCCTTCTACAGACTCCAGCTTGCCATCTGTGCTTTTCTTTCCTTTGCACAGTCTGAATTTACTTTTCCTGAGGATGGATGAGCACAAAGACCAAATAGCACAGTGCAGGGGAATCTGGCAAGCCTCATCCTCCTGCTGGGTGAAGTACAACATCTGACTGTACCTGATGGCAAGCTCCATGTTTGATAGATTTAGATGTGTAGTGCCAGTTGAAATGGTGGCACAGAGTTTCAAGCATCTATAACCTATGGGAAATCACTGAGTGCCAAAGTCTCTTTATGCTAAATCTCCTAGTCAGAGAAATCTGGCCTTTCCATATAATTATAAAACTTGTAATTCTTTGTGCATTTTTAATTTTTTTAAAGTGTTTGCTATGCCAACAGCTGATGTGGAGGCCTAGCCCAGAGCTGTTTGCACCTGCAGCAGTCCTTCATCTGAGCTTCACAGGCTCCTAGAACATCCACAGTGTCTGGTGCTGGCATAGGATGGTTTGATGCAGTCTGTCAGTCAGTTTGGATGTCTTCTGCTCTGACTGCCTGGACCACTCCTCAGCCTGATGCTCTGGGTATGAGTGACCCACAGCACCCACACTTTGTGGCTCCCTGCAGCACATCCTGGTATTGGCTCCTCAAAGGGATTTTGCAGTTAAACTGCAAAGATCCCTTGGGACTGATGTTAGCCCACCGCAGCATGGGTTGGCCCTTCCCAGAGCTCCACCTCCTCCACATCCCTGTGTTTCAGCTTTCTGCTTTGCTTACACTGGTGTTTGAGTGCACAGGTAAAGCTGACAGAAGATATGAAGCTCAAACATTCCTTACAATGGCAGCACAGAAACAAAACTCACCTCTTTGCAGGGAGGCCTTTGCCATCTTGCTTTGACCTGCCCTTACACTGGACTTCCTCTTGCTAGAGGATGCCTCCCCACCCCAAGGGCTGTAAACCTTGAGAGATCAAAAATCATGAGTTGGATTCACTGAAGCAAATCAAAGTGAAAAGGCTGCAGTCTCAGATTATTAAAAAACAAACCAGCAAAATGTGCCTTTGTTTTCTTCAGCTGATCTCACCTTGTTTTGCATTGTTTGTGCATCAACTTTATTTAAACCCCAACATTTAACACCTCCAGAAATTAACACCTCACCTTGCCTGCTCAAGTAGGGAATCTGCACATGCTGAAGACAAGGAAAATCCATATCATGCAGCAGTTTGGGTTTTCTTCTCTACCACAGCCTCGTCTCTCCCCTGTACTTGCTCCTGTGTAAGGGTTCTTGTACATGAAGATGGAGGTATTTTCTTTATACATCAACTGAGAAATTATTTTCCAATACATATTTATGTGAACCACAAACATATTTAAATGTAAAGTTGTCATTACAGTGTCAGCCATCTCTCTAACTGCTGGAAAACCCCTAACCTAAGCAGTGCTTTTTATAACTCAACACATTAATTATATTTAGCATCCTTAATTATCTCTTTTCCATAGTCGACTCTAATAAATTCCAAACATTTAAAAATAATTTTCAATAATGCTGCTTTCTTTGCATATTTTCAATCAACTGCACAAATATCTAAATTAGCTGGTGATTATACGACATTTGGTTTACTTTAAAAACTGGTAATTAATTGCCCAATGCAACATTTTCTTTTTTAGTCTCCATTGTCCCTCCCCCTCACAGCCCTGGGACTGGGATGGGCTCCAGGCTTTCCTTTGCCCACTGTCCCCCTGCTCTGGCTGCCTGTGATTAACATGTGGAAATATAAATGATGAGCAGCAATATGTTTAAGACTCAGACATACACATGTATTACCCTTTTTCACTTGCAAACACTGGCAGCAGTCATTCTAATTGACTAATTGACCAAAAGGTAGGTTTTTTTAATTGAGAATTTTCACTACAAATGGCTTTGAAATTTTTGCAAAATTCTGTTTTAGAATTGTATTTAAATAAATTGTAATTTACCATAATTTCTTTATCTAAATATTAAAAAGGAATATATTTATTTGGTTTCTGTTTATTTTGTTATTTCTCTTTGAAGATTAACCCTCTCCGATGTATTTTAACTTAAAAACCTTAGCAGATCAATATCTGTTTTACTAACAGATATTCTGTTCTTGCGATGCTCAAAAATTTTCAGTGAAATAAAATTCCTCTTCCCAATAGTAGAAAACTTCCCAATAGTAGAAAACTATTGGGAAGAAGAATAGCATCCCATTTACATTAAAAGAATAAGTGATTTTATATGTCTGACCATTGTTTTAGGTAATAAGCTGGTTTTTGTTGTGGATTTTTTGGTGGGAAGGAGATTGCGGGAGGCAGAAGAATAAGAGGACTCGGAGTGTGCAGGGGAAACTTTTCAAACAAAAGGGGAGAGAACATCAGAAAGAAATTATAATATTCAGCTGATTTTCATTGATAACCTAATTTCTTCTGCTTTAGTGGTGCACTTAGCACAGCACAGCTGCATAAAGCATCCACAAATAAAGATTCCCCACAGAGAAAAGAGGTGATGCTACTGAGAGTCTTCAGAGAAATAAGACAATGGCATGAAGAAAGGAAAAAAAATCAATGTAATTTCTTTCTAAAAGTAAGAATGAACAACTCATTCTGGAGAGTTTCACATTCGTTAGAGAGAGCTTCTCTTCTTGAATGATAATGAATAATATTGGGGTTTTATCTGGAGGACTTTCTGCAGCAATCTGCCCAGGCAGGTTCCACCTTTCTACCTAGATACCCTGTATGTGCTTAATGTATGGATTTCCTGATGGGACAGGGATGAGTAATTACAAGCTGAGTGTGATCTCTGATACATCCCGTTGTGTGCTGGGCAGGTGGGACCCTCATTGCCTGCTCACCTTTGTAAAACATTTGACAACTTTGGATGGAAAAGTAGTACCTTTATTTGGAGATTGCTGCATGCTGGCTCTGTGGCAAAAAAAAAAAAAAAAAAAGAAAAAGAAAAAGAAAAAGAAAGGTGATAATAAAACAGGGACTGAGTTTGCCCTTGGGGTAGTCAAAAGAAGAAGAACATTTGAATATAGTTGAAGAAATATTTTCTGGCAGATCATCTCATGTGAAAGAAGGGAAGTGGAAGAAAAGAGGATATATGCCTAGCAGGAACAGAAAAGAGATTTGTGTCTTGGGACTTTCTTTTCTGTGCTAGGACTTCTGTGATGCAGGTCTCTCCCTTCCTTCCATCCTTTAAATTGCTCCGTACTGGGAATTTCTTATTGTCATTGAAGACTCTCACAAGGATATGGCAGAGCAAACTCTCTCAAAAACTGACAGGCCAGAAAGCCTCTATGGCTCCTGTGAGTGGTGAACTTGGAGCAAGGCTGAAGAGAGCCAAGAGCCAGAGAATGAAGGAAACTGAGACTCACAGGCAGGCAGATGAGGAAACAAGCAAAACCTCTCAAATACTATCTCGACATCTGTCTCCTGTGGCAGCAAAGAGGCAAAAAACAGTTTGGAAAAAATCTTGGCACAGAGGAAAATTAAGTACACATACTTTTAAGGAAGAGGATTAGGTAAACTGGTGATCAGAAAGAAAACACAGATCCTAGCATGAATGTGCAGAGTCATATTTCTACTGAAAGGACTGAGGATGAAAGTAAAGGACCAGAATATCTACTCTAGAAATAAAAGTTATTAATGTCTGTGAACAAAATGTAAATATAGTGTCAAGAAATCCTTAAGCTTTTTCATTACCATGAGAAAAATAACAGCCCCATTTTACAGAGTGGTAAACTACTTGCCAATGGAAATTAGTTTCTTGCTGTCATCACACAGTAGATCTAACTCATACCTAGGCATGGATCACACCAGGTCATTCACCTTTCAGTTTGTGTGTCAGCTAATATGAAAATACTTCAGTTACAAAGAAGGACTGCAGAATTTGCTCAGCAGAAGATGATTGCAAGGCACTCATGGCATCTTTCTATAGCCAGGCCATGGAAACATCAGTCTGTCCAGGCAAGGAGCTCCCAGAGGCTGGCATGTGAAATCTTTATTCACAGCCTGCAAAAGACACTGTAGAATCTCTGATTGTATTCCAGAGTTACCTTGTTTTGTTTGCCCTCTCATGAAGGAAACTGTAGGTGCACCACCTTTTTGTGCTTTTCACTCTGTGTGGCTACTAATGTCTGCACAAAGTGGGCAATGGTGGGAATATTACTTTCTGGGTCTTTCACTGTTTTCCTTGTGTTTTGAACTCATTCTAGGCTGTGTTAATGGCAAGATACACGGCAGCAGAGACTTAGACCAGCTGACTACCTGTTCATGTAAGTGCATCTCCACATGCTGCTTTTCCTGCCTCTGATTCCTATAAAGTGTTTTTTCCCTGAGGGATTATATTTTAAGTTGTGTTATAAAGCCAATGCACAATTCCCCAGCACCCGTGTTATTTGCACTGGATTGCAGCTGTAGAGAAAACTCAAAAGGTAGATGTGCAACTAAACAATTCAGACGAGACACAGACCACTACGAAATATATTATTGAATAAAATGATGTTTGATTTGTAGCTGTGAGACCAACCCCTTTTGACATTCAAGGGAGCACAGCTATGGTCTGTCTTGAAAGCCTCCACACATCGATAGTTTTTCTGTTGCTAGGAGGAAGGGTTTTGAAGTAGGAGGAGAAGCAGAAACCCTCCAGTCAACAGAAGGATCCTCATGTAAGGGTCAAGAGGGAGCAGAACATAGAGGGAGAAAAATATTCAGCTGACCATACTGTACTATTCTCTATTCACTTTTATACCTACACTTAATTATATGCTTTAAAGCGAAACCTCAGAAATGTCAGGAGTCTTTTCCTCATGGTGACATCCCATGTAGGCAGAATCTCTCGAGTTCTCCCTTTAAAATAGAAAGATGAATAAAGGCTGGCCTTGGAGAAATTTCCTCTGGATTTGAGCTTGTTGGTGTGTTGTTTACTCAAATGATTTATGGACTGGAGATTAGTGAAGTCATAGCAACACAGAAATTGCCAAGTGAAAATAAAAACAGCCCTGTGTATCCTTATTGAACATAATCAAGGAAGGAGCTGACAAACAAGGCTTTTTTTCCCCCTGTTATGCAGAGACTTGGTATGAGACAAAGCTGATTTTTGCCTTTCAAAACTCTTTGAGCAGTGTCTGGCATTCTAATAACTGTCATGATAAATTTGAATTTCCCAAATAATGGGATATTTTTTTTATCTTGCCATCCCTTGTATATAGCCGTCAAAGACTTATTTCCTTCTGCAGAAATTGCCACATCCTTCCAGGAGGCAGGGGCTGGGAAAAGTCTCATTCCCAGCACTGCCAGACTTGCTCTCAAGTCACACATGGTGAGATTTGTCTTTCAGTAAAACCAGTGAAAAGCCATGTGTCTGAGCTGAGCTCATTTCCTAGAACCTCTGAAGACCACAGAGAGGACTTGTGCACCTCTGAGCAGGGGCAGCACCTTTTAGGGTCTGATGAAGGCATCTGGAGGACTGCAGAGGGACCCCACAGGAATACTTCTTGCAGATAGGTCCAGGTCTTCCCCCTCCCCTTCTGAAGCCTTTCCTTTCTTTTTTAACCACAAAAGTGGGATGATTACTATCACTGAATGTGTTATGCATTCTGTAGCACATCAAAATGAGAGTGTTGCCTGTCACTGAGGAAAAACAGAGCAGAATAAACTTTACCTGGTCATTCTTTTTGTGGGTTCAACCACTGTATAAGACTTTTTTTGCCAGGCCCTGCAGAAGAGGACTTCCTCTTACTTTATTTTTTCTGTTTTGCACAAAGGTGTGCACAATAGGGTGATGTTTATCGTGGCTGGACATTCCTGCAGTTAATAGCTCGCTCCAGAGAGACCAAGCCTGAAATCTGACCTCAGAAGGTTTTTACTTCAGTGTGACAGGGAGGTGGCACCTTGATGGCATCTTTCGACATGTTCATGAGTGGCCCCGTGAGAAAGCAGCAAGGCTTTGGGATCACTTAGACTTTTGGCAGAATTATTAATTTGCTTGTATGCAAAGAGAGTGATTCCCTTTACTTAAATTCTGCTCAGACAAGGTAGGTAAGTAGAGAGGAATGAAGAGTGTGTATGGCCTGGAAAGCAGAGGAAGAATAGATAATGGCATCTATGAAATCTGCCAAACTCTAGCCTAGTGTGAGATCAGGGGAGACATATGTCAGGACCAGTGAGAAAAGCAATTTGTTGAAGTGGCAATTTGGGTGCAGAAAGATCAGTCTGAGAACTAAATGGAAAATGTACACCCATATCTTGCTGGTCCTTCTATATGTAGCTGAGTAAAAGCACATCACCTGAAAAGGGGAGAGGAAGGATAATAATTTGACAAGTTCAGGGTCTACAAAGATTTCTTCAAGACAGACAAATGCTGTGGTACTTTGGGGGACCATCAGACCTTCAAAGTCAAGAATCCAGTTGAAAGTTGCCTATAGGCTGTCAAGGACAAAACAGCAGTCCTTGTGGGGATGCACACAGTGGCTCACCAAGAAGATGGCAATCTGGCAGAGATACAGATCTGCTGGTAGGAAGCAGAAGCGAGTGCCCAGACTGAGCTGTATTCAGAGGGTCACCTTGAGTGTCTTAAAATCACCATCACAGAGAGCAAGCAGGAGAGCTCCCCTCTGCTTTGCAAACCTCCACATGAGCTAACAGGTCCTCTGATGTGAGGCTGTTGAGGCAGAGGGCTGTCCCCGCTCTGATCAGTGCTGTCTCCTCCATGAGTTGCAGCACTCCTGACCCCACTGCTGGGTTTGCAGCAGAGCCCGATGGGCACCAGCTCCGTCCCAGACGGTCACTGGGAGCTCATTTCCTACCACGCAGCATTTCCCCCTCTCACTCTGCTTTGGTTGTTTTGGTCTCGCTGCCTCTCCGTAGGTGGAGCTCTGCCAGGAGGGCTCGGAGAAGTGACACTGCCTTCACCCAGCTCTCATTGTAACAAGAAAGAATAACATCTTCTTTACTCAGCGCTGATGCAGTGGAATCCTGCCAAACCCCTGGAAAGCCTCCAAATCAGCACATTTCTCCTTCCCATTAAAAACTAATACAGTACTAGCAAAACAGAAACCACTGGCATCAAAAACATATTTTTCCCACAATCTGAGATCCCAATTTACATGTAAAATAAACATTGAATACAGATTTAGCTCACTTTTTACATCTTCTGATGGTGTATAATAGGAATAACACCTCTTTTAAAGTGAGCTAGAAAAAAAAGGCAGACTTTCACGCTCTGAATTAAGATCTCAGCTCACAATTTTGGCTTCCTCGGCACACAGCACCAATTTAGTTCCTAATTTCCTCTCGAGTGACTTAACGGTACTATATTGCTTAATTATAGCAGTTGCAAACTCCATCCTCTAAGAAGCATCACTGGGACCCAAACATCTGCAAGATTTTGAAGGAGGAAGATACCACATAAAATACCCATTTTTGTATT
This sequence comes from Melospiza melodia melodia, assembly GCF_035770615.1. Classification (NCBI taxonomy): domain Eukaryota; kingdom Metazoa; phylum Chordata; class Aves; order Passeriformes; family Passerellidae; genus Melospiza; species Melospiza melodia. Next base: position 127,885,946 of record NC_086194.1, on the reverse strand, counting down.
ATTTTGTGTTTATTAGTCCGTCACACAGCATAGCTACTAAGCAGAAAGAACATTCATTTAAATAAGAATTAATGGTAAGGAAATAAAGAACATTAAGTTACACAAACTCTCTCTTCTCTGAAGACTCAGGCTATGGAAGAGGGCACTTGCATATAATATGAAGCTTTAAACAGTAAAATACAGCTGGACCAGAGATCCTAAATGTGGCCTATATCTACCAGATCATCCTAGCCCACTCCTCCCCTGGACAGTAAGCATTGTTCTCAGCTGCTTATTTGTTGCTGGTTTGCCACATCTTATTTTAAATGTCCCAAGCAGAACTCCCCTCCACACAAAACTAGTTTTGATGAGAACAAATCAGAGATCATCATGTGGAAATAGCATCTGCCTGGTCAGAGTCTCCACAATGTTTGAAACCTTAAAGCCTGATGAGTAGGAAGAAATTTGAAAATGTTTAATGTAGTTGCTGTTGCTATAGATACCATTTCCTGGGCACCCATACACCCTGTGCATTTGTCTCACTTGGTCCCTGGCCACCCAGGGAAAGAGGGCCTGTGGGGCTGGGAACAGGGAATATGGGGGAACTCATCCGAGGTACCACAGGACCCTATTGTTTTGTGTTGCCTTCTCTGGAAAAGGTGTTTAAAAACAGACAGCTGGGGAGCTGCTCAATTACCAGTGGAAGAGAGGAAAAGAAACATCAAGATCCAGAGAACTAAATTAATCCTGACAGAGCTCCAGCGGACAAAGGATATCCAAAGCAATTTGTGTTTTGCTGTCTGTGTGACCCACCTGCCCAGATGTTTCCTAAAGGCATTGGTTTTTTCAAACTTCATTATGAAAAATGTTAACTACTGATCTTAAGAGTTTTGCCTGCACTTTCTGAAAGTGATCAAGTAGACAGCAGCTAAAGAACTCTTCAGTTTTCTCAGGTTTGTTCTGACTTTTGGGATAGCTGGATGACAAACTCATGGAAGAAAAAGAGAAAGGATGTTGGTAATGGAGAAAAAACTTAGCCCAAGGCACTTCCAGAACTTTGTCTCTCCTCACTGTGCATTTTGTCGAATTATTAAAATGTTAAAACTGAACAGGTAGTGCTTCCTTTTCCCATCGTCTTCCCCAAGTACCGTGTTTAAGTGGCCTATTTTGAAAGGTGGCTTTTTTTGTCTAAGCTGTGGGTATGCAATTGCAGCAAGGTCAATGAGAGGTCAGGCAATGCCAGTCAGCCGGGAGGTCAGGCGACTTCTCTTCTCTTCCCTGGAAAGAAAATACTTACCTCTCAGCAATCACATTTCTTGTGGGAAGGAAGAGGAATCTGAACGGGGAATTAGAATTTATGCATGCAGCTCCTATTAATTGTTAGGTTGGGTTGTGGGTATTAAAATTTGCCAAGACTTTTTAGAAAGCGCACACTGCCGTCAGTAGAGCAGCAGCACAATTCTCCCCTTTCAAAATGCAAAAATGTCATAAATAAACACACAAATCCCCTAAAATAGCTGATGACATCTAACCCCAGTTGGTCTTCTGCTTTGCCAAAACTGTCAGCTAGACATAAGGAGCCTGTTGCTGCTGGTGCCTCTGTGTTGGTCTTTTTTGCCTCCACTCTTTTCTCCAAAGACTTTCTCTGGAACAGCAAACTGTTAGCATAAGACATATTGAATAACTGTCTTCTGAAAAACAGTTTCAATTCTCTTTCACTACTTAAGAAAACTCACTATGGTGAGGAACTTACATGCTGCCCTTTGCATTTTTTAATGAAGACACTTCATGTTCTCAGCATTCTTCTGAACTGGGCTCCTCCTGGGAAGGAATTTAGGATTAATCTGCCTTCACAAGAAAATATTCTTATATATCATTAATTAATTGTTTAATTAATTGTTTAATTAATTTTGCTACCTTCTTGTTGCATGTGTTCTTCAGGCATCTTGGCTGTTTTTCCTGGTGGCTTTGAAAGGACAAGGGCAAAGCTTTGGTTTATAGACTTCCAGTTGAATATTGAGAACCACCAGAAGAGCTAAGAAAGATTTTAGGCTGAATCTAACTTTATTCACTAAATAATGCTATTTCTGTTTGACCAAAGCCATTCCATAACAAAGCTGAGATTGAATGAATGAATTGAGCCAAACAAGTCTGAAATTTTTAAAGACCTGTAAGTCAAATGTCTACGAACTTCCAGCAGAGTACTTTCAGGAATCTTGAAAGTGAGCAGGGCATCTTCTCTTTGTTAGATTGTGCGCTGCTTCTGGAGATTGTTCAAAATAATAATAATGAACTGTTATTGTTACTTTTAATCCTAGTAAAGTGAGGGGAAGAATGTGCTACTTGTCTCTAGGCTTTTTGTAAAAGTAGTCTGACATTTTAATGTGGTCTTTCTTAAAAGTCATGCAAGTGGTGTCCTGGAAAGTGCCTTGGAATAAGGGGAAAAAAAGAGTTGTATAAAGCATAAGCATAATGAAATACTAAATGTGAATTTCTAGGTTTTTACCGTTTTCTTTCATTCCACTTGATACATAAGGACAAGAATAAATGTCTTGCTCATTTTTTTCTGGAGATCACCTTGGTAGGCTAAAGGAGAACACTTCAGAACAATCAGATTTATCAGCCTTTAATTTAGAGGCTGAATAACAGAGATGTTTTCCCCTAGCCAATTTTGGGTATGGTAAAGAGATTCTATGGGAAAGAAAAAAAAAGTAATAGCTTTAAATCCTCTAAGTAGAAGTATGTTACCCTCATTTTTTCAGGTTTAGATTCTGTCAAGTTTCTGACAGAAATACCAGCTCTGTTGTCAGCTGCACACAATCCTGAAAAATCAAGACAGACACAGTTTACCCTTTAGAACAAAAATTTAAGAACCTTTAGTCCAGCCCACCTTACTAATGGTTTATAGGGGATACAGATTTCATATCCTAAAAATAAATATATGGATTTAACTGCCCCCACCACTGGTGTAATGTTTTCTGAACATGAAACAGGTCAGTTTCTACTCTGTCTAGTTCCCACAATAAATACATATTGAGTGCTCAGTGTACACATTGAGTGTTTTTTCCCCCTCTCCTGTTCAGTCTCTTGCCACTGACTTTTCTTGGTTTCCAGGTTATATTAAAGCTTTTGGCTTCGTGGCTGTAGGGAGAAATCTCAGCGCAGACATGGAGCTTAGCAAGGGAGGGCTGTGGATAGAGTCAGCCAGAAATACTGACAGCAAGGCAGGGGTGGGCAGCAAGGGACAGGGGAAGCAATTGACTACTGGCAAAGCCGAGGATTAAAAACATATCAGTGGGAAACAAAACCAGCAGAATATGAGATTCTATGAAATGCTCTCTGACGTAAAATCAGAGCCCCAATAAAGACTGAAATAAAAAAGTTCTGACTTGAGCTGTTTTATGTAAAATTCCCTCTTTACCTTTCAGATGCAGATCAGGTACGGGGTGTTTCCTCTCCTTCTGTTCTTTAAAAGCCAAATTAAATCCATGGTTGTTTTATAGAGAAAATTGTAAGCTAGGGGGGTTTATAAAAAGATTCACAGAATGAAAGTTTTAGTCTTTCGACAGGGAGCTAACAGGAGTGCTGCATAGGCTCAGCTATTGCAACCTTTCTCCTGCAATAACTTTTACTGACCTCAGGTCCAATTTTATGCTCATTACTCAGGCAAATGGCTCATTGTTTTCACTGGCAGCTCTGCCCGAGTATGAAATTTAAGAGGAAGCTTTGAAACTGCAAAGACACTGCAGAAATTCATAACCATTGGATTGATTTAAAGCAAAAGCTGGAGCAGTGATGTTGAAAGGTGTCTGAGAGCTTGGAACAGCAAAAACCTCCATGGCCAGACACCTGCCAAAACATCTCCAGGGCTGACCTGGATGTCCTGCCTAAAATGCTAGGAGATGCCTGTGACATTAAGAGCTATGTGTTAAATGACTTTGCAACATGAATACAGGCTGTGCACAAGTAAAATCTGCAATAAATGAGTGCCGTGGTGTTCCTGAATGTAAAACAGTGCATTGGGGCATAAGTGATTTGCATCTGAGAAGATGTGTCTGGCATAGAAAAGAATGTAGTAAAGGATTGTTCAACAGCTCCACTCGAGTTCAAGAACCCATCAGAGAGGAAAGGGCTGGGGCCAGAGTGCTCTCTGAAGCTGTAACCCCTGGGTGAACAATCTTCCCAGCTCTTACTCATTTTGCAAGTTTTTAAGGAGCAGCTGTTAGCAGAGATACGTCTTGCTTCCTTAGCTGACACTTGTCTTAGCTCTTGTGAAGGAAAAAAGGAGCTGCAGGGAGAGAGATGGAGCTGCAGCAAGGCCAGGAGAGACCACTGAGCATCCTTCAGATGCAATAGGCTGCAGGGAAAGGCCCATGTCAGAGGAAAAGCTCAAGTGAAGAACGGAGAACTGGAAAAGATTTAAGAGAACAATGAAGTAGGGAAGGGAAGCAGCAACAGCAGAATAGGCACCACTGTTTTCATGGCTTTTTGGTTTTTATTTTGAATCAGAAATTTCATCACTGATCAGGCTCATTTTCTGTCCAGGGATCCCCTCAGTTCATCTGCACACTGATCCAGGGGTCATGGAAAAGAAGGAGATGTCTGGTACAAGGGCAAAAGCTGGTCCTGCAGCTCAATTAGGTTAATTTGTGGGGTGGGACTCAGTGCCCCATGACTGCCCAAAAAGTAGGAGCAGCACAAGTAAAACCAGGACTGGAGCTTGTGGTTGTACATTTTCTCCAGCAATGCCACTCTTAGGTGGCAGAATCAGGCTCCTTTTTGTCTGTTTTTAGCTCTTTGCATCTGGTAACACAGATTCCCTGTCCTGTTTGGGGCTCCCAAGAACTTAAGGGTGGTGCAGGGGAATACTGGCATGAAATAGAGGTGACAGAAAACACAGTGTTTTTGAGAAAATTGCCCAGTTCTAGCAGGGAAATGTGAAAAAAAAAAGTTTTCTGCAGGAATGTGTCAAGGGTGTAGCATGCCATTTTCCCATGGGGGGAGAGCAGTTCCATTTTTCTGGATAGTTGCATCCAGGAGCAAGGAGCAATATCTGCCTCCAAGTATCCTGCCCATCTCTTCAATTGAAACAACTTCTTCCTTTACTTCCAGCAGCTTTCCAAGAGCAAAGCCAATAAGAGCAGCATTTCATCTACAGATGTTGCTTTAAGGGGCTATTTTCTGAAAACCTTTAGAAGTTGGGGATCCTTTTCTCTGCATCACAGATCATAGAATCATAGAATAGTTTGGGAAGGGACCTTTACAGACCATCTAGTTTAATTTCCCTGCCATGAGCAGGACATTTTCAACAAGATTAGGGTGCTCAAAGCCCCATGCAAGCTGACCTTGAATGTTTCCAGGGACAGGGCATCCACCACCTCTTTGGGCGACTGTTCCAGTGATTTACCACCCTCATTGTAAAAATTTTCTTCCTCATATCTAATCTAAGTTGATTCTTGTTTAGTTTCAAACAATTACCCCTCATTCTACCACATCAGGCCTTGCTAAATACAGACCAGATGGCTTTTCTTGGTCTGCAGTGTGTTGTGTGAGGGATCTGCCTTCTCCTGGGTCCAGTGCCAGCTGCACATCCTTTGGGGTAATGCAGACAAGGGTGTGAGTGGGCTGAGGGATCCAGGCAGCCAGCACCAACCAGTGGGGTGGGATTGGGAGTGGGGAACAGGCAATGCACCTCCTCCATGGGCTGGGCGAGGGGAGAACATTAACTCTCCCGTGTGCAGAAGATGAGAAAGAACCAGATGTATACAGAGATACCAGCTGCAGGGAGGCACACCACTTCTGCAGCTGTTGTGGATATCCTACTTTTCCCGGTTTTTAGAAAAAAATCAAAAGATAGGAGTTAAAGGGAAAAGGCCATAAACAGTGCATCTTCTGTTGAGTGAGCTCAGACTTGTTTTTACTCCTATTCTGAGTTTACCATCAAGCCCAACCAGACTCCAAGGGCTGCCCACTGCAGTAGCAGATTGATTTGGAGTTTATCATTGCAAAAATCTATCAGTTACCAGGCCACATTGCCCTTGGTGGGACAGTGGCAATCATATGGCAATTGGGGTTTTTTTACTGGGGACTGCTGCTATTTACCCCCTAATAACCTGTTCATAGGCTGCTGGAAAACTGGGAAGGATGTAGAAACCAATGAAATGTATAAATGTTTAAGATGGCAACAACACTGTCTTCCACAAAACTCTTACTTTAAAGTTTTCGATGTTTGTTTGTTCTTTCTGTCCTTCCTAGACATCAATTTTCTCCCACATGCTCTTGATTTTATTTTCTGTAAGCTTTGATGTACTTTTGTGAGCACCTACCACTGCTTCTTAGACCTTAGCTTCTTAACTAAAGCCATTTATTGATATAGTACATCTCTCAGTGAAGTAGTACATCAATAAACTAAAGATTAGTTGAGCGTGTCAGCTCTCCCAGAGCATCCTGGGAAGAATTTGCCACTCTGGAAGACCGTGGAGGCCACACAACATCATGCACAGGCAAGACAGTAACTCTGGGAGATTTAAGCTTTTGCTCCACCACATCTCCTCCTGCTAAATATTTTTCAAAGTCACCTTTTAAACTAACCCATGGATTCTGCTCGCTACTGATCAAACAGGTGGCATTGAGTTTGTATACTATATAGAGAGGTGTCCAAACCAATTTTCAGCTGTCTCTTACCACATTTTGCTTTTCCTGCTCTCTGATCTGATTTTATGCAGGCTACTTGTAGCAGTAAACAGTTTTGGCCTGTATTTATATTCATCATGTTCCCTGTGTGATTCAAGCTCCTACTGCACTCCTGACAAATGTGCCTGCAAAGTTTCATTGCACCTAATTGTTTGCAAAGGCATGGCCTGAGGTGCATTGCTGCTGAAGAGGATATCATCAGGCTTATATTAACCATTTATGTGAGACACTTAAATGCTCTTTATTGCTATTTTTGTATTGGCACTCCCACATTCCTTGGTGTTTATTTCAGGATTTTGCTCTATTCACTCACTAAGTTTTATGCTTTGACCTTGCAGTCAATTTACAGGACTATACCTCAGACAAGATTTCAGAATGGGAGGCAAAAAAGCAGAGATCAGAGCCAATACTTGCATTCCTAGATGGATGCTTTAGGTACAAATGTTCTGATAGCAGAGCAATTCCCATTAATTTGATTTTGGAGATGCGGGGTTGTCTGCACTGTGGCTTCAGTCTTTTCAGTATGAAAATGACACCTTGATATTTGCATACATATCCACTTCATGCATCTCTCAATGAAAATGGTCATGAAATGGCAAACTAGAAGTGTTTTGAGCACACAAAACCCTTGGTTAGATGAAAAATGTGTCCATTGGTTCCCTCTGGTATTTTGAACCCGTGCTTGAGGAACATGACTTTTTCTCTGTTTTCTGCCTGCTGGTGAGACAACACAGATTTCTTCTGAGGCAGCACTAGGATGGTGGCAACTACTATGAGGGGCTTAGCTGTGTTAGGTGTTATTATAAGAGGGTGTTTGTGGTTTGGGGGAGGTCTTCACAAGTTGTTCCTTTCTACTATGCATTATTGGTGCTGAGCTAATAAGCAGTCACTGAAGTCTCTTGGGTGGGTACAGGAAACATTTGAAACAGAGGAATGAATGATTTGTAGCCTTGTTAATGAACATATTGTTGTACACAGACACCCATGTTAACACATGAATGTGGCCATTTGTATGAAGAGCAGTCCTTCTCCAGACCTTCACAGGGAACAAAATCCTGTATTCACAAAGGTTTGTGAATAATGAATATAGGCAGGGACATGAAGAGGGCACTTAGATACCAAAGTGATGGGTATAGGATAATGGTACATACATGGCCAGATGGCTTTACACGGAAAATTGGAAATGAATGAATAAATGGATGACTCTTGATAAACCCTTCCTGGAAACCTTTCCTGAGTGCCTAGCCCAGGCTGTACAAGAGATAACCTGTAAAGCCTTCTTAGAAAATGTTCTGTAGCTATTAAAATATTTTGTGGCCAAATTGTTAGCAGAAATACATCACTCAGGATAGGAGCCTTTGGGAGCTGTGTGTTTTGGTGAAATTTGGACTCTAAGGATTGTTATTATCCATATTGCTTGTCAAATGCAATGTGATGATGACCAGTGTGAAAATGGAAGCCCTACATGCCCAACCACATGGTCACACAAAGTTTTTGAGTCAGTCATTGTGACTGAGGTGGTTGTACTAATCCTCAGCTCCTGGGGAGTTCTGGAGCCTTAGGGACCAGCAACAAAGAAGAAATGATTGAATTAATTGCCTACCTGGCATTCGGTAATGGCCAGGTTTTCTACCATTGCTAATGGACAAAATAGCAGAAAATTACTTAAAAAGGATGAGGCAAATGATGTTTGTCATCCCTGCACACAGAAGAGTGTGCCTGTGTCCTGATGTCAGGAGGTAGTTACTTGTACACTTAACTGTGGTGGGATGAGGCAAATTCCTTTCGGCTCCAGTGGGGAATTTGCCTCGTGAAATTACCTCAATTTGTAGATGGTCTTCATCTGGTTGAAACTTCTCTGAGCTAAATTTCTCAGCTGAAAATGAGGATACTCACACTGAGAATGTAGTAGGTATTTTGGTCTAAGTCTCCAGGGAGATGTTCTTGGTGTGCCCCAGGTGTCATCCCAAGGAATGAGTGAAAACCCCTGTGTGTGACCCCCGAAAAATGTGCTGTACATTCCCTGTATAGGCAAGAAAGGAATCAGGGAAGTGTTAATGTCTGCCTCTCAGAGAATTACCCATATTAGCCCTGGTGTTTAACTCTGCAATGTTTCCCAAGAAATACAACAAAGAACAGTACTCAGACCTGTCTTTCAGCAAAGCTGGAGTGCAGGAAAAATGAGTAGCAATAGTAACATGCAGTGCTGACTCCTCTGCCACTGCACAACTGTTTTCTGCAGACATCTTGTATGTACTCACACCCTAAGTACATAATTAGGAGGTAGACATTTATATGTGAGGCTTTGGAGATTTACCCAAGTAGGTACTTCTGCTGTGTAGTTAAACATGTAGTAGTTACCAGTTACTAGGAACTTGCCCCTATACAGGCCATTGGTGAGCTTTTGTTAAAGCAAAAAGTAAAATGTAAAATGTCAAGCAACCACCTCTGACTGACACTTGGGAAACTGAGCTGTTCCTGATTAGTATCCCATTTACAATTAAAATCTGGACTCCTTCCCTAATTTTTGTTGACGTGCTGTTGGTCTGTGAACTCCTAGTAGACAACCTGGATTTTTAAATAGTCCTTGCTTTGACTTCCAATTACCATACAATTAACAATTCCAACAATGCTGCCTTTTAATTTCACTGCTTGTATTCATTTTTCTGTGTGCTCCTAATTGCCATGCTGGCATGTCACTTGTAGACTCTGGTTTAGGACATCAGATATCTGTATTTCTATTTAAGACATAGAAGTAGATAGTTTATTCATCTATATTGGATCTATTCTTGCTTCTGAACAAAGGAAACCTCTATGTAGCTTCACAAGTTGCTCTTCCCTTTCCTTGGCTGGCTACATTTACATGGAAATACCATGCAGTGCTAAATCCTGGTGGTTTTGGGGCAGAAACACCCTTCTGTGGGAGCCTATGCCAAAGGTCCCAGAGTCCCAAGCTGGGCCACATAGATGGAGCTGTGCCTCTGTGGGTGAAACTGCCCAGGTATCTCAGTCTGTGTTGTGCAGCTCTGGACTGTCCCCTTCTGAATCTCTGGGAACAAAGGGTTTAAAAAATCTTGCAAACCCTATTGTTTCTTCCTCCAAGAAATGCAACAGGAAGGAAAATGGCCCATTGCAATGGAAGCTGGTAAATTTTTCAGGATTTTCAGACTTTTATAAGATTCTGGTCCTTCATATTTGATACTGTTCTAATAGCCTCAAGATTTTGAAGACAGATGGGGTGCCAGGAAAGCCATGGGGACATGGAGCTAAGTCAGAAGGAGCAATGCCTCATGGAGACCTGTGCTGCCTCTGAAGCTGCCCAGCAGCACCCTGTCCCTGCAAGGCAGATATCTCCCTACAGGGCCACACTAGGCAAACAACCAGCAGTATGGTTTGGGAAGAGATGTCTGGTAGAAAAAAAATATGGGACAGGACCCTGGAAAGTGTTATGATATTGCTTCTTTGTTTTAAGAAAAGAATGATGTTGAATTGTGGTCTGTCACCACCCAGCTTTGCACTAAATGATCCAAGGGGTCCCTTCAGCCCCGTGCTTCCATGAGCTGCAAGTACAGTCAAAATCCACTGTGGAGAGTGTTCCATTTATGATTCATTTGGGTTTGTTTATTGCTGTATTTTCCCAGGCTGATGCTGTGTTACTTTTTTCCCTCATGCTGTTCTTGCTTCATACAAATACTCAGAGCTTTCACGAAGAGAAGTATTACCTATTAGTGTGCTCAAGAAAGGTATTTAGCAATCCTAGGTGCTTAAACTGGTAATTTGACTGGTATTTAATGGGTGGATGCTTAGACTGGAAATGTTTGTTTATTTTACCAGACGTCCCCAGTAAACCTACTCCTCTTGCTGCTGCTAATCCCTAGCAGAAGGGATATGAGAAGATTACAAAAACTGCCAATAATTTTCAGGACCAAAATTCAGTCTCCTGGTACCTCCCTGATCTCTTCATTGCTTTGTTCCAGTAAAAGGCCCTTGGTAGCCAGAAGGACAGTGGTTCCTGAAAGGAATTTCAAAAAGTGCATAAAGTTGATATCTGCCTAGAAGTAATACAGAACAGGAGCATCTGCCAGAGACAGGAGCATGTTGCAGGCTTAGTAAAACAGCAGGGGAACCTGCTGTTGACCAGATTTGTCCATATCAGTGCAGGTGTCTCTGCAGTTAATAAGAATTACTATTTACACTTGTTTTCAGAGATTTGGAGACATGGGGATAATATAGATAGCCTGTAAGTCATAAAGAGCAAGTAGATACGACACATGTTCCCATTAATGTATAGTGTTACTCCTTGGAGTTTGTGATATTGAGACATTACGAAGTATGGTATGAAATACAGATGGCTCTGAATCTTGACTGTGTTAGTTTAATTATAGCAGAATATATTTTGAGATAGATTTTCATCCTATTTTCAAGATGAGAAAAAGGATGAACAAAGTCATACGTAAACTGAATGTGTTCAGAATTACTGCGATGTGGCAGCTGGATGTAAATGGGATTTAGTTTATCTTCAGAAAAAAACCTGATGTGAATGTTGATGCACAAGCAGTATTTTTTTCTTGACAAACTGTGCTCTGATTAGTCAATAGACGCACAACCATTTTTTTGTTGGTGTAAATGAGTCTCCCTCCATGCATGTTGGCACCACAGAGGCAGAGGCAAGGCTCCCAGATGTATGTGCCGGGCTGCTCTGGCCCTGAAGGGAGAAACCAGAGCAAGGTTTTGGGATGAAATAAGGGGAAATCCCTCAAAAGAGGAATTTATCCATCTTGCTGCTGCTTGGAACCCAGAAAAGTCAGGCAACAGCTAGAGTATCTAGGAGTGAATATTTTGCTTTTTTTTCCCTTTTACCTCTTGCCAGCAGTAGCTTCGCCCTGTATGTCCTCACCATCCTGGCTTTGCTGGCCTCTGATACAGGCAAAGTAGCAGTCATGGCTGGGCAGTACAGAAATGGAAATATTAGAGCATCTGCATGCATTTGCTTCCTACTGTGCTGGGGTAAAAAAAAACCCAAAAAAAACACAAAAAGATGTTATCAGATGTGTCCAGTTTCTGTGAAGAAATAAGCTTTAGTGACTATTCTCCTTTTGGCTTCTACTCTCAAGTATAAAGTAAGATCACTTCTACTACATAGCACCCTTTGCACGCGGCTGGCTGCATTCTTGTTTTCCAACACAAATTGTTATTTTTCTTCACAATATCAGGTGGGAACAAGATAAAACCTTCCTTCTGGGAAGATGTATACTGTACAATCTGTAATTCTTCCATGGTTTCTTACTCTATGAGTTAAATCCCATCCTACCAGGGAACACATGCAGAAGAAAACCACTGAGTAGGCTACACAGCTGGCTTTTGCCCTGGCAGTGCAGAGGCTATCTTAACATGTGTGGCACAAGTGGCAAGAAACAGCCTTTGCTTTGGGAATCTCACTGGTTGGTCCCCACATGATCTCTCACCTAAATGGGGGTCCTTGATCCCCTGGTGCCCCCTCCATTCCTCTTAGCTCAGGGAAGTTGGAAAGGGAAAAACAGGAAAAAAAACCAATCCAACCATAACAGTTTGTTTTCCAGGACCAGGGTGGCAAGAGGGAGGGTGAAAGAGGAGAACTACTCTTGCTTTTTTCCTTGCAAACAAGGAAAAGTGAGTCTTTCAAGAATGGACCAAAGCAGAAATGGGTCTGGATGGGTTTATGAACACAAAGATTTTTACACTTAACTCACCTTCTGACTTGGGAAGTGGCTTTACAAAATAAATACGTAGAGCATCTGAGCATGTGTCTAGGTGGGAAGAGGCGAAGGGTCAAGAGAGAAGCCTGAAGCACTTTGTTCCATTTGGATATTTACTGCTTCAAAATGATGGAAAGAATGGTATCTTTCATACTTGATTTTTTCTGAAGTACAAAGCAAATCCTCTCTGTATTAAACAGTGAAGAGCATTCTTGAGAGTAAGGACCCTTAAAGACTCTTGTGTTTTGTTTTGTTTTTTTCCTTCTGGGCAATGAATGACTAGTCCCTTGACACCACTAACTGTTTATGTAGAAAAGCTAATTTCACTTCTGCCAATAAAGTTCTCTTGCCAGTCTGAGTTTCTCATTAAAATTAATATTCTTATTGTATGTCCCTGTCCTTTCCCTTGCTGAGAAAGAAGCTAATAATCTTTCATTCAGGGCCAAATTCCCACTTCTTCCCCATCCCAAAGCAGAGCAGGGGGAGAAGGTAATTGCATATGGAAAGGCATATTGGCAGGAACACTGTTCTTCAGAGATGTGCCTCATTTCATGGTTAGGAGAAGTATTTCAGGGGCTGTAGGAGACCTTAGTTCACTCCTCTACTGGAAAAAGCTTCAAGCTAGTATCTCATGGGGGAATACCATAACTAACAGGCCAGGGACTGTGGGGAATTGTTCCCAATTTGTCACCAGTGAAGCAGCTCAATTTTGTAAGAGAGAATTAAGTAGCCAGGGAGAGAAAGTATGGAGGCAAGGCAGGGGGATTAGGACACTCAGTTGGGATGTTTCAGTTCCTGCTGTACTTAAAATAAAAACTTCATGGAGTCTTTAGATGAGAAGGGGTGTTATTTCCCCCACTTGCTCTACCTGGTATGATGCTGGAGCTGTTAAGGGAATGCTTGCTGGAGCATTCATCAGATGTGGAGGGGATAAGGTGTTTTGAGGAGATTGTTGACACTTTTTGTGAAATAGGTGGGACTGTTTCAGCATCCCAACTGTGTGATGCTCACCTGTGCATGGGGACACATCAAGCAGAAAGGGGAAAGCTGGGAACCAGATAGATTTTGGTTTAGCAGGCCTGAAGGAGAAATTAGAACCCTCTATGGCTCTAGCCTAGGAGGACTGTGTGTCTAAGCAACCATGCACACCTGAGGCTTAAGCCTACCTGCATAGGTAAACCTGAAATCCTCCTTCAGCCACTGTAGGAGGTTGTTCTGCCCTTACACACACAAATAACATTACCACAGTGCTGTTCTCATGCCTGAGGGAAAATTCCCCTTTCCTAAGCAGACTAGCTCACACTGGGGTTTTCTGTCCGTACTGCTCAAGCTAAAAGGCCTGCTCAGGGACAAGAGGATGGATAGAAACACAGCTAGAACAAATCATCCCACCAGGTGGAACTACAATAAATATGAGCCTCAGCTTCCTTTCCTCTTTTACATCTTTTTGCTGCCTTTTGGGCTTGATTTTTGAGGAGGGAAACAAAAGAGTGGTTTAGTGCGTATTTTAGAAGTCTGCTTGGAGTAAGACCCAGTCTTTCAAAAATTGTCTAGGAAAGCAATTCCTTACAACACTGTGAACATCACTAATGCTAAATGTTCCTTTAATTCTAATTTTGAGACACTTGCCAATCTTGTAAATTAAAGATTTATTGCCTGAGAGTACTCAGATCACAACCTAACACACGTTTAGCTGCTTTGTTCCATCCTGTTTGGAGTAATTCCAAAGGCTAAGCCCCTGTATTAGAAACATCACCAATGCAAAGATTGAATGATCGATCAAAGCAATGCAGATTATGAATTCTCCTATGCAGTCTTCCATAAAAGGGACCTAGAGAAGCAGCTTTTTTTTTCCTGCTTATTTTTGGCAGACAGATTTATGTCAAAGATTCCCTGAGACTGTTTTGTAACAACCTCTGTCCTTTATTTAAGGAGGCAAATTTTACTATGGTAAATATTTTTCAAGTGAACGAGAAAATGACAAAACTAAGACAAGACACAGAAATGAAATGTTCTGCACAATTCGTCAGGATAGATCAAAGATAGCAAAGGGAAAAGGTATTTCTAACTTCAGAAACTCCAGAATAAATAGAGTGTTACTGATGCAAACTCCCTCAAGAAAACAAATAGGATGCACTTTTGCTCTTTTTTGAGTTGCTCTGTTTTGAAATTAATTCTAAGTCCAAGGAATGGAATACATAATGTGTGTAATAATTTCAATGTGAATCCCAGGGATATTAAGCATTAAATCTGGGCTGAGATCTCGCATTATAAAAATTATTGAGAGCATGTCATTAACATACATCATTCAGCTACTTACTGTATTTGAAGAGCCTGGGTTTATACAAATACATCAGAGTAATACTTTGCATTCCAGGGCGTGACCAAATAATCAAATTACAAAGAATGAAGAGGTTAGGGCTTGAGATAGCATGGTAAACACTACAACTCAAAGGATCCTCTGTTGTGGATCAAACCTTGCTCTCCACAGACTATCTGCTAAATAAAGGAATAAATAGGTGAGACTTCAGGGATGTCTTTTTCAGACTCTGTAGATATCATCCAAGACTTTACACAAAGATCAAACCCAGCAGTCCATCAGGAAAGAAAACAAGCCACATCAGGTGCTGCTCCACTTGTTCAATTTGCTTCTCAGGCACTCAGTTTGAACTGTGGCTGATTATTGATCATAATGTTTTCCTCCTCACAAACTTGTCTCTCCTTATCAGTAAAGAATATCCACCCTGTCGTTCTACATCACTTTTTTATGTTTCTGTGAGTTTTCCTACTCAAATGTATGTTGTTTTCTACATTCTGCAACTAGGAAAAAAAGTGTGTTTAAATCTGGAGTATTCTTCTGAGAACCAAAGTTTCCACTAAGTCCTGGAAGAATTTTGTAAGAAACATGGCAGAAGATCCTTTTGAGCCTGGATTTTTGTATTTAAGTTCTTTTCTAGAAAACATGGATCTGTTATTACTGATCCTCTTTATTGTATTGCATCTCATCATCAAAGGTGGGAAGATTTGTGACTCCTTTAGATGTGAGCAGGTAGCCAAATTTCTATATCACTCCAATTAGGAGGGGAAATTTGTGATGGAGATTGTGTATTTGATGAAATATGTTTATTCATATACATGTAGTATATTTAAATAAATGTACCAATTCCTGATTTCTTGACATGAGAAGGATCCAGAGACAGGCAATTTCCTTGCTCTAAGCTTCTCTGCAGCTCCCCATGAAAAACAAAAGTATCCTTCCTCTTGCTCTTGAGTTGATCTGTGTCTCATCTACTTGGGTTTTACACCATCCTCACGCTTCTCAAAAAAACCCCATCAAGTAAAGCCTCTTTTCTGTGTCACCTTTTTTCTATTGTGGGTGAAAACACATGTTTATCTACCTCCTAAAGTTATCTTAAAGGCTAGACACAAGCTGAAAGAGATAACCTGATCTATATACTTTCCCTCAACTCAGATCACTGAAATGATGGCCACCTTATTTTAGTCAAAGTAATGATAAAGTTTTTCCCACATTTTAACACAGTAAAATTACAGAAAGGTTAAGCTTTCCCACATTTGTAGATTTGTTTCAGCTAGCCTGCTTCTTCAAAAGGAACTTTCAAAGACAGTATTTGGAATACACCTTTCCTATTGTTACAAGGTATGATAAACTCTATCTCACATATTATCTATTCATCTATTGCCTCAGTTATTCACATTTCTTGTTCAAATTACAGAGGTCCCAGTTTCTGAATCTGTTTTTCCAGTTTTGGATGCCTTCACATTCCCCAGATATTCTCTCCATTTGAAATCAATTAGGAGGTTCTGTTTTGAATCTCCCAAATCCCCAGTCTTTTTTGCTTGTCTGGTCTAATAAATGTAAGGTTTGAGGCAATGTCTACAATTCCTTTACATTTCATCAATTCTATTACACTTTCAAACCCCAAAATTCCCATTATTGTTGTTAGCTGTCCAGCCTGAGATGAAAATGGCGTGCTGCTCCTTTTACACGAGCAGGAGTTTCTCTTGTTCTGTTTGATGTCCATCCATTCCCTGAGCTGAAAGAGAAGTTCTCGGTGAAGCAACGGTGGTCTCCCCAGGTGTTGTAGTCCAGGAGTGGTATTCCCCAATTTGGTGTTCCCACTGACACATTCCAAACTATGCGCCATTCACTCAACCCACTCCCCTCTTCCTTGTCCCTCCCCTGCACTGGGCTGGAGAAGAGAACTTGGAAGCACAAATGGTAAAGATCATGGGTTGAGATAAGAACAATTTACTGGAAACAGCGATGAGATACGGAGATGCAGTAACATCAACAATATTACAGCAGGGTACAAAAGGCCAACAATTCACACATGGTTGCTCACCATTGTACTACAAGGAAACCCTGACAATATCTGACCACCCAACCACACCATCATTGACTGGAAGATTGTCCCTTCACCCACCTCTGGAAATGATGTGAGGTGGCATAGACTACCTCCAGGCTGTTCCTCCATATTTCATTTCACTGGTCCAATTTTCAAATGAACTTCATATTATTCTCAGTTTCATTTTACTGGGCCAATTTTTTCATTTTATTTTTCAATAACATCATGAGGCACATTTGTATTCTCTTTCCCTGTTACAGAACTGCAGTTAGAAAATTTGTAGTGGCTGTCTTTCATCTCTGTCATCAGAAACTGCTTCTTCCTCTGGTCTAAAAGTACAAGAGAAAAACCTCAATTTCAATGGTAAACTTTGGAAATCCCTTGGAGTGTCTTTGGCTGCCATTCCCTGACCTAAGTGTAAAAGCCAAAGTCCAGCTGAGCACCTTTGAATCGATCTCTCTCCAGTTTATCCTTGAAAGCCCTCACTGTTATCTGCACATGCCAGGAACTCAGGTTTCTGCTGATTCTCTTGCAGTTCCTGTAGGATTTTATCTTTTCTTTTTCTTTTTCTTCTGACTTTTAGTTAGGCCTGGATCAGCTCAGATCTGTGGATGGCTTCAATCCAGAAGAAAGGTTTGCCTGAAGCCTGCTTTTGAGAAATGAGAGCTATGTCACTCTCTGGGCATGGTTATTCAGGCTTGCTGCTGGAACTCTTCTCTGTATTCATCAGCTTTCATTCAGTCCATAATTCTATACTTAGTAAAGTAAGTCTCAAACAGAATTTTCCTAAAAGATATTAGATATTTGTATTATTTGGCCTCAGAAAGTCCAGCCTCTCTGATGGGACCCTTTGACTTTGGCAACCAAGCAGATGAAGTGCAGTAAATGCTTTTGCCTAATCTCTCTGACTGGCCCAACTGGACATCCAGATGGCTGGCTGCCATGATGGGGCTGTGACTAGACACTTCTTCCTGGAGCTGAACTTTAGCCAGTGAGTCCTTGTTGCTCTTCATCCCTGCCAGTGGGTTCCCAGATGGTGACTCTCTGCCTGGAAGTAGCTATGGCAGAGTTGTTGCCTTTTACCTTTTTGTCCTTACCAATTCAGACAGGCCTTCTCACTTTGTTAGTACATTTTGTAGTCATTACTCCAACAGAAACTTCACCTTTGCCTGCAAATCACTTCAGCCATTTCTGGGAAACCTCCAGATACTGCTGTAATTCCTTTTGTAAAGTTTCCAGCTCTTGCTTTAGCGCCTTCTGGTCTTGCTTTAATTCTTTTTGGCTAGTTTTGTTTTCTGAGAGCAGATTTGTTATTGGTTCAATAAGAATACAAGCTCATAATTTCTGTGTTTGAATGGCGTCCCAGTGTTGACACCAGGCTTTTATCTTGTGACCTGACCACGTTATCTCAATTAGAATGAGAAATTGATGAGGGAGATACATCAGATACAGTTCTGATAATTTATAAGAATGCACAAAGCTTTGCTTTTTTAGGGGAAGTGTTAATCATGCACAGATTTCTTGCCCACAGCCTTTTCTGCCAGAATCCTGTCCAAAAAAAGTAAAAAAAATCCCATTATCCTACCCTTGGGGCTTCTGGGAAGGCTGAAGATCTGCACACCAAAGGCAGAAACACCTTAAGGAGACACTTCCTTCAGTCATAGATGGAGATAAGTATGCCTAGCCAAAGAGTCACAGACAGGACAAAAGTGTAATGTTCTGAAACCAGTGACAAACAGAAAAAGGTCTAAGTAGTGTAGAGTAGACAACTGTGTGATGGGGTTAGAGGTGAAATGCATTCTACTTTTTACGTATCTTATAAGATCAACCCCAAATGTGAGCCACTTTAGGGCCCCCACATACAGTAGCCCCTAGGAGAGAGGATTGCTGCCCAAGACAGGCACAGCTATGCTGAGAAATTGTGCATTAGATCTGTTCAGAGATTAGATCTGTTTTCCCCTTGTACACTGTCTTTTCTGCACAGCTCCATCTCAGCAAATCCTCTCTATCTCTAACACTCCTAAGTTTTATATGCCCTATATTCAGTTGGAGACCTGCACTAATCTCCTTTTACAGATATCTTAAATGAAGGACAACATTGAAATTTAGGCTTAGTACTTATCACCACATAGACAAAGTGTTTCATCAGCGAGCTGGCAAAATATCTGACAACTGTTGAAAGAATCGAGGAGTCAAGATTGTTGGCTGAAAGAGCTTATGAGTTAACACATCAAAACAAATTACAATCAATGCTGAGAAGAAAAAGGGCTTGGCAACACAAGTGGTGAGAATCTCGGGATAACATTCCCACGGGTTTTAAGGGAGGACCTGGAGGAAGGAGATGGGAAAAGCTAGCTCAAATGGCATGAAAGAAGGCAGAGAGCAGAGTGGAAGAAGGGGTCACAGGGAGCACTGTGAGCAGCAGAGTCAGAGAAACATGGGATCAATGAGGGAAACATGATGAAAGGAGTGCAAAGTTGTGAATGTTCCCCTAACAAACAGTGAACACAGATGGAGTTGATACTACACTTTCTTCTGATTCCTAAATACATTTAAGGATTAATGCCTATTCTGTGCCAGGACAACTTCTGATAAAGAGTGCTGCTTATTCTAAGTGTTGTTAACTTCCTCACCCTTGGGAGAGGACAATCAAAAAGGTAATACGGGTAAGGCATGTGGAGGACTTTACAGGACTGTGGTGAGAAGTGAATTCTTGGAGCAGAATTCTTGGAGCAGAACTTCCCTTCAGGAGATGATCGCTGTCCCAGACACTGATATAATTCCAGTTTGAATGCATCTCCTGACCTCAGCTATAGCAGTTTGCCACAAGGAGAGACAGCATCTTAATTTAACAGATCTACAATGATGCAGAGTTGTTTTTTTTTTTTCTTCAAAACACATATCTTGAGTTCCAACTAAGAAAAGACTAAAAAGCTGTGAAAGATTCTTCAGGGTGAAGGCCAGGTGGTTATATGATTAAATACAAGTGAGGAAAACGTGGCATCTGGAGCAGTAGTTGAACTCACTGCAAAAAGAAGGAAAGATGAGGAAAATAGAAAAGGTTGTTTGGACTAACAAAATTCAAGGTCAGAAAAAATGGTTGTGATATATTCTGGCGATCATCCTCTTGACCAAAACCACAGGATTGCACACACAGATCCCTGGACAGCATGTTTCTGAGACTGTGCTAAGTGTCTGGAAAGATGACTCCCCCTCTTAACTGTTCTAAAGCATTCATGTCACTGCCAGGGACACAGGCAGCCCCAATGGCCCCAGTGAGACATCAGACATGCATCCCTGAAACCCAAGCTGATCTTTCTTCTAATGCCTCACCTCTTTTCCTGTCCTGTGGACTGCACAGTCCTCTCCACTTCCCACAAGTCTCAGACATAGCTTTTGTTCCTTGCCCTCACTAGACTGTGACTTTTTACAAGTACTGGCATTTCCTTGCAGTCTTACACAAGCCCCTTCTTTTCCTTGCCTGTCCCAGTTTCTGAATCCCTCCCCAAGGGTAGAATTTGTAGCACATGACTGTGGATCAGCAGCAATTTCAGTGCCTGTGACTCGTGTTTCTTCCAGATATAACTATTTAGTCACCAGTAGACCATTTCCATGGGGTTTTTTAATGACTAACTAAGTCTAGCCACTAGTTAAGTGTCTAGATAGAGCTCTGACCATGTCCCTGAGGAGTTCCTCCTATCATTATGAGATTAACAGAGTATTTAGTTTTCTTTTGTCTGCTGAACCTTTTACAGTTTCAAAGCTGTTCAACAGGCTGTGAAAACCATCTTCCTTTCCTGTTGCAGAGGCCTTACCACTCCCTATTGCAAACAACTTCCCAAGCTTTCTGTCATCTTCCATTACGGATATAAGGGAAGGCACTGTCCCCACTTGAGAACGTTGCAGTTTTCATTAGACACAAACATTGGATGAAGGCTGATGCAGAAAGGTTTTTGGGGACCATCAGTAAAAGGTGCTGGGGAAGATGTGATATAAGAAAGGATATAAATAAAGAGTAAGACACAAGATGGTGTTTTTGGTAATACAAGTTGATGGGGTAGAAAGGGTATAGGTATGTCCAGAAATAAAGAGGTGCCATCTGTGAACTTTATACACCGTAAGAAATGCAGGTGAATGGTCTGAAAGGTTTAGTGATGTGGACAACAAAGTGTTTGAAGAATTGGCTGCCTCTTTGGAAATTAATTAGCAGTGAGGAAGAAAACAGAGGTAAGGCCCATAATAGTGCATGAAAGGATGAAAAGGAAAAAAAAGGGAAACTAGATAAAAAGAACAATGTGCTTGTCTGCAGAGGGGATTTGGCAAATTTCTTTTGTTAGATAGTTTATTAGCAGGGTATCAGAAAATTATGCAGACATAAAGTTACTTACATGAGAACATTTACAATATAAATGCAATTTTCAGCTCTGGGTTTCATTATCTGGTGGGTAATAGTTCAAGTATTGTGAGATGGATTTTAATTCTGTTTAGCATGTACAAGTAAATGACAATTTGCAGTGCTTGGTGCAATGGAATGTATGCTATTCAGATGCCTGTATAAATTTAAGTTTTATTGGCAGCTATAGCACAAACAAGGTGCCCTACCTGTTATCTCTTCATAGAGGACTCTTGTGTTCAACCAGACTGTTGCAAAAAAAATAAATATATAAAGTCATTACAGCTTCTAGATATTTTTCTACAATTTGGGGTTTTCATCAAGATTCAGAACCATTTTCAGAGAGTGCATGCCCTAAGACCCTCTCTGTCACTTACAGAATGCTGCAAATTGACTCTATCACTTTACCTGCTGCTGTAAATTGGCTCTGAGCACACATAATGTGTCAGGTTTGCCTACTCACTTTCAGTTTTCACCCGCCTCTACTGGGCATTTCTAGGAGTAATGGGATGAAATTGAGCAAAGGAAAATTTAGACTGAATATCAGGAAAATTTTCCTAACAGTGAGATCTATTAGAATGTGGAATAGTCCCCCAGGAAAAGTGATGGAAACCCCGTTGCTAGAATCATTAAAAATAGACTGGAAAAAAAACACAGTAAAAATACAGTAGAAAATAATCTGCATTGTCAGGGGATGAACAAAATGATTCCCTAGGTTCTCTCAGGCTCTAATTTCTAGGATTTTAGGAGCTGAGCTGCATCAGTATTAAATTCCCTGAATGCCCAAGATCATCTAATTGAAACAATAGAAAGTTTGCTCATAGGCATGCCAGGGAGAGTGCTCAGTAATGATCAGGCTGCATTACTGCTGAGAGTGTATCACTTGATCTGCACTGTACAAAGAAACAAGGAAGGAGACAATTTTTATCACAATTTACCCTTTGCTAAAGCTGTTCTTGTAAGTCAAATATGCTGCCTTGATTCAGCATTGCTGATGTTATAGAAAGTGATCCTAGAAGCAGGTAATAATGAGTCCAGATCACAGTTTGTCATGGTGGAGTTTTGTATCAAAAGCTAACCACACGTGTTCAGAATCAAAATTTCCCTCTGCAACACACAAATTTTCTACCATAGTCCTGTGCTTCTTTCATAGCACACACATGCCATGCACTGCCATTTCATTTGTCTATGGAAGACTCATCTGTATATTGAGGGATAATGGATTACCTCCACAGGGAAAACACACTGATTCTGAGTTTCTCCTCTCTAAAGTGTGAGCTCACTAGTAAGATTTCCCCATTCTCATTGCTCATAATATTTCACAATCAATGTTGAAATCTCAACTAATGAAAAAATTTAAAACAAATTTCCACAGCAATACCAGATAGTGCAGCCACACCTGAAGTCAGTGCTATTTTTATACATCCAGCAATATCAGTCACATCCCTCCTTGCTGTGAGCAAGACACCAAAAAACAGGGAGGGAAAAAAGACTTGCCAGGATAACCACGCAGTGGAACAGGCTATCCTACAGCTGTCTGAAGAAGAAGAAGCCACAAATTCAAAAAAAAAAAATTTTTTTCTGGGTGGGTTGCTATGATGATTTTTTTCTCACTTCTTGCAATACTCTCCCATCCCTGATGACATGCCTATCAGATGTGGGCGCTTTTCTAGGGGCCAAACATGAAGGCCCAGAAGGTGAGTGAGGTGGAGCACCATTCATGTGCTTTTAGCACAGGATTCTCCTCTATTCCTGTGCACATCCTGGAAAAGCATGCTGAAAAGACCCTTCGCCTTATCACACAGCAGAGCCTCTGCTGGGAAGTTACATACTGTAATAGATTTGTAACTTTTATTTCCAGGGCTGGCCAAGAAAAGCATATTGGGGAAACTGAAAATAACTAAAGCAACTGCCTTAGTTCATGGCAACCAATTCCCAGAGTTCCCTTCTCAGATCTTAAAAGCAGCAAAACTTTATGGCTCAGACTTCCAGCCCTGCTCTGGATGCTATATCACTGCAGATGTGGGTGGAGGGGAAAGGGCTGCAGCCATCTAGAGGGTCTTCAAGGGCTGCTTGTGGCCAGAAGTGTTTTTGAACACAACAGGAGTCCTCTATGAAGAGATATCAGGTAGGGCACCTTGTTTATGCTATAACTGCCAATAAAACTTAAATTTATACAGGCATCTGAATAGCATACATTCCATTGTACCTTTACTCAGCTGCATGCCTTGGTTTGGCAGCACTCCTGGGGAGAGAGGCACTTAGATGCCTTTGGGAGAAGCCAGACTGCAGCTCCCCATCCCCTTGCATGGCTGTGACGTGTTGCAAACTCAGCACTGCAGAGACAGGAGCCCAGCAGGCGTGGGCAGCCCCACAGGCAGCCTGGGACCCTGCGCTGCACAGTTCAGGCTCTCCTCAGGTCCCACAGACCTCCTCCAGCCATCCCCCAGCTCCTCAGGCAGCTCCATTCCCTAAATTAAGGCAGACATTTCTCCATGCCTGCTTCCAAAGTCTGCAGGTCAGAGTCCTTAGCAGCAAAGCCCCAGAGTACCTCTCCCCCTTCAGAGGCTGCTCTCCACACGATGTGCTCATGTGCACGTCATGCAACATGTGAATGTGCCCACTGCTTCAATAGCAACAGCAATAATGTCCTCCTCCTCTCCTTTTGAGGACTGGGAGGGTCTGATGAGAGCCTGGAGGTACCAGGAGATAATAGGACTGCCTTGTAATTTCTGACTGCCTATCCCTAGCTGATTCAGGTCATTAGAGCTATTTTGCAACATTCTCTTAATAACCTTGCAGACGCTCTCCCCCAACACTAAAGTCATACACAGAAGGCCAAGGTTTAGGGAGATGAAGACAATGCTGATAATGAGTCCCTGATTGATTAAAAGTAAATACATTTTTATTCAGAGAAAAGGGCATTTGTTACCACAAACATTTCACCTTCAGCACAAATAGGAGTTGTGCTTACATTTACTGAGGGATTATAGCAGCACTACAACTAATTACTTCCCAGCAGCTATTGGCCTCAGGTTAGATGTGAGCTACTTCTGGCAATCTGTGGTGTGGGCTCATGTAAAAGGGGCCCCTATTTTCATCATCTTGGTAGAAAACAGTGCAACAGTGAGGGGTGAGTGAATATACTATGCATAATGCAATACAAAATAAGAGCTTATTACAAGGAAAGGACTCAAGGAGATCAAACAACATTAGTCCATCCCACCATTTTATGTTATGAGAGAGATATTAATTATTCTGTTTGCATTTTGTAGATGGCCTCAAGTTGTACAATTATCACATAGAAAGGTGCACATTATTTGATGGAGACAGATTTCAGATTCAGACTCTTTGATTACCTTCACTTGCATGAAATCAGTTGTATATTCCTAATGTGACCCATGCAAATTAGAGTATGTTTTTGATCAGTAAAATGTTATTGGTGCCTAAGTTATTTACCAGACTTCTGGTGTGAGATTTCTGGTTTTTTTCTGGAATTCCAACACGGTCGCATCTTTGCTATTCTCACATAAGTCTCTGAATTCTCCACCCTTCCACCTAACATTTTTGCTAAGCTGCTGGCAAGAGATGAGATTACTGTAAAAATACCTATTAGGATTCAAAGAAGGAGGTTCCTTCAGGTCCAGGCAACGAACTGCTCTGAAATTATAGAGTTATTCATAACTTAGAGCAGTTACAAATTACTGCTATTAACTGAATCCTGTAATTACAGCAAGTAGCTAGGTTTTGTAGCATAATTTATGATATAGATAGCTTTTAGTATGTGTCTTAGAGAGTTAAAACTCACGGCATGCAGAGAAATGGCTTTTGCAGTACTCTGAAAATATGTGCTGTTTCCTAAACTGGGATCTGATTTAGATGATAATGAAAAAAAATCCCATTCACTTTAGATGAGGGAAAAGTCCTTACTCTGATTAAAATAGTTCAAGAATGGTGTCTTCTAAATTAATGTTCTCATTGGATGGGCTGATTTTCACCATGACATGAGGAAAATCCTTCTTGAAGGCCTCTCACTGGAAAGTTTGTTTAGACAATTGGTCTGTAGCATTAGGAAATTGCTGACTGACACTAGTCAATCCATTTGAGACAAACTCTGCAGTGACTGCTCTCAGGGACTGTGTTAGAGCAAGCAGAGACCTCAGCACAAGCACCCAATAGCCCCGTGTTGTCACCCGGCAGAAACACACCACCACAGACTGGCCACTTCTTACACCTACACAGCAGGTGCTGGTGCCACTGGGTCCCCTTCTGCCTTGAGTGTAGAAAAATAAAGAGTGCTTTAATGGCAAAAACAAACAGATATTCAAGCTGTTGGGTTTATTACTCCTAATTTCTGGAGGTCAGCATATAAAGTATTGCAAAGTGCCTTCCATGGCTGGGGGTAACATCCGGCCATGAAGCTGGTGTTCATTTTTGTGCTTCCTACCTGCAGTAGTGACAACTCCAGCCTCTCTTCACTAGTAGCCATACCCCATCACTCACCACACCATGAGAAGAAGGTCAGGTTATTCAAATCTGGGGTTTTCTTCCACTTGTATTATCTTTCACATGGTCAGTAAGAGGTAAGTAGCCCTGCATTCAGTCCAAGCAGGATGAAACAGTGATTTATATTTCCTATCATGTATGTTTGATCTTTCTGTCGTAAGAAAAACAGTGAGCTTGTTTAACAGTAAAGACTGATGTATGTCTTTTACTGAAAGCAATATTATAAAAATGATACCTTCTTACTCAGCAGACCTGCTCTTGTGTATTGTGGACCATTGCTGCCTGTGTTCAGAACTGAAAAGTTTTTAGCCCTGCAAAACCAACACTCTTCAGGACAAGTGAGCTGGTTCCTCTCTACTGTATCATAAATAGAACTCTTTACCTTGTATCAGTTAATCAGCCAGTCAGTAAACACACTGATTGTTAACAAGTGTTCCTGGACATCTCCCTTTTTCCTATTTAGTGTCAGCATGAGTGAAATTTCTTCTAGTGTAAGAGACCAATAATGTTTACACAACAATAATGCTTGCATATCTTTGCTAGCAGAGATTTCACCATGTAGGTGATGCAGTGTAAAGAAAGAACTTTGTTTTGCCTTCTGAGTGTGGCTGTGTGTCCATTTGCAGTGGACAAAAAGTGACAGTCAAATAGCAGAAATCTACAAAAAACAAACTTCTGCTAAGGCACATGGGAATTCAAATGGGAAGGAAGTGAGCAAAGAGCTTGGGATTTGGCCCTGAGAAAGTTTATGCACATGAAGCATCTCTTAAAACTTTACTGAATGGACAATCAAATACAGATTTCTTAGTGGAGGTTGTCTTTTCAAAAGGGCAAACATGAAGAAAGCTCTCAGCATTAAGTGTGTTTTTATTGTAAAAATACTGGTTTGCTTAGGTATGGATTAGCTTCCCAAAGCCAGAAAACCAGGAAAATATTAAAACACTATCCATTACTGCTGAAGCTAGTGGGCACAGTCAGAGCTTCTCTCCTTTTTCCTTCACACTGTTCCTCAGAAAGGAATCACAGCTTGTGAGCAAAGTGATTCAGAAGCCAACATCTTTTCCATACCGACCTAAAGCAGGTGCCCCACTGAAACTGGAGGTAATAAATAACAGGGTATGCCTGTATACTCATTGCTTCTTGAGGTCTTCATAAACATGGGTTCTCTTTCTATGAAAAGATAAATTTCTCTCCTGTTATGATTACAAATATTGTCACTGCTTTTATGATCTTCAATAATGACAACTGTTCAAACACCACTAGTCCTCTTACTCTTATTTCCCATTAAGAGGTTCCCATTAACACAGGCCATTTTGTTGCCCTATGTTGATCAACATGAGGAAGGAAATATGTCTTAGTGCATGACAGCTTGGCCATGTCTACTAGAGACTCTGACAGGATTTCAAGCCCCAGTACCACAGAGATGCTGAATTCAAAATTTGTAAGGAAGAGTTAATACAATGGAGTTGTCAAGTTCTCTGGGGAACCTGGGTAAAATCCTTAGTGGACTCCTGAGTTTTGAAGATCAGAGACCTACTGCTAATACAGTTTGCCCAGGACCAGCAGGGTCTCTTTAGTTGCCCAAGCTTGTACAAAAGTCACTTCAAAAAGGCAAAAACCTCTTGTCCCCCAAACTTAATCACTTGTTCCCCAAACACATCTGTCCGATGTGGAGAGACAGCCAGGAAATTCAGAGGAGTGAAGCTCTCAGAGAGACTAACTGGCACCACTACATATTTGCACTGCTTTCAGGGTGAAATTACTTAGGCGCTGTGACCTCTCAAGATATACACTTATCACAGTCTGAAGTGTGCCTTAAAGAGCACAAGAGCCTCTGTGGGACCTCCTCATGGCACACCGTGAAATTCATCTGCATGTGATCCCCACAGCTGCAAATCCATCTTCTGTTTCCATTACACATTCTATTAGTTTGCCATGCTTCCCCTTTAGCATACATCAGCGCAGCTCTTTATTTTAGCACTATTAATTTTTGACATGAAGTCGCTCTAAACATGGTAAATACAGAAAGTAATTGGTATGTTAAACAGGGGAAGTATAATGAGTCTCATGTACAAACGTGACTTGTTCCTGCTGCAGAGTCGGACTGGAAGAGAATACAAAATTGAGCTGCCAATTTCAGCAGGAACTTCTTCACCAAGTCCCCTGGTTCACAGGCAGTGCCTCGACCTCTCCTGTACTTATGATACATTCAGCCACAGTTTAATGGCTGAAATGACTTTGAAGCTTTCCCAGTGGAACCAATTTTCACCCTCTGTGAATATAAAGCTCCAGCCTTTCAGCAAAGAGTTTAGTTTGGTGATAAGTTAACATGTGAGGCCAGCCTGAGAAAAAATTTTGACTGATGCCCTGATGGTAGGGCTTTCACACTGTAACTTGTGGTGACGACACAGGGCTTTTGGGGAGAGACATGCTCTTCAGACTAATACTGGCTGATGGGATATTTTGTCAGTGAGATGTTCCGTGAAACCAGAGAGGCTGCTGCAGCTTGTGAGAACTGATGGCAGATCTTCACCAGGAGGAGCAGATAGGGAAGTCACAGCCCATTTGAGTCCATGCTTTTAGTGGTAAGGGGTGATTATGAAATTCAGGATGAGAGTTTTAAGAGTATGGATAAAATATGCTCTAAATTTGGTTAGAAGTCAGTGAAGAGAGAGGTATATTAGAAAGGATGAGAAAAAGAAAAGCTAGGAAAAAAAAAGCATACCAATAACTTTTATATAAGTGTCAAAATACTACCAATCCCAGCTTGTCTCTTAGTCTTTATTTTAGCCTTTATAAAGATTTCAAATTTCTGGTTTTGCCTTGGAAACTATACATACTAAATACAGTAATTCCAGCTGTTGCAGTCGCAAAATAAAAAAAAAAAATTGTCCAGAATCAAAGCTGAAAGATCAGAATAAAATTATTGTACAATCCAGAATCAACAAAACACATATATGCTATTTGAGAAGCTGTTTTCCTGCCAGGTCTATGCCTTTTCTTTGGTGGAAATTCACAAATGAAAGACAGATACAGTCAGCAGCAGGATGGGGCCATAATACCTGACCAAGAATGAAGCTGACACACATTAGCAAAACACCCACAGACAGCAGATTCAGGAACCTGACCTGCCTGCTGCTTTACCCATGGTACTGCATAAATAATTAATTGTACCTGCCAGTGTACCAGGTAACACCAGGTAGTTCTCTGCTTTTTGTTTTTTTATGACAATCCTTGATCTTTTTCTGTTTTAGCCGTCGTAGAAGAAGAAACTGGAAGAAAGAGAGCAGACCCTTGTTACTTTTGTAATAGCCTACCTGCTTTTTCAGGTTATTGTTGAAGAGGAGTTGTTGACAGGCTATAAAATATCTCAGCTGTTCCTGGCACGAGAGAATCAGAAGAAAAAGACAGTATCTACCTTATTCTGAGTTTGGTGTGTGAACCAAAAGAACACATAGAAACAATTTTTGCTTGGAATATTTAAAACAGGACACAATATTGTCTCCTAAAATAGGTACTAGGGAACAAGCAGAAGCTCATAGCAGGATAGATTTAATGGCACAACAGTTTCTTTCAATTTGGCTTTATGTATGGGTTTCAGAAGAACCCTGAATACAGTCTAGTGACAAAATTTCCCTTTTCTTTTTATTTTTAATACCTTTGTGATTTAATTTAAGAATGACATTTATTCTGGACAAGGCTGACAGCTGAGTCCTGAAACATGCATTCTGCAGTTCAGCAAGTACATAAATAAAAAGGACAGTAGTGCTAGGATCTTCTCTGAGGAAACATCAGAGGTAAGTTTCAAATGTTGAAATGAAATACTGAATTCAGCTGAAGTACCTATGCTTGGTTTCAGGCAAGCATCCAGCAAACATGTGTCCCTTTTTCTTTGTTTCTCCTTCTAGGGGTTATAATACTACTACTATTTCGATTTAACATATGTTTTCTGAAGGAGCATGGAAGCCTTGCCTCATGTAACTCACATAGCTCTGTAAAAGAAACCATAAACTCACCAGAAAATGAGTTAGAAAACCCAGCGCAGTGATTTCAAGACTAAGTCCCAGAACCTACATGAATAGCATGCCTTAATGATGCAGAAGTTGGACAATAGCCTATGATCTCAGAAGGGATACAGTTTCAACTTGGGCCTGATAAACCCAAGTACATAAACCCACACCTGCACTTTCCAAGTGCAAACACCTGGCTTTGCTTTATAGAAGGAGTCAAAAGCCTGCATTCTCTCTTTCAACAGCCTTTTCTAAGTGCAAGGATTGGAATCTGTACCTGCAAATCACATTCCTGGGCTACTCCTACTGACACCCTAATAAACTGCAATCCTTCTGGCTATGCTGTCTTCAGAACTTCAAAAAACATTGAATGCATTGACTTTAGAAAAATCACAGAGAAGTCATCTTCGATCCTAGGCAAAGAGTCCTGAGTCTGAAACTTTGCTTCTGATAGATTTGTTACACCTTCTCCTCCCACCAAATAAGGGCTGCATTTACATAGTAGATTACTGAGTGCTAGGTAGATGACAACGTAGAGGCATTTTCCAACTCTTGTTCTCAAGAAAAAAACCTTAATCTGTGACCTGATCTGGGCTCAGACATCACTATACCTTTTAGACCCTTTCCTAAGCTTGTCTGAATACCAGGTTGGTACCAGTCCAAATGCTCAAAATCTAAGGAGAAAGACTGAACCATTTTTGAGCTTTATATTCAAATGGAGACTCTGCAAATTGGGCAGCTTGGTTCATGGATTTAGAAAGATAAAGAATCAAAACTGGAAGGTGAAGATTAGGGTTTGTGTTTAGACCCATTATGATTTTGAATGCATGATCAAGATGAACAACGGTACCATCAATGGTGCTTCCCATTGGCCATCCCAAACTACTTCATCTGTAGGACAACTGACAAAAGTATCAGCAGAAAACACCCATTGATAGATGAACAAAAACATGTCAGGCAGAACCTCTGGACTTTTCTGAAGTGGATGAGCAGCTTTTTAGATGCCATCAAACGCAACTAAAACAAAGCTTTCAGAGCTGGCTGTGCAGGATGCTCCACACACAGCTTGAATCACCTCACTCTTGGTAATGGTCTGCCACAGAAGCCCTAATCAAGTGTGTATGTGTGAATTTTACTTTCATGAGATGACAGTTCCCAAGTGAAAGGACACTTCAGCTCTGATAAAACTTCCCTTCTATTGTCTGAGCTTTGTTTGTTTTCTGGCAAACCCCAGCACTGCCTCTGCTTTCTGTGCAGGCATGCATTTCCCAAGCTTGTGCAGGGAGGCCAACCAAAGTCTTTGGAGGCTTCTCAGTAGTATTGCCTGAAGCGAATACCACAGCTCAATAGCAATTTAATATTGTAATCAGGGAGCAAACTGTGCAGTTTTGGCACATTGTGATAATTATTAACTACATGTATTAGTGTTGTGATTCTAGTAACTAATATTTACAAAAGGTTCCCTGTGTGGGGAAGACCTCGCCCAGACATGAGCAGTTGAGCTATTCCTGAGTGATTGTCAGTGGGCCTTTAAGCCTCTGCTCATGTTCACTGCTTAAAGATAAAACATCAGTGCTTAGAAATTGTACTTCAAAAGACCTATTTCATGAATAATAAATTCTCAGAGTGTAAAACCATACCAAGTGCCAGAACGTTTTGTGAATTTATGGGGAAGTTTTCCTGTGGAAAAAAAATCCTAGAAGATAAGATTAAAAAAGCACATCTCAAATTCCCTAACATAATAGAAATGAGATTGGATTTAAACATTAAATTACTCTTGCTTTTCAGATTTTTGTTTCATGCCATGGTGTCTCTCTTTCTCCTGCTTTCCCATTGCTATTAGAATTAATGACCTTATGAACCTCAGTTCAAAACTCACAGGCAAGGGCAGAGATAAGCAACAGCAAAATGTTCTCTAAACTCAAAATCTATAATTGTCAAATTAAATTTCTGTGTGCAGTTATTATGTCCAGGCTGACTCAAGGTTGAAGCAAAGTTGCATTCCTCTTTGTGTCTTATGCAGCTCTTGTGGGTTTAGTAGTTCTTTACCTGGCTGAGCATGCTGGTAAAGAATGAAGGTGGTTGGGTGAGAACATCTGAATCAAAAAAAGATGACCTGTACAATAAGCTTGACTAACCTTCAACATCTTAGCACTCCTACTCAGAGTACATAGTTGTATTTCTTGCACTGATTGATTGTGTAGTTTTCCAAACAGGTGGGGACACAAACAAATACATTCTTGACATGGAGTCTCTTCTAGTCTGTGAGCTGTACCACATCACTGATGTGAATATATGCACACAAAAAAAAAGTAGTTTATTTTTTAATAGCATCGTAGTTGTGAAAAAAGATTTTCTCACACAACTTAACCTCTGTGTAGTTTCTTCCCTTCAAGCTCACCAATATTTCACACAATTTTTCTGGCAGTATTCAAAGTGCCTTTTAAATTATGCATGCTTTTGGCTAGTATGCCAGACTTGTAGTCTAAGAGACTAGACATCCCTACAAAGAAGTCATGATTTGACATTGTTTATTTTGCTGCATAATCACATTAGATAGGGCAGTGTCATAAAGAAGACATGAAACAAATACGTGTAAACAATACATTGCCATTCCTTTAACAACTGTTTAAACAAATTAGCAAGTAAAATACACCCTTAGCTTCAGGTAGCTCCTATGTCACAGGAGCCAGACATTAACACGTTGTACTTCTTAGAATTCAGACCAGTACTGAGTGTTGTATTAATGTGGAAGACAAAGAAGGTTCTTTGCATGTGTTTGTAATATACGTAACAACCAGGAGATGACTAAGGGATGCTGGCAGGAAGTAAAAGTAACCAGCGAGGTGATGTTGGATAACATGGTCAGTGGTGATTGCAAAGCACTAGGACATATCAAAAAAGAAATTACAGAGGCAGAAGGACAGGTAAAGGAGACAGAGAAGCCAAAGGAAAATCAATTTCCAGAAAAAGTTAGGGAATTGATATCTGAAGTTGTTCACAGGTTCAGGAGGGCAGAGATGGCTATGAAGAGGTCAATGAAGACTTCACCTGACTGCAAGGCACTGGAAACGGATTGAAGGAATCTTTCTGTGGAGCAAAGAAGGAAATACATTAGAGAAAGATGCGTGTGATGTGTGTAGGGACAGGATAGTAGACTAGGGTTGCTTATACAAGTATATGAAGTATACAATATTAACATTGGTGTACATAGGTACATAGAGTATTAAAGATCTTGGTAATTTTGCCTTGTAAATTTTGTCCACATCAAAGGTCAATACAATCTAAAAAATTTTCTACCAGAAACAGTAAAATTACATGCTTCATATTTATTTTTTCTATTTTATAAATTATAAACATGAAAAAATATGTTCAAATCTAATCAGATAGTGTAAACCTATATACGCATAAACACAATTCATCCAAGACTAAATAATGTATTTCTTCCCAATTTACAATTTTACCTGTTTCAATCCAAGTAGATATTTTAAGATTAACAAATCGGCCACTCCAAATTCCATTATTCTCACACATTACTGCTAGGGCATGTAGGCGTAACATTAGTTTTTGTAAATTCCTTTAATTAAAGCAATTATGTCAAAGATAAGATATGGTAAGCATATTAATATTTTAAGTAAACATTTGTGCTTGTTTTCAGAATTAGTAGAAACAGGAATTTGGCTACAGTTAGTGTTCTTCACTGGTTCTGAGTACTGTAATAAGGAAGGGGAAAGGTAAGTGTATGCCTACCTTGAAGTATGTGCTTTGCTTTTCTAACCTGCTGTGAAAGCAGTGAGTTGAGGGGACTAAGTACATACCTGAAGGAAAGTATGTGCTTGACTGCCTTGCTGATCTGAGCATAGAGACAGCAGGCTTCTCAAAAGGCTGTTAGCACACTCACCATATCAGTTCAGGGAAAATGAATAATTTTTTTTCACAAGCAACTTAACAATTGAAGAGACCAAGGAGTCAGTTAAAACCAGTTAAAGTTACAGCAAAACCAGTTAAAATTAATCTTTTTCCTCTGAAGTGGACACTTAATTGTAGCAAACCAGTGCAAAGCATGGCAGTGTTTCATAGAGATGATGAATTTTGGCCTAAGAACAAATGCCTTCCAATGTGCAAGAAGTTATTAAATCAGGGTCATGGTCAAAGCTGTGGAGTCGTATCCTGTACTCTTTAGAATATACTTTGGGGTGAGATGCAAAAAAAAAAGGTCAGGTACCTAATATTGCTCTTAGTCTACCTGCAGGTGCCCAAGTTTAGACTTGTGACCCTAAAACTCCTGAATGTGTCTGGAGGTGCTAAAGATCCACCTTATAGTGAATTTCTACAGTTCATGTTCTCTGAACATCTTTAACATTATTAAAACCTTGGCAACATTTGGCTTCAGTGTCAGTCTTATCTTTTCTGAGATCCGCAAATAAAAGGTTTTCTTAGTCTCTAAGTAGAATGCTGATACCTGTGATGAAGATTAGAGGGAAGGGGAGAAAAGGGGGAATTACCTCTACTGTCCTTTCATCTAATAGTGCAGTGATTAAAATCCTTGCACAGTATACAGCCGAATTTGGTTAAAACACTAAATAGTTAGCAGAAACAATTACCATTACCTCCTTTGTACATACTCTAGTTTGATATTCTTTGATGCAAAGAAAAATATATCATACCAGGCTACATAATGATGCAAACCCCAAATGAATAAACAACAAAAAAAAGCTGTAACAGTGTAACCTTCAGGAGATCATTAGAATATTGAAATGTTGTGAGTTTCTTAAAATCTTGAACGTTTACCACAGTGAGCCCCCACATCTCCCTGCCTCTCTGTAAATGTTGAGAAAGAAAGTCTAAATACTCTTGTCTGTCATAAGAAATTACTTACCCTAGGCAAATAGATAACTAGGGCTTTGCAAAGCTGGGATGCACTCTATTGTTATGAAATTGTGTATAGAGAAAAGACAGTCTGCCTACTAATATTTATAGATGAGAGCAGTTAAGGAAACATTAAAGCTCCATAACTTTTTACTATAAAATGCATATACCTACAAAAATGGATTGTGTTTGTGGTGGGTTGTATGGGGCAGCGGTAGTGTCTCTGAATAAACAGCTCTTAGACCAGCTCCCCCCTGCCTCTTCCACTGCTGTTGCCTCTGGCTCTGTTCTGTTTTGCCTTTTTTTTTTTCTTTTGCCTGCTAAGGCCAGCTGCTTCCTTGATGGTTGGATCCTCTGCCATGGCCTGGGCTGCCTCAGGGATGTCAAGGGACCACCTCCACTGGGGCCAGCCAGGATCTCTTGGTTGTGGTTTATCTGCCTGACAGGCCTGGGCAGCAAGGCAGAGATGCTCTTCTCTTCTCACTTTCTTATCTCGCTACCCCAGCAACAGTGACCTGTATCACCTTGCCTGAATGCATCGGTTCTGCTACCGCCGGGACCTGGTGCAGGCAGTTGTAATCAGGCGTTCTTCCCAGCTCCGATATGTTTGAGTTTAGCAGTGCTTACCCTCCCGGTCATTCCCGTGACTGTCAATAGCACAACATCCAGAGGCGAGGTGCTGTGCCTTCTCATGTCTAGGCATTCATTGGGTTACGCCTGAGCAACAGCTATGTCCAACTCTTCAAGAGATGTGCAAGGGCAGGGGGAATACACAGCGCACACAAGTCTTGGAATCATAGAATCTTTCAGGCTCGGAAAAACCTCTAAGGTTGAGTCCGACCATTAACCCAGCACTGCCAACTACACCGTATCATGTTTTTAAGTGCTACAGCTACTCTTCTTATAAACAAACACCTCCAGAGATGGTGACTCAGCCACTTCCCTGGGCAGCCTGCTCCAATACTTGACAGCCCTTTCTCCCAAACATCCAATCTAAACTTCCCCTGGCACAACCTGAGGCCATTTCTTCTTGTCCTGTCAGTTACTTCTCTGGAGAAGAGACAGATACCTACCTTGCTACAACCTCCTTTTAGGTTGTTGTAGAGAGTGATAAGGTCTTCTCTAAGCCTCCTTTTCTCTGGGCTAAACAACCCCAGCTCCCTCAGCCATGCCCCATAAGCCTTCTTCTCTTTGCCCACTAATCCTCCATGCTGCCTGGTCACAGAGCTGCTGGCCAAGGTCAGTGCCTTGCTGTGTTTTTGGCAGGGCTCCTGTGAGGCTGTCCCATCAAGTGCTCTGCGAAGTCCCTTTGCTATTTCACCTTGAGCTTACCACTCCTGAGACACAGATTTTGCAAATGGTGTTGCTAGTTGAGGACTTCTAATCAAACTTCCTCAGTAAGAGAGAAAGGGGGTTATTCAGCGTGACATTTGTCTGAGAAATATTTGACGGGTCTCAATGAACATCTGACAGTGATGACAAGGATTGCAGAAAATGGTAGGAAATAGATAATTTTGGCAATTCTAGGAAGCGTCCTGTGTCGGACTAGGGCTGGCCCTATGTCTCCTGTGATGTAAATTGTGGTAGTCCTGTCTGAACTTTGTAACCTGGAGCTCCAATTTCTACATACAAAACCAACATTCTGAAGAAATGTTAAACATTTTTGCCCTGCTCTGAAAAATGCCAAAATCAGAAATCATTAAAACCAGAAGGGTTCACAAAGCAAGAACTTCATTGAATTATAGTTATGCAAAATGTTTTTGGGAAGAAAATGTAATGAATAACAAACCACTCTGCTTAATTGAAGTGCCAGTAAATTAGGGCTACTGAAGTTTAATGAAAACTGAAGTTGAAATAAATCTTTTAAAAAACCCATCAGAGTAAAATTATCAGCATAATCCATATTGGGTTGTTCTTGGAATAGCAGTTGATACAAAATTTTAAAGATCTGAGTATATGACAAGAAAATATCTCAAAATCTCCAATCTTGACACAATAGGAAGTCTGCTTTCAGACTAGTCATATATGTGACACAGGCACAAGGCACTTTCCATCATTTCACTCTGTTTTCAAGAATTCCTTTAAAAAAGTTTTTTCAAATAAAATATTGCCAGAATTAACATGAGGAAAACTGTGGTATCCTTTCCAGCCTCCTGGAGCAACAAGAAGAAAATCATGCGGAACAGAGGGGAAGTTCAAATTGTATTTTGCACTTACAATAACTAGATTTCCTTATACAAAATTCTTGAAGTGGATCCAGTATGGTGCAGATTGATGAAATATTCCTTGGCATGTGTAGAAATCTTCCTAAAACCAAAAAGCTGGAACCTGTGGTTAGGGAGTTTAACACTGCCTCTGATAACTGCTGAGTCTGAACCCAACCTGATGCAAGGCCAGATCTGTCAGGTAATATTTTGGCTGTTTCCTTGCCTCTCCTGGTGGAAAGCTCCCTTTCCTTTGATATGTTGAAGGATCTGCAAGGCCAGCTCACCACTCACAGGAGCCTGGTACATTTCTTCTCTTCAAAATGCAGTAAATGATGGAGCAAGAAAGACTGTTTGATATCTCACAGCATGCAACCCTTTTTCAGTTGCCCAAAACTCAGTCAAATTTTAATATTAAAAAATTATGCCTTTTTCTTTCCTTATATCAAGACAGAAATCAGGATTTTGCAGACTTTTACAAACCACATATTGAAAAAAGCCAAGCCTGTGAACTCAGGACATTTCACGGCAATGCTGCAGACCTGTGTCAACAGATTCTGACACTAATTCAGGAAAGGCACTAGTTAATTTTGATTTCTCAGCACTCTCTTCAGTTCTGTTGTCATAATTAGTCAGTCAACATTTACCCACATCTATCATGAGACCTAGGAAAACTATTAGTTGCAAACAGCTGATTTGTTTAATTTAGCTCTGTTTCCTAATTGTGGTTGATCAACGACCACATTTTAATTTCTATTAGTTTTATTTGCTGCATAAATTCTTCTGTGACTGGTTAATCTGAATATATTTTAGCCTATGTATTGCTTACAGACTGGATGGTGTATCAAAGTTTTTGTGAGTTGTAATTCAGTTTGTTCATGAAGGATCAGTAGAATCCCAGTCTGTTGTTTCTGGTCTGTAGGTGCAGTCTCCCAAAATGAAAAGTGATTTCGAGATGACTTCTGCAAAGAGTTTGGAAGCTTTTTGGAAACAAAATTTACAGGAGTTTTTATTTCACAGTCTTTTTAGATATTAATTTATGTACAAACATTTTGTGTATGCAAAAACCCTGCTGAACTCCTATTGAAAGCAACAGAAATATTTTGACTGGAATAAAAAAGAATCCCATAAAGTTCACTGTGGATAAAATGGGAAAACTATTATCCAATTAAAGGATGGAGGATTTTGGTTCATTTTTTTCTTCCTTGGATTCTTAAAAATGATCCTCACAGAGACTTACCTCCTTTCCTATCTTTCCCATTATTCCCCTATCTGTTGGCACCTCACTGGTCTCATAGAAACATTGATAACTTTTTATATTCTTCCCAACTGACAGCCTGGGGGAAGGCCTTTATTCAAAAAGAAACACAATATGGCAATGTGATTTTAGAAATATAAAAAGAAAAATTGCCTGTTCAGTCTCAAAAAGAGAGAACTGAGAAGGGGACTACATTAATGTGGGTGAGTACATAAAGGATTGGTGTCAAAAGGGTGGACACAGTGGTGGTGCCAATCAATAAGACAAGAGGCAACAGGCAGAAACTGATGCACAGGAAGCTCTGAATGAGCATGAGGAAGAAGTTCTTTACTGTGTGGATGACTGTGCTCTGGAACAGTCTGCCCAGAGAGCTTGTGGTGTCTCCCTCACTGAAAAACCATACGGACACAGCTCGTGCTATGTGCTCTTAGGATGACCCTGCTTGAACAGGGAGGTTGACCAGGGTCACCAGGCAACCCACTATGATAACTTCCAACCTGACCCATTCTGTGAACATGAAAAGAAGATGCATATCTTTTCCTGAAATGTTCAAAAGCCTGTTGAACAAAGGGAAGTGTCCCACTAAGTACAGCCCACCTTACTTTATGGTGCTTGTGTGTGGAGGGGACATGGCTGACATCCATCAACCCAAGGTGACGGCTGGGCTGCAGCCCACACCAAAACAGCTGTGCCAGGCTTGCCTGCACCAGCTTTGGTGGCTTTTGATGGCAAATTTTGTGCAATGCTTAGATGGCAGAGCAGACTGGCTGTCGGTATTGACTGCATTCATACTGAGCTGCTTTATGGCTCCCTTGCTGATTGCCAAGGCCTTCGGGAAAGGATCTCCTTTCTCTCAAAGGCCTCAGTGATGTCTGACATTACCATGCACTAGGAAGCTTGAAAACATTACCAGAAATGTTGTCTTGGAAATGGGTTGTTTGTATGTGTTATTACAGAATCCCCGAATGGCAAAGGTTGGAAAGGACTGCAATGGGTCATCTGGTCGAACATTCCTGCTCAAGCAGGGTCATCCTAGTGCACACGGCACAGGATTGCATCCAGATGATTCTTAAATATCTCCAGTGAGAGAAACTCCACAACCTCTCTTGGCAATCTGTTTCAGTACATGGTCACTCACACAGTAAAGAAGTTCTTCCTCATATTCAGGTGGAAACCCCTGTTCATCAGTTTCTGCCCATTGCCTTGTTGATTAAACATACTATTGCTTGCCACCACTGAGAAGAGCCTGGCTACATCTTGACACCCTCCCTTCAGATATTTACATAGTCTCAACATTGATGAGATCCCGTCTGACTTGTCTCTTTTTGAGGCTGAACAGGCCCAGCTGCACCAGCCATTCCTTGTAAGAGAGATGCTGCAGTCCCCCCAGTCACGCCTGTTTCCCTCTGCTGGACTCCAGGAGCTCCACGTCTCTCAATGCCGGGGATCCCAGAACTGAACACGGCATTCCAGCATTCCAGACATGGCTGCACCAGGGCTGAGTAGAGGGGCAGGATCAGCTCCTTTTACCTGCTGGCAATGCTCTTCCTAATACATCCCAGTATACCACTGGTGTTGAACAGCTGGTTCACGGACAGCTCGTTCTCTAGCAGGACGCCCAGGTCCCTCTGGGCAGGAGTATGTGCCATAATGGGCACATACCGACACAGCCGCAAGGCAGGGCTGGGCCTGCGGTCTGTGACCTTGTGGATCACTGACAACAACACCTGCGAGTCCTGGGGGACACAGTGTCTACACTGATGGGGCCCAGGCTGTGCCGGCGGGACCGGGACTGTGCCAGGGCCGGGACAATGCTGGCAGGGCCGGGGCAGTGCTGAGACTCTGCTCGCGGGGCCGGGGTAGTGCCGGGCTGTGCCGAGGCAGTGCGGGGCAGTGCCGGGGCTCTGCCGAGACAGTGTGGGGCTGTGCCGAGGCAGTGCGGTGGGCTGTGCCGGGCCTGTGCCGAGACAGTGTGGGGCTGTGCCGAGGCAGTGCGGGGCTGTGCCGAGGCAGTGCGGTGGGCTGTGCCGGGCCTGTGCCGAGGCAGTGCGGGGGCTGTGTCGGGGCAGTGCGGGGCTGTGCCGAGGCAGCGCGGTGGGCTGTGCCGGGCCTGTGCCGAGGCAGTGCGGGGGCTGTGTCGGGGCTGTGCTGGCAGGGCCTGGGCCGCGGCTGAGGGGCGGCCGCACGCCGGGAGCCGGAGCCGTTGCCATGGCTACACCGGCAGCGCCGAGCCGCGGTCCGGGAGCGCGGCCCTGCGAGGATCGTATCGATTAAACGAGATCTATAGATATAGATATATACACACACACATACACATTGGCGCACGGGGAAAGCGGCACTGAGGGACTGGCGCGGAAGGTGGCCGTCAGATCCCTCCGCGGTCCCCGGGAGTGGGTGAGGACCAGGCGGGTGCGGTGTCTGCCCAGGGCGAACCTCGCCACCGCGGCACACACCGTCCATAAAGCTCATCCTCCGGGCGCCGAGCTCTGACCCGTGCTGTCCTGACGGAAGGGCAGGCTGAGAGGAGCGCTCGGAGGCAAAGCTGATTTGGTTTGGTAA
Source organism: Melospiza melodia melodia (assembly GCF_035770615.1). Taxonomy (NCBI): domain Eukaryota; kingdom Metazoa; phylum Chordata; class Aves; order Passeriformes; family Passerellidae; genus Melospiza; species Melospiza melodia. The sequence goes on along the minus strand of NC_086194.1, from coordinate 127,845,373 downwards.
TGTTTAGGGACAGCACTAGCCAGCGGGGCAGCACTAGAACCCTGCTTGCCAGCTCTGCTAAAGTCACTGTCAGTGTGGTCACCTCAGGTCGTCCCGCAGGGATTCCTTGGATGGCGGGTACGGACCTGCCAGCTGGAGGAACGTTTCCTGAAATGTTCATTATCCTCAGCCTGACCTCGTCTTGAGGATGTAGCGACCGCCGCGTAATAAGAGGACCCCCCTTGCTCCCAGGCTGGATGACCTGTGCGGTGCACGATGCCTGTGTGGCCCTCTTGCCTTCCCCATCTCAGGAAAATGGCACAATACGGTGCGGCAGTCTGCCGGCGGATCTGTTACTAAAGGAATTCATGCATCTTGCATCTTGAAGATGCATTATTAATGCCTGGACAAATCACATCAGGTGGAGCTCAGCAAGTCCCTGGCACTGCAAAAAGGAACAAAGGCTGGTTCTACAAGAGAGAGAAGGATGAGACAAATTATAACAGCTGGGAGTTTCTTGTCAGTAAGATGGCATAAAAACAGAAATGCTAAAATTGTTTGCACATAAGGCACCTTTTTATTTTTACTGAGAAGGAAATTGCACATTGCACTGTGAAGAAGACACTTTATTTGTATCCTAATAAACATTACATTGTTGGGCATCCTTGAAATCCATGGCAAACTGGCCCAGCTTGCTGGCATTGAAATTACTCCAAGCACAGTTTTATTTAGTATCTGGAAAGGACTATAAAGACTGGATTTGCAAGCAGAGGGCCCGATTTGCTTCTTGTCTCCTTGAAGTCAATGGCAAAACTCCCATTCACTTCAGCTATAACAGCTCAGGCCAGAGTTTTTAGCAGTCTTCCAAAAGGAAGAAAGCAATGCTGCCTGCAACAGCACATGGGAAGGCATGGACCCCATCCTCCTGGGCAGAGAGCAGTAGTTCTTCATCTCTCTAACTCTTGATAAGAAGATCTAATCTGTGCAGCACAGGCTTTGATGGCAGCTAGTATTTTTGTCCCCACGGTGCGAGTAGCTATCCGAAATCTGGGCCTTGCTCTCTTTGTTGCATTAGGAATGGAAGAGGATGATAGGAACCCAGGATTTCTTTGGGAAAGGCCCTGGTTATTTCCAGAGATTGTTATTACAGCAAAGTGTTATTACATGAAGGCAGGAACAAGCAAAGCAGTTCCATATTTGGAAGTGCAAGTCTCTTTTTAGGGAGCCAAGAAGTACTGTATTTTTGTTTCACCCTCTGACACTGCACCATTCCATTCCTGCAGGTGGCATTCCCAATGTCTTCTCTTTTCTCATTATTTTTCATTCCCTCATACATCCACCTACAACATGCAACCCCCCCAGCTGTTTCACTAACAACTTCACCACGGAGAGCTGCTGGTCTGCTCTCTGCTCCTGCCCTTTTTGCTCTTGCCTTGCGAAGCTAAGCCATGCTCTGGGCAGTGACTTCTGTTGTTCCCTTTGCTCTTAAATTAAAAGGCACTTAATTGCTGTTTCATTTAGTCTTAAAAAACCAAACTTCTGACTTTCACCTACACAGTGTTCTGCGATTGCTATTTCAGCACATAAGTACTTTACTTTTAACTTCAGACTGAGTGACTCAAAGGTGGCATTTGCTTTCATAAGAGGCTCCAAGGGCACACTGTTAACTCATGTTTAGCTGACAAAAACTCCAAACCACTTTCAGACATCTACAAACTTGGTATTTTTTTCTTCCCACAATATATGATTCTATAGGATTCCTAACAAAACCATGTATCTAAATTTAAAAAGAAATTATCAGAGAGCTTAAAAAGCATCTGAAGTAATTTTTAATCACTATAGCAGTATGAAATGCATTTCCTCTAAGTCACTGAAAACAGATCTAGCCTTTGGTGTGAAGTGGGGAGAGTATTTGTTGGGGATCCACATGAGATTGCAGGAGATTATTGAGATATCTCTAGCCATCACTACAGGGATAATCACTCTCTCGGCACAAGAAATAGGACCCAGTGAGGAGGGGCAAAAAAGAGAAAGGACGAACTAGGCAATTTTCACTACAGCAAAAAGTAAAAAACGTGTCTCTCTAATTCTTTAATGCATTGGCAAGCTGACAGTGGTAACCTTGTTTTGCCAGAACCAGTCAGATGAAGGAGGAACGTGACAGAAGGAGTATTGGTGTGAGGATTATGTACAGACAGGCGTGTTCTGAGGGTACTGTGGGGTTATGGATTATCTACATCCAGCCAGAAGATGGATCTATGAATAGTGAGAACATCTGCTCACTGCTCACAGACAACCAGAAATGTAATGCTAGCGCATAAAAGTAAAGGACTTGAGAATAACACTTCAAATATTTAAGATACTTTGATGTAAGTGGGTGAATATCATGGCACATGGCACACAGTGTTCAGGATTAATCAAATGCTGTAGAGAAAAGTTAGGTTTTGGGAAACAGAGATCAGGATCAGCACATCAAAAAGAGCTAAAACCACAGGGAAGCTTTGAGCAATGAGAACGTGAGAAGACAACCTGCAAAGATGAGGTTGGTTAGATGTGGCAGCTCTTAAGAAAGGAGTCTTTAGTCAGTATTCCTTGGATTAAGGAATGGCAGGCATTTACAGTGGTTGAAGAGAGAAGGCTTCACCTGAACACTCTGCAAACAGATGTGCCATTTGCTCCGGTACTAGAGGCCCAGACATGGTTAAAGCAATCTCTTGTTTCCTTCAGTAAAACTCTAGTTTGATTAGACCCAAAGTGCATCTTCTGCTCATTGACTAAATTCTGAAAAGAGGATTTTATTTTATTAAACTGCAGACTAATGATTTCAAGCACATTAAAAAGGGGCATTTTTCCAAAGCTCCTTCTGTGTAATCTGTCTGTTAAATAAGAATCTTCCTGACATCCTAAAGGAAATGACATTCTATTTAAACATGTTACCTGCTGATCTACTGGAGAAGCAGGCCAGAAGTCTTTTCTATTTGGTTTGTGTATGCATGTGTGTGTGGTTGTTTCATGGCTCCTGGGTAATGTTATCCATATTTTTCTGTTTGGAGAATCACTTTTCCCTATGCACTCACCAACCAACATGAAACCACCTAATTATATTTTCATAATCCTGATTAAAAACCATCTAAATTATCCTGCTTGATGTACTCAAAGAGTTTGTTGATTGCTTTTTGATGTGTATTAGAGCTTTTTGCAGAGCCACATCAAATGGTTTGCTCCACAATGAAATAAAAAATCTTGTAATATACATATGCACATCTTTAAAAAAACATATATAATTTATATTCTGCTAATTAAGCTACATCAAAACCAAGTCTATCACCATGAAATAATTGTGTAAAAGCTACTCACCTATTACAAGAACATTAATTTCCACTTTGCTTTTTTTTCCCAAATATCGATTTTATCTTATACAAGGCAATTCAGCATTTCAAAGCCTCAGAGTCTCAAAGTGTTTTTCCACCTCCATGGAGACCTTAAATCTTGAATACAAAATCAAGTTTTAGAATAGAAAACTCAAGTAAATAATATTTTCATGCAGAATATGAACCTTCTGCATAATGGATCACAAACATTTTAATTTTTCTTCTGTTGTTTTCACATCTTAAATACGTCATGTCAAATTTTGAGAAAAGTTCTGTCTGCTGCATCTATGGGGTTGATAAGAGGAGGGGAGAAGAGAGGTGGGAGTTTGCAGAAACTCTGACCCTGGGTTTGACTCTGATCCATGGTCTGTTTTACCAGGAGACTATCTCAGTGTTCATCTGTAGGTTTGGTGCCAGTCTGGTTAATCTTGAAGATTGTGTTGAGACAACACCATGCATCAGAATTTAATTGAGGCTAGAATTCCTCAAAGCAATGAAGGCCAACCAGGGCCAAGTTTGGATGGAACTTTGAGCTACCTGGTCTAGTGGAAGATATCTCTGCCCACAAGAGGGGAGTTGGAACCAGGTGGTCTTCAAGATCCCTTCCAACCCAAACCATTCTAGGATTCTATGACTTCATTAGGTCAGCTCATGAGCACATTGGAGTTAAGGCTTACTTTGTGGCTGTCCAGCTCCAATCACAAAGTCAGCATTCATTAAGTAATAAAAAATATAATACTCTAGGAAAACAATTAAATAATTCAAACTCTGCCTACTTGATATCAAATCTGTTGTCATATCAAATATTCATGTGAAGGAAATCTGTAGGTGTGTCTGTATGAATGGAGTACAAGTGCAAATATTGCTGCTTGGCTACAACTTTACATCCAGTGCTCTAAGACAAGATCACAGAGGATGATCACACATGAAAGAGTGGTCCCTTTTCAATGTCACCTTTCTTAGCTGCATGTATATGTGTATGTGAAGACTGACTCACCTCTCCTGCAAACCTGAAATGCGCTGCCACATAATCTGTGGTATCAGTGACAGCTATGGGGTACTCAACTACTACAGCTCCATTCATCCTTGTGTTGCCAGTTTGACTTTCAGTAAATGTTTAATGATCCTTTTCAATTACTGGACCAAACAGTATTTGACAAGAATGCGCCTTGTCTAATACTAGCACTTAGACAGGAGTGCATTTTTTAGATAGCACTTAGCATCCACAATGTTGTCATGATATTTGTGAATGTACTCTCAGGTTGATCTTAATGACCCCATTACAAAGGTCTTCTCATGCCTGGTTGCGTTATCATCTCTTTTTCCTTGACTTTACTGATAAAGAACTGCCAGAGTTCACATGGGAACCCTCCTACACTCATTGTCCTGGGTGCAAGCCCTAAAGGACATTGGCTTTGCGGGCAAGGCTGTAAGTGTCATTGGAAAGGAAGTTCCATGTGAATCCATTTGACTGATCCTTTGGATCGCTGGCTGCATCTGATTTCACCTGTGGCCATCTGTAGAGTGCATCCCTCTCCTGTGTGTTGTCTGCATCCTCAGCTTCCATAGAGTAGAATGATTTCAAGGACACTGTGGTCTCACTCTGGCTGCTGCTCCTGGGCTCGATGTCCGTGGGAGCCAAGGAGTGCATCGGGAGAGACTGTCCTCTGCAGGGACAGAATGGGCCCAGATGTGAGGACACAACCCCTACAGATGACATACAGGTATGTAAAATAAGACAGATGAAGGAATGTTGCTATTAAATGATATGGCCAAACACCTGGTAAGTGGGCAGCTCAATAAGACACTGAGGGATATGGCAGTAGAGTTGTGATTGCTCCTTTACCTGGCCTCTAAAGGTACTTTCTGTAGTTCTGAAGTAGATGATTCCACCTTTACTGTTATGCTCATATTCTCTCCCTCTTAACTACCATTCCTTCAGTCCATCAAGGTATGAAAACAAATCGTCTGCCCAACCCCTTCCTTCACAGTAATGATCAAACAACAGGACACGTCAGCCCCTTGATGGGCTTTGGAGATGCTCTTAGAGCAGGCCTAGTGCAGCCTGGACAGACCAAGTTCCTTGTAAAACTTTCTGAAGACCTCACTATGTTTTAAAACGTTGAGGAAAAGCAACTATCACCATTTCTATCTTCCATCAGCCTAGGGGTTGGAAAGTGGGAAATCCACACTCAGTTTCTATCCTCTTTGGAAAGAATTCAAACACACTTCTAGTCATTAGACTATAGATTTTTCTGGGAATGCTTTACCACTCCTCATGAAGCTGCACCACTGTGCAGAAAAATGGTTTGAATTCACTGAGAAAAGGAGAAAAGGCGAGTGAAAGCATGACTCCCCAGGCTAATGATTAGGCAGCTCTTTTGGAAGTAGGAAGAGGTGGGCTACAGTCATCCCTCCTGTTTTGTACTTTAGCTCATGCCTGTTTCATATCATGTCCTCATTCTTACAGTTAAACTGGTGCATTTTGGTATTTTGGACAAGAAATTATAGTCTGGTGCCTGCCTACTGGGCATGCTCACGGTGTTCTGCCTATGCAGTGATTTTATGCTGCATATGTCAATGAAGGAAGCTGAGGTTTCTCATCTATTTCCATTTATATGAGCTGGGATCCAGGCACAGTGAAAACTTCTTTTTGTCAAGTTTCCCGCCTGCCGTGCTTTCCCCCCCGCCTTTTTCACAGTGTCATCTTTTATTAAGATCACATCAGAGCTTCTGGAACAGCCATATTTTATCAGGATCTCTCAAAAGAGGATGAGTCAGACCATCTGATTTGATTTTGTTGAGTTCATTTTTTATTTGCTGAGTTTAGTTCAGATATGAATACATCTTGTCCAATTTATCTTTAATATAATACAGATGCTGGCACAGGCACTGATCATGGTTACAGTAGTGTAAATCTGGGGACATGCCAATGGAGCACTGCCAAGGCCGTACTAAAATTTCACTTTCAGCTTGTCTAGAGCTGCTACCTTCTCAGGAAGCATGCTGCTGTGGTGGGACGAGCCCCTGCTCCACTTCTCAATAGCTCTGCAATTCTCTCTTGGTTAGAGAATATCACAGGTAACACAATACAACCAAAGTCAGACAGGGCCAAAACACTGCTTTACCTAGCCTGAGGCTGACTGGATCACTGCTTCACATAAGCCTTGACTGACGGGAATAAACTGGTGGGATTTAACCAGTAAAGAGGGAAAAATGAAGCAAACTTTGTACGGATGGCAAGAACCGTGGCTAGTCAATGTATTTATCACCTGGCTATTTCCCACAGTCACACCATAAAACAAAGAAATGAACAGTATCAAACCTGTCCAAACCATATTTGCTCAGAATTAGTACACACTGCAAAACCTATGCCGGGAAAAAGCAACTGGATGCTGTTGGGGCTTTTCCCAGAAAACAGGAGATCTGTGTGCATTTTCTCCCAGTTTCTTTTTACTGCAGAAGGTGTGCTCCAACATTCTGCAGTAAATGTTAAAAATGTAAATGACTTACTGATTTAACCAGCCACCTAGGTACTCTGGTATATGGGTCTTCTGATGAATTTTCAGGTTTTGGCGCATGCAATGTAACTTCAGAAAACCCAGCTGATATCTGGGTTAGTTTAGCTAGCTAAGCTTAGCTTCCTTGAGACTCAGAATGGATAATTTGCACTCTATGTCCAGTGAAAACCTCTGTATTTTTTTTGTACTTAATAAGTCTCAAGGCTGCTTGGTATCTCTCACTTAAGTGAAGCCAGAGCCCATGGTAAAAAATCCTTTTAATATGTACTTCATGCTGAATCAGTGATAAATATGGGGCAAAACTGAACCTGCTTTTCTGGCATGAATCATGAGAAACAGGGCTGGCAGAGATAGCAGCCTGCTGTGAACATCGATACCTCTGTAATTAATGTTTTCTGGAACTCTGCTGTCTTTAACCAGTTGTCTTTCTACTCTTCCACTGTTTATTTGGTTGTTTATTATTGTCTATGCTCTGACTTGTGAGCTCTGTGGGTTAACAATTCACTTTGTATCATTTCGTAGTGCCTCTTAGGAGTCCTTGGAAACTTCTGCAGAGAAAACCAGTAAGGTGTGGATTTGGAGTATTTTTGGAGCTAAACTGCCTTTTGACATCCAAGCATTGAATATATACAGTGCTTTTGCCATCTTATCTTTATTTGAATCAAGGTTTGATTTGTCAAACATTTTACAAATGTTTAATCCTTTCAACAAATAAAACCCACCTTTTAAATACACAGCACACTTTGCTGCCAAGAGTAGTAGTCTGGTATGAAGCCAACACTATGGATGAATGGGTTCTGCCAGGCCTCCAGGCTTTACGTGGCTCTTTTGGGACTGCCTTCCCGAAGGTCCCAGGTGTAGCTTCTTGCAAGGCAAGCTCCACAGCTCTGGAGCATGGTGATTGAACCTCTGGTTTCTCTCTCTTCCCAAATGAAAAACTCAAATTCAGGTCTGTGCTTTACACATGCCATAGTAAAAGTTGTAAGACAAAGCTTTTTAAAAGATTGCAAGGCAATTTGAAAGCCCCTGAATGTAAGCAGACATCTGCCTGAAGTTCTCAGGGGACTTGGGACTTTGAAAGGTGGGGGAACCCTGATGGGCTGTGGAGAAGAGGTTGTGCTTTACTTCTCTCAGTAGAGACCATGGCGGATACACAAAGCCCAGGATGATGACACTTAGGGTAAATTTGTCAGAAGAAGGCTCTCTGCTGGCATGGCTGAATTGCTACCAGTACCCAATCTCATGAGTTTAAGAATCTTTGAACTGTCCTATTATGCTTTAGGACTGTGTTATCTTTGGAGAAATTGTGCCTTTTTCCTCCAGGGTTCTTCTCAGGTGTGAGCTATCAAGAAGTCCATGGGAGCTTTGGTCCTCTTTCTCTTGCTGTGTGACGCCTTCCTATCAGGGCATCTGGCTCCACATCACTTGCCTGAGCTGCATCTGTGAGATGGGATGCCTCCATACATTTGATGTCTGAACAGAGAGTGGGCTATATGCTTTTCCTGTAGCTGCCTTCTATCCTTAAGATACCCTGCAAAATGTCAGCTTCTGTATCTTACCAAAATAGATGGTAATGTTATCTTCTCTTGCTGTCTCTGCTTACTCTGGATACTGTGGAACTCAGATGAGATGTAGGGCTGGATGCCAAAGGCCTGGGGAGTTGCAGTGGTTTTCCACTCACTACCAGTCACTGACTTCATGCAACTGCTGGGACCCCCAGGCAGATTAAGAGCCACAGGCAGAGCCCACAGATGGGTCACTCAGGTAGGCACACTGTGGCAGCAAACTCCTTTCTCCACAAAGCAAAAATATTTAATCTTGTTTGCACTAGAGATTCTCTTAACAATGACAGACCAGTGAGGCCCGGGGACAATGACCCTGTGGTGGTACTGAATTATTGACTGTGCTCCTCTGGTCCCTGCTGGTGAGGTGGCAGGGTAGTTTTGACCCTGGGGAGGTGGTTCCTTGCATGTCCCAAGCTGCTCTTGGTGATTGGAATGACTGGGACACCATTTCCAAGTTACATGGATCTTACACCCAGCCAGATGCAGCACAGCCTCTCTGACCAGGGAATTTCCAAGGTAGATAGTCAAGAAGATGTCTAAAGCTAGCTAAATGTTCTGAAATAGAAGCAAGATAATATTTCCTTTCTCAGCCTCTGTGGTCTGTGGGGAGGGAATAGAGACAGCCACCACTCATTTAGCAAGAGCAATTCAATTTTTAAGAAATGGGAAGAGACACTAAAAAGTACTCTATGACTTAGGGTCATTTAAGCAGATAGCACTGAAGCAAAACCTATGATTAAGAGCAGCAATTCTTTTTAGATACATTATTACATATTATTCAAATTCATTGCAACTGGAAAATAATGCATCTATCACATTCATTTTCTATTAATTTTATTTTAAATAAGCCCTACAAATGTTATAAAGAGTTTGAAACATAATTGCTAGCATGACTACCCTATCTGCAGCCAAATAAGCTTTTTTTTATTAGACTTCATTTTATAAATGGAATGTGGCTTGAAAGTTTGAGTTCAATCTGTCTCTGCTCAGCACTAAGCCATATATTGGAGAGGTACAGAATTTAAATCTTGCCAAGATACCTTTGCAACCAGAAAGGCAAGAGAAAGTTCAGTTCTGTAAAGGGAAGGCTTAGATTCTGGAGAGCAGAACCAAATCTGTGGAGAAAATCCTAAAACTGCAAATACCATGGATTTAGATTGATCCTAATAATGCGTTTTATTATTTAGATGAAATAAAAATTCAAATGATGTGAAAAATAGTAAAACCTCTAGTTTTAGAGGGTAGTGAGGGAGTGAGTTAGTGAGAGAGACTGAAGTATTTTTAGACCATGCTATATGAATGCCGATATAGATGGTAGAGTTTTGATAGCTATTCATCCAACACTTACAGAAGGACATTAACAATGTATCACCTTCACTGCCAGCTGCAAACACATATAATCAGTCACAAATTATGTATTTAGATTTTGGGAACATGAGATGCTTCATGTAATGTTGTACTGAGACTGTGTGTTCAGAGATATTGAAATAGGGAATCTCTGGCCCAATCCTGACCTCTTTGATATTTCTATTGACATCAAAAGTGAGCCATATGCAAGGGGTTTAACACTGCCATCTGCAGATTGCTATCAGATTTGCTGGGTTTTCCCACTGATACAGGACTGCCTTTTCACTTAGTAAATCACAACAATTAATTTGCTGCCCTTTCCTTTCACTGCTGGTTACCCAAAAGCCTGCTAGATATCCTCTGATAGAGTTTTTCTGGGAATGCTATAATAGGTCAGTTTTGTCAAAATAGATGTTTTTCCCCTCATGCCTCATTATTGACCTTTCCACCCACAAGGGGACTCTGAACAACCAATCTGAGTCAAATAAGCATGAGGCTATTGAAAATGATATGCACATCCTGTGTTCCAGGATGACTTAGAAGCAGTGAAACTCAGCACTGATATCTTCCTCGCACTTAATAAAATTGCCAGAAAGGAAATACCTTCACTGTCAGAATGACTATGTGAACAGATGAATTAGGATTAATAGATGTTTTTAATGAGCTTTCTAAATTAGTTATAATAGAAAAGGCATTATGGCATGCTTGTGTCCCCAAAATGCCACCCCAGCATGGAAAAAAAGAAAAAGAGCCAAGATTGGACACAAATGACTTTATATAAATATGTAGTTTGAACAACAGAGAGAACAAGCTAGGAGAGTCTGAAAATCACTGCGTGGAAGAGCTAATTCCAAAAGTGACATCAATGGGATGCCTTAATAAGGATGAGATTTGCCTACACCAAAACCCAGAACCTGCTGCAGGAATTAGTGAACCATTGAAAAGCTAAATAAGCAAGTCCATGTGGCACAGTGTAAAGCTGTGGGGAGTTACCAGTTTGGGCTTCTGTCTGGGATATCCTGCACTGATACTGCCCTGATCCTGAGGCCTATAAAGATCTGCCTTGTGCACTGTCAGCTTTGGAGTCTGATCACGTCACTCCACCATACTTCTACTGCTATTGTGGCCAATATCTGCAGGAGAGATAGAGAGCCAGGCAATTTCCATTCTATTGCAAGCTCTGGTGACTGTCTACCGTATGACATTTAACACAAATTGTTTCAGTTCTTTGTTTTCATATCTAAAATTAGGATAAAAGAATAATCATATCCCTTTGTAAAATGTATCTGATTTTTACAAAAAAACCCCTCATATTTGAATCACTCTGTTTACTAATTTATTCTTGATAAAGATTCTGAGTAAGAATTTTAATTAATGGAGAGAATAAGTAAATAGTGGGGGTTGAAATAAATCAGTTTTGGCAAGTTTCACTGTCTATCCATTCTGTGATAGTAAACTGTGCACTTGTCTGCTTCAGAGAAAATGGTGTAACTTTACAGGAGAATTTATTTTTGAGAGGGAAGAGCAGACCACACAAATGAGATATTAATATTTTCTTCATTACAGCAAGGTCACATACAACTGCATTTTCAAAACCCAGGTGTTCTGCACTTTAGGCAGTAGGTGCTCAAATAGATCTCTGCATGCTGCTCTGGCCAGGAGTTTTCAACAGTTATCTTTAATGCTGATCTCTTCTAAAAATATGACCATATAATTACATGCTCAGATACTAAGGATTGTGACGATGGTGACTGGAGGCATGTGTACTGGTTCCCTGCTGGACACTTGGAAATTAGCAGTCCTTGCCTTTACTTCTCAACGGGATTGCTGCAAACATTGGCCTGTCGTTACAGATGGCTTCCTTATTCTCTGCCTAGCAGCAACAGAAAAATGATGCGCCCAATTACTGGTGCCACTTACAAAAAAGTGCACAGTTCATTAGTTTGAATGGGCGTGCAGTTCTGACCCAGTGTGTCATTTACATATTATAATCAGTCATTAGCATATGCTAATCACAACCCTGAGCCTTGCCCTGGCACTTCTAAAAGATGCCAGGATGATACTCTGTAGATGCTGATATCATTGGCTGTGCTCTGAATGCAGGCTCCTGCTTCAAGCAGTAGACTGGGCTGGTTGGCTCCAAGCTTGGTAGCAGGAGAAGTCTGCTTGTCTCTCTGCAGGAAGGACTGCTAAATCAGATTCAATTACAAGTAGAGGCTTTTTGAAGGAAAGCATGTTGCATGAGGGCAAAGCATATTTCTGAGGACGAGTCATAACTGGCAACCCTCTGTGATCTGCAAGAGAAACCAGTTGAAAATGGATGGAGACCCACAGACCTTTCCTAAACATGACAGCAGTGTCTAGTCCATTCAGCAAGTAGATACTATCAGAAAAAAGGCAAAATGCCAGACCCCTGGAGTGGCAGTTGAAGTTCTGTATTGCAGACCTTGAAAGTGCCCTGAGTAAAATCAAAACACGTTGAAGCTGAATTTCTCCCAAGCCCCACACTTCTAAAAATGTTTTGACCTTGGCTCAGTTCTCTTGGGGTCTAGTCTACAAAGTTTCCTCTACATTTGCTGTAGCTCCTCCCTGGCTCACCTTGTATGGGCCACCACAGAGCAGAGAGCAGGGAACACTGTCTGCCCCTCACATCCTGAGGGGGAAGAATTTTTTTGCCTCCAGCTGAGCCCACTGAAGTGCTTTGGCTGCCTTCTAGGATGGAGTCACTTCCAGCGAGCCCCTTGATTTTCTTGTTTTTCCTTTCAGACTGTCCCAGTTGGTTCTGGCTAGTGGAGTTCTTAGATAATTCACCTGTTGGGTTTGGCCAGAGCCTTTCACCTTTCCTCCCTGAGATACATCTGCCATACCATGTAGCATCTTTCCTATTAAGAAATATGTCTACCAAGCATGAGAGCTAAGCATGAGAGCAGGAATTCGGGGGAGATCACCTCAGCAGAAATGTTGCGATGTTTTCCTTTCCTTGTCTTGACCAGGGGAGTGGAGCAAGGCAGTATCATCTTCTGTTCTCATGCCTTTTGGGATCCTGTTCCTTCTGCAGGCTGAAAGTTCTGGGTGCAGCAGTACATTTCTTCTGCTCCATGCTTGCAGCTGTCTCCCACTGCATGGTCTCTCCTATCACCATGGCTGTCTGGGTAAGTGTGGAAGGTGAAGCATGGTACATAACTGGTTGCATACACAAATACAGAGCAACCAGTCCTTCCAGCCACATTTGCCTCTCCTGTTTAGTGGGTGGGGAGTTGACTGGAAGTGGTACTCCCCATGTGCTCAGGGCTGCAGCTGCTGGATATCACCTTCCCAGCTCCTGGTCCCCCTGCCCACCATCTCTTTTGCCAGGAGAGGGAACTCTCAATACTCAGAAATTACATGTTGAACACTTATTAATCGTGGCACTGGCAGTAAAATCACAGGATATTGAAACTAGCATATTTTTTGTGCCCTATGGTTCTGGAACCACCAGGGGCCAGGGTCTCCAGGGCTTTTTCTGATAGTATTACAGATTGCTGGACAGGAGGAAGAAAGAGAGAAAAGGAGAAGTCTCACACAAATCTATTGACTTCAGGGTCTGGGGTGCAAGAAAACAGACAACAACTGCTGTGGAATTGATTAAAAAATTTGGCAATGCTGCACATGTTTCTGTCCGTGGGCAGAATAAAACATGCTAACAAGGGCTGAGCCTTTAAAGCTTTAATTCCTTTCTGTTGGATAATTTTTTTCTAATTCCTCCTGATCCGGATCTCCATTCTGTTATGCAGAGCCACCCACAAAAACACTCTTTCTGGGCATTTTCATCTTTGACTCTGGATTTGCTCATCCTGCAAATTTACTGCCCGTTACTAGAGAGGATGTCTGTTACTACATGACTTTTCATGCAGGTTTCACTGCAGCTGAAGTATCCTGTTTTTCAAACAAACTTCTATCAAGTAGAAGTGATTAGCCAAATTAATGTGAAGTTAATGTCCCAAAGCAGCACAATTTGTTCTCAGAACTTCACGCGACATTTAGCTAACAGCTCAAAGAAAGGGTTCCATTTGATAAAGCGATCAGAAAGAGTCACAGCAATGAGCTCGGATATGCAGGGCTTGGTATAGCTTTTTCACTATCATAAATTAAAGAATAAGTATCAAATAATGTATTTAGCCAGGCAAGCATATGAAAAAACCCCCCTCAACAGCAAAGTTTCTTGCTGTTTCCATGGTGCTTCTTGCAGTGGCAGCTCTGAAGGCCACCAGCAGAGAACAGTGCTGGGAAAGGAGGCACTGGTTAGGCTTGGGAATGCCAAAATGCCAAAATTGAGGTAAGAGTCTAGGTCCTTCACCTGTTAACACTAATTGGCCTTTAATGATACAGCTCACTGCTTATCCTTATGCAGTAGCCTTTCACTTATGGAAATGTATGTCCAAATCATATTTGGAGCAATACAAATCTGGTGTAGGACAATGGATGTCTGTTTCTGGAAGGCTCTCAGAAGAGCCTACCCTAAAGGATGCCAAACACTTAATAGCCATCTTTCTCACAGAATAAATCCACGGAGAACAAGACTGGGATGGCAGTTTTTGTGCAGGTGCGTTGCGTGAGCTGCCTGGGGAAGCACACACAACACCTGCTCAGGCACTCCTGACTGGAGTTGAACCACTGCAATTAGTCCCTCATTTTAATGAGCACCAGACTCAGTCACATCTTTTTTAAATCACCCCCTGGTGATTTTATCCTTTGAAGTGCTGTTAATCCTCCACTACCAGGAAGATTGTGAGGAAATGGCTCACAGCACTAGCGCTGGGGTGTGCTGGGCACCTTGCAGACCAGGGCAGGTCTGTGGAGCTTCTTGTTTGTGGTTTTTGGGGTCCATTTTGACTGCAAACGGGACTCTCAGAGGGATCATCCCTGGCTCATTGATGACTGTTTGAGCTAGGATGGCCTAAGATGTCAGCATAGCCATTCCAGATGGGTGGGTTTAGATTAACTCATAGAAATCTCCTCTCAATTTAGGCAAGTGTCTTCTTTACTAGGAAAACTCTATGCTTTTAAATTCAGGCTTCACATTTGTCCTGTGTTCCTAGGACTCATAACATAACTTTGAATGGCATAGCCCATTCACTTCAGCTAATGTAAATAAAGTATAAAAAGGCTTTCAGTCTAGTGTCTGGAGGATGACTGTCTGTCTGACAAGCAGAGCTACTCTAGCACTTCAGCATTAAAGAAATCCTGCAAATTAGTATTCCATCAACTACAAAACCAGCAACTTTGTGGGGAGCTTTTAGGAACACATTTCGTGCTCAGTTGATGCATATTGGGCTAGAACCAAAAAGTGATTAAGCACTGAAATTAGAAGCCTATGAAATAAGCTGGAATCCCTAGAAAACCAGTGCAGAGCTTATTGTAAATTTGATTATGATTTTTTTAGCACTAAGTAGACGAAATTACTGTTAATCACATGTAAATTGAGATACTGGAACTAATCCACTGAAATTAGTGGGATTTTTGCCATTGATTTCCAAAAGAGCAGGATTGGGCCTGCTCTGAGCAAAGAAGGGCAGGTGGAAAATTAATGTCTTGAAGAAGAAAGACTTAGGCCAGGTCTCACTATCAAAATGATGGATGGCTCAGTAAGTAACCAAACCTCTACTCTGTTTCTCTCCCTCAAGAAAGCATCATTAGCTGAAAATCCATGCCAAGCTCAAGAACCACTTCTATTGAAAAAAAAAAAGAAAAAAAGGAAAAGAAAAAAAAGAAGGATAAATTTTGTTAGCATGATGTATTAATATCAAAAGTCAGAACCAGAAACTTACTTGCTGAAGGTGTGCTGATGAAATGTTTGGTAACTGGCACAAGGAGTAGAAATCCAGCTTGTAATGGAGTGTCAGTAGAAAGGTTGTATTTGGTGGAGGTGCTGCTGTGGGATGCTCTGGTGTTTTCTTCCTGCCATGGCCAGATGGTATGGATAATCTGCAGAGACTGTGCAGCCTGAAGATATTCATAGCCTAAATCTATGCCTCCCCTTACCAGGGGCATAGATTTATAAAGAACAGCTAATATGTCCAGGTGATCTAGGCCGAACCTCAGAATTAAAAGAAAAATCAGCTGCATTTTAGAATGAAAAAGTGCAAGCTAAAGAAAGATTTTTTTTCCTACCTAGAATTTAGCTTTAATTTGTATTTACTTTGTGTAGCATTTGGGAATAAGAAGCATAGCTTATGAATCAATTATTGATGGTGCTGTAGTCACCTCCATGGCAGGCCAGAATGCACAAATGGCCTTTGCACTTTTAAGGTACAACCATGCAATATTGATCACCATTTCCTGCACTGTTTAACCTCATGGACAAATCATTATTAACTCACATGTATGGAAGCAGAGATTTCCTAATTCTCCTTTCCCCTTTTCCTGGACTCAGTACAACGACCAAGGGCAGAATGAGGAGAGAAGTTAATAATCACTCTAAGCTGCCTCTGCACCATATTCTTAGGCTACTGGAGATCCTTGGCAAGAATTCATCTTGAGACTGGCTCTGCACTGCTCCAACTGAGCCCTCATTCCTGAGGACTCATTTGAACAACAACAGCCATCGGCCAAGGCTTACCAGTCACACTGTTCCGTCTGTTTTCTCCTGTTGCATATGCCAAAGCCTGATGGAAGTGTCTTTACCCAGCCTCAGAAATTCCTTACATAAGGTAAATTCTCCAGAGGACCTTTATGCATGATTTACAGCATCATTATGCTATCATGCAGCCATAAAACCCATAAAGGCCCAAGCACTCAAACCAAGGCTCACACAGATGCGTGCTTTCCTCTAACCGCTCCTGTGCCTCCAGAAAACGTGCAGCAGGAACTGCCTCTCCCTGCCTTTCCCTGCCTCTCCCTGCCTCCACAACCCAACACCACACCCTGGCAGGTCACAATGTGTTGCCAACCAGCTGCATATTGCATGAAATGTCCCTGAGGGAGAAGAGGGTGGAAGAACTCCTGGCAGATGTGGGTGTACCTGCGATATGGCAAGGTGACAGAGGTTGCATCCAAGTGCCATGGCTCTTCCCTTATCATCTGATGCTAGAAAGTTTTCTCCTGCCAGTAGATAAACCACTGCACAGTCTCAGCTGTCAAAAAAAAGAAGCAGCCTGAGAGTCTTGGCAACTGTGAATTAAATGTGACTGCTCAGGTACTGTGTTATGACAAGCATATTTCCATCCATTATTTTCAGCTACCCAACAAGAAATCATTTCAGTATCACTGGCTAACTCTATATACTCACTCATTTGAATATAATGACTTCAGTTTCATCTGAAGACTTAAAAGTCCTCTGGGCAAATTGGGTATTTTTAAAAAAATCTTTGTGAATTGAAAAATTTAGTAGCCATGGTTGATTTCCCATTTTGATGGGTACATTGCTTCCTTAGCTATCTCTCAGGCAGAGTATATCACCTGAAGTGTGAAGTTCTATAAGCACAAATTATTCCTGATACTGAGATGCCTTCTTTTTTCCCCCCTAATTAGTAAAGTTAATTTGATTTAAATGGCAGTTCTGCTGAGGTACTGGTATTTATTCTGCTTTCAATACATGAACGTTCTAAAAATGTTTTCAAAATATTAAATGAAGCTGTAAGTTTCCTGTGGTCAAGCAAAAAATAAACCCCCACAAATTATTACTTGAGCATATAGTTCCCAAATATTTTTGAGAGGGCTTGCTTGGCTTTCTTTACATGCTTTGATTTTTTAGGACTAATGACTTCTCTCATGTGGCAGAAAATTTCAAGTCTTAGCTATGAAGACCCAAGAAAAACATAAGTCTCTTTATGAGAAACATATTATCCTAAGACAGTCGTTTTCAGTCTGGTGTGCTTGCAGACTCCTCTGGGTCCCAGCACTCCTACTTTGGGGACTAGGAAGGGTAAGCAAAACCAGCATGCCCACTGCCAATAGGTTTTCATTTGCTGCACAGAGATCCACATCTTCAGTGATAAATCCTTAAGGGTCCACAAATTGAAAAATGTTGAAAATCACTGCCCTAGGAATTGTGCTCGTACCTTGGAGCTATCTTTGCTAATTGGGCAGAGCTGACAAGCAGGTCCAATATGGTGAAAGAGATCCCCAGATTATTAACAACATGATGGCATCTGGAAGTTTTGTAGAGCAATAGAGGCACAGCTCTAATCAAGCACTTTTTCAGCCTCTTGTATAGCCCATCTGTTACAGTTTTAGCATATTATATATAATGCCCTCAGCAACTGACTTTGATGTATGTTCAACTGTGAAACGTCTTTTGTAAGCAACATAAAGAAATCATTGTTTATTATCTGCTAGGTCCTTAGAATGGAATCTCTGCAACAGTCACCAAAATAAATGATCTATGTTTTCAATATCTATGAAATATTGGTATCAGATGGAATTACTCTGTTATCTGAAGATCATGGAGATTTTTTCTGGATTTCACTAGAATTCTAATCTTGGCCAAACTGCATAAGACAAAGGAGATGTGTTCAACTTAGGGTACTGAGATTTTAGATGAAAAATGTGAAGCAATGTGGTGCAAACATAACTATGTTTCTATTGATACAAAATGATTTATTGTAAATATTAGAACACATTTTACTGCAAAGTATTGAAGCAGCCTGGTCATTTTTATTCCCCTTTGCTTGGTGCAGCACAAAAAAAGTGTAAGGGATGTGTTCTGGATGAATTCCAGTTTGGGAAGTTACATTTTACTTGACCCTAATTTCACCTGGCAGTGCCAAAAAAGAAGGAAAAAAAGCCTCCAGTCCTAAATAATTCTCTGTTGCTGTAATTCTTAATCAGTAGGTACATATGATTTCTTTTAGTTCTGGGAAAAACAGATCTTTCTTTGCAGGGCTCTTTATTAAGTTATAATGCTTTCATTTTCTAGAATGAGAAACATTCTGTAAATACAAATCAACTGCTTGGAGAAGCCCTTATTTGTTCCTAAGCTAGTCTACACCTTCAGTACCTGATAGTAGGGTAATCTAATCTCCGTCTCTTCAAATTTGTTTTCAATGTTTTACTTAGAGGAAAGTTGCTTCCTGTCCTGGACTGGGACAAATTTGGGAGAAAACCTCTGAAGGTGTCCCTCTAGAAAACAAATTCAAGCCAATTCGGGAGACATAAACCTCCTTTGAGAAAAGTGGAAAAAAACTGTTTATTTAACAAGCAAAGTGTTCACAAACATGGTAAAATGAATAATACTAAGTAATGGAACCTCTTGTTGTTCTGAAGAGATGGCAAATTCAGAGAGTGCTTTTCATGGAGTGAAGCTTGGCTTGCTCAGGCTCTTATCAGTTCTTGACGGACTGGAAAATGCCACATCCCAGCCCAGGTGGGCCACAGGTGTGAGCTCTCAGTGTTTTTCTGGGTTTTCACTCCAGAGCAGAGCCAATCAGTTCCAAGAAAAAGAAAAACCACAGTCTAAGGAACTTCTTTGCCTCGGCTAGCTAACAAAAACCTAACTGACAGCAATGGAGAGCTCTTTCCCTCTGTATGTGCTGCAGACAGCAGAGTCTGTGTGAAGGATGTGGGGGAGCAAGTGCAGTTTCTGCAAACAAACTCTGCACTTCTCTCCCTCTTTGCTGTCAGAACCAGTCTTAAAGGTGCAGAACTTAATATCCAGCATAAACAGAACAAACAACTGGGGATACAAGCGTCGTAAAGTCATCCCAGGACACTTCCCTTGTTCTTCCTCAACTAGAATTTTCCTTACGTTCACAAAGGACTTGTCTGGTTTAGGTGTGTGGATTTCACCATTTGTCCCTTCGGACTGCCCTGGCTCCTCAAGGACAGTTGCCAAAGCAGATGCCCGGATGGAATCATGTAAAGGTCAGGAGACTACCCTCAGGTTCCTGACAGTGGCCTGCAGAACCTGGTAGAGCATTTTGCTGGTCCAGGAGCTGCTCAAGCCTGTAAAGTGCTGAGCTCCATGGACTGGGAATGCCTGTTTAAGGTGAGGCTTCAGCAAGTGGATTTCTTTGAGTAGCTGTGTCAGGAAACTTTTCCCTTAAGCTTTTGACAGGAAGGCTGAATTGCTGTGATCTTGCGCGTTGTTCCCCACAATATCCATCTGTGCTCCTGTTACAGTGCTAGGAGCAGGTGACAAAGGAGGGTGAGGACCACGTGCCACATGCTATCAAGGGCCCATCCAGGCCACCAGGCCATGCACATGTGCTGTGGGGATGTGGCGGTGTCAGAGAGGAGCTCACAGCCCCAGCACCACATGGGCTCTCGCCAGGATGCTTTCAGCAGCTCTCACAAATTTGTCTTCTTAACACCAATGGCCATCAAATGGAGATTAATATAAGCCCCTAAATATGTTTATTCTGTAGGAATAAACATATTCCTATAGAATGAGGGCTACCAAGACTTAGGATTAGAATGCCCTTCCAAGGTTGCTTAATATCCAGTTTTAATTTCCCTGAAGCTGTCACATTAACATATCTTCATGTTTCTTCCTTAGTGATGCAATCCAACAACTTTATTGAAACTTTAAAAAATAAGAATAAATGATGCACTCACTGCTTAGTTTTTGTATGTGTGTTTTTATTGTTTACATGTAAACCAGGGCAGCTTTGCACTGGAAAATGTCACCAAGTCACTCACTGTGATGAGTACTTACATTCATTTGGATATAATGGATTTTAAAATTGCCCAGTTTTGATTTACAGACATAAATTAGTAATAAAAGTCTCTATTACTTTAAATACTTTGTGTTGATAATTAAATTGTAAAGGGGGCTATAAATGGATGGGAAGAAGAGAATGTGTTTCCATTAATATTTATGCATTTTTCTGGTTTCAGTTATCTCCCTGTAAATTTTTTGAATACAGGATACCCGATAAAGTTCTTGTCTTTCACAAAGAAACTGTATGCATCTCCCATTTAAACCAACACCAACACTTAAAGCATATAAAAACATATATTCAGTTTCTTCCTTATCATACTTCTTTGGTTTCTGAAAAGAGTAAAACAAAGGCTTGTGCTAAAAAGGGAAAAAGAAAAAAATAACAACTTAAATTGGTTTTAAAATATCCCAAACTGGGTGACAAAGTGAGATACTTTACAAACCAAGAAATATGTCAGATATTAATTAATGGATTATAAAAAGAACAATATAAAAATGTATTTATAGTCTTGCATGGCGTTTCCTTATGCTCCAAGTTCATAAATTAATATTAACCCCAAAGTTCAAGAAAACTGCAATAGAGATGTACTCAGACTGCTGACAGTTTCTGAGAGAAACTTGCAAAGATCAGTATCGTAGATTTTGATGTGGGGAAGGGTTTTGCAAAGAGATAATATCGACTTTCAAGCATCCTCTCCGTGGGCAGTGGCAAAACAAGAACAGAAATTGCTTATGACATGCCTTAAAGCTCAGAAAGTTTTTGAAGGGATCTGTTCATCTGAAACAAAGCAAGAAAAAAACACTGAGTAATTGATTTTTACTCCAGCAAAAAAACATTTTATTTTTTGGGTTTTTTTTTGCACTAGGTGTTATTCAGTGGTTGAGTACCAAACAATCAAAGATAAATTAAGTCATTCACTCTCAGAACTTCAGAAGTGAAGTGCTACAGTGTTGGTGATAACCAGCTAGTCTTACATAAAGTAAATTTTCTTGCTTTCGTAGGAAGATCACAAAAAGAGACAATTTTATCCAGTTCACTAACTAAATTACCAAGCTGAGTGAGTATACATTAATAATACATAAATGAGATGATTTTCACCTCCATCATGACAAAATTTTATGAGCTTTTAAGTATTTATTATGGTGAGGCCTCAATATGAAATACAGCTCCTAGGACTCAAAGTCAAGTTTAGGGCTCTGATTTTCCACCCACGTTCCCCCAGTCCTTATGGATGCCAATCACAATTCCCATGCATGCTATTAGTTAAGTAACACTGTGTAAAATATCCCATAGTAGAGTGGTAGAGTGCTGGAGTTATCTCCAATGTGTGCATATCAATATTTGAATCCTCTTTATGTTTCTGGATTTAGCAGAATAGATCTACTGTATAAGTAGATCCTGGCTGGCTCAAACTGAATGTCTCTCTAGCTCAGTAGCCTGTGGTTGACAAAGCCAAATAGGGGATGCTTAGGGAAACAGTACAAGTAGGTGTGAAGGAATTAAATGGTGTTTGCTCTGCAAGTTACTCTTAAACTCTGACGTGGTGGTCTGGGGTTGCTTGGTTTCTTATTGTCCACTTGGCCTCTTACAAAGTCAGCAGAAGTAGCACCACATGGGCTAAAAATGCATCTCACTAGTGTTTTGGTTGAAAGTAGTAATCAGATTTTTACAGAATTTTTGGTTGTCTCATTTTACCATCTACTGGTTTGATTCACAGTGTGGGTTTGGATTTGTTTGAGAGCAAACTAAATAAGAAACTCTCCTCCTGGTTTGCATTAAATGCCCTCAAAACCCAGAGGGAGTCATGAGGCTACAAATAACTGACTGGTGCTTTGAATGGCTTTGAAACACAGGCATGATAAGGAAGTTTTAACCCAAAGGACCAGGCTGAATCTAACCTGAAAAAAAATGCTGTAATTGTATATAGTGTAAATGCAGAGACTTCAATACCGATCTCTCAGGCTATGACTGAGAGGGCAAAGCTGCAATTCTTTCTTGAACTACTGAGCTGCAAACCAGGCTCTTTCCACTATCTTTGTTGAAATAGACTTTAGCATAAGGAACTCCATAAAAACTGGTACTGATGGGAATTCATTAACCCATGTAGCAGCAGTTAATATTAAACAATATTACCTACATATCCATCTCTCAGACATAATTTTAGAAGCTGCCATCTTCTTGTTCACTGAAATAAAATTTAGCTAAGAAGTATATAGTAACAAAATGAAAAAGGACAAAGCTCTTTTTTCTCTCAAATTGCTCTACACAATTTACCAGTTAGTTTAGTTGGCATTGAATTTATTGAAATCCTGGATACTTTCAGTGTTAATAATGAGTCAACTGATAAAATTAGATTAGTACAGCATTTATATGTATTTATACAGCAGGGCAGTGGGTTTCAGGTACTGGTTATTACCTAATAACCTGCTTCAGAGAGAAGGAAATAAAACCACAGAAAAAAAGGGACTGCCCAGTTACAGAGTGGCTGCAGAGCTCCTTTCCAGTCACATCCTGGACCTCAGAACTCCCCTGTGTGGCATCTGGCACATGTGGGAGGGTGAATGTACAGGCACACAAGCACGTAACCATCTAGAAACCAGCTGATAATGCAGGGATGTACTGTAAGCTACTGTTGCTCTGAGCAGCAATAACTAGCTGTCTGGCTTGGGGAATTGTAGGGCACCAATCACTGTAGAATCTAAGTGCCAATAATGCTTAACATTTATTTTACACTTTACAGAGTTAAAGTGCTGTCGGAACATTAGCTAATTAATTATTGCATCTCCCTCGTGACATGGGTCGGTTGGTAAGTATTAGTCCCATGTTACTGACAGGAAAACTGAGATGCAGGGTTTTCCCCCTTTATTTCTCTGTTGTATTCTGTAAAGCTCCACACACTCTCTGGAGGAGTTTGCTGCAAGTTACTTGCCAAAAGTCACTACTCAAGTTGGGGTTCTGAGCAGTAGTTTAAAATTTGACTTCAGGTTTCTTCTCTCTTGCTCAACCCTCCACACACAACTCAGCCTGTTTCTGGGTGGTAAGGAGACTGTTACATTGCGTACACACACAAAAAGGCAAACCAATCAGAGATAGAGCAGCAAACCCAGTGCTCTGACAGATCTGCTCAGACCAGAAGTCCAAACTAATCTGGGTACTCTGCTACGTCTACTACAGATAGATCTGCAACGCCTTTTGAACAGGCATCCAGAGGCAACTGGAGAACCTTGCAAGAAATGTGAGCTGTGCTTCTCGGTTAACCTGCTGCGTGGGAAGCCCAGAGTGGTGACAGGATTGGAATACCTGGAAACTCAACAATATTTGTCAAATCCTTCTATAACATTCAGCATTCAAATCATGGAAGAGGCCCTAAAGTCCAAACACTGACTTTTGTTGCATGAATGCATGTTCTAGCAGAAATCAAATTTCCATTGGGCTTGAGGTTTTTTGGGAACTGCTGTCGGGGACTTGTAAGAACTTGCTGGAATAACCAATACCTTCTCTATGTTTGGTGTTTTTAAAAGAGAAAGTAATCCATCCTTTGACAGTAAATGCAGAATCCCTGTACTTAGACCTGTACAGATTGTTTGGAATTGGGAAAAGGGCGGTCTGAAGAATTTAGCAATCATAAGCCACGTTGCAAATAATCTGATTAATACTGGGTTATTATTTGCTAGTCACCTTTTGGTAAACCCAGGTAATACCTTGCAGTTTTTTGCACTGAACATGATTTAGCTTTTTTCACTCTTAGCTGTGAGTCTGATCTAATCACAGGCTTCTGACAGTTGATGTTTCAAGAAACCCCCAGGATTCACCAGACCCGGCAATTTCAAAATGCAATTCATAAAGCTAATTGCAATTCTTCATGTAAGTAGAACTAATTATGTCTATGTACTTGACCTTTAAACACCAGTTTTGTTTTCTCTCTGAGACATTTGTGGTTTTAATTTCTTCACCTCTCTGTTTATTGTTCTTAATCAAATTGTGCCCTCAAGTGATTAAGAACTCAAATTAGGGTGTATACTTTTCTTTAAGTATGTGCTGGAAAGAAGAGGGTTAATACAAACACTTACAAGGCAATATTTAAAATATTTAAATTATTAGTTTGGCTGATTTAAATACTTCTTCAAAGTGCTAATAAAACAAATATTGTATTATGCTGGTAGAAAAGACCCAATGAGGAGAGTTTCCCTATAAACTTATTATAGATAATGTAATAGCAAAGTGCCTTCCCTAATTAAGCAAGGTGTAAATCAAAAATATATAATGAAGCATGCACTTCATTTTAAAAATCACTTTAAATAAGATAAAGTCTAATCAGTATCATAGGCAAGCTTATAAAAAAATAACATTGTTTTCTGGCAGCAGCCTTTGAAAAACCACTTCTGGTAGCCTTCCCTGGCATTCACTAAGTATTGGCAACCTTGGCAAACTGGCAGGAAAGAAGATGCAGAAATTGTCTAATTTAAACCCCTGAATCATTGCGTGTGGGTGCTGCCAATCTTTGCGCCCTACCCTTGGGTTCTCCTGCACCATCCATCCCCGCTGTCCTGGGGACTGGGCTGGTGCCTGCTGATAATAAATGCTCTTCCCCTCGTTCCATCTCACCTATCAAGGCAGAAATGTGAAATACTGTACATGTGTCTCATCCTGCCCCTTACCATCAATGCAATCGTGAAGCAGTGTCAGCGAGGGGGAGGCTTGGATAGATGGATGGATGGATGGGCTTGGGCTGCTCTCCTTCCTGACCTGGTGCCTCTACAGAAAAGATGACACCACTTGCTGTGGGCAAGTTGTGATATGGTTTGTTTAATAGGGTAAATCATGCTTTTATCACTGGAAATAAGATGTGGTGGAGACACGTTGTCATGGTTACTTAGCCATTTCCCCAGAGTCACAACACCAGTGTCCCAGAGGGGACATAATTCTATTTCATGCATATGCATGAGGATAGCAGGTGCTTTGGCACTTTAATTATATATTTTTTAAATGGCTAACTGTAAAATTGTGACAGAAACACAGAGTAAAAAGGATAAGAAATGGGCTTGGAAAGCAGGCAATAGGATTTTAAAGAAAAGGAAAAACATGGTCCAGGTTTCTGAAGCCAGTGCTAGAATTTAAAATAAATAAATATGTTTCCTAATTATTTAGGAAAGTCAAGGAGATAATGAAAGTTAAAATCTCCAGGTAGGAGGGTATGTGAAAGAAACTTTGCAGAATTGATTTCTTCTATGCAATTTTTCCATTGAAAAGCTGCTTAGCTCTTGGAAATGGCAACAAGAATGGGAGTAAGAAAGAGAGGATTTAATAAAATATTAATAACTCTTAAATAATTCAGAAAAGCCCCCCAAACAACAATAAAACATGTAACTACAAAAAATATTGGCAAATGATTGGTATCATCCGATGACTCCTTTCATGAGTATTCAAGAGCTTTGGTAAGTTAGCGTACTTTGTTTAGTTGCTGTCTCCCCATGTTACTCATGACCCACAAGCTCCTGCTGTCCCAGGTGTTAATTATTGTCCTTCAGTGTTTTTTAGCTCAGTACAATAAAAAGTACAGCTTTAAGTCAAAATAACCTATAAATACAAGGATTTCCCAAAGTATCTTCAGATACATCAGCTGCTGTATAATTACTCTGTATTCAAATATTATACAAGTCTGTGCATGTATTTACAGGTAATTGATTAAACATTGGCTAATGAATCCAATAGTAAGAAGAAATATAAAAAAATCTGTAAAACCTCTGAATGCTGATACCTGCTGGACACAAAAGGTTCATGCTGAAATGACAAACCTTTGCAACTAGTTTGCCTTATATGTGTCTCCCACCACTGAAACACAACTGATTATGTTAGGAATGTTTTGGACTGGACCAAAGATTTCTGGAGTTGACAAGAATAAACCTATTCACAGAGGGTGAATAAACCATGAAGAATTTTTCTGAGTAGTGTCCCACATCTTTTTACTGTACCTCTTATATTGGGTTGGGGAACCATAATTTAATGTAAAATGTCAAAATTTCAAATTTATTTTTTATTTGGTGGGATTGGAAATGAGTCTCTTCACTATTTTTGTGAGTGACTTCAAGTCAGATGCAGCATTATTTTGTTTGAGGACATTCACATGGGATTTGAGATGGTTTTATTCTGTTACTTGGATATATAGAGACACATGATCTGTCTCTCTCTTCCTCTCCATTGCTCCTTCTTCCAACCTAATTTTTGCCAAAATTTATATGCTTCCACAAAGTATTTTCCTTTTGACAGAAAACTGCATGCAAGTGAATGATTTTTCAGATCTTTTAAGTCAATCTAGTTTTACGTTCTCAAGCATCTTTTATTAAGAGAATCATAGCAGGCTCTGCTTTCATGGGCATTCGGCTCAGCCACATTCAGCAGAGTATTGTAGAGTTGTTTTTAAGTCAGGTCACCTCACAAGACCTGCAAACAGGTTCAAGAAAGAAGGAGGAAGAAGTAGGGCTAGGAAGAAGAATGAGTTTCTTGTATCAAGAAAAATGTTTATATAACTGCAGGTTTTGATAGAGCAATAAAAACATGGCCTTTGAAACACTTTAATTCTGAAGTAGCTTTGACTATTCCCAGGTCCTTCTTTGCCCAGTGACTGCTATTCCAGATTGAATTCAGGAGGCACAGGAGCCAAACAAGTCACACTTATACTCAAGGTGAGAAACATCCATAATCAATTGAAGTGTGGACTGAAAATGTTAAGAAGCATTGTTTTGCCCTGTTGGAAGTTTGCCTAAATGTTTATATGTTCTCCTGGGAATGTTTCACAACACAGCATGTTATGCTCACACAGGTTTTGATATAGTCTAAGGCTCAGTGTTCATTATTAGAGTTCTTCTACAGGAAAAAGAATCTCTGAAAATATCTCAAGATATATTAAATTTTTTAAATGTTAGAAGTATTTTCTTAACTCTGTTGTGGACTTGAAGCCTAGGAAGTAACTTAACTGTTTGCTATGCAATTCTAGACAGCCAAAGTGAGTGCACTGCTGGTGCGCATACTGTAAAATGTATGTGTTCAACACAGCCAGAAGACCAAAGCAGAACACTCTGAGATACTCTGAAGTGTTCATTAGATAGACGAGAAACTTTCTAAGAGGAACATACGTACATATAGCCAATACCTTTGGGGAGAGGTGTAGTAAGACTTCTGTGGCAAATGTTGTTCCAAATGCTAAATAGAGTTGCATACTGCTCAGTGCTGGAAGAAATTTCTACAAAGAAATACTCCAAAAAAGAGTCATTTTTCACTGCTAAGACAGCTATTCACCGAAGGAATTCAGGCAAACCTGAGTGGCTGTGACCATGTTTCCTTGTGGTTACAGATGTACTAGGCACTGCAATCCCTGCTCCAACATGCATTGTTGGCTGGAAGTTACTGCCTTCTAGACTTTAGAGCTGCTCCTGCAACTCCTCCCTGGCTTGTGTGGGTCCAAAGGAGCCACGTTAACTAACTGAAGTAGATCTTTGCTAGCACAGCTGGGTATTAGTGAGTCAGGTTAGGGAGAGCTCATACAGCCCCACTGAAAGGTCTGGAGATGTACTGTGCTCCAGCAGAGGCAGGGAATGGGCAGCTGGAGTGCTCTAAGGGCAAGAATTCACCAAGATGGCAATGATTTGGGGACAAGGAACATGTCCATTGATTTTCCATGCAATTCCTCTAGAAGAGTCATCGTGCACTCAAGCATATATCTGCACACCCCTAAGATGAATGGGATGGAAGCTGAGTGAGCCCAGGATGTAAGGGCTGTTGCTTTCAACAGAACAGGATTTCATCCCTTCCATAAAAGAACTTTGCAGAAGAGGCCTTGGGACCCTCCAGCTGCTCAAAGATAAGTACAAGAGCAAGAAGTTTCAGCTAATCAAAGATTGAATCTATCTTGCAATGAGAAGTATGGGCATCTGTGACACCACTGCATTCTCTTCTGCTCCTACATGGGCCAAGTAGTCAACATGCCAAATACACAACTTAAAAGGAATGGAAATCAAAACTGCCCTCTTGCATCTGTACCAGCAAATCCACCTCAGGGGCATATAGCACCCCAGTTACTACTTTATTTAGGCACCTCATGTATTTATCCTCAGAACTACTCCATGGGATGAGACAGTGCTGCTAATCCTGCAGTTCTCACAGCTCAGTTGGGAAATATGGGTGCACAGTGCCACACAAGTAGTTTACCATCAGGCCTTGCTCTCCCATGGCTCATTCTAGTGCTCTCATGCTCAAACCATGTCCCCTCTCACCAAATGTTTTACAGAAAGTGGATTGCCTTGTGTGCATCATATTTTAACTGCATGAAAAGAGATCGACTACCACATTCAAAGCCGCCCTAGAAATCTCTACGATTGCCAAAAACACTACACAGAGTTTTTATGAAGCTCTTCTAATGAGAGAGACAAAACATTGCTGTGGTAGATAAAAGAGGAAAATGTTGCTGAAGAAGCATTGTAGGAGGTAAAAACTTGACGCTAATGGTGAGGGTCTGGGCAACAGAAGGGGCTGGTCTTCAGAGAGGGACTTTCCCTAAGCAAAAGGAAGTGGTGGCTGTTGTTCAGCGTTGGCATGGGCTGTTGCATTTGCACAGCATTTAACAACACCTGACACTGGTTCATGTCCAAGCTGCTCAGGTGCTACCTGTCTGTAAATACGACTTTAAATTCAACCTCATAAAGTCTTTAAAAAATCTGAGGTACAAGGGAAGAGTTTTGCAGGAGCAAAAGTGAAGCAAACTGGAACATTATGCTCTCCTACACCTGAATACTTGAAATAAATAAAAATGGAAAAGTCAGAAGAAGATCTTAGGAAGTTTCTGTTCTACTCCTTTCTTTGTAATGCTGTGGCATCTTGCCCTGTTTATTCCACCTCCAACATGGGCTCAAGGACCTCTGCTGAAAGAAATGCTGCAACCTCAATGAGCAGTTTCTCCCATTTCATTACAGTACTGGTTAGAAAGGATTCCTTAAAGTCAAGACTCTTTCTATTATTCAAGTCATTCACCACAGATTTGGCAGGGCCTTCTTGTGCCCTGTAATAACCTTTTACAAATCTGAGGACTGGTGTTAAATCTATTCTCAGCCTTTTCTTCTTTAGATTAAACAAAACCAGATTTTAAAATCTTTCTTCCATGGTCATCTTTTGCTCACCCCTTTCCTCCTCTGTGTTCTCTGTGTTGTTGTTTTTGGGTTTTTTTCTTTTTCAAAGTTACCTCCCCTGTCCCTACCCAAGGCTATACACAGCATTTCAGCCAAGACATCAGTTCTGAGAAGAGATAGAAGATTAATTTGTGGTAGA
Organism: Melospiza melodia melodia; assembly: GCF_035770615.1. Classification (NCBI taxonomy): domain Eukaryota; kingdom Metazoa; phylum Chordata; class Aves; order Passeriformes; family Passerellidae; genus Melospiza; species Melospiza melodia. The sequence continues at coordinate 127,815,632 of NC_086194.1, read as the reverse complement.
AAAAATAGGATTTTGGTAAAAATTGCACTGAAGACTTAACTGCCACTTGCCGTGTCATTCATTGAACTGCATTGAGTCAGACCTTTACAGGATTTCATGATAAATACTTTTGTTTTGATCATAAACCACTGTAATTGCAATGCAAAAAATTCTCTATCTTCCCTATAATATCTTCTATCAGGTAGAAGAGTGTCAAAACCTTGCTAAAGTCAAGGTGCATATCATCTACAGATTCCCATTACCCACAAGGCCTATTACACAGCCAGGAAAGAAAATAAGGCTCATTTGACATAGAATGATATATAAATATTGATTTCCAGATGCTTTACTTCTTACAGAATTTTTCCAAGGATTGAAGTTCATTTGACTTCTTCAGTAACTCAATTCCCTCTTTTGCTTAAAAAAAGGGACAATATTGTGCTTTTATAGCTATCTAGTTCTTCATTCCCTCTCCACGGGTTCCCAGGATGACTACTTATGACTCTGAAAGAGCTTCAGACAGTCCTCTAAGTATCCCTTACAAAATTCATCAGACAAAAACGATTTTTTAAAAACTGAAGTTAAATGAATATCCTTTACCGATTCTTGCCCCTTTTTTGTATCTGATTTTAATCATGCCAGCTGCATGCTCACAACTGACCTTGCAATCGATGAGGATACAGGAACCCCACTTCACACACAGGCCTTCTCTGCATCCTTTTTGCAACTTCTTTGCATCATGATTGTTCAGTTGGCACTGCTCTTGGTTTACATCCTACTCCCAATGCACATAAAAAAGGATATTTTCCTACCGTTGGTGCTGCCACCTTGTAGTGGTTCAGTCCACATCCCAGCTTTTCTCCTGGTAATCTTTCATATTCAATCCATAGTATCTGAGCATGGCTTCTTCCTTCTGTGCACATGCTGGTCAGTCTGTCTGCTATTGCAGGGACTTTCAAACACTGTCAAAGCCCTTTGCTACCACTGAAAGCTGCTCTCCCTTGATCAGTTCCATGGCCGGTTACTGTGGCCATCCCACCATATAAATACTTGAGGTATTTTCCTGTATAATTATTATCTATTAAATTTTCAGGTGGTTTTAGTCTTCTCTACATGCCAGGCTTCCAGCAAACAAACAGATCCAAACTGAGGTAACACCTCTCCTCTTTTCTTCTTGCCCGCTCTTCCTTTCGTATTACTATTCAAGTCATGCCATTTATCCCACCAAGGCTCTGTTACACCAATTAAATCATAATTTTGATCTTGCATTAAGACTTCCAGCTCCACCTGCTTATCCCAAATATTTCTTCCATTAGTACACAGACTTCTAAAGTATTCAGTGGACTGATTCACTACTCCCTGTGCCTCTCCTGTGAACCTATTTGAATACCAACATCACTGAAATTTTAGGTCCCCATCAGGCTGCTCTTGTTTATGCTATTTTTTTTCCTAGTCAACCCCTCCCTCAATCCTACTTTAAAGCTCTTCTAACTAGGTTAGCAGTTTGCTGGATCAACAGCATGGAGCCAGTGCAGCAGAAAAACCTGAACACCTTCCAGTAGCATCTCAGGCTATGGCAGGCATCACCCCTTCCTGCCCACAGCTGCTTCCCTGACACAGCAAAGAGCAAACCTCTCTTCCCATCAGAAGAGGGTCATCAACTTTCTCAGCTATTCCTTATTTTGGAGGAGGGCTGGCTGCAAATCTCATATCTGGGGCTGGGTACGTGATTTTTCCTTAGCACTAGGATTGAAATATTATTTGCTCCCTGGTTAACATGCATGTTCTTGATTTCCATGTTTGCCTCAGGAGGGATCCCTACCTGTGGGGGAGCTGTGTCCTTCTCCACTGATAGTGCTGCTCCCTGCTCTAGGTAGTCAGTGTCTTTGTACTTAGAGGTGTCCTCACACATTGTATCCTCAGGCGCTCCTGACTCCTTTCCCTGAAGCTCCCTGGCATGCCACCAAAGACACCCATTGATACCGGCACCTTTCCCACTTTCCCCACTGGAATGGAGAAAAAGGCCTCCTTCCTTGTAAAGCCAACCCAATGCAGGGTCTCAGTCATCCAGGATCAGCATTCCCCACCTGAGTTGCCCCTTCATGGTGCAGACCAAAGCCAAAGCTTGTCTTAGTGCATGGGTACAGCCAGACTGATTTCACTCCATCCTTAAGCTGAGAGGTAGAGAGCTGCTCTTCTCTGGGAGCAGGCTGGATGCTCCAGGGGGTATCTTCTGTTCATGGCCGTCAGCATCAGCCTGGGCACAAACCCACGATGAGATAGCTTCAGCCAGTCCCTTAAATATCCTATGCAAAATTCATCATACCCAGAGGACTTGAAAGCACCAGAGAAGGGAGCCTTACAGCTTTCACATCACAGCCAGCTCATCAAGCTGACCTGCTTGGAGTCCAGGCAATGAGACTGAATGTCTCACTGCTTCTCTACAAACAGCATGTTTAAAAAATACTCTTCTGCCTCATTTTTGTAAATGTAGAAGATGACAGTCCTGCCAGTGCAGCCAGTCATGTGATATTTTTTCCTTCCAACTATGTTATGTTCTAATGAAGGAACATTTTGTTTAGCATGTGAAATAGTAAATATCTCAAATCATAGGAAAACATACAATAGTTGCATTTTGTTATAAACAATGAGTACCTACTAGGAAAACACTAGAAGAATGAAACCCTCTCCCTTTTCCTGTTGATTATGTGTGCTTTGCTTTTAGGCAAAATGGCATTTCCCTCCAAGACCTGAATCACCATTCTTTCCCAGCACTTGCTATCAACATAACTTCCCAAGTTATTGTTATTCCTCTTATTGATTATTACTGCCAATACACATTAAGATTATGCCAGCATGCAGCTCCTCCAAAGACAGTGCAAATGTCCTCCCAAGAAATCTGATCCTTCACTCAAAAAGGTAGGGGAAGGTGTGAAGAACTAGCATTAATAAATGGGGTACCAATTGTACTAGAACTATAGTCTATGCACCTGTTCATCTGAATGTGTTGTTTTACACAGAATGGGGAATTTCAAACATTATAGTTACTGCTGGATCTGAGTTGGACAGATCAAAGTGATAATTATCATATTCTAGAAATCCTTATTTTTGATGATGAGGTTTTTTAAGCCTGTAACAACACACAGCTCCAATTGCAAAAGCTTAAAATTGCCTCTTCAGTAGAAGCAGGGCTTTGATTTCATCTAATTTGACCCTTCCACCGCACTTATAAGTGCACTCCAGTGCGGCTAGAGATAAAAACTTTGAAATTTAAATGTGCAACTTGCAGCTGAGGTTGAATTTGCGAGCTAGGACACAGAGTACCTTTTGATGAGCAGCAGTTTTCATTACAGCTGTCAGAAAATACCTCCCCATTAGGAAGCGATGAGTACATTTAATTCAAGTCCAACCCTTCCAACATCATCACTTACAGACACTCTTCTGCTCTGTGAGTGAGGTTCTAATAATACACTGAGCCATGTGGGACACACCAGGGTGATTAATGCTTGGATGTGAGCATGTACTGCACATAGTATATATTTCCCCCTTAAATGAATATATCTGGTTTTCATTGATATTGAGGTAGATTTGCTCTGTACTTGCCCACATGAGGAAGCCTAGAACTGTGGGATCTATCATTCAGTAATAGCTCCTGATAACACTAACACTTGGAACATGGCAAAGTAAAAAATGTGAATTCATATTCACTTTTAATAAACTGGGGTAATTAGTCAGTTGAAATGCAATAGAAAGTGACAGCCTGTGACACATAAAAGACTGCAGACTGACAAAGACAGAGCTATTCTTCATTGCACTAACATCCGTTTCTTCATCAACATTGAATTTTTTCAGTCTCTTGGCATTTCAATTACATTATAAAATGAAGGGCTAAAATCCTGTCTCTGCATTTTTTCCTGTCCTCTTTGAAACTAAAGCAAAAAAAGAGAATAGAAGAGAAAAACCCTCTCCTCAATTTGCTTCTGTATCCCCTGAAATGATGTCAGTGGGCCACGACATCCACAGTACCTGTGGTGCACGCAGGAAAAGGTGTTCCAGCCTTGACTTCATCACAGTGCTACTGGGACTGTGAAATCCCACCTGAGGGAGCTGCTTGAAAGACAGTGAAAGTGAGGAAAAATAGGTAAATACCCCAGGAAAAACCTTCCTGACTAAAACAAATGTAACCATGAAACTCAAGATGCTTTAGGCACTCCTTTGCTGGAATCATCAGTATTTCCCTCTGCATCCCCAGTGCCCAGCACCTGAGTGACTAATGGGCCAGTTGGGCAACCCATTTCTGAGAGGTCATGCTTCCACCTCACCTGCTTCCCCTTTCCACAGTGTTTCCAGCCATTTTTGGGCTGCAGGATGCTGGGAGCTGGGGTTGGCAGGGCACCTCACCCACCAGGGATGCAGTCTCATGGTACTCCAGCAGAGCAGGGATGCCTTCCAGCTCAGCTTTTGGGAGCAGCAGTGAGTCAGATGGCTCTGCCCAAAATATTCCTGCTTCTTAGTTCCCTCTTTTTCATAATGATTTTTGATAAGGTCATCATCTGGGGATATGAATGGTGATGTCTTTTAAAAGGGTATGATGAGCAGCTACATTTGTGTCATTTCAGCATTTGGTGCAGTTAAGCCTATAGAGAGAGAAGCAATCTCTTTTATTGCTTCCCAGGATCACCTGGGACAAGAGTCAGGAAGAGACCAGATTCCAGGCACAGGAGTCCTTCCTCAGGACTGAAACAGCCTCACTCAGCACCTTGGATCAGCCTAGTGACCAGACCACTGCTACTCTTTCCACTCTTCAGGTCCTCTGGAAGTCTCACCATAGGCCTGCAGCAGAGGAAAAGAAATGAGCAGAAAGTATTTTTACAGGAAGAACAAATAAAATTTAAACCCTCTCTTTAAATGACTTATGGACATTTTGCTGTGCAAAGCTTCAGCTTGTTGATTGGTGAAAGATCAATGACTTACCTTCCAGGCATGCTATTTTGTTAATTTTTGTATATTGTTTTGAGAGGCTCAGATGGAAGGCACCAAGGTTGAGCTGTATAATTTTCTCAGAAGCCTCATGGTCTTATTTGGTTCATTCATATGTCAAAGCAGCTTTTAATTTCTCAGTTGTGGGGCTCAAGTCTTAAAATACACCAGCAGCCAGAAGACCCCCTTTAAGTACCTGAATGAAAGGGTCAGGTTTTCAACTGTTTCTAGTCTCCTGCAGTTCCTATTGTTTTAATAGAGGTGTGCTGTTCAAAAAACTTAGCTCCCAGCTGTAAGCATGAGCACTTCTACTGCTGCTAATGCTTCACAGCACAGTCACTACTTCTATCACCTCAGTGAAAAATGGATCTAGAGGGGATTTGTAGCTTAACTGGCATCCATGGAAAAACGGTGATGATCTGAACTGCCTCCACTGCCTACCTTTGAGTCTTCTTTGCAATGAAAAAGAAGTAATTGCAGGAGTGAAATAAGCAATCATATATTTTGAATAGATCTTACAAGTCTCAGAGAGGGTAAAAGGCAAAAATATGTTAGCAGCATTATTTGAATTATTAATCTGTAAACGGTCTTAATAAAAATATTGCCCCAAGGCGCTCCTCTCAGTCCTTCCATCTGTCCCTAATGTGCTCTGCAGAAGGTGCAACCTGAGCAATGTGTCAGGTTGCTGAAAGCACCTCTTGTCTTTGCCACTCTCTACCTGAACTCCTTATATCTGAGATCTTCCTTCTATTGATAGTAAAGTGTGTTTTGATAACTAGGTAAATGAAAATGCCAAATTTTAAGCAGTCAAGGATATGAACTTGAACCTACACTTATAAATTTGAAATTCGTTGCCTAGATTTTTTTTTTTTTTAGTAAAATTTACCTGTATGAATTAGTCTTTGAAAAGAGTCTTGAACAGACTGGATCTGAAGTGCAGGCCAGTCCCTCAAGTGGCATGAAGTATTGACTTGGGCATCAACACTGGTGAAACGAAATCATTTTGCACCAGCTGAGGGCTCTGCATAGTTGTTTTGTTTTTTGGTTTGTTTTTTTTTTTTTTTTTCTTTTAAACTCAGGGAAATCTTCACAGATAAGGCTTTGTTCTCACCTTCTTCAGCCAGCAATATCCATGGTCAGAAAGAGAGTCTTGCTCTGCCAGGTCACTACAAAAGTGAGATAAATGTGGAGATGAGGATGAAATCTTAATCATGGCTTACTTTTAACCCTTAGGTTTTGTTCATTACCTCTTGGGTTACTCATTCTAGCAAATAATAGAAGGGAAATAAACTGGAGGCTGTTTTCACCTTAAGCAGCCAAGTGGTTAAAGGACTAGCATGTAAACAGCTCTGCTGCACCTATGCTGTATTATGGAGTCCAGTGGGATTCAGCTTTAATCTTGAGAGGGAGTGAGAGGGGTTTGTTTTTCACAGGGGCTTTAGCCTACAGTTAAGTGCAAACACCTGCTGAAGTACTGGTAATTAGTAGGTAATTAGTAGCTAATGTTCTTAGAATTTAAAAAGAAAAGCTTACATAAGTAATTACTTACTATTTCTTATAATGTGCTGCTTTTCCTGAGATTTCGTATCCCCAGAACATTTGCCAAGTTCCTAGGTTCCTCAACATACTAAATTGTTTATTAATTACACACGTATATTGCTTGTAGAAAAAATAAAATGCATTAAAACGCTGGAAACAGGAGTGAGTTATCTTTTAAATTACAGCACAAGACTCATTGGAAATGACAGAATTCACAGAGGATAACAGCTTTAGGAGGAGCATTAATTTGGGGCTGGGGGAGTAGGATGGTGGTGGCTGGAGCAGTGAAAGCAACAGCTGGAAGCCCTGAATGAGTTTCTTTTGGTTGGATAGGGGATAGAGAGAGACAAAGTGAAAAGCAGCCTTTGTGGTGGTGGGTGTTTTGCTCTGGACAGTAAAGGCATAGCACAGCTGTGGACCCCCAACTGGATTCATCCTTTCCCAGCTCTATTCACACGTTTCAGGTGTGCTACAAGTTAGGGGCTTGTCTGACTCCACAGCAAACTGGTTTGCATGGTTTGCATTGAATTTCCTCTCTTGTAGAAAGATCTCCTCTGGATCAATGGAAGAGCTAAAACATCTGCCTTGTCAAACTCTTTCTGCAGTCAGCACTCGCCATTTTCATACATGAGAACTCTTTAGGGAAAGCTTTTCTACATGCTTTAGATGAAGACTTGGAGATGATGCAGCTATTGAGGCTGTGATTGCACTTAGCAGCTGCCAGCCTTGCTCTGGCAGAGTATGGGACATGCTTTGTACAGAGGCAGAGGAGCAGAGTGCTTGGAGCTGGGTGATGCTCACCATGTGTTCTTGTGTAGGGCGCTGCTTGCAGCTCAGCATGAGCCCCATCCTCTGTGGCACTGGGGTACACACCTAATACTCTCTGATGATGGCTCTTCGAGGTGCAGCACAGGCAAAAGCAGGTTCAGTAACAGTAAGGACCATGCAAGGGCAGATGGGAGATGTACAGAATTGTCCTTGCAGGGTAGAGGTTGAATGTCACCCTCTGAGCTCCTGCACTGGGGGGAAACAAAAGCCTTGAGATCTGCCATCTTCCCTGAAGTCATGCTGAGCAGTAAGGCCAATGGGACAGCACAGCTCCCTCAGGATTTTCTCATGCAGGACAGGGACTTCTGAAAGAGCTGGCATGGGAAAACCCCCCTGCCTCTCAAGGCACTTCATCTGTGTGAAGGAGAAGTCTTCCAGACAATGGCCCTTGTGATGGTGGGGAATGGTCCTGGAGATAAATTCCTTTATCCTGCTTTACCCTACTTCACTGAGGACTTCCTAAACTAAGAGCTTGTGGGGCAGTCTTGTGATGTTTTAACAGAATGGTGATTCAATTGAAAATGGAGCCACTATTAAAGATAAATCATGAGCTGAAGTCCTTCTTTTATTGTTACCATTCACAGGTTTTTAGTTTTTTTTTTTTTTGGGTTTTTTTTTAATATATCTTGGCAGTGAATAAGAAAAAACAAACAAACATTCACAAATTGGACTAATTGAGATGAAGCTGCTGTTAGGAACCAACTTAGCATACATCTTGGGCTTCCTCAGGGTTTTAGGTCCTCCAGCATTCTTATTATTCTTTTCCAGTCAGTTAAGCTGAATGCAAATGGCAAAACATGAAATTAAAAGGCAAAAAAAACCCAAAACACCAAACCAAAGGGGAAAATCACTTCAAAAAGTCCCCCCAAAAAACAACACCACCCCAGGGTGAAGGAGAGTTGGCTGTTACAACCATACATAGCTCTTAAGCAAAACACCCACATTTTCATGCAGTGTTCTAATACTAGCTGACTAATCTCTTTGAGGTGTTCACCTTGGAAGGCTCCAAACCCAGCTGTATCTTAATAACAACTAATATCAACTCCTCTCACACAGGGGCAGTAAGTGTCTGAAGAGGTGCATAAGTGCTGGGGCAGCATTTGTTTCCTGAACAATGGGTCTGCTTTCTCCTGATGGAGACAAGCCCAGCAGAATCATAGAATTTTTTAGGTTGGAAAAAACCTCTAGGATCATTGAGTCTAACTATTAACCCAGCACTGCCAAGTCCACCACTAAACCATGTCTCTAATTTGCTTTAGATTCATACACCATTTACCTCAACTCAGGATTTCCTGAACTGTAAACGGCATTGCCTGTCAGGACAAATAAAACCCCTGAATGAAGGCATCTGAGGTGATAAAGGTATTTGTCCCTGCAAGGCCTTATGAAAGAGTGGCTTTATGTCTCTCACAATATTCCTTTCAGTGAAAAAGTGCTAGCTTCATTTTTCAATTAAAAATAGTGCATGGTTCATACTTATGTGGTAATGATTTGTAAAAGTATTTATGTTTCCTAAATAAGCAGTAATTAAAAAAATTAAACAGCAAATCTGTGGCCCTTTAGGAGCTATTTCCTGCCACTGTGCTATGCACCAGGGATGTGTGAAACTTCCCAATCATAGCTGGGGACCAAAGCAGATTATTTTCTTCAAAGGCCTCGGTCTCTACATTCAAAATACAAAGCACCATCCCTATGCTTTAGTATCATTAGTGGTGTAAGACTGAGAAAGGAGTTGTTATGATTCATTTTAAAAGGAAAAAAAATTATCCCTCAGCCTATTTGAATTCCTCATTCTCACAGAACGTTTTGCTTAGAAAGAGAAGCTAAGTTACTGTGGAAGGAGGTATGGTATGAATATTGGTATGGGAGTCTCATATTCCATGAGTTGCGATGGAAAACTCTTGAAAGAACACAGAAATACCACACAACTGTTTAAAAAAGGAAGAGCAATTAATTAAAATAATTTTGAACACGAATTGGCTTTAAAGTACAAACACAATTTGGCCAGGACATTGGATTAATGGATCTTGCCAAAGGGTTTATGGCATTAAATCATCTAATCTAGCCGTGCTTTCAGACCTGAACAAAAGACCAATTCTGTAACTCAGTCTCCTCTGTGAGCCCGCTCCATGTGCCCTGGGGTTCCTACTGCAGTCTTATTCAGCTGTTCCATAAAAACTAACCTTGCATAGATATCATATTTTTACGGTTTCTCCAGCGTGTACTTAAGATATGTCTCACCATGAAGACTGAATTCCGTTGCCTAATCAGAAGTTTCAAATACTGGTTTTGATGCCCCATGGTGCCCACCAGGGCTGGCAGATGTAGCACATCCCTGAGGGAAGGCTCATGGCTTTCTGCACAAGGAACTATTTCTTGTCCCGTGTGAAGTGATAGCACATTTGAATTCCACTGTGATAGCCAGTTTTATTATTATCAAGAAATATACTCTTACTACATTCGGAGTGTTGTTTGTTTTGATTCTCTGTGAAAATTTAAAACCAGATGGAAAACAGTTTTTCTGAGGCTACTACATCTTCCTGGAGAGTTACTGGAGAGACGAGCTGCATAATGACATTTTGTAGCTTGACTCCTGAAAACTGGTTTGATTTCAGGTCAGTCTTTTTACTTTTGATGCAGACTGATGGCATATAGCAGAGAAAAAATACATGTTCTTCTCCTTTATCTGAGTCTTAACTCATTTACCCAGCTGATGTATCAATCCACACAAAGAGCTGTGTGCAAATAACACAGGATAATGTTTATGTAGGCTAATTTTGCTCTCAGTTATACCCACTCCACTCCGCTCCTTTCATTGGGGTTGACAGGTGTAAATGAGAGCAGCTGATTTTTTACTCTATGACCTTATAATGAACTGAGTGAGATTCTTCAGGGCTTGGTTGCCTGTACCATCATCATCATCATAATGATGTAACTGCAGTAATCCTATATGGCTTCATTGCTGCCGCTGGGGACTGGCTCCGTTCACTTAATTGGCCACTGGATGGTGATCCCTCTTGGTGAAGCTTGCCCTGAGTTAAACCTGGGATAGCAGTGGGTAAAAGCTGGAGCCATATGATGACTCTTCAGTGGTGCCTGGTGTGTGTGTTACATGCATAGAGAGCAGAGATACCTCTTGGGTCTCTTACAGGAATGTGTCCATATCTGAAATCACAGAAGATAAGTACAGTTCATATCCCATTCCAGTCTCAACAGCAAGGATCTGAACTCAAGAGGGCTGAACCTTCATTTCTCCCATGTTCAGGCATGGACAAATGAGTGAATCCATGTGAGGGAGCAGCAATCCCAGGCTGCACTCAGTTTCTTTCTCCCAGGGCTCTTGAACATGCTTTCTAAAGTTTATAGTAAACCTACACACAACCAACTGGACAATATAAAGACAAGAACAGGCCAAAGAAGGGGCAAGTGTTGTATGCATCTTAACATTCAGTTGTTGTCTAATATTTAGTGAAGCTTTCTGCTTGATCTAACATGTTATTTGGAAGCATCTCGATAAAAACCTTTTATAAAGATGTATAGCTGCAGACACATATTCACAATTATCAGAAACTTTAAGATGTTTGCATAAATAGAAAGGGCTCACAGTCTGTGAGCCTTCAAGAGCTAGATGAGATGAGAAATGGATAGAAAACTAAGAAAAGCCACACTAACAAGTACTATGACATCAAGGAGATCTTCTTTTACTCATCTGATGACATGTCATGTGTTCTGGAGACTGACAATTTTGGTATCCTGGCTCTCTGTGGATCATCTATCACAGAATCGTTGGAGTTATGCAGAACATCTGTCTCCTTAGAGGAGGCTAAAAACAGGAATGGATGCCTGATGACAGCCATTGTAGACAGACTAGAAGGGAGCAAAATATTTTTTCTCAAGCAAATCAGTTGATTATCTTGAAAAAACATTTATGGAACAGAAGAAATCACCTGACTAAATCTAGCAATCACCTGCTCTCTGAAGGGGGTGGACCTCTGAGTGAATCAGACAAAAGAAATAATAGGGGTTCCAGAAGTGATGGAGGTCAAAGTTCCTAATTCCTTAGATGATTTCCAGGTGTTCCTAATAATTCTTGCAGTCAGGGAGTTCCTCTCCTTGTAAAGTAGTGTCTTTGCATCATCTTTATGCTAATATTCATGATCTCTGAACTTACCAAGTGTCTATGTATGTATTTCACTATAGTGGGTAGATAACAGTGAAACAATCAGTCACAACATATTGTAATGATAGGAGCAAGAGGAAAGAAAATACAAATTAAAGTAACACTTGTGCAAGATTCTATGTACCAAAAACTGGGTAAAAATGTAATCTGTGCTCTTTGGTCTACATTATGCAGTGCTTTTCATCTGGAGGTGGCACCATTATAGGTCATACTGATGTCATAATTGCAAAGCCTTTAATCTCTGAACGCCACCAAACATTCCCAGGAGAGAATGTGTGCACCTTACAGAGACTGCAGCAACGTCTAATTTTGTTTTACTTTTTGTTTGTTTGGTATCTTGTGTTAATTAAGGACAATCTTAAGTCCAAGCTTAGTTTTATCACTTAGATAAGTGACAAGCTGTAACAAGGATGTGACTGACCCTTGTTTGATGCCAGCTCAAAAGTCTTTCTGACTAAAAGATATGGCATGGTGGGAAAGATATCTGAAGAAGTGAAATGATTTAACTACAATTGCACAACAGATCAATTTTGAACCCTTTTTTTATTAAATCCAAGCAATACTTCCTCATTGGCCTCTTCCCATGACAGGAATAGTCCAGAGGGGGGGTTTCATTTCAGCAATGATTGCCACAAGGAGTTCAGATAACGGGGTGCTAATAGCCTAAACATGTAAAATAGCATGAATCCTAGCTTGCACCAAGGTTTCCCTGTCAGTGTAGCATGCTGCTTTCTTGGGTGCTCATTAGATGCCTGTAAATGCCTGTCAGAATTTATTTCCTACTTTTTTCCCCCCCATCTCACTTACTTGCACGGGTCTTGTCTCTTCAACCACATAATTCAATTATTGAGCATGAAAATATTTCCCCCTGTATTCTGATTGTTCTGTGGCTGATGATGGCATGAGGTGCCATGATGGAGTGCACTCAAGGAGCTCTTAGATGAGCATATATATTTGCATTGCTAATTTCGTGCCTTGAGAGGGAAGGCAATGGTTGACTTTGTTCCTTGTTTGATTCATGAGATCTGTCTCATTTTACTAAGGATGGATTTGTGTGTAGGCAGGGAGCGGGGCTGGATATATGGTTTGAATTGCTAGCTCTTGTGCACAAGTGAAGTACTGCTTGTTTGCAAGAAGATACTGAAAAATGGGAAAACAATTGCATTACAAAACATTTGTTAAGGTGCCTATGGGAAGTTCTGTGTGTAAAGACCTACACAAAGATATGCTCTTGGTCTGTTTGGACACGAAAAGGGAGATGATCCATGGAGAACATAAAATGGATAGCTTGAAACAAATACAAGTCATTGATTACACAAAAATAAATGTTTTGCATGGGCTTAGTGCTAGCATCAGGCTCATATAATGCTGGTAGGATGAATGAAAGCCATAAATCAATGCAATCCAGAAAAGAATAGTGTTTCTTTAACAAGTGGTATAAGATTTGGAGACTTAGGCCAGACTAAGTACGAAGTAAAAAGCTTCACAAAAAAATAATTGAGGTCCCTGCAAAATATTTCAATTTTTTTATTGATTGAAGGCAATTATCCCTTAATTGCATATTTAAATGAGGTATTAGGAGGTTTAACTAAGCAATGCCTCTTAATTGCTGCTGCACACTAGGTGTCACAGATTGTGTTTATTTCATATGTTAATTAAAGAGAATGGGTATTTTATTTTATTGACTAGCGGGCTCTTCAGGCTGTACTGCTTAGGACCAAGGATGTCTCAGGTGTCCACAGCAGCCTGGGTGTTAATGTAATCATGAGAAAGGTTCTGGTTTTAAATGAAGAGCTATATCTCCATTTCATGGATATTTTCAGCCACTTAGACCATATCTAAGTAGTGGGAGGGAGAATGTTAGCCCAGGTAATGTTAACTAAAAGGATACAGAAGTGCTTACGTGCAGGCACAACCACAGCAAAGGTATGCACATCAAGAGCACAGGTTTTTTTTTGCCCCTGCTGAACACACAATTCTAAGTCTGTGAGGCAGGATCTGATGGGGCTGAAATTTTAAATACCTGGCATAATTTCCAGGCTATGGCATAATTTTTGAGGCTTTATTGCACAGCCATATATGGTTCATACCTTGGAGTTAGCAGCCTCACTGCCATGAGATCAGGGGGAAGTGTCTGGATGCCACATGATATTTCTGAGCTGGTTTTTGGGGATAGCAGCACATGAATGGCAGGGTTTTCTGTAAAAAAAAATAATTTCTTGTCTGACTAACTGTGTAGCTGCTGAAAGAGTGTTATACAGGCAGAGACAAACATTAAAGTGGGGTAGAGCTCTTCTCTAGTGTGTAGTGCATGCCTACTACATGTGTGATACACAGGGTTATACACCTCAGGCTCTAAGAGTGCCCTCTTTTTCTGTAAGATAAAAATAATCAGTCAGAGTGTTGAAAAGGCAAGAGACAAGATATCCTGTCTAATCACTGGAGTACTATGGTGTATCTATATGGAGGGGGCAGATGGATGGATGCTGCAAACTGGCCAGATACAAACCTTCTCTGGGACAGAAACCATACAGCCGTGTTAGTGAGGTTTGTGCCTGAGCTAATAAGGCCCACTGGGAGGCAGAGCGTGTTAATTCAGGAATACTGTAACACTCCTGCCGTCAAACAGCTTCTGGATCACAGCATGTGTAGCTCAGAGCATGGGCAAAGGGGACACAACACATCTCACCAGCGTGGTGGGGCTGGTGAGAAACTGGAGGTGGTTTCAGGGCATATCGGGGCTGTGCCTGCTCGGGGCACGAAGGAGCTCTCGGAAATGCTTGTAAGGAGAAGTGATCTGGAGTTGGAACCAGAGGAAAAAATATCTGCCAGAATGACTGGGAGGGGGTGGGGAGCCTATCCTATTATGGGAAACCCAGAAACAGCGTATTTTGTCTGGAAAAACAGGAGCAGATGGCAGGAGCCTGGGCAATCTTCAGGCACAGGCCTAGGGCAGCAGGCTGTGTCCTTGTCTGAGGAGGCAGTGGCTGGTTTGCAACAGGATCAATGGCTTTGTCCACACACCAGGTCTCTGCAGGGTCCTCATAGGAAAAGGTGGAGTGCAAGTGGGTGGAGAAAGAAGCAGGATTCTCCAGCTGTTTCTGGGGGAAGGGGTTTTGACCAAGAAAGAGGGAAATTCACAGACCCATTCCCACTCTGCCCAAATTTTTCCTCCCCAGGTGAGCCCTAGGGACTCTTCCCAATTTTTGACCCATTCTCACCAGTTTCTGATCTCTCCCTGGCACTTCTGCTGGTCAGTGTTAAAAGGAAGGCTATTTCTGTGTTACTACATATTCACAGCAGTGGCACTCATTTGGAGTCATGGTGGACGCTCAGCACAAGGAAAACTGGAGACCCACAACATCAAAAAGGCAAAATTCACATAAGACTACATGGATATAAATTAATTTTGAATAAATTCTTGCTGGAAATTTGGTGCATCTTAACAGTAGAGCAGTGAGGTTCAGAAATGGCCTTCTGGTTAGGCAGTAGAAGCAAAAAGTATTGTTGTGATAGAACTGAACTGGTTTGTTTATTGTATCACCAGTTAGTATTTTGGAGCTGGCTATTGCTAGGGAATAGCTCTTCCAACTCTGTGTTCAAATATAATATTACACAAATTGGGTTTCTGGTTTGTTCTTCTACCTTTTGCTGAATATATATGGAAATTTCAAAGAAACACCAAAATGCCATGCCTGTTGTTTGAGCACAAGGCATCTGGCTTTTTTTTTGTGTTTGGGAAAAAACAACTGGAGCCACTAATGATGGAATGATCATGGACATAATTTCTGCCTTCTGTCAGAATATAAAAATGCAGTGCCAGAGTAAAAACCATCAGCCCCAAGTATTGACTGGACTGTTAGACTGAATACTGAATTTGCTCTCTTTTAAATGTGTTAAATCCAACCCTAGATTAAATTTAAACTACTCTGCTACAGCATAATCCATGAGGGATATCCTGACTTTCCACTGACTTTATTAGAGCCTTTACTGAACAATTAGAGCAAAGCACAAAATATGCAGCATGGATGTAGAGATGAAGTGGTTAACAGCCTCTTTTTTTGTGGGTAATTTCCCCTTATAGTTTTTACTGTGTCATAATTAGCAAAGCCCAAGGGTTCAAATCTAAGCTAAAAAAGGGCAGTGGCATGATAGTTTGTGTATTGTTACTATTGCTTACTACATCTATCATTATCATCTCACCATGACCTTGGGCTTCCCCCACTGGTTTATCATCTCTTCTCTCCATCACCTATGTCTGTTGAAAGCTCTGTGGGGCAAATCTGGTGGTTTGGTGGTCCAAACCAGACTTAATTCTGTATCGAGGCCTGTAGGAGCATCGGAGCAACTTCCTTGGCAAGACAAATACTGCTGTGCCAGTTTCCTCTCCTGGAGTCCAGCAGCTGATTGTTGTAGGTGCAAAAGATGGCTGAGCTTTCCATGCAGACTGTTACAGCATGGTCAGGGAGCGCCTCTGCTCTGCCTCAGAACACTGCCTGCCATGATGCAGAAGTAAGGACACATCAAGGGAGCTGATGTGAGAGCCCTCAGGAAGTGGAAGAGGCTTGGATGTACCTCCAGTTCAGTTTTAAGAGAGCTCAACCATGGGTTGATGACATTCATCAGCCGGACATTTCCCTCCAGTAGATATGGGCCAGGCACAGCTGCCCCAGCAGCTGCAGAGACTTCATGCTCTTCTGGCAGCAAGTCTTTAAAAAGTTGAAATATTTTTGTCTATCTAACATCTTTGGGCCAATGCAAGAGTGCATGAATGGGACATGGCAGCTTCTTAATGATTAAATGGGAGAGAAATCAGACTGGACAATTTATAGTTCCCTTTTGGCCAGAAATCTTTGGAACAATGTGCTGTCCCTCGCTGGTCAAACAGTTCTGAGAAGCCCGTAATTTAGCCCTTAATGTAAGAGAGTTTTAATATTGCAACACACAGCACAATGGCTTGAAGAGAACCAGACGGGTCTTGACATCACCAGCCTTTTTCTTCCCTTCAATTCCCCAGCGCAGTTTCTATTGTTTGAGCCTCATCACTAATGGCATTGGAGAGGGATCCAGCATTGGCCAACTGCTAGGGCTCTCGCGACCATATCATTATTTCTTCTCCTAGTAGATCTAGGCAGGACCATGATCAAAATACTGCAGGCTGACAGCAAACTTCTGCTGCCATGAGAGGAGCCGAACTGCTGTTTGTGAGGGCAGGATGGAAATTTCAAAGTTAATCTGGTTCCCATCTCTAGAACTATTTAACTGCAGCACACAAAGCATTCGCAGTGCACAGGGAATTCAGTCGTTTTATGCAGGTCAGCCATACGATGAAAAATTTTATATCAAAATGTTTAACTTCAAAAAGGGTTAGATTCAATTTCCTGGTGAAGGTTTGAGTCAGTTCTCATTTTAATCTCCCCTACATTCCTGCCCCTAGGTAAAATGTCATTGTATTGTCACGTTTGGTTGTAATAATTGTAGTCATTTGGCCAGCAACAAAATCACAGGCCTGAACATTTCTGATGATTTAATCCAAATTCAGATCCAGATATGTCACCTGTCCCATCTTTGAAATGAGTGGAGCCGTTTATTTGCACCTGGATCATCAAATTAGGATGCAGCTCTGTCCTCTGAGGTCCTTGGGTGTATCTTACCTTATCTGCTGCTCCCCAGACAACATTTTTCCTGTTTAGGGCAGCTGCTCAAATGACTGATTCTGAAGCTGCTGGAATAATGCGGACTCTTCCCCCATCCAGAGGAACCAGTGGTGTCCCATTGTTTGTGTATTTCCCCATCATAAGTAGTCCATGAATATGCTTCCTTAAGTCACCGAAGGAAAATACTTCCAAGAAAAAAACTCCTGTCTTGTCTTTAAGAAAAATATTTGGACTGGTAAAATGCATTGTACTATGAAGGATAGTTCCAATTTACAGACTCATGAGCTTATGAGTGGAATAAGCCTCCATCCTTATCTTTATGTTACAGCAATGGCACCCACATACGATAAGTCTTTGCTGGCAGAATTTTGAGAAAGTAATTCCAGTGCAGTGAATATAAAATAAATGCTATCAAGGAAAAATATTTTTTGCTCCCCTGGAATAGAAAACATTATTGAAACTGTTGGATGCCTCAGGAGTCTATTCATGCAAAATCTATTTCTGCAGTCAAAATATATTCTATTCTGCAGATATTTTTTTTTTCAATATGTGACTGAGACTTCAAGACAGAAAGAAATAGCCATTTTGGCCAGGAAAGTACTGGCATGTGGTCTGGTTTTAGGTGAGTGTAGATTTTGCATGAAAATTATAGTAATTATGGGTATTTGTTAACAGCGATTTTTGCACTTTAACGGCCTAATCGCATGGTCAACAGCTGGAAGTTGCTCTATGCAGATTCTTACCTAACACATAATAAAAGTCACCCTTTGCTGCATTTCCACAAAGAAACAAATTATAGGACAAAAGGAACCTGCCAAATGCAATCTTTCATCCTCTTCTGGTTCTTAAAGAGAATGTTTGAATATTCTGATTTTAAAAAAGGGATAAAACAAAAGGAAAAATAATTTATGTATATCTAAAACACGTGTATAAAGAAAAAAGGAATGGAAAGTGCTGATGTATATGTACCACTTAGTCTTTCATTTTAATATATGCATTTTCTTTGCATTTGAAAGTTCCTGTGTCATGCATGGTACACATCTGTTCCTTTCATTTTTAATTCTGTTTTAAATACGTATTTTTAATTTCTCCCTGTTGTTTTCTCAAATGGTTCCATTACAGCAATTTAAAATCATATCCAACAAGCAAAACCACACAAAATGACTCTTGTCATATTGAAAATCTTGGCAACCTGATGAAGAATTTGCTACCTAACTGGAAGCAATAATCAAAAAGGAAAACCAGAACAAATCTGACCCAACCTTTCCCCTAGAGTGCTGGGAAACACCTTGGTTTAGCATCCTGGTTGCCAGGTGTCCCAGTCCAGGCACAGTACAACCAGTTAGAAGTTGCACTAGCCACTGGCATTGGTGGTTTACATCAATCTTTTTTTTTGCACTTAGGAGTGCCTAGGAAATAAAAGGGCAGTTGCTGAGTTATTGTAGCTTCAAATCCTTAATTTCCTTGTGATGAATACCCTTTATCCTTAGGCTTTCTAATAAGACACTGTCAATATCTATCACTTCTAATCTTCTGCATCTTTGTCCCTGTTTCTTTTCTGGACACTGGCTGGCAAATGTGCTCAGAATTTTCTGTTATCAAGTTTTCCAAAATGAGGGATGCTGGTGATACAACCACAGCTTCACCAGGAGAAACATACAACTCCAGCCCTCTCTCTTTCTTGCCTTTGTCATTGCTTCCCTTCAAAGTTGTACAGATTGTGTTACAAGCATTGAGTTATATAAAGTGCACACCCCTTAATGTTGATTTGTGTATGGAATCAGTGAGTTTGTTTGTGCTGTTTATAATGTCAACACTAGCTACTGAAAGGCAAGTGTAAATTTAGTCTAAAACTTGCAGATGAGGAAAAATGACTGCCAGGAAATTATGGAGGAGTGAAAACCTTGAAGAGCTCCATAGCCTCCATAAGAAACTCCATTTTAAAGGACCAAAGCAGAACCCAAAACATGGCCCATGGGGCCCTGTCCCTGGTTCATGCTGGTTTGCTGGGGCAAGGGTGGGATGCCAGTTTTCTGGGGTTTCAAGTGGGACCTGAGCATCCCCACCAAGTCCCAGGTGAGAGAGAGCTTAGAGGAAAGCACTGGCAATGCTCCAGCACAGAATAGTTCCCACCTAACACCAGCCTGGTATCTGAGGCTCTCCTGCAGGTCTAGGGAGCCACAGCTGCCGGGGGCAGCTGGGTGCAACTGGGGCAGCAGTGAAGGTTGTTCTCCATTTCCCACGGTGTTACAGGAGCTTCCCAGCTGCTGACCAGGCTGGGAGACACATACTGTGCTTACAGGTCTTACCCTGAGGCGCAGTCTTACCCCTCAAAGTCATCCTCCTTTCCATCAGCAGGCACTTGGCGTGCCTTTGGGTTCATTTTGCTCTTTCTCCCTTCTTGCCACTGTATAATTCTTTGATAATTTATGAATTGCTGTGAGTCTTTGCCTTGGCTCTTATTAGAAACTGTGCATTTTAAAGGTGTTTAGTTCTTTCATTGCTAGTATTAATCGCTTCACTATCAATTCCCTATTCCCATCTGTTGTTTTGAAATAGCATTATATATTATTATGCCTTTTCATTGCTTCAGCTCTCTGTCATAGCTGACTGCTTGTTTACTTCACCCTCTGTGGAGCTTCCAAAATCCTTTTTCTCCCTTGTTCTCATGGCAATGCTCCAGCTCCCTGAATTCTGGTGTGTTCACCAGAGGTGCTCCTGCATAACCTGTAGGGCGTTTTGCTCCAGAATTTTAACATCTCTCTCAGTTTACCTCCCTCTTCCTGCCCAGCTACCTGTCCTGCTTCTCTGCTGAAGGCAACTGCCCTGTGTGGCATCAGTATCATCTGTGTATTTGTACCTGTAGCTCAGCTGCCAGCCTGGCACCTCAGATGACACCACCAGCAGCAAGAAGAGGCACAGCTGAGTTACTGGGAAGCCTCCACTGGCTCCATTAATGTCTGTCAGGTACTCATCAGGTTCCACATGAGAACCCAGGGGATTTGATTAGGTATTTCATAGAAGAGTTACCTTGGATGTTGCTGCAATACTGTAGTATCTCATTTACTGCCTTTTTTCTCCCTGTTTATCCTTTCCTTCTCCTATAGCATTTTTGTGCCCTTTTCCTAACTAATTGGTTTCCCAATTTTATTACTACTTCTTTCCTACCTGCTAATAGCAAGACTGTTTCTAAGCTGCTTTGTCAATTCTCTGTTACACCTATTTTCACCTCCTGTCTTCTAACAAACATATTTTATCAATGCTTCCAATTTTCACAACATCAAATGTAATTTCTGCCTATATTTCAGGCTATTTAATCTGTAGCACCTGAAAGAACTAGGTATTTATGCTTTCAAGGGAAAAAAATTTCATTAATAAAGGGTTGGGATTCTTTTTTTCAGCAGCCTTTCATAGGACCATCCATAACTTACATTTTAATCCCTGTAGTGCTAAGTGCATGAGCAGAAGAGATAATAATGGTAAACACCACTTCAGCCAATGTCCCCTCCAGCTGCCATCTCTGAAATCTCTTCTCTGCCCTTCACAGTGACCTTGTCCCACACTGCCTGGGTGGATTCCTGCAGCTTGTTTCTCAATCTCAATTACATTATAGGTTGTATGACGGTGTATATGCAGAACTGGAGTATTTTTCTGGAGGAGAGAGAAATACTTCTGATTCAGAACATAGTTCTAAACATAGGAATGGGAATATTGGTCTGGCACAGGGTTAGAAAGCACCATACTGTTCAGGTACCACGTCATGTAAATCCTGTCATATGGAGACCAACCTCTGTTGTTGAAAAGAATCATTAGCTTGATGTGTTAATCCTGTTCTTCCATTTGGAATGTTGCTATTCTCTTAGAAAGACTTTTCCCCCAATTTTTTTTTTAATTTCTAAATTTTCTAAATTTATGGGAGGCTGGTTTCTATCCAGTTCTTGCCCAATGGATGACTTATTTTTCTCCTCCAGCTGGTATTTGCCAACTGTTTATCCAGGATAGGGCAGTTCTCTATGCCTTCAAGATTTCATTTTCATGCTAGCTGAATATGCCAAGCTCCAGCTTCTTTAGTACAGCTAACAGCCTGTTCCCCAAGCATCTCAGCACTGTAGTCTAAATGAATTTCAGTTTGAAGTTCTGATTTTTGAATGTGGGCAGCCAAAGGAGTAGACAATATTTCAGATCTTGTTGTAGTACTGTTCCACACAGTTATCTTAAGACTTTCCTGTTACTGCTGGGACTATCTTGCCTGGCATGGGCTGGATTCTGCCTTTGCAAGGGTGGTCCCTGTTGGTGGCTTAGAGTCATTCATGCTCTCCTTAGCTCCTGTACCAGCTTAACCCATCTCAGTCATTTTCTACCGATGAGAGCTCTTTTTACAGTAGCTGTGGTAACAGCCCCTCAAAGAATGAGCTTTTATTTCATTCTATTCCTATAATGCCTGTCTTTCAGTCTACTGCCCTCATCCTCTTCTGTATTAACACTTTCTTTTACCTGTGGACAATTAGTATCCCAATCAGCATCCCAGAAGTAATGACTCTATCTATTTATATGCAAGTTACCAGGAAAGAGAGAAAGTAGAATTTCTCAAATCTGAATGTAGAGAAAGTTCATTCATGTCTCTCCTTCAGTTCTTTTTGCAGTACTGCAAGTGATCGTTTTCATTTCAGCAGGCTCCCACTCAACACTTCCTTCATGCATCCCTATTTTCTCTAGCTAAAAAAATATTTCCCATCTGACACCTTATTAAATGCTTTGCTGAAACTCAGATAAATTATATCTACCATATTTCCTTTGTCTAAAAAATCTTTTATCTCTTAAAAATCCTATCAAGTTAGTCTAAAACAACCTACCATTAGCAAATTCAAACCCTCTGGTAATATTTTAGTCCATTCCCAGTTTATCTCAATGACTTAAATTACTTCTTTCTTTCAAAATTTGTTCCTAAGCCTTGAGACATTTGAGATCAGACTAACTTTTAATTGTGAGATCTCTTTTCTTCTCACACTGAACTGGAGATACTGCCTTTTACTATTTTCTAATCCCATGAGTAGATAGCTCATCATGAATACCTGCAAGTTCCTGTAGTTTCACGTGCCAGTTCTGTCTGAATTCAGAATGGGATTACCAAGGTCCTCACAACTGGAGACAATTAAGCTCTTAGATTTTTTTTCTGTTGTTTCCAGTTAGTAAAATCTCATTCCCATACAATTAAGCTTTTAGATTATTTTGCTGCTGTTTCCAATGTAATTGAACCTCATTCCCATTATACAGCTTCCCTTTGCACTTCTGTTCAGTGTCATTACTCTCACTGAAGTTTGAACTGAAGGCTCTTTAAGTGGTTCTTTATCCTGCAGGTCCATAGATGACTGAGTGTTTTCCTCCTGCTTGGAATACAGCTTTGAGATCTCGTAAGCACCAGCGATTCAAAGAATCCTCCAGCTTCTTTCCCATCCCGTTGCAGAGACACACAGTGTGTTGACTTTGGCAGCTGGGGCGCTCAGAGCACTTAGTCCATGCCCTTTTGAAATGGAGAACATTAGTCCTAGCCTTACTTCTATTTGTTCTTCCATTTAATGTAAACTGAATCAACGCGCAATCACTTGAGCCAGTGCTGTTTCTCAGCTCTGGTCTGCTAAAATGTCTTCATTGCTTATCTAAACCAATGGAAAATTCCAATCATTCTTTTAATATCTTTCTGTAATAAACACAATTGTATACATTATTTATAATTGTCTTCACCAGCTACTTAATTTCAGTGATACCAGAATGGCCAGCAATCTTTTTAGGAGTCATTTTGTCTTGATTGTGCTTAATAGGGAGAAATAAAGAGCCCAACACACAGGAGGAATCTTGAGCATAAGTGGGGATGATTGGAATTTGTGGGAAATTCCAGCCTTTTTAGCCCAAGTTAGGATGAAACATAAAAGTATTTATACTAAAAGGAGTATGTTTCCAGGTCAAATGAACTGCTTGAAATGTTTCATTTTGTCTTAAGTCCATTAGAACTGATTCAATAGTCTTTTCATTTCTTTTTCCCCTCTGGCATTTTGAAATTTGGGAAAAAAAAGTGACCTGGCAGAGATGAAAATGACTTTAATAATAAATGTTCATATTTTTATTCTTCATAGAAAAGGTACTTTTAAAATTACTTCCTGTGTTGTTTCATACAAGGCAGTGGATTTAAAATATGCTCGCCCCGTAACACAAATTAAACAGGAATGTGTGATTCATGTGATCAATCACAGCTAAGCAAACTCTGCAAATTGTAGAAATGTTAGCTGAATTATTCTCACTGTGACCGAGGGCTCTGCTAGGTGTATTTCTAAAGTGCATGCTTCTGCTTTGTAATCACTGCAAGTTTGGTGGCATGTTTCCTGGGAGGGAATAAGTGCCCCTTGATGCCAACGTTACGCTGACTGTGGTAGATTTTGAGGTTTGTTGTCTCTGTAGAGAGGACGGTCCTAATAAAGAGGCATCTGGGCCTTCTTGTCTCTTTTCATCTATTAAGATATGTCAGGCTAGACTCTGGACAGCTGGATTGTGATGTTTTTGCCCCTAGGGTGTCTTGGGGTAGTGCAGTAGGAGAGCGTTGCTATCTCCAGGAGCCAGTGAATCTGAGAATATGTCTCAAGGATGAAACCTGGAGAAGTGCAAAGAATGATTTCATCTTGATTAATTACACAGTATTGATCCTCTGTGGAAAGAGCAATTATCCCAGACACTCTCCTCGCTGAAGTGAAAGCCACCGGGAAAGCCACTCTGATAAAGAGGATGAACGTTTTCCCTCCAAAGGGCTCAACTGGTTTTATCCTGAGGGCCTGCAGTGTTAAATTTAGACTCAAAGGGAAAAGAATTCTAGCCTCAGTGTAGATGTGCCTAGCTTATATCAAGTGCAACAGAAGTTGAGCAGACAAGACACAGGGTTAAAACTCAGCTCCCATGGGTTAAGTGTGAAATATAACCTTGTGCATCTTTTCATTAATGGCTTTGTCCAGAAATTTCAAAATCTGGAAGTTGTCTGTTGAATGTTATCATAATGAGGATGTCACTCTCCTTCACCCATTGCCTTGCCATGCTGTGAATATCTCCATAGGCATTGATCCAAAGGATGCCAGATTCTACTCTATGCATCAAGGAAATACAGCTTAAGCATGAACAGGAATCTGCCAGATGCAGGCTGTCTGAAAGATATGCTGACATTGTCTTCTTATATTGCAAGGAGGTGCTACTCTCAAAATTTTATTTTTTTAAGTTCAATATAATTTGTCTGTATTCATCGACAAGATGTATACATCAATAGAATTTATAGTATTGGCCAGAGGTTAAGCCCATTCATTTCCCTAAGTTTTCTCTGTTTTTATTGTTTTGGGTTTTTTTTCACCAGGCTGCATTTTCTAAAAGGGAAGTGTTTCCAGTCACTGAAGGGTAGAGCCACCCATACCCAGTCAAATCAGTGCTAATCCATGGCCCCGTGCTTGCTCTCTTTGGTGCACCTGGAGCATGGACTTCACCACCCACTCAATCTGAGGCTGTTGGGACTCTGCAGCCCTCCATGGTATAAAAGCCTGAGGATAGCTCAGCTTTTTATTAAGGCCATCATTCTCTTCTTGCCCCATAAAAGTAGACAAGGAATTTGAGGAAGATCTCCCCATTAGCTGCAGATGCCTTTCCCTTTGAAGCCTTTCTGGTCACACAAGGTCTGCACAGATCTCCTCAGGGATGTTGCCCTCGAGGTAGCTATTCCAGCACACTTCTCTTTTCTCCTAGTTATCTCCTGTGTTAAGAATCACTCATGTTAACCATTTGCATTAACAAATCCAGACAAACTGCTAGTGGTGCCTGCTGCTTCTGTAGCATAGCTTAAACCACTGGCTCTCTTGCCAAACTCATTCTGGTCCCTTTTTTATAGAAAATTTGTCCTGGTCCATCACCTATCTTTTCCCTAGCTGTTTATCACTATGAGAAGTTTTCTAGAAAGGTTTATACACTGGAAAATCAGTGCCATGCCTACCTAACACGCAAAACACACTTCTCTCTAAGAGCTGTTTGTACCTTTCAGGAAACAAAATGCTCTCTTCTTCTGCTCAGATTCTGCAGTCTACAATTCCCGTAGTACCACTCAGAGAAGCACACATCTTTGGTGATGTCAGTATCTTGTACTCAGCCACAGCTGGGATTTTGGGGAAAACAATTTTCTAGGTATGTACAGTATGTGTAGATGACTGGCTTTTGTAGCAGCAAGCTGTATATCAAAATATTTTCCACTTTGGGGAAGTGGGTTAAATTGCCAATGTGATC
Source organism: Melospiza melodia melodia (assembly GCF_035770615.1). Lineage (NCBI taxonomy): Eukaryota > Metazoa > Chordata > Aves > Passeriformes > Passerellidae > Melospiza > Melospiza melodia. The sequence continues at coordinate 127,790,168 of NC_086194.1, read as the reverse complement.
ATAATGCAAGCTATAAAAAGATCAAAGTTGCAATGTTCTGCAACAGCATCATCCATTGAAATGTAGCAGGAGCTTGCTGAAAAAAAAAAGTGTTCATGCAATATATAAGACATTAAAAATTCTGTTACATTACTCTTGCCACAAAGATTGTAATGAAAATGGGAAATGGCACAAACGTAACCCATTCTCATTACAATCGTTAGATTGTAATCTTGTGCTCTCCTTCTCAAGAGAATGTTAAATGAGATTTTAAAGTATGGAAAATAAAGGAGCAAATAGAAACTCGAAAGCAAAAGAGGTGAGGCATGATAGACTTCTCCTGCATTCTTATGTTCTTTATTTTTGCAGTAAATCAAGAGAGAACAGTAGGATTTCAAATAAAGATGTACACTCACATAGATATACTTCTATTTTTCTTTCTTTTTGGAAAGTATATTATTTCAATATTTTTATCTTTTTCATTTTTACTGTAAAAAAAGAGTCCCTGTAAATCAAATAGACAAAGCAACACTTTAGATATCCACATATAAAGATTTTTTTTAACAGTGTAGAATTTGCCCTTATCCATCATAGTAAGAGCTGAAGGTAACACCTCCCAGTGAGAGAAAACTGTATGACTTAGGAGACTAGCAATTAAAAATCTGTCAGTCACAGGTCTGGATCCAGCCCTGATTAGATAGTGACCGAAAGTTGTTAATATTACCTGATCACCTGGCCTCGCTCAAATCCCCATGCAAGTATTTAAATGACACGCTGTAGCTGTCACTCAGCAGTGCCACTGGTGCTGCCAGCAGAAGACTAAGCATTAAATAAGAAGTGATCTAACCCTGTGTCCTTTGCTGTGGTGGTGTTTAACAAACAGGGTTTGAAGCAGGTGTAACAGGTACCTTCCTTCGAGGGTCTGATCGGGGAGGAAAGGGGATGCTGGTCTCTTCTTAGGCCGTACATTCAGGGCCTTGCAGGACCTCTTAAAATATTAATGATGGAAAAATATCTATTGAAGGCTCAGAGGCAGTGTCCCAACAAAGCCTCTGTTTTGCTTGGAGAGTCAGTGGAAGTGAATGATTGCTATGCATGGGAGTTAGAAGGGCTCCTTGGTCACTGGGGCTGTGCCCCTACAGAGTCCACGTGGCATCCTGTCCACATGGCCTGCAACTATGCTACCTTATAAACATCATACCACCTCAATAACAAAATGCATGCCTTGCAAATAAAATATTAAGATCTACAAAGGCTCTAACTCAACCCAGAGAGAAGGTGAGAAAGATCAAAGTAATTAGAAATAGTTTAGGTCTTTGCAGTTCTCTTGGAGAGCTATCTTCTTATCTGGGCCTATATTTTTTGTTGACTTTTTTTCTTTTTTTCTTTTCTTTTTTTTTGCTTACTCACTTTATTTGGCATAAGTTTGAGGTTTTGGGATTGTTTTGTTCATTCATTTTGTTCTTGTTGACTTACCTCCCTTCCCTCACCAATGAAGTGACCATGGGCTGCTCTAAGTGAAAGCGGAAGATGGAACCTATCCCTATAGACAAATCATCTGTCATAGCTTCATGTAACCTCCCATCACTCTTTGATGAATGGATATCCTAGGTAAAGCTTATTTTCTCACTTTAAATCTGTCAAGAAATTATGGAGAAAGAAATCTGATATTTCATGGGTTTATACCAGAATAAAATTCCTTTGTCCTTGATGTTTACAGTCTCCAAAGGTCAGATTTTTTTCTTGTCTACATATAAATGCTCAGAAGTGACATGGTAATGATCTGACCAGCTTTCTAGCTGAAGAACAAATCTACTCTTCAAAGAATATTTGTAAGTATCTGTAACTTCAGGATGACTTGTAGATTTCCTGTAATCTTAGTTAAAGTGTTTACATCTGAGATGAGTTCTTATTTGCAAGTTTACACTATCATGAAAATGTTATATCTGCACTAGAATTCATGACAGCTCTTCTATTTTAACTGCCAAGAGGTTTTGCACTAAGAGAAAAACCTGTATTATGGCTGGCTGTACTGCATCTAGCCTATGATAAATAGAGGACTTTTAATTTCCCAAGTATCCAGTTCCTCCAACTCCACAACCCACAAAAATTAAAAATAAAATTTTCATTCTGAAGCTTAAAATTAATTTAGTTTCTGTTGTACTGCTGTAATAAGTAGATCTAATTTAACCAGTCAGCAGTTCCTTCCATTGGACATTAATTTTTTAAAGTCTGCAAGTTAATCAACCTGTTTTATGGCTATATGTGTTTTTACATCAAAACTCCTCATTATTTCTTTTTTATTTTTCTGTTAAGTGTCTGGGATAAGTGAAAATAGCTTCTGAATATAAAAGAATCAATTAATGTTTCAATATAGGGGGGAAAAAAAACATTCCCCAAATGGGTAACTATTTCCAGTGCTCCTGACTGTTTCTCTCGCAGCTGTTTGGATCATGATCTGTCAGTGCCACCTGTTAACTAGACTGGTCTTTACAGGCTGAATATATGGTCAGAAGATGAAGAAGTTCCTGAATTTTCTCTTTTTGATTGTAATAGTCCCTCTGAAACATGAAATTAGTCTCAGGGATTTTGGAAGCTGCATCTTCACACCTATTAGAGAAGAATCTATCAGAGGACACAGATTTTAGATGATGGATAATGCTGTTTGCAGGGCTCTGTACCTGAGAGGAAATATCCAAAACCAGGTCTTGATTCAAACGAAACCTTTTCAATAACACCCTACAGCCACACTGGAGCTGCTTTGGAGAGTGAGGACATTGGGATGCTTAATTCCTGCTCCCTGAGGACAGATGTCTGGGAGAATCTTTCCCTCAAGGGGCTTCAGAGCAGCATTTCCCCTGACTGTAGGGTAACACACAGGCATCCCCTTTTGTTAATACCAAAATGCAAGCTTCTCGAGAAAATGAAAAGTGTAAGTGTTTCAAATCTCTCTTTTGTTTTTGCTTATATGTCAAAATTCAGCAAGCACAATACATTTGTTCCCTGGACCTTCAACCTGTCACAGCTCTTTTCTGCAAATCAGTTTGCACCACAGTGTGTCTCAGCTGCTGCAGTAGCTATAATTCCAATCATAGCCAGCCACTTTAATGGGCTTCTTGAGTCCACTGGGAAGAGCTATCCCAAATGCAATGTCAGCCCCCAGCACCTAGAGAAAGCATGGTCTCTCTGCCACTTTTTAAGGAGAGCTTCAGTTCTGTGGTGACATTTGAGAGCTTTCATTATCTCAGTGTGAGAATCTCTGGGGCACACTCTGGTCTCTTTACATGCCCTTGTTTAACAGCACTCCTTACCTTTGGCTGCCTGTGTTCAGCTAACCAAGTGGTGGCAGAAATGTGTATAGTCCCTCTTAAATCATTCTGATTTTCCCAAGTCCCTCTGCAGTTTTTTGATGGAACATATGGCAATGTTATGTCTATTTGAAAAAGCCTTTGCATCATATGTTTATACAACTGCTCACTATCCCAAGACAAAAATTCTTTCCTGTTATTGCCCATTTGCTGACTAAAGAAATTATCCTCTTTATGTATTCTGGTACTTTACCTTGATACCTTACATGTTTGATTATGTAGTCCTTGGTCCATAATCCGTATGATTCACTCACCACATAATACAACTCGCATTAGTTTTATTTTTTTTAACCCTTGCCCTTTCTTTCTCACTTGCTTTCCTTTGTCATACTTTGCTATCTATTTAGTTTTGGATCTTAGCCTGGCTCACATAAAGCTTTTCGCTTTTCCTCCTCAGTGACAAAAGAGTCAGTGGGTCCAGTGGAACAGGATTTGTCTCAAAGGACAAGAGTTCCTGATGTTTGAAGGTGAGACCTTAAACAAAGGAAAAAACCAAGCAACAAACCCCAAAGAAAACTCCTGTTATGTGCCATATAAAGGAATAACATCACAAAACAGAGAAAGGAATGGGGTTTGTGGCTGCAGAAACAAATGGAGAAACACCAGTCTTTATTTGGCTCTTTTTGTTTCTTCCCCTGTACTGCTGGCCAACGACCCAGTCAGCAATGGAAGTCATGGATTTCCAACAGTTTGTGAAGGAAAGAGTGTTGCACTCTGGATCTTTCCATTCTTCCACTCTCCCAATATTCAGCAAAGTAGTAATAATGACTTTTCTCTTCCTTGGGTTAGAAGTGGTGAGGCCAGAAAAAAACCCAGATTCCTTAAAGAGTGAAAACAATTTTTCCCCTTGAGATCTGTTTTGAAAAAACCCTGACAACCTGAACATAAGGCTGTATGTGGATTTTTTTTCCTTCAGAAGGAGCAATGAAATAGTTTTTAGAGTAATGTTTAAAATGGGCTTTTTACAATTGAACTTTGTTCCTTTGAAATTCTTTCTGTGACCACTGACTACTTGAAATGAAGTAACTTTATATCAAAGCTTGCAATATTAGGGAAATATGTCTAATATACTTTGGATCTACAGGTAATAGGTTCAATTTCTACTGGTTCTTTGTATCATCCTGTCTCCAGTGCATCTTAATGGGCATATCTAGGGACTTTCTGTTCATTTTTTATAGACTTTCTAGAAATCTGGACTATTTAGTTTCTGCATTATTACAAAAAGTATTTATTTACATGAGATTCCTGAGCTCTACTGATATAACCATCTTTTTTTTTTCACTAGTAAATAATATCAAATTTTTCTTTCCAACACTTTGTTCTTTCCTCTTTTACTTTAAAAAAATTAGTCAATAGGCAATAGGCAAAAATCAAACGTGTATTTTCATACTTGGTGCAGTTCATACCTCATACTTTGTATATTCCATATCACCATACCTAAATAAGAAAGTTTTGCTTGTGATGAGTACCCCCTTTTTTATATATCCCTAGCAGCTCTTCCAATGCATTTCTATTTTTTGATGACAACACCCTTCATCCATTTTCCTTATTCTTTGTTTTCTTTTTCTTTTCAGAAAAAACATATGTTTTCAAGTGATGGGGAGAGCTGCATGGTGAATGGAATTTATCAAATTCCTTCTGATGCCCAGAATATAATAGCTGTGGTAGAATACTACAGAAGAACATATAAAAGTTTATAAAATGTGTTTTCTCCTCACAGGCATCCTGCATTTCTCTGAATGCAGGATGAGCCAATTACTCCTGGTACAGTTTTGCCAGAGGAGGGTGGAAAGTGGTCCCAAAGCCCAAAAAAGCCCCACATTCATGTTGGCTCAGCTGACTGGAAGGACAGGCTTTGGGGTTAGATCCAGAGCAGCTCTGATGTGGGGAGATGAGAGGAGGGCTATCACATGAGGAGAGTGCAACCATCCAGCCTGGCATCTGGAAGTGGCTAAATACCCAGTACTGAGGATAAAAGAGGATCGAGGAATTTTGAATGATGATTTAGGGCTCAGTCCTGGAAACTATTTATTGGAGGTGGACTTCTGTCCTTGTTTCCAGTACAGTCTCTGCTGGCCATGCTAAGGGGATGGTGAAAAATTATTTGAATGTACAACACTCATGAAGATGCCAGAACAATGATGGGAGTTACTGTTCTGACTCAACATTTTACTCTTCTCTATTCTAGGGCTACAAGACTATTCAGCTTCTCTTAATTGACTTGATGGTCTTGCTGGAAAAAATGAGTTGCAATGACTTTTCTTCTGCTGAATTATTTACAGGTGGAAAATATCTGCCTTGCTGGATCTTACCCAAAAGCCACTAACATGTTTCTTGCTGCCTGACATTATGCTTTTCTCCACTTTTCGTTTTGGCTAGCAAAAAAAAAATAAAAAAAATTGGTTCAGTCAGATTTGAATAAAATCTTTTTTCTTCCTAGTTTTTTTTCTTCTGGTTTAGGGAGTGAAACAATTATTTACACCGCCCTATTCCTGATAGCAACCATATGTCTGGACTGCACAGCAATGAGCCTTGCAGTCCCACTTCTGGCAGCTCTCCCTGGCCACAATGACATCCCGCAGTGCTCCTAATGGGAGTAGGTGCCGTGGAGCCCTTGGCGTGCCCTTAGCACTTCCCAGCTTCCAACACCTTACCTCATATGCCACCACTGGCCTCCTCTTGCAGCTAAGCATTCGGTGAGCTGTGCGCCATGGGCAGCATTTGGAAGCTCAAAGCCCTCGATGACTGTGATGCTGAGATGGGTCAGAGATTAAAAACACAGGGTGAGTGAATGAGTTAGACTGTCCAGATTCCCATCAGCTTGGAAAGCAAATTTTGTAGGGGATGCAAATAAACTCCATGGAACTTTTGCGTCACTTAGAAAAATCCATGATACAAAGACTTTCCACACAGCAAAGAACCAAGAAACATGCCTGATGGCCTGGCTGGCACTGCTCAACGAGGACAGATACTACCTGAGAAATGCAACTTGGGTGGAAAGTGATTTTGTCGTACAATAAGGTCTCTTTTCTGTCTTCATTTTCCTTATTAGGAAATCAGAGCTATCCTTTAATAAGAGCAGCTAATCCTTAATAAGACCAGCTAATTTCCATTTATGAAGGGGCTGAAAGTAAACCCAGTTGAGCTGGGAAAGTCCCAGTGAACTGTGATGGAAACACGTTTCCTGATCAGATGGAAAAAGACAAATGGGGGTCCTGGATGAGAAGGAAAGTTTAAATACTGATGTTTTGTGGGACACTGTGAATAAGAATATGCAGGGTTTAAAGGCTCAGTTAGCTCAGAATCTGAAGCCATCCTTCCCAGTGGTGTTTTCTCCTCCTTGATCAGAGGAGGCAGAAGAGAAGGACATGCAGCCTCTGTGCCAGCAGGAGACCCTGTGAGCCCCTTCCCTGCTCCAGGCCCTGTGCCCTTGTTGGAGCAGAGGCTGTAAGGACTTGTCTTCTGCTACTGAGTACAGGTGTTACTTCTTCCAACTGGGCAGCATAAGTGGGGCAGAACACAGCAGGACAGCACCTCCCTTCTGCAGACATGCTGAACTTGGCCCAGTGTGAGCTCTGGCTGTGGAAAATGCAGTAGGAGGCTGTGCTGTGGAGCTTTTATCAGCTGTGCAGATCAGAAGGGGAAATTTCACTCTGTTTCCTCCCATTTCTAATGCAGCAGTATTTCAGCACTGTGCTTCAACCCACAGTTCATAGCTGAGTGGTAGTTTTATGATTTTATGAGGCCTCAGACCACAGTGTCTTTAAATGTTCTGTAAAATATACAGGTTAATCACCTGACCCCTGCAAACTTCTTGGAAGAACTTGTATTGCATTAGCTAATGCATTGCAATGCCTTCCTGGAGCTGCAGAAAATCATTGTAGATGAAAAGCAAACCTGTCAAACTTGCAGCTTTGCTAACTTTGCACAAAACAGGGAGAAAAAAGGTCCCTTTAACCAGTACAAAACAAGATAAAACCAGAAACTTGATGGCCTTTTGTGCAACCTCAATTGGACATTGCAGCTCTATGCTGTAATCTCAGAACAGAGCCTTTATCATCTTGGGTGTACTAGCATTGACCCATAACAGAGTCTTAAATAAAAAGCAAACCATAATGTCAAAGCAAAAGTCAGTATCTCAGCAGGTCTGGCCTCAAGTGTGGGAGTGTGAACAGAGAAAACAAAAGCTCAGAATAAGGAGAAGGCTGGATAGGTTCAAAGGAGGAAAAACCCCCCCAACCTCTGGAAAAATAGCAGGGTGGAGCAGAAATAAAAATACTTTGGACAAGAGAATCCCTACAGGCTCCAAAGTGCAAGGCAAAAAGGGAAAAAAAAGGCCTAATCCTTGTCTTAGCAGTGCCTGAGCTGATGTGGGTCAGCTGTGGTGGGAGAAGGGCTCAGAGCTTGGATTTTGAAATTTCTGCACAGAGGTGGTCCAGCAAGGCCGCGTGGCAGAGACGGCATTGTGGGAGCTTTGGGCCAGGCTGTAATTTATTGGCAAAATGCTGTGGGGCTAAATAGTCAAGAGAGATGGCACTGCACTCCCTCTGAGAAGAGTGAACGATGCTTCCCTCTTGCTTGGAGGAGGGGAAGTGACACTGTTCTGTGGCAGTCAGTCCCAAGGAGGGCAGAGCCTTTTCAAGTAATTTGCATGCCTGAGTGAGTTAACACTGAGTAGTTCCTGCTCTCCCTTGGATTGTGCTTCTGCCCATTGTATGGCAAGCAGAGATGGATATAGAGAGGCATAGCTGAACTCATAGTCTTGCCCAGAGACAGGGAATGTATTTCTCCTAGTCCACAATCCTACCATATGAATTTGCTCCTGTCACATGTACTCTCCCTCTCTTCATCAAAGCCAAATCTGCCGCAGGAAGAAAATCTGCTTTCCATTAGTTTGTGCATCCGTTTTTACTTTTTGACACCCTTGCTGATATGTTAGTCAAAATGGCATTCCTACTAGAGAGTTTACAAATTTTTGTGCTCTGTTTTTCTTCTCTAAACAGCCCAACAGCCCAGCATGCCCCAATGTGCTGTGTGGTTGTGCATCCCACTCAGAGCTCTTGGGCTGTCCCTCCTGAGCTGCTTACAGCTGCCTTTTCTGCCAGCTGGCCAAGGTCTACCTCCACCCAAGACAGGAGTGCCAAATGGCTTAATGGGAGATGTTTTCAACTGGTGACACTTTTTACTGGCGGGCCAGAGACAGAAAATGGAATCTGGCATGTTGTGCCATTAGCACTCCTCCTTGGGAGCCAACCACAAGGCAAATCACCTGGCTCAAGCTCCACAAGGACTCAGTTTAAAACAAACAATGAAAAGATGTTAAAGCTTCCCCTCCCCCCCATCCCCTGCCGCAGGATCCCACTGCAGAGCAGTTTCCTTTGCAGTTCATTGCACTGCAGATGGGAGTTTCAGGCAAAGATGATACTCTTCTTTGGCTCAGAGACCACCCCAAGAGAACAGCTTTGTGGGAACGGGTTCTGTGCTCCTATCAGCTCCCAGTAAGGCCTGTTTTGGTGAGCAGCAGCAGCTTCAGTTCACAGGCACTTACTCATCCTCTCCCCAGACTGCCCCGGCAATCCCTGATGGTGAGTCACTGTCCAGCCCTGCAAGCCTGGAGATCCCGCATGGAGGGCTGGGGAAATAAATATCTTACCTGCTCCTCATCCCACCAGAAACCTGTGACTGGCTTTCAACCAAATCTGCAGGCTTCCTCCGTGGATGCACTGTGTGCGTGAACCTTGAGGGTTAGTGCAAGCATACTGCTGGGGTGGGCAGCATCACAGAAGCCCAGAGCAATTAAAGCTGTCCCAAACTCATACAAGGATGGTAGACCCATGGGAATGAAACCCCAGAACAGGCATGAAAGCATCATTTTACTGTTTTGTGAAAATAATTTGGAAAATATTATTTGTTTCTCCTTATTTCAGTGCTTTTTTTTAGTCTCCCTCACTTTCACCTTTTCATCCTCTGTAACACCAACCTGATGAAAAAAGGAGACAAGATATGTCTGAGAAAATGACATCTGTGTCAGAGCTGCTGATAATGGACAGATAAATAGCCATATTGCAGCTGCACCCAGGCCCGGGAAAAAATGACTGCTGGTGTACAACTCTTTGTCTTACTACAGGGGATTTTAATAACTATTAATTTTGCATAGTACTATGTGTACTCAGTAAAAGACAATGATTTTCCACAACATTCAGTTTAGTGTATTTATTGTAATTTATGAAATCACTGAAGATGTCTTGGCATTCATGGGTCTGGGTCTTGCACAATTCATTGAAATGCTTGGCATCACTGCCATAAAACACACACACTGAAGGTAATAAAATCCAGCTATGCAGTACAGTAAAAATCCCCACAAAAAATATCATAAAATGGACATATGAATCTTGATAAAGTCCGTGTATTGCTGCGCTGCACATTCACATGAATTAGAGGTGTGCGGTAATCCTGGATGAAGCCTTATATAAAAACACAAGCTGTCTACAGAGACAACATAAAATTCAAAGGGGGAATACAGTGCACCCTGTCCCTCTGATTATGCACAACTGTAACCCCTCATTGAGGACTCCGTCTTGGCCATGCAAAATGTTCCCCAGTTCACAAACCACTCCTAGCAGGTGTGTTCCAGGTTCCCTCCCTCAGCCTCACAAAGGCCATGAGAGGCTGGGCATGTAATCTTGGGGGGCTGATAGTGCCCATCATCCTCCTGGTATGATGTTCACCTCCCTCCTCTGGCTGTCAGCCTCCCAAGTGCCTATTTCACTATCATACTGCAAATGTAATCTGCAACTTCTAAGAAACATTTCTGACCTTCTGTCCCACTACTAGCATCCATAAACTGGAGTAGCAGAGGGAACAAGGGAGATGTATCCAAAAATACTTGGAATAAAGATTTCCATAGCTGTCTCTGGAGGGAAACAGCCCATTGCTCTTCCATGGGCCAATATTGCTAGCCTTCCTAGGCTACCAGTAGAAGGACACCATACATAATGGTGATCTAGAAAGCATTTGAAGCATCATGACAAAACACTCATTGTGACATGAATTGTTTTTGAATTATACAAGGGGGCAGAAAACAGATGTATACACCTCAATACACCTCAGTGTATTGGCACAGCCTAGGAGCCTCAACTTCCTCTGTATTGGCAAGCCAACAGCACCTTCTGGCTAGCAGAATGCAACTTCCTCTCTATAATCACAGCATTTTATCCCCCAGCTTGTTACCTCAGTCTGTGCTCTTACAGGTAAGAGCTCCCCAGGAGATTTTCTGTCATTAAGCTTTGAAGTGAGCTCTGCACAGCCTTGAAGAAAATAACTTTTAATATCCTGAAGTCTGTTGTCTGCTTTTACTCACTTCAGATGTGTAACATCTCCTTAATGGCTGCTTAATGCTGCATGGGTGACCAGGACCATGGATGTCCACTGCCAGAAAGAATCTGGGGGAAGAAAAGCATCACCTGCCAGGCACTGTCTCACAACAGCAGCAGGACAAATCCCACAACACGCACCGCAGAGCCCCGTGTCAGGAAACTGAATATGGATTACTTTGGAGCCTAGTCCTGGTTCTGTGGCATCAAGGATTTGAGACAGAGGCAGACCACAGCAGATTAGTGGTCTGCTTTCTTAGTGCTGCTGGCGCTTGTTTGCAGTGTGTTGTTTGGTGTATACGCATAAAACCTGTACCAAGCACTCAGGTACAGATATGCTACAGAAAGATGATGAAGGGGAAAGACCTCACTTCTTCAGCTTTGTAAAATAAGATAAGGAATGGCTTGTGGGCACCCAGGATGATCAGAGGGCTGAAGCATCTCACCTGCAAGGAAAGGTTAAGAGAATTGGGACGGTTCAGCCTGTACAAGAGAAAGGTTTTGGGACAACCTTATTGCAGCCTTTCAGTACCTGAAGTGAACCTACAAGAAAGAATAAAAACTTATTGCAATAACTTGTAGTGGCAGGGCAAGGGGGAATGGATTTAAACTGAAAGAGAGTAGGTCTAGATTGGATATTAGGAAGAAATTCTTTACTGTGAGGGTGGTGAGACAAACTGGAACTAGCTATCCAGAGAAGTTGTGAGTCTCCCATCCCTGGAAGTATTCAAGGCCTGGTTGGATGGGGCTTTGAGCAACCTGGTCTAGTGAAAGATATCCCTGTCCATAGCAGGGGGGCTGGAACCAGATGATCTTTCACCTCTTCTAACCCAAACCATTCTATGATTCCATGATTCTACATAGAGAGAATTAAAACTGTGGGAAAAATAAAAATTGAAGAGTGCCTCGGCAAAAAGATGAGCACAGAAAATTTCCCACCAGGAAGATTCCAGAGAATCTGGGAAAACTTCCCATGATCTAGTAAGTGTCAATGGTTGCATCATTTAGAATCAGTTGTGCCAAGCCCTAGTAAAGTGAAGAGAACTGGATGATTTGGGGGTAAATTTTCTTTTGCCAGCTGAGGGTAAACAAACTGGTGAGTGCATGACTGAGATATGTCCCAGCTCAGCTGTGGAGCACATCTGCACAGCACTGTGGAGGTGGGAGTTGGGCACTTGTGGGCGAGAAGAAACAGCACCAATGGCCATTAACCCAGGCAGTGAGTCCTACACCAGCCCTTGTGCCATTGTGATGTTTCTGTTATTGCTGCATGAAGTGACCACAGGGAAGCTAAAGAGTCCATGTCCGCTCCTACTACCATGAGGAGAGGTGCAGAGAAGCAATACAGATGCAGGTGGTTGCTCTGCTGAGTCTGTCTGTGCCTGCATATTTCACTGGAAAAGGGCAATGCAGACCAGTGGCATGGGTCCCTGTCCCACTTTCTCCCTGTGTAAAACAGGAATAATGATACTGACCTAGTTCACTGGGGAGCCTGGAAAGGCCAGGTAATGTTTCTAAGGCTCCTTGAGAATAAAAAGATCTGTATTGGTGCTAAGTGTTATTATTAATTTTGTATTGTAATTCTAACCTATAAGAGACTTGCCTTTAGTAGGAGAATTTTGGTGACTGCAGATGAAAGGAGGTTTCATATTTTATCGTTAGCTGTATACGGATTAACAGCACTCACACAATTTCTTCACAGGTGTAAAGATGAAGGTGAAATCCACACCAGTATTAGGCATTACAGTGAATTATTTTGGCATGAAGGACCTCGGATTTCCAACATCTGTGGAAGTTTAGTTGAAGTGATGTATAAAGACTTGGTACTAGCTAACAAAAGCTTGTGAAATTGATCCTGAAATCTGAAATTTTCCACAGACTTTGGCACAATCTCGAGTGGTGCCCAAACCAGAAATGTTAACATTTTACAATGCAACATATATTAACCAAGTGAGGGTATAAATATATAGAAGCTTCAGAGTGGTTTCACAAAGGTCATTTCACTTGGAATTTACCTATCTCCAACCAGATCAGCGACACAGTGTGGCACACGTAAATCCAAAATCACGAAGATATCAAACAGGGCTTTTGTAATGTACCGTGCAGTCCTGGCATATATTGCTGCTACATGCTACACACTTCCATCATCACTGCTTCTCCTGTCTGGATTATGCTGACCTCCCAGTGGAGATGACTGCATATTGGAATCTTGTACCAAGCAACAGCTAGAAAAAAATTGCTCTCATTCAGCTGGGACACCACCTTCCCAGCAAGAGGCAGGATTATCAGGTCATTAAATCATATGGGAGATAACAGCATATCCACCATGAACAAAACCCAAATGCTTTCACACCATTTAGAAGTTATTTCATTGTGTTACACATGATGCCGCTCCACATGTTTGCCCTGATTTCTCTTCTCTGATTTTTGTTACAATCATTCTATTTTGGTTTCCTTTCCCAAATAAGGGTTGGGGAACAGGATGTTATTGCTTGGACATTCAAAGGAGACAGCGTGTGATCAGTTGCCCAGGACACAGGCAGAAATGCTCCCTTCCTTACAAAGGTCTCCCTCTCCACCATCTCTCAGTTTTTGAGTAGATATGAGCTACTTTATGAAATTTGAGCAACGTAAGATGAAAGTGCAGAAGTTCTTAGGTGTAGCTGTGTATCACATTTAATGTCATATCAATAAGAAGAACAAAAAGATGTGCAAATCTTGATTGTAGAAAGCCATATTTTCCATATCCTGTCTTTTGGTAACAGAAATCAATGGGCCTTTCATATATGCAATACATCTGAAGCGCTGAAGCTCCCATCTTCCCTTCATATATGCATAAATTAATTTGTTTACTTTGCTGTCTGAACAAGTATGTTTCAAAACAATGACAGATTCCAGTGCATTATCGCCAGCACTTCTTTGCAGCAGAGCCCTTCTCTCTTTCTTCCACATTTCCTTTGATGAGCAACTCATAGCATTTCCCACACAAGCTCCTCACACCCCACCTCGTGACTGAAGTGGGGAGTACAGCACATGTAAAAATGTCACCCAACACTGCACCATTCAATTCCTGGTTGAAATACTGGATTGTTTTTCATCCCTTCTCATTTCCCAAATAGTAATTTTCTTTTCCCCAAATTTGGTATAGTTTCTCTAGCTGCTTATCCCTGCCCAGACACATGCTTTTTCATGGCTTTTGGCATAACTGTCCATGTTTTGAGGTGACATTTCAGAGGTTCTTTGTTTTGTTTTTTTCATTAAGAACTCTTACAAGGAATTGGTTATTTTTCTATTAGGTTTGGTTGCTAAATTTCTCACTAGTTGTACAATTTAAAAATTCAGCACAGTATTATCAAATGCACTAAGTCTTCATTGTAAATGGTTATGCTCTGTATGGCATTTTCCTATGTTCTGGAACTATTTATATGAGTCGTTGCTGGTTATTTATGGAGATATTTGTGGTGTTCTCCTGGACATGCCCTTTGAAGAAATCAGTAAGCTCAAGGAAAACAACAGTGGGGAGTCCATGGGAGTGGACTTTTAGGTTTGTTTTTACATTTTAGAAAACCTTCAGCACCATCAAAAATCACTGCTAATGCTTAGAATTTTCCTATTGGCTTCTGTTGGAGAATCTGAAATGGAAACAGACTTCCAGGAGGTAAGCAGAATGGTAATACTACCTATGGTGTTAGGATGTCCATTGCACAGGCAGCCTGCATGAAACCTGGAGAAACTGACCAAAATTCCTACTTGACCCTAAAGCAAGTAGGAATTTTGACCCTGCCACTGCTAGGCATGATGCGAAGTTGTGGATGCCTTTCAAAAATTATGGAGGAATTTTGTTAGTGGAGCATGTACCAGAACTCTGATTTCCTGACCTTTGACCCCATTCTAGAAGTTGCAGAGTACTGATGCTCCCACAATGACCTGTTCCTCACTGCACTTGAGAATACAGGGGACTTCCCTTCAGGCATCTGGGCACAGCACACTCTGTAATTCTGGGCTGGGTCTCAGTTTCAACAGACAGGACCATCAAAACTGCTTTCTGTTTTTGGTTTGGTTTGTATTTTGTTTCTCATGTGGTGGTTTGAGACTGTGTGTGCAGGAGAGAGAGGGAGAGAGGGAATGGCATGCTACCTAGGGACAGAGGAGTCCAGTCTGCTGAAAAGGGAAATGTTGCTGGATAAACACAAATTGGTGTAAGCCACATCATTAGGAGAAAGTTGTCTATCATTAAGCACTAGGCAGTGCATCCCTGTGAGCCTGAAATAAGTCTCCAGGGGACACACAATCATACTTGCCACACGAGTGGAAATGCTGAAGATGAACCACGCGCTGTCTGGGTGTCCATCTCCCACCTGTGTTAGCATCATTATGTGCATGTTGGGCTGACTTAGCACACTGAGGAGGAAGATGGCCATGCCATTCTCTTTTACCATCTGGATAATTTACTCCGTGAGTTTCTTAGAGAGTGAATTCATTAATGCAGATATGCAGGGTGCAATTATTCAGATGATGCAGTGGGAGGAAGCTGCATAAAATTTACAGAGTGAGCTCTGCTGGTACTCCGAGCAGTGCTTTTCTGGGTGGTCCTGCCTGGAAAAAAAATCACACCTAGGAATGCCTTGATGACTCCTCACTGTGTCCCAAATGGCAGCTCCTCCCGACTGGCATCAGTGGAAGCCACTCTCGCTAGGCGAGGGAGAGACTAGAAGGCTCCCAGTTAGCATCCGTCACAACAGAGAGGAAATCTGTGGGAAATGCTGATCATTTATATCAAAATTAATGAGATTTTCCCTCTCTGAGTGTGAGGGCTGGGATGTATGTTGACTACAGGGAAAAAAAAATCCATCCATGGATATCTAGCTTGCCTTTTTATTTGTATTTTTCCAGGGGTCTTGTATAATTGATGACAGTGCCTATTTGGCAAAGAAATTTTCTGAGCACAAAATTTGTTTTAATAGTAATTTTTTTCTATTAAACAAACTGTTGTTTTTTCCCTCCTACATCTGAAGCCAAAATCACAGGACCACAAAACAAATCAGCCTAATTTCACTGTGAACTTTTCTTTTGACATCTTTCTATTTTTCAAAGAGAATAAAGGTGTTGTTACATGACTGCTCTTTTCCAGACAGAAGAGGCAGAGAGCTATTTTTGAAGCTCCTTAAATCAGAAGCTCTGGCTCTTTACAAAAGCATCCCCACAGGATATCAGGGCTGTGTTTGGAAACATATGTGATAAAAAAAATCAAACCATAAAAATGAACCGGGATCACCTTGTAATTGGGCAAGAGAAGACTTCCTGCTGCTGTCTGTATTTTTGTTAAAAGCCAGTGCTTCTGCATTTCTCACCTTTTGCTGCGCGAGATTGTACACAAAATCTCTGATTGCCAAGCAAATCAAAGCCAAGAGGGAGGCCCCCTGTTTGGAGGAAACCATCCCCCTCCTATATTCTCTTTTACTGATGTTATGTGGGAAAAATTAGATGTACAGAATGAATCAAAAGTCATTGTAAAAAAAAATAAAATGAAAACACCACCAGTGGAACAGAGCTATATGGAGGACCCGAAGGAGATCTTTGAATGCATCAGCTTCCATATAGAGCAGTAAGCTAATAGGCAGTTCATTGAAGCTAAAGTATAACATAAAACATAAAATTACAGACAAAATGGCTGAAAATATAATAAAAAATAATTAAAAAAACTTGTAGGAAGGTGGCATATCATCATCTGATGTAAATACAGACATAGGAAGTGCAGTTTATCATTTGAATAGATGAAACAGCTGAAAATGGTAACAGAACCTGCAGGTTTGTAGTCTAGGTTTTCCAAAAATTTGAGAAAATCCCAATGGTTCCAGCAACAACTTCCTATTTTCATCTGTCAGAAGATGATTTCTCTGTTTTGCTCAGCTACCAGAATTCTTAAGCAAGAAGTACCCATCATAAAACTGGTTAAAACTGTAAATTTAAATTCCAAACTGAAAAAAAGGGAAGAAAAATCAGCATTTCCCCTGGTCCTTAAATATTAAACATGCTGTGGAAAGACAAGAGTCTCTCCACCAGTTTGGCATGACCTGAACCTTTGAAAAGGAACCAGACTTCTGTTTTCTTTTGTCCACTGCTTTCTACTCATCAGTGAAATGAAATTTCAACGTTGTTGAAAACTTAGGGCAAAATTACTTTTTCCATGAAGTTATAAGACAAATTAGACAAGGCATTAAGAGAATACAGGAGTTAAAAATAGGCAATGTTCTTCCTCCTCTGGAAAATTTTCCCCTACTATGTGCAGCCAGGCATATTTAAAACTCAGCATCTCCTAGTGATGTGGATATCATACTAATAACACATATTTTCCTTTCATGGACTGGTAATTGGTAACATTCAGGCTGCAAATGTTTTGAGGATGAAGCATCTTTCTGTTTGCTGGACCAGAACCTTATTCTTAGACAAAATGTCAATATCAAAAATAGTCTTGTATTTTTAACAGTGACACTCATACATGAGAGTGCATCAATATTGTGCACCAGACAACACGTGACAATGTGAATGTGCATGTGTGCACACGTAGGTATCTGTATTTTGAATTGATATTGATGTGTTTAGACCCATGTATGTATATGTACATATATGTATTTACACATGTTATATATTGTATGTATGTTGAGCATGGCATGCTCATTGCCATGAAACGTGTGCAACGGTGGTAGGGGAAAAAACAATGACAGTGACAATCCTTTTCTAGGCATCCCTTTCCTCATAGCATACATGGGTAGAGCTCCTGGGCCAGGAACAAACATTCTCTATAATGAAGCCCTCCTGCTTTTCCAAGACTTAGCAGGAATACTTTTCTTCTTCTTTCCTCCTCATCATCCAGAGGATGCTTTATACATAATAAGCAGAACAGAGTGCATTGGTTCACTCCTTAACACAGCCCAGCAATTTTTGCATGTATTCTCAGATGGTTTTGTAAGTACAGAGGACGTAGTGTAAACAAAGCTCTGACAATGTGGCTTTTCAAGTTAAGAAAAAAAAAAAGTTGCTTTAGTACACACAGATACATGCAAGATTCATGCTGTAATAGTGTTTACACCCACAACAAAGATCAGGAATCTACCATGTAAAATGTGTTGCAGGCTTCAATATAAGTGAGGCAGAGCTGAATGCAGTTACCATCTACATTATGAAGGACTTTAAATCCAACAGAGCTACTTTAAATTTCAACTTACCTATTTTAAAAATAGCTTATTTAATAGTTGATAAAAGCAGGGGTCAGCTTCCTCTGAAAAGCAAGAGCTTTAAATACCTGCAGTTATTTTGAGAACATGGGTGATTAAATTCTAGCAACTCTGCAATTTCAAATGCAATTGCAAGTAAATGATAAATAAAAAATATTACATCACTTGCTCTGAAGTTATTTTGCACATTTTTTGGTTTTTTTCTGTGTCTTCCCTCTTTCATTTCCTGTTCTTTACCTACCAAACTGTCTACCTATATATTGTACCTACCACAAATACACACACACATGAAAACTGGTTCTTTACATGGTATTCAAATTTGTATGTCCAGTGGATTATCTTCCCACCTTTATAATATATTCCAAATAAAATTTGGCAAGGCAAACAGGAATGCAGGAAAGAAATATGAGGAAAGCTTTTAGTTAACAGCTTTAACTTTCCACCTTGTTTAAATGTTTATATAATTTCAATTTCTGCAAGCCCCTAAAAGGAAGTTGAATCCCATTGGCCAAAAGAGACAAGAAAGAAAAAAGAATTAATATAATCAGAAAATATTATCTAAGTGGAAAAGAAGAAAGATTTAGATTTAATTGATAGCTACTAAGAAGCAGTGACTTCTATCTCTTCACTAAAAGAAGATTTTTAAAAAATCCATCCCAATAAAATTTTCAGTCATTAGTGGAGGTTTCCAAAATCTCCAGAGAGAGAAAATGAATGAAGGTGTCAAATGCAAAGGCTTATTTTGGGGACCCTAATTCTGTCTCATGCTGCTCACATTACGTATTATCCTCACTTGGCCTTCTTTTTTGAGAAAAGGACCAGAAAAGTAGAAGCATTTCTGTGCAGTAGTGGAAATCAGATTGCACAAGACACTACTCACAAAACCCTGCAGAAATGGACAAAAAAATTTGAAAGCTCTGGGTTATATTCATGGCTCCCTCTGTTTTTTTTTTTTCTTTTTCACCCCTTTCCCAAATACAGATTCTTTGTCTTTGTGGTCTGTAGTGCTCCTCAGTCAGGTTGAGGGATTGCAGGGGAAGGGAGAGCTGCTGGAAATGGTCCAGTATCACACAAAACTGTGAAAATACATATTTAGGAATTAGATATAATTTTTAAATGACTATGACAGCCACTCTTTTTCTGAGCACAAAGGTGATTGTCATAGAATCATAAGTTCATAAAATAGTTTGGGTTGGAAGGGGACCTTGAAGATCTTCTAGTTCCAAACCCACAGCCATGGGCAGGGACACCTCCCTAGACCAGGCTGCTTGAAGCCCCATCCAACCTGGGCTTGAGCCCCTCCAGGGGATGGGGAATCCACAGCTTCCCTGGGCAACCTGTTCCTCGTGGAGTTGCAAGGACAGGCTGACAAGACTCTGTATTGCATCATATTCATAAAACAGGCAGTGAAAATCAATATGATGCCATTCACTGGTATTGCAATATTATGTTCAGTAGTAAAACCCAAACCTGACTGCAATGAGATATGGAAGAGCTTCAGGACACTGATCATGGAGCAACTAGGTAATAAAATGGCAGGACGTATTCAATGCTAATATATAGAGAAAACTAATATATAGAGAAAAATACCACTAAGATTACAGGCAAAGTGTTGGGATCAAAATTGGATGTTGGTATTTTCAAAAAAGATGTCCTAAAGCCAGTGCGATTTGCTTTATGAAAATGTTAGCTCAAAGTTTAGCTGTAGCAGAAAAAGGGAAAACAACGCTGAATTTTAGGTATTAATGGGAAATTAATAGAAAGCAAGTAAATACACTTTTCTGTCCTTTTATCTCAAAGCTATGTAATCAAGCCATAAAACTGGCAAAAGAGGGCAAATAAATTGATCAAAGATGTGGAGCAGCTCCCAAATGTGGAAAAGATTAAACAGAGCTGGACATTTTAGCTTGGAAAAAAGATGATCAAGGAGGGATAAGGTGAAAGTCTATGAAAGCAAAGAGAAGTCAAATGAGGAAATGGAGGTTTCTGACCATTGCTTCCACAAATGGAAGTAAAAAAGACTTTACAAATGAAAATATTGGGTAGTAAACATAAACAAAAGTAAGAACCTCAAGGAATCTCAAGGCTGAAACTCTATGTAGGTCCCAAGCATAATAAGATAACCTCACAGAAGAAACACCTGTGGAAGGCTATACAGCATAAACCCACAGCTTCCCAGACTGGGGACTTTGTAAACCAGAGTCTGTACCTGAACCCCGTTTTCATCAGTGAAAAGAAAGCCTCAGTCTTACGTTCTAGTGCTGCTCCTAAAAACAAATATCTTCACTTGGAAAATTTTATTTGTGTGGGGATTTAGTCAAGAGACTTCAGCTAGCTCTTCTGGGAGGGAAGCTGTAGACTAGCAGAGGAAGGGTTGGCGCCACACTTCAGCGCGAGAGAGCAAAGTGACTGACATACCTAGAAGTTGTATCTAGGGGGCTGCCTTCATCTACACACTCACAGCAGGTGGGCTTCCCTGTGATTCTGAGGAGAAATGGTCTGTTAGTAGACAGCTCTTCCCACCAAAGTACTCTATTTGCTCTCTGAACTCTGCTTTGAAGAGGAATTTGCAAGCAAAGGTGAGTGGTGTGACGCATGGCATGCAGTGGAATGATGTGCTCCGCTTCCAGCAGCTCTGCTTCTTGCAGGACAAGCTCCCATGCCAAATGCTGGGCCCAAATTTGCAGCAGAGAACGGGAACAAAGCAAGTCTGAAATGTGTGTGCTGTTTACAGACCCTCCTCTGCTGCACGGTATCACAAACCCTGGTCACAGCTGCTCCGAGCACAGAATGTTTTCTGTAGAGAAATCACAGCAGCCTAGGGAAGGAAGGTGAGCAAGGACACCGAGTGAGAGCAGGGAGCTGTAGCTTGTATTTTGGTGAACTTAATGACTAGTTTTGAGGCAAAGACTTGAAGGCCAAAGTCTGACAGGCTGTCAGGCACTGATTGCCATTTTCATAAAGGGCGCTATGCAAGTGTAAGTGATTGATAGATTGATTGATTTATTTTGCTGAGGCTCCTTTGTGGTCTCCTGGGGGGATTTCTGGCCACACCTCTCAGGCTGAAAGCACTTGCTCTGCCTGCTGTTGCTTTTTTTTTATTTGTGGGTAATGAAAATTTGTTACAAGCCTTCCCTTTCATCTGTACATGGCAGGCTGTCACACAGAAACAAGCCATTCTGGAACCATGCTTCTTTCCAAATTGCTAAATATTTTTCTTCAAATTGCTTCCCTAATGGGCTAGTATAATAGGAGCAGCATGCTCTCTGCCCGCGCTGAAGATGCCAGAGCATTTGTCCAGTGCACATGTGTGTTGGGCACAATAAACTCATTGCCTGGCCTGGAGACAGTGCAGCACTGCAGCTGATCTAATCTATATCACACATTCCTTGGGCACAATCGTGCCCACGGTGCAATATAGGAGAATATGCACATGGATAGGTACTTGTGCCTCCCCTGAGAAAGTGCACCTCATCAGGGAGGTAGCCAGCTACACATCCCACTCTCCTGGGGCAGGAGCCATGATTGCATTTGGTAAGGTGAGACACAATGGCAGGAGGAGGAGAAGTGGGCTGCACAGCCATCGGCTAAGCCATGCGAGCAGTCACAGAGCTGGGCTCACTAATGGACTGGCCTGGCCAGTTTTTTATTGACTCCAGTTGCTGCTTTTTGGAGGGGCAGGCACCAGCAGTCCCCAAGGTCAGCAGTTCCATGTGCTCTATGCTAAACTGTTGCTGACCCACTGCTTTATGAGCCTAAGTGCTTATCCAGGAACAGAAGTGAATAGGTTGTGTGTGATAAGAAAATAATTTGCCAAAACTGCAACAATAAAGAAAGCCTGATGGGATCTCTTATGGTATGAATAGCCCGGAGCAGCTGCAGATTTCTCTCTGCTTTCACAATTATTTTCTTTTTTATAACAACTAAAAAGGGAGCATTGTCCACAGGCTCCTGCAGCCCAAAATTTCCTATCCAAATCTAATATTTCCATATACATGTATATACATATTATACATTGCGGACCTTTGTGAATAAAATACAGGAACAGAAAAAGAAAGAAAAAGGAAAAGCCTTCTCAGATAAGAGGCCTGTTGGCACACCAGCTTAACCCGTTCCTCTTTTACGTTTCTCTTACAGCCCCTCTAGATGGATTTCTGCAGATCCCAGAGCAGCCATCCCAAGACACACGGAGCCACGTTCCCTGTGTGCTTGTGCACAGATTCCCAGTACAGCCACACCTGGCCAGCTCTCAGTGCAGACACAGAGAGCTCTGTGCCAGGGACAGCCATCCTCCCCCACCACCTGTGGGTCTGGGAACATCCTATCCCCCACCCAGGGGCAGTGGCTGTTGAGAAGCCTGAGTATATTTTTGCATGTTTTCCATCCGTGTGTTGCAGGGGGGCTTCAGTCCAACAGCTGACCCTACTCAGGCCTCCTCATGTCATCCTATTTCCCACCTCCCTAACAGGTCTATGGCATTTTTCTTTCTCAGGGAGCACAAGCAGGTGTGATGTTCATCCCACGCTCTGTCCTGCACTCCGAACAACCCCAGTGGTGCAAGACCCAGTGTCAGGCTCTGTGCTCTGACCCTTTCTTGCCCACCAGTCCCAGTGGTTTGTCCAGAGAGGACTGCCTGTGATCCAAAGCCCTGGAAACCATGCCAAGGGCTTCTTCCAAAAGCTATGCCAGAGCTCCTTGCAGAGGTACCACACTCTCAGGGAGTCCAGGGTGTCCCTGAAGCTCTCTGAGAACATCTAAAACCACCAGAGCTTTTCTTCTTGCCATTCAGTTCTGTGTAAGAAGACCAGACTCCAGCCTCAGATGTCACATGAGGGTTAGTTATGCAAAGTTCAGAAAACAGTTGTATAAAGAAACACACAAAGAAATTACTCAGATCGTAGCTGATCTCTGTAGCTGATTTCTCAGGAGGTCTCCAGTGAATCAGGCTGAATGAGCTTTTTGTTGCCTTTACTGTTACCAGGAGTAGTTGAAGTCAGAGAGAGTTCTCCTCTCTTACTGCTGACAGCTACACTCTGGCAGGGCTGTGGTGCCTTAGCATGCAGTGATCAATCTCATTTCAGTTCATTTTGCTAGAATTTAATTTTCACTTGGCCCAGTGTGACCACGTCCCACTAATTTCCCACTTGGATATTTTCTTAAAAGAGAGAGACCAGTTGAAGATTCTGCAACTCCTGTTGGTGAAATAATAATAGTAATAATAATTTACATTTATTAAGTGCTGTTCTTCCCAAAGGACTGCCCAAATGTTTTCCAAAATTTGTGTATGCAGGAATCCCTTCACCAAGGAAAGAAAAAATGCAGCTTCTTGCTTGGCACAGAGCAGCGCTAGCACAACAGCTTAGGATATGGAATGAATCAAAGGTTTAATGTTATTACATCTTTGTGGTTCTGCTAGAGTAATGCCCAGAAGTCTCAAGAGGGACCAAGGCCTCTCTTGGGGTTGGTGAAATAAGTAGTAAGGTTATTGAAAGAAAGCCAAGGAACAGGAAATGTTAAAAAGCATGCTCAAGGAAGAGTAGGGAGAAAAAGAGAGGGATACATAAACATTCACATGATTGCATAGATTTCAAAGACGTGATAACGTCATGGGATTGAAAGGCATCTGTGATGTTATTCCATACACCCTTCTCTCCTACAGCAGGCTCCCTTCTAGCTATTTAGTCACTAATCTATGTATGTATCTTGTTCCTAATGATTTCTACTGATGGAGATTTTTCAGCCTTCTGACTCATCTTCCTCTTAGCCCATAGCCTTCCCTTGCCTTTAACATGAGCTCGAATATTCCTTGTTATAACATAGACCTTTTATTCCTCATCTTTGCTTGTAGACTTCCTACAGAGGTGTCAAGGTGAGCCTAACACTGGTGTTATAACAGACATGTGCCATAAGATGGGATCTAGAGGAGGACATGGCAGGGGGGTATCTATTTCTGTGGGGAGCTGTATGGTAAAGATGCTTGTGGAACAAACAGGCTGAGAGATGCTAGGTTGGTACTTGGGAAAAGTGAGAAAAGTAAAGATGCTTGTGGAACAAACAGGCTGAGAGATGCTAGGTTGGTACTTGGGAAAAGTGAGACATGTGAAGGAGATTATGGACCTTGGTGCTAAGGCCAGAAATGCTCATTCTTATGTTTGTAGATCATTGAGGAAATGTATTTTAACAATCCATAAGGAAACCAAAGCAATGGGTAAAATGACAAGCATGGAGTTGGGGCAGGCACTTGTGACAGCAGCACTGAGGGACAGAGGGGAAAGGCTGTGGTGGTCAACAGCATGGACTGAGCTAAGCGTGGTACCTAGGAAATGCCACAGGCAACAGTTTCTGGAGGAGAAAATAAAAATGGCCACTCCAACATGGGTCTACATGACTGAAAGGTTAAGGACATTATGATCAGGCAGAGGAGAAGAGGAAGGTTTTGGCAAAGGAAGATTAGTAGCTCGGTGCTAATAAGCTGGTGCCAGCAGGACCTCTGTGAGGAGAGTTTGCTGATGCAGGTGGAGATACAGGGCTGGAAGGAATAAAGGTATCCTGCAGATACCAATTTGTGAGTTTTCAGAAGGAATATGTGCATTGATTTGGAGCTCCACTTCACAAATGTGAACAGATACAGAAAGCTAAAAATCATTTCTCCTCTCTCATGAGGAAAGCAGTTTTAGGTGTTAATGTCCTCTCTTCTGAGTCTCCTGCCCACCCATCTTCTTTGACCTGATTTGAAGTACTGCTTTTTTTATTAAGCAGGAGGAGTCTTTCTAGTTCCTCATTCACAAAACATAACAACCACAATCCTGACAGCAAGCAACTAGTAGAGTATAACAGGATGTGACCTTTGGAGTATCTGTCCTGCAACAAGATTTGTTAGAGGGACTAAGTACGTGACACTGGAAAATGTCATGCATTAAGTTTTCCCTTCCTTTTCCTATTCTTCCTTTGCCAGGGAATAGACAATGTCCTGCATTTCAAATGCAGTGCTCAGGCTATCCCAGCTAAAGGGCAAAGTGCATTCCAACACCCAGACATCCTCCTCATTGGAGATTACACAGGTACACACCAAAACTGAGCCTTGAACTGGCCCCTGTCCCACCAACATCTTTTGCACTTCTTTAATGACAGAGATTAGTAAGGCAGAATTGAGCTTCACCTCTGCAGACCCAGATCCACTTGTTTAAGTAGAATATTTTGTTGTTTATGCTGCAGGCTGAACAACTAGGTTTACCTAGGGTCTCTTGTTAAAATGAGCCATCTGTGGCAGCTGTGGTAATTATACCCAGACTACTGTACCTTTCATGCAGAGCTCTTAGATTTGTGTTGAGACTTTGAAAACAAGACGAACAATAGCACAAGGGGAAAGAAAATATCTCCTTAGAGTGAAAACTATCATGAGGTCCTCCCTTCCCTCATTTTCCAGTCGTCCCTGGATTAACCACAATCCTCAGGTTCCACAATGGCTGTTCCCTGTGACAAAGTACTACAAAACACTCTGAGGGCAAAGAGCAGATGGAGTCTGAGGCAGGTTTTGCACCTCCTCCTCATCAGTAAGTGCTTGCTTGCACTTTGCTTCGGTGAGCCAAGTAAATATGGTATTTGTTCCGCTCTGAAATCTGGAGAGTGCCACGAGTGCTACCATAGGTGTGAGTCTCTTGATTCCCTCTACCCATTCCGAAAAACTCAGCACGACTTCTGCAGTAGCTCCTGGGCAATTTGTTTCCCCTGTCCCCAGAGCTATCAGTGCTGTTGTGAAGAGGAAGCAGCAGAATTGTTCCAGAGAAATGCCAAGTATTTCCTCCTCTCCAAGGGGGTTGAGTGCTCTGCCCCAGGGAGGGTCAAGCCTTTGAAATCAGTTGATTTTCCAGCACTGCCAGACAGACTGTAAGGCTTAACAGCAGACAAGCTTCTGGATGGCATATGCTAATTCTCCCTACTTTCCTCATTTTAAGGTTCTGCTTTTAAATCACATATTGTTTTTATGTAGCAGCTATTGAATAGTGAAGTATCTGAAACACAGAGACCTTTAAACTTCCAAGTTGTTGTAAATGCTACCAAAGAACCTATTTTTATCTCAAATCTTCTCCCAACTAAAACAGATGGAAATTAGAAAAGAAAGGTTGTGGGAATGAGCACTGATGCTATCAGCTGGAACTGGCAATAACAAAAGCAACCACTGACTCTTTGAGCTTTCAGGTAGTACAAGGTATTTTCACATACTACATTTATTTTGTGTTTTTCACTGTGAGTTTTCATACACTGTCGGAACAGTTCAATCAAAAGAGTAAGTTAAGTTATCATGGCCAGAAAAGAACAATAGGTTTGATCCACTTATGCTGCTACTGGCACTACTGTGGCAGAAAGTCTGCCCAAGCCGGGGGGGAGGTCAGAGCGGTGTGAGGTTCACAGCCCTTGGTGACTCCCTAAATGAGTACAGCTGATCTGGAAAAATGCTGTCAGCGGAGCAGAGAAGGGTGTTCTCATTCTCCTTAGCCCCTCAGCAGTTTCCAAATCACTAACGAGGTGTTTGCAGTACCAGGGTGTGATTTAAAGCTCCTGTCCACAGGGTCGGCCATCTAATGAGCATCTGCCCTACTTGGTTCAGGTGCGAATCAAGTCCATCGTGTCTGTTGTCTAAAAAGTCGTGGATAAATAGTCCAATAACAAACAGTATGAAGTAATTTCCTGCGCAAACTTACTGCACCCTGGTCTTTACCACAAGCTCAGATTTCTTGTGTGGGCTTAGATTTTAGCAAAGAATTACGGTATATTGCTCTCCATGAGAAGAATTTCCCACTTAACGGATCTCAGGTCTCTATTAGACCCTTGGCTAATGGAAAACCATAAACCATCCCAGAGCTTTCTAAAACTCCATGGAGAGCTAAAAGTGCAGATATTTAGCCTCTTCAAGGGCCATGGACTGACAGAAGACTCCTTAAAGGAATGCCAAGCTAATAGAAGTTCCAAACAATTTAGTTTCAAAGGACTTCTAAAGTAAGAGATGACTATATTAACCTGAATATTATTTAATGACAACATTAACTCTTCTTCAGTGATGCTCCTTGGTGGTATCTGCCATAAAACTCAAGGTTCTGGACTGTTGTTTGAGTTTTTTCTAGGCATGGAGGTTTTTAATGTTACCCCTTCATGGTTAGGTCTGTTGGCTAAATTTGACTGGCACAGTTGCAAGGTTGTGCACCCTGTTGCACACAGTCCTGAAGGTGGATAAAGCATCTGGGCCCTGATGTGGCTCTGTTCTTGTCCTTGTCACACCCTCTAAGCTATTAGGAGTGAGGAGTTTGGCTCGGACCTGTTGGACTGGTTCCTCTGCCCCTTGGGAACTGCAGTGTCTGGCTCCACATGCTTCTGCACTGGCACTGTGTCAGGGCAAACTTGTACCAGCTGTTGACATACCTGCCCCTTGTCTGCAAGTCAAACTATAGTGGAGAAACAGGTCTTGCTAGCACCACAATGGCTGATGTATTTCAATTCACCGCAGGCACTGCAGATTTACACATCGTTTTTCACTTTAGCATATATATGCCACTTAATGTTGGAGAGGCCCTGTCTATTGGTAACTGGTGCTTTTCTGAATGGCTGCTCATGAGTCTGTTTTATTTTAATATTTCTTAACTCATCCCCTCCTAAAACAAACTCAGATTCATTCATTAAAATTAAGGCACTAAGATTCCACAGAGACAAATCCCGGAGAGGGCTGATAAATTACACAAATAAGCTGTATTTATAATACCTCTGATGCCTCCAAATAGGCATTTTATAGAAGAGAAGCTCAGGCAAACTGATAAATCTATTCTCTGATACTGCAGCTAAGCTGCATTTCAATACCTGAAACCATCTGTTTGATACAAGCATACACTTAACATAATATGAATACCTTAGCACACAGGTACCTTAGCACAGTGCATCCCTTCATTTTCTCATAAACAGCAATTATAGCACAGGCAGAGAGGAGCACATGGTGGGCTGAAAAAGGAGGAGGAGAAATGTATAAAGAAGATGGATTTTTTTTCCTTAATCTCTGTGAGTCTGACAGAGCATATGAAGATCTGTAAGCACAGAATGCTAGTGAGAGACAGAGAGAGACAAAATTATTTCCTTTGCTGGATCTTGCAGTTTGAAGTAGTGCCTGCCTTTTTCACAGGACTTTTTTTCCCCAGATGCCCACCCAAGAACCATTCACCTACATTTATTATTCTGTCAAATACAATGTGCAATAAAGAGCCAGTCTCCCCAATGATGGGTACCTGTGTTCATAGCTCCACAGTGAAGCACATAAATCACATGTGAAGGGCAATGCACATGTGCTTTTTGTTTCTTGTATCACCTTTTATTATCTTAGGACTGAAAAGTTAATAACCCAGTGGGTAATCATGCCATTATCAGTTTACATTGTAGTAAAGCCCATTCAAATGATGATTACATATGTTAATGAGTGTCGTTATAATGCACTACACAGTACATTACCTTCAATAAATATAATTGTTTATGCACTTTAATGAGGGGATATAATGCCCCCAAAACTAATGGCACGGACTGAATTGTGATTTATTGCTGGAAAACTTTGCCATTAAGAAAGGAAATCTCACAAACCCTTTCATGTTTATCTAACTTTTTTCCTTCTTTAAAAGCTGCCACTCTTCTCTCCCTCCTTCTGCTTGCAAGGGAAAAATAGCTGTAAGACGGTTCAGCAGTGTTTCTTGTCAATGCCTTCCTCCACCTGAAGAAGCAGGAGGTGGGTTCATTTAGAAGGTTTAATGAAGATCATTATGTTTACCCCTTAGTAAGGCTTAATGTGCTATCTGGCAACAAAACTGATAACACGTCAGAATTTTGGCTGCAAATCAAACAACAGGAAGTAAAAATGTTGGTTATTAAACTAGAAACTAGGAATAGAAAATAAGGTTAAGGATGACATTTTGGCCAATGGTCCTTCATCTAGCTATAGAATAGTCGGAGAATAGTTGGCTGTGCAGAGCATTCAAAGCTCTCCAGCTGGGAATGAAGAAAACTAGAGGTGAAATGCCACCTGATCTCTTCAATCTCTAGGCGCTTTCTCTTCCAGAGGAGTGAGATAAAACCTTTCTTTGTGGGCTCAATAAGAAATGACAAAGAGACAAAGAATGCTAAACCAGGCAGCACTGTGTAACCGGCTGAGGGTGCAGCAGGCTGAGCAAGATGAGCTATCAGCAACTAAACTGCACAAGACTGTGGAGTTTCCTCTTTAATTTCCCTCCACTTGGTTTCCTTCCTGAATGGCACCGCTGTGACATTTCCATTACTGGTGAAAAGTAGTGTGCTTTGTACAGGAGTCTCTTCTGCTATTGAAGTCGGTGCAAAAACTCCCATTGATTTCAGCAGCAGCGGCAGCGAGCTGGCACTGGGGGCACGGTCGCCTCTGCAGAGAATTTGCATGCGGCGTGTCCTAATTCTGCTCTCTCTTCAGTGTCAGAAATCTTAAAAAAAATGTTTCCTCGGGTCTTCAAGAATAAAGAGCATGCTGAAATTTAGAACAAATAATAACAGGAATTGTTCTGAATGCTATTAAGATTCAGGTGTGATGGCAGGGAGCGTGAGAAAGCTGCATGTGAGAGATCAGTAGGAACTCAGGTTGCTTCTTGAGGTATATTCCCAAATACGTATACACACAGCAATTACTTGAGAAACTTTCCAAGGATCACAGTCATGTTCCAACTACTTTGAAAGTCAGTAGTGTAAAAAAACTTTGACATTGAGATGCAATTTGTGGTAAGATCTAATTAATTTTTTTGCTCCTAAGAATAATTTATTATTTACACTTCTTATTATATATGTATTTTAGCTTCATTAGTCTGCAATGCTGGAAAAAATTATACCTTCAAGTCCTATTTATCAAATTAATGGTGCAATTTCATAGTGACACATTCCACATTCATTAAACCAAGTACAGTAAAAATGCATTTAAATTAGATTAGTGTGATGTAATAACGATTCCAGTGTATGGGGTGATATTCTAGCAGTAAAGAAACACCCAGATGGAGTTGAAAGCAACTTTGAGGCGATTTTTCAAAATTGATTTTGGCACTGATTTAAGAGAAAGAATAAGGACTAACATTTCCCCCCGCAGCTAGCTCTGTGTGGGAGGTCAGGGCCTGGAGTGGAATTGCAGGAAATGAGTGGTAGAGTCCTTCTGGCCACGGCACTGGAGGAAGTCATGCACGGTCCACAGAAAGCAATTTTGTCAGCCTCCTGAAAAGCTGGGGAATGACACCCACCTGAATGCACCTTTCACCAGAGCTGATTGCACAATGCCACAGGAGTTTCTGCCAGCCCCTTAAAACTGTGAATGTCCCAACAATTTTACACTGACAAAGACTCCTGTGTCTGTGCACGCATCCAGATGCACACACAGGCACAAATGCCTGCATGCAGAACCTCTTGGAGGTACCACCCTCGCCCTTTGCCTGCAGAATTACTGCTCTCTGGCAGCCTGTGAGCACTCTCTGGGCCAGAGGGGCTGGGTGAGTGCTGGTCCATTTCCACTGACCTCATCCACCCTGGCAATCCCAACCACAGAGCAAATAGAAACTCTAGGTGGGTGCCAAATTCATAATCCATGAGGGGCCTATAAAACCTTAAGCCCTTCTGCCTACTCATGCCACATAGACTGCTTGCTTCAACTCCACTGTGAAACAGGCAGAAATTCACATCACCTCTGTCGTGTCCTTTAACACCAAGTTTTAGTTTAGCACATTCCCTGTAGCTTAACTTTCCTGGCTTGGGCAATGAATGAGAGCCCCCGATAAGCAGCAGGTTGATGGAGGTTGCTGGTCAAGGAACAAATCACTGGGAATTCGTGTTCTGAAGCTCTGATTGAGTCAGACAGGGGCTGCATGTCCCCTCCCTCCACATGCTGATACTTGTCTTGTAGTCTTTATAGCCCAGCAGAGGAGTGCTTTCAGCTGGCTGACACTCAACCCCGCACTGCTCCAATATCACATTAAAGAACCAAATTAAATCAGAATAGCTCCTTAATAAAAAAAAATCTTTCTTCTGAGTATCCATAGGGAGTTGTGTATTGTGTGTATCTGTCTTTCAGACTGTAAGCCTTCAGGGCAATGACTATCTTTATTTCTGAAACACAAACAATATTAAAACACCATTGGCACTTAATAAATCAGCAAAACTACAATCATTACATGGGCCTCCTGGTGAGCCATCAGTTACCTTCGCAGATGAACAAAAGCGTGCCCTTTGCATTTAGGCATGTGGCTTGGGAGGGGTGTGTGGCAGATTGAGCACCCTGGGTTTTGGAGGATGGTATTTGCTCACCAAGGAAGCCCTGGACCATTGCAGGCATCATGGCAGAGACATCCTCAGACACTTCTGTCCTGATCCAGAGGTACAAATCCACCAGGGGATGCAAGCTCATCTTCCATCTTGTATGTCTTGAGCTGAGGTGCAAAGAAAGGTGGTAAAGATTGATCAAGATTACCCAGACTGCATATTTAGAGGACTTTGTGCAGAGAAGACTTGTCAAATACTTGCATTGTGGTGGCACAGAGATGTGCCAGCCAGGGACGGTACAATACAGCACAAAAAGTAGTGCCCCGTGGTTGCTGTCCCAAGGTTGCTGCCCCATAGTCACTTCTGAGAAGACTGAGTTGGAGGGCTGCTTATACTGAAGAGCTGGAGCTGAGCTACACTGGTTTTAAATTGATGAACAGGGATAGGGTAATAGGGTCAGAAATCAACAATTTTTCATTTTGAGCTGGATGTGCACTAATACCAAGGAAACTGCTGCATTTTCAAAGGACCACAGCAGCCCTTTATAAACCCAAATGTAATTTACAGACACAGGCACAGAGATACTCTTGCAAAAAAAAAAAAAAAAAAAGAGGTTTGCAAAATTTTTCTTCAGAGATCTGCTAAAAGGCTGAGTTGAATCATTGTGAGCAAATTCATGTATTAATATAAACAATTAAGCTTGATTAAAAAGAAATCAGTTTTGCCTCTGGCCTGACTGACCTCGGATTTCTAAGGGCTGCTTTTCCAGTCCTAAGGGCCTGAGCTATGTGTCCTTTTGACTTCAGCTTCTCAGCCCATCATCCCCAGGCATATCTTTTGTTCCGTGGCTCCCCTTCCCCTTCTTCCAGTAGATATAGAGTTATTTAAACAATTAAGGCTGCATGCCCCTACAGCCTTCTCCAGAAAGCAAGGGGCAAGACACAGCCAAGTCAGCTAGAGCACTCAGAGACAAAGAGAGCAAATTAAATAAAATGATTGCCAAAAAAAAAAAGAAAATCAAATCTAAGCTGAAATTTAAATTTGCTCATCTGTCTCAATTGATGATTTCTGCTACCAAGCACCATATGGTGCTGTGCGAGGCTATAAATATGCTGCTCTTCCAGACCCATTTCTATTGGCATTTCCCATCAGTAAACAGGTGCTCCTGGCTTCCCTGTGCCTCCGAGCTCAAAAAACTTGAGCGAGTACCTTTGTGCACCTACAGGAAGCACAGGCAACTTGTCAGTGGGAGTGCTCCCTTTGCTTCAGAGAATATCAGCTGTATTCCCACAGAGTGTGCAGGGCAGCTGAGCAAGCCTGCATTACAGTGAGCACTGTGGCAGCTTCCTTTCTTCATGTTTTTTCCTAGCATCTTCATGCCCGTCAGCAGGGCTGAGCAGCGCCCAGAGGCTCCTGCTGTGTGGATCCTTTGCCATGTCAAACATCACCGGAGCTCCCTGGCAGGACTGAATGGGTCCTTGCTCCTGCCTGCTCTCCTGCCAGAATCAGTAAGGCTGAGGAAAAGTGGGGCAGCCGAGGTATCCTCACAGGGCAAGGGGCTTGCCTTTGGACAGAAGCTGAGAAATCAGTCAGGAAGTGTGAACACCACCTAGAAAACCTGCAGTCATCTAGCTTAACAAGGTCTACGGGCTTTACCCATTTCAGTGGCAAATATCTGAGTCATTCTGCCATAGGAACCTAAGCATGATGGAGCACTATTCCATCTTGCAGTCTGCTGCAGTCTGGGGCCTTCATGCCCCCTCTGCAATTATTTAAAGGGCTGGGTTTTGTTAGTGCTCCCTGCACACCAAGAAGAACAAAAGGGAAGCATTGTTGGTAGTACCAGGGTGTACTTTGTGGGGCTGATCTGAATACTGCCTCACAAAGACACCATGAGCCCATTGTCTTAGGCTGGGGACAAGGACTCTGGCTCTCCATGTCAGGTGACCACATTTTCAAATCCATTACAACGGTTCAAAAATATCCAAAAGGTCAATATATTGTTCATACCACATCAGTGATGCTAGGGGGAATAACAATCTTCAGTAAATCCTATTATTTTCACAACTATACTAATAACATGAGAAACTATAGATATAATAAAAGTTTATATCTATAGTTGCTCTGCAGACACCTCCTCTGGTATGGTATAAATATAGTATATGAGACTTGGCGGTGTAATACAGTTTTTATTTCAATTTTTTAGGGATGGCCATGCACATCCATAACTCATGAAAATAAAAAGTGTATTACACTGCCAACTGTTACATATTCCCTAGTAAAGCAAAAATGGCAAGATAAATTTTATTTTTCTCTTCCCACCAACAAAGTGTCTAGCTGATATGCTGATGATGAAATGTTAGAATAAATATTATTTATTCAAATGCTTTCTATACTTTAACCATGTCTGGCCTTTCTATTTGTCAGTCCTGTCCATCTGTCAAATGCTAGGTACCTTCTTTTTTCCCTGCATGTTGCCTTTGGTTTTGGTTTTATGCTGCTGTACTTGGTGTTATTCTCCTTAGGACCGGTGGGAAGAGAGATTGCCTCTTCCCATGTCCCACTCTTGAATTTTCTCAGCCACATTCTCTTTGGGTCTTAAGATCTCTAACATCTGTGTGGGACACATGTGTTGGCTTGGTAGCATTGGCAGCACTTCTTCAAGCACGAAGCAGCATAAATGAGGAAGGATCCCAGCTGCATGCTGTGCGTCAGTGGAACAAGAGGTGAAAAACCCTGTGATTCATGGGTAAGGATGGGGAAAGAATTAGAAACTCGAGTGCAGCAGGCTAAGTATCCTATACCTAAGAGAAATGGAACAAATATGTCACTCCCATACTATAAAAAGGAAAAAGTGATAAAATCCTGTTTTATACAAGTGCTATTATGTTACGGTCAGCTCTTGAGTATCCACATAGCAATGAATCTGGTGGCAGATTAACTGTGCTGGGCTTGTAGGACATGCAGTGTGGTGCTGCACGCAGTAAGAGCAGAGCCAGGGCCACTGGGGACTGGGGCTGGGAGCCCTCAACACGCAGCAGCAGGGCCAGGCAGGGTCCAGCTAAGTCAAGAGCTGTCCACAGCTGTGCTGCTGCTGTCAAAGCTGAGGTGCCTCCTGCATAACTTTGAGTGGCTCTGCCCTTTTCCCTCTGGGAACTTCTGTTCGGGGTGAGGGTGGCTGATACAGTTTTTGACAAGCCACCCTTCCATTAGAGGACATGTAGTGTCTGTCCTTCTGTCCCTCCATCCATGGGATAGTCACTGACCTGTCATCAAGGCTAGAACATGAGCAAGAAACCTTTAATCCCTGGAAAAGTCTACTTGGTGACACTAGTGCCAACCACCATTTTCTCTCAGCATGTCTAATTGATTAATATAATGAAATGAAACTTGGGCAAATGTTCCCCGTGTGTATTTAATTTGAACTTTGCTGGATGTGAAGTAACCTGTCACTTGTAGGCTTTTTTTAAATGAATCAGTAGGTATCATAAAATTATTACCTTCCCTTAAAAATCTCACATATTTGATCCTTTCTTTTTTGTTTGCTTTCTTATCTTTCTTTCCTTCCCCTCTCTCAGTTTATCTGCTCCTCTCCCTCTCCATCCCACCCCATCCCATGTCTGTGTAAAGGGATATCAGAGACCTTGGGTTAAAGACCAAGGAATGCTGTGTCAACTGCCATGTGAAAGGAAAAGAAATTTGAGCTTCCCTTCTCTGCAAACAGCCCAGGTTCTCAGCCTGTAGAGAAATCTGCCCAGAGCATCAGTTCCTCCTGTTTCTCTCCTCTAAAACATGCATCTGCTACCTCCTCACCTGGAATCCTTGGAGCTGGCATGGAAAAGAGGAGTTCATACCATACAAATGTAGAAAAAAGAACTTCCCAGCTCTGTAGAGGTACTACACACACAATGATCAACAACAACAGCCATCTGAATCCCTTCAAAGCCTGTGTACAAGCTGCAAATGCACAGACCAATGCCCAGAGGAGGAGAGAAGCATGCACTACATGAGGAAAAAGCAGGGTTTGACACAGCCCAGCTGATGATAAGGCTTTCATTACAGCCTCAGCATACTAATACCAGACCACTGCACAGGTGGGAGAGAGGTGCTTGAGGGCCAGTAAACACAGAATTTTATCAGTGTGCCACTATTACAGCAACACCTGTGCTAAATAACTTTGAATGTTGATCCACTGTGAAGAGTCAGTGCTCAGTAGCCCTCAAAATTTCTCATTTCTTACCTGCAGTGGAGTGGTCTTGGATTTGAGCAGTGGCTACACAGAACTTCCTAAGTGTTTTTCTTTCTTCTCCTTTAGGGTGCCTGTCACACACAGTCCCTAAATTGCCACCTTCCTATCTCTGCCTTTTTCTTTTCATTTCTTTCCTTCTTGTGCAGTGAAAGACATTAGGGATGGAGTGATAAAAACACGTGATAAAACACCATCACTGGGGAAATCTATGCCTTGGAAATACAGAAACAAAGTCTGCAGTCAAGCAAACTTTCCATTGATGACAGTGGGTTATGGCTCAAAAAGCAAAGGAGTCCTTAAAACTTTGCTTGCCTAATTAAGGTCCTGGTTCAGCTAGGGTCCCTAATTTAAAACAGATGACTCAGTGTTTATGGTGCTGCACTTTAAGTTGGGTACCTGCCTAAGTACTTGGCTGAATGGAGGCTCAGGCAATGTATCTTTAAATGAAGTAGCAGTGCAATACAACAGCCATGCTAGCCATTATATATAATTGAATAAAAAAATCAAATCACTGAAAAAGGTGCTGCACTTGCAGGGAAAAATAATAAATAAATGACTTACAGATTGCCATCATGACAGTCTGCAGCAGAGCAGAACTCAGTGAATGCAGCTCCCATTTGAATTCATGGGAAAGCAGGGACTTTTGAAACTGCTAAGTTAACCAAAAATATATATTGTTAAAGCCAACAAATTTATTTTTCTGTTTGAAAGTCCCCATTTTGCTATACAGAGGAATAGGTTTGGAATTCTCTGACTCTTCAGCATCATAAAACCTAGAGTGCCTGCTTGGGGAGGTGTCAGGAAAATATTGGTTTCCATTCTAGGCTTATGTTATATTTACACTGCGGCTCACTGAAATACTAAAACAGTAAGAGATATTATAATTAACCTCTTCAATTTTTCCCTTAAGAAGTATCTGGTTCAATGAACTGTCAATCAACTCCCCCATTCCCTATTAGAGCAGGGGCTAATGTGCAGCACCAACGTGTGAGTTCAGCGAAAGAGGAGAGGCAATACAATGCCTTTATGAATAGTAAAGGACAGTAAATATTAAGTATGGTTTATGGAAGGACAAATTTTGAAATGCTCTGTGGCTACTTTTGAGCTGCATCTGTTGTCTCTTTTTGTGTCCCTAGCTGTAAGGGCGCACACAGGTGTTGGTGCAATTGTATGCCCATTCCTGCTTCGTGTGGCCAGCTTAGGTCACTGGAGTTGAATTGCAGACATGTAAACCTGATGCTCAAGGTCTGTAGTAAGCATGAGCTGTTGTTGAGGTTGTTTGGTGTTATGTGCTTAAAAAAAAGATGGGTGGTTAAATATCTTAATGCTAAAATTATCTGAATAGCACAACAATACAAAAAATGTTGCAGCTTAGTGTTGGAACATTATCCTTTTAGCTTAGAATTTCAACTTTTATAAATGTAG
This sequence comes from Melospiza melodia melodia, assembly GCF_035770615.1. Taxonomy (NCBI): domain Eukaryota; kingdom Metazoa; phylum Chordata; class Aves; order Passeriformes; family Passerellidae; genus Melospiza; species Melospiza melodia. The sequence continues at coordinate 127,753,252 of NC_086194.1, read as the reverse complement.
GTCTATTCACAGTCCCCAGTGCTGCAACTGACTGCATTATTTATTATTTATCATTATTAATTATCAACATGTATTATTTATGCCATGCAATAGGTATGCATAGGATTTTGCCAAGAAACATCCTTCACTCTCACATTTATTAATTTTGAGAATATTACTATGCTGTTTGATTTGGAAGTGAATCAAACCATACCTAGATATTAAAATCTTCAAAAGGTATCCTATTTTCACTTGTGAGAATCAGGTGGCAGCTTGGGATCCTCTTCAAGGTCACTGCTTTCTTTTCCAAACCTTGACACCAGGAAGAGATGCCTGGTTCTTGGGCTCAGTCTTATGCACTAAAAGCCTTTCCCTGATTCTTCTGAAGCCACAGCATAAAATCCAGTGTCTGAGCTGCAGCTAAGGCTCACAAATGGAACCAAATTATAGTCTTAAACTGTGCCAGGGAAGGTTTAGGAGGAATTAGGAGGAACTTCTTCACAAATTAGGCATTGGAATGGACTGCCCAGGGAGGTGATGGAGTCACCACTCCTGGAAGTGTTTAAGGAAACACTGGATATAGCACTTAGTGCCGTGGTCTCGTTGAGATGGTGGTGTGGTATCATAGGATGGACTTAATGATCTCAGAGATCTTTTCCAACCTAATTGATTACAAAAAAAGCCCCCAAACCCCAAAGAATTATCTGATTGCAGGCACATATTTACTGGCATTACTATTTGCCTTAGGTTTTTTTTTTGCTAAGTTGTGCCCAGTATTTCTCAACAAGAAGAGTGCCCATTACTCTGTAGGGCTCTGTACACACATAGTGAGAATAATGTGCCCAGAATGGTGTGCAATATTTGTAAATATTAGTATTGAAAGAAGTACAAACAAACAAAGCAACAACAGTGAGAAAGAATTTTCAAAACTGCCCTGGTTCTGAGATATGTCTAAATTCTTGAGCAGTTTTGCTAGTCTCTCTGAAGCAGCTGTCATCTATGCATCAATTTATGAGTAACTAGGCTTTGTCTTAGTGTTTTGGCAATAGGTGAGGCCCCAGAAAATTTAACAACATAAGCTGAACATGGGTTGAGAGGAAAGCCCCGGAGGTGCAGGGTCTCCAAAGCCTGTCCTTATTATTTGCTATTCTACCACAAATGTGCTACCTAATGATTTGTTTTTTAAATAAGTGAAGCGCAGTTGTAACTACAGAGAGAGCTCCTGTTCCAAGGAGCTCACCACACACAGAGATGTAGCAGTCTGGTGAAAGAAGTGGAAGGAGCAGTTTAAGAACAGCTACACTTTGTACACATGCAGGATTGTAGCTAAAAATATAGCTAAAATATTTTTATCATCATCAGAACTCAACATTGCTATCAAATATGAATGTACCGAAAAAAGGGGGAAAGACTTAAAAAAGTTGTTTATATGTATATTTAATAAATGGTGTCCAAATAGACAGCGCTTATTTTTCATCCTGTCAATGTTTAGTAAATTTCTGTTAGCATCACCTTTCAGCTAAAGCACCTTATAACTATAATAGTGATCACTGTGAGCCAATGGGAAAACCTTTCAGACTTTTGTGAACTGGTTCATCCAAGTCCTTCACACTTCAAGACACAAGGCCAAGGATGAATTTGGAAAAGACTCACCTCAGGACTGCAGCTTCTGCAACCCACCTGCAGTATGATACACTGAGAAAGAAGGCTGCACCACTCGTGTGAAGGTCAGGAGACACTGGTGTGAGCAGCACACATTGAGCTCTCTGGTAGGTGCCTATGCAGTCCAGCCCTGCTCCTAGTCAGGAGCAAGGCAACTCCTCCTGGAACGACTGGAGAAGTATGAAGTTGTAAGGACAGACAGAACATTTGATGTTGGCAGCTGATGCCACAGGAAGGTTGCTGCCTCCTGTGTTACGATGGCTTTATGTCTTCACCTTCTGGGAAAAAAAAAATCAGCATTGAAAGGTATTACTGGGCCTCAGTTTCCACAAAAGCAGGGTGACAAAGTCTCCCTTCCTTTAAACCGGTGGCAAGTAAGGACAGTTCTCCTGAAATCAGCAATGTTACAAAGCTGTAGAACTCATCAAATCAAGGGACTAGCTCAGCGAGAAAGCAGTCTCTCTGCGAGCCTGACACTTTAGTCTCTAGCTACAATAATGAAAACACAGAGATGTGCTAAAGCAGCAGGGGTCCTTAAACTCCTTTATCATCTGGGATCACATCTTAATAGAACTGACTGATGAGCACTTCCCTTCCTATTCTTCCACCTAAAAAGATCACCTCCTCTTCTACTTCCTATCATGTATCCTCCCTGTGGCAAAGCAATAGCAATTACAGGAATATTAAGGAAGTAATTAATGCATTTTAGCCATCTTTTAATGAAATTCAGCAGCTGAGAAAAAGGGAGAGAGCCAATAATGTGTAACCTGTTATCTCTACCACACGTGCCGCACTTTCGTAACGTGCATATTGGAAGTCAGAAAAATGTTTACACCCATAGAACACATAACCTCTTAGGTTAGCCTGTCCCTTGTATTGCCTGTTGCTAACACCACATAAAAGGTTCACATTTGTATGATTTGTATTTGAAGCAGATTTATGACTAAGACATCTAAAATGAACACAAATTTCTGTTAACATTACAGTCACATGGACATACTGATTTCTTGGAGCTTCCTTCAAACTCAGCTCACTTACAACCTCTTCTGTGCAGTTCCTATTGGAAGTGCTCTAGATCCATTTGCCTCTTGCCAAAAAGTGAACAAAAGTTGGTCAGGTAGGTGATTGGATAACATCTCTGTTCTTTCCTCAAGAGTGTACCAGAGCTGGCTTCTAACTGCACCAATGGTAACATTTTCATCTTTGATATCTAAGATGTTATTATCAACAGAAGGTAGTGGAGAGGGACTTCTTCCCCAATAACTCCTTCCATTTTGTCTGCACCTCCCCAGGGCTGCTGATTTGTGCTCTACTAATACTAATTTGTGCTCTACTTAGTGGCTCTATAGAAGCATCTTTGTGGTGTTGCTGCTTCTTTCTACAGAAGCTCAACTACAGCCAGTGACTTGTGTTTTTGCAAGGGCTTCCCTTGAGGATCTAATTTCATGTTGCCCTCAAGCTGCTGTGGTCTGATAAATATGTCCCTATCAGCTGCTAGTATGCTAGCTTGGACCATGCCTTCTCTCTCAGTTGCATTTTGGTGTTATGCTGTGATTAAACCACTGCTCTACCAGTGACCCAGCAGTAGGTGACCTCCTTGCCCTTTCCCCCAGCATATTGTATAAAAATAGTCAAGTGATAATGGCTCATGTTTGTTGGTTTCTCTTCAGCAATGCATATTTTCCACTGATGTCAAAATAGTTTAGACTGCACATTGCCAGCACTTGGTCATATTTCTTCTGCCTAATATCATGACTTATCAGTGTTGTTGGAAATATCTTCCAGCTGTTAAACAATCCAGCTGGGATATAATTGGGCATCAGGCTAAAAGCATAGTTGCAAATGTCTAGTTTCTTTCTTCTGCCATGTGTGGTAATTGAGCCTCCAAATCTGTCAACAGCCTGTTGGTAGACAGCCTTCTCTCCACTGGGCAGCTCCATGCCCTTAGACTCTGCAATCATTGCTATTTTCTTTCCCTTCTGGGAGTTGACACATTCAGACATTGCATGATTATTTATCCATTTCCTGCTGTTCATAGCCTGAGGCTTTTTCCTGGTGTGAGCACTGCCTGTCACAATGTTTGTGCTGGACCACGAAGGCGATATTTGGTTGGTATCTGTCCTCTCTTCCAGTAGCTAGGAACATCAGGAACTTGGAACATCAAAGGAATTAACAGTGGCATTTTGTCCAGCCTTTTCCAAGAGCAGGCACTCACCCTGGCAATCAGCAGCTCATCCAGAAGGATCAACAGAACATCTGCTTCACTCAGGCCTATAGAGCTTTTTTCACCACCTTGCAGCAGATAGTGGATACAATAGCAAAAATTCAACAACTGTAACTTGCTGTGGAATGAGGAACAGCAAAAGAGATTATGGGTGTCATAAAGGTCTGTGCAACTTTGGGGGGTCATTGCTCTAATGAACAATGCTGAGATAAATCTAGAGCATGGATTGTGAAGCTCTTTTGCTTCTCTTCCAGGCTATTGTGTTTAGCAGTTAATCACATTTCCTTGTGTCCTGTGGATTTCACTGGCATGATATTCATGTACCATATGGATTCCATGTCAGTAGGAATAAAGCTTCTCTTTATTAACAGGATCACTGATTGCACAGTCACATCTGTAGCATCCTCACAGTGGACATATAGATTGATATAATGGTTTATCTTCCAAACCCTCACCTCCCACAACACATGTTTTTCCAAACTATATAGGAACTGGTACATACATTATTGAAGTGAGACTTCTCTGTTCACTTTAGATATTTCCAGACGCAATATCTAGATCTGAAAGGCTTCTTGTGAGAAGGAGGAAAAAAAAAAAATCTCCATTGCTCTTCCTAAAGTAGCATCAAAACCAGGGGTGAAGTAATAAAATCATTGAATGGATTGGGCTGGAAGAGATCTTAAAGATCATCTAGTTCCAACCCCCCTGCTGTGGGCAGGGATGCCACTCACTAGACCAGGTTGCCCAGGTCCCCCTCCATCCAGACCTTGAACACTTCCAGGAACAGGGTATCCTCCACTCCTCCTGACAACTGTTCCTGTGCCTCACCACCCTCCAAGTAAATTATTTGCTCCAAACATCTAATCTAAATCATAGGAGAAAATGCCCACTTCCTTCCTTTATCTCCAAAGGGTGTCTACATAGAGAGAGGTGAGTGTCTAAAACATAAGTGCTGACAGTCAGGTGGGATGAATCACACTTTTCCTGGAATATCTGAGGGTATAAAAACTCCCTCAGACCTTCTCTGTCAAGATAGAGTTACTCTTTCTAGCCTCTCATCTTTAAGTCCCCACTGTGTTCCACTGATGTCTGCTCACATTGCAGCATCTGTACTGAAACAGCCTGAAAAACTGAAGGAAGAAGATTGAATTTTCTTTGATCTGGCAAAATTCCTGTGTGATGCTAACAAGACAAAAAGTTGTGTGAACATGTCTTTCTCTTTTTCATTCCTACCTGTGTATAGTAAAGAAAATGTCTAAGTTTCAGTGGACAAAAAAGATGGCTTTAACAAGGAATTGTGAACACAGATTAGCAGATGGGACCTGCTGCAAAGATGCCTACAGTCAAACTAGGCAAGGCAAACACAGGTGAGAGAAAAAAGGAATGTGTGACTCAGCAACTCAGTAAGTTTTAAGCGTTTAATGCTTTTTCTCCATCTCTCTCAATAGTTCTAAATAAAAATGGTCCAGAGAAAAAGATAACAAAAGGGAGTATTTGAAGAGACAGTGCTTCAAGTGCCACTGTTGGCATTAGTACATCGGGTTGTGAATCAGCTGCCCTGTGCACCAGCGTCCTTGCTGGGGGAGACAAGTTTCCCTGGCCTCTTGTCCTGCTCAGGCTCCCTCTGGGTGCATGACTGTGCAGCTCCCAGTGTTTCTACCCTGGGAGATTAGGCATTCCCTCCACAGGGAAGGTTCCTCCTTTAGGATGTGACCTTTATGGCTATCCAGCGCTCTGAAAGCGTTAAACAGAAATTTCTAGGTGACTGCTCTTCCCTTTATATTACTTTTCTGCAGTTTGTCTGCCCAACCCTATCTGAAACCTCCCGCAAAGATTAGCACTGCTGTGTGAGCATTTTTAATACAGACCTCCTAATACAGAGCTCACATCCAGCTGCTACAGGCAAGAACAAATTTTCACCTGTCCTCCAGTGTGAGAGCCAATTGCTTTATCTGCATGGGAGCTCAGAAAGGGGCTCTAGGAAGAAACAATACACTCCAGTTCTACTCTTCGTGGAGTTGAATTAAGCTTTTTTATGAATCAGTGATTATTTTTTCAGCCTTAAATGTGTGCATAGTTGCAATCAGTGCATAATTTAATCTTCTTAGCTTGATGTCCAAATACAAATTAAGGCAAGAGTGAAGTTACAAGGTTTCTCCAAAGGTGTTCATGAAGACAGATCTTTTAATTGAGTAGCTCCCAAAAACCAGAAAGAATATCTTTAAGCAATTGAAAGACTGTTATCAGAGACTTTTACCACATTATAGACAATTAGCAGAGCTGAAAGTGGGATAAAAGTGTTATATTTTGTAATTATTCAACGTTCTCCTTTATGTCTTCTAATATAGAAGCTCATCATTGACCTAAAATTCTATATGCAAGGCCTTGCCTGTCAATAACTCTTTCAGAAAAAGTGCATTTATGGTAGCAACAAAACCTGAAGTATCTATGATAACAAGTGCTTTAATACCCAGCACACACAGCTGTCATTGCAGCCATATCAATCCCTCCTTCCTAAAACATCATGCAACTCTCAGAGACTGAGGAATAGAACACAAAAGGCATTGGGAACACTGTCCAAGGACAGACATGGCAATCCTGTGCTGCTTCTCTTCCTCCTCTTGCGCTCACTATCCCTGCTGTATGTGCTGGGGCTGCAGCCTGCACGCTGGTACTGGAGAGAATATTGAGGCAGCACTCATATTTTACCATCACAGGATGCTGACTACAAGGACTGCCTGCTTTAAATGCATAACAATGCTGGTCTTGCTGTAAATCACACTTTCTTGGTGAGCTACAATGAAGACAAACTCCTCACGTCTCTTTATGTACGTTGTTTTTGTACTGGATATCTGAAATATTTATAGCAATGGGCTGTGTACAGAGTTATAAACCAAGAGATGAAGTTCCTGAAAGGGACATTGACTGTGAGGTCAATATCATTTCCCTATTCCTTACTCCTTTTGCAGTTTCAAGAAGCAGACATAATGCTATCTTACCATACTTGGGATGCAGTCAGGGTGGCTGGGGCTGCTGTGCTCATCCCACTCTACCTGAAGAACAACAGGTCCTCTGGGCATCTGGTCAATGATTCAGAATGTAAGACCAGTAGGTTGGTGTAAAAATGGCTTACTCTTTAGCAAAAGATCCCAGGGAAGGTATGTCTTCTTGGGAGAAAAGCCAAACATCCAGCATGACCAATTCTTTCACCCACAAACAACTTGAGATCAGAGATGTGCCCTAGAAAATCCGGCTCTGGGGAACAAAAGAGCAGCAGGGGCTCTTCATAACCAGCTGCCTCCCACAGAAAGAGATAAAATACTGAGAAGAGAGAAAGAGAGCCTGTGAACAGCACAGAGGCAGGAGCTGCCTGATAGACAGCTATGAAGCCAGGCAGAGGGGTGAGAAGGAAAGGCCAGTGGAGTGGAGTGACTGATCAGCTCTGAGAAAGTACCCAGCAGAGACCCAGCTGGGGCTCAAGCAAGGGCATGAAGAAGGCATCCCACTGCCACAATAGCGTAAGAGGGGGATAAAAATAGGGAGACTCATCCTCTTCTCCTGGCAAAAACAATTTAGGCAGAGGCTGAATGGGCAGGGATTGTGAAGCAGCTGACTTTGGGAAGTCTGTGGGCAGTCATTGCAGTGAAGTCCTTTGCATACCACACCTGCAAGAAAAGGAGCAGAAGCTTATTCTGCCCCAGAGGCTCTTCATGCTACTCCCAAAGGATGAACTGTCAAAGACTCCTTCTTCCCATCCTCTCAGGGACCCAGCTCTTCCATTCAGTGGGACTGTGAGGTCTAGACCCCCTCTCACTTTGAGTCAGCTCTGACAGGCTGCTGTGCAAGTGCTGTGCTTCTTGTACAGTCCCCATAGCCAGGTGTTAGAGAACAGCAGAAATCTCTGAGTCACTGAGTTAGCTGCTGACAATTTAAGCAGATGACTAATGCATGAAAGTCTGTGAGACAAGTATACAGTGTATTAGTTTTCAGATGTGGAGAACAGAACATGACAAAAGCTTTGTAGGAGGTCCAGTTATATATATTCACTATTCCCCTTACCAACCTATTTTCCCAACTTGCTATTGCTTAACTCAGTGCAAGTGGAAGTTTGTCTTAAGGAGAGGCTTGAAGGGGAGGGTAGAAGCTTTATCTATCAATCAGAAAGCTGCCCCAAGTTTAAGAGATGGTATGATAGATAAGAAAAAATAAACTAATTACATTAATTCATTATGAATAATAAATGTTGGAAGTATGCAGCACTGCAGATTCTACATAAAACGAATCAGTTTATCTGAGTAAAAGTCCATGATGTGTTCTTGTTCAGACTCAGAGCTGATCTGAATCAAAACTTTAAAGTGAAATTCCAAACTTTTTTCAAACATCAGCCCTGAATCTGATTCAGATAGGATTCTGATCAAAACTCCTTGTAAATAGAAAGTGTCATGTCACTCCAGCTCCAAATGCCTCTTGAAATTCCTTTGGACAGTTTCCCATTACTTTATCTCATGCCCATCCCTTTGTCAAATCAAGTTCTGCTGTGCAGCTGCTAGCAATAAGACAGAAATGTCAGCTATTGGATCCCAGTGTCTTGGCTTCCAAGCAGTTTCAGAAAGGACCCTTCATGTCCCATGATCCCCCTTCTGAAGTTTCATCTGCTCTGCTTATCTCTTCCCCAAGTAACAGCCTCACATAGAACAGCAAACCTCTTCTTTAGCAGTCTAGTCACTTTACTATACACGCTCATTTCCTTTGCAGATACCACATGAGAACTCCTATGGAGTTGGCCAAAATGATAAGCAGATGCTGCTCAGCCCTGGTGTCTGGATCTGTGTCGCTCTTGCGGGGTGGAGAGGAAGGTTTCCTTCCTTATCTGATGGCCCCTGCTTTCTTCTGACAGCCTGAGTATAAGGCAGTGCCTCATTCTTTTCCTGTGAGGAAGTGCTTCCATCCTCCAAAGACAGAAGATGGCTCTTGCTCCCTTGGTGGACAGGGTTTTGCACTAACCTGAGAGGTGAAGACCAGGTCTGTAAGTCTTTTATCTCACATAATTTCTGAGCAGTGGATAGAAAGAGCCTTCAATAGAAAGAATGCTAGGTATAGTAGATATCTCTCAGACTCTCTGTGGTACAGATTGTGTCTCGTATTTCTCAATGTTGATGGGCAAGTTCCTTCTGACTCATAAAATTTCATTGGTGAGGGCGCTGGTTCCTCTGTATATAGTACATAAACTAGAAAGGGTGTTAGTGCAGGAAGTGTATTTACAATTGCCATTTGGGGCTGGACTGTGATCTGCTGCTTATAGCAGACACTGCCCCAGGGGCAGAATTGATGTGTGGGGTGGCTTTCAGGAGTTTGTGTTTGCCCATGCTGTCCTGGGCATTCCTCATTTTGGGATGCCCAGGACACTCTTGCAACATATGTTTTTCAGTAAGAGACTGAGAATTTTTCATTGTCAGTATTTAACTGCCAGTTTCCTTTGCTGAAGGGTCAGTCTCATCTCTGCAATACTGTGTGCCATTTGAGAGGAGATGGGCCCCTCTCACATGCTGGTCCCTCCTGGCTCAGCCATTCTTCTGAAGTGACACCACAGTATGAGGAAAAAAAAGTACCTAAGTACTCTAGTAAAAACAACCAAAAACCAAAGAAACCAACCATATATATATATATGTGTGTGTATGTATATATTGGTACTCAGAGTACCTCTAGAGTATGTGGGGAAAAAAAGACAGCATAGCACTTTTAATCTGTCATGAAGTACAAAAATGTAGTCTAAGTACTTCCAGAGTATGAGGGAAAAAAAGGCAACACAGCACTTTTAAGCTATCATGAAGTAAGAAAGGCTCCTTTCATTTTATGTTTTGTTATATAGCAGAAAAAATCTGTCACTTTGCAAGATGCTCACAGCAAACAGCTTTAAAAACGGAATAAGTGGTTCAGCTTTACTTAGTTTTTAATCACTCAGCAGCTGTTTACTCCACAATTCACAGGTATATTTATGTTCGTCTTTAGCTGGGGTTCTCAGTGACTCTCCTTTCTAGGCCTGAATTCCAGCTGAGGGGAAGGGTATGTCCCTCTGTAAATCATGGGATGGAAATCATGGAAATCAGCTGGGTTACAAATGCAGCACACCCACTCCAGCCCAGCACTCAGGATAAGTAACCCAGAACCAGCAACACATTGCTGGTTCAGCAGCTAACCCCCTCCAACATGAAATTGGCATTTTCGGGTAGCAATGTGAAGAAACCATCCACTGAGAGCAATGGTCATCCTCTTTTTGGTTCAAGGGTAAGTTGCTGTTCCACTACTGGGTAAAAATATGGGGCATTTAAGGATTTGTGTTCTGCAGGAATGGCAAGATGCAGGGAATCTCTGCAGAGCCAGGAGGAGATCTCTTTTTACACCAAGGCTGGCTCTCCTGCAGAAGCCTGAGGCTCCTGGGGTGCACACTTTCATCTGTAAATGGGCCTCTTAAAACAGAATTCACAAGTGCATTCCAGTAATAAGTAATGTGATATTGTCATGTGGGAGAGCAGCCCGTGATAGTTAATGGTGTTTCTACCTCTCTATCACGTTCTGAGGAATGACTTGGCCTTAAAAATACACCAGCACTCCCAAAGGGAAGGAAATCCCCAGAGCTGATCATTTTGGAGAATGAAAAGATTCCAAATGGGTGCTAATACTTCACAAGGGAGGCTTTCAAATGAATGAAATGCATCCTGGATATTAATAGTGAAGTCTATGATCATTACTACCAAGACGTTTTTTGCCAATATTCTAAATGGAAAATGAAAGCATGGGCAGATTATAGGGAATTTTCCCTTTTTTATTGAAAAAACACACTCACTGCACATGCAAATTAAAACTGCATTCACCACTGCAAGACTATAACATTTTTGGCACATATACTCAGTGTGCATAAATGTTGGCTGTATTTAAGTTCTCCTAGACATATATAATTAATGAAATACATTTGTGTATAGCCTCATTTTGTGAGCAGCCTAAATTTAGACTGCCTATCCGTTTGCAATGTAAATCTTCATTTTGGTTGGTATATTAAATGTTAATGCTTGTGCTAATTTTCAGTCTCTAACCTTAAGGCAGGTCACACATTGCTTTATTAAAATAAAAGAAAGAAGATTAATTTAGTCACTGGAGTCAACAATTAAAAGTACATGGAAGTTTGGACAAAAAAAGTAAGGAAATGATAACTTAATGGCAAAAGGCATGTCCTCCAACAGCTAGGCACCATGGTGTGATCCTTATTTACTTTTATAGTGCACCCCATTGTGCCTATGTGTTGGAAGACATATGTCATGTTTCATCCTCAAGGGCCTAAGTGTGAATTTCCTGTTATTTTTTTCACAACTTTAAAAGTTGTTTCAATGAAGTTTTTGTTGGAAGAACTTTAGTAAAATGTGTTTTATATACTGTCTGTGGCTGGCCGGGGAAAATTGCAGCCCCAGAGGAAAATAACAAAGAAAGGCTACAGCCCGAAGGAAAGGAAGGAGAGGGCTGGGAATGGAACGGAGCTTTAGCTGGGCTGGGAGTGAGGATGGCAGTCCTCATCCCTGGATAGCTCCATGCACAGGATCAGCTAGTGAAGATCTGTACTCCCCACCAGCCTCATGGAGCTGTGCATCCTTTTCCTATCCCAGAAGGAGGGATGCTTTGATGGTTATGTTCATGCACGGCAGGTTTTGTTGGTCTTTTTGCTGGTGAGCTCTCCGGAGCAGATGCGCACACAGTTGCTGTGGGCGCACGGGCTTCCCTGGAGAAGGCAGCATGAAGCCCCTCAAGGGTGGACTCCTCTGATCCCCATGGAGCAGAAGCCCACCTGGAAACCTATAGTTCTCTTTTAAGTACAAAACAGGGAGACTCTGTAAAATGACATCATTTTTTTGCCACACCAAGAGCTAATTAGCACCCTGATTCAGTGCAAAAGCAAATGTGAAAAAATGTTTTAAGCTACCAGATACTTTTTTTTTAATAGGGGTTTCACTGGAAATTTCTTAATCTTAAGTAAATACTTTCAATGCTGTTTCTAACGTCTTTGAAATCCCCATCTGATGCCTTGAAACAGAATCTCTGATATACGATTTTTCCTCCAGTTATGCCAAATATAGCAAGAAAATGCATGGAAGCAGAGCGTACTCAACTTAAAGTCCTCTGATTTGCAAAAATTGCCTAGCTAACTTCAGTGAGCAAAACTTCACCAACCAAGCTTTTCAGCACCAAAATTCTGTACAAATGCCTTTTAAATGTTTGAAATTTTCTAGAATTAGCCTGTCACTTTTGCAAGTGTTCTGTGAAATTTTAGCAGCAATTACTACTGAGGAAAACGTTTCAAAGAAAGGTATTCTAAAAAAAGGAACAGAGACAAAAAGAAAATAGTCTTGCAACACTAGCTTGGGAGTCAGAACTCCCTTGAAGTGGAAATGAAGCCCAATCCTGCACGTGAGAAGCTGCACAGACGCGGGTCTCCCTGTGGGGTCTGACCTGTGCGACCCCACAAAGCCTGTTGGCTTCACTGCTTCCTGAGCCCCTGTCCATTCGTTATGTAGGGAACCATCCACATGTGGATGGTTGGGCTGGTGATCCAAACTCTGCCCATGTTTTGATTTTTAATTTTTTTTTTACATGCAAGTGAATTTTTCATTTGAGTTTCTGGGCATTAGTATTTTAATAGGAATGAATGAACAAGAATGTACTCTACATTGAAAGTAAAAATGGGATAACTGATAAATTTGGTGTGAAACCTGTGCATCCTCCATCTTACAAAACAGAAATCACTGGTCCATTTTAGGGCTTACTCTTCCAAGAGGGATCACGCCCTAGGAGCACACACTAGTTCCTAGGTAATTTACAGAAACCAAAATATTCCTTCTTAACACAGATACAAGTAAAGAACACATGCTTCCACATCAAACCGACTCGTCCCATGGCTAATTAAAATCTTTCTAAATAAACATTTCATTCTGCTGGCTCCAAAATAACTGCCACTTATGGCTTTGACTTAGTGGCATAAACTATGTACAGTAGCAGCAGACACTGCAAAAATAAAAATTATATATTAAAATCACAGAAGAAAGAGTCCAGAGTCTTCCTTCTGAAATGCCAGCTCCAATCTATATAGAGCCAGTGATAAATTACCCACCTGTATTCACTTACTTAACATTAAAAAACACTTATACATCATTACACTTTTGTACCATATTAGTGAAAATGAATGCTAGAGCAATATGAGGTAAACATTGCTAATGTGGTAGAAGGCTGCTTATACCTTCTAATGATAGGATTAACTATGGCAGTGATAGATACACCATGCTCCTTTGAACCCTGGCTCAGCACTGAAAAAGCCACATGGCAGCACAAAGAGACTTGCTCAGCCAAAACAGGCTTTTCTGCTGCTTTTTGAGATCACTGCAACAAAGCAGGTTCACTGACTTAAAATAGCCTGTCACTACCCTGAGTGGCATCCTGGGGATCCAGGCGCTTCTGTGCATTTAACTGACTTTAATATTGTTTTCTGTCACCTATAAATCTTTCCCTCTTTAATGCAATTTGAAAGTAAAATAAGGAAGCGGCTCATTTAATAAATATTTTGTTAGTGCATTTCTTGCAGCAATTCTTTGGCACTCAGCTAAGTATTACAGCACTCACACCCCGTAGTTTGAAAACGTCAGCACCTGGCTCAGAGCAGGGGCCTGATCTGAAGCCCAGCAGTGATAGCAGAAAGTCACCCCCTAAAAAAGTGGGAGGTGTTTTATTGGCCCCACCTGCCCATAAAACACAGAGTGGCAGAGAGAGCAGCCATGAAAAGGATGGCATCTTGGACACAGCTCCTCTGGGAATTCCTGTGCCGGACCTGAACTTTTGGATAATATTGCACAAGCCTTTCTGATGGCACAGCCCATGCCATCCTTAGCAGCCAGGCGTGCCTGCTCTCCACCCAGGCTCCTTTTTTGGGCGGATCCTTTAGCATGCTGTGTGGTGCTTGGGAGGGCTGATGTTTCTGTCCTGAGGGCAGGATTGCTTTCAATTTATTCCCACCCAAGGCATGCAAATAAACCAGCACCAGGACCATGCACTTTGTATTCCCCTAAACCACACATGCTCAGCATTGGCTTTACACAGGTGAGAGTTGCAGAGCTGTTCTTTTTGTATGCCCACATCTTCATCCTCTAAAAAGGGGCAGGATGGCAGCAGAGTCTGAGCAGAATTAAATTAAGTCAAGCCACCCACTTCTTAGCATTAAATCCCAGTAAATTTCTCTATTGCACATCATTCACAAACCTTCTCTGCCTCCACATCCTTGTAGGGATTCCCACCCGTGACCTGCAGGTCTCTGGAGAGGTCTGAAGGGCCTGAAGGGATGCAAAAGCCAACTGCAGACTGGTGCTGCTTCCTGCCACGGAGGCAGCACATCTCTGCAGGGCACCGCGGGGCACCTCGCCGCAAGGACTCTGGAAGGTTCAGCCTAATCTTCAAGGGAAAAAAAAAAGCATATCTGAAAAATGGAGAAGAGATAATAACACTTGTGGCTGTACAAGCGAAGATAACGGCAAAAATAATCAAATCTCGTGCTCCTGGGAGGAAACTAATTGCACACAGGGGTCAGGAAGACATTTTCATCCACTGTTGAGCTTTGCACAGTTGGCTGCTGCGTTGTTATTATGAAAGAGGGAAGTGGAAGGAAGAAAGGGAGTTTGCTTGTGTTGTTTGTTGCTTTTTTTTTTTTTTTTTTTTTTGCTGAAGAGATGGAGGGAAAGGCAAGAGTGGATCTTTTGTTTGCCCTTCTGCACCAAGAGCTGGCTGGCTCCAGAGGCACAATACTGGGCTGGGTGGATGCAGTGTGGCAACAGCGATGTGTCCGATGGATTGGGGAAGGGGGATGCATCTCTCCATGCGCACACATCTGCTATCCCTCACTTGTGAATGTTACTCCAGATGGTAATCAAGAAGGTGGTTTTATAACCCACATTAAGAGGACTGTCTGCTGACAAGTTATGTGTTTTCTTCCCTTGAGTACATGCTGTTAAGATGGATAAGTGCAAATGGTTGAAATTTGGTTGTTAACTCTGAATAATAATAATACTTTGCATTTCTATTGCATCTTCCATCCTAGGATCTCAAAGCACTTTGAAAACACTAATTAAGTAAATCTTACCACACTGCTGTGAAGCAGGTAATTATTATTACCATTTTTTACAGAAAAAGAAGCTTTGTCATAGTGAAAGAGAATTTCCCTGGGTCACCAAAGAACCAAAAATAATCAAGAAATGATGATGACTTCTCAAAGTAAATTAGAAACTTTGCATTAATTTCCTGGAAATTAATTTAGTTTTGGTTTTTTTCCTAACGAATAAATTAAGGCAATCTTCATACATTTTCAACTTTTGAAAACTTCTTTTTTGGGACTAAAACACTAAA
Organism: Melospiza melodia melodia; assembly: GCF_035770615.1. Classification (NCBI taxonomy): domain Eukaryota; kingdom Metazoa; phylum Chordata; class Aves; order Passeriformes; family Passerellidae; genus Melospiza; species Melospiza melodia. The sequence continues at coordinate 127,737,957 of NC_086194.1, read as the reverse complement.
AAGAAACTCAAATCTTGCACTTTTCATTCTTGCTGAGCAACCAGAAAAATATCAGTCAAGAATGAAAATGAGCTATGGAAAGCTGAGTTACTTTGAGAAATAGTTTGATGATTGCAATTAATTAATAATAAGAATATGGTGCCTACCCATGTCAGCTTCAGTGTCAATTCCCATTTCTTTAGGCCTCATCAAAGAATTCATTACTCTCTTTCCTACCCCCTGGAAAAAAAATGCAATGTGTTTGTGAGGACTACAAGACTTCATTTTATCCCACTTTCCTATTCTTTTTCTTTCTGTCGTCTGTTTAAAAACACCCTCCAAATGTGCTGCAGAAGGCTGAGACTTCATAGACAATAGACTCATAAGCTTGCATAAATGAGAAAGAGAGAGCAAGACCAAGTTTCAGTGTTGATTTTTTTTGCCCGTTGAATAATATCAGTTATTTGATTTTCAGACCCAGAATCCATCCTTAAATTAGAGAAGGATGTTGCAGTCCCGTCAAAGAATCGAAGACAAATTTTGCTAATCCTTCTGAGAGGTGAGACAATGGTAATGGGGGGTAAGGAATGATGTCTGGGTGGGCAATATTGCCTGTTCATTTCCTCGGCTTAGCTACTGATTGTCACTCCTGTGCCTTAGAGATGCCCATAAGCTTCCAGGGAGACTGCACGAAGGTAGAGCAGCTTAATTATGTAGGCTGCTATTTACTAGGTTTTGGCTGAATCCATCAAACTAACTTTGCTTTAACCTGAGCCAGATTTGATTGTGAGGCCAATTTATTGACTGGTTTCTCCTTTGGCAGTGCATCCTTTGATTTAGATACAGATACTTACCCGCTTGAAAAGCAGCAATGTTATGACACAATTTATATTTTAAAAAGCAGCATTACACAGGACATAATTTTAAAAAACAAACAAACAAACAAACAAACACAACAAAAAGCCCTTTGAATCTAGAATAATGGTTACCTGTAAGGCAGTAGCTCACTTGAGAGATTTTGCTCAAGTAACTTATAACTATCAGCAGAACCCCCTAGGGAATTACCGCTGTTTTTGCAGAAGCTGTTTGCAGTGGAATAAACAGACAAGTGCTCTATATATCATTTTAAGTAAGACAAATAAAGTTCTGCTTCCTCCTTACAACGATGTCATTGTCACTTATATAAGAATAATTCTGTGTGACTTTTTATGAATCTTTCCCCTGTGCAGAAGTACAATGGCCTAATTTCCTACACCATGTATTATAAATAAACGTCCTTCTTCAGCAATGTATGGCCAAGCTGAAACGATCCCACCATGCACGGAGCAGTCTGGAAATGCTAAGGTGTGCTTGAGCACTGGCCATGGGTGGAGGGAAACCCCACCACCCCAGAATAGGGTATGTCCATACCTCCTCCTTCCTGTGGAAGATTTCTCCATGGCTCAGGAATTGCCAATGGGCAGGCCTGGAGAAGCCACTCCTTATGTCATAGATTCCCCTTACATGGTGTAGCAGGGACATGGTTTTATTTATTTTGGGTTTCAAAGAGGCAACATCAAATGCATGGTACTGGTGAGTGTGGGAGAGAAAAGAGGACAAACCCCTATTTCCCATATGGCTGCCCAATGCTATTGCTAAGAAGAAACCTCAGATGGTAAAAACTCGTTAAAAAATTAATAAAAAAAGCTAGAAAGTGTTATTCAAAATGTAATTTTAACACATTGTGAAGGGCTTTTAAGGGGAAATACGTGTGGGGAGGGCTCTTATCTCTCTAAGGCTCCAGCTAATGTAGCTGGCTGCCCAGGGGAATGCCAGAGGGAGAGAGAATGGGAGAAATGATATTAAAAGGGTGGGAACATTATTTTATAACTTAAAAAAAAAATATTTGTTTTCCCCAGAGTCTTTCAGGTAGGTTTGCTCTTCTGGCTGCGTTTGATCTGCCAATAGCAAAGCCCATCTCTGCAGTGATTGTGGAGTTCTGCCTGATATTCCCTGCGTGCCGTGAGCATGGGGATTTCATTTCATACTTCATTTCCAACGAATACCCTCAGTATGAAGCACAGCAGAAATTTCTGTCGCACACACACGCGTACCCTCACGTCTGTGCTTGCACACGTACACATGTATGTGTCCACACGAATCAAATCATGCTTGGCAGAGAGATACCCTCCAGCTCTGGTTAAATTCATGTGGTAAATTGTATTATCCTGTGCATTTCAGTGCCCCACCTGCACTATCCTACCTATTAATCTCTCTGCCTGGATTTTTTTCTAGTGTTCTGAACCTCTGAGAGTGGTTTCAAAAGGGTTGCCTTAAAAACAACTGGGAAAAAAGCAACTAGCAGAGTAACAGTACCTTTTTCCTCATCGCCTTCTCCAGAAAAAAACACACCAAACTCATGTCCTGGGACAGAAAGCATGCACAGAATGACTAATTTATGGTTTACTATTTTACCAGCTAACAGGGATGGAAGGGTGTCCTGCAAATGGAATATTTCTAATGGGCCACAGTCGAGCTTTGACCTCTGAGGTATCAGATATTAATATGATCCTGGTTTTTCTTTCTAGAGGTTTCTGCAACAGCAGAAGTTTTATTTCTTCATTCTTTTGAGTTCTGCTTACCTTGGCTTGTGAAAAAAAAGGGAAATGCCCTTTCTAAGGGAATATATGTCAATATACAAACACACAAAATATACAAAACCCCTTCAGATTTTGTGTGTAGGGAACCAAAAAGTGGTGCAGAGCAGTAGGAAAAAAATCTGCATCTCTTCTTGAGATTATGTACATGTATTTTCACTACTTGGAACAAATCCAGCCATTCTCAACTCACAGTGAAAACCCCCTCAAACCCAGTCTATCATGACTTTCCTAAGCTATTTTAAGGTACTTTGAAATTCCTACATGAGAAAATTCAATACAGGTGCCACATGAAAGTCTTCATTTCACTGGAATTATTCTGTCTATTTCTCCTTGTCTTTCATTGCTTTATCGCATCACTGAGTGAATTAATAGTCCTTGCACACTAAAATATGCAATTTGTAGTCCATTTGGAACCAAGGAAAAAGGACTGGAAGAAAACTCCTGAGTCATCCAGATCCTCAGAAATGCATGGGGCTGCCTCCCCTGATCGCTGTGGAGGCTGTAGGAGCAGCTGGTGTGGTGGTGTTACTCCTCTCCTGTCAACAACCACTCGAGTTTCCTCACACTTTGGGTGCTCGAGGGTCACTGCAAATGTGCCACCTCTCCCCACTACTTCCAGAGGTGTCTTCTTGGTTTAGGAGAGTTAGCAGGGCTCAAATGGACACCTCCACCTTTCATGGCTATGTCATTCCCTCTCATGTGGAGTTTTATCTACTCTAATTCCTATCTGAAGGAGATAGCCTCTCTGTGGGCAGCCTATTTCAATACCCAGCTTGCCTGTTTTAAGGAAAAAATCATGGTATCTAACCTAAACTTTTTCTTCCTTTGTTTGAGGCTACTGCTTCTTGTTCTACCTTCTTGTACTAATGTGAAGAATTCCCTTACTTCATTAAAGTCACTTCTACATATTGGTAATGTCCCCAGTGAGTGATCTCTGTATAAATTCAGTTCCTCTGATATTTTCCCATATGTTTTATACTCTGATCTTGGTATCACTTTGGTGGTTAATCTCTGTATGTTCTCCAGGGCAGTGTCGAAGTGATAGGAGAGCCATAAATTGTTTGAGTGGCATGGTCATAAATTTAAATAGCTGTCATATCACTCTTCTACTTTCAGTGAGACTTCCTTTTAATTGCACACAAGAAAAATACCACTGCTGTAATTTACTTGGGCCACAACACACATGTATGGTTTCACAGAATAGCTGGAATAATAGTCTAGGGTTCTATCCCTTACTGGTTGCTAGCTAGCTCCTTTTCATCTGTGTCTCTCTCTTTTACTGACACTCTCAGAGTATTATATTTGCTGAGAGCCCTGTTCAAAGTGCTTTTGGACATAACCTTGCTGTATTTTCTGAGTTACTTATTTTTTGTCACCGGACTTGTACATGCAGCATTTCTGAGATGGTGTGAAATACAAACCTGCAAAACAAGAACATGGTTATAAGACAAGTGACCCTGATTGAAAGGGTGGCTATGAAAACTGATTACACAGCAAATTGCCCATCTGCACAGGCTTGGAATAAGAACATTTCAAAGCTCATTTGTGGGCTGATGTTGTCATTAAATGCAGTTTCCAACAAATCATTCATAAAATTAATGGCCACAACTGATGCTTGTTTCTCTCAAGCTCTTCTGTGAAAAACAGTTCTTCCACTGATTCAGGGAGATGTGCAAAGGAATGGGTATTATTGGAAGAAAATTGAATGAAATACTCTTCATACAACGGCAGACGCTTGAGCTGCTGGTAACATTCTGGGTTACTGAATTTTGTTCTTCACCATCCACCTCTCAGTTTTTCTGTTATTAATGCTGCTCTGTTCTGTAGCTTTCAGAAAATTACGTAAAGGAACCTGCACCTTGTCTCCATGCTGAATTTCCCTGATACCTGCTTGCTTACTCTGTGAATGGTGGTTGGAGGACCTTGCTTCTTTTTAAACTAATCTGCTGCCCATCATATACCCAGAATAACTTTCTATATCTTCTCAAAAAATAAAACAACAAAAGACTTCACCATTTATGTCTCAGCCATGGAAGTGCCACTGAATTTCCCATACCCTAAATGCTTCTTTTCCAGAACTTGTTTTGGGGGACTCTGAACTTCAAATTAACCTCTTCAGTTCATAGTAGAATTGCACAGACTTTGCCAAAGGTTTCACAAACCAACTGCTATTTAATTTGACTAATGCAAGAAATGTTCAGTTCTAGTGAAACAAATAACACCTATGGTTGTTTCCTGATCCCTCTGTGTATCTTTCCAACCTGGGCTAGATGCTTTTTAGTACCAGTTTCTTCCCATTTCTTTTGAATGGGTTACTTTTTCAGTCAGACAAAACTGTCTTACCCCTTTTATATTTCCCTGAGATGGTTTTAGAATTTGAAAACTTGTCTTCTTGGCATTTTTTTTTGCCCAAGGGTCCCATGAGTTTGAAGAGGAGTCTCAGGCTGTGGTTTCACAGTGTAAAATGCTGGACATCAATATTAGCTTAATCTACACCCTTTGCTCCAGCCACCATTTCCTGCTTCTCCTCCAAGTGGAGATTTTCAAATTTTCATGCATCCTGGCAGAATTGTTGTGAGACAGAACTATGAACTGTACCAGAGAAATTACCCACCTTTTAAATTCTGTAGCTGAATCCCCTTTCCCCTCATAAATAATAGTATTAAAACATAGCCCCAGGTTCAATACCTTTTAAAATCAAATATTAACAATTAATCAATATTTGTTGCATGAAGATTTTCCAGTCAAAACACAGATCTTCACCTGAAGGAGAAAGAAAACTTCTGCTTGTCAAGGACTGGAGGAAACATCCCTTGTATGCCAATAGTTTGCCAGTCAGAACCCGCTCAGAGAAGGATAAGCAGTCCTCATCCTGTCCCCTTGGCCTGAGAGGGTGAGACCATACAGACTGTGTAGGATGGCTGCAGCACACAATGATTGCACACAGTACATCAGCCAAACTAGATTTCAGAAGAAATCAATGGGAAAGGATATATGTGTTAACATGGAGAAATGGTTTTGTGGAAAAGTATGTTCATGTTACAGATATTTCACTTCTCATTTGGAATGTGACTTCATTAAAGTCTCCCTGCCTGATTATGATCCCTGACTAATTTTACACTGGTATGGTTCCATGAACTTCCATGCAATAGATATGAGTAACCCAAGGGAGACTCAGATCCTGAGCACTCTGAATCACTGGATCATTGCACAGCTACCTGTATGCCTCATGTTGTGTATTACCCTTTTTGCACCATCAGTGATTTCCTATTCAAAATGGAAAACACAGGAATCCTCATTCCAGACTGCCATGTTCAGCTGCACAATAAACTCCTAAGAATCACATGCAATTAATCTGTATATTTTTAACTTATCTTTTCACTCCAAAATCTCTTCCCTAGGTAAAAGGGACTGCAGACAACCCTGAAATGGAAGTGTCCTTCTGAGTCAGCAGAGCAGAGGTCCTGAGGATGCAGGCTCTCCCAAACTGTTTCAAATCCAACACTAAAGACTCCTAAGTTTCCTGCTAGTATCTTATTAGATTGTGCTTGTGTCCACATGGAAAGGAAGCACACAAACACCACCAGGAGCCTGCACACGCGGTCACCGCCCAGGCCCCCTCCCCTGTGGATTCCTGAGTGGATGCACACAGCAAACCTGCAGATCTGATGGAAACACCTCCACTTGGCTTGGCTGTGGCTTCACCTACAGCATGAGCAAGCAAAGGGAGGGCGCAGAGTCCAGTGCAGCATGTAACAAAAGGAGCCAAAACCTCACAGTTACATGTCTAGCTAACCCCACAAAATCAGGCCCGGTTGGCATACACATTTTAGCAAAGCCCTATGGTGTCTAGTTAGCATGGTAAAATACTGAGATTATTCCACATCTTCTCAGGAAAAATCAAGGAATTTAGTGGCTCTGCTGGGGAGCAACTCATAACAGTTTGGAAGGGTTTCCAAACTGTACTCTTAAACAGAGAAGAAAAAATGTACCAAGCAATTTTTAGGAGACTGTATATGCAAAACCTGCTTGTTACTGTTGCCATGACATTATGTTCCTGTGTCTCAGAGTGATTTGAAGACACCCTGATTTTCCTCAGTTCTCTCCTTCTTAGTACAGTTCTTCCCAGCCAGGGCTGAGTTCAAAGATCACCCAATTAATAAAAAGAAATAGGAGAAAAATGTAACCATACTATTCATCTGCCTAAACAAATTTAATATAAGAAAAATTTTCAAAAGGTGTTATTATGTGAGGAAAATCTTAGCCTCACTACAAGGAATCATTCAAGGAGAATGAAAACAGATTTAAGTATAATCATACAGGCAACAATTTAAAGATGTTTCTGAAAAGATAAGATTCCTCAAACAAAACTGTCTTTGTTTTTTTTTTTTTTTTTTTTTTTTTTTTCCAGCATACTGCCCCAACGGTTGCAAAGAATACGAGTCTGGCTTTCTTTATAGTGATTGCTCTACTAAGATGCTTCTCCCTTCTTACTGTCTTCCCCAGTGCTTTTCTGCCAGCTCTGATAAATTAACATCCAGCTGGTCAGGTTGCTACTTTTGGGGTAGGAAGGCCAATATTATCTTGTCAGTGCTGCTCCCTAAGTGTCAGCAAATCTTTGGTTTATCACACCACCCTTCAGAGAGACTCTGTAACAATGCACAGCACATATTTTGCAATTTACTTCCCCACTAGTTCAATTTATTTCCTTTCCTTTTTGTGTTTAGAAAAGGCAGTCTCCACGTAAACTCCACCCTGACCTGACAGGGAGCTATAACTGTATTTGAAACCCTCTGTACTTCTCCTTCAATGAAGCAAACAAGAGGTCACAGAATTTTCACTGCACATTGTTAGTATGTTTTATACTTACATATTTATGTTGCTTGATAGTGTCATCCCTTATATCATGAAAAATTTTCATCTAATCCCAGGTGGGAAAGTGCTTCCCATTATGTCAGTTCATACTGTGATTTCTTCATTGGTATAAAATCATGTTTTTATTCAGAGGCTTCTTGGTTCAGGAAGAAACAGCTCTGGGTAACAGGAGGGCCAAGTTTCCTGATTATCCTTACACTTATTGACCATACAGCATGAAACAACATACTCAGAGCAGAAGTGCAGGTTGGATGTTTTTCAGCACACTGCAGCAGTTATTTTGTGCAAACACAGCAAGCTGCTGGTTTACCACTCTCTGATGGAAGTATTCAGAGTGGCAGTGCACTAGAGAGAGAGGAAATTAATTTAGATTTTTAATAGAAGTGGATATCAATTATGTGTGCTTTAAAATATGTTTGAGCCTTGTGCTTGGAAGGGAAAGTGTAACAAGTCTTGATCATGCTTTTTGTTACACTTATTTTTTTTGCAAGATAACATTGTACTTAAGGGTTTAAAGATTTAAATTCAGCTGACCTGTCTCTGCATAAACAAAGGGGCTATAAACAGAGCCATAAAAGCAACTTCTTAGGTTTAGTTTTGTCAGATTTTCTCAGGTAGATTTGGGATGTTTGATTGTTTTGGTCTAGTTTCATCTTTTAAGGGAGGCTGGCTGCAATCATCCACTCACTGTGCATGCAAGAATGCTACTGACAGAAGAACTTAAATTCAAGGGCAGTTCCTCCCTGGAATTCCCACAGGATCAAATATTGCTCAATGTATCTATGTGGCACATCCCTGTTATTAGTGTATGCAGGTGACCCCTCTAAGTTGGCACTGAATGACGAGAAGAGAAAAGGGCCAATTACAAAATCACCTCAGTCACCAAGTGCTCGCAGCGATATCTGCTGTGGGTGGAGAATCACTTTGATATCAAGCATTGAAAATATAGACACAGCACAACATTTGAGATGTGATTTTTAGAATATTAGAAAATGCAATGAAAAGAAAAGAAATAAAGTCTTTGTAGCAAGAGTTTTCTGTGCTCCCCTGCTCACATGGGTGTGTGCAATGACATCAGGTGTAACACTGAGCTGAACTGCACATGCTCTGGTGGTTTTTTTAGCCATGGGTACAGTAAGATTGACTGTATTATGTAAAAATGCCTATTTTTGCCATCATACATTATTTGTACCGTGACTCAAATGTACTGTGGGAGACCTTGACACAGTGACAGGCTAATTACACAAACATATAAAAGCACAAGGAGACATATTCAAAAGACACATGAAGCACTGTCGCCTCAGGTCTTACAGGTGCTTACATTGTTTAAGTCCAAAGGAACCACTTTGGGTCAAACAAATATTGTCTAGCTGTCTTTAGGGAGTCTAAACTGATTCCAGTTTTCTTTTGCTTTTTCAGATTTTGGAGCCACAGCAGAGAGTCTGAACAGGGCCCAACCCTTCTTCTCCAAAAAATGTGCAGGCTGATGTAAGATGTCACATAACAATACAATAGGCAACAGCAGTAACAAGGAGATGGGTGATGAATCAAAGGAAAGTCTTTTTGCTCCCAGAGCCAGCAACACTCTTTCCAGGACAAGCAAGGCTTACATGCGCAGGATTCAAGGAGAGAGAATTCCGTCTAGACTCTGACCTAGGAGCCATCTCCATTTTCAGAGATCCTAGAGTCAATGAGAAGTTACTCTGTAATCTTGTCTGGCAATCCTGTTCCAAACAAAACACAGCTTAAAATACTCAAAATTTCATCAGCATTTGGATTTATATTGGAGCAGGAGAAAACTGAGAGTTCTACCAACAAAATGAATGTTTGGTTCAATCTTTCTCAAGAAGATATTTTTCATTTAAATAAAAAGTATTACCCATCTGCAATCATTAGAACAATTTCCGTTTCTATTATTCTTTTTGAAAATAAACCATCTTCGTTTGAAAGAATTTTGGAACTCAAAGGCTCTTCTGAGATCTAGGAAAATCAAATATCAACAATTTATAATCCTAGGGAAAAAGAAATTTCTGCTCTTATCACAGTCCTTTCTTTTTTTTGCTTCCAGTGGAACACATTTGCCCACCCTTTAGAAAAATGTTAAACAATATTAATATTTAAAAAAAAAACCAAAATAACCAAACAAAACTCAAACCAAACAAATGAAAAAAACCCCACCATAAAAACAACAATAAAACAAAACAAAACAAAACCCCAAACTTAGAACAAACACAAAGTGTCACTCCACTAAGACAAAATTTCTTATTTATGGTCCTGTTCCTTTGGAGAAGTGAAGAAAAACTGACTCATATTTGACAGACACTGGTCACAGTTTACTGCACTTCTGGGAGGTGCTGTATGGACAAACAAAGGTGATGAAGTCAGAACGAGAAAGTTCATAAAGAAAGTAGCAGAGAAAGGAGGAAAATGTAAGAACAAGCAGAAAGAGCTAAATTTGAGACCAAAGAGATGCTAATAGAAGGACAAAATACCTTTAATTATGGCCAAAGAGGTTTTAGTAGCAGTACCAGGGAAATATTAGAGAACACCTTCATAGATATCCAGATGACCAAACCTAAGGAAATGTGAACAGTCATAGTATGAGATGCTTAAGCCATGTGGAAGAAAAACAGTTTTCCAGGACTGTGCTGAGAACAGGGTTTGGCAGACCTTCCATTCCAAAGTACAAGAGCTCTGCAAACCACTTTGCTTTCTGGCTGCCAGGACCACAGTGGCAGCAGAAGTTGTCTGGGGTCTTGCAGCTCCTCTACGAGCTTAGGATGAGCCCCAGCCCCTGCCTCACAAAGGTCCTGAAATTCAGCAGGACAACCCACATGGCAGCCAACACCCTGCCCTTGGCCAGGTCAGAGCACATTTGTTGCACAGCACACGCATTGACATCCTGTTGGCAGTGTAACTACAGGGCAGGGGTACCTGTGGTGCACTTGGGCAAGCTTCAGAGGGCAATTTTTTTGATGTATGCAGAGAAATGTTCGGGTGTAGAGTATTTTCCCCTCACCTTGATTTAATTTTCACAGCCATCTAAACAGCCAGCTGCATCTGCACAGCAACTTTACTGAAATTACCAGGGCAAAGACCCTACCAAATAAAATAAGTCCCCTGTCAGCTGTTTTGGTTTACAGAAAACCAAGAATACTCATACTTACATCCCTAAATGTACAGAACCAGAGGAATAATGGAATGAAGTTATACAGTGTAGACCACACATACATTTTCTCATGCCTTTATGTTGTCTAGAGGGCAAAACCATTTGTTCCACATTACAGAGGCAGTACCACTACTTTTGAAAAAAACCACATCATCCTGTACCCCATATCCAAATTAAAAATATGTGCTGTACATGCCTGTTTGCCATTGACAATGTCTTCTGACAACTGGCTGAGATAGGGCTATTGTCTGGATTATGAAGAGCTGAAGAGTAAGGTAGAGGTTTCTATCTGATTTGAGAGCATCTGAAAGTGGAAATATACAAGCCTTTAAGAGGCTCACTGACAGATCATCATCTGCCCATCGTAACCTTGTCTGGGCCTTGTGCTGAGATTTTTTGATAACTAGATACAGTGTGCAAGACAGAAATAAATAAATAAAAGAAAAAACAAAACCCAACCAAGTTGAGGGGAGGAAAGGCTGAAGCCAGGAAGGGAAGGGGAAGCAAAGAGAGAAGGATTTTATTCTTAACAAACTAGCAAGCTACAAAGATGAACAACTGACATGGAAACGGCTCTTAAGTTGAGGGGGTCCCATTTCAGAGATGTGAGGTTGTCATGCCCAGCCTTTTATTCCACATGTTCGCCGTAGCTTAGGGGCATGTCACACACTTGTGAGAACTTTACCAGAGTGTTGATGCAATATTGTGTCAGTAACCAAGTGATTTGTTTTTCCTCTGGACATTGATTGAAGAAATTCTTATTACATTTTATAGCTTGCTTGGCCTTGGTATGAGAGTCAAGACATAAATTGGACCATAAATTGGCCTGTGTCAGAATCTGCATTGAAACGACATCAAATACGTGTCATCGTGCTGGCGTTGCAGCTGACAGCAGGAACCTGACACTCCCTGTCAACTTGATCAAATGCTAGATCCCCTCACATCCTTTGCCATGTGACCCACTTCAACAGTTAAAGTGAAGGCTGTGGAGGCATCTCCTGCAATGATACCAGAGAATGCTGCAGTAGGAAAATAAATTGTGTCTGTAGACCAAATTGATTTGCTTCGACTTATTGCAAAGTAACAATCTCCACTGTGAGCGTTGCAGGTGTATGCACATAAATAAAAATTGACACCAAAAAATATATAGATACACTGAGAGGAAAGAGGAGCATACATAACTGAGATATATTTATCCCACAAGTGAAGCAAGACTTGATAATTCATGAGTGGCAAAGATGCAGTTGAGTTATGGAGATCTTTCCTCTGAAGTGAAATAAATACAGCATCTTGAATCAGCCCATTATATAGCGTGATTAATAGAAGTGAATGCTTTCAATAGGTTGGGGTTTTTTTTGTAAACATTTAGGTTTATATTTTGCTCCTAATTTACAAACTACCAAAGATCTTTGTGGTGATATGAGTTTAGAAAGCCATATTTTGGTAATAGTAATTTTTTTGCAGAGAGCAAATTTCTATTTATAACTCTGTAAAGAGAAATCAAACATTTTAATTGGAAACTGAAGTTTATTTAATAGTAAGTTAGTGACTCAAATGACTCAATCTTAATCAGAAACCTACAGCATAGTTATAGCATAAAACATAGTGTAAGATAAAATCTACAGCACAATACGAGACAACTTTAATCTAGCAGTTTTTTGGGTAAGCGTCTACATTTGCATTCAAGGTGAGTCAACATTTGTCCCCCACCTTCACTACTGCTCTGAGGACTGGCCAATTCCCACCCATTTCACTCTGCATCCTGAAGTATCTTAAGGGCTAAACTCATCATTCCTCTGTAGCTGTACACTACAACCACTACAAGAAGGACCGTGGTATCACCACACCTGCAGCGCTTTCCAACATGGTGTTAACACAACAGGTTTACACAGACTTTGCATACTGTCTTCTGTGGAGACAAATGTGGAGCACCAGCCATGGAAGGTGTTATTTTATGACCCTCTCTAAGTCAGTATCTTTTTCTGGCTTGGATTTCAGCAGTTACATACCATGCAAATGTCAGCACTATTAGCTACGTGCTTATAACTGCAGTAGAAAACTCTCAGTAATGTGCTTGTTCAACAGTCCTAAATCATGAGACCTTCCTGTGGGCCAAGACCCAGCTACCTCACAAAACTGCCAAAACCTTAATTTTTCCATTGCCAACACCAACAATGCTCTGAGGTTCTTTTAGTACAAGATTGGTAACATACAGAAAACTAAAAATGTTGAGACAGCACTGAGGAGTAACCCTATTAACTCAAGAGAGTTTTATGACTGTCAAAAAGTGAAAAGGGCCAGACCTGCAGAAATCCTTATGGAAATAAAAATCAGAAGGATAATGCAGAACTAGATTCTATTTACTTGGTTCACTTGGTTCATTAAAAAAAGCTCATTTTCAACTGAAGTCCATCAGAATATGGAAGACCATCTCAGAACTTTCCTTACCAGAGAACTGGACCTTATCTAGAGAAAGGTGCAGTGAATGACATGCCACATACATGGCTGTGATACACCCCACAGCATGCTGCTGATAGAGGAAATGCAACTGGATATTTATGCTCCTCGAAGTTGTGTGCGACACCTCAGGAGTGAGGGACTTGTTTGTCATCTCTTTGACGAGTCAGAAGGAATTCCAGAGCAGAGAAGCACCTTGAATCCACTGTAAATCCTCAGTCTTGTTATCATTCAGCGATCTGCAGGGCTGCAACAGAAGAGATGCTATCTTTGTTTTACTGTTTGCACAGCTGGAGGAATTATGTCCATGCCCACAAACACAGCTCTATTTAAGGGTGTTCAGGGCTGCTATTGCAAAACCAAGCTCAGGGCAGGAATGCTGAAACACAAAATACTTCAAAGATAAAGGCTGAAGTGAATAGCGAAAACTGTTAGCAAGACCTTCTTGTAGAAATCTGCCCCATCTGTCCCGGTGATAACAGATTTTAAATCTTTACTCTAAAGCAATTTTGAAAAACAGCTCTGGATTTTTGGCCAGGCTCCCTTGCGTGTGTTCTCCTTCTTCATAAGTACATATGAAATTATTTTTCATATGCATGTTGCCCTACAGTACAGATCTTTTGCTATTTTAGCAGAAATAGGATCACACAGATAGAACTACCAAGATGTTACACTCATCTCCTATTACTCTTTTGCACCTGTAACAGAAATCTATTTAGAACCTGTAATTTTGACAGTTTTTCTCTGGAAAACTGGAAAAATAGGTAGAAAAATATTAGCGGAATTTTTTTCAAACTTATAAAAGCCACTGTCCAAACCACAAAACAAAAAAAATTTCTTCTACTTAAATTAACTATGACTTAGAAATGAGCAACCCAGGTCAGAATTTAATCACAAGACTCACTGCAAGAATGTCTCTGATTTTTATTCAAGAAACTGAGATTTAATTACTTGCAGAAAACTGAGTAAAGGCTTGAGTATGTTCCTCTACTAAAGTTATGAAACTTAGTCTGTGCCCTTTCTCTAATGAAGGTATGTCCTAAGCCAGGAAGTCTTTACAAACAAACAAGTGAGCAGATTTTCTAGACCCTTGTTGTCCACAGCCAAGACAGGCATTATCATCAAACTGTCTCTGGCTCCCTGGTCCACACTTGGAGATGCCAGGAACTATCCTGAAGGGACACTTACGTTGCCCAAGTTACCTTTCCCCTGGAGCACTTTCTCATGCCCCATATTTCCTGCTGCATTAGTCAATAGGCAACACTGCAAGCAGAAAGTGTGAGTGACCCAGAGCAATTCTCCAAGGGCCTTGGCTAATCTGGGTGTTATCACTCAGTTAACATCCAAACAGACTTTGCAGTGTGATCTGACCATCACCATCATAGCAAAAGGTTTTTGTATCAAAAATTTGGCATGAAAATCTATAAGGCACTGCAATGATTCTGATGATTTCTCTGCAGGAAACAAGTTTCTATTAAGAGAAATTAGAAGGCTGGTAAATGGCCAACACTTCACTTTGTAAAATTCCATATTTAATTCTTCGTAAATCTGTCAAGCTCTAACATTGTAGACCAAAATTTTCCATGGTAGTTACCTTTTCCAAATGAAGTATTAGGGGGAACTTTAATTTAGAAGAAATTAGGCCTTTTCTGAAATATGCTTGAGCAAAATATGCATATATCCAGTTTGAATATAGTGTACCCATACCCTGGGGAGTAGACCTAAAATTTGCCAGAAGGGTCATATTAAGGGAAGGAGAGAGCTGGTAGGGAAAAAAAATTCCTGGCCAGGTATTTGAAAACTGTATCATATGCAAGCACCCATCTGTGGTAGGAGAAATAAGGTTGGATGGACTCCCATACCCTAATTTTTCACTGCACCTTTTACAAGTTTGATAAGACACTTGAAGTACAATTTTTGGCATAGCATGCATCTTTTCACTGATCTTGGTGGTTGCTCCATGGGAGAATAGGAATACAGAGGGTTTCCCATTTATTTTCCTTTACCAAAACACCACTGTATGGGTTTACCTTGTTGGAAAGCAGAGGTCATGCTGGGACTATTCATGTGCTTGAAGCCTGAAGGAAAGTGACATCATGCTGATGACATCAGTCAGCCTCCTCAGTGAGGGCTTGTACTTGAGAGCAGCTTTTTCAGGGAATGAGCGGGGTCCTTCAGAAACTGAAATGCACATAAAATTGCTCCAAAGATCCTCAGAATACAGTAAGCTCAAAAGGATGTGTATTCTGATAAATTTTACAACCATCCCTGGGAATACAGCAAAACATTCTACCAGTTAGCGGAGTGCAGAGGTGAGATTAACTGTTCGCTGTTAAATCCCACTCTACTCTTTCAAGGACTTCTCCACCAGGCTGTGGCTCTGGTGGACTGGGCCAGGGTTACAGCTGCTCCTTCTCCATGTGTGCTTCCAGCTGTGCTCTGCTACCTGAGCCCTCTGCAGGCAGGAGGCCTCCAGCAAATGGCACAGGGGCATTGATTCCCACAGGGGCTTCCCTTCCAGAGTGCTTGCTAATGTGACCAAAATGCAGCCTTCAGAGTCTCAGGTGTGTGTTCTCAAGGTACACCATGGCTCCATTCATTCAGCACAACATGAATTTAATGGCTCAAGTGAACACTTATGTGCAAATGAGAGATGTTATCCTTTCCTTTTTTTCTTTAATCTGCCTTTTAGAAGCCCTCCCACACAAAAACACACACACACAGTGTCTTACAAATGCAATGTCCTTGGCAGTCCACTTTGGATGAACCAAAGAAGAAATTGAGTGAAACTCAGAGAAGCCAAGACTTTACCCTATATTCTGTAATTTTGAGGCATAAAGCAGGGATTTAAGGATGTCATCTGGGCCTTTTCTATGAGTATCCTCACTTTTGTCAGTTTAAAGATGAAACTAGTGCATTAGCTGAAGGGATTGTGTGTATGTGTGTGTGTGTGTATGGTTTAATACACATTTAATATAGCTCCTGGGAAAGCTAATGGAGTTGCCTTGGGGAGCTGAGCAACCTCCCAGTGTGCTCTGCATAAATCTTCTTTAGCTGCCGGTGAACAAAAAGTTATGTTAAGTGCAAAAGTGAAGGTAACAGCTGCTGAATCCCTTTTGCTGGCCTGCAGAGAATTGGTACTGCATGTTACCAGCTGATTGGTGATTTCTTAACCTCTTCTAACCTGTAAAAATAAGAGGAAAATTTGAAGCTTTGGGGGAAAAATTTCTCTCCTAGTAGAATTTCTTTTCTTCACCAAGGGCAGTGGGTTAAAAAAATAATTGGGAAGGAAATTCAGCTAGAAAATGGCCAGGATACCACAAATGCAGTTTTATAATAACCTTTCTTCTTATTTTTCTTCTTTTTTCTCCTTTTTTTGTAGAAGATAACTCGGTTTTATACTTTACTGTCTTATTAACAGAATGCACTTTGGAAGTCTGCCACTGTTAACAGTATCAGAAGGATTTAGGGCTGCTGAAATACACTTGAAGATTTAATTCTGCTGACTTCAGCTCTGATCCGAAGTAAAAACTGTAACCATAGATTAAATGTTTAGCGCCAGATATTGCAATTGCTGCTTCTTGTCGTAAATCCTTGTGTCTATTGCTGTTTCAGACAGCTCTCTGCGGGCCCTTGGCTGTGCATGCAGCACAATGTTCGTGTCGTATAAGATTCTTCACCGGGGGCCAATTCCTGAAGTCCTCTCTCCATCCTTGCTCATAAAACTCCCAGTTGCCTGAGTGAGAACCTTGAGATGCAGCAGTGCAAGGCTGACTCCCCAACACAATTCCCACGTGATGCTGTGACAACCAGGACCATCACCTGCTTCTTTAATGCCCCATCTCTGGTTCTCAAAAAGAGCATTGCCAGGGGTAGGGGAAAAGGGCCTTTTCAGACTTTATTAGTCTCTTAGGAGACTCAACTAATAAAACCAAATAATCAATAGAAAAATTAGATTGTCGTGGCAAAAATTAACTAATGTGGTCATTCATACAGAAGAATATCTGGTTAAAAGTTTAAGGGCCACCTCCCTCTCTTAGTTCTAATTTTATAGGTCTCAGCAGGCTCCTTTTTCGGACTTCAGCAGCCATTGACATTTTAATCTTTTTAATGCGGTCATCTGATTTACACGTGGGGTTCGCTTTCTCATAGTGGCTAGTTCTCAACTCATTGCTTATTGCACTCAAATAAAGTTATAATAAGAATATATTTCAGTAGTCCCTCGTCCAAAACTGGTGCCTGTCTTCCCTGACCTTGGGTAGATAGATTTATTGCATTGTAAACCTCAGCATGAGTTTAAATTTTTTTTTCTATTAAAATTTTAATGTCAGGGGTATAACCCAAAATATTTTCAAGGTGTCTCATAACACCTATCATACAACATGTGAGAAGATGCTGGTACCCTCACTTTTCTAATGAAAAAGAAGGAAGAATGAAAAAAAATAAAACCAAGGTTGGGAAAATGGCACGTATTAGAAGAAAAGAAATGCTCTGGTGTTTCCCACACTGTGGCCGCATGTAGAGATTGGGATGAAAGGCATTGAGTTATAAGCCTTTGTCTGGACTCCTAGGTGGTGGGCTAATGTTGAAATTTTTATGCCTTCAGGAAGAAGAAAAAAAAATAGAAAGAAAAAATTAGGTCATAACGTTGACTAGAAGGTTAGCAGCATTACCCCAGCTCAGGTAACCCATAAATTAAGTAAAAATTACTCACTTTGCTTGCTGGATATCTATACTTTACTTTCAACCTCTGGGACTGGAAAATTCTGGCTTGTGCTTTATCCTGGTACCTGGAAAGAAGCAACTTCAGAATCTGAGAAATTTGGCTTAAACAAATTTTAATTTTAATTTGAGCTCCTGGAGTTTTGGCATGATGGTGTAGTGATAACTTGCTGCTGGATTGTCTGGGCTGCTTTTGCAAGCTCACATTCAGTTGGAAGTTTCAACTGGTTTCTTGAGGCTTCTCATACTTCATCTGCTGTTTTTTCAGCTTTATATAAGATCCATATAGAATAAAAGCATCAGACTTGTTTCACATGGCTGTGCCAGTCCCCAAGCATGCAGATAAAAGAAACTGTGCAGTGATGCACTCAGCACAGCTCCAGTGCAGGAGGCAATCGTTTCCTTTGTTCCTCTCCCATGTGAGCAAACTAGTCTTTTATTAATTCTCTACCCTATCCCCATTTAGTCTTATAGAGAGTGCCAGGGAGAAGCTGGGAATATAATGCTTTCCTCCCTTTTTTGCTACAGGTCATATAAAATGGATATTGCACTCAGTGCAGATGGGGCAACATTGTCATTCATCAGTTCCCCAAATTGGCTGCTTGGCAGACAGAATTATTTAAGTAAAACTGAAGTAATTTTCAAAATTGAAACTTAAGCTGTTTAGTGACATAAGCCAAGAGCAGTTTTTCTTGGACCCCCAACACTTCCTTGGCTCACATTCACAGTTCAGCTATTTTCATTCCCGTCAATTAGCTCAATCTCCACGGATGCGAGGAAGGGCTGGAGCAGTGCAGTTTCTTTGATGCAATTTCGTGTATACACATGGAGCATCTGTTACTCCAGGAGCCTTGCCGTCACTTCCATTATATGGAGAGTATTGATAGTGATAGGAACTCAGGACCTGATGGGCCATTTTCTTCTGAGCTTCACTCAGAAGTGCCTTGGCAGAAAGCCTCATGCCAGGGAATATCCCTCCAAACAAAGGAAACACGCCGTGGCAAAGCCCTGCAAAGGGGTCCAGGGAAAATAAAATGTGTAAGAGTGTGTTCCCTTCCTATCCTTCTCCCCTCCTCCTGAACATCTGGGTGTTTGACACCTGCAACATCCAAATAACACTGGCAAGCTGGGTTTGAACACTAACCTTGGAGTAGTCAGGCTGGTCCACTTGAAAATAAAAGACTCGAGGAATGCACTTCACCTTTAACAGCCTCTTGCTATCAGGTCACTCTTTTCTGGGGGGCAGGGTGAGCTAGAAAAGGTGTTCCTTCAGTATTTCTTTCAAGACAGCATGTATTCCACTTGTATTGATCTGCCAGAGGCTATCATTACCAACAACTCAGGCAAACATCTTCAGCCAATTATTAACCTGTGATAGAAAGATAGCATTTTCTCTCCTTCTTGGTATCCTTTATTTATTCTTTACACTTCCCAGGGAAATATCTGAGAGTTCATGTTTTCATATCATAATTTGGTCAGGAGGATAGGTAAAGAGTCTGAGATTGCTGCCCCAAATCCCAGCACTTGGTTAAGTGTGATTTAAGTGGCAATTAAAATGTTATGATAGGCTTTGGTAGACAATGAGCTTCTGTCTCTCATTTAGCACACCCACCCATTGCCTAATTTCAGAAAGGGCCTGATGGATGGTTTCAAGGACCATTCAAGGAATATTTAAGAGGTACCTGCTCTGTTTCACAGATTGCCACTGGTTTAGTAACCACTACATTTCCAGCTTGTTTGGGTGCATTGTCTCCAAGTGACCTTCTTTGCAGGAAAAAGCAAACCATACTGGCACCTGCAGTCTTCAGGAACTCTCAGGGGGTCAGGAAATGCCACCAGTGCAAGCAGAAACCCCACACTCATTGTCAGGGCACCTCAGGAACTCAGGGCTTGCTGTCTTCAGGGAGGAATTGGCTACTTCTGCTCCAGTGCACACTGGAAATGAGAAGAGCTGAAGTTTAATATAAAACAATGATTGACAAATTGGCTTAATGAACATGCACTGTTCTTATTTGAGACATTTTGTTAGAGAAAATTTTCTAACAGAGGAAAAAATGCTTTGACAAAAACCCCCAAAGATAAAAAAGTAGCACACCATTCAAAAAAAGTTTAATGGACTGTTTCAGTTATTTTTTCCAAACAACGTTTCACTGAAATCAACACACTGCTGCAAAAGTGTTTGTTTTTTATCAACTCACATTTTTCCTTCTAAAAATTTCCAGCCAGAACTTTTCTACTCATGTATTGCAGAAGGAATATTTGTAACTGTGGTTTGAATTTAAGCGAGATGCTTTTAGTCTGACTCTTCAACCCACTTAGATCAAGGCAGGCTCTTTTATAATTTGAAACATTCCACAGTGTTTATCTCTGGGTTGATGAAATGGATTAGAAGGTCAGCTTTAAATTATAGCTTCATGAGTTATGTTGCTCCTATAAATTCCTGTATTTTCTCAAAATAGGTTAATTGTTTCTTGTCACCTCCCACATAATATTAAATTATGTGCAGCTGGTTACGTACAAAAATATGGAGTTTGCTTTTTCCCTGGGGTTTTAAAGAAGTTTATATAGTCAAATTCAGAAAATATGGCAGAGATATAGCCTTTACCAATATCACTTCTCTCAGCACACTCCCTAACCTTTGAATCTGAATATGGATCATAGCAAAACATGCTAGCTTTGCTATTTAGAATATATATATGCATCTATACTGAATGCTAACAGAAGATGGAGAGAGAATACAGAAGGCAAACCATGCCCATCATTGGTGATTATCAGTCTGAGATCTGCTTTGTCATTAAAAATAAAGTTTCTCATTCCTGTATGCCAGTTTAATTTAGTGGGTTAAGTGACTTGGAACATGCCATGATCTTTGGAGGCTGCAGTTCCAGAGACACATCTAACCCATCAGTACAGCACCTCTGAACCACCAGAGTAGGTCTAGAATCTGCCCCAATATGTTTCAGTATGAGCTAAATGTAAAGCTGCCAGATACAATCATTCATCCTGCTTCTTCTTTCCATGGACCAACATGTGGAAACCGTCTTCTAGCAGCCTTTACTTCTCTTAAATTACAAGCATCTGTTCCTGATCAGTTTTGAGAAGTACCTATAATTTTTAATCTTTACCTGGGACTGATAATAACAGAATATTTGTTGGTAACTGCATTCTGTCCTCTAATTTTAGGATTATTATTTTTCATTGTTTCTTTTTTTGTTTGTTTGGGGTTTGCAGTGGGGGGTGATTAGTTTCTTCTTTTCTTTGCGGGTTTTTGTTTTGTTTTGATGGTGTTTTTTGTTTTCTTGGACTTTTTGTTTGTTTGATTTGGGGTTCTTGTTTTGTTTTGTTTGTGTCTCCCTGGGATTGTCCATGAGAAAAAATTATCTGGGAACCAACCTTGCTGATTGGTTATGAAGCACCAATAAACCTGAACAGCATTTTTTTGTCTACACTGAATAGGCTTTGCTATGTAATAGGCCAGTGCCATTACAAATTCAAACCCTATATATATATTGTTCATTGCCCTTTGTGTCATCAGGAAATTAAAGTTTGCAGCTGGCCTCTTCATCTTAGTTAATCATGCAAACATGAAATCCTTAAAGGTCCACGCAGTGGTCCCTGCAGGGGCCCCACTCAACACTTCTCTGCAGCGTGACATTGTTTTTCAGCTGTGTTTTATCTTCTCCTCTCTTCTGTTCTGAGCTCCTGCTGCTTTCAACTTCAGTAGCAGACTGTCATGTGGCACTTTATCATGGGCTGTCCAGAGCACTGCAGCAGCCATGCCCCCTTCACCAGGCACCACAACCTGCTCACAAGTTTAGGGGCTTAGAGATGAAGCCTCTCCTCTCTTACTACCCTGTTTTCCTGCCTTCAGCCCTGCCCTGGTGCCAAATGGGGAAAACCTTGGAGTATATCTTGTACTGTGTCTTACACAGGGCTGCAGAATGATGGCTTGAGGGCTTAGTTTTCTCCTGCCTGTATTTTATGCTCTGCTCGCTTGTTTTCTAAGAACTCACCTAAATTATGACAATAAATCAAAGATTTCCTTCCAGATGTCTTTTAACATCTAGCATCATTTCCTCCAGGTCCTGGATATGTCCTAGATTTTGGTCTCCTTAGGTAATTTCCTCCACTGGCCTTAGTGACCCTGACACAGGTTGACCTGTACTTAACTTAGTCCCCCTTTTTAAGATGCAGTTTGAAGAAGTCAGTCAATACCTCATTTAAAGAGGGTGGGGGGAGGTGGGAGTGAAGGAAAGCCTTCACTACCTTCTTCATTTTCATTTCCTGTGCCATTGTATTCTAACTTTCTCCCTGACTGATTTCCACTGTCTTGCAGATGACAAGAAAAATCTCTTCATATTTGTTCTCCTACTTTTTTTTTTTTCTGTGCTGTAACCTCTTTAAAATTTTTTATTAGCTTTTCCTTACCTCTTGATACATAACATACATGTGAAACGCTTAAAGGGCTTTTATTTTTACCAGATTGTTCCAAGGTTGTTAATATTTTTCTCTTTACCATTGAGAAAGCCATTTTAAAGATCACAGCCACTTTTATAGAGCTCTAATCTTTTGGGCCCTAATCCAACAAATCTTTTAAGCATGTGCTTAACTTCAGACATGTGAGCGGTTGTATTGAACTCAATGGAGCTAGTCAGGTGCTTAAAGTTAAGCAGATGATGAAGTGCTTTGTTTGGCTGGCCTTGCAGAGCACGGTCCCCCAGGAGCCCCTTTGCCAGCAGCCCTGCGCAGCTCCCCGGCTGCACTCGGGAGACAGGCACTGCAGCGCGGAGGGGAGGATCCCAGCACAGGCTTTGGGTCCTCCCAGAGCTTCCAGGGGAGAGCCTTTTCACTTAGTGATTTTAATATAGTGCATGCCTTTGCACGTGGTGCCTTTTGACCCCGAGGTGTCTGCGATTTAAGTGATCCAGGCGTGGGCCAAGGAGCAGGGTAAGCAAACCAGATGAAACAGGAAAGGTGATACAAAGACAGCCCTATGGGTCTGACTGCACAACGATGTGCAGCTTCTCCACTGTCTTCCCTTGCTGATTTCAGAGAGACCTGTGTGTGCTCAGTCCTTACCTGGCAGAATTCAGCGCCTTGCAGTGTCAGAACCTGGTCTGCCTTACATATTTATTTATTTAGCCTCCCTCTTTCAGCCACTCATACTCTTGGCAATGCTGCTCAGAGATGGGAAGAGTGCTCACCACGTGCTCTATGTGTCACTGCCTGCCACAGCTTCTGCCCAGTACATGCAGAGTGAAAAGTCACTTTTCCAACTGCTGGAGAGAAAGGGGACAAAAGAGGAGCTGAGTCCCCTTTGTCCCAAGGCACTGGTATGGCAGCACTACCCCATCACAAATTTCTCTGGCTGCTTCCACCTGCCTGAGGACCGAACAGCTCTGCAGCCATGTTGTGTCACCAAAGGACATGCACTGACCAGGGAAGTTAGGTTGTTAGTAGCAGCTTGGTGCTTGGAAGTTAACCTGAGCAAGGGACTGCATTTGAGCACCTGGGAAAGGCTTCTCTGGACAGATGTGAACCTCTTAAAATGAAGGTTTGTAAAATTGCACACGGTAGGCTCCTATATCAGCTAAACTGTCTGGCTCTATTCATGTTGGCTTGGGGCATGTGAATAAGCTGGCTGGTGGTTTTGTGTGCTCTGTCAAACCAGTTAAATCTTAGGACACTGCTTTCTTTGAGGCCTGGACAGATGAAGAAAACATAATCCCTAAATAAATGGGATAGGCCTGATATAAGTTATTGGGTGTTTCATGGGACAAGCAGTTTTAGAGTTTCTCACAGATACAGATTTGAAAGTTCTTCATATAAAGGCTGTTTCAAGTCAGTCTCATTCCTACCTCTCTCAAGGCTTCTCTGTCCGTCAGACTGTACATAGAAAATGTGTCCTTTTAAGTTAAGGGAAGAATTCCCTCAGCTGGCAGCAGTCATAAGATCCCTTATTCATACTGGGGTGGCAGCCAGGACCAAGGCCCAGTCACACAGGTGCTGTACAATCATTTCCCTTTAGTCACTGTAGGAAAAGCTGTTAACAATTTCTATCCTCTTTTGGAGGTTGGCTGCTAGGAATGAGGAAAGACTTGGGTAATTCTACTTTAAAATAATTTCTACTGACCTCAGACTGAAGTAGCCACTAAAGCAGGAATGGGAACAGGATGAGGCCCATGGCGACAGCAGCAATTTCAGCATTATTCCGGGAAAGATAACGTGTCACTCTTCTGCATTGCTAGGCTGGCATCTCCTCTCATCGTGTGACCCTAATTAATTTATGTAGTATGCGTCATGGGGGAAGACAAGATCCAGACTGAAGCCTTTGTAATGGGATTTTACCCTGTGCCAGACAGAAGTAATTAACTATATCTATCTTTTTCAGTTTCAGTTGCTCTTCCCTAAAAGATTTATATTAGGAAGGTGAAATCATACACAGTCACACCTTGTCCATGCAAGCTTTTCCTCTCTCCTGTGACAGAATTAAATGCTGTACTTTTTCTATAGAAAACAGTAATATCTCTGTGACTAGCACCAAACTAAAAGTCACCCTGAGCACACTTGTTCTTTATGACATTATCACTGCTATGATTGCTAGATAGCCTCTGACATCCTGTATCCACTTACATTTCTCTATCCATATTTGCTCTGATTTCTCCAGGTATGGACTGTTGAATGAATAGTGGGTAGGGAGGTAGTTATACATAGGATATGTGTGCAGGCAGCACCAAGCTCATCAGAAAAGAGCAGAGGAATGGAGGGAGAATGCAGCTTTTAAGCTAATGAAAGGAGAATACAGCTTCACACAAACCACAGCAGACTGCGAAAATCTTTGTTTTTAAAGGTCTACAAGGACTAAAACCAAAATGAAAAGGATTGTCTTTTTGGCTCCTGAGTTTGGGAGGTTGGGAAATGGAGATACTCCCTCAACCCATGGAGTATTCTGGGCTGTGTCTGATGCTGTCAGGATAGAATTCAAAGGCAGTTTCTTTCTTCTGGCCAAAGAGGATTAACACCTTGGTACCATTTCTCTGGGGACAGCATCTCTTCCACTCTTCTCCTAACCCTCCAGCTCAAACCTTTCACTCTTCTCCTAACTCTATAGCCCTTCTTCATGCAGCCATCAGGCCCACTAACGAGCTGCACTGAGGAGTCTGCATGAGGAGTTAAGCTGGCTGGGCTGGAGCAGAGATCAGCAGGCAGCTGGGGGTGGGCTGGGGCAGCCAGTGCTGCAGCAGCATGGCTCTAAGTGCTTGGATGCATTCCCAGAGGAGATGGTGGTCCAGCAGCAGCATCACCTGGAGTAAAGAGTTCTGCAGGAGGCTTGTGGGGCAAAAACTGCATCACTAAGCAGCATCCCCATCCCTGGGGGCTGCATCCAGCCCTGCTGCCAGTACTGCTCCTGTTGACAGTGCTGAGAGACGTTTCTGCCATTCCCCAAGTGCAAAATGTGCAGGAAATTTAACCTATTATACCAAAATTGTGGTCATTCTCCACACCCCTGGCACCTGTATTTTGTTTCTAATGACTAGTTTGTCCTCTCTCTAGCTGGGATAAACTACAGAAAACCTCTCTCAGAGGCAACACTTCTCTCTATTCTGCCTGACTTCTGTCTGTCTCAAGTGGTCCTATACCACAAATAAAGACTACACTACTAATTTTAGACTGCCTCACAATCACTAATATACCTCTTTAAAACCTATAACCATTCATTTTTCTTACACATCCAGGATAGGATCTTACTGTAGCATTCCAGACTGCCCTCATCTCATTTAAGCCTTATATGTCTTAACTTTTGTCCTTGGCATCCAGACAATTCTTCTATTCTCAGGATGCTTTCTGCTGAACTTCCTGTCTATAAAAATGCGCTCAGGGAGTCTATCACTCTTCCAGCCTATTCCTTCCCCTTCCCAGAGCTTCCCCTTCTCTTACCATACCAAGCAATTATTCTTATTAATTATTCCAGCTAACAGTAATTATCAGCAGCATGCACCCCCAGCTACATTAATAACAGCGATCTCTAGGACACTGAGGAATTGGCTGAAAAGATTCACTTTGCTGCATGGATTGCAGAGGAAGACAAATTCCTTTTCTTCCCTGTGTGTCTACTTTTTTATTATTATTATTTTATTTTTTTTCGGGGAGGGAGTTCTTACCACTTTCCTATTTTAAAATGGGCAAAAAGAGGTCAGATAAAGAAACGAGGACTTACTGCATAGTATTTATTGTCTAAGAAGAGTCAGGAATAGAGATGGAATTGTTAGCCTGTGGATTTTGTACACAGTTTCTAAGCAGTGCCATTAATTGATTTCATTTTTTTAGCTCTGATATTTATGGGCCAAATACTGAAATTTCTGCTTGGCCTCCAATAATCTGGGGTCTGCCTCAGGGTTAGAACTTTGAATTGTTTTCATCAGTGCCACAGTCACGGCTACCATTCAGCAGCAAATGGAATAAAATTTGGCCATGTTTCATCATCTGTAATATGTCAATATTTTTCATTTCACTGCTGAAAAGCATTGAAGATTTTAAAAGTGATATGTCTTGGTGCAAAAGAAGAACAAACCAGAAAAAATAGGCAAAATATATCTTACAAAGAAATCAAAAAATAAAACCCTTCTGTAAAATGAGAGTTAAAAATGTTCTCCCTCAAAATTGCTTACCATTTGCCTAAGCTGCAAAGTTTTTAATGACATTCTAGTGAAAATAGAGAGCTCTGGCTAAATTCCTTCAAACCCAATAAAGCAGATGACTGGGAACTATAATGGAATTGATGCTGTCAAGTGCATTTGCTTTTTTAATGCTAACATGTTTTTGGTTATTAAGAAACAAAAAAACCTAGTGGTATATGATCAACACAGCTTTTGACAGGGGCATTGGAACCCATCTGGCTTATGGAGCCCCCATTTTTTTTTTTATTAGCTTGAGATTATAAAGTTGTAACACTGTAGTTTAGCTTCTGGCTTCTGCAATTGTAAATTGGCAAAGGGCTCACAATAAGGTGTGAGTTTCTGAAAACTAAAACACTCCACTGACCCCGTGCATACTGCACAGGCCTGCAGCAGATGTACTGGATGGAGGAAATACAGTAGCACTGTTGAAATGCTACTGATTGGTTCCAACTGAGTAGCTCTAGATATAAACCAGCTTTCAAAAACAACAGATGAGATAAAAATGTCAGACAAAGGCGTTAAAAGATGATGCCATATATTACTTAATGAAGTCACACAAGTCAAAAGCAAGCACCCTCCAGCAGTAATGGATGCACTCCATGAACATTAGCTCCACAGTTGTCAATATCTGTGATGACAAAAAAAAACCCCTCTCAATCTTTACAGATTTCTTTAATTTAAATAAGCCTTTTAACATAGAGAGGATTTGTTCTCTCAGTGTGCTTCATTAGTGTAGCTTACCACCACAAAACCTGGTTGTATTGAGAAAGATTGCCCCATTATCAAATAATTAGTACTGCTTTAGCAGGTGCATACACTTACCTTTGTAATTAAATCCTTGTTAAAACACCAAAATCCAGAGAATTTAAATGGTTACCTGATCCCAGAGGAAGTAGCCCAGAAAGTTATTCTATAAGGTAGATGTCATCTGGGAGCAAAGATACTGAGCAGAGCATCTTTTCCTCATGGGATGTTGATGAAGCACATCTGCACACATCATGCAGTGCTATAAAAATTGCAATGACAATACTAGACAAACACCTACTGTACAAGAAGCCAGAGAAACCAAGCATGAGCCTGCACAGAATCATATGCTCTGTAATGGAGCTCTCACAGCTTCGTTAGTTTTAGAGTTACAAGCAAAATTAAAGATGATTATACCAGTTTTTAATAATTCTTTGAAATATTTGCTAGTTTACTATAGTCTACAATGTGACTTATTCTTGAATAAAGCTTCTGAAATCTTACCACAGAGGAACAACAATGGGTACATGGCTACACACAGAGCTATTTTTGAAGATCTCAGAATCCTAATAAAATCTGAAAGAAAATAACTGAAGTTGCAGTAATCTCAAACAGTCACAAACCCCCCCACATTTCTAATATGTTATAGATAAATTTATACATTCTTGTGTTGTATGTTCTCCACAATTACAGATCAGTGAATGTCTATATTAATAAAATATGCCAGCAAGTGGATTAGACAGACTATTACAATAAATTATCTCTGCTCAGTTGGCACTCTTATTGTCCTCACCAGAACTGATCAACCGTAATTAGTTACTCCCCTACAGAGGTGTAGCAGTGCTTTTACTATAAAGAACTGAGCAAGCTCCCATTGTCCTGGCTACTTGTATTCAGACTCCTAGTATGGATCAGAAACTCCAACCAAACTCTAGTTTCCAAAAGCCAGAGAGGAAATGAACAGATTGGAATAGATTTGTTATCCCCCTCTCAGAAGAACTCTGCTGACCGAAACAGTGGGGACCAACATGAAAAATCATTTACAAGATCTGTGCATACTCATTGACTTCAATCTGTGTTCAAAGTTGTAGATTCAGTGCTGACAAAAGTACTCTTATATTTTAGATGTGAAACAGCTACAGAACAGCCAGTTTCTGGAACAAAGTTCTTAGATAAATGGAGTTAGTCCTGGAAATCAATTTAGACAAAGCTGCAGCAGTGCTGGTATTGGAATTCACCAACTAGCTACATAATTTGAATAAATGGGAAAAGAGATGACTCCTGAGAGTAGCACTGGCAGCCAAAAGAATTATACTGATGGACTGGAAAAGCAAAGCCATGCCATGTATTGATTTATGGACTATTGCCCTTCTGGATATAGCTAAATGTGAAAGAACTCCCTTTATTCATACTAATAAAATGGACATAAATGCTCTCAGACAAAAACTGCTGTTGGAGTTTTATTGTGAATAGCTGGCATGTGGGATGGTCTTCTTTCACTTGCCCATCACACATGCTCTGTGGGCTGGTGAAGTTTGAGACACACAGAAAACAACAGGGACTTTTTCTAGAGTTGTTTCATTTGTTTGTTTGGGTCCTTTTTTCCACTCAAAATGTTTTCCTTTGTATTTTTTTGGTGTGAGATTTTTTCTTTCTTCTAAAACCTCTTGGTGTAAATTAGAACTTAAGGTAGTCTATTATCACTTAATAGATGTAGTTCTATGATGGTCAAGTTTCAGCATTTTGGAGACAAGTGCTTTTTTTTCTGGCTTAGAAACTGTAGACAATGCTAAAGAAGCATGAACATAGCACATTACTAATCCTGCCCCCTCTGTGACAGGGTTATGACTGTGATCTCCCTGCCCTACCTGCCAAAGCCGGGTGAATACACATCACACACAATATGAGAAGATCTCTACAAAGCAGCTCTCACTCCCTCAGCCAAACCAGTGCTATCCCTCCGGCCTCATTTATCTTTAGAGGACCCTCTGAAGATTTCCTGCTCTCTGCAAGTTCGTCTCCATCAAGATAAGTAATATGGGGAGCCCTACTGCATCCTGGCTGCTGCCAGAATTTTTAATGCTGTATTGATTAAACTGCTATGAGTGGGATGAAATTATGTGGTATTAGTTGTGCTGGCAACTGGTTTACCTCTGGGATCCTCATGTTGCTAGTGCTGGTGGAGCTAAGCCAGAATGAGGAACACTGGGAAATTAAAAGAAAAAAAAATTAAGCTGTTATGTAGACGTGACCTTGGTAGGTGAAACCTAATGTCACAAGATGAATAGACCTTTTGGAGTCTGGGACACTGCTGTGTGCAGTGAGAGGCCCTGGTCTATCTTCCCAGCAGAAAGGAAGGAGCCCTGCCTAGGAAGTCCTGAGTCAGAGCTGCACCAAGCACAGCTGAGAGTCAAGAAGAAAACCAAGAGGTTTCCTTCAGCTTTTGAAGAGCCAGTGAAATAAAGTGAGAGACTGAGGTAGATTCTGGGATGTGCAGGTCAAGTAGCTTTGTCCTCTTGTTATGCCCCTTCCTAGAACATCCCCCCATCTGCTGTGACAGACAATGGCTCTTTCTCCACCCCTTGCCACTGTGCAGTGGGACTCCTGCACCCAAGGGACTGAGAGAAAATGAGTCAACCTGCTCCTGCAGGCTGCCTCCAGACCTGGCAAAAGGACTCTGGAGCAGCTCTGGGCTGAGGAAAAAAACCCAGTCCCTGGAAAAAGAAGCAAACACACTGATCTTGCTGTGACTGTGATGATGAGACCACCTATGAAGTGCTTAGGCATTCCTGAGGTGCTTACAGAACTCAGTGTAGTCCATAAATGGTTGTCCATTCACTTCTGAAATGGTTTTGTGTTCACTTTACATGCAGAGTTACCACTGCTGTCCAGATGAACCTGAAAAAGAGTTGCTATTGCCATGGTGGACTTGGTAGTGATACAAAAATTCATGGCCATCCAGAATTGCTGGACAACACGGCCTTCCACCCTCCCTGAGGTGAAATGGGGCCAGTCTGCTTCAGGCACTGACCCCAGGGCTTAAATAGAAGCTCTTTTTCTGAGGAGGGCTTCCCCAGGGCTCTCTGCAAAATGCAGGTGACAATTATCACTGTGTTCCAGACTAATTAATCTCACTAATGATATGACTTACGACGTGACTGCTTCTAAGGCTGCAATACTTGACCTGTGTGAAGACAGAAGGAACATAGCAAGTTTGTTAAAATTAAACTGAGCATAAATTAACAATGCAATTTGTAAATATTGAACAAAGTTTAAACTTCAGCCATGCTGAAGAGAGAAAAGCTTTCCACTTTTATAAGCAGAAAAGAAAATTGAGAGAATTGGATGATACCAAATACGTTATTACTTATTCTATTGCAACATATTTCAAAATTTCAAGAAAAATGTACCAACTGTACTTTATACATCACAAAGAGGGGGAAAGTCCAACATTTTAAATTTCTGTATTGACAAAACCCACCTCCAAAATATCTGGGACTAGATGATTCCAGAATTTGGTGTGATATTGCAAAACCTCTCGCGTCCAAGTCATTGGCTGAAGTTGAGCCTGAATGGCTAATGAAATAACTGGAAATTATTGTCAGCTGAGAGGTTTTCAGTGGCCTGTGACAATTGCAGTGATGTAGGATGGTGGCTGCCATTTTAAGTATACACCCTGCACTCAGGGTAGAAGACCAAAAAAGCAAACCACCACAAACAAGCAAACAAACAAACAAATAAATAAACCCCACACCATTAAAAATTCATTTTGGCTGTAGGACAGATGGGTTGGAGCAGATGAAAGATGGAGTCAGAGAATTGGAGTTAACATCTTCCTTTCATCAAATGTACCACAGCGTTGTAACAAACACCTCAAGAAATCAGAAGCAGAATATGCTTTGACAGAGTGGTTCACCAGGCATTGCAAGGAGCGTTGACCTTATTAATCTTGCAGTGGTTGAGGTCTGTCTGAGTTGTTACCCAGGTAGAGGCTGGCCCAGCCCATTCCTGGTACTTTGCTCATAATCTGAACTGATGGCACTAAAGCTGAAGAGTTTCGGTGGGGTGATTGCAGAAAGTTTCCATCTATCAGCTCTGAAGCCCAAGTAAGGAATAGATATGCTGTCATTTCATGTCCTGTTCTTATATTGGAGGTAAATACAAGAACTTATCCTCAACATGTCTGAATATGTCTTATTTTCATGACACTCTGCCTGTGTGGGACTTAACAATGATGGAGCAGAATCATTATGGTGTCATTGATTCCTTACAGTGTAAGAGCTTTTGGAAGTCAGATTACTTGCAGAGTTATACGCTCAGGGCAATCATCTCTGCCACTTCCTGCATCACAGCAGTGTTGTGAGATCTTGTTTAAAAATCTCTTCTCCTTCAAACCTTCTGCAAACAAAACAGTGTTTTCCCCTCCTGTTTGGGTATGGTGCACAGGCTGATCCCACTACAGCCTTGTGCCACAGACAACAAAAATGCCCCTGAAGTGTGAAGCTGCAAATCCAGGGGGAATCCCCTTCCCTAGACTACTCATCTCCTTCAGCATGAGCTTTGCTGAGCTCTTATTCAGCAGATGGTGTGGAGAGATAGCCTCCAAAACCACAGAGACAAATATTTGATTTGGATGAGTACATTAAAGATTACTCACTTCTCCCCTCAAATTATCTGTGTTTTGCAGAAAGAACAAAGAGGATCATCCCCTCTCTAATAAAAGTGATTTCCAGCCGTTGGGGCTGAGTTTTGAGGGTAAGGTTCAAGCTGGTAGAGACTAAGCTCAGTGCCTCTGGAAGGCAAGATAGCAGTCAGCTGGCATTTGCCAAGAGAGAGCAGAAATGAGATTGGAGTGCAGAAATGAGAGCTAGGAGGGAGCAGGGTGTCAACTCTGCCTTCCCTCCCTGGGCAGCACTGGCCCTTGCTCTGGTTCTTTAAATGGCCCCAGTGCATGCTGAGGAGGGCTGGTGATGCGGGGCCAATCGTTTGGGCAAAAGTCTCAGGGAGGCCCATCACCTGCTCTGGGCACTCTGTGCATGTGCATACACATCTGTGTGCCTTCAGACTGGCCTGTCTTAAAGATTTATCTCAGTGCTGACAGCTCACAAATGTACTTGTCTGTTTTCCCCGTGGGTCTTTGTACCTGTCTTTCTGGTAAATTATTGTCATTAAATTAAACATATTGATAAAAGGCAGTTATTCCAGGTTTTCTTCCTGCCTCTGCCTTCCTCTTTCTGCTGCCCCCGACTACTGTTCATGCCATAACAAGACCATTTCCAAAACCTCTCTTTTATTTCTGCTAGGCTTCAAGCTTCTCAAAAACACTTTCTGTCACTCTCTCCAGAAATTATGTTACTTTCTTTATGATAATGTTTTTTTCAATAACCACATGTCTCCTATCTGCCACTCCTTGCTTTGTTTCCTCTCTGCAGCCTATATGTAGTTCACCTCCTTACAAACCTATTCACCAATATTACCTTGTTTAGCCCTCTTTTAAACTATATTATATTTCTCCATGGTACCTGTGAGCACAAGAAATTCCAGTTTTTTATTGTAGTCCTGCCTGCCTTCCTCCATGTAGAACTACACTCCTTATTTCCATTCTTAATGCCTCCATCTGTGTATTTTGTTGCCCTGCAATATTGTTTCTTCATTCCTATGCTTCTTCTCATGCTGTTGGTCAATGCAGAGGATGCATGTTCCATGTGCAAACTATAACCCGTGGCCTTGCATTGGTTTTGCTTTTTTAAGGTTACAAAACTCACTGATATCAATTCACACTTCTTCAACGTCATAAAGAAAGGAATGAAAGAAAATGTTATGTTAGTCTTTCATGTAGAATGCTCCAAATTAATGTGCTATTACTGATCTTTCTTGAGATAGAAGCTACCTTTATTTTTTACCATCTAGTGTTCCACAGAAGCTGCTAGGAAGAAATAATAGATGGCAAAAATTATGATATTTATCTTTCTACTAACAATGCTCTCACTCCTTCTACACGTCGCATGGAATATACTGCAGGCACTACTACTCTAATTGTATTTAATGTAAGGAATGCTTTGCTCTGAAATATAGGACTCATGAACATTAAGCTACAAGTGCAACTGCTAATAAACTAACTGTGAATATTAATCTAGTATTCCCTTTGTAATCAGAAGGTTTCATCACTGCCCCATTTGCTTTGTAATCATGACAAGTAGCAAAATGTATTCAAGGCAAAAATGAAGCAGGTTTTTTTAACAGTCTGTGCTTTATCACTACTTCATTGATTTTTCAGTGTTTTAGCAGATACAGCACAACTGGATTAACTAGGTAGGGAACCTTTCACTCTTAGGTCGTCAGTTCACATCTGAGACAGGTTGGTACTGACCGGAGGTCACTTTAGCATTATAATTTTAATAAAGAGCAAGCCAGAGAGGCCTTCCACAGGCATAAAACAACGTTTTAACTTCCTTAAGCTGCCCACAGCATACACAACTAGACCAACTTTGTTGCCTGCCAAAGTCAAACTGATAGAGAGTTAGACGGTCATCTAGTTGCCAGATGTCTGGCTGTGTAACTTTCTGGCACCAAGCATTATGTAGAGACAGATCTATGGATTGGATCAATTAGCATTACACTTACCATCTGACAACTGTTTGGTCGCCTTCGCCCAGCTCCTAGAGGACAGGTGTTCGCATCACAGAAATCACCATCACAATTGGTACCACTAATTGATGCGGTTGCTGGCAGTCACAGCAGAGAGGACAAGGGCTGAATTAGCACCGAGACCAAAGCACTGTTTCACCCTTAGAGAAGGTCTCTTCAGCTCAGGATGTCCAGGGCGTTTGGAGGATGCCTTTCTGCCACTGTATGTGTTGTGCTGAGCAGAATCTGTTCTGTTTTTGCATCCAGTAAAACGATCCAGCACTAAATTCAATGAGGTTTCCTGGGGTACGAGGGAAAGAAGGGAGAGGGAGGTGAGCGTTAGATATCTTTAAAAAGATCTTCTCAAAATTTTTTTTTCATTTCACCAATACCTTCTGGGGTTTATTTTGTCTGGAGGAAAAAAAAAAAAGAGATCTTAACAGTGTGAGTGTTGTACACAAGTTTGAGGGTAAAATGAAAAAGTAAAATTGCAGAAATACTGAAGCATTTACAGTAACTCTAGTGCTCCCTCATTTCTTCTGTTTTACACTCCAGACAGTCATGTAAAGAGCTTCACAGATATATTCTCTTGTGGAGCTTGTGGGTATACTTGGTGATTAGACAAACGGGGTTCTACTTTGGCAAATGTCCATTGCTTTCCCCATCTGATTTACAGAATATGCTATAAAATGCAAAGGAAGGCAATAAACCTCCCATCTGCAGCTGAGATTTCCACTTTGCCAAAGACCCTTTTGCTATCAGCACCTTTAACTATGACTTTCAAAGAAGAAAGAGGTGTAATTTTTTCTCTGGAAGATATTTTACTACATTCACTAGCAGCATCACCCCACCCTTATGTGAATTGATTTTGAATGTTAATCTAAGAATGAAAAAGCCAATAATTGTGTAAAATATAAATAGATCTTTAGGTCATTATTTTATCTAAAAGGGAAGGCAAGAATTTTAGCTGCTTTCATATTCTTTTTGCACTCCAGAACAATTCTACCTTTTTATGGTCTATATGTCAACTGTGTCTTATTGATTTTTAATACTTTCAGCAGATACAGCATTATTACAGCCAATAATGCAAATACTTGAAGTGAGAAATGCAATTAGAAGACACCAAACACTTTGCAAACAGGGTCATGGGGAAAAAAAAGTGTTTCAGTACTGGGATTTTCTGGTCTTGGCTTTGTATTCTTCAGAGGTTAGCAAAACCAAGAGGAATTCTACTCTCCTATTTCCAATATTAAAGGATTAAAGAAGAACAGACATGAGTCAAAGGTACTTGCCCCCAAAAAGCCCATACATAGCAAACAGTTGCTACAACAGAGAATCTTCATTGACTGTAGCCTTAATTTGAAAGCTATCATTATCATTAATTTTGACAAGTAGCCTCTCCTTGGGGAATCCAAGCCTGAGCCATTCGGGCTCCTCCTTCAGCTGAGGTAAGTAATCCCTACCCATGTGAGGAGCCCAAATGTGCTTCCTTCCACCTAATGAGAGATCCAAGCCAGCAAGATCAAAACAGCTGCTTTCACATTGACGACTGACTGCAGAAAACAATCAGGAAACAACAAGCAAAACATAAACCTTTGCATAAACAAAGAGAAACAATGTGCCCAGGTTGCTGCTAGCAAAATGACTCATCCCACTCCTTCCCATCAGGCGTGCCAGGGCACTTCCACCTCCCACCACGCAGCACCTATGGACCTGAACTGAGACATTTCCTCCCCTGCTCTGTGGCTGTACAAGTGTTACTCATTGGAGGGGTCCCAGAAGGCTCACACCGGTACAGAAGTCAGATGCTGATCATTCCTTCTCCTCCTGCCTGACAGGGATCTTACCTTCTCATACCAAGCGACAAGCTAATTCAGACTCAAGTGTGCAATGTCTCCCCTTGAATAGATCCTTGTAGGCATTTTTAATTCTGGCAGCAGAGTGTCCTCTTCCCCTTTCAAATTTAATTTGGTTTATTCCAAGAAAAAGCCCTCAATGTTCCAGTTTTTCTTAATCCAGTGGATGAAACTAAAGGAGATGTTCTTAATCTGTAGCATGGTGCTAATCACTAGGTTACTCTGAAAAATGCTCTGTAAATCTATTTCTGTCCTTTTTTCTTGACGTAAAAATCCTGCTAAGCTGTGAGTGGTAAATTTGCCTGTTTCCAAAATTTTTATTGTATTTTTATTATAATGCACACTGTAGTTTTTTTATTTTTTCATCCAGACAAATTATTCAGATTAGGAGAGAGGAATTATAAAAACCAGTGATTGCCATGTCCCCATTGCTAAGGAAACTTGCTTTACTTTCTATAAATTCAGTGCTAAGAATCTGTCCCAGTTGCCAGGTATTGCTGATCTGGATGCAAGACAAAATGAAATAGTTCAATTTTTGATTTCTGGTACTGGATCAGACCCAGCAAGTGCCCTCATTGGGTCCCATCAGAAATCAGAATTCCAGGATGCTGATGGCCAAGCATGTCCCAGGCACCCAGGTCTGCGCACAGAGTGCTCACCATGAAGCTCTGCTGCTGCCTGGGCTCGGCTCTTCCTTTGTTTCACTAATTTTCATCCCTCACCCCACAGACAGGAGGTGCATCTGTCTTCTGAACTGCAAGGGAGTGGGTGGCAAGAGGATTTTCTCCAGCTCCTCCTTGCTCTGAAAGACTGAATGCTCCCCCTGTGGTGATTTCCTGGTTACAATCCCAGAACTGCAAGACAAGCATATAACCAGGCATCACAGAGCTAACAAAAATACCTTTTTTCCTATGGACACCTACGGGAAGAAACTTCTTACCCCTCAGGCAAAATTCTGGTAAGTGAGAGCACCCTCTGCTGGGATCTCTCTCTTGTCCTTTGTCCTCACAGAATTGTGCCTTTTTCCTTTCTAACATATACTGTATTTACAGAAAAGCAATCCTATTTCCTAAAGCAATCAATTATTTATCCCCAAACTTTTTTTCCCTATTCTCTGCTGGATTTCATAGCTTCTTACTGTGAGAAAAGAAAATGAAGTTGAATGAGGGACAGGCTGGCCTCCAGAAAACAGAACTCTGCCTTTGAAGAGAACAAAAACACCTCACCAGTTTGCCATATCCTTTCTTCTCTGGTGATACAACCTTTCATCCACATGTTCTTGGTTCCTGAGGAATCTCAGCCTTTACCATGACCAAGGATAAATCATGTACTCCTTATTCAGGTGACCACTTGCAACTCATATGAGAGGTTAACTCTCTACTTCTCTTGACATTTAAGCCACCATGCTACCTTACTGTTGTTTTGGCTGATTTCTCTATATGCCCCAGGTTTACAAAACACTGTGGAGCATTTGTACCTCTCCAGAGCCTCCTTCTTTCAAAAACCCTTCTTCCCAGTGATACAAGGCATAGAAATACAAGGTTTAACTGGGTCAACAACTTGCAAATTTATTCAGTGATGCTGACAAAGAGAAAATGACAAATGACATGAGTAAGTCCTGACTAATTTCCAGTCAAATCAATGTTATTGAACATATCAGGAGAACAGTATCATTTATACCCTTTTTTTTATTCTTTACAATTATGGACAGCTGGTAGAGGAACTACATGTTTAGTTTGTGTACCCCTCATGAACCATATGAAACCAACCACGACAGGAGGCTGCAGGGTCTGCTCCCCCCTGCCTGGTCCTGAGTCTGAAGTTGTCCACTCTGTGGAAAAAGGGTGTGCTCCATATTCAGGCCAGGGGGTATGGTATGTTTCACGGAATTCTCATCCAGAAACAATCAAGAATCTACCCCAAAGTAAATATACATTGTGTGAAGTCCTTCGCATGCCTTGGCAATATTCTGGATCTGCGCTGCCAGGACTAAGAAACAACTGCAGGGAGTATGGGTAGCACACAGGCTCTGGGTTTGCAGGCAGAAATGCCTGACCTCTGGCAGATCTCTTGAGATATCCTGGTTCCCAGATCCCAACTGCTCTGCTTGTTCCAAGAGGAACAGGGGCAGGCAAGAGATAAATATACACTTAATGCCTTCCTGATGGAGCTGTCTGTAGAAAATTCCTCGAGGGAGTTTCCTGTCCTTTTTTGCTAGTTGTTGTGAGTAGGGAATGAATTGACCCATTGGTAGAGTTATTAGAAATTTTTTCATCCAGAATACTTAAATGAATACAGTAAAGCTATTTATGGGCTGTCCTACTGTCTTAAAATAATATTGCAAATAAAAGAGTTATTAAAATAACTATGAGCCAGAAAGGGAATGAAATTGAAGCAACAGCATTGTTTATGAACAGCAATGGGTCTCAGACAAGGCTGAAACTTTTCTCTCAAGGTGCAGCAGATACAGAGTATTAGTTTGCTTCTATTTAATGCTTTTTCCAATACTAAGTGAAAAAAGTCTCAAGCCTTCTCCTGACACATCTGAGTCCAGCATATGCCCCAATACTGGCCTGTGCAGTGATAGAGTGTAGGAGAGCTATAACTATTGTACTTTTGTAACAGGAATTCTGCCTTGCTCCCCCAGCACAGATGCAAACACATCAGATATTAAACCTGGGAGGATAATGCTGATGCCCTGTATTGCAGGCTTCCTTTGATGGCTCCAGGGGATATAGAGGTATTTGGCCGTTTCCTCTCCAGAGGCATCTGGTTTAGTCAGGTGGTTCACAGTGCACATGGTCACATTTATTGTTTGGTTCATTCTCCATTGTGCTTCTTCCCCCTCCCCAATGTTTTATCTGTTCTGGCCTTTCCCAAGGACTTTTACACAAAACTGAAATATTTGTTTATTTCTGGCATTTCCATCTGGTGTTAAGAGGATGAGAAGCAGGCTCATGTCACTGACACTCCCTGACCGTCAGAAGGACTTACAACATCTCACAGACCTGGAGTTTATGTGTCTCTCCACCTCTAATGTGTTATCAAACACAAGTGCTATGAGATCCTGCGCAAGTCCTGGTAAATATTCCCTTTTAAAGGCACCATTTTTTTCACCAGTGCCCAGCATTTTGCAAATCACATACATCCATTGTCACAATACATTCTGCAGACCCTAGAATGTTATAAATTAAAAAATAAAGCAGAGCTAGCTACTAAAAGATGTTTTAGTTCTCAGAAAAGCCTTCCTTCTTAAAAAGCTGAGCTGAACAGAGCCACGGATAGGTTATAATTGTAGGTTGTCTGAACACTATTTTTTTTTCACTTCTATTTCACGTCTTTTTGTCATCTGCTTTACAGAATCACAAAATCACCAAATTGCTGGGTTGTAAAGGATCTCTGGACATCACCTTGTTCAAACCCCTGCCAAGGCAGGGTCACTTAGAGCAGGGTACACAGGAATATATGCAGGTGGGTTTTGAATGTCTAGAGAGAAGGAGAGTCCGTGACCTCTCTGGGCAGCCTGTTCCAGTGCTCTGCCAGCCTCATAAATAAATAAATAAATTCTAACTAATTTTAAGGGGAAGCTTCTTGCAATTTAGTTTATAGTCACTGCTCCTCATCCAGTTATTGGGCACCACCAAAAGGAGCCTGGCACCATTGTCTTAACAGCCACTTTTGAGATATTTATAAGCATTAATAAGAACTCTTCTCTAGACTGAACAGGCCCAGCTTCCTCCCATGAGAGAGATGCTCCAGACCCCTGATCCTCTTTGCAGCCTCTGCTGGACCCTCTCCAGTAGCTCCTTGGCTTTCTTTATTACTGTATTAGACAAATCTCTGTTTCACATCCTATTCAAAATGATCTGAAGTATTTCTGTATTGTTTTTTCTTCCACCTTCAGTAGTACCAGGTAATGGCTAAAAGACCGTCATAGTCCCCAGTTTAGGCCCAAACTTCATTGAAGCCTTGAGAACAACTAGATGTTACCTGTGCAGGCCCCAAGGAAGTACATTCTCCAATGACTACACTTTCAGGAGGCTTTAGCTGAGATGGGCGTTGCAGAGGTGTTGCCCAGATGCTTTAATTCCAACACAAATTCTTTGCTGCCCTACTTATAAAACATTGTTTTACCAAATAATGTTTTGAAGGTGCACTGGACATATGTTGGAGATCAACTCTGCAGCACTGAGCATCTGTTTCTCCAGCCTGCATGGAAGGCACCAAGTTTTAATTCTCAGGTAGGTCAGATGTGTGTTACAAACAGCACCTGGGGGTCAGAACACTCATAGCCTTCCTCTGTAGGACCCCACCATAATTTTCATGTTTACATCCAGGACTCCTCCAGATGGGAGCTCTTCCCATCCATACAGAACTTCATCTCACAAAAGTTTGTTTCATACGGCAAGACATCCTTGGCAGCTGGTCAGAACTTACTAGAAAATCTCTGCTATATTGTCTCTGAAAAGATCATGAAAACATATTTTTTCATTAGGATTTTAATAGATTAGGGTATCTTAGAATTTTTCTTCTCAAGATAGCTACTTCTACAAAATAAATGAGATGTATCGCCTATAATTTTCTATAAACCAATAACTGATGTCCAGGGGGAAAGAAAGCACAAAATAAAACTCAGAAGAGTTGGCAGGATCGAGAACACACAGAGTGCTTCCTCTGCACTACTTAAAATAATGTTCTGTTAAATACTCAGGGCCCAGGACGTTCATATCTAGACAAACATGGCTATGCACTGTCTGTGTTTCAGTAGACACCCTCAGATCCTACAGAAGATGCTTACAAGGTCCAGCACACCCAGAAATACTGAGAATGCTTAGAGTTAATACAGAAATGTCAAGTGATCCTTTGTCTGAAGCCAGGCTGAGGAAGAGAATGTTGGTTGGTGATAAGCATGCAAGAATATCAGTCCGGGTGGCAAATCACTTCTACCGGTGAGTCACCATGGCTGGGGCTTGTTCCTTCCTGGGGGCATGTCCTTTCTGTCCTTTCCCAGACAAATCTGAAGGGTACTTAGGTTTCAGTCCTTACAATGTTTTCTTCCATTTGCTCAAAAGGTACTTTTATTCCACAAACTTTCTGGCAACAAAGAATTCCTCAGAACAGCAGAGGGAAATGTAAGAGAAAAATGGGCCGGCAAGGTTACATCAGCTCTTAAATTCTTCCAAAATTGAATTCACAAAACAATAGTGAGTTAGTTGCCAAGCAGGGGTTCAGAATGAGTGTAAATAAAAGGGAATCTATGTTGAAAAGGGATACATTGGGGATATGTGGCATTTTTGGGTTGAAATATTAGACTACCGCACAGTAGTACTGTACAGCAATTACATTTACCCATCTCTTTACATTTCCTTCTACTAACAGAATATAGCATACACAAATTTTTGTAAGAGAAAGTGTAAAGTGACATTTCCCTTTGGATGAGAAACATCTCAGCTAAGTTAAAGAGATCACAGTTTGATCACTGATTTAATCATTTAACAGTAGACCTCTGTATGTGAAGAAGATTGTATAGGAAGTAAAGAAAGGTGTCAGTGGCTTGAGGCTACTGAATAAGAAGAACCACTAGTTGCATTATTAAAAGAAGCTGTGTCTCTAATTTTTTTCATGCGGCGTGTAAAACCAAAAGATAACTCTCAAATGTCAAAATGCCAGTGTTAGTAAATGTAGTGCAGGAGACAAAATTCCCAGTGCTACTACAGGTAAAACAAATTTTAAGGAGGATTCTAGCACTTTTGTAATGATGGAATACGACCTTAGGCAATATAAATTCATAATCTCTCAGGACAAATGGCCTTTAAAAATGCAACGGATTACCCAATTCACCACTGAAAGAGGATTTGCTCTGGCATCCTTACAATGCCTGTAATAAACACCACAAAACTTCCCATTTACATGATACTGGCATTATCTTTGAATTTTTCATCCAAACCTGATAGACTGTCAATAAAATGACAGTCATGATAATAATAACCTCTGCATTAGCCTGGGTGTCTGAGTCCCTTTCATTCCTTCTGCCTCTTCCTTCCCCCACTGCCTCTCCAGGTAGGGGGTTTGTGCAAGCCAGGCAGAGCAGAGCAGCTGGGGAGCTGCTTCAGTCAGGTGCATGGGAATTTTTCTGCTGTTGCTCAGTTGTGGTCAGCGTGTCCAGCTCTGCATCCTCATCCCTCTGGTGACTATGTCCCTCCTGAGGGGGTTGGTGATGATGGCATGGAAGTGGAAGGGAGGGTAGAGCTGCTGTATGGCTCAGAAGTCACAGAATCACAGAACCTGCCAAGTTGGAAGGCACCCATGAGTATCATCGAGTCCTGGCCCTGCACAGCAGCATCCCCACATCACGTGCCTGAGAGCATTGTCCAAACACTTCTTGAACTCTGTCAGGCTGGCGCTGTGACCACTTCTCTGGGGAGCCTGTTCCAGTGTCCAAGCACCCTCTGAGGGAAAACCTTTCCCTAATATTCAGCCTAAACCTCCCCTGACACAACTTCAGGCCATTCCCTCGTGTCCCTCGTGCCCTTGGGCACCACAGAGAAGAGATCAGTGTCTGCCCCTCCTCTTCTCCTCACAAGGATGCTGTAGGTTGCAACGGGGTCTTTCCTCGGTCTCATCTGCTAAAGCAGCGTATCTCACACCATTTCAGGCTTGACTGGGAGTTGACCATTCTCACAATCATGGTCCTCCAGCTCAGGGCACTGAGACCCCTCTGATCTGTCATTTGTGTTGAAGACAGAGGCAAAGAATGTGTTAAACACCTCCGCCTTGTCCATGTTCCTGTTTGGGACGTGACAAACCTCATCCTGCAGCAGGCTGAGGTTATTTTTATGCTGCCTATTGCCATTAATATAACTGAAAAAACTTTTCTTGTACCCCAAATTTTTAGCCAGCTTCAACTCCAGTTAAGCTCTGACTACATGAATTTTCTCCCTACAGTGGTGAACAGAGTCTTCTTCCCATGTCACTTGACCTTGCTTCCACTGGGCATATACTTTCATTTTTAGCCTTATTTCCAAGAAAAGAATCCTGTTCAGCCAAGCTGGCCTTTTGCCTCACCTGCTTGACTTCTGACATTTGGGAAAAGCCTGCTCCTGTGCACCTTAGGAGATTATGTTTAAAAAGTGGCCAGCGGTGATGGACCCCAGCAACTGCAAAAACATTTTCCCATAAGACCTTACTTACTAATTCCTTGAGCAGCTTGTCATCTGCTCTCCTTATTTGTGGAGCTGAGGTTTTGCTGGCATTTTACCTGTCATCCAACAGAGATTTTAAATTTAATCACTTTGTGGTTGTTGTGACCAAGACAGCTGCCAATCTCCACTCATGAGATCCACAATGTTGACAATAAGCACATCGAGGAGGGCATCCTTCTGAGTCAGTTCTCTTAGCACCCATTCCCTAAAGTTGTCATCCACGTTTTTAAGAAACCTTTAGGCCTGGGTTGTACCAGCTGTGTTATGCTCCCAGTTAATTTCTGGCAAACTGAAGTCCTCCTCAAGGAGAAGGGCTGTTGACATGAAAGTGTATCTTAGTTCCTCAAAGAAAAATTTGTCAGTGCTATGGCCTTGGCTCAGAGGTCCATAGCAGACTCCCACAATGGTATCCTCATTATTTGCTTGTCCCTTCATTCTTACCAGGTTTCATTATGCCAATGAGGTAATTTCTCTGGGACAGGGTCAAAGCCTCCAGCTCCTCTTGTTTACTCCTCATGCTGGTTGTTAGCGTAGAAATACATTTCAGGTGTGCGGCAGTGTAGCCAACACCTTGTGAGGCAGGCTAAGGGATACCTTTAGTGCTTGTTTCCTCAAGTTTTGTCTCACCATCCCATCACTTATCACTGGCAAGCCTGGTTTTTATTCCTTTCCCCCTTCCAAGCTAATTTATAGTTCGCTCCCACTGCTCCCATGCCAGAGCTCTTTTTCCCCCTCTGAGTGTGTCCCATCAGGTATCAATAGATCAGGTGTTGAGTAGATCCTTCCATGGTCAACAAATCCAAATTTTTTCCACTGACACCAGCCTTGGAGCAGTGCATTGACCTGATGGATCTGCCTATTCATATCAATTATGCTCATGGTTATTGGAAGAATCAAGGAAATCACGACCTGTGCTCCTGATCCTTCTACCAATCACCCCAGGGCCCTGAAGTCTCTTTTGGAATGTCTCAGACTTCTCTTTGTTATTTTGCCACTGCCAACTTGAACAACCAATAGCAGATAGTAATCAGAGAGCCTTACTGGACTCAGAGTTTTCCAGTGCTGTCCCTTATCCGAGCCCTTGGGAGACAGCAGACTTCTCTGTGAGCTGGGTCCAGTCTACACATGGGGCTCTCTGTTCCGGTCAGAAGGGAATCCCCTGGTACAGCCACCCTTCCCTTGCTGTTGGCAGATGAGGTCTTGATGCAGGGTACAGGTGGTGTAGCTTCAGGAGGCCCCACTATGCCAGCAGGACCTTCACCCACCTCATCAGCTGCCTGTGCTCCTAGCTCCAGAGCCAGCAGTGCCTTCACCCACCTCATCAGCTGTCTGTGCTCCTAGCTCCAGAGCCAGCAGTGCCTTCACCCACCTCATCAGCTGCCTGTGCTCCTAGCTCCAGAGCCAGCAGGACCTTCACCCACCTCATCAGCTGCCTGTGCTCCTAGCTCCAGAGCCAGCAGGACCTTCACCCACCTCATCAGCTGCCTGTGCTCCTAGCTCCAGAGCCAGCAGGACCTTCACCCACCTCATCAGCTGCCTGTGCTCCTAGCTCCAGAGCCAGCAGTGCCTTCACCCACCTCATCAGCTGCCTGTGCTCCTAGCTCCAGAGCCAGCAGGACCTTCACCCACCTCATCAGCTGCCTGTGCTCCTAGCTCCAGAGCCAGCAGGACCTTCACCCACCTCATCAGCTGCCTGTGCTCCTAGCTCCAGAGCCAGCAGGACCTTCACCCACCTCATCAGCTGCCTGTGCTCCTAGCTCCAGAGCCAGCAGTGCCTTCACCCACCTCATCAGCTGCCTGTGCTCCTAGCTCCAGAGCCAGCAGGACCTTCACCCACCTCATCAGCTGCCTGTGCTCCTAGCTCCAGAGCCAGCAGGACCTTCACCCACCTCATCAGCTGCCTGTGCTCCTAGCTCCAGAGCCAGCAGGACCTTCACCCACCTCATCAGCTGCCTGTGCTCCTAGCTCCAGAGCCAGCAGGGCCTTCACCC
This sequence comes from Melospiza melodia melodia, assembly GCF_035770615.1. NCBI lineage: Eukaryota > Metazoa > Chordata > Aves > Passeriformes > Passerellidae > Melospiza > Melospiza melodia. Next base: position 127,693,018 of record NC_086194.1, on the reverse strand, counting down.
ACCTCATCAGCTGCCTGGCCTCCTAGCTCCAGAGCCAGCAGTGCCTTCACCCACCTCATCAGCTGCCTGGCCTCCTAGCTCCAGAGCCAGCAGTGCCTTCACCCACCTCATCAGCTGCCTGGCCTCCTAGCTCCAGAGCCAGCAGTGCCTTCACCCACCTCATCAGCTGTCTGTGCTCCTAGCTCCAGAGCCTCACACCCCTTGTAGAAGGTGTCAGGAAGCCTCAACAACTTGCACAGGAAGGAGATTGTTCTGCAGTGGGTTTTCATGCTGCTCCCCAAATGATCTGGTCTTGCCTCTCCAAATTTTTTCACTCTGCCTTGAGCTGCAGCAGGCTGACGTATTATCTCAAGCTGAAATATTTCTCTTGCTTACATTCATTTTAGCAAGCAAAGTTTGATTTTTTTTTTTAATTTAAGTGAAACAAATGGCAAAGTTTAAAGTAGCCTGCTTAATTGTGAGTAAAGGGCCTTTACCACTGGACGGATGGCTGACAGCCTGTGTGAAATAGGTTTAATGGTTCTGCTTCAGTTATAAAAGACAAATGTTCACCTCATGCCACCACTCAGGCGCACAACACAAATTAGTATTATCTTCATAAATATCACCATTACTCTTCATTACTAAATTTACGTTTTTTTTTGTCTTTTCTAAAAGTGAGAAAGATGGGATGAAACCCAAACATGGTTTTTTTGTGGTTTTTTTTTTTAAACTGTGTCTTTTACTAGAAGGACAATTTACCCAAATGAAACCTTACTGCATCTGGTCTAATAATGCCTATGCCAAAAATGTGACAAGACTTATGTAACAGCCATGATGTTAAGTCTTCAAAAAAAAGTATAAGGAAACAGATTCTTAGTTGAAAGTAGGCTGCTAATAACAGTGCTCTTTCAAATAAATATTTGTTATCAAACTAAATGTTAAAATAATGATTTTTCTATGCACATAGTTTATAAATGGGATAGGTTTACTCATTTAACAGTACTTCTATACATTTAGTAGTGACGAATTCGTATTTCACCTTGTATCATTCTGTAAGAGATGTGGTCACTGTATACTGGTTTGAAAGAGTTAAGATTAAAAAGTGAAGGAGGAAAAGCAGTTTAGGTTATGTTCAGCCTACACAGAGCAATATGAAATAAAATCCTAATATGCTCCTCTATATTTTACCTTCACTCTTCTGCCTGGAATAATTTAACCAGATGCTCTACTGATTACCTTTACCACTGTATAATGAATTTTACTCTGCTGTACATTGTGGACATTCAAGACTCAGTAAATCTTCAGAGAAAAGTCCGGGTCAATGTCTGTGCAGTGCAGATTTAAGGTCCTTTACCTGGAGTTCTGATTAGCTTTCCTCAGATGCTCATTCACTTCTGTGAGGTTTGGACTTTAATGCCATAACTGTAAAGCACAGCTTAGCTTGCTTGTGCAGAGCCAGCCGTCTCCCGAGGTTTCTTCTGCAACTGCTGGAAACCAATTTGCCTCCGTCACTCCAGCTCCTCAGCTCAAACTGGCAAACTGACTGTTTCACATCACAGGGTGCCTTTTTTTTTTAATATAGCTTGTTCATGAGAATAAAATATTAAGTGCCCTAGGCCCACTTTGTGTGTGTGAGTGGGTAAGGTTTTTTTTCTTTATGTGCTCCCATAATGTACAGGAAACAAAGAATTCTGACTTTGACCAGCAAAGACATGCAAATTCAGGAAACTTCAAACCCTTCCCCTACAATGCACCTCAGGAAGGAGCAAGCCAAAGTCATTTAGGAAAAATCACACATGGGAAGGGGCCTTGAATTTTTTAAGAGCTTTCTCCAGTTATCTTTTACCAGTCATGCTCACCTTATTCCCTAATCGCTGATTAGCACGCACCAATGTGCAAAAGCCAATCATGGAGACAGTGCACACAGTGAAAAACCTTTGGACTAAATTTGCCCTCTTTGCATAAAAATATCCACCAATCCACCTATGCTAAAATTACATATTTGAACATTTTGCCCATTTATTTTTTCCCCACTTCATTTTTCCTCTAGAGGAAGTACCAGCAATGAAAGGTTAAAATTTCAACATGTCTCTACCCACCTTGTTTCTTTGTGCAAACTCTGGCTTGACGTTGGCTCATTTTGGCAATGTGTGGGGTCGGAATCTGAACTGGCATAGACAATCTGGGCAGGAAAAGATTAGAACAGATATAGCAAAAGAGCGAATATGATAATTCAAAATGACAAAAATGGGCATGAAGTTGCACTGCTCCAACTTTGAAACATTTGACACAAATGTTAAAAGTAGATATTTCCATGGTATCTGCATTTAGGAGAGTTATCTCCATGAATATTTCCATCCTTATTTAGTATATTTTTCATTGCAGAATGACATTATTCCCCTTGGGCCCTCAGTTTTTAATGCGGCATTAAAGGCAGAGGTAAAAGACTAAGAATCCCCTTAACAGAAATAACTTGACATAGAGATAGCAAGGAGCAAATCATCACCAACAAGCATGTAGGTAAAACAGGATATATTTCTAATACCTTTTTTTTAATTTACTAATGCAAAATATTTTAAAATTAATTTCTCTATTGAGCCTGTCAAACAGTCTTAGAAAAGTAAAATCTTAACCCAAGAAAAATTGGTTCATAGGAGCAGAGAACTAGAAAGGATGTCTTTGGTCACTAACCCTTATCCCCTGTGATAATTATAATCAATTATTGTCATGTAGTTCCATTTCAGAAATAGACCAGGTTCCCTATTAAGAGAAATTAGATATGGTTTATAACTTTGGACGGAAGACTCTTTTAGAAACACAAGTCTTTAATGGTAAGAATCTACTTCTAATATTCAGCCTAGGTTTATTCAGCAATACATATACATGTATATATATAAATATGTGTGTGTGTGTGTGTGTGTGTGTATATTCATATTTACAACAACATTGTCCTTTAGGTACATATCTGGGGTTTTTTTGCCTGGTGCTTACCCCGCATGATGTTTTTACAGGGAGCAATTAGCTCCCCTTTCCATCTGAGTTTACTCGACTGCACAGGTCACATTTTCGTGTGGCCCCTTAGCCAGATGGGTTCTTGTTTCCCTCTATCTCTTGTATCCTTTCTGTGCCCCTCTCTCAGGAGTCAGGTCCTGGACACCCAGAGCTGCTCGCTGAATGTAGAAGAGGGTCCTTTTAGTGCTGCTGACACTGCTGTGCCTCTGTGGGAACTATCATCCATGTAGGGATTATGGCTACCATCTCTGTCTCTTTGCCAACTTAGAGCCACAGCAGGACCAACAAGAACTTCTTAGTCTTTTCAACGCCATTTCTAGCTGAAAAGTAAATGTTTGTGCAATGTCTACCTCCAAGTACACAATTCTGCACTTTGGGTGTGGTTCAGTTCTATCTCTTTCTTTCTTTATGATGTCTCACAGATTTTTGTGACCAGCAATTTCAATTTTTTTAGTGCAGTCCTACTTTTTGCACCGCAGTTTCAAAATGAAGCTCACAAATAAAGGCTAGGTCCTAATAACCTTGTAAGCCCACATCCTGGCAAGAGGTAACCTCATTCCAGGGCTGAATCTCCCTTTTTCAACACAATCAGTTGACATCTCCCTTTAGTTAGTTTCTTATCCATGTTATACTTTTTGAACTAATTCCCAGCTTCTTCAGCTTGACTAATAATTTCCCATGTGGCACCTTATTACCTACTTTTCACAAGTCCATAGAGATGAGACCTACTGCATTTCTTTAGTCAAGAAAATCTGTTATCTCAGAGAAGAAAGCTATCCAGTTACTCTGCCACAATCAGCCTTTGGCAAACTCACCTTGCAGCCTGTCCCATCTTTACCTCAGTGCCTTTCTCTTCGAGGATTGCATACTGCTGAGATTACATTAAAATAGGGCATGTAGTTACTGCAAGCACTTTCTCTCCTTTCTTAAAGCGGGTATTACAAGCACTATATTTTCCTTTCTTCCACTATAAGGCATATGAGGGTGTAAGCCAATCCTTTCTTTGACAGATGGTGTGGGCAAGGTGCACACTGACGGCCACCCCCTCCCAGCTGATGGACAGTAACATCTTAGCAGGAACCAGTTTACCTATTGCAATTTTCTTAAAGTAGCCCTGGGAGGTCCCTTAAAGCATAAGACCTGTGTAAATACCCACTGGACGGAGGAGCTGAGAGCAAACCAGGGAATACCTTCTGGAAAACCTAGAAAGAGAGCCTCATCTGAAGTTTGTGGGCTAGTAATAAAGCCAAGCCCTCAGAAGGGGTAAGTTTGACCTTATAGTGTCACGATGAATATATTTGAGGCAGTGTGGAAACACCACCTGCTCACACAAAGAAACTCAAAGCCAGTCTGTCCTAAATCATGCCACTGTGTTCAGTTATTGCATATATATCCCCCAGCACAGCATGATCTTATGTATTATATATATTGCAATTAGACAAAATGGTGTGACTTAGGAATGAAGTGGCAGCCTTAATTGCTGTTTTCATTTGTTAGGAAAGCTGTAACTTGAACACCGAGGGTAACTTTAATTCTAGCAAGCCAGTTCAGCTGGAAAGGAGAGAAAGTAGAAGGGAACAAGGTGCCTCCTCATTAATGCCCACTGGAGACTTTCAGGCCTCCCTGTGGAAGGTTCACTGGTTGGAAAGGACCTTGATGGGGAGAGCCCAGGCTGTTGGCAGGACCCACATCCCCCTGCTCCTCCTTGTACCGACCAGCTCAATGGTTTTACTGCAAGCAAAACCAAACCAAATACTGGGCTTGGAAGACCCCTGTCCCAGAACCTTGACTGGGAAGGGCACCAAAAAATGATGATGTGTATTCCAGAAACACAAAGTCTTTTGTGACAGTTGCTTCTATGCAGGAAAAAAAAGGGGTGCAAATTACAGGTAATGGCAGCAAGGAGTCAAAGAAAAAGGATGCAAAATAGAGGTTTTGTTAAGCTTAGGAAGGACACACAGCACCTTCCCTGTGAATCACGAATGGACTCAAATAGGCATGTGGCTGTTGTGTTACACTTGGCTCTGGAGGAGCACAGCTATGGAAAATTTTGTTCCTTAAGGGTCAGCAGATAAGTAACTGCAAAAGCCTTTGGGCTTGTCTCAGTCCTTGAACTAACTGAAGTTTGCTTGTCTAAAGATGAAGTTGAGGCCCTGGGACAGAGCCCCCTCCTCATCTGGTGACTGGTACTGAAACTTGGTTTTCCCACAGAGTGCCTCACAGTGAGCATGCTTCTAAAAGCTCTGCATAAAATGTAAACAAAGTTGAAAAGAATCAAGTCTACAGTGAACATTCTCTCTGCAGAAATGATGCCCATGCAGTGATGAAGCTCTTCATTTATTTGAGCTCATTTAACTTGGTGACGTGTATTTCTTCTTACAGGGCAGCTTTGGTAAACCTGAAGCAGCATCACAGGACATGTATGTTGGACATTGGCTGCAATTGACTGAATGCTGCCATTTAACAAAGAGGTGAATAAGCTTCTGATTAAAAAAAAATTTAATGGGAACTGAAAGAACTACAGATACTCTTTGTGATTTTTATGGTTGCACACTGTGTCAAGAGTTTGGTAATTTATAAAACTTCTTGATAGAAATATATGAATTTACCAGTCAAAGTAATAATTAATTCCCTTGACAAAATGCTCATTAAAAAAAAAAAAAAACTGTAACAAAAAAGAAAATTCTAAGAAGCTAGATGATCACATTGTAAGCTAGCTGCCAATTAAGCCTTCATGGGGTTGGGAAAGGAAAATGAAGGCAACAATATAGCTTTCTAACTGGGGATTTGATCTTCCAGATAACCTCCCAATTGCAGTATTTCACTTACTCAAAGCTTTGCTAAAATACATCCTACCTGATTATGCCATAATACTGTACATTTATCCTCACATGTAAGGAATTATTCCATTACTCATAAATGCAGTTAGTTATGAATGGTAGACAATAGTGAGTCTGTAAGGAAATACAGATTTTTTTTTTTAATGCTATCCTATATCCCAAGAATACAATTTTTCTGAAAAGACAGGAATACCTACACTGGGGTGTTCTCCATGATACTTTGTCTATGTATCATTAAACATTTGTAGGATTGGAAAGGAGGGTGTATTGTCTGCATACACACCTGTGTTGAGCATGGCAAGACAGTAACAAAAGACTACAGCGAGCAGTTCGATGAGGCACTTCAAAGCATTCACTACCATCCATTATAAATGGCCAAACACCAGCAGCTCTGCCTGCAGAGGGCAGGGGTCTCCATGGCACTGCCCAGAAAAGCCTGGGTCCCCAGTGCTGTCTGGGTCACCTCTGGCATCCATACCCACCACTGCAATTTGTACTGCTGCAAGGGAAAGGGAAAATTCCATTAAATGAGCGGGCTTTTGCTAAAAATGATGTGTTGGGACACCTCCTATAAAGTGCACATGGTTCACATTTTCTGTGTATTTGTAAAAAATATTATCAAATTGTATTTTTTTTAGAGAAAGTGAATTTTTTACAAATTCTTCACAGACATAGGCTAATATAACTTAAAAGCTTTCCTACAATAGAATCCAATTTTGCAACCTTCACTCACATTGAATAATACCTCTTCACACGTGTTCCCCTGATGTCTAATGGCTGTGACTCACGAGTCCCGGTGAATCACATTGGGGTAAGGAGGAAGGTTGCCCCCAGATGCCCTGCCCCTCTCCCCACCGGGGGGAAACCTCAGAAGTGCCAAGATGCCTGTGTTCACCCTCCCTCAGGTGTTGTGGTTCATTGTCCAATTTATTCATTTAAAGTGCTGTTGATTGAAATTTACCTTAATCTTCTGGGATGTGACTTGTGATTTAGTGGGGAGGGGTAAGAGGCTGGTGAGACTGCAGAGCAGAGCTTCTGCCACCATTTAGTCCTGTACAAGTTGAAGTCAAGGCAGGCAGAACAACATCTCACTGGCCTGGGCATAGTGAAAACCAGGGGCCCTTGGCTGTTAAATGCGTGCTTTGAAATGAAAATGCACAAAAGCAAACACTGCAAATATCCTGCCAAAGCTGTGGACACTTTCACATTACAGCAGAAACCCACAGGTTAAGTCGGCCAAGTGCAGAGGAAAGACATTTTTTCACCCATTTGTTTTTTAACTGTGCCACCTATCTTTGGAATCATCTGGATATTGCTGGAGATAAAACTTCACTTAGCTTGTACAGATGATTTCAGAGCCACAGCAGCACCTTTCCCAGAGGATCTGAAGTCTGTGGAATCCCCTAAGGTGCAGTGGTTAATGCCCTGTCCTACAGCCTCATGCACATGTGAGGCACAGGGATGTTCCGATGTATGCTGACTTTGGGCATGCAGAAGTTGGATGGAAGATTATAATTACTAGGTGTCAGGAACTGAGGTTTTACTTATGTATGGGATGACTTTGCCATTGTTTTGGTAGCCACACAGGAATTGACAACATTTTGTTCCTCATATTTATTTATCTTTTATATGGAATTATTCTTCCCCTTCAAAAGTAGAGCACAATTTATGACAATGAGAGCTGAGTATGTTACACAGTAATAAAGGTAAGCACTAACAGAATAAAGCTGTCTAAGGGGTGCTATAAATGTATCTCATTAATTTGTATGCAAAATATATTTTGGACTCTGCTCAGAGCTATGCAGGTGAAGGCTGTGTGGGAGCCAGAAATTATGCTTCCTGGGTCCCTGAAGAAGCCTTGGCCTGATCCTGGACTCAGTCTGAGACATCAGTATAACCATTGGAGAGCCCAGTGGCTCTCCAGATTGCAGCTGGGGCACAAGAAGCATTGCTGACTGGAAGAGAGAACTACAAGTTCCAGCCATATTATTACAATTCAGCAGCATAAATAGACTCCCCCTTACCAGGTGATCTCCTTGGTCTCTTGCTCACTTGCCCATGGCTCAATGGTGTTGAGTTGCTCCAGGCACCCGTGTAAAGAGCAGCACACCTGGGTGTTGGGGTTCAACACCATTGAGGGGAAGGAGACTTTTTGTTACTTACTACTAGGATTAAGGTCACTGTTGCAAGACTACATTTAATATCTGGCAATAGTTAGGTGTGTACCAGTATTTAAAATATCCTTTTATATTAAACCCCCTTAAGCTGACCAAAATATTCATGACCCCCATTTCTCCTCTATGGATTTTTGGATTGACTCAGAGTCCAAAGTGTTAATGACTGCTTCAGCATATCTCAGTTACATCTCTTAGCAGTATACCCACAACATCAACACTTACACTGTGCTTGAAATTGCATGTGTGGGCACTGTGTAGAGGTGAAGCTGGCACAGATAGGATCCTTCTGCTACTATTGTCTTTCCATCCTCCCCCACCCCCAAAAAGTAAAGCTTTCTTTAAGCTAAAAAAAAAAAAAAAAAAAAAAAAAAGGTTAAAAGTTAATCCTTGTTTATCTTCTGGAACTGCTAATTTTGCTGTGAATAGAAACTCCACTTCCCCCCCTCCCTCCACACACACACGTTCACAGTTTGGTCTCAGTCCCACAGAGGAGCTACAGCTAAGCAGCTAGGCAGAGTCGCTTGAAAGCCAGCTGAAAGTACCCATTGAATTTGCTGAGGATTCCCCAGAGGACACCTTAGCTGTTTTGCTCTTACAGCTCAAGGAGAATTGGTCGTTCCCCGGCTACGGTGGCATTCTCCCTCCTCCCCAGACGAGGATGCCTAAGGGTGACTTATGGTTGCTGCTTCCTAACTGGAGCAATAGCATTTTTTTTCACCTTCAGCTCATGCATCAGCTGACTCACAGACTTAGGCATGATACTGTGGGCCAGGTTGCCTGACATGTGCACATGCACACAAAAACACACACACACATACACAAAACCTGGCAGATTTCAGAACCTCTGTGCTCACGCAGAGGGGTGAGGGCACAGTGAATTTCAGTGTGTACAGCAAACTGAAATACAGCATTTACTGTGCTAAAGGAAGCCGTGTCACTCCTTTGCTGACGTCTCTAAATCAAATTCACTAGCACTAAAAAGTTAGCTCAAAAACAAGAGTAGCACAGGTTGAAATGATGAATGGTCTGTAGCATGTCAAGGAACTCAAGTATATCCCTAACCTGGAAATGATAAGTCACAGTCAAACATGTGTCTTTGTGATGTGAAAAGCTTTTCACCCTGAGGAGATGCATGACTCGTGCCAGAAAATTACATAGTCCAGTTTTCACTGTACATAAGTTATTTTCATTTAGTTCTTTTCTCCTTTAATGCAGACACCTGAAAAAAAAAAGGCAAGAAAAATATTAAAATGCATATTGTGCTTTGTGAAAATATGTTAGTCTTATTTTAATTATATACAGATTATGTCATTAATATTTGAGAATTAAATCCCTAGATCTTAAATATTGACCATAAAAAAACCCATCAGTCAGATTTGCCATTGAGACACTGAGCTAAGAAGCAAATTGACCCAAAAGAAAAGATGGAGTTCCAGCAATTTTTCCTGCTGAGTTCAGGACTTTGCATTTCCTCTCCAGTGGAGGTGCATCTTAATCTAAAACCACACAGAAGCACAACACCTCCTGCCATTTTTCTGGAAGAGGCTCAGATATTTCTGTTGTTCATACAGAATGAGTCAGACCCACATACTGTTTTTACTGACAAATTCAGAGATAAGCAAATAGGCTGATATTAATTTGTGATTTATAGTCACTTTAGGACTTTATGAAGTATTATAGTAAATACAGCTGTTTTCATATTGTAAATGCGCTCTAATAATTAGAATTATTTCATTTTGAAAGAAAAGGTACAGCTGAAGGGTTAAAAATAATAAGCAAAGGATGAGAAGCAGCCTGATGAATCCAAGCAAAAGGAGAGGAAAAGTGCAGAAATGGCATTCTTCTCTAGGTGTTTCTTTTGGGGAATTATCTCTAGTCATCGCCTAGTCATGAGACAAGTTTTTGCCATAATTACAAACCCAGGCCACTGTGGCTGGGCATAGTCCAGGGAGAAGGGCACTGGAAACAATGGTTAAAATTTATGGGGGGGAAAAAAAGTGCTGAAAGACAAAATGAAGGTTTGTTCATGAAAGGTATTGTGGAAGCAGCTCTTTCAGGATCAGGAAAAACAGCTCTGGAAACATAAATTATGTGCCAGTTCCCATGTTATCAAAATCAGAGTGCCTAAAATGTAGTTTTATTACAGGAAAATCTGACTAAATACACAGACACTGACAAAATTCCCCAGTGCAGAATCCCTGATGCCTGGTTTCTGGCAGCAAACCTGCTTGGAGCCCTGACTGGGAGCCCAGCTGGTTTCCCTCCTCTTTGTGAGATGGGGCAAAAGCCACCTCCTGCAGGGTCCCCTCGCTCCGGCAAAGGCAGCACCTTGTGGGTTAGCCCGGCATCTCTCTCTGTACGCGAAAGAGAAGCGTCAGGCTGTCTGGCTGCCCGTGCTGCCGTGGGCCAGGCCACCAAGCCATAAGCAGAGGGAGACAAGCTGGCAGCATCCCCGGGGCGCCCAGAGCCCGGCCCAGCACAGCTCCAGAGGCGCTCCGGGCGCAGCAGGGAGGGAGCAGGGCCCTGCTGCCGGTGACCTTGCCGCCTGCTCAGGGACAGAGCTGTGCTGCTTTGCCGCCTGTCACTGCTCACAGGCACCACGGAGCTGCAGCAAGGCGAGAGGGCACCCCTGCTGCTGCTGCTGCTGCTGCCCCTCGCTCCGCTGCTGCTCGTCACTGTCCATCACTGGCTTCACACAGCCAGCCCCTCACCCTCTCCTCGCTGTAACCTCCCAGGCTTCATTCCCACAGCCTTGCACCTCCTGCCTTCACTCTGCTCCATCTCCCTTTATCCATTGAGGACCCAGGACCCTGCTCAGCAGAGATCCTGGTATTGTACAAATCCTGAATTTGTAGCTCTCCTGCTCTAGTGCTTACCCAGAGTGGCTTGGAGCAGTAGCTGCTGCTCCAGGTGCCACCTCAGCCACCCATTCCACTGGCTGATTTATTTCCCACTTACCTCTGGTGTCGCCCTGCCAAGCTCACTTTGTTCCTAGAAACATCTGGAGGATATAGGAAGCCATCCATGGGAACATTAGCAACCTGGCAGCTTAGTGTAAAAGGAATGACGGCCTCACTCCTTAAATCTTTGAACAAGGAAGGAGAGAGAGAAGCAAAAAACAAACCCAAACCAATGCCAGTTATACAGTTGTGTCCCGTTCCTAGTGGCTAAGGGAAAATTTGCCTAACTTTTTACAAGGGCGTGTGGTGAAAGAAAAAGAGGTAATGACTTTACTCTGAAAAAAGTAGGTTTAGATGTGACATGAGGAAGAAATTCTTTACTGTGAGGGTGGTGAGGCACTGGAACAGGTTAACCACAGAAGTTGTGGATACCTCATCCCTGGACTGTTTAAGGCCAGGTTGGACAAGGCTTTCAGCAACTGAGTCTAGTGGAAAGTGTCCCTGCCTATGGCAGTGAGGTTGGAACCAGAGGATTTTTAAATTTTTTTCCAACCCAAACCATTTTACAGTTAGCTGCCAGGACACACTTTTATGGCTGATTCAGGATGTTTGCCATTTACAAGAAGACTATCCTTCTGCTCCAACCCTCAATGCAGCATAGGAAGCAGAATGGGAGTTTAGCTGAAATGAAATAGGAACTAGCAGCATTTATATCAAGCAAGACACTGCTGCACTGGAACAAGTAAATAATATGTGTAGATTGATAGACTGGTGAATTGGCTGGAGTAGATGATGCCAAGGTCATGCATCCTGGATGCAAAGGAGTCCTGGATTTTTACCCTGTCAGGATTCTCTGATGATGGACTAGCTTCCTTCATGCCCTTGCTCACACATTTCTGGTGCTGAGTCAGTGAAATGAATGTCACAAAGTGGTCTTTTTTCTGTAGCGTGTTATGACAGGATATGTCACAGCTAAGGTCATCAAGCCTGGAGATCATCCATGAAGTCTGTTTCTACAGCCTCTCCCAATAATAGGTGGTTCCTGAGTGGATCAGTCCCAGAGATGCCGCGACAATACTTGAGATCAGTTTCTCAGAGCAGACTTGCCCCATCATTAGCAGTAAGACAAAAATCCCTTTGACACATGTGTTCCCTTCTGCCTACTGTGTTTGGGTCTACCTGGGCCTTCATCCCAGTGATGAGGCTGACCAGCCTCACAGAATCCAGGACAAAACATGAAGCTCACGCTGCCTCCTGTGATGGTGATACAGGAGGGAAATGCATGAAATGCAGATGGGTCTGACAGATCATTAGTGTTATTGATTCACAAGGGTAGGGGACTAAATGTACTGCTTGGAGCAGACCATGCCATCTTACCAGCACTAAATGTCATGGCATAGTGATAACTGTGTGTCTGAGCTGTCTATGGAAGAACAGATCAAAAGGTCTCATGGATTTGCAGTTCAGCCTATGATGCCAACACCCCAATCATATGGTGAAGGTGTGAGCACTGCTGGTGGGACACTGGTTGCATGGAGCTCCATGTGTGCCACCTAACACTGGTTTTGCAGAGCACAACCAGAAAGCAGAGTGCCACAGTATTAAAGACCCTCTGATCTTTGATCCTGACTGCACAGCTACTCCACTGCTTCATGTGAGCTGCAACACTCGCTGCTGGTTGCTATTTGTTCTTCCTGGCTCCATCCTTGTCAAGGTGGAAGAACAAAAGAGGCCCAGCTTGGTTTGCTCTTTTCCTTCCTTCTGCTTATTTCTTTGCCAAGGTGGAAGTAACGGTTTGGAGTGATGAAGCTGGGTCTCTTTCCCTTTCCTTTTTCTTTTTCCATGTCTTGCTTCTCAAGCAACTTGCATAAAAGGTGGCACTAGCATCAAGTATTCTTCTAAACAGTCAGGGGGAATGCAGCTGCTTGTCTGGTGGCTCTCCTACCCACCAGCATTAGCCCAAAGCTGGGGTTTGCCCTCCTTTTCACAGAAGAGCTTGCATAGCATTAAGAGACATTCCTTCCTAAATGTTTCTCTTTTCTAAGTTTCTTCCCTTCCCAGAGCACAGTAGAACCATTAATTCCAAGTGTTCAAAATAGTCATTAATCCTATGAAGACAATTTCAAAGTTTATAAAACCTTGCATTTAAGAAACTCACTCAGAGATGAGCTAGAAGTTTAGCACCTAAAATAAGAAATCTTGGATTAGCCCTTGCCTTAGATTATCTTGAGAGACCTTTGGCTTGAAAGCTAATGAAACAAATGGGGAACTGCTCTGAAAATATGTTTTTAAATCTGAGCTTGCAAGTTAAAAGATAGATTCTTTTCCACTGGTTTCTTTGAAGTTTGGCATACCTGAAATTAGGATGAGCTACATTTGGATTTGGTTTTGACTGGTTCTTACTGCTGAGGTAACTTTATGAAAAAATAGTGTACCATATAGGTATATTTGCCCTCCAGCTCCAATGCCAGGAAACAGGCATTTTAATTCTCTTTCTTCAGCATGCCAGTATTAACAATATTATGCAAGGATGATAAGGACTGCCAGATATTCTGATTGTGATTGCTGAGGTATTTTAGAGGGAAATCCTATTTTCAGTTGTAATTTCTAATCTATATCACTCCAAATAAACACTGGGCTGAAATCATATTGAATCAATTTTGGAAAGTTTCTGATGTCATTGTAAACCTATAGTTGCTACTGAGGCTAGAAAATGCACACAGATTTGCATATATTTGTGGATATTTTCTGATTGTCCCTTGTCTTTTTTGAAGTTCTGCTATCGCTTGGTTTTGAGCTGTGTTAGGAATTTCACAGAGGAAGGTGTCTGTGTTAGGAATGTGCTTTTTCCTGTTATTATAGGAACTGGGGTTAATGGTTGTGGATGAAGGGAGGGAAGCTGAAGCAGTTTTTGAGTCAGGGCCTGGCCAAGCAAGGAAACTGGAGCTGTGAGTCAGATGGGAGGAGACTGGGGCTGGCTGGACTCAGAAACTGCTTTAGGAACCATCCGAGAGGGAGGGTGAGCTCACAGGGCATGTTAGGCTGTGTGGTACATGCCCATCATCAGAGCTGGGAAGGGTTTGGGGTCATGGTGACATGGGCCCAAGCACTCCAGAGCTGCTGTATGGCAGAGTTACCTTCTTCTACCAAACACCTTGGGATGGTCTTCCACACCACCACAATATCTCCTGTTTTCTTCATCGAGCCCTTGCCTCATTCACTGAACAGAGTGGATGCTATTCATCTGCTTCATTCTCATTATTCACTGTAATGGCCCTACATCCTATTTACTGCTCACTATTCAAATCCTGTTCCAAAGATAGAATAATTAATTTCCTCATGGGCTGTTCCTCATGGGCACTCATCATTACAGTACTTCATAAATAGTAATTCATTCATTTTCACAACACTCATGCAAGAGCTAGGTTGGTCTTATTCCCATTTTTCGAAAGGGGAACTGAGGCAACAAGACTTTAAATAAGGCCAGCATTCACACCAGTTCTAGAGGGCCAAGCTAAGCTACCAGAGCCTGGGTTGTCAGAGAGCTCAGCATTGTGCAGCTACGTGTATCGTCAGTGCACAGCTCGGATGGAGTCACAAGTGGCACTTGGGAAGGAGACTGCTGGAGTGCCAAGTCAAATGCTCTCCAAGTACAGAAAGTAGCCATAAATGAACAGCCAGGTCTTGGTGTTTCCTCACAGCATTGCAGGTGAGGAAAAGGCAAGGACAGACCCTTTGTGTAAGAAAACATTCAAATATATCATCTACGAAGTTTCCCTCCTCCTCCTGCACACTAATCCCTAATTCTCCAGCCTTGCAATACATCATATGTTCATCTTTCTCTGCTGCTTTTCCTACCTGATTGTCAGGCAAGTCCATCCATGTTATACTGCAGAAAAAAAAAAGAGGAGGACAAGTTAGGGCTGCATATATAATTTTAATTTTTCCTACATTTTGAAAGATTTATTGTGTGATACTTTGCTTTTAAAGGTTTCTCATGTACTATCCTATAGCTTTGTCTAAAAAGGCAATTTGGAAACCCCTCAGAAGTGCCGCCATGGTGGCTTAGCTGCAGGGCTGAAATCTCCAGACTTACAGGGCTGACCTCAGCCACTCAAGGCAGCAGAAGGTGGCTGATGCTATCCTGGCTGCACAGCAGTGCCTGAGAGGAATGAGCCATTTATTTTGTGGGTCATTTCTTGGGTGCATAACCCAGACTGTTGGGGTCCATCCCAGTTCCTGGATATAAGCTGCCAGTGGCACATTCTGTTTACTTTCCAATCCTCCAGCTTCCTCCCTTCACCACCAGGCTTTTCTCACTGGATTTCTCACTTGCAGCTCACTTTTTAGCCACCTCAGATCCAGTCCCAGTTTCTCATCCATTTGCTCCTGATCCTGCTTTCAATCTTCCACCATCCTACAAGGCAGTAAGTCACCAAGCTTCTCCCCTTTCCTGAGCTCCCTTTCCTTCCGCACATGTGCTTCTTGCCAAGCCAGGATCACAGTCTTCCTTCCACACTCCCAAACCATTGACATCCAACCCCAGGTTTCTGCCTCCGCCTCCTTGCAGTCCTACATCCCATGCCTAAACACATGCAACCACAGAATCTAGGACCAGCAGTAAGAGGGCATGTTTTGCTCAGAGCCTGCAGCTTGGGAGCTGGACTGTGCTTGGTACAGCCAGAGATTTTGGAGGACATTCCTGCCAAATTCCTGAGAATGTCTACTGAACTTGAGCAAAGGCTAAGCATTTAGCCAAAGCTGGTCTGTTTTCACATTCTTGACACCAGGCAGGTCCTCTTCTATGCCAAATATAATGTCCATGCTCCAAGGGATGGGTATATTAGAGTAAATAGACTGAATGGTCACAAGGACTTTTTTTTTTTTATGTGGGCAAAATAATATAATTTCTATAATCTTGTTCTTGGAAATTGCTGAGTTGTTTTTCACTAAAATTTTAGAACAACAAATAAATCAAAGTGAGGCATTCATCCAGCAAGGGGAATTTTAGTCAAACACTGGAAAGTCTGGCACAGTTTTTTGCAGCTGAAAAAAGGGTTTTATAATGGAAAGTGTCAAGCATTAAGTATAGGTGGCACTTCCAACTCCACCTATAACACAGATTGGATTAGATGCCTGGTTCCAGTCCTAGGGCACTCTGGATTAAGCCAACAGTGGACTAGGAAGAAGTTCTTATTTTTCTCAAGCTAATACATTTGCATGGCATTTTTTTGTCCTTAAAAGAAAGAAGGAAAAAAAAGTCATGTCATTTATCTAGAAGATTTATTTATTTACTTGTATTGGCAAGGAATGCATAATTTGCTGACAATATGGAATGAATGATTATGGCAATCAATTTTATGAGAGTCTTATAAAAAGAGAGGCTTAAAAATAAAATGTTAACAATTATAGTTTAAAAATGAGTCAGCTACAGAGAAAATAAGACAAAGGCAAAAAGAAAAAAGAAAAACCTTTCAGAGCAAAATGTTTTATTTCCATTTATTTCCAATGCTTTGCAGATGTGTGTGGGGCAAGTAGGAGGCTAATATATCTCACTTTAGCAGTACTAATTGTTTGCATTATCACAATAATCAAATGCAACCATATTAATCTCTGTGGTTATTAACTTGATTTTTACACATTAAGATTTAGATTTAATCCCCTGGGACCATCTATTAATGCTTTTAAAGTTGAAGGGTTTCAACAGTTTTAAGTTTTTTTCCTCTCTTTTAGCTGCAGGCAGTAAAATTTGAACGTGTGTGGAGTTTTGTATTTTGCATTCCTGTGGGATTTTCAGAGACACTGCTGTCAAGGACCATGAATCATGTTAATACATAGCAACCTCTACAGCTATTAAAATGTCTGCAATAATGTGATTATTTTAAAACGGAAAAACTAATATCATATGTATTACTTAAAGATCAATCCTTTTTTTTTTTAAAGTCAATGGAAAGGGCTGCTTCTGGGAGGGGGGAATGGAAATGTTAGTGGGAGTCACTAAAATGTGAAATGTCTAATCCTCTGAGAGAAGAAACTTCAGTTCTTTTTACAAAGCACATCCTTACTGAGCTTATAGGCAATGAAGTGTAAAAATGGCCAAAAAAATCAAGATCAATAAGCATGAAAAGCCATTTTATTTTTGTTTAGCCAAACCGTAGTTACACCGACCTGGAACAGCATCTGGTTTCATGCTCTCATGATCACTGAGTGATGACACCCAAGCAGAAAACTGGGCATGGAGGTGTTTTTATGAGATGTCAACATGGAATGTAGTGCTAAGATTTAATAATGACACGAACAGGTTAAAAACACAGTTTTCAGTGCGGATGTATCAGATACATCATTTACAACTTACATAAACAAGAAAATATAGTAGAGTGACCCCATGAAATCAAGAAAATGTCTTGAAGTGTATTACAGCTCTAGTCTTTAAATATTAACTCCATAGACAGAAACTGCAAGATGCTGGTTTCAATGAAAAAGAAAATAGTTCTTCAGATGATGTAATTTTATCAGAATTAATTGTGTATATCCATATTATCTTTCCTCAGTAAATCCTCTCTTGGTTATATGATTTGTTGGCCAGACACCCCTTAATTTCACGTCTCCAAAAGGGTGCAAAATCATGAAAACTTTGACAGGCCCTTTGTCTTTTCTGTATCTGCCTTCCTGAATGTGCCATGGCCTTCTGCAAGTAAATGCTCCTGCACCTCAGGTTGTTCAAGAGTTCAGGCATTTATACTTGAATGAAGCAGCACAGAGGGAAAAAATGGTCCATGTCCTGAACAGCAACAGAAAGACACCATGGGGAGAATGTAAACATATCAATAGGTGGGGATTTAGCTAGTGACAAGTGTTTGAGTGGCACAGGGTGTTAAGCAGATCTGAAATGTGAAACTCTGGTCCCTCTGTATACAGCTGGCCAAACACCATGTGATATTTTGCTGGGTGCTCAGAAGGACACTGTCATGACAGAAAGGGCTTGAGTGCCCTTGTTCAAGGTCAGGTTGGTTCCTCAGACAAGCATTTTTAGCAAGCTAGTTATTGGCACCACACAAAATAATTTTAGATCATGGAAGATATGAGCTCCATTAGCATTGTTTTAAATTGCACTTTCTGTTTTGTAAAATCAAAAAGGAAATTTCATGGGGAAAAGAAGTCTCGCATTCATGCAACATTAATGTTTGGGGAATAATGTGGTGTTTTGCCATGTTAAAAGAATTATTACAAACCCTTCATTGAGAAGCTCTAGAGATCTCATGCGTTGGAAAAGAGACTTGATAATTGGATGTGCAGGGGGGGGAGGGAGATGTATGAGGAGGGTGTCACTTTTGGTGACAGCAATGAGCTTTTTTTGTTCTTGTGAAAAAAGACCCCGATCTGGCCAAATTAGAAGCCTTTGAAAAATCTGAGAAGCAGGTAGCTGCAGGTTAGAGTGGAGAAAGTAACTGGAGCTCAGGGTAGAATGATTCACTCATGGCCTCTCTGCTTCCCCTGGCTGAAGGGACAATATCAGGAGCTCATGCACATGCAGGCAAAAGTACTTGGAGGAGGCAAAATAAATTTGTATATGCCACTTCCAATGAGCCTATGTTTTTACTTTCATGGTGTTTTTTTTTTATATTACTTGAGCACCCTGGAAATCTTGAATGCTACCATTAAATATGGGCCAGCTCACATCTTCCAGGTCTCCACATGGAGGTGATCTCCTTTCCCAGAGCCACAAAAGTTGTGGTGATGTTTCATTCACCCCCACCCCCAGCTTCTCCAGCCCCCTGCCCCCAGGAACAATGGGGCTGAGCTGCCAAGGCTCCAGGGTGAGAGGTCAAGGCATCCCACTGAGCTGCCAGATTTGGGGGCAGATCCCACGGCCTCTACTGCACTGAGCCAAAAGCAGGTCTTCTCTTGCCCCCTGCAATCCTAGCGGGGAATCTCAGCAAGAGGAGCCTCAGAGGGATTTCTTCTTCAAAAACTCACCTTTCACAGCCCTTTTTGTTTTTTTTTTTACTTCTTTCTTCCTTCTTCTTTTTTTTTTTTTTTTTTCTTTTCCACACAGAAAGGGACAGGACCGTATGGAAAATTAACTGCACCGGTTTACGGGTCACGTGTGTGAGAGAGCCTGTGAGCGTTTGCACACGGGGTCAGTGCAGGATTTTACAGCGCTTGCTTTTATCCTTGGAACCGAAGTTGCCACGTAGTTTGAGATACCTGCTTATTTTGTAAAGCTAGGTCTCTGGGCAGAAGAACTGAGGGAGTCTCTCAGCTACACTGAAATATCTTGGACTTGAAGAGCTGAACTGAGCGACTGACGGAAAAAAAAAAAAAAGAAACAGAAAACATAAACATGTAAATGTGACATCTGCAATTCCACTTTACAGAGCTTTTTACATGTGTGAAAATAGCTTATTGTCTTGTGAAAGTGAGAACTTTGGGGTTGAAACTGATGACAGAAATTAAGGGGACTTAAAAGGAAAAGCCCAGCTATAGAAATGAATTTAAAAGAACAAAAAAAACCAACAAATCCCCCAAAAGGCTATGCCAACATTTTCCTGGATGATAACAGAGATGTGTGATAAAGAATAGGTGTTGACAGAAAAGAAACACAACCCTTTTATTAAAGAGGTGGGCAGGCAAACATATGAACTGCTGAAATTTCAGCATTTCAGTGTCCTGCGGGTAGAGAACACTGGAACACAGGAAAAACAAGTAGAAAAGATCTTAGGAAATCCTCACCTCCTAAAATTTTCAATCATTTTAGATGCAGTGTCACTTGAGAAAATAAGCAATTAGATATATATATTTATATAAACATATGTGAATTACAAAGAAAAAAGAAGACAGGGAGGGTGAGAGAAGGCAAAGAAAGACAAGAAAGACACATTAATGCTTTGACTTCCATTTCAGATATCCCCTGCACTGTGTCATAATAAACCTTGCATCTTGCTGCTCAGCTTAGGGCTCTGCTGCAACATTCCTTGGTTGCTTTGTTTCGGAGTGCGGTTTGTATTGAATTTGGGGAGTTGTGTCAGCAGCTGTAACACTGTGATATTTCCTCACTATTTCCTAGCAAAGTATGATCCAAACCCATGCTTTTGGGGAGGAGGCACTGGGCAAGCACCACTTTAGGGAGCTGTGACTCCCTGAGCCTGACAGCCTCCTGACAGACACCAGTATCGGCAGAGTGAATGTGTGTAGTCTCCCCACAAGGTTTGTGATGTGTTTTTGATTTCCTGCCTCTGAAATGCATTTTGGCTAGCAAACAAGTGAGCCACACGATTCTTTTTCTTCTCGTGCACATATCAGGAAATTCTTACCTTGTTCACATTAGGCAATTGAGCTGCTAACATTCAGGAAAAGATTTTTGCTCCTTGGCTATTCAATCATGCGAATATGAGTAAAAATCACGGTTTTAATGAAGAATGTGAACTCTGTGTGATTCTGTCCTATTTGAGGCTTTGTAAAGGGTGCTAATTTCCACAAATTATGCTTTATTTGTCTTTCTCTTAGCTACTTCTTTCAATGCCTTTATTCTCCAGGGGTCATGCCATTGTTTTCTGAAATCTTCAAAGATCATGCTTACATGTGAAAAGTGGTGTTTTATGAAATGCACAATTTCATAAATTTAAGCTAATCAAGACACCTTTTGCTACCAGGGCAGTCAATTGGTTGTAATTGTTTCTGTGTACTTTTCTTTTTTCACTTCATATATGTAAATGGAATGGAAATAGAAAACATCAAATTAAGAAAAAGTGTTGCTCAGTGTTCATCCAGCAGGCCTGAGATCTGAGATATCTTCATAGACAATCCAAAATTTTCAGGTTTTACTGTGTAACATCCTTCTAAATTGCTGGAGTCTTTTCTCCATATAAAGTTTCTCTTCTGAATATGCCATTCTGTTAGGAAAAAAAATTGACTGACCAGAGACAAAGGATTTTAAGATAGTTGCCAGAATATTTTTCAGTAATAAAAGTTCTTAAGATTAAGTCCTTGATTCTGGAGTATGATACAGGCTTTGCCTACAGTCTCCAAGTAGACAAGGGACTTTGCAGAGCTACAGGCATCCCCCTGCCTTGCCAATTCTTGGTGGATTTGGAGCTTCCATCAAAAGCAAATATGAATTTGCATTTATGTTGATTGAGAGTTCTATTTCTGTTGCAAGAGGGGAAGAAAAAGAGGCCACTTTTCAATGAAGATGTGAGCATTTCCACATGATATTGTGGTAGAAATCAACCAGAGGTAGTTTCCCTCGCTTGTTTTGGGGCTTGGTCATGACAAAAGACTTGTTTCCATTGATACTGGTCAGACTGTTCATTTGTGTATTGTCTGATAAATGCTACAGAACATCCACCAAATCCTTTCTGGAAACCTTGTATGGGACCCCAGCTCTCCTCTCTGGTGCACTGCTTACTCTCACTTCTCTAGGAGGCAGCAGAATTAGCTGACAATGAAACCTTGAAAACACACTCTGATGCAGGTTCTCTGAGACGAAAAGATACTTTGAGACATACACTTGATCCCAGCAATGTGCTTTAGGGTGTAGAAATTCACTAAAATGCATCACAACAATGACCATGATTAATTTCAGTCCTAAAGAGAGACAGCTAATGGATAAAACACGTCACTGACCAACTTTCAAATTCAAAAACTCTGTTTCTACATTTCTTTCCATTAAAAAAAAAAACCCAAAAAGACATTCAAGCAAGTGATCCTTCTTTTTAACATCCCAAGCCCCTGGAATATCTTCTTTATAGATACACTTCAGAGTTCAGCTAAAAGATCATATTGCTTTAAAATGAGCATAGTAAAACCAAGCATGCCTGGAGGAGAATTTGTAAGCACAATTATGTTTGCCATGGAGTTGCTAGGTCAGTGGGTGGTATACGATGCACCCATCTTTCCAGGAGCAGTAGGATTTCCTGCTGTTTTTTTCAGTAGTGACCTAGAAGGAGGTTAATGATTCCAAAGAATGACTTTTCCCTTAGGGAAAATTTAATCTTCTGACCTTTTTCTCTATCTGTCCATTCCTTTTAAGTCACAGACCCCCTTCATTTAGCTTACATCAAGCTGGTTTATTTTCTTCAAAAACATGGATGAAGTGATTGCTTTTGCTTTCATTTAACCCTTGAACTGGATGCATTTTCAAACTAAATCATTGCCCAGAATGCAGAATTGCTTGTAAGCATTTCTTTTAGATTTCTATATTTGTCTTAAATGTGATTGTCAACCTTCAAGATCACTTTGACAACTGACTAACTTCAAAAATGCATGCCTTTAATGTACTCTTGCAATCATCTCCGAGAGTTGCTTTAGAAAAAGAACATGACAAGAATAAAGCAGCTATAGGATTTTTTTCTTTTTTCTTCTTTTTTTTTTTTTTTAATTTCTATCAAAACACTGATGGAACCAGAACAGAGTAATACAGAAGAAAATTTCATTTAAAATTGGTTTACCAAGAAGGCCATCGCGCCATTTGGGGGATTAAATTTGAGCACATAAAAATTATCAGCATTTTATAGTCAAACTGTTGGAGTGTTTTGCTTTGTCTGAACTGTGCAGACACTGTTGAATCAAATCTGTTGTCAGAATATGGTAAAATAAAATTGTAATTACTTCATTATTCTCAAAGGTGTTGACTCTGGGGTGCAAGGAGTTCTGGAGGGTAACTGGAAACAGAAACCACCTTGTGCTTGAAGCTGTCAACTTCCTTTTACTCTGCAGCAGACACTGTTTTTGTCTTTATTGCATTACACGCAGTTATTGCCAACATAATAATTCATGAATATTCCTTCATTTTCAGAATTATAATTAATGCTGGATTTTGACATTATGACAAAGTAGGGCGGCTCGGCAGCAGGAAACATTCAGCCCTAAGAACAAAGGAATTGCCATATTGGAGCAGACCAGTGGTCCTTCTAGCCTGGTATCTCTCTGCTTCACACTGGCCAATGCCTGAGGCTACTGAGGAAGGCATAACCCCCTCCTAATGCACCTAATTGCAATACTATACCACAGAGGGAAATTTCTTTTCGACCCCAGCTGGTGATCAGCTTATGCCCTGAAGTATGAGGATTGATAGCCCTTATAATTTTTATTCTAGCTAGTGTGGCTGCAGATGCTATACTTAATCAAATAAATGTCTAATACTTTGATAAAGCTAAGTAAGGGCTAAATACTCTGATCTCTCGGGAAAAATCCCGAGGAAGAAAAAAGTGCTGAGAAATTCCACAAGGAGAATCACATCAAGTTCCCACTGCTTTCTGTACTCTCTGGGGAGCACAGTTTGCATGCTTGTGGAGAGACTGGCAGGGCTGGAAAGGATGTCAAGCAGCACAGTCTAAGGCTTCATAGGGGAGTCAGGCTCCAAGTTTGGCCACTCTTTCCTCCTGCCTCATTCTGTCTCTCACCCCAGACCAAAAGGGCTGCTCAGACTGAGCCGTGGGAGTTAGGCAGACCTATAGCAGCAGCTATTTGGATTTCTGCCTGAAAAAGCAATGGTTTTAGAGAGAAAACCATGTTGCAGGGGATGGCTGTTTCTCAGGTCTTCCTCTGCAGCCTGAGATGCCCTTTCACCAAACCTGCATATCACTGCCCACGTGCCCTTTGTGTGGAGGAGCAGCTGAAGAGTCTCAGGAAACTGGAGGACATGACAAAGAGCTAGTCCTTCTCTTTTCACTTCCTTTTGTTTTCATTTTCTAATTTTTACTCCCTCATTGCCCCAAAGCTCTTTTCTTCAATCCTATGCAGAAGCAAAAAATCCCACAATTTAACTGCATATTCTATGAAATAAACACATCTCCATATATTCAATTAAACATGCTTTCCACTTATTTTTTGCAAAAAGCAAGAAACCAGACAGCAACACCTGAGCTCTTCCGCATCATCTAGAATTTTATGTGGTCCTAAAACTCTTCAAACTTTTCTATCTTTTTCTACTTCTAAATTAAGCATTCTCTTCCTTTAATCTACCCTCTTGGTGCTTTCCCCTGTTTCATCATCATGTTTACTGCATATCTCTGTATGTTTCCTTGGTTTGGTGTGCCTTGCAGTTTTTACTCATGAAACTGCACTGTAATATTTTATGTTTAACCATCTTTTTGTTCATACTGGATATCTTCTCTGCTTGTGTATGTTTTCTAAGCTCCTGCAATATCCTGAATAGCATTTTCAGTAAACGATGCTTAGATTTTCCTGTGCTAATTAATAGCCATCAGTTCTTGAAAATATTTTCCAGCATACACTCCTCGGCATTAGTCGGTTTAATTTTGCATGCCATCATGTCACCATTTTATCTTAGTTCACTGTCTTGTTCTGGAATTTCTTCAAGTTTTGTCTAAATTCAGTTAACTTAATAAATGGCCAAATACCCCCATGACTGTTGGAGCAACAGGCACTGGCTTTAAACACCAGAAAGCAGG
This sequence comes from Melospiza melodia melodia, assembly GCF_035770615.1. NCBI lineage: Eukaryota > Metazoa > Chordata > Aves > Passeriformes > Passerellidae > Melospiza > Melospiza melodia. Next base: position 127,668,692 of record NC_086194.1, on the reverse strand, counting down.
CTGTGACTGTTACAGTGAAATCACATTCTGCATTCTTTACTTCAGAAGCCTTTTTCCCAAGCTCTCTAATGAATAAGTTGAACAAAACCATCTTTATTGCCACTATCGATCCCAGGGGCAATTCTGAGTTTACCTCTTTCTCTGATTCTACTGACCACTGATTCTTCTGCAGTACCCAGAGAAAGGGATGCTGTCGCCTAGTCACTTAAAGGCAGCTCTGGAACTTGGGTGCTCATGAACTGAAGTCTGGTTCTGACACAGCCTGCTTTAACAATTTTAGGTAAGTTACTTCACCTCTAATATAACCTCATTAGGAAGTTGTAGTAATCTGATAGTGTTTATAAAATGCTTTCAGAGGACAAAATTCTAATAGTTCTAAAATTTTGGGGATTGATTTCCCTCTTTTATTCAGTACTTACAGCATAGATGGATTTTAATTCTGGATCTGCTGTGTTTTTCTTTTCAGAAACCTTACCATAAGATGTTGGAAACATTAAATTAATTGTATCTTCTGGTTCTACTTTATTGACTACTAATTAACTCTTTCCTGTAGTTCTAGGAGGGTTGAGGAAATGTAGGCAGAAGCATTGCAGATTTTACTTGCCTGTGTGCCTAAGTACATTATTTTTACTGATTCTCTGAATAGTTTCTTCATACTAGACTTACTGGTTTATAATTCCCAGGATCATCATTAGCACCTTCTTAAGAGATAGGGACACACTTGGCCACTCTCCTGCCCTCTGGTACAGTAGCTGTTTTTAATTATAAATTGCATATTTTTGTTACAATCTCACTTGCTATGGTCTCCAGTTCCTTCAGAGCTCTTGGATGAACACCATCTGGTCCTCCTCACTGATTGCAGTTTAATTTCTCAGGTTGATCCATCACCTTTTCTGATATTCCTATTTCTGATATCATCCTACTTTCAACACTTAAAAAGAATAAAGCCTGTGTAGCATCACATCTCTGTGTTAAAGAACAGTGGAAAGAAGCTGTTCAGCTCTTTTTTTTTCTTTTTGTATTTTTATTTGTCTAACACAACTAGGCAGAAGGAAAAATAAATTGACAGCAAACACCATTTTGTTTAGAAACATCTTATTACAAAAGACAAATAAACAAACCTCTAAAGATATGTCAGAGGTTTTCTGGGAGATGATAGTGTCAAAAAGCCCAGAATTTCAAGTTCATTTATGCTTTCTATTAATAGTGAATCATACTTTTCAGTAGACTGCTGTGGAAAAACTGCCAAGGGAAGTGTATATAATGTTTTGGGGGATTTCAGTGTTATTTTCCATGGCTGAGCTGAAGAATAAAAATTTACCTGTATTACCTATTGGACTAGAATCTAGAACAGAAAAAGAAATCAGGAGGAGAGCTCTGCAGATGAACAGCTCAGTGACAAGCAAACAAACAGAGAAAAAACAAAACTATTACCATACGTACATGAAAACAGAAAAAGGAAGAAAAGTATCGTGATTAGTGTCAACTGGTAGAATATTTCTCATATTCTGCATATTTCTCTTATACACCTCCCCACTATTCCCACACTCTTATATAAATCTCTCCTCTGCCTGCTGTTATTATTCACAGAGCTCTCTGTCTAATTTACACCGTAAGCTCCTCCTCAGGTAGGGACCTTGTCTTTTCATACGTCCATAGTGTTAAATACATGCCACTCAAACTGTTGAAATTATAATAACGGGGGGGTTGTACTTTCTTCCTTTCTCTCTTTTGTTAACAAACGACAAGTTAAAATCAAAGGTAATAATTAGTTTAAAACAGCCCTCAGAGGCAGTCCCAGAAAAAGTGACCTTTTGAGCTACAACTAAACTAACCAATTTTATTGTGTCTTGAGGTCAAGGCTCTGATTTCATATGACTTGAGGGTCTTTATGTGCATGCTACCCTGCAGTAAACGACACAGAAAGTTATGGTCAAGTAGACTTTGCACTCCAGACATCTATTGAGGAATAGCAACAAGATTCAATTCAACCTGAGCCAAAAGTAATCCAGAACCAGGCTCAGGAATGCAATGGAAAATTCCTAAAAGATCGGAGATGAGATTAAAACACAACAACATAAAAAAAACCCAAAACCCAGAAGACTGGCTAATGCAAAGTGAGTGCATTGGACTGATTTTGAGTGGGCTGGACCCTACAATTATAACTTCGTCACCACAGTTTGAAATCTATTAAAGGGATTTATGTTTTGCAGCTGACATTTAAAATTAAGGATTTATTGGACTGGGAATGAATATTTCTTCTGCAATTAGTCTTTTGGAGGTCATATTTCATAAACTGTTGTTTTTCTGTTTAATCTACTGTAGCAAGATTTTGTATTGTTAGAAAATTTGAAAAATATAAATGCAGAAACCATTTTATCCATTGTAAAGAGGCTCCCATCATGAAATTGCTGTTGAGTTGCATCACGTAAGGTACCTAATATTTCCCATTAGGTACCTAATATTTCCCATTTGTATAGGCTATTTTAATGGAGCAAGTGAAAGTAAGTGATATCTGATAGTATATATATTATACCACTCCTGCACCAGTAACAAACAGAAAGTCTTAATTCAAGGGAGTGGGTTTTTTGCTTTTTTTTACGTGAGCCTTTGTAATTTGCTTTTTGGAAATTTACACACACAGTTCTGTATATTGCTAGAAGCCTATGAAAAGCTGCATGTTTTTCCATTCTTGTGCACTTACAGACATGAATTAAACTTCACTGCATCTGATTTTTAAATTCTCGAACTGAAATTAATTACTGGGAAAAGGAAGGGCATTTTTCAAATTATGACAGTAATTAATTTAAGACGGTTGTTTTCCTTTACCACTATTCTAACCCAGTCTTCTCAAAAACAAAGAAATAAAAAAGATCTTATAATCATATTGACACAATTCCTATTTAGCTGTCTTCTGCGCTGGAACATTCACACGCAGCAGCAGGAAAGAAAATCAGGATATATAAACTAGAAGCTGGAGTGCTATTTCTTAAAGGATGGGCTTTACCGTTAAGGAACAGAGCTGCGGAAATCAGATTCCATTAATGCCTGGAAAACTCAGGTTGTTATTTGTGCAGGTCAGACTGTGAAATGTAGCAGACCTTGTGTTACAGGTCATCTCTGAGAAAGCATTACACGTCCTGTTTAACTGTACCTTCGTTTTGCCCGGTTCCAACTTAAACTGTTGCACGCTTCTTCCACAGAGGGAGTGAGAAAGGATAGCTGAAGTAGCCTAAAAATATTTTAAGAAGCCATTATATACTCTGTGCTCCAGCTTGATTTTCCTGTGTGACACAGCAATGGAAATAAAGGGGACTTAAAGATGAAACTGCTCTGAGGCGGCTTAACAAAGCCTTGGTTTTGCTGCATCTGAGTATATTTCCTGAAACAAGGTAACTTTCAGGGAAAGAGTGCTTCTCACTTTGGCGAGAGTCAGCGCTGAGCACTGGAGTAGGAAATAAAAAGGATGTGAGCACTGGGGGTTTTTGTGCCTCTCTGCGATGGGGAGGGGAGCAGGGGGGAGAGACAGAGAGGGGAGGAAAACAATATAAATATGTTTCTATTGGACAAAGCAAGGAGGGAAAGCCAGCATTTGAGCAAAAAAAGGTGTACCAGGAGTGAGCACAGTAGAGTTGTTAGAGATGTAGGCAGAACAGAGCTTAGTCTGCAGAAAAGTAGGGAGAAGACGGAGGGTGACCACGGAGTGCTAAAAACTTTAGGAACGCAGGCTGCTTTTCTGGTCTGCTCGAGAAGTCTGTTTTCATTCATGCAGAAGCATAGGTGTAGATTTTATCAGGACTTTGGGCTGGAGCACCCGCAGCTGTGGATTACAGATGCTTCCTGTCATGTATAAACACAATCATTATGTGAAAGCATGGCACCCACACGGCTACCTAAACAGCCATTCCTCCGGACTGAAGCGCTTTGTTCTCTTTGGAGTTATTTTTACGACTACGAGCAGGACTCTACCCAAAAGTTACTAGCAGCAGCCGTGTTTTTTTATGTCAATTAAATGGATTTTGTTACTTGTAAAATACATGTCCAAACACAACTTCATTCTTCAATCACAAAGTATGTTTTCTTAACACACGGTGATATATAGTGACACTTGTTTGACTGACAGCACGAATGTAAACCCTAGTAAATACCACCTGTAACTTTGAAAGTGGTGAAGCTCAGTTAATAAAAATAAGAACATCAGAAAAAAAAAAGAATCAGGAGCCTTTGCATTACACTGCTACTTTGAAATATCAGATTTCAGCATGGATATGAGTTAACTC